>NC_138521.1:43377510-44782517 GCF_000230855.2 Cajanus cajan | reverse complement strand
GAATAGAGCTTTCTTGAAGGATGATTTCAACAAGAGAGAAGCATTGCTTGTTAAGAAGCGTTAGAATGAAAACCCACAAAGGGCATTCTAGTAAAAAAAAAAAAAAAAAAAAAAAAAAGAGTAATGTTTGTTCGAGCTGAAAATCGAGAGAGAGCTTGGATGTTCCTCTTGAAAAACAAGACTCCATGGAAAGCTCTATCATCACTTCTACATATTCTTACTTCTTAGGAAAGGCTCAGGATATGGGTTGACAACACTTTCATGAGAGAAGAAGCCAAAGGGCCTCCCTCTACATGAGAACTTCTGAATTGTCACATCCAAGCAAGTGTAGGACTAGCCCTACAGTCAGACAACCTAGGCCTCTCTAAGGGGCAACCTCCCTCTACTTCTTTGTGTATGAATCACGAACTCGGGGCATGCCCGGGCTCTCGAGCTACATTAAATGGGCACGTGTAAATTGAAAATTCTATTTTAATGCCATACACTTTTCTATTTCATTTCTCTTCTCCCTTTTATCTACTCTAAGCCTCATCAGCAAAACCTTAAATGAGCAAGCACATTTAAAATAGGGACGTCATCATAAACAATGGCTTAATACGCAATAAAAAACAACACATAAAGATCAATCAAATTGGGCATGACTTGTGGATAAAAGTCCAAATGAAATCAGTGCAAGGGGCATCCCCCTTTAATGAAGGAATGAAAGATGATCACAAATGCTGCAAGGACAAAGGCCTGGCAGGAAACCCACTAAGGGGGCTGCGCAAAAATTAGGGCAAGGTCCGCTAGGAGACTCACAAACAAAAAGGGTAGCCTAGGCAAAAGTAAGGATCAAAAGAAAATGTCCGCTAGGGAACACATCTCAAGTAACCTAGGCAAAAGTTAGGACAAAGTAGCATCCCGAGCTGAAAACTGAAAGGCAGCTCGAGAAGATCATTTAATCAATATGCAATCCCGAGTCATCGCTTAACTCTGGAGGAAATAATAAGCTAACGCAGAAAATGATTTCCTCACTTTGAATGTGCTTGTTCATTAGCCTAAACCACTAGCCTACCTCGGCTAGCCATTCTTCTATAAACCATTTTTGAAAAAAATCCTTTCTACCAAAACTTTTACAAAAAAGTATATATATATCCTCTTCCTCTCTTTCCTCTTGACCTATATGGCATTAAGATAAATTTGAGAGATACACGGAGTATGCACAGTGAACACTCACAAGGAGAAGATGGAGGTGTCCTAGAAAAGAGTCTAGGTACACCTGATCCAAGGGCTAACATATCATATCCAGTATAAGCGAGAGGGCTGAACTAAACAAACCTCAAGTTCAGGAAGCAACACTTGGAATGAATTCGACACGGCTAAAGGCTAACAGTCCATGTCATTGATCAATGCGCATAGATTAATTTCTTGAAAGTAAAAATAAATTTGCATTTTAAGCATTAGCATAGAAGCATCACTGCATAACATGCATATGGCACAAGCGTGCACAAAAGGGTATAAGTTCAAAAAAAATTGAAAGAAAAAATCCAATCCATTCCTGCTTTGCATTTTCTTGTGCATTCTTGCATTCTTGGTATGTGTTTATCCATCCCTTGTCGGAGGAATCAAGAGGCCAAAGCACTCGTAAAAAAGATCAATAACTAGACAGTGCCTTAAAGCCAAGATCATGTCAAAAAATATAGCCCCAACAAGGGCATTCCATATAAGTGGTTTCATATAACCACCAAGAAACAAAAGACATGTCAACAACAAGACGGGATAGAACCGGACGAGGAAGAATGATCAAGTCCACAAGCATGAAGAGGCCATCGCGCCATACTCCTCAACTAAATGAAGGATGATCCAAGAGAATGCCAAGACTAGGAATGGTTTCCTTACCAAAGTCAGGAGTGGCTTCCAAAATAACACTCATCAATAAAGATTCAACAAATAACATCATCATGTGATCCCTCCACCAATGATGACAACCAAAGATAAAAAAAAAAGAACAAAAAAGGGCAAGCTTCATACATGTTGAAAAAAAAAGCCGAAGCATTTATAAAAATAGCAGAAAAAGGCAAGCTTCAAACATGAAAGAGCCGAAGCTAAACAAAGATGAACTTCAAAAAAAATATATCACAAGCAGCGCCTGGAGAGGCATCACAATACTCACGTGGTAGGGGCAACACTAGAATCCCTGCCAGCCATCCACTTCTCTGCCCACCAACACAGGGGCACAACAAACATCTCCTGCCTATCCACTTAGGGGCAATTTTTCATTCCACAAAATTCAATCATCAATGAATCAAAAGGACTCAGCATTACGCTTGGAGAGGCATCACAATACTCACATGGCAGGGGCAATACTAGAATCCCTGTCACCCATCATTTACTCCTTTGCCCACCATCACAAGGGCACCACCTACCGACAATCATCGTCTTCATCAGACGTCCTCCCAAAGAAAAGGGGAATCACATCATCAACATCAGCAGGCGGCCTGGAGAGGCCGGTACAATAATACTCACATTACCAGCAGGCGGCCTGGAGAGGTCGGCATAATAATACTCACAACATCAGCAGGCGGCCTGGAGAGGCCGACACAATAATACTCACATTACCAGCAGGCGGCCTGGAGAGGCCGGCACAATAATACTCACATTATCAGCAGGCGGCCTGGAGAGGCCGGCACAATAATACTCACATTACCAGCAGGCGGCCTGGAGAGGCCGGCACAATAATACTCACATTATCAGCAGGCGGCCTGGAGAGGTCGGCACAATAATACTCACAACATCAACAGGCGGCCTGGAGAGGCCGGCACAATAATACTCACAACATCAGCAGGCGGCCTGGAGAGGCCGGCACAACAATACTCACAACATCAGCTACGGCCTGGAGAGGCTACGAAAATACTACGGCCTGGAGAGGCTACGAAAATACTACGGCCTGAAGAGGCTACGAAAATACTACGACCTGAAGAGGCTACGAAAATACTACGGCCTGAAGAGGCTACGAAAATACTACCACAACAACGAGGGTACCGCCGAGTTCCTCGAAATTGAAACCGGGATGCCGCCGAGCTCCCACCATAGGTTGGTTGAAGCCTTAAAATCAGCCAAGCTTGATCGAGAGCCGCCGTCGAGCCTCTCAAATCAGTGAACGACAACGAGGGTACCGCTGAGTTCCTTGAAGTCAAAATCGGGACCGCCGTCAAGCTCCCACCTGTGGGCCGGCTGAAGCCCTAAATATCAGTCCAGCTTGGAGAGGCTGAGCTCAGAATATACTCCCTCGTTAACAAGCCACAAATAAAGAGACACACTACCATGAGACAAGTAGAAGCGTAGAAGCATCAACACAGAGATGGGAAGAAGACCCGGACGAAATGTCTACGTCTTTACTTGCCTTTGGAAAAGCAACACAGCTATTCCAAAGGACAAGTAAAGAGGGGCAGCTGTAGACACCCAATTTCGTCCGGGGGGGCATACAAATAATAAGATAGGACATTAGAGGGTCCAAAGGCCCAAATCAACTTTTTTTAGTGGCCCGGAACGGGCCGTTCCCAAGTCCGGAACGGGCCGTTCTCGAATTGGAACGGGCCGTTCCAAGGCTTCTAAAAGGCCTAAAAAAAATAGGTTGGAACGGGCCGTTCTAGACCAGAACGGGCCATTCCGAACCAATTAAAGGGGCTAAATTTTTTACCCCAGAACAGGCCGTTCTCACTTCAAAACGGGCCGTTCTGGTTCCCTGGAACGGGTTGTTCCAATTTCAGAACGGGCTGTTCCAGGGTACGAAAAAGCCACATAACGTTCAGATTCGGAACGGGCCATTTCGAATCCAGAACGGGCCGTTCCGGCCCACGTCTGATGCCTATAAATAAGAAATCTCGGGCACAGTTCAGGGGACCTCCAAAATTTCGTCCAAAGCTCCTTAGAGCTCGAAATTTCTCCCTTTTTTCTCTCTTTCTCCTATTGTACTTCTTGAGTTTTGTGAGGCTTATTGTAGTGTGAAAGGTTGCCACAAAGCACCTAAAACCTCCATAATTGAAGATCCAATAAAGCTTGTTACAAGGTATTACTCATCAATCTCTTGTTTTATCTTTCTCTTCTTTTATTTTTACATTGTTACAATAAAAATAATCATGTAGATATTTTAGAGTCAATTGTTTAATTTAAATTTCAAGCATGTAAATAGTCATCAATAAAAGGGGATTTAATATTTATATTATTATTATTTATAATGTTAACTTCGTCATAGGGTACCGATTAAGGGCGTTGTACGGGTGCTTAATACCTTCCCTACACGTAACCGACTCCCGAACTCAATTCTGGTTATCAAGGCCATTATTGGACTTTTAAAAACCTTTTCTTTTTCCAATGTTTTGAGTAAAATATTGGTGGCGACTCCATGAACCTATTTTCAAAACCATTAATTAAGGATTAGTCTGGTGTCCGGGCATTCCTTAATTGATGAGACTTTTAAAAGGATGTCTAAACCATTAGTCGCAAGATCGGAAAATTTTCGGGTTGCGACACCATGGAGGAGATGATGGCATTGATCAATGGCTTGAGAGAGGAGAATGCACGATCCAGGGAAAGGGAGGAGGCCATTCAACGAGAAAACGAGGAGATCATAAGACGAGCTGATGAGATGTAGGCTATGATAGTGACCAATATACCAGAACGACGAAAGAGGATGTCATGATGGAAGTCCCTAGGGATTTCAGACCTTTCTCGGAAGCTATAGAGGCTGAGACCATCCCGAGGGATCATCGGGTCCCCCAGGTGGAACCTTTTGACAGAACCCAGGATCCTAGCCAACACTTGACAGATTTTCGAGCTCCAATGCTGATCTATGGAGGGAGTATGGAAATCCGTTGCAAGCTGTTCATGGGCACGCTCAAGAAGGCGACCCTTGATTGGTTTAACGGTCTTCTTGACCGGTCAATCACCGACTTCGACATTTTTAGTCAGCTTTTCATGGCGCAGTTTTGCAGCCAACAAGAAGAAACCGTCGATCACGTCGGACTTGTTTGATCTCAAACAGCAACGTGAGGAATTGTTGAAGGACTTCTTGCAAAGGTTCAATGAGGTTTCTTTGAGGATAACATCCTTGGATGAAAGGATGGCGGTCATCGCCTTCTAGAAGGGACTAAGATCTGCTGCGTTCAACATCGCGCTGGAGAGAGCAAATTGCCAAAGGATGTCGGAGGTAAGAGCTTTTGCCCTGAGTCATATAAAGACAGAGGAAGGACAAATCAATAAAAGGGTGGCTGAAAGCCGAGAAGTAGGGGTTAGCAATAAGGAAGATAATAAGCACCTCCGGGCACGCTCGGATTGGAGTAAGCGACGTGATCTCTACAATGTGAAGGAAGATAATCACAAACAGGCAGACTATGGCAGTCGGATGAGAGGCGAGTGGACGTGAAGCAATGAGCAGGAAAGGTTCACCCCACTCAAACGTCCCTAAGAGGCAGATACTCCACGACGTCAACAACACATCACTCTTTGAGTTCCCAGCAGCGACTGATTGTCAATCGGGTCCTTTCAAAATAGATTGGTACAATTTTCATAGGACTCATGGGCACACTATGGAGAACAGTTTCATTCTAGGAAGGCAAATTGAGCATTTGATCAATGAGGGCCGTTTGAAGAAGTTCGTGGCGAGAAAGCATAACGAAGGCTCGTCTGACAGATGACGTAGGCATGAAGGAGAAGATACAAAAGAGGCAGGCACAAAGAAAAGCACCCTTCCAGAGACCTTTCAGAAAAAGGATCGGAGACCCATCAACAGGCTGTCCATGGAGATTTTAACACCATAGCGGGGGGATTTGCTGGAGGAGGCTCGACATCAGCGGTCCCGATCGGTGTTATCTGTCTTAGAATGGATGCGACCACGTCGGCCAGCCATCACGTTCTTGGACGCCGACTATGAAGGGGTGTCTCCCCACGAGGATGACCCCATAGTCATTTTCGCAATCGTCATGGGCTATAATGTGAAACATGTGTTGGTGGATCAGGGTAGCTCGGTGGATATCATGTTCTCGAAGGCTTTCGTCGGGATGAAAATTCTGACCGATCATTTTATGCCATATGCGGGAACCTTAGTTGGTTTTGCAGGTGATCAGGTGATGGCTAGGGGATACGCTGACTTAGAGACCACCTTTGGACAAGGCGACCATATGATGACCGTTACATTCTGATATCTAGTGGTAAATGCTCAGTCATCTTAAAAAATTCTAGTTGAACGACCCACATTAAATAAGTTGGGTGCTGTCGTTTCAACACCCCACTTGAAGTTGAAGTACCCCTTGCCCAGCAGAAAGGTCAGAGTCCTTTGTGTAGACTAAGAGGTTGCAAGGAAATGCTACGAGGACAGCCTGAGGGCGAGAAGACACCTATATGTAATACAAGTTGATCAGGGAGTACAAACAATTGAGTTAGATCCGAGGGTGATTCATTTTGATTCCTGACCAGCCCCAGCGGAGGATGTGAAAGAAATAAGCTTAGCTGAAGGAAAAATGGTCAAGGTTGGTGTGTCTTTGACTAAAGAAGATGAGGAGGGACTGGTGTCCATGTTGAAAAACAATATATCAGCCTTTGCATGGAGTGCTAGTGACATGCCAGGCATCGATCCAGATTTCCTATGTCACCACCTCATGGTTGATCCTAAGGCGAAAGTTGTGATTCAAAAAAGACGAAAATTCGGAGAGGAGAAAAGGAGAGCTATAGTTGAGGAGACAAAGAAGTTGATGGTAGCTGGCCACATTCGAGAAATCCAACACCTGACATGGCTAGCAAATATGGTAATGGTACGAAAGAACAATGGGAATTGGAGGATGTGCACAAATCTCACTGATCTGAACAAAGCTTGTCCGAAAGACTCGTATCCGCTGCCCAACATAGATTTCTTAGTCGATAATGCATCGGGATATGAGTTGTTAAGCTTCATGGATGCATACTCGGGTTACAACCAGATCAGGATGCATCCTGCCGATGAGGACAAAATGGCGTTCATAGCCGATCAGGCCACTTATTATTACAAGGTCATGCCTTTTGGGCTAAAGAATGCGGGGGCGCCGTACCAAAGGCTCATGGATATGATTTTGGCAAATTAGCTGGGTAGAAATGTGGAGGCATACGTGGACGACATGGTAGTGAAGTCGACTAGTGTTGCTCGACATTTTACCGACCTGCAAGAATCTTTTGATACTCTAGCATGATACCAACTCAAGTTAAACCCTGCAAAATGCTCGTTCGGCGTTCAAGCAGGAAAATTCCTTGATTTCTTATTGACTCATCTCTCTCTCATTTTCTTTCGAAAGTGGCTGATAAGTCGTTACCATTGTTCCAATGCTTGAGGAAGAATGATCATTTTTCATGGACAGACGATTGTGAGAGGGCATTCGAGGAGCTCAAGAAGTCCCTAACCTTACCACCGATCCTCACTAAGCCTTAGACAAATTTCCCTTTATTGGTGTACTTGTCAGCATCAGATAGTGCTGTTAGCACAGTTTTGGTTCAGGAGAAAGGTAACTCTCAAATGCCTATTTACTTTGTCAGCAGGGTGTTACAAGGAGCAGAGGTCCGCTACCAGAAGATTGAGAAGTTAGCATTCACCATATTGATAACAATGAGGAAGCTCAGGCACTCTTTTAGAGTTACGAAATAATAGTCCGAACGGACTATCCGATCTGGCAAGTTTTGCAAAAGCCCGACCTGGCCAGAAGAATGATGAAGTAGTCAATTGATTTATCAGAATTTGTGATCAGATATGAGCAGAGGGGAGCCATTAAAGCTCAAACATTGGCTAGCTTCTTAGTAGAGCTAAGCTCACCTATCGAGGAGGATATTTTTGAAGAGATCGAATGGATCTTATCTGTTGACGGAGACTCAAACTTGGGCGGTAGCGGGGCCGGGATCGTTCTCAAGGGTCCTGGAGGTATATTATTAGAACAGACGCTACGTTTTGAGTTTCGAGCAAGTAATAACCAGGTGAAGTACGAAGCGCTTTTGGCAGGGATTATATTGGCAAAAGAAATGGGAGCGACGAGTTTTGTCAGCTCGGAGTGATTCATAGCTTGTGACGGGATAGGTGGCAGGAACTTTCCAGGAAAAAGATCCTCAGCTAGCGAAGTATCTGGAAAAGGTAAAACTTATGTCGACTGACTTCATCAAGTTCTCACTGAACCATGTTCCTAGGGAGCAGAACTCACGAGCCAACCTCCTCTCAAAACTATCAAGCACGAAGAGACCAGGCGCCACGCATTCGGTCATTCAAGAGGTCCTATCCCAACCAAGCATCAATGGTCCCTCAGCCGAGGCCCTTATTATTGGAGAGGAAGAGGAATCCTGGATGACACCTTACATCATGTACTTAACACAAGGTATATTGCCTGAAGACAAGAATGAAGCATCGTTAATAGTAAGGGAGGCTACGAGATTCGTAATCTTATCGGGAATATTGTACCGAAGGGCTTTTAGTGCCCCTCTATTGAGGTGCTTAATGGCGGCGCAGGCTCAATGAGTAATGGAAGAGATTCATAGTGGCATGTGTGGAAGTCATATCCCGATCTCTTGTGTACAAGGTCACCAGAGTAGGGTACTTCTGGCCGACCCTAAGAAATGATTGTGTCAATTGGGTCCAAAAATGCGATGAATGCCAAAGACACGCAATCCAACATCATTCGTCTGCTGAAAGACTTCACTCACTCATATCTCCCTAGCCTTTCAATAAGTGGGGTATTGACATTTTAGGCCCCTTTCTGATGGCAGTGCATCAATTAAAGTTCTTGATCGTGGCGGTGGATTATTTTAGCAAGTGGATAGAAGCAGAACCAGTACCAACCATCTCGGCAGAAAAAGTGAGAACCTTTTTGTGGAAAAATGTCATATGTCGATATGGTGTCCCACAGGTGTTAGTATCGGACAACAGAACGCAATTCACGAGTGAAAGGGTTTAGAATTTCTGTAAAGAGGTCGGTATCCGGATGATGTTCACGTCCGTAGAGAATCTGCAATCCAACGGCCAGGCAGAGTCAGAAAACAAGGTGATACTCTCAGGAATTAAAAAGTGGGTTGAGGATTCAGGCCTGTCATGGGTGGAAGAACTCCCCAAAGTATTATGGTCGTATCACACGAATATCCACTCATCCACCCAAGACACCCCTTTTAACTTAGTATATGGGATAGACGCTATGATACCAGTTGAAATAAAAGAACCGTCCATGCGCGCAACATGCTTCTCTGAGGAGGAATTCGACCAAGGAAGATGAGTTGATCTAGACCTGATCCCCGAAACAAGAGACATGGCTTGAATAAATCAAGTAGCTGCGCAACGACAAACGACATTTAAATACAACTCAAAGGTCGTCCCACGAAGCTTCATTGAAGGTGACCTTGTCTTAAAGCGTGCTCAGTTGACCCAAGTTAGGAATAAGTTGTCTCCTAAATGGGTTGGCCCTTACTGCATTGACAAGGTAATCGACAAAGGAGCTTACCGATTAAAGACGCTTGATGGTGGAAAGATACCGAGGACCTGGAATGCAGCAAATTTACATTTCTATTATAGTTGATAATTTGTTTTGTATTGCGTGCACTCTTTTCCAAACTCAGCATTTTTATCCCTATAAAAATGTGAAAGGGTTTTTTGCTGAGAAGGTTTTTAACGAGGCACAAGTTAGCAATAAAAGTGATTCTTTTTCAATTTGTCATGCATCGTTCATAATTAAGAGAAACTTATGATTGATCGGTAAAAATATGAATGGGCGAGTATAAATAACTCGAAGACTAAACTCGTGATTGATCGGTAAAAATCTGAATGGGTGAGTATAAATAACTCGAAGATCAAACTCGTGATTGATCGGTAAAAATCTGACTGGGCGAGTATAAATAACTCGAAGACTAAACTTGTGATTGATCGGTAAAAAATTGACTGGGCGAGTATAAATAACTCGAAGATCAAACTCTGGGTGAGTATAAATAACTCGAAGATCAAACTCGTGATTATTCGGTACAAATCTGACTAGGCGAGTATAAATAACTCGAAGAAAAACTCGTGATTGATCGGTAAAAATTCGTCTGGGAGAGTATAAATAACTCGAAGACAAAACTCATGATTGATCGATAAAAATCCGACTGGGCAAGTATAAATAACTCGAAGATCAAACTCCTGATTGATCGGTAAAAATCTGACTGGGCGAGTATAAATAACTCGAAGATCAAACTCCTGATTGATCGGTACAAATCCGACTGGGCGTGTATAAAAAACTCGAAGATCAAACTCGTGATTGATCGGTAAAAATCTGACTAGGCAAGTATAAATAACTCGAAGACTAAACTTGTGATTGATCGGTAAAAATTTGACTGGGCGAGTATAAATAACTCGAAGATCAAACTCTGGGTGAGTATAAATAACTCGAAGATCAAACTCGTGATTATTCGGTACAAATCTGACTAGGCGAGTATAAATAACTCGAAGAAAAACTTGTGATTGATCGGTAAAAATTCGACTGGGAGAGTATAAATAACTCGAAGACAAAACTCATGATTGATCAGTAAAAATCTGACTGGGCAAGTATAAATAACTCGAAGATCAAACTCGTGATTGATCGGTAAAAATATGACTGGGCGAGTATAAATAACTCGAAGATCAAACTCCTGATTGATCGGTACAAATCCGACTGGGCGTGTATAAAAAACTCGAAGATCAAACTCGTGATTGATCGGTAAAAATCCGACTAGGCAAGTATAAATAACTCGAAGACTAAACTCGTGATTGATCAGTACAAATCCTACTGGGCGAGTATAAATAACTCGAAGATCAAACTCGCGATTGATCGTTAAAAGATGACAATTTATCACTTTTCAACTTAGAATTATTTTCTATCATTCTTAATAAGATCGGTCAGCGTTTGGGCGATGCATTTCCATTCACAAATGAAAGTTAACTTGGAAATTTTTTCCCCTCACTCACGACGAGATCGGGTTTTGAACGAGCACTTCGTCCAAAATGAAGTTTTAACTTACATTATTTTTATCCTCCCACGGAGGTCGAATTTTGGGCGACTATGACGGGGTAGACACTTTGGCGATCCCCTTATTCAAAGATTTTCATTTTGGCGATTCCCCTATTCAAAGTTTTGAAGTTTAACTTATATTATTTTTATCCTCCCCACGAGATCGGAATTAGGGTGATATGAATCCCTATTTTAACTTATAATTGTTTCTCATTTACAATGGAGGTCGGCCTTTGGGCGACCACTCGGTTCAAAACTTGAAGTTTAAACTTAGATTATTTTTCTCATTGATTAATGTGGTCCGCATTTGAGCGACCACTCGGTTCAAAACTTGAAGTTTAAACTTAGATTATTTTTTCTCATTGATTATTGTGGTCGGCATTTGGGCGACCACTCGGTTCAGAACTTGAAGTTTAAACTTAGATTATTTTTCTCATTGATTATTGTGGTCAGCATTTGAGCGACCACTCGGTTCAAAACTTGAAGTTTAAACTTAGATTATTTTTCTCATTGATTATTGTGATCGGCGTTTGGGCGACCGCTTCGATCAAAACTTGGAGTTTAAACAGAATATTTTTTCTCTTCGTTAGGGAGATCGACACCTGGATGATTATTTGGTTAAAAGGTTTGAAGTTTAGACTTAGTTTCAACTTGGAATATTTCTCTACGTAAGATCGGATTTTGGTCGATTACTTTTATCCGTTCAAAGGCAAAGTTTTAACTTAGCATATTTTCGAAAAGAAAGGTGTTAATCTAAAACAGTAATACTTGAACAGCAAAGTCAACGACATACATTTTGCAAAAAAAGAAAAACCTAAGAGTAGCGCATAGTTCATACAAAAGTAAAGACACTATAATGAATAACAAGCACTCCTAATCATTTTCCGGGGGATCCACAAGTTTACCATTCACAATTTCCTTGAAATACCCGAGGCTCCCAAGGTCGAGGTCGGCATGGAGGAACTTTACTTGAGTGGTGGCGGCATCAAAACCTTCTACAAATTTCTTCATGGCTTCTATTTTGGTCGCCTGAAGGTTAGTTTGCAATGTCTTAATTTCGACTTTTGCCAAAGCCAAATCATTCTCAAAAACAAGGGCGGCATCGGCATTCTTGTCTCGCGCTAGGCGAGTCTCTTCAAGATCTTTTTCTATCACCGACTTCTCAGCCACCCAAGCTTTCCTATCTTCTTCAAAGGCACGTCGACCCTCAAGCAATTTGTCCCTTTCAGCAGTCACCCACTTTAAATCAGCTTTACCTTTGTTGACATTGTCCTCAAGGGTACTGATTCTTTTTCCTTGCAACTTGATCTCCTTCGCCATTCCATGAATTTTGTCTTCATTGGTGAGCGACAAAGCCGAAAGGCAGTTGGACAATGACTCAACTCCTTTGGCAATGCTGAAGAAACTCATCTTCTTCAGGTCATCCTTGTCCCCATCTAACAAGTCGGTTTTACAGATGTGGGAAGAATGGTTAAACTTTTCATCCCAGAAAGAGACAAGCTTGACCTCGCCCGATTCCATGATCCACGGGTTCCCAATTCTCACCGATGCACATGTTCAAAGTCTATTTAGCATATTGGACCTCATCGTCTCTCAAGGGTGACTTTTCCCTGACATGCATTTCCAGGTTCACTAAAGATATGGGAGTCTCGGCTTCACGATGACGCTTATGTGAGCTCTCACCGACCACACCCTTCTAAAGTCCGATATCACCATCCCTCGCCTTTTCGCCGACCACCTCGGTGTAGACCCCTAAAATTGTCCGGGTCGGAAATAAAGCTTGAAGACTCTCGAAGACTGAAGGAAGATCAGCCAGAAGGACTTCCAGAAGGCCCAAGGAGGGTTCTCTATAGGTCTAGAGGTCTTAGGATAGCTAAAATAAGAAAAGTGGGAGGAATGAAGCCCAATACGGCCTCCCAGAGGTTCAGTACGGCCGTATTGAACATTTTGAACTTCAATACGGCCGCACTGAACTCAATACGGCCGTATTGAAGTTTTTGAACTTCAATACGGCTGCATTGAATTCAATACGGCTGCACTGAACTTCAATACGGCTGCACTGAACTTCAATACGGCCGTATTGAGGTTTTTTGAACTTCAATACGGCCGTATTGAATTCAATACGGCCGTATTGTAGTTCAAAACTTCAATACGGACCGTATTGACCCCCAGAGACCGTATTGCGCCTCATCCCTATAAATATGACGTCAATTGGACGTCATTTGACACTTTTCCACTGAGTTTTGACTCCCTCCTTGAGTATTCTGGGGTTTTTGAGCAGTGTTCTGCCCTAGAAATCTCTCCGGGAGTCGATCCGACGAAGTTCTGGAATTCCGAGCATTTAGCTTGGAGATTCGAACCTAGTCGAAGGGAAATCCTCCGGATTTCCATAATTAAAATTTTATAGGAGGGAGCGAGCGGTCTTGTAGAGGGAGGGAACGCCAAAACGCTTCCCAATTTCTATCAAGATATATAAGAAAGCACGCTTCAAAGGTTTATCTCTTTAAAGTCCCTTCTTTTACCGCTTTCTGTGTGTACATATTTAAACTGTCATCATGTAGATAGTTAATTTATAATTGCTTAGAATAAATAGGGGTAATTTAGTAATTTCGCACTATTATTTTTAAATAATCTGTCATAGGGAACCCGAAAGGGGCGCTGTGGGGTGCTAACACCTTCCCCACGCGTAACTGACTCCCTTACCCGACTCTGGTTGTAATGGCCGAAGTCGATTTTTGAATCGATTGCCTTAAACCTCTTTTTCCAATGTTTTGAGTAAAACATTGGTGGCGACTCCATGAACCCTTCATTTTTATGAAAACCGCTAATCCATGGAGGGTCCCGCTTGGGATTAACATGGATTGGTGAGCCTTTTAATAAAATTGCTCGTTTGACGAGGTCTCAGTTTGAGAATAAGTCATTCTAGCAATCCATATTTTTAAACAAATAAAAGAGTCCAACCATCCTTCGCGAATGCCGAAAGCCCGTTTCGGGCCGGTGGCGACAGATGGCGACTCTGCTGGGGAAGCCTCGAGAGTCAGTCCCATTTAGTGACAGATTATTTTTAACAAATTATAGTTAAAATTACTTCATTACCCCTTGTTTGTATGACAACATGCTTTATTTATTTGGCTTTAATAACTGTTGTTTGTTTAATTTTCCGCAATTGTTTGAAATATAAATTGCACACAAACCTTTGCACACAACAGTTCCCTCTATACCCGGGGGCATGAGTGGTAAGCCATAGGGAGTGGATGTTAGTACGGCCGGTTGTCGAATGGGTCTATAGGTGCCCGTAGACCGTTGTCGGAAAGCATCACTCAAGGTGATAACCATGAACTCGAGTCCGACAGTGCGTTGGAGCTTTCCATCGACTTACGACGAGAGGAATTGGGTCCCTATAATGGGGGCACCTTGGGGGCCTCAGACCGGTGAGAACAGTTAGAACCACCTTGAATATGCACCTTTCTGCAGGAAACCCCTACCTCGTGATTCGCTCGTGACTGTTCGTGGATGAGTGAATTGTTTGTGTAAATATTTATGTGCAATTGTTTGTGCATTAATAAATAACCTCGTGATAAGGTCAAAGAATAATCCCCATGCATAAAAATGTCATGACATGAGAGGAAAAACCAATGTGTGAAAATATAATAAAAGTAAGGAGCATAGGCATCATTATCAATAATACCTCATGCATCCTCATCATCATTTATAGGTTCACTAAAACCCTCTCGATGTGAGTAAAAGAGACCCGTGACTATTGAGATTCTCCGTTGTGGAGAGATCTTAGGCTAGGGAGGGTGATAAACTTTCATCTTAAAAAGGCAGCGCCTTAAAGATGAAAGATTATCAAGCTCACATCAAGAGTGTATTCATATCATAAATAAGCTAATTAGAATAAACATTCATTTTAGAAAGTGGCTGGTCATCTCTCTGTCCTCACGCGCGCGCAGAAAATCAAGAAGATGGAAGCGCTGGAGGACCAAAATAAGAAGCTTACAGCCGAGCTCTCACAGCTCAAAGAACAAATGGCGCAAATGATGGAACTCATGCGTCACCATAATGTACATGGGTCTCACCACAGTGACCATGAGTCCCATCATCATGAGGAAGAGGAGGTGCATGAAGAAGAGCCTCCGCACGCCATACCTATTGGGGCTGGAATTATGATTAAAGAGCCCGAAGTTTCAAAGGAACAATTCCATGCTCTTGAGGGTCGGCTAAGGGCTATGGAGGGGCATGATTTTGACATCAAAGATGCCGCCGACATGTGCTTGGTGAGGGACATCCAATTCCCTCCCAAATTTAAAGTGCCAGATTTCCCAAAATACGTGGGATCGACTTGCCCTAAGAGTCATCTCACCATGTACTGTCGCAAAATGGCTGCATATGCTACCAATGAAAAGCTCTTAATTCATTGCTTTCAAGAGAGCTTGGCTGAAACCGCACTCAATTGGTATATGCAGCTAGATGGAAATCTAGTACATACATGGAGGCAGTTGGCCGACGCCTTTCTCAAGCGCTATAAATACAACATCGACCTAACACCCGATAGGTCAGATCTTCAAGCCTTGAGTAAGAAAAATGATGAATCTTTCAAGGCGTACGCCCAACGATGGAGGGAGTTGGCGGCACAGATAGAGCCCCCGCTGTCGGATAAGGAGACGGTGTCCTTATTCATCAACTCGTTGACTGGTCCCTATTACGATAAAATGATAGGGAACACAACGACACTCTTCTCGGACATCATCACCATTGGGGAGAGAGTGGAACAAGGACTTAAAAGTGGGAAGCTGGCTAAGCCTTCCCAATCATATGAAGCTAAGAAGGCCTTCGGGAAAAAGAAAGAGGGAGGAGTCAATGCTATAACCATACCCTCGGCTACTTCCACTTCGAAGACGGGAAGATCGCAATTCACCCCTGTGAAGAAGTTTGATAAACTTCCGACCACTTATAGCGATCTCCTGCCGAAGCTAGTAGAAGCCAAACTTCTAGCTCATGTTCCACCAAGGAAGATCGACCCACCTTACCCCGATTGGTACAAGCCACAAGACAAATGTTTATACCATTCGGGGGCACCAGGGCATTCAACAGAGAAATGCCTAGCTCTCAAATACAAGGTCCAAAACCTTATTGATGTCGGGTGGGTCACCTTCGATTCGACAGCGCCCGACGTGAGCAAGAATCCTCTGCCAAAGCAGGAGTAGAGAGAAGAACAAGCCACGATAGGGCCCCTTCATATTTCTCTTTTAGGGACTCATGATCAGTACCCGAGATCATGAGAACCTTTTCATGTAAATAAGGGTTTTTGTACAGTTTTAATACATATCAATAAAGAGGCATTTTTCACATATCATTCTCTCTTTTGTTCTTTTCTCTCTTTCCTCATTAACATTAATAATTCTAAACCTAAACAGAACCAATAAAATAATTATGTCTGTAATTGTTCGCTCTGACCGGGATCCGAAGGTGAATGGGTTGAGTTGGACAGTGATGAGGAGACCATCTCTCCGGATCTGCAAAGATTGCTAGATCAAGAAGCTCGTCAAGAGAAATTGGAGACTGTGAATTTGGGGCATGGCCGAGAGATATAAGAGGTCAACATTGGGACCCATATCAGTGATGAAATAAGGACACATGTTTCCGCTATGATTATAATAAAATCATTCTTCATTGCTTCTTTTCTTGCTTATAATAAAATTCTAAACCACATTATTTTTAACCCTGTTTGAATAAACATGAATGAGGTTAAAATCATCTTAATAATAATAAACCCACATCATTTTTATGTGGAGGTGTGTGTGACAACTTGGAGCACCTTCCCTTGGCCTTCACAAGTGCCATCATGGGTAAAAAGAAATCCTTTAAAATAAAAGAAGCTCGGCAGGAAACCCAAAAAGGGGGCTGCGCAAAAATAAGAGCAAAAGACCCGCTAGGAATCCCACAAAAGGGTGACCTAGGCAAAAATTAGGGTTACAAAATAATGAACAAAAACAAAAGCCCGCTAAAACTCCACAAATGGGTGTTTTAGGCAAAAGTTAGGGCAATCGAAAAACAGAATAAATCCATGATGGTACCACCAACTGAATTCAACAAAGGGGCTCAAGAAAAGCTATCCAAGTTATCAAATCACAAACGTTAATAACCAAGACGTGCTTAACTTCATAAGTGTTTAATCAAACAAGCCTAAACACATAAGCCTACCTTGGCCATCCATTCTTACAAAAACCATTTTTGAAAAATAAATCCTCTCTAAAACACAAACTTCAGAACAAAAATATCTTTCCTTTCTCTTCTCTCTTGTCCCAAAAGATTTTAGAATAATCTAGTGGAAGCATGGAGAAATAAATCATCACTGAAAATGGATCTAATCTGAATAATAAAATGGTGGAAGAACTGTGCCAAGAATTCAAGATCCAACACCGCAACTCTTCCCCATATCGGCCAAAGATGAATGGGGCAGTCGAGGCAACCAATAAGAACATCAAGAAAATAGGACAAATGATGGTTGCCTCATTTAAAGACTGGCACGAGATGTTACCCTTCGCTCTTCATGGTTATAGGACTTTAGTATGCACATCTACAGGAGCTACTCCATTCTCCCTCGTCTATGGGATTGAGGCAGTTCTACCCGTCGAAGTCAAGATACCTTCTCTAAGGGTAATTATGGAAGCAAAACTTTCCGAAGAAGAATGGGTTCAAAGTCGGTATGACCAGTTGAACCTCATTGAAGAAAAATGGCTGAACGCCATATGCCATGGTCAAGCCTATCAGAGGAAGACCAAAAAGGCTTTTGACAAGAAAGTCCACCCTCGAGTCTACCATGAGGGAGAGTTGGTAATGAAGAAATTGCTACCAACTCGAAAGGACAAAATCGAAAAGTGGGCCCCAAATCACGGAGAACCATACGTGGTAAAACGAGCCTTCTCAGGAGGAGCATTGATCCTCACAGACATGGATGGAGAAGAACTTCGATACCCAGTCAACACTGATGTGGTAAAGAAGTACTATGCTTGAAGACGTTGCTTGCATAGGCCCGCTAGGATGAAAACCCAAAAAGGGCGTCCTAGGCAAAAGTTAGGGCAAAATAAAAAGCCCGCCAGTACAAGGGTACTAGGCAAAACAAAGGCGAATTTATCCCCGCTAGAATACGTCCTAGGCAAAAGTTAGGGGCAAAAGAATAAGATGTAAAAGCAAAGCAAGCAACGGTCACTTGAATCGAAAACCGAAAAGCGGTTCAAGTGATTATCTTCTAGAAGCAAGCGTCTTGCAGCATCTACACTCCTGGCTCAGGCATCTCACCCGAAGCGATTAGGGGAACGGGAAGAGCAACAATTACAGATATAATTGTTAAGCCCAATGTATATAGCCTACCCTCAGTTTGTACAGAATAATTGAGCCTGGAGAGGCTTGCTGAAAAAATACTTCCTCAGAATAATTAAGCCTGGAGAGGCTTGCCGAAATAATACTCTCTCAGAATAACTGAGCCTGGAGAGGCTTGCCGAAATAATACTCATACAGAATAACTGAGCCTGGAGAGGCTCGCCGAAATAATACTCTCAGAATAATTGAGCCTGGAGAGGCTCGCCGAAATAATACTCTCTCAGAATAACTGAGCCTGAAGAGGCTTGCCAAAATAATACTCCTCAAAGACATTTTTGTACAGAAAAAGCCAAAACCAACAAAAAAGGCAAAAATACAGAAAAAGCCAAAATCAACAAAAAATACAGAAAAGCCGAAATCAACAAAAAAGGCAAAAAAACACAGAAAAAGCCAAAATCAACAAAAAAGGAAAAAACACAGAAAAAGCCAAAATCAATAAAAAGGCAAAATACAGAAAATCCAACAAATTATACAGAATAACTGAGCCTGGAGAGGCTTGCCAAAATAATACTTTCCAAAAGACATCTCAGCTCGCATTCTTGGGCTGAACAAAAAACCAATTCATCATACAGAATAACTGAGCCTGGAGAGGCTTGCCGAAATAATACTCTCGCAGAATAACTGAGCCTGGAGAGGCTTGCTGAAATAATACTCTCATCAGAATAATTGAGCCTGGAGAGGCTCGCAGAAATAATACTCCCCAGAGAAACCCCAACTCAAGCTCACGGAACAAATCCCCAGCGAGAGCTATCAAAGCAAGATCGACAAAATTCCCAATGGAAGCACAATCACCCAAGCAGTATATCTAGTCAAAGGACTTAAAACTTCCTCAGTGGAAGATAGCTCTCCAACTCAGGCGTTGAGTGAGTCTAAGCCTGTAGAGGCTTCCTAAATAATACTCTGGGATACATAAGATCCCCAAAATCCCCAGTCGCCTACTCAAGAGGCATTCCTACAAAAAGAAAAAAAAAAAATCAAAAGATCAATAATCATTCCCCAAATGGAATCCGGCTCTTGGCCAAACATCAAGCGTCAAGATGATCTGCCTAACAGAAGAGGCTAATCACAATCAATGACAAAATCCCCCAGCGGATAACAGCCTACACAGAGGCGACAAAACCAGAAAAACAAAAAGAGTCACCTGAATAAGGATAACCGGGATACTCCACCATCGTCGAAAGGACGTCAGCCAATCATAAGGCACCGCTCATCTCAGAAAGAGCATCTTCGTGTCTACACCCCAGGGAAACAGAAATTCCTCAATGGGCACCAACTATGCAAAGGAAAGTTGGGACACAAGAACCTATGAGTAACTGCACATCCCCTAGACGGATCCCTGCGTTATCCAGCCCTCAGTGGCACAAAAATCAAAAACAATCGTCAAAGCAGCATCGTGGACTGTGGAGACAAAATCAAAATCAACATCCAGAACCCCCAGTGGATAATAGCCTACACAGAGGCTACAAAATCAGAAAATCAAAGAGAGACACCCGAATAAGGATAACCGGGATACTCCACTTACGTCAAAAGGACGTCAGCCAAACATAAGGCATCGCTCAATTCAAGAAGAGCATCTGTGTCTACACCCCAAGGAGTCAGAAATTCCCCATGGGTACCAATTATGCAAATGCAAGTTGGGGCACAAGAACCTATGAATGACTGCACATCCCCTAGATGGATCCCTGCGTTATCCAGCCCTCAGTGGCACAAAATCAGAAAAACGTCGAAGCAGCATAGTGGACTGTGGAGACAAAAAAATCATCTCAGATCCCTGGAGAGGGTAAACTCGCATTACCGAAGTGATCAGAAGACACGGACGCAGACCCTGGAGAGGGAAAACTCAGTTGCCTAGTTCGTCAGAGACAATCAAAGAAAGTCTGGAGAGACGGTACTCAAACAAAGTCTGGAGAGACGGTACTCAAACAAGGTCTGGAGAGACGGTACTCAAACAAAGTCTGGAGAGACGGTACTCAAACAAAGTCTGGAGAGACGGTACTCATACAAGGTCTGGAGAGACGGTACTCAAACAAAGTCTGGAGAGACGGTACTCAAACAAAGTCTGGAGAGACGGTACTCAAACAAGGTCTGGAGAGACGGTACTCAAACAAGGTCTGGAGAGACGGTACTCAAACAAAGTCTGGAGAGACGGTACTCAAACAAGGTCTGGAGAGACGGTACTCAAACAAAGTCTGGAGAGACGGTACTCAAACAAAGTCTGGAGAGACTGTACTCAAACAAAGTCTGGAGAGACGATACTCAAACAAAGTCTGGAGAGACGGTACTCAAAGTCTGGAGAGACGGTACTCAAGGTCTGGAGAGACGGTACTCAAGGTCTGGAGAGACGGTACTCAAGGTCTGGAGAGACAGTACTCAACCATCAGCGTCGTCAGAGGCACGTTGGTGTTCAACTTCCAGCTCGGGCGTCGAGTGAAGTTGACCCTGGAGAGGGTAAACTTAGCTACCGAGGTTGTCAGAAGCGCCGAGGTATGCAACAACCTGGAGAGGCTACTCAACAATTTTCCACCGGAAGACGCTACAAGTCAGAAGGTTGGCACATCACCCGGACAATTGGGTCAACTCCTTTACTTGTCAGCCGGTACACCAAAAGGCCGTCCGACTAAGTAAAGGGGGGGCAGCTGTAGACCCCTAAAATTGTCCGGGTCGGAAATAAAGCTTGAAGACTCTCGAAGACTGAAGGAAGATCAGCCAGAAGGACTTCCAGAAGGCCCAAGGAGGGTTCTCTATAGGTCTAGAGGTCTTAGGATAGCTAAAATAAGAAAAGTGGGAGGAATGAAGCCCAATACGGCCTCCCAGAGGTTCAGTACGGCCGTATTGAACATTTTGAACTTCAATACGGCCGCACTGAACTCAATACAGCCGTATTGAAGTTTTTGAACTTCAATACGGCTGCATTGAATTCAATACGGCTGCACTGAACTTCAATACGGCTGCACTGAACTTCAATACGGCCGTATTGAGGTTTTTTGAACTTCAATACGGCCGTATTGAATTCAATACGGCCGTATTGTAGTTCAAAACTTCAATACGGACCGTATTGACCCCCAGAGACCGTATTGCGCCTCATCCCTATAAATATGACGTCAATTGGACGTCATTTGACACTTTTCCACTGAGTTTTGACTCCCTCCTTGAGTATTCTGGGGTTTTTGAGCAGTGTTCTGCCCTAGAAATCTCTCCGGGAGTCGATCCGACGAAGTTCTGGAATTCCGAGCATTTAGCTTGGAGATTCGAACCTAGTCGAAGGGAAATCCTCCGGATTTCCATAGTTAAAATTTTATAGGAGGGAGCGAGCGGTCTTGTAGAGGGAGGGAACGCCAAAACGCTTCCCAATTTCTGTCAAGATATATAAGAAAGCACGCTTCAAAGGTTTATCTCTTTAAAGTCCCTTCTTTTACCGCTTTCTGTGTGTACATATTTAAACTGTCATCATGTAGATAGTTAATTTATAATTGCTTAGAATAAATAGGGGTAATTTAGTAATTTCGCACTATTATTTTTAAATAATCTGTCATAGGGAACCCGAAAGGGGCGTGTCGCCACCGGCCCGAAACGGGCTTTCGACGTTCGCGAAGGATGGTTGGACTCGTTTATTTGTTTAAAAATGTGGATTGCTAGAATGACTTATTCTCAAACTGAGACCTCGTCAAACGAGCAATTTTATTAAAAGTCTCACTAATCCATATTAATCCCAAGCGGGACCCTCCATGGATTAGTGGTTTTCGCAAAAGGAGGGTTCGTGGAGTCGCCACCAATGTTTTACTCAAAACATTGGAAAAAGGGATAAGGCAATTGATTTTATAAATCAACTTTGGCCATTACAACCAGAGTCGGGTAAGGGAGTCGGTTACGCGTGGGGAAGGTGTTAGCACCCCACAGCGCCCCTTTCGGGTTCCCTATGACAGATTATTTGTAAAATAATAGCGTAAAATTACTAAATTACCCCTATTTATTATAAGCGATTATAAATTAACTATCTACATGATGACAGTTTAAATATGCACACAGAAAGCAGTAAAAGGAAGGATTTAAGAAGAAACCTCTTGAAGCGTGCTTTTATATATTGAGTAAAACTGGGAAGCTTTTTGGCGTTCCCTCGCTCTACAAGCTCGCTTGCTCCTTCCTAAAAACTTTTGACTATGGAAATCCGGAGGATTTCCCTTCGACTAGGTTCGAATCTCCAAGCTAAGTGCTCGGAATTCCAGAACTTCGTCGGATCGACTCCCAGAGAGATTTCTAGGGCAGAACACTGCTCAAAAACCCCAGAATACTCAAGGAGGGAGTCAAAACTGAGTGAAAAAGTGTGGTTGGACGTCCAAATGACGTCATATTTATAGGGAATAGGCGCAATACGGCCTACAGGGCCAATACGGCCGTATTGAAATTTTTGAACTTCAATACGGTCGTATTGGAGTTCAATACGGTCGTATTGAAAGTCAGAAATTTCAATACGCCCGTATTGAGTTCGCAGCGGTCGTATTGAAGTGTCAATACGGTCGTACTGACTTCAGTACGGCCGTATTGAAGCTTCAATACGGCCGTATTAAGTTCAGTACGGCCGTATTGGGCTTTTTCCCTCCACTTCCTTATTTTTAGCTATTCTAAGACCTCTAGACCTACAGAGAACCCTCCTAGGGCTTTCCAGGAGTCCTTCTGGCTGATTATCCTTCAGTCTTCGAGAGTCTTCAAGCTTTATTTCCGACCCGGACAATTTTAGGGGTCTACAGCTGCCCCCCCTTTACTTAGTCGGACGGCCTTTTGGTGTATCGGCTGACAAGTAAAGGAGTTGACCCAATTGTCCGGGTATTGTGCCGACCTTCTGACTTGTAGCGTCTTCCGGTGGAAAAATGTTGAGTAGCCTCTCCAGGTGGGTGCATACCTCGGCGCTTTTGACATCCTCGGTAGCTGAGTTTACCTTCTCCAAGGTCAACTTCACTCGACGCTCGAGCCGGAAGTTGGACATCAACGCGCCTCTGATGACGCTGATGGTTGAGTACCGCCTCTCTAGGCTTAGCTTCACTCTTTGTTCGAGCCGGAAGCTAAGTATCCTTGTGACGACGGTGAGCAGTGTGAGTTTTGCCTCTCCAGGCCTTGCTTTGCTTGTTGCCCAAGCTGGAAGCTGTAAGTACCGTCTCTCCAGGCTTAGCTTCACTCTTTGTCCGAGCCGGAAGCTAAGTACCCTTGTGACAACGGTAAGCAGTGTGAGTTTCGCCTCTCCAGGCCTCGCTTTGCTTGTTGCCCAAGCTGGAAGCTGTAAGTACCGTCTCTCCAGGCTTAGCTTTACTCTTTGTTTGAGCCGGAAGCTAAGTACCCTTGTGACAACGGTAAGCAGTGTGTACCCCTTTTCCAGAGATAGCTTCGCTCATTGCCCGAGCCGGAAGCTGCATACCTCCGTGTTTGTGACGACGGGGTAGCGTGAATATCTCCTTTCCAGGGATTTGGTGATGATTTTGTCTCCACAGTCCACGATGCTGCTTCGACGGTTGTGTTTTTTTGATTTTGTGCCACTAGGGGCTGGATAACGCAGGGATCCGTCTAGGGGATGTGCAGTTACTCATAGGTTCTTGTGTCCCAACTTTCCATTGCGTAGTTGGTGCCCACTGGGGAATTTCTGATTCCTTTGGGGTGCAGACACAAAGATGCTCTTTCTGATGTGAGCGGTGCCTTATGATCGGCTGACGTCCTTTCGACGTTGGTGGAGTATCCCGGTTATCCTTGTTCGGGTAACTCTTTTTGATTTTCTGATTTTTTGCTGCCTCTGTGTAGGCTGTTATCCGCTGGGGATTCTGGATGTTGATTTTGTCTCCACAGTCCACGATGCTGCTTCGACGATTATTTTTGATTTTTATGCCACTGAGGGCTGGATAACGCAGGGATCCGTCTAGGGGATGTGCAGTCATTCATAGGTTCATGTGCCCCAACTTGCATTGCATTGTTGGTACCCTTGGGGAATTTCTGACTCCTTGGGGTATAGACACAGATGCTCTTTCTCTCTGAGTTGAGCGATGCCTTATGTTTGGCTGACGTCCTGTCGACGTTGGTGGAGTATCCCGGTTATCCTTATTCGGGTGACTCTTTTTGACTTTTCTGGTTTTGTAGCCTCTGTGTAGGCTGTTATCCGCTAGGGATGTTGACATGTTGATTTTTTGACTGGCCTCTTCTGTTAGGCAGATAGTCTTGATGTTCGATGTTTTGGCGGGATGCCAAATTCCGTTTGGGGAATCTTATTAATCTTTTTGCAGGGATGCCTCTGAGTAGGCGATTGGGGAATGAGGGATCTTATGTATCCCAGAGTGTTATTTAGGAAGCCTCTGCAGGCTTAGCCTCACTCAACACTTGAGTTGGAGAGCTATCTTCTACTGAGGAAGTGTTAAGTCCTTTGACTTGTATATACTGTTTGGATGATCGCACTTCCATTGGGGATTGCGTCGATTTTGCTTTGATAGCTCTCGCTGGGGATTCGTTCCGTGAGCTTGAGTTGAGGTTTCTCTGGGGAGTATTATTTCTGCGAGCCTCTCCAGGCTCATTTATTCTTTGGTGTGGAGTATTATTTTGGCGAGCCTCTCCAGGCTCAATTATTCTGCATGAGTATTGTTTCGGCAAGCCTCTCCAGGCTCAGTTATTTTTGATGAGAGTATTATTTCAGCAAGCCTCTCCAGGCTCAATTATTCTATACAGTTGGGGGAGTATTATTTCTGCAAGCCTCTCCAGGCTTTAGTTATTTTGAGGAAGTATTATTTCTGCAAGCCTCTCCAGGCTCAATTATTCTGAAAGAGTATTATTTCAGCAAGCCTCTCCAGGCTCAGTTATTTTGAAAGATGTGAAATCTTTGTCTTTTTTATCGACTTTTGACTTTTTCTGTATGTTTGCCTTTTTTATTTTTTGGCTTTTTCTGTATTTTTGCCTTTTTTGTCATTTTTTGGCTTTTTCTGTATTTTTGCCTTTTCTGTTGTTTTTCGGCTTTTTCTGTACAGAAATGTCTCAGTTATTATGAGAGAGTATTATTTCGGCGAGCCTCTCCAGGCTCAATTATTTTGAGAGAGTATTATTTCGGCGAGCCTCTCCAGGCTCAGTTATTTTGAGAGTATTCTTTCGGCAAGCCTCTCCAGGCTCAGTTATTCTGAGAGTATTCTTTCGGCAAGCCTCTCCAGGCTCAGTTATTCTGAGACTTTCGGCAAGCCTCTCCAGGCTCAGTTATTCTGAGAGTATTCTTTCGGCAAGCCTCTCCAGGCTCAGTTATTCTGTATGACGCTGTTGATTTTCTGAATCTTTGCATTTTGTTTGCTGCTGTCATACACAAGCAATTTTTCTATTTTTCTATTTTATGCAATTGCCCCATGATGAGGTCTTTGAATGTGCAATTAATGTGCGCGATGCACAAAATGCAAGTTTAATTATTTTATTTTTAGAAAAAATGAATGGCTCCCCCTATCCTCTTCTTCTTGGAGGAATTTTGTCATTGATGTGAGGGAGGATTTCTGTTGTTGCCAATACGGCCGTTATTCATTTCAGTATGCCCGTATTGAATTGAAAATTTGTTCATAACCCTAATTTTGGTACGGGCGTACTGAACATGATACGGGCGTATTGTTTTTTCTGAAGTTTATATATTTTTTGTTTTTTCAATAAACAGAGAATAAGTGATCTTCCAGTACACCTATCATCTGTATGCATGTATGCAGTATGATGCACCTAATTCTATTTGATTCTTTTTTTTCAAAAGAATTAACCGATGCGTTTTTGTGTTTGGATTTTGCCATTCCTCCAGACGGACTGTGCTCTGCCGATTTCTGTTACCGAGGAATGATGCATATTTGATTTTGGTGTCATCAACCAAATGATTCTTCCCTTTCTTTAGAAGATGTGTCAACCCTCCTATTGACCACTATATCTCCATGTTTCCACTAGATTTATTCAAAAATCGTTGGGACAAGAGAGAAAAGAAGGAAAGGATATATATTTTCAAAAGTTTGTGTTTTAGAGGGGATTATTTTATTTTTGAAAAATGGATTTTGTAAGAATGGCTGGCCATGGTAGGCTTATGTGTTTAGGCTTGTTCGATTAAACACTTATGAGGTTAGGCACATCTTTGTTATTAATGATTGTGTTTTGACAACTTGGATAGCTTTTCTTGAGCCCCTTGTTGAATTCAATTGATGGTACCATCATGGATTTATTTTGTTTTTCTTTTTTGACGGCCCTAACTTTTGCCTAAAACACCCATTTGTGATGTCTTAGCGGGCTTTTGTTTTTATTCATTATTTTGTGACCCTAATTTTTGCCTAGGTCACCCTTTTGTGGGATTCCTAGCGGGTCTTTTGCTTTTTAGGATTTCTTTATCCATGATGGCACTTATTGAGGCCAAGAAAAGGTGCTCCAAGTTGACACACACACTTCCACATAAAAAGATGTGGGTTTATTATTTTTAAGACGATTTTAACCTCATTCATGTTCATTCAAACAGGGTTAAATAATGTGGTTTAGAATTTTATTGCAAGCAAGAAAAGAAGCAATAAGAAATTATGAAGAATGATTTTATTGTAATCATGATGGAAACATGTGCCCTATCGAGGCTCGGGGGTCGGGCTGTCCCCGAGGAGTGATCTCTAATAGTCACTGAATTTACACATCCCTATTAGAAGGAAAAAAAACATTTTGATGACGACGACCGGCCTTGACGATTGTGAACCGGCCTTCCTAAAGATCTGGCTTAAAGAACGTCGAGAAGGATCTTGGTTCCTCTTCGTCCTTTGATCTTTGTTAGGGTTGTATCTTAACCCTTGTTTCCCCGGATTATCCTTGATAATGGGTAGCTCCGGGATTCCTTGGGAGTCCTTGCCTAATCCTTGTCCTGGCAAGTATCCGTTCTTGGTGAGCATGGAGGCTACCTTCTTCATTTCTCGGGGAAACGTTTCGACATTGGCGATTTCCAATGCTTGGAAGGCAGTTTCTAAAGCTTCCTCCGTTGCATCCACGTAAGGTATGGTGGATGGCTAACTGATGAGTATATCATCTTCAGCTTGTACAGTCACCAGCTTGTCACCCACAATGAATTTGACTTTCTGGTGGAGCGTAGAAGGTACAGCTTTCGCATCATGAATCCAAGGTCGGCCGAGGAGACAACTGTATGCGGGAGTAATGTCCATCACTTGGAATTCGACATTAAAGATAGTGGATCCAATTTGGATTGGAAGATTGATCTCTCCCACCACTTCTCTTTTAGAACCATCGAAGGCTCGAACGATCATGTTGCTCGGGCGCATTTGGACTCCCTTGATTGCCAATTGCTTGAGCGTTCTTTTTGGCATCACATTCAAGGAAGATCCATTATCTACCAAGACTTTAGCGATGTGATACTCCTTGCACTTTATAGAGATGTGCAAGGGCTTGTTGTGGTTTGATCCCTCGGCGGGGATTTCTTCATCGATGAAGGTGAGGTGATCATTAGCCTTAATGTGACTAACAATCCCCTCAAACTCGTCTTGGGAGATAGTGTGCGACACATATGCCTCGTTCAAGACTTTCAACAGAGCTTGCCGATGCGGTTCGGAGCATAGGATCAACGACAACAGAGTAATCTTTGCTGGCGTCTTATGAAGTTGATCCATGATGGAGTACTCGCTCTGTCGGATATATTTTAACAGCTTGTCTGTCTCCTCCTCGGATTCCTTATTTTCCTCGGTTTTTTCCTCTTTTTCTTTCCCTTTATTCTTGGGAGCTTTATCATGAAGATCTTCGGGAGTGTAGATCCTGCCACTCCTAGTCATGCCCCCAAGTTCAGCGATGTTGGAGATATCGCTGTCGGCAGAAGAGTGGATGTCGTATATCCACGGCACAGCCTTATTTGATTCGTAGGGGAAAGGTCTTGGAGCGGTGATCCTTAATGGTGTCGGACCTTCCCTTTTATTCGTCTTGATTACCAACAACGGAGTTGATGTGCGCTCGCTTGGCGCGGTTGTTGGCTTACACTTGATGACGAACGGCGTGCGATCCATTTTTGAACATACGCATCGATTTAATCCTTTCTTTTTATTTATGTTTATTACTGAATTACTAGGAGGGATGTATGAAATGAATGATTCTTAGATCCCTCCATGATCTATATGCATGATGATGTTGAATATGCATGCATTGTGTTTATTGAACTAAGCATTATCATGTTTTTAGGATTTTCCTAAAATGATGCATGATATTGCTTGGTTTGGGTAAATACATATTTTTCTTTTGAATATTTTGTATCTTTTTTGTATTTTTTGGGTGAAAAGGGAAACTACCTATATGAATGCAATGAAGGTAGATGTTAACACCATGTACTAGAAGATCTTTATTTCTATTTATTCTTTTTATTTAAAAAAGAATGTTGTACGTTTAAAAGGTGCAAATGTATGCTCATACAATGTCACATAAAAATGCACAAACAATTCACTCATCCACGAACAGTCACGAGCGAATCACGAGGTAGGGGTCTCCTGCAGAAAAGTGCATATTCAAGGAGGATCTAACTGTTCTCACTTGGTCAAAGGCCCCCAAGGTGCCCCCATTATAGGGACCCAATTCCTCTCATCGTAGGTCGATGGAAAGCTCCAACGCACCGTCGGACTCAAGTTCATGGTTATCACCTTGAGTGATGTTTTCCGACAACGGTCTACGGGCACCTATAGACCCATTCGACAACCGGCCGTACTAACATCCACTCCCTATGGATTACCACTCATGCCCCCGGGTATAGAGGGAACTGTTGTGTGCAAAGGTTTGTGTGCAATTTTATTTCAAACAATTGCGGAATTTAAACATACAACAGTTATTTTAAAGCCATATAATAAATCATGTTATCATACAAGCAAGGGGTAATAAAGTAATTTTAACTATTATTTGTTAAGAATAATCTGTCACTAAATGGGACTGACTCTCGAGGCTTCCCCAGCGGAGTCGCCATCTGTCGCCACCGGCCCGAAACGGGCTTTCGACGTTCGCGAAGGATGGTTGGACTCGTTTATTTGTTTAAAAATGTGGATTGCTAGAATGACTTATTCTCAAACTGAGACCTCGTCAAACGAGCAATTTTATTAAAAGTCTCACTAATCCATATTAATCCCAAGCGGGA
The DNA here is from genome assembly GCF_000230855.2 of Cajanus cajan. Lineage (NCBI taxonomy): Eukaryota > Viridiplantae > Streptophyta > Magnoliopsida > Fabales > Fabaceae > Cajanus > Cajanus cajan. The sequence goes on along the minus strand of NC_138521.1, from coordinate 44,753,018 downwards.
CCCTCCATGGATTAGTGGTTTTCGCAAAAGGAGGGTTCGTGGAGTCGCCACCAATGTTTTACTCAAAACATTGGAAAAAGGGATAAGGCAATTGATTTTATAAATCAACTTTGGCCATTACAACCAGAGTCGGGTAAGGGAGTCGGTTACGCGTGGGGAAGGTGTTAGCACCCCACAGCGCCCCTTTCGGGTTCCCTATGACAGATTATTTGTAAAATAATAGCGTAAAATTACTAAATTACCCCTATTTATTATAAGCGATTATAAATTAACTATCTACATGATGACAGTTTAAATATGCACACAGAAAGCAGTAAAAGGAAGGATTTAAGAAGAAACCTCTTGAAGCGTGCTTTTATATATTGAGTAAAACTGGGAAGCTTTTTGGCGTTCCCTCGCTCTACAAGCTCGCTTGCTCCTTCCTAAAAACTTTTGACTATGGAAATCCGGAGGATTTCCCTTCGACTAGGTTCGAATCTCCAAGCTAAGTGCTCGGAATTCCAGAACTTCGTCGGATCGACTCCCAGAGAGATTTCTAGGGCAGAACACTGCTCAAAAACCCCAGAATACTCAAGGAGGGAGTCAAAACTGAGTGAAAAAGTGTGGTTGGACGTCCAAATGATGTCATATTTATAGGGAATAGGCGCAATACGGCCTACAGGGCCAATACGGCCGTATTGAAATTTTTGAACTTCAATACGGTCGTATTGGAGTTCAATACGGTCGTATTGAAAGTCAGAAATTTCAATACGCCCGTATTGAGTTCGCAGCGGTCGTATTGAAGTGTCAATACGGTCGTACTGACTTCAGTACGGCCGTATTGAAGCTTCAATACGGCCGTATTAAGTTCAGTACGGCCGTATTGGGCTTTTTCCCTCCACTTCCTTATTTTTAGCTATTCTAAGACCTCTAGACCTACAGAGAACCCTCCTAGGGCTTTCCAGGAGTCCTTCTGGCTGATTATCCTTCAGTCTTCGAGAGTCTTCAAGCTTTATTTCCGACCCGGACAATTTTAGGGGTCTACAGGGCGCTGTGGGGTGCTAACACCTTCCCCACGCGTAACCGACTCCCTTACCCGACTCTGGTTGTAATGGCCGAAGTCGATTTTTGAATCGATTGCCTTAAACCTCTTTTTCCAATGTTTTGAGTAAAACATTGGTGGCGACTCCATGAACCCTTCATTTTTATGAAAACCGCTAATCCATGGAGGGTCCCGCTTGGGATTAACATGGATTGGTGAGCCTTTTAATAAAATTGCTCGTTTGACGAGGTCTCAGTTTGAGAATAATTCATTCTAGCAATCCATATTTTTAAACAAATAAAAGAGTCCAACCATCCTTCGCGAATGCCGAAAGCCCGTTTCGGGCCGGTGGCGACACTCGGTACCAGCAACTTTCGAATATTTTTCTTGTTTCCACAATTTCATCAACTCCCGATTGCTCATGCTTGCCATATTCTCTGCATTGCAATGAAAATGACCGTTACTTTCATAATACAAATGGAAATCACATAAAAAAAAACAATGCATGAGGCCATCGGCAAGAGACCGAGTACCTATATAGATTTTCAATTCATGGGGTCTATTTTCTAAGTATAGGAGATTTGTAGTGTTGAAAATTGTTTTGAGATCCTCAAATTTTTTAATCTCCTCTTGATCTCTCTCGGAAAACTTCTCGGGCAGGAGTCCACCATAGGTTACTGTTCGTTGACTCCAATATAGGGGGTATCCATCGAGGACATTCTCATTACCCGGAGTGCAATGAATCCGGAAATACGACTTCTTAAAGTCCTTATAGGATGATTGAAATAATGTCAAGAGTCCCCGACCAAAGACCCCATTAACCGACACCCAACTGCTATGCTTGCTTGCACGGTTCTCAAAGAAGTAGAAAAATTTTTCTACGGTCGGGATAATGCCTAGACCAGAACATAAGACCTCAAACCCACGGACAAAAGCCCAATTGTTTGGGTGAAATTGGGTTGGGGCTACATTCAATGTTTGAAGCACTCCTTTCTCATAGTCGGTCAGGGGCCATCTCACTTTGAGTCTGGAAATTAAAGTGGCGTAGCAAAAAGTGAAGCGTTCAATAGGACCCCCCCAATGCACACAGGCTCTTTGTCCACACAGGGTTCACAAATAATAATATTATCCCCCTCACTACAAACTACATGCTCCCTACAAAAACTATCCATGGGAACCCAAGAGTTTATGGACGACTCACAACGCAAAACATCCTCTTTAACCCACTTATACGACTCACCGTAGTTTATGGAAGCCATTAAACAAATACAATTAACTTAAATAACAACTTGAGGTTTTTTGTAAGCAAAAAAGGGCTCCAAGTGATTTAGATAGGCGCGTACCTAAAGACACCAAAACTCCTCCTCACTCAACCAAAATGTCACCGGAATGCCGTGAACCACCCTGAACCATCGGAGTATCTCGATTGAAACTCACCAAGCCACTAAGCTCACAAATGCGCATAGAATAGGGAAATAATAAACATTTGTATCAGTAAGAACTTCGTATATATATAGAGGCACGAAGAAAAGTGAAAAGGCGTGCATGGGAAGCCAAGTTGAAACGTTGCGTTTCGTGTAGAAGGACGCATTGAAGTGTCTCTTCACGCGCGAAATGATACGACTTCGGATTTAAGGGGCCCTACACATTTAATGAAGCCAAGTGTTATTTCCATGTGGCGGCATAATTATTCAACCTTCTACAAATAACGACTATGTAATAAATGTATGTTCCCCATAGCATCATGCGAAGGGTCACGGATCGGAATATCAGGAGATGGTACAACCCATCGCTGATCAGTGGAGATGCCATGGCGAGTGTACCATCTCGGTGATAATTTGATGCACTCCTATACGTAGGCTTAGACTCGAGGTGGGGAATAGTTGATCCCTTTTGCCTTATTTGGCTCAAGGCTGGAAGGCAAGTGTACTATCCTGGGTATATGGCGATCTGACCCCGATGTGGGGGAACTCAGTCAAGTGTACCATCTCAGTGATAATCCGATGCATTCCCCTGCGTAGGCTCTAGACTCGAGGTGGGGAATAGTTAAGCCCTTTTGCCTTATTTGGCTCAAGGCTGGAAGGCAAGTGTACCGTCCCGGGTACATACTGATCGAACCCCGGTGTCGGGGCACTCGGTCAAGTGTACCATCTCGGTGATAATCCGATTCATTCCCTTGCGTAGGCTCTAGACTCGAGGTGGGGAATAGTTAAGCCCTTTCGCCTTATTTGGCTCAGTGCTAGAAGGCAAGTGTACTGTCTTGGGTATAAGCTGATCTGACCCCGATGTGGGGGCACTGAATATTAGCTGATCTGACCTCTCGGTAGGGGGAACTCGGTCAGATTCTGACCTCGCTTCTCTGTATGGCTTCACCTGGTCAATTTCTGACCTTATTTCCCTGTAAGGGGCCGCTCGGTCAGCATCTGACCTGGTCCATTTGTGGGAATGTTGCCTCGGATGGATTTCGATCCTGTCTCCTCATATGGATACAAGACCAGAATTAAGGATAAGATCTTACCTTTAATTATCAAATATCTCTCAAATACTAACGGTGAAGAAATCTCTACATTTACGGGGCCCATGAGGCCTAAGAAAAAGAAAGTATAAAACCTAAAACCCTATAGCTAAATAGGCAGATTACACTCTTGAATGCTCTGGCTCGGAGGCTTGATCTAGGAGAAAAAGCCTAGTCCACCCTTTGGCCAGAACAGGTTCCTTCACAAAGAACAAACTTTGGTTAGTCATCTCCAAGTGTTTAAGCACTCCTTTTGGGTGTGGAAATCCCTCCAAAGAACTAGGTATAGATTCGGTTTGCTTCTCCACTCAAATCCACCAAAGGTTTGCTAGTTTTCTAGAAAGGTTCTTCACCTACACTCAAAATGAAACCAACCCAAGAGCAAGAGTCCAAGAAATAAAAACTGGAAAAGCACAATTAATGAAAGACTAAACTCAGAGAGAATTGATTGAGACAAAAGAAAAGAGGCCAAAGAAATGACAAACTAAAATTAAGACACAAGTAAAAAGGAAGCACACAAAAGAATAGTCTTAGAATGGCTCTAGAATGGATTAGTTGTTTAGTCCACTTTGAGTAAGTCCTTTATGAGGTTCGGTCCAGCCACATTTAAAGTCTCAAAAATAGGTTCAATAAGGTCTTAAGTCCAACTCCAAAAAGCACAGGTATTGGTCCAAGTCCACAAGTCTAGTAACAAGTCATTTTTGGTCAAAATTTTTTTTGTTCTTTTTCCTCTTTGTTTCTTTTTTCACGTCAATCTCTTTTGTTCTTTGGGTCCAATTTTATTTTAAGACTTCAGCCCATTTATTTCTTAGGTTTTGCACTTGTGGGTGGAGAAGAAATTAGGTCAAATTTAGGAGAAGGAGAAGGGACAAGTGGCGGTTTCTTAGAGGTGTTTAGGATATCTTTTGAGTGGAATTGGATTTGTACTATCTAGTACAAGTTGTTTTGCACAATTTTTTTCAGCACACCTTTTAGATTCTTTTAGGGTTTTCAATCAACAAATATAGACTAAATAAAGTTGAAATGCAAGGAAAAGTGGAGCGGCAATTTAGATGCATGTGTAAGGAAGAATTTACACATGGATACTTCAAAAATACATGGAACATGCTAGGACTAAATAGCATGCATGAATGACTCCTAGATAGCTTCTATATGTCACGCCCACTTCATGTTATGCATCATGATATTTTTGGTTCATGTATTCATGCAAAGTGTTTGGCATACATACATGGAATTTTGTAGACAAAATATGGAACAAGACTTGACAAAACTTGAATGGATTCAAAAATCAAAAAGCATGTTCATCATGTTCATATGAGACTCAAACCTAAAAATGAAAAAGCATGGATATTACTTAACAAGGAAACCTAAAACGTTCAAGGAAGGTTCACAAGAAGCAATATATGAACCAAAATATGAACCAAAGCATTCGGCTATAACAAAGAATGACAACAAGGAGACAATGACCGAAAAGAAGAAAAACAAGGCTGGATGTTACCCTTGATGAACCTTGGCTCTAGATACGACATGATAGAGACCTCCCTTCCATGGATGATTTTTAGCGTCTTGAAGAGGGTCACCTTTGCCCAAGGATCTAGGCTCACCAAAGGAAAAGGAATGGAGACGTTTGGGGTGGAAGTGGTTTTGGGCGTGAAGATGGTGAGGGGATAGGCGGAAGTGTTTTGGTGCTTAAGTAGGTTGGCTCAGTCCAAGATGAAGATGGAGGCCACTCTAGGGTTTCGCTCTCCAAGGGTGGAGAATGAAGTAGGTTAGCCGAATTAACCTAGTGACTAAGGAAGGGATTTTGAGGCATAAAGATGCTTACTCAATATCATATAATCCAAAGTGTGTACAAGGTGCTAGGCTATGGGTATTTATAGGAGTGGAAGGTATCTAGGGTTGCATTTGGAGAGTGCATGGCCGAAAATGCAAGGCCAAATGCACACCAAATGAAACCCAAATTAATCCTAGATGCAACTTGGTGGCCAAGGATGAAATCTTTGGTTTTAGCTAGGCTGCATCTAGGTGCATGATAAGACCATGCAACCTTCTCCCTCCACTTGGGCCTAAGCCTTTCTAAGTCCAAAAATAGGTCCAATAATCACCAAAAATGCGTCTATCCCTTTTCTCACCCTAATCAAATACCTTAGCCCCAAAAATAAAATCCTATGATATAAAGCACCCCATAATACAAGGGTATAATGGAAAATACAAGTGAAAATAAATTCTAGGTGCTAAACACCCCAAAATACAAGGGTAAAATGGGAAATAAAAGTAAAAGAAATCCTATACCTAAGATACCCAAAATACATGGGTGAAAATGGGAGAGTTAAAGATAAGGGTAAAATAGGACTAAAAATAAAGTCTATATGCCAACAAGGCTTAGGAGAAAGATCAATATGAGAAGCATGTCTTTAGGGGTATTAGCTCCCCTATCCTTTTCCAATCTCCTAGCCATGGGCTTAGTGATGGGTCCCACATGAAGCTCCAAGGATGGTCTTCCATTAGTTTGCCAGGTGATGGCGACAGAGATACTAGATCCCAATAACGGGGCATCTTGGGAGCCTTTAAAGACAAGTGAGGATAATTAGAACTTCTTATATATGGATACCCAATTTCATCCGGGATACCCAAACCAAGGACAAAGGTCTTGATGTGATTCCTCTTGGAAGCACATGAACTCTTCAAGCCTTCACGGAGTTCCTTGGAAGATGCTTCAAGGAATGGAGTCTCCACAAGGCCCAAGGTGACCTAAGCTAGCGTGTAGCCAAGTTCCAAAGAAGAACAAGATCCTAACCCTACAAGGAGAAGCACTCAAGGAGGGTAGAGTAGGATGCTAAGTGACTTCGGAAGTGATGAAATTCAAAGAAGAATATCTCATCAATATATGATCCAAAGTGCTACAATATCCGGCCATAGGAAGATTTATAGGAGAAATTAGGTTAAGGGTTTAAGTTGGGTTCACCTAGAGTTAAGTAAAACCATGGTATGGTTAACTTAACTCTAGGCGCCAAAATTTGAATTCTAAAATTCAAATTTTGGTGCCAACCGGCCTCCCCCTCCATGTGCACTCATTTGGATGTGATTTATTATCCATTTGAGTTGCATTTCGGTCACACCATGTGCATGTGTGCACATGGCCGAAATGCACCTTCAAATGTCATACTAATGACATTCAAATGAAGTGAACATGTGACCTAAATTAACCCTAAATCTTAATAACCATGAAATGAAATTCCTATGCTATATGGCCGAAAATACAAGGCCCAAAAGAAATACAAGGCACCAAGGCCCAACCCTATACTAACCCTAATCTACTTGGGCTTGAGTCAAAGCCCAACAAAACAAAGTGGTGGGCTTTCCATGGGCTTGGGCCCACTCTTCATGCATCCTCCTTGCCATAGCCCTAGTAGTTGGGCCCTTAGCCCATGGGCTTCCTCCATCATCCCCTCCCTCTTGAAGAGGATTTGTCCTCAAATCCAATGCATCCTCCTCATGGGTAGCTAGTCCTGTAAACAAAGAGAGATCAGAAACATTGAAACTAGAACTAACACCATACTCAGAAGGGAGATCTAGGACATAGGCATTGTTATTTATTTTCTGAAGGATTTGGAAGGGTCCATCTCCTCTAGGACTAAGCTTTGACTTTCTTTTGGAAGGAAACCTATCCTTCCGAAGATGGAGCCAAACCCAGTCACCTTCCTTGAAGATAACTTCCTTCCTACCCTTGTTATTGTATTTTTGATATTTTTCTGTTTGGGATTGAATATGATCTCTAACCCTCTCATGCAATTTCTTGACAAACTCAGCCCTAGATGTCCCTTCTTTATGAATAAAGGAAGCAACATCGGGTAGGGGTAATAAATCTAAGGGAGTAAGAGGATTAAAGCCATAAACAATCTCAAAAGGAGACATGTTAGTGGTCTTGTGAACCACTCTATTATAGGAAAACTCCACATGAGGGAGGTAGTCATCCCATGACTTTTTATTGCCCTTGAGGATTGCCCTCAACATAGTCCCTAGAGACCTATTTACTACCTCAGTTTGCCCATTAGTTTGGGGATGACATGTGGTAGAAAATAGAAGTTTAGTTCCTAACCTTTCCCAAAGAGTTTTCCAAAAGTGGCTTAGGAACTTAACATCTCTATCTGAGACTATAGTCTTAGGTAACCCATGTAGTCTCACAATTTCTTGAAAGAATAATTTAGCAATGTGACTTGCATCATCCACTTTGTGACATGGAATAAAGTGTGCCATTTTGCTAAAACGGTTCCCTACCACAAATATGGAATCCTTTCCTCTTTGGGTTCGAGGCAATCCAAGGATAAAATCCATGGAAATATCAACCCAAGGAGAAGAGGATATAGGCAATGGGGTATATAGCCCATGAGGTTTAGTGGTAGACTTTGCTTGTAAACAAGCAATGCAACTACTACAAAACCGTTGGACATCTCTCTTCATATGAGGCCAAAAGAATTTCTCTCTCAAAAGTGAAAGAGTCTTCTCAATTCCAAAATGCCCCATGAGCCCACCCTCATGGCTCTCCCTAACCAAAAGTTTTCTAATAGATCCTTGGGGTATACAAAGCTTGTTTTCTTTAAAAAGGAACCCCTCAGAAATATAGTAACCTTGGTAAGGTTTTTGAATACATAAAGAATAAAATTTAGCAAAATCAAGGTCTTTCTCATACAACTCCTTGATGTCATCAAACCCTAGTATTTGAGAACCTAGGGTGTTCAATAAAACATGTCTTCTAGACAAAGCATCAGCTACTACATTTGTAGAGCCTTTTTTATATTTGATGACATAAGGAAATTGTTCTAAATACTCAACCCATTTTGCATGCCTCTTATTTAATTTATGTTGACCCTTCAAATATTTAAGTGATTCATGATCACTATGTATGACAAATTCCTTGGTTACAAGATAATGTTCCCAAGTTTGAAGGGCACGAACTAAAGCATATAACTCCTTGTCATAGGTGGGGTAGTTCAAGGCAGCCCCATGAAGTTTTTCACTGAAATAAGCTATGGGGTGACCACCTTGTAACAATACAGCCCCTATGCCAAGACCTGAAGCATCACATTCTAGTTCAAAAGTTTTTGAAAAGTCAGGCAAAGCTAGAACAGGTGCTTGAGTAAGTTTAAGCTTAAGTTCTTGGAAAGCTAAGTTATGTTTTTCCTTCCATTCAAAAGCCACATCCTTCTTGACCAACTCGTTGAGAGATGAAGCTAATGTAGAGAAGTTAGGAACAAAACGTCTATAAAAGCTTGCCAAACCATGGAAGCTCCTAACTTCACTAACATTAGTAGGAATAGGCCATTCTTGGATGGCTTTGATTTTCTCGGGGTCCACATGAACCCCATTTTTGCTGACCACAAATCCTACGAAAATAACATTATCCACACAAAAAGTGCACTTGTCTACATTGGCAAACAAGTGATTGTCTCTAAGGATAAGAAAGACTTGCCTTAGGTGGTCCACATGATCACTTAGACTTTTGCTATAGATTAAAATATCATCAAAATAAACTACTACAAATCTACCAATGCAATCCCTAAGGGCATGATTCATCAACCTCATGAATGTGCTAGGTGCATTAGTAAGCCCAAAAGGCATTACTAACCATTCATATAGTCCAAACTTAGTCTTAAAAACGGTTTTCCACTCATCACCTTCCTTGATTCGAATTTGGTGATATCCACTCTTAAGATCTACCTTGGAAAATATGGACGACCCATGCAATTCATCAAGCATGTCATCGAGCCTAGGAATTGGGTGCCTATATTTTATGGTGATGTTGTTGATGGCTCTACAGTCACAACACATCCTCCATTTTCCATCTTTTTTTGGCACCAAGATGACTGGTACAGCACAAGGGCTTAGACTCTTTTGAATCCAACCCTTCTCCAACAACTCTTGTACTTGCTTCTCTATCTCTTTGGTTTCTTGTGGATTAGTCCTATAGGCTAGTCTATTTGGAAGACTAGCCCCAGGCACAAGATCTATTTGATGCTCTATTCCCCTAAAAGGAGGAAGTCCAATTGGGCCTTCCTTAGGGAATATTTCATCAAATTCTTCTAAAAGAGTTTTTACCTCAAAAGGTAGAGAAGTTTCCAAAGGAGATGTGGCAGTGCAAGTTAATGTTCCTCTACACATGAGGATATGAGAAGATGGTTCAATAAAGAGAGAAGTTTTGTGTAAAGGTTTTGATTGAAAACTCTCTTCTTGAACTATCTCTAGAGAGGGAACATTAATCTCTCTAGTGTCGCCACCGGCCCGAAACGGGCTTTCGGCATTCGCGAAGGATGGTTGGACTCTCTTTTATTTGTTAAAAAAATATGGATTGCTAGAATGACTTATTCTCAAACTGAGACCTTGTCAAACGAGCAATTTTATTAAAAGGCTCACCAATCCATGTTAATCCCAAGCGGGACCCTCCATGGATTAGCGGTTTTCATAAAAAGGAAGGGTTCATGGAGTCGCCACCAATGTTTTACTCAAAACATTGGAAAAAGAAGTTTAAGGCAATCGATTCAAAAATCGACTTCGGCCATGACAACCAGAGTCGGGTAAGGGAGTCGGTTACGCGTGGGGAAGGTGTTAGCACCCCACAGCGCCCCTTTCGGGTTCCCTATGACAGATTATTTCTAAAAATAATAGTACGAAATTACTAAATTACCCCTATTTATTCTAAACAATTATAACTTAACTATCTACATGATGACAGTTAAATATGCACACAGAAAGCAGTAAAAGGAAGGACTTTAAGAAGAAACCTTTGAAGCGTGCTTTTATATTCAAGTAAAACTGGGAAGCTTTTTGGCGTTCCCTCGCTCTACAAGCCCGCTCGCTCCCTCCTAGAAAATTTTAACTATGGAAATCCGGAGGATTTCCCTTCGACTAAGTTCGAATCTCCAAGCTAAATGCTCGGAATTCCAGAACTTCGTCGGATCGACTCCCAGAGAGATTTCTAGGGCAGAACACTGCTCAAAAACCCCAGAATACTCAAGGAGGGAGTCAAAACTGTGTGGAAAAGTGTCGAATGACGTCCAATTGACGTCATATTTATAGGGATGAGGCGCAATACGGCCTCTGGGGGTCAATACGGTCTGTATTGAAGTTTTGAACTACAATACGGCCGTATTAAATTCAATACGGCCGTATTGAAGTTCAAAAAACCTCAATACGGCCGTATTGAAGTTCAGTGCAGCCGTATTGAAGTTCAGTGCAGCCGTATTGAATTCAATGCAGCCGTATTGAAGTTCAGAAACTTCAATACGGCCGTATTGAGTTCAGTGCGGCCGTATTGTAGTTTAAAATGTTCAATACGGCCGTACTGAACCTTTGGGAGGCCGTATTGGGCTTCATTCCCTCCACTTTCTTGTTTTTTGCTACTCTAAGACCTCTAAACCTACAGATTGTCATCCTAGGGTCTTCCAGGAGTCCTTCCGGCTGACTTTCCTTTGGTCTTCGAGAGTCTTCGAGTCTTATTTCCGACCCGGACAATTTTAGGGGTCTACAGCTGCCCCCCCTTTACTTAGTCAAACGGCCTTTTAGTGTACCGGTTGATAAGTAAAGGAGTTGACCCAATTGTCCGTGGAATAAGGCCATCCTTCCGACTTGTAGTGTCTTCCGGTGGAAAATTGCTGAGTAGCCTCTCCAGGTTTTGCTTCGCTCGTCGCCCGAGCCGGAAGCTGCATACCTTCGTGCTTCTGAACACTCTGGTAGCGTGAGTACCGCCTCTCCAGGCTCAACTTCACTCGACGCCCGAGCTGGAAGTTGTGAGTACCGCCTCTCCAGGCTTAGCTTCGCTTGCCGCCCAAGCTGAAAGCTGTGAGTACCGCCTCTCCAGGCTCTGCTTCGGTGCTTCTGACATCCTAGGCAGTTGAGTTTGCCCTCTCCAGGGTTAGCTTCGCTTGCCGCCCAAGCTGGAAGCTGTGAGTACCCGCCTCTCCAGGCTCTGCTTCGGTGCTTCTCACATCGTAGGCAGTTGAGTTTGCCCTCTCCAGGGTTAGCTTCGCTTGCCGCCCAAGCTGGAAGCTGTGAGTACCGCCTCTCCAGGCTCTGCTTCGGTGCTTCTGACATCCTAGGCAGTTGAGTTTGCCCTCTCCAGGGTTAGCTTCGCTTGCCGCCCAAGCTGGAAGCTGTGAGTACCGCCTCTCTAGGCTCTGCTTCGGTGCTTCTGACATCCTAGGCAGTTGAGTTTGCCCTCTCCAGGGTTAGCTTCGCTTGCCGCCCAAGCTGGAAGCTGTGAGTACCGCCTCTCCAGGCTTTGCTTCGGTGCTTCTGACATCCTAGGCAGTTGAGTTTGCCCTCTCCAGGGTTAGCTTCGCTTGCCGCCCAAGCTGGAAGCTGTGAGTACCACCTCTCCAGGCTCAACTTCACTCGACGCCCGAGCTGGAAGTTGTGAGTACCGCCTCTCCAGGCTTTACCTCCGTGTTCTTGACAACCTCGGGGTAGTTGCATACCTCCGTGTTCCTGACAACCGGGTAGCGTGAGTTTGCCCTCTCCAGGGATTTGTGATGATTTTGTCTCCACAGTCCACGATGCTGCTTTGACGATTATTTTTGATTTTTGTGCCACTGAGGGCTGGATAACGCAGGGATCCGTCTAGGGGATGTGCAGTTACTCATAGGTTCTTGTGTCCCAACTTTCCTTTGCGTAGTTGGTGCCCATTGAGGAATTTCTGTTTCCTTGGGGTGTAGACACGAAGATGCTCTTTCTGATGTGAGCGGTGCCTTATGGTTGGCTGACGTCCTTTTGACGGTGGTGGAGTATCCCGGTTATCCTTATTCGGGTGACTCTTTTGGATTTTCTGATTTTTGCTGCCTCTGTGTAGGCTGTTATCCGCTGGGGATTCTGGATGTTGATTTTTGATTGACCTCTTCTGTTAGGCAAATCATCTTGATGTTTAGTGGTTTGGCTAGATGCCGAATTCCGCTTGGGGAATATTTATTTTTTATTTTTCTCCTTTTGTAAGGGTGCCTCTTGAGTAGGCGACTGGGGATTTGGGGATCTTATGTATCCCAGAGTATTATTTAGAAAGCCTCTTCAGGCTTAGCTTCACTCTTTGTTTTGAGTTGGAAAGCTATCTTCCACTGAAGAAGTTTAAGTCCTTTCGACTTGGATATTCTGTTTAGATGATCAAGCCTCCCTTAGAGAATTTTGCTGATCTTGGTTTGATAGCTTTCACTGGGGAATTTGGCCTGTGAGTGGAAGCTGAGATATCTCTGGGGAGTATTATTTCGGCGAGCCTCTCCAGGCTCAATTATTCTGAGAGAGTATTATTTCGGTAAGCCTCTCCAGGCTCAGTTATTCTGTATGATGAGAGAGTATTGTTGCTGCAAGCCTCTCCAGGCTTAGTTATTCTGTACAATTTTGCTGGATTTTCTGTATTTTGCTGGATTTTCTGTATTTTGCCTTTTTTTGTCGTTTTTGGCTTTTTCTGTATTTTTTTGCCTTTTTTGTCATTTTTTTGGCTTTTTCTGTATTTTTGCCTTTTCTGTTGATTTGCGGCCCTTTCTGTTGACCGCTGCCATACACAAGCAATTTTTCCTATTTTCTATTTTATGCAATTTCCTTATGATAAGGTCTTTGAATGTGCAACTAATGTGTGTGATGCACAAATGCAAGTTTTATTATTTAATGTTTTTAGAAAAATGAATGGCTCTCCCTATCCTCCTTTTCTTGGAGGAACTTCTGTCATTGACGTGAGGGAATATTTTTGTGAGCCTTTTTACGCAGGAGATTACGGATTTTATAGGAACCCCTCCCATTTTCTTTTATTGACCGATTATTAAGGAATTTCATACAATTTTTTAGAAATACCAATTTAGAGGCATAATCACATGGTCAAGAGAGAAAAGAAATGAATAGATATTTTATTAATATTCACAAGTGTTTTTACAGAAAGATATACAGAAGGAAATTTCTGAAGAATGGCTGGCCTGGGTAGGCTATTTACATTGGGCTTAACAATTATATCTGTAATTGTTGCTCCGTACGTTCTCCTAGTTGTTTCGGGTGATATGCCTGAGTCAGGAGTGTAGACACTGCAAGACGCTTGCTTCTAGAAGATAATCACATGAATCGCCTTTCGGTTTTCGATTCAAGTGATCGTTGCTTGCTTTATTTTTATGTCTTATTCTTTTGCCCCTAACTTTTGCTTAGGACGTATCCTAGCGGGGGTGATTTTGCCTTTGTTTTGCCTAGTACCCTTGTACTGGCGGGCTTTTTATTTTGCCCTAACTTTTGCCTAGGACGCCCTTTTCGGGTTTTCATCCTAGCGGGCCTGTGCAAGCAACGTCTTCAAGCGTAATACTTCTTTACCACGTCAGCGTTGACTGGGTATCGAAGTTCTTCTCCATCCATGTCCGTGAGGATCAGTGCTCCTCCTGAGAAGGCTCGCCTCACCACATATGGTCCTTCGTAATTTGGGGCCCACTTTCCGATTTTGTCCTTTTGAGCTGGTAGCAACTTTTTCATTACCAGTTCTCTCTCATGATAGATTCGAGGGTGGACTTTCTTGTCAAAAGCCTTTTTGATCTTTCTCTGATAGGCTTGACCATGGCATATGGCGTTCAGCCGTTTTTCTTCAATAAGGTTTAACTGGTCATACCGGCTTTGAACCCATTCTGCTTCGGAAAGTTTTGCTTCCATGATTACCCTCAGAGAGGGTATTTCGACTTCGACGGGTAGAACTGCCTCCATCCCATAGACAAGGGAGAATGGAGTAGCTCCGGTAGATGTGCGTACGGAAGTCCTATAACCATGGAGAGCGAAGGGTAACATCTCGTGCCAATCTTTAAATGAGACAACCATTTTTTGCACTATTTTCTTGATGTTTTTATTGGCTGCCTCGACTGCCCCATTCATCTTTGGCCGATATGGGGAAGAGTTGTGGTGTTGGATCTTGAATTCTTGGCACAATTCTCCCACCATTTTGTTATTCAAATTGGATCCATTATCAGTGATGATCTTATCAGGAATACCGTATCTGCATATCATATTCTTTTTGATGAAGGATGTTACCACCTTTCGGGTCACATGGGCATACGATGCCGCTTCTACCCATTTGGTGAAATAGTCAATGGCCACAAGAATGAATCTGTGCCCATTGGATGCTTTCGGCTCAATGGGTCCAATAACATCCATGCCCCACATTGAGAATGGCCAAGGCGAAGCCAATACGTTGAGTGGGGTTGGTGGGATATGAATATTGTCGGCGTATGCTTGACATTTATGGCATTTTCGCACATATTGGTAACAATCCTTTTCCATGGTCGACCAATAATATCCCGCCCTGAGGATCTTTTTAACCATTGCGGGCCCGGGAATGTGGTTACCGAAAACCCCCTCATGAACTTCTTTGATCATGTTTTGAGCTTCGACTTGGTCTACACATCTCAACAAGACCGAGTCATAATTTTTCTTGTAGAGGGTTTCGCCGACTAGCAAAAATCCCATGGCCCTTCTTCGGATATGCTTCTTGTCATTATCACTGGCCATATCAGGATATTCCCCTTTTGTCAAATATTGCTTGATGTCATGGAACCATGGATGATCATCAACTACTTCATCTATCAGAAGGCAAAACGCTTGCTCATCATGTCTCCGGATATTGATGATGGGCATTTCATGTTCATTATCCAAGGCGAACATTGATGATAGTGTAGCAAGAGCGTCGGCAAACTGATTTTTCTCCCTTGGAATGTATTCAAAGACGACACTTTGGAAGAGTTGTGTCAAATCTTTGATGTGCTCAACATATGGTATCAATTTGGGATTTCGGACTTCCCATTCACCTCGTAATTGGTAGATGACTAGGGCCGAATCACCAAACACTTTGAGCTTTAAGATACCATTGTTGATGGCTGCTTGGATTCCCAACGCGCAAGCCTCGTATTCTGCCATATTGTTTGTACAATCGAAGTTGAGTCTTGCCGTTATGGGAATGTGTTTTCCTTGTGGAGAGATTAGCACTGTGCCAATCCCTCGTCCAAGCATGTTGGAGGCTCCATCAAAATACATGGTCCATGCATCATCTTTAAGCTCTTCATGTTGTAGATGCATTATATGCTCATCAGGGAAATCATCCTGAAGGGATTGGTAGTCGTTGGTCGGCCCATGTGCTAGGTAATCAGCTAGGGTGCTGCCCTTGATGGCCTTTTGTGTGACATGTATTATGTCAAATTCTGATAACTGTACTTGCCATCGGGCAATCTTCCCAGTGATTATTGGTTTGTCGAACACGTACTTGATTGGATCCATTTTGGAAACCAACCAAGTAGTATGCCTTATCATATACTGCCTGAGCCGTTGTGTTGCCCACGCTAACGCGCAGCATGTCTTTTCTAATGGCGTGTAGCGGGTTTCATAATCGAGAAATTTCTTGCTCAAGTAGTAGATGGCTCGTTCTTTCTTTCCAGTTTCGTCTTGTTGTCCTAGCACAACTCCCATGGACTCATCGAGCACAGTTAGATAGAGGATCAATGGTCTTCGCTCGACAGGTGGCACCAATACCGGTGGATTGGCCAAGCACTGTTTGATCTTATCAAAAGCTTGTTGACAATTTTCATCCCAAACTTCGGAATGATTCTTGCGCAACAGCTTGAATATTGGCTTGCACGTGTCAGTCAACTGTGCGATGAACCTTGCGACGTAGTTCACCCTGCCGAGGAATCCTCTAATTTCTTTCTCAGTTTTAGGAGTAGGCATTTCCATTATTGCCTTTACTTTATCGGGGTCCACCTCTATGCCTTTTTCACTGACGATGAACCCGAGAAGCTTACCCGACCGGACTCCGAAAGTACACTTAGCCGGATTTAGCTTAAGCTGATACTTGCGAAGCCGATTGAATAATTTTCTCAAATATTGGACATGGTCCATCTCATCTTTTGACTTTGCGATCATGTCATCCACATATACTTCAATTTCTTTGTGGATCATATCGTGGAATAACGTCACCATCGCTCGTTGATAGGTGGCACCCGCATTCTTGAGTCCAAAAGGCATTACCCTGTAGCAAAAAGTACCCCAGGGTGTAATGAAGGAAGTCTTCTCGCGGTCTTCCACATTCATCTTGATTTGGTTGTACCCAGAGTACCCATCCATGAAGGAATAGAGTGTGTTTGTGGCTGTATGATCCACCAATGTATCGATGTGTGGTAAGGGAAAATCGTCCTTTGGACTAGCACGATTAAGATCCCTGTAGTCAACACAAACTCTAACCTTTCCATTCTTTTTAATGACCGGCACTATGTTAGCCAGCCATTCGGGATACTGGGATACAATCAGGAACCCCGCGTCTAATTGTTTTTCTACCTTCTCCTTGATCTTTAAAGACCATTCGGGCTTGACTCGTCGGAGCTTTTGTTTGACGGGTCGAAACCCTTCTTTCAGTGGTAATTTGTGCTCGACGATATTAGAGTCCAAACCGGGCATATCATGGTACGACCATGCAAATACATCTTTGTATTCCTTTAACAACTGGATCAATTGCTCCCTTATTTCATCACTGATATGGGTTCCAATATTGACCTCTTTTATTTCTTGGCCTTGCCCCAAATTCACGGTCTCCAATTTTTCTTGATGCGGTTGGAGTAGACGAGCCTCTTGATCTAGCAGTCTTTGCAAGTCCGGAGAAATGGTCTCCTCATCACTGTCCAACTCAACCCATTCATCCTCAACTTTCGGATCCCGGTCGGAGCGAACAATCACAGACATAATTGTTTTATTGGTTCTGTTTAGGTTTAGAATTTATTAATATTAATGAGAGAAAGAGAGAAAAGAACAAATGAGAGAATAATGTGTGAAAAATGCCTCTTTATTGATATGTATTAAAATTTGTACAAAGACCCTTATTTACATGAAAAGGTTCTTATGATCTCGGGTACTGATCACGAGTCCCTAAAAGAAAAGAAAAATATGGAGGGGCCCTATTGTGGCTTGTCATTCTCTACTCCTGCTTTGGTAGAGGATTCTTGCTCACGTCGGGTGCTGTCGAATCGAAGGTGACCCACCCGGCATCAATAAGGTCTTGGACCTTGTATTTGAGAGCCCTATAGTTCTCCGTTGAATGTCCTGGTGCCCCCGAGTGGTATAGGCATTTATCTTGTGGTTTGTACCACTCGGGATAAGGTGGATCCATCTTCCTTGGTGGAATGTAAGCTAGAAGATGAGCTTCCACTAACTTTGGCAGGAGGTCGCTATATGTGGTCGGAAGTTTATCAAGCTTCCTCACAGGGTTATACTGCGACTTTCCTGACTTCGAAGTGGAAGAAGATGAAGAAATGGTTATAGCGTTGACTCCTCCTTCTTTCTTCTTCCCGAAGGCCTTCTTAGCTTCATATGGTTGGGAAGGCTTAGCCAGCTTCCCACTTTTGAGTCCTTGTTCCACTCTCTCTCCAATGGTGATGATGTCCGAGAAGAGTGTCGTTGTGTTCCCTATCATTTTATCGTAATAGGGACCAGTCAACGAGTTGATGAATAAGGACACCATCTCCTTATCCGACAGCGGGGGCTCTATCTGTGCCGCCAACTCCCTCCATCGTTGGGCGTACGCCTTGAAAGATTCATCATTTTTCTTACTCAAGGCTTGAAGATCTGACCTATCGGGTGTTAGGTCGATGTTGTATTTATAGCGCTTGAGAAAGGCGTCGGCCAACTGCCTCCATGTATGTACTAGATTTCCATCTAGCTGCATATACCAATTGAGTGCGGTTTCAGCCAAGCTCTCTTGAAAGCAATGAATTAAGAGCTTTTCATTGGTAGCATATGCAGCCATTTTGCGATAGTACATGGTGAGATGACTCTTAGGGCAAGTCGATCCCACGTATTTTGGGAAATCTGGCACTTTAAATTTGGGAGGGAATTGGATGTCCCTCACCAAGCACATGTCGGCGGCATCTTTGATGTCAAAATCATGCCCCTCCATAGCCCTTAGCCGACCCTCAAGAGCATGGAATTGTTCCTTTGAAACCTCGGGCTCTTTAATCATGATCCCCGCCCCAAGGGGTACAGCTCGTGGAGGTTTTTCCTCATGTTCCTCCTCCTCATGATGATGGGACTCATGGTCACTGTGGTGAGACCCATGTACATTATGATGACGCATGAGTTCCATCATTTGCGCCATTTGTTCTTTGAGCTGTGAGAGCTCGGCTGTGAGCTTCTTATTTTGGTCCTCCAGCGCTTCCATCTTCTTGATTTTCTGCGCGCGTGTGAGGACAGAGAGATGACCAGCCACTTTCTAAAATGAATGTTTATTCTAATTAGCTTATTTATGATATGAATACACTCTTGATGTGAGCTTGATAATCTTTCATCTTTAAGGCGCTGCCTTTTTAAGATGAAAGTTTATCACCCTCCCTAGCCTATGATCTCTCCACAACGGAGAATCTCAATAGTCACGGGTCTCTTTCACTCACATCGAGAGGGTATTAGTGAACCTATAAATGATGATGAGGATGCATGAGGTATTATTGATAATGATGCCTATGCTCCTTACTTTTATTATATTTTCACACATTGGTTTTTCCTCTCATGTCATGACATTTTCATGCATGGGGATTATTCTTTAGACCTTATCACGAGGTTATTTATTAATGCACAAACAATTGCACATAAGCATTTACACAAACAATTCACTCATCCACGAACAGTCACGAGCGAATCACGAGGTAGGGTATCCTGCAAAAAAGTGCATATTCAAGGTGGTTCTAACTGTTCTCACCGGTCTGAGGCCCCCAAGGTGCCCCCATTATAGGGACCCAATTCCTCTCGTCGTAAGCCGATGGAAAGCTCCAACGCACTGTCGGACTCGAGTTCATGGTTATCACCTTGAGTGATGCTTTCCGACAACGGTCTACGGGCACCTATAGACCCATTCGACAACCGGCCGTACTAACATCCACTCCCTATGGCTTACCACTCATGCCCCCGGGTATAGAGGGAACTGTTGTGTGCAAAGGTTCGTGTGCAATTTATATTTCAAACAATTGCGGAAAATTAAACAAACAACAGTTATTAAAGCCAAATAAATAAAGTATGTTATCATACAAGCAAGGGGTAATGAAGTAATTTTAACTATTATTTGTTAAAAATAATCTGTCACTAAATGGGACTGACTCTCAAGGCTTCCCCAGTGAAGTCGCCATCTGTCGCCACCGGCCCGAAACGGGCTTTCGGCATTCGCGAAGGATGGTTGGACTCTCTTTTATTTGTTAAAAAAATATGGATTGCTAGAATGACTTATTCTCAAACTGAGACCTTGTCAAACGAGCAATTTTATTAAAAGGCTCACCAATCCATGTTAATCCCAAGCGGGACCCTCCATGGATTAGCGGTTTTCATAAAAAGGAAGGGTTCATGGAGTCGCCACCAATGTTTTACTCAAAACATTGGAAAAAGAAGTTTAAGGCAATCGATTCAAAAATCGACTTCGGCCATGACAACCAGAGTCGGGTAAGGGAGTCGGTTACGCGTGGGGAAGGTGTTAGCACCCCACAGCGCCCCTTTCGGGTTCCCTATGACAGATTATTTCTAAAAATAATAGTGCGAAATTACTAAATTACCCCTATTTATTCTAAACAATTATAACTTAACTATCTACATGATGACAGTTAAATATGCACACAGAAAGCAGTAAAAGGAAGGACTTTAAGAAGAAACCTTTGAAGCGTGCTTTTATATTCAAGTAAAACTGGGAAGCTTTTTGGCGTTCCCTCGCTCTACAAGCCCGCTCGCTCCCTCCTAGAAAATTTTAACTATGGAAATCCGGAGGATTTCCCTTCGACTAAGTTCGAATCTCCAAGCTAAATGCTCGGAATTCCAGAACTTCGTCGGATCGACTCCCAGAGAGATTTCTAGGGCAGAACACTGCTCAAAAACCCCAGAATACTCAAGGAGGGAGTCAAAACTGTGTGGAAAAGTGTTGAATGACGTCCAATTGACGTCATATTTATAGGGATGAGGCGCAATACGGCCTCTGGGGGTCAATACGGTCCGTATTGAAGTTTTGAACTACAATACGGCCGTATTAAATTCAATACGGCCGTATTGAAGTTCAAAAAACCTCAATACGGCCGTATTGAAGTTCAGTGCAGCCGTATTGAAGTTCAGTGCAGCCGTATTGAATTCAATGCAGCCGTATTGAAGTTCAGAAACTTCAATACGGCCGTATTGAGTTCAGTGCGGCCGTATTGTAGTTTAAAATGTTCAATACGGCCATACTGAACCTTTGGGAGGCCGTATTGGGCTTCATTCCCTCCACTTTCTTGTTTTTTGCTACTCTAAGACCTCTAAACCTACAGATTGTCATCCTAGGGTCTTCCAGGAGTCCTTCCGGCTGACTTTCCTTTGGTCTTCGAGAGTCTTCGAGTCTTATTTCCGACCCGGACAATTTTAGGGGTCTACATCTAGAATCCTCTTTTTCATCAATTTTTAGAAGTTTTTTTTTTTTCAACTTTTTTTTGTTTTCCTTTTTCTTGCTCACGTTTGGCCTTCATTTGTACTTGATCTTCTATCACTTGTGAAGGTGATAAATGATGAAGCACAAAATTTTTACCCTTATGTTTGAAAGTTATTTTATTAGTTAGGCCATCATGATGAGTTTGTTTATCAAATTGCCATGGCCTACCCAATAAAATATGACAAGCCTCCATAGGAACTACATCACATTTAACTTTATCTTGATAGTTCCCTATAGAAAACTCTACTTCCACTTGTTGGTTGACCACCATATCCCCATCATCATTAAGCCAATGAAGTTGATAAGGTTTTGGGTGAGGTGTGGTAGTCAATCCCAACTTCTCAACCATCCTAGTGCTACAACAATTGCACCAAGATCCACTATCCACTATTAGAGAACAAGCCTTGTTTGAAATGTTACATCTTGTATGAAAGATGTTCTCTCTTTGGGATTGTGTATCACTAGGTTGGTTATTGAGGACCCTTCTCATCATAAGAAGTTCCCCATTATAAGGATAAGTAACCTCACATGACTCTTCTTCACTTGCTTCTTCTTCATCCTCACTTGAAGATGAAGAAGTAGTAGCTTCATCATGGCTACTATAAATGTCTTGGCCCCTTAAAATCATCACTTTTTTGTTAGGGCATTGAGAAGCAATGTGGCCTCTCCCAAGACACTTAAAGCATTTTATGTCACTAGACTTTGTGCTAGTGTGTGAAGTGTTTATTTTTTTATCTTTTTCTTTACCTTTGTCTAGATTTTTGGAGGTAAAAGTAGTCTTTTTTTCAAAATCATTTTTCTTACCCTCCCTCTTGTAGTTATCCTTAGAAAAAGAAGATGAGTATGAGCTTGTTTGAAAACCTTTGCGTAAATTTTGTTGTTCAACCTTTATGCAAAGTTGAACCAAATCATCCAAATCCCTATAAGGGAGAAGCTCAACCTTATCTCTTATATCATAGGATAATCCACTCAAAAACCTAGCAATGGTAATATTTTCCTCTTCTCTAATGCCAGCCCTCATGATGTACAACTCCATCGTTTGTCTATATTCTTCCACAGTCATATTTTTTTGATGGAGTCTTTGGAGCTTGTTGATAAGCTCCCTAGTGTAGTAAGAGGGTATATGTCTCCTCCTCAAGGCACTCCTTAATTCATTCCAATATTGAATTGGAGGTTCATTATGGAGACGCCTATCTCTCACAAGAGAGGTCCACCAATACATGGCATGACCTTGGAAACTCAAAGTGGCTAGAGAAACTTTTCTTTCTTCACTCACTTGGTGGCAAGTGAAAATTTGTTCTACTTTCATTTCCCAGTCTAGGTAACCTTCCACATCATCTTTTCCATGAAAATAAGGGAGATCTACCCTAGATTCCCTTGTTTTGGAGGTCCTATGGATTCTCCTAGGAGGTGGTTGATAATGATCTCCTAAAGCTAGACTATCATGCATTGACTCTCCTAGTGTGGAACTATGAACGTAGGAACTATGTTGACCATGATGATGTTTCCTTTTATCTTTCTCCTTTAATAAAAGAATTTCCTCCTCCATTAGAGCAAATTGAGCTTCTTTTTCAAGTTTTTGTTGTAATTCTTGCTGTTTCCATATCTTTAGTGATCTTAATTCTAGTGACAATTTAGTAAAACTTTTGTTGTCACTTGAATTAGTATCACTATGAGGAGTAGAAAATTCTTCCATTATAGGTGAAAGATTATTTTTTATGAATGAACTTTGAAAAGCAATTGTTTTTGTGCAAGGTTAAGACTAAGTACTTAGAGGATTATGTATACAAATTGAACTTTGGAGGGAGGTGAGCTGCTAGGAGCCACTTAAAAACCAAGCCTCTTCAAGTAAAAATTACTAATCCCCTTTGTAGTTAATCTCTACCAAATTCATTTTCAATGAAAATTGTTTTTGATGTTTTTGTGAACTATGAAATACTAGTCGTGAAAGCAAGTAAAACAAAGATTAAGCATGAAATTAAACTATCTAACGTGTCCTAGGGTGAGAGCTTGAGAGATACCAAAGATCAATCAAGGACCACTCTTACCAATGCACTAACGAAAATTGAAAACCTATGGAGAGATGGTTGTGTACCAAAGACACTCCCAAGACACTCCTTGAAATGGCCAATTACAAAGTATGAACAACAAAGAACAAGTGGCTGGAATGAAGAATTAAAAACAGCCACAAAGAATTAGTGATGAATTAGAGACCAAATTTGCAACAAAATTTCAAATAGGTAAGGAAAAATCGGTCACTAAAATCCGTCACTAATACTTATATATTGTTTTTTTTAAAATGCAAATACAATTCAAATTGAATCTCCTTCAATCTTCACGGTTTAATCCAGTCCAGCAGCTACACCAATCCAGCCAATAAGGTGTTTATGGTTTGTGTTTAAGTAGTCAAATCCGAAAGCCACCTCTAGCTTCCTTCCTCCTCCTTTCCTTAGGCTTCTTTTGATGACCCTTGTAGAACTAGCTTCTAGGAAGATAGGCTAGGTCAAACTTAGGCCACACTTTGATTTGAACAATTATAAAACAACCAGAAAATATGGAAGAAGTAGGGAAAGACAAGAGTAGATTAAGAAATGACAAGTTTAGATGACACAAAAATGTAGATGACTAGAACAAGAAGGAATTTAACCTAGATTGGTTCTAAAATGGATGCTCAAAACCAAAAACTCTCAAGAATAGAATAGCTGAAAATTTTATGATCCAAAATAGGTTCAAACCGAGAAGCACACAATTGATAAATCAAACTCCTTAATTGGCTTTTACTTTTCAAATTAGGTTTAGCATTTTTTTTTTAATCAATTTTGTTTTGAATTTCTTTTGATCTTTCTTCTATATATTTTTTTTTAATCTTTGGAGTTGCCTTTTTCTTTTAATCAAAAAAAGATTCACACAAGTCTCGGTCACACCTTAATTGAAGTACCAAAACCGGATTCAAATTGAAATTCAAATACTACCCAAATTAGGTTAAAATGTAATGAACATGTAACATGCTTTTGATGCTTGATTGGGTTATGTAGCACATGCACGGTTTTGAATCCAAATTTTAAAATTCAAATTGCAATTCAAACACAATTTTCCAGCACACACCAATGATACAAGATCAAACCTCACAGATGTAGAATTTTTGTGTAAGACATTTTCAAAATTTTGGAAACCTAAAAATTTCTAAGAAAACTACTAATGATCTAGTAGTAGTTTATGAACTCAAACAAAACCAAAATGATGAGCTTATACCAAAGAAAAATAGATCTCGGCCAAATCCAGAAAATGATTCAAAATTCACTCAAAAAAAAATTTCAAACGGATCACTCAAGCATAGCTAGGAAGAATGAACATAATAAGAACTACACATGACTACTAAACATTGATTCAAAATAAAAATGACTCAAATACACATGGACCGAATAAAATTTCAAATATGACTCAAAGAAACAAAAAGATCATAGGCAGAATTTTCCTAATAAGCACAAAGAATTGGAGCATGATTCATGGAAGAATATAATCAAAGACGCATATATGAACCATTCAAGCAACAAGAAACTAGATCCATCAATTTTAAGACAAGAAAATAGATCTAGGAAAGAACCAACTCTAAAATGACAAAGACTCAAAATGAAAACAATGAACAAAAGATGAACACAATCCAATCACGGATCCACACTTCAAAAGACAAAGAAAAGTGACTTATCTCTTGAAGAACCAAATGCTCTAGATACCACTTGATGTGATTCCTCTTGGAAGCACATGAACTCTTCAAGCCTTCACGGAGTTCCTTGGAAGATGCTTCAAGGAATGGAGTCTCCACAAGGCCCAAGGTGACCTAAGCTAGCGTGTAGCCAAGTTCCAAAGAAGAACAAGATCCTAACCCTACAAGGAGAAGCACTCAAGGAGGGTAGAGTAGGATGCAAAGTGACTTCGGAAGTGATGAAATTCAAAGAAGAATATCTCATCAATATATGATCCAAAGTGCTACAATATCCGGCCATGGGAAGATTTATAGGAGAAATTAGGTTAAGGGTTTAAGTTGGGTTCACCTAGAGTTAAGTAAAACCATGGTATGGTTAACTTAACTCTAGGCACCAAAATTTGAATTTTAAAATTCAAATTTTGGTGCCAACCGGCCTCCCCCTCCATGTGCACTCATTTGGATGTGATTTAGTATCCATTTGAGTTGTATTTCGGTCACACCATGTGCATGTGTGCACATGGCCGAAATGCACCTTCAAATGTCATACTAATGACATTCAAATGAAGTGAACATGTGACCTAAATTAACCCTAAATCGTAATAACCATGAAATGAAATTCCTATGCTATATGGCCGAAAATACAAGGCCCAAAAGAAATACAAGGCACCAAGGCCCAACCCTATACTAACCCTAATCTACTTGGGCTTGAGTCAAAGCCCAACAAAACAAAGTGGTGGGCTTTCCATGGGCTTGGGCCCACTCTTCATGCATCCTCCTTGCCATAGCCCTAGTAGTTGGGCCCTTAGCCCATGGGCTTCCTCCATCAGGTCTACTAGAGCGAGACATACAACCCTTGAGGGGTCCAATGCATTGGGCAGCAGTTTTGTTATGATGATATCTCTTGCTATAAAACTAATTCAGGGCACGGAAGGCCTGTTCCTAAATTGGAACAGGCCGTTCCCAATGTTGGAACGACCTATTCTGAAACCGGAACGACTCGTTCCCCTTTTTAGAAAATTTTGCATTGGGTAAAATTTTGGCTCTGGTAATATCTCTCTCTAAATACCTAATTTTCACGATCTGACTGTTGAAGTTAAAGATCAATGTATTAAAAAGATATCAACAAATTTTTAGCATGATCCAACGGTTAATGATTTCTCTAGAGGCCTGGCATTGCAACAAGAAAATATGAATCCTATACTAGACAACGTTTTTGTTATGATAGTATCTCTCACTACAGACCTAATTTCAACGATCCAATCGTTAAAATTGAAGATCAATATATTGTGATAGTATCTCTAGAGGTCCTGCATGGTGCCTAGGAAAAGATTGTATTTTTATAAAATTTAGTTCCACATCGGATAACTCTCTTATGCTTTTGTCTCCTAGTTGGCTATATAAGAAACCCTATGGCCAAGGGATTAAGAGGAGAAGAAAAAGTTGCATAGCTTTTCCCCTCTCTATATAAACCTTGGAGTGAAAGTGAGGTTTTTATAGAGCTAAGGGCTACCAAAACGCGCCCTGCACGCATTTGGGAAGATTCCCTTATAAAAGGCTTGCTTTAGAGGTTCTAAATTCTTCTCTTTTATTTATTATTTTTATTTATTTTATTTATTATTTTATTTATTGTTTCATTTATTATTCTATTAATTATTTTTTCTTTATTTATCATTTTATTTATTTTATAATACTTATATGCCAATAAATAATCAAGTAGATAATATGTATTTTTCGTCATGTAAATGATATTAAATAATAAAAGGGGATAAAATATTTAAAATATTATTTATTATTATGTTAATTTCATCATACGGTACCAATTTAGGGCGTTATAGGGGTGCTTAATACCTTCCCTACACGTAATCGACCCTCGAACCCAATTTTGGCTTTGAAGACCTTTATTTTAATTTCAAAATCTTTTTTTTTTCCAATGTTTTGAGTAAAACATTGGTGGTGACTGATGGAATAACACTAAGGCCAAGAAGACCAAGAGGTGATATATTGAAGGAAGCAAGAGGAATGGGTTAGTGTTGAAAAATCATAGGAGGAGTAAGCCTACTTTTGGGCCTTAGCTCCTAAGTTTTTATAGCATTTATTTTTATTCCTATTTTTTCCCTTATCTTTAATTTCCTATTTTACCCTTGTATTTTGGGGTGCTTAGGACTTAGAATTTATTTTCCTTGTATTTCCCATTTTGCCTTTGTATTATGGGGTGCTCTAGATAATTAGGTTTTTAATTTTGGGCTAGGGTGTTAATTAGAGGGTGATGCATGTTTTTTGGTATCATTGGGTCTATTTTTGGTGTTAGAAAGGCTTAGGCCCAAGTGGAGGGCAAAGGTTGCATGGTCTTATCATGCACCTAGATATAGCCAATCTAAACCCAAAGATTCCATCCTTGGCCACCAAGTTGCATCTAGGGTTCATTTGCATTTCATTTGGAATGCATTTGCCTACTCCAAATGCAACCCTAGATGCCTCCCCTCCTATAAATACCCAACATCTCACACCTTGTAAATACTTTGGAATTTATGATATTAAGAGAGCCTTTGTGCCTTAATATTCTTCCTTAGTCCCCTTGGTCATTTCGGCCACCTATCCTTCTCATCTTCACCGTGAGTGTTCTCACCTTTAGGAGTGGCCTTCATCCATCAATGAAGTGAGCCAAAACCCTAGAGTACCACCTTAGCATTTCATCAAACACCTAGCCTCCATAAACACCATTCACCCATCTCCATCTCCAAGGCTAGAAACCTTGAGTTCCATGATCCAAGGAGTCCGGTCATCCCTCTTTCATGCTCTTTACTCAATCCATGCAAGGAGGGTTGCCATCATGTGGTATCTAGAGCCAATGGTTCTTCAAGGGTAATCTCTAGTCTATTTTGAGTCTTTTAAAAATCCGGTCATGTCATGGTGTCTTCTTGCTTGTCTTGAAGTTGTGCTTGATAGATCATATTCATGCTATATTCTCATGGTTTATGTGTCTTGTTTTGTTCATTGATTCATGCCATAAATTTCCTTATGAATCATCTTGGTGCCTAGGTTTCTTTGTAGGATCCGTCCATTTTTGTTTAAGTTTGGGTGGCTGGAAAATTTTGTGCATGATAAGAAAACTGATGATCATGTGTTTTTATTTTATAATCTATTAAGTTTTGTCATAAGAGTATGATTCTCCCTAATTTTTCTTGAAAGAAAAATCCAAATACACATGCCTAAAGACTTTCATGATCAAAATATGATATGCATGCTATATGTTTGTTGAAATGGCCGTGGGATTTAGAGTGCTTTAGAGAGTCAATCATGCATGCTAATTAATCCTAGCATGTTCCTTGATATTTAACCATTCATGTGTGTGATTTGTATCTTTGCACACATTGCAAAAATTGGCCATCTTGCTTTCCTTTTCCATTTGCACTTAATATGAACATGTTTTGCTTGATAATTTGAGGTTGAAAAGTGATTATATGTGCTTATTTTACTGCTGGACTTTATTACACAAAAAGCTCAAAGAAACTAAAATTATTGACTCATTAAGCCATCACTAATTGCTAAAAGGATACTCCAAATTTTTTGCTAATCAAAATCAACAAACACAAGTGTAAAACCCAAGCAAAGGAGGAATATTAATATAAAAAAAAAAAAAAAAGAAAGTGGCTGGACATTATCATTAAAAAAAAAAAAAGTGCCAAAACAAGTGAAAAAAAAATGCAAACAAAAGGGATCCTTTGCTAGACTTGTGGACTTTTGGACAATTTTTCCTACCTTAGCAATTGGAGTTATTCTTTGGACCTTTGGACTATGTTTTAGTGGCTAAATGAGACTTTAAAATTTAACATGTTAAGTGCAACATTTTATCAAACACTTGCTACTCAATTCTAGTGCCATTCTAGGAATTAATCTTTTGAGTACTTGCCTTTCTTAATGTGCCTTAATTTTAGTTTTTGTGTCTTCTTTCTACTCTTAAGTTTTGTCACATATATCTCTACTTGAGTTTAGCCTTTTTAATTGTGCCTTTTTAGTTTTATTTCTTTGGACTCTTGTACTCTTGGGTGGTTTCTTCTTGATCTAGGTGTGGAAAGCTCCTAAAACTCATCACATACACTTTTGGTGAATTGATTGGAGGAGCTGTCCGATTTGATTCCAAGACCTTTGGAAGGATTTCTACTATCAAAAAGAGTGCATACACATTGAGAGGCTAACTTTTGGTTGTTCCTTGTGAAGGGGTGACAAGTGGGAGACTTGAAGACTCAATTTCTTGAATTGTTTTATCTTTTGCACCATTTCTTTTAGGCCACTTGTATTTGGCCTTTGTTTATTCATTTTTGGTTTGTAATTGGCCATTTCTAAACCTCTTCACTTTGGTTTTAGTTCGTGTAGTTGAAGGTGATTTGAAAACCTTCACCTAGGACTTCGACTAGAGTATGTTTTAAGTGCTTTCCTTGTTGCATGTTTTAAAGCTTTTAGTAGTATAATTGCTTAGGTCCTTACTTTGCTTCCAATTACGTTTAGAAGGCTTGCTTTTTCCTACTAGGGGTAACGTGCACACACACACTTCATTGTTGTGCCAAATTGTTTTGTAAGAAAAGTTGAAAAGGCTTAGTGATTTTTACTTGATAAGGCTTGGTTATTAAGTGATTCTTTGTAGTCCACCTCCCTTTGAAAGTTCACTTTGTACACTTAGGCCTTTCCTACCTATCTTGCACTTTGAAAACCTTTTGTGAAAACCCTTTTATCACTCACTCTTTGTGAAAAACTTTTTCAACCTTTTTGAAAACAAATTTGTGAAAACCTTTTCTTGATCAAAGATGAGTGATCATTCTAGTGTTCATGGTCATAATTCTTGTAGTACTAGGTCTAGTGTTAGGGATGAACTTAGGCAACTAAAAGAGTACCTAAGAAAAAAAGAAGAGGAAAATATAAAAAGAGAGGAAGAGTTGAGAAGAAAAGAAAAAGAGTTTGAAAAAAATAATGCGGAAATAAAAAGGTTACTTGCAAAATTAGTTGAGAGGAGAGAAACTAGTGGATCCAAACCTAGGGTTGTCTCAACTAGGTATCAAAATTCCAAAGAGGTTAGAACCCCTAAGAGTATGAATGAGGAAGAAAATACAAAAAGAGAGGATGAACTTAGAAGAAAAGAAAAAGAAAAGAAAATAGAAAAGAAAGAAAAAATGAAGAAAAGTATAGAGAAAGTTCAAGAGTGGTTAGAAAATGAAACACAACCAACACTCTTAGAGAAGAGTAAGGAGGATAATGTTTCTTCCAAAGGGCTTATGCTTGAAGAGAGTCACTTTCCCATTGAAAATGATTTAAAAGAAACTCTCTTTATTCATCAAGACCTTAACTCTTTCTCTCACATTGCTACTAGTCATGAAGTGGAGATTCAAAAACAAGTCCTTTTTAAAGAAAAAGAATCTCAACTTCAAGATTTAGTGAAGAAGAAGTGGACTTCACTTAGTCCCACTTCTTGTGCTACTTCCTTGGTGGTGCCCAAGGAAGATAAGCCTTCCTTCTTTAAGACTTTCTCCACTTTAGTTCCCTTCATAAAGCACCCAACTTTAGATTTGTATGATTTGTTGGATACATCTCATGGTGTCCTATTTTCTATTTTTGATCTTGAGGGAAGTTCAAACTTATTTGAACTTAACTTGGATACTTCCCTACAAGACAAACTTAGATTATATGAGTTTTCTAAACTCCTCTTAGCACCTTTTTCTCATATGTATCTAACAAATTATGCAATACAAAGTTGTTTAGGTAATTTTTTAGTTAAGTTTTCTTTATTTTCCAATACATACCTAGGTCATTACATTGGGCACTTCCAACAAGATATTTTAGTTTTTAGGACTAATACAATAGTGTGCTATAGTTTTAGTCTTTTTACCTTTTTAGGTTTTAGTTATACACCTAGACTTCACCATGGGGAGGATCCTATCCTTAACATTAGAGAGTCTAGTTCTTTTAATTTAGACAATCTTTTTAGCATTTTTAGTAGAACTCCTCTTAGGATACACTTTCCATTTCTATCATATACTATTACCTCTAATGCTTATTTTTATGTTTTTGTTGGTCATGATGCCCACCATGAGGAACCTCTTGATTTGAGGTCAAATCCTTTTCAAGAGGGAGGGAATGATGGAATAACACTAAGGCCAAGAAGACCAAGAGGTGATATATTGAAGGAAGCAAGAGGAATGGGTTAGTGTTGAAAAACCATAGGAGGAGTAAGCCTACTTTTGGGCCTTAGCTCCTAAGTTTTTATAGCATTTATTTTTATTCCTATTTTTGCCCTTATCTTTAATTTCCTATTTTACCCTTGTATTTTGGGGTGCTTAGTACTTAGAATTTATTTTCCTTGTATTTCCCATTTTGCCTTTGTATTATGGGGTGCTCTAGATAATTAGGTTTTTAATTTTGGGCTAGGGTGTTAATTAGAGGGTGATGCATGTTTTTTTGGTATCATTGGGTCTATTTTTGGTGTTAGAAAGGCTTAGGCCCAAGTGGAGGGCAAAGGTTGCATGGTCTTATCATGCACCTAGATATAGCCAATCTAAACCCATGTAGACCCCTAAAATTGTCCGGGTCGGAAATAAAGCTTGAAGACTCTTGAGGACTAAAGGAAAGTCAGCCAGAAGGACTCATGGAAGGCCCTAGGAGGATTCTCTGTAGGTCTAGAGGTCTTGTAATAAGCTCAAAATAAGGAAGTGGAGGGAATGAAGCCCAATACGGCCTCCCAAAAGTTCAGTACGGCCGTATTGAACATTTTGAACTACAATACGGCCGCACTAAACTCAATACGGCCGGATTGAAGTTTCTGAACTTCACTACGGCCGCACTGAACTCAATACGGCCGTATTGAGGTTTTTCGAACTTCAATACGGCCGTACTGAATTCAATACGGCCGTATTGTAGTTCAAAAACTCAATACGGGCCGTATTGACTCCAGGGCCCGTATTGCGCCTGTTCCCTATAAATAAGACGTCATCTGGACGTCATTCTACACTTTTCCACACAGTTTTGACTCCCTCCTTGAGTATTCTGGGGTTTTTGAGCAGTGTTCTGCCCTAGAAATCTCTCTCGGAGTCGATCCGACGAAGTTCTGGAATTCCGAGCATTTAGCTTGGAGATTCGAACTTAGTCGAAGGGAAATCTTTTGGATTTCCATAGTCAAAAATTATATTTTAGGAAGGAGCGAGCGAGCTTGTAGAGTGAGGGAGTGCCAAAAAGCCTCCTAGACTTCATTGATATATAAAAAGCACGCTTCAAGAGGTTTCTTTTCTAAAAATCCCTTCTTTTACCGCTTTCTGATTGTTGCATATTTAAATTTATCATCATGTAGATATTTAATTTACAATCGCTTATAATAAATAGGGGTAATTTAGTAATTTTGCGCTATTATTTAATAGATAATCCGTCATAGGGAACCCTAATGGGGCGCTGTGGGGGTGCTAACACCTTCCCCACACGTAACCGACTCCCTTACCCAACTCTGGTTGTAATGGCCAAAGTTGATTTATAAAATCAATTGCCTTAAATCTTTTTCCAATGTTTTGAGTAAAATATTGGTGGCGACTCCAAGAACCCTAATTTTTGCGAAAACCACTAATCCATAGAGGGTCCCGCTTGGGATTAATATGGATTGGTGAATCATTTAATAAAATTGGTAGCTCGACAAGGTCTCAGTTTGAGAATAAGTCGTTCTATCAATCCACCACTTTTCAAAACTTTAAAAAGAGTCTAACCATCGTCGCGATTGCCAAGGTCCGTTTCGGCGGGTGGCGACAGATGGCGACTCTGCTGGGGAAGCCTCGAGAGTCAGTCCCATTTAGTGATGGATTCTTTTCAAAATAATAGTTTAAAATTACTTTATTACCCCTCACTTATATGATAACATGCTTTATTTATTTGGCTTTAATAACTGTTGTTTGTTTAATTTTCCGCAATTGTTTGAAATACAAACTGCACACGAACCTTTGCACACAACAGTTCCCTCTATACCCGGGGGCATGAGTGGTAAGCCATAGGGAGTGGATGTTAGTACGGCCGGTTGTCGAATGGGTCTATAGGTGCCCGTAGACCGTTGTCGGAAAACATCACTCAAGGTGATAACCATGAACTCAAGTCCGACAGTGCGTTGGAACTTTCCATCAACTTACGACGAGAGGAATTGGGTCCCTATAATGGGGGCACCTTGGGGGCCTCAGACCGGTTAGAACAGTTAGAACCACCTTGAATATGCACTTTTCTGCAGGATACCCCTACCTCGTGATTCGCTCGTGACTGTTCGTGGATGAGTGAATTGTTTGTGTATAGGTTTATGTGATATTGTTTGTGCATTAATAAAACCTCGTGATAAGGTCTAAAGAATAATCCCCATGCATGAAAAAACCATGACATGAGAGGAAAGACCATGTGCGAAAATATAATAAAAGTGAGGAGCATGTACATCATTACCAATAAGACATCATGCATCCTCATAAACCATGCATTTTAGGTTCACCAATACCTCTTGACATGAGTAAAAGAGACCCATAATTATCGAGATTCTCCGTTGGGGAGGGATCATAAGTCAAGGAGGGTGGTAACACTGTTTTAAAAAGGCAGCGCCTTAAAAATGGAGGGTTATCAAGCTCATGTCAAGAGCGTATTCATTCCATAAAATAAACTAATTAAACATTCATTTTAGAAAGTGGCTGGTCATCTCTCTGTCCTCACGCGCGCGCAGAAAATCAAGAAGATGGAAGCGCTGGAGGACCAAAATAAGAAGCTTACAGCCGAGCTCTCGCAGCTCAAAGAACAAATGGCGCAAATGATGGAGCTCATGCGTCATCATAATGTACATGGGTCTCACCACAGTGACCATGAGTCCCATCATCATGAGGAGGAGGAGCACGAGGAAGAACCTCCACGAGCTGTACCCCTTGGGGCGGGGATCATGATTAAAGAGCCCGAGGTTTCAAAGGAACAATTCCACGCCCTAGAGGATCGGCTAAGGGCTATGGAGGGGCATGACTTCGATATTAAAGATGCCGCCGACATGTGTTTAGTGAGGGACATCCAATTCCCTCCTAAATTTAAAGTGCCGGATTTCCCAAAGTACGTGGGATCGACTTGCCCTAAGAGTCATCTCACCATGTACTGTCGCAAAATGGCTGCATATGCCACAAATGAAAAGCTCTTGATCCATTGCTTCCAAGAGAGTTTAGCCGATACTGCGCTCAATTGGTATATGCAGCTAGATGGAAATCTAGTACATACATGGAGGCAGTTGGCCGACGCCTTTCTCAAGCGCTATAAATACAACATCGACCTAACACCCGATAGGTCAGATCTTCAAGCCTTGAGTAAGAAAAATGATGAATCTTTCAAGGCGTACGCCCAACGATGGAGGGAGTTGGCGGCACAGATAGAGCCCCTGCTGTCGGATAAGGAGACGGTGTCCTTATTCATCAACTCGTTGACTGGTCCCTATTACGATAAAATGATAGGGAACACAACGACACTCTTCTCGGACATCATCACCATTGGGGAGAGAGTGGAACAAGGACTTAAAAGTGGGAAGCTAGCTAAGCCCTCCCAATCATTCGAAGCTAAGAAGACCTTCGGGAAGAAGAAGGAGGGAGGAGTCAACGCCATAACCATTTCTTCATCTTCTTCCACTTCGAAGTCGGGAAGATCGCAATTCACTCCTGTGAAGAAGTTTGATAAACTTCCGACCACTT
The DNA here is from genome assembly GCF_000230855.2 of Cajanus cajan. NCBI lineage: Eukaryota > Viridiplantae > Streptophyta > Magnoliopsida > Fabales > Fabaceae > Cajanus > Cajanus cajan. The sequence goes on along the minus strand of NC_138521.1, from coordinate 44,718,590 downwards.
ATAGCGATCTCCTGCCGAAGCTAGTAGAAGCCAAACTTCTAGCTTATGTTCCACCAAGGAAGATCGACCCACCTTACCCCGATTGGTACAAGCCACAAGACAAATGTTTATACCATTCGGGGGCACCAGGGCATTCAACAGAGAACTGCCTAGCTCTCAAACACAAGGTCCAAAGCCTTATTGATGCTGGGTGGGTCACTTTCGATTCGACAGCGCCCGACGTGAGCAAGAAGCCTCTGCCGAAGCAGGAGTAGAGAGAAGAGCAAGCCACAATAGGGCCCCTCCATATTCTTCTTTTAGGGACTCATGATCAGTACCCGAGATCATGAGAACCTTTTCATGTAAATAAGGGTTTTTGTACAGTTTTAATACATATCAATAAAGAGGCATTTTTCACATATCATTCTCTCTTTTGTTCTTGTAGACCCCTAAAATTGTCCGGGTCGGAAATAAAAGCTTGAAGATTCTCGAAGACTGAAGGATAATCAGCCAGAAGGACTCCTGGGAAGCCCTAGGAGGGTTCTCTGTAGGTCTAGAGGTCTTAGAATAGCTAAAAAATAAGGAAGTGGAGGGAAAAAGCCCAATACGGCCGTACTGAACTTAATACGGCCGTATTGAAGCTTCAATACGGCCGTACTGAAGTCAGTACGACCGTATTGACACTTCAATACGACCGCCGCGAACTCAATACGGGCGTATTGAAATTTCTGACTTTCAATACGACCGTATTGAACTCCAATACGACCGTATTGAAGTTCAAAAATTTCAATACGGCCGTATTGGCCCTGTAGGCCGTATTGCGCCTATTCCCTATAAATATGACGTCATTTGGACGTCCTACCACACTTTTCAACAGAGTTTGAACCCTCTCCTTGAGTATTCTGGGGTTTTTGAGCAGTGTTCTGCCCTAGAAATCACTCGGAGAGTTGATCCGACGAAGTTCTTGAGCCCCGAGCCATTTTGCTTGAGGATCGGACCTAGTCGAGGGGAAATCTTTTTGATTCCCTTAGTTAAAATTTTGTTCTAGGAGAGCGAGGAGCGGGCTTGTAGAGCGTGGGAACGCCAAAACGCTTCCCAGTTCTTTACAATATATAAAAGCACGCTTCAAGAGGTTTCCTTTCAATCCTTCCTTTTACTGCTTTCTGTGTGTATATTTAAACCGTCATCATGTAGATAGTCAATTCATAATTGTTTAGAATAAATAGGGGTAATTTAGTAATTTTATACTGTTCTGTTAAAAATAATCTGTCATAGGGAACCCGAAAGGGGCGCTGTGGGGTGCTAACACCTTCCCCACGCGTAACCGACTCCCTTACCCAACTCTGGTTGTAGTGGCCAAAGTTGATTTTTAAATCAATTGCCTTATCCCTTTTTCCAATGTTTTGAGTAAAACATTGGTGGCGACTCCACGAACCCTCCTTTTATGAAAACCACTAATCCATGGAGGGTCCCGCTTGGGATTAATATGGATTAGTGAGCCTTTTAATAAAATTGCTCGTTTGACGAGGTCTCAGTTTGAGAATAAGTCATTCTAGCAATCCACTATTTTTAAACAAATAAACGAGTCCAACCATCCCTCGCGAATGCCGAAAGCCCGTTTCGGGCCGGTGGCGACAGATGGCGACTCTGCTGGGGAAGCCCCGAGAGTCAGTCCCATTTAGTGACAGATTATTTTTAACAAATAATAGTTAAAATTACTTTATTACCCCTCACTTGTATGATAACATGTTTATCTATTTGGCTTTAATAACTGTTGTATTTTTAAATTTACGCAATTGTTTGAAATAAAAACTGCACACAAACCTTTGCACACAACAGTTCCCTCTATACCCGGGGGCATGAGTGATTAACCATAGGGAGTGGATGTTAGTACGGCCGGTTGTCGAATGGGTCTATAGGTGCCCGTAGACCGTTGTCGGAAAACATCACTCAAGGTGATAACCATGAACTTGAGTCCGACGGTGCGTTGGAACTTTCCATCGACCTACGACGAGAGGAATTGGGTCCCTATAATGGGGGCACCTTGGGGGCCTTGGACTGGTGAGAACAGTTAGAACCTACCTTGAATATGCACCATTTCTGCAGGAGACCCCTACCTCGTGATTCGCTCGTGACTGTTCGTGGATGAGTGAATTGTCTGTGCATTGACTATGTGACATTGTATGAGCATACATTTGCATTCTTTAAACATACAACATTCCTAGTAAAATAAAAATAAATAGAAATAAGGATCTTCTAGTGCATGGTGTTGACATCTACCCTCATCACATTCATGTAGGCAGTTTCCCTTTTCACCCAAAAAAAAAATACAAAATACAAAAAATAATATTTACCCAAACCAAGCAATATCATGCATCATGTTAGGAAAATCCCAAGAAACATGATAATGCCTAGTTAAATAAACACTATGCATGCATATTCATCTCCATCATCTCATATCATGCATTTTACTGTAGATCATGGAGGGATCTAGGGGAGTGCAAGGGCAATTGAAGAAAGTGGACTTCTTATTATACCGTGCCGAGAGGTTGGATCACCTCTGTACCTTGATGCCACGAGAGGCTCGTTTGGAATTTGAAAAATCCTATGGACGAGTTCTCGACTTGATGAAGATTTGTGTAGATCCATCCTTTCTGAGAGCATTGGTCCACTTTTGGAGTCTCGATCTACATTGTTTCGAGTTCCCCCAGTTTGACTTAGTTCCTACTCTCGAGGAGTACGAGCTCATGCTTCGATGGCCCAAATCAACAGGGGTCTATATTTTCCATGGAAATCATGTGGCCGTAGAGAGAGTTGCCACTCAAGTCAAACTACCGCCACGATTATCTGCTTTAGTGGGGAACGGCAGTATCAAGGGTTGGAAGCTTGCTATGATTGAAAACCACCTTTCTTCTTTGGCTGATGAGGGAGATTGGTTAGCTTTCAACAAGACTCTAGCGTTAGCCGTGTTTGGGATGATCCTATTCCCCTTTCACGCTAACACAGTAGACCATGCTACTATGGACGCCTTCTTCGCTTGGGACGTACATATGAAGAGTCCCGTGCCTGCCATTCTTGCCGACACCTTGCTTTCTGTCAACTTATCTCAACAGAAGCAAGGGAAAACTATCCGATGCTGTACCTCCTTGTTGTATGTGTGGGGCATCACACACTTTTATGCCTCTAGTCATATGGGGTCTTTGCCCGACCCTTTGAGAAGTTTTTCGAAGATCCCCGTACGCCGCCGGTATGCTTCCGAGTGGAAGGAAGAGATGGAACAGTGGAGTATTGAGCACTTCACGTGGGTTTGTCCTTGGTTCCGTCCAAGCAATGTATTAACAAGATGCGGCAATTATCCAAGCGTACCATTAATGGGCCTCAGAGGTTGCATAGCTTATTCACCTAGATTGGCTATGAGGCAACTCATGAGGACTCAAATTGTTCTTACCAAAGAGGAGCTTGGAGGGTTGTGTTTCTCCTTTGATTCCGAACATCAGAGGGACATGCATGCTGTCATTAGAGCGTGGGAGAAACCAATCTATGAGGGAGATCGCGAGCTTGGAAAGCCTCGGGTATCCGCCTCCACCGACTACGAGATATGGAGGAACGAGAGAGGGGTGCCTCAACCATCCACCTCTTGCGCAACCACAACCACAAGGAGGTTAATGCAAGAACAAGTCGACGCCTTGACCAAAAAGCTGGAAAGTATGGAAGCTCAAATGAGGTTTCTTGAAGAAAAAAATGAAGAATCCAGTTTTACTATTGATGGTCTTCAAAGGCAATGCAAGAAGAAAGACCACGAGATAGAGCGGCTCAAGGACGAGTGTGCTAACCTCAACGAGGAGACTACGCGGGCATCCAAAATGCCAAAGATTGAACCGAGTAGTCAACTCCAAGAAGTCAATGCAAAGATAGCACACCTGGAAGCCGAACATGCAAGGCAGGCTCAGTTGATCAAGAACATGCAAGAAGATCTGCTCTTGACTCGATCCGATGCACAACAATGGCGGGAAGTTGCTCAACAACAAGCCGCAAACCTTTCCGATTTCCGCAAAAAGGAAAGGGAGGGACTAGCACAAATGGCTAGACTCCGAGAGGAGAAGGATCGAGCCGAAGACGAGCTTAATGAGCTACAGGCCATGATCAACTACTATACTCAGAAAGCGAAGGAGGCTCAGAAAATCAGTGACGATATGAGCCAAGCGGTCCATACACAGATTAAAGCAATGGGTCGTCACATCGAGGAAGCCGAAGATGAGTGGCAAAGAAACATGAACCCGCCTGTGGGTTTTTACCGGCTTTTCTCTTATTGTAAAAAATTACTTCAAAGCATTGTATAAAAAGTTGTACACTTTCTTCAATGAATAAAGTCGAATTCTTGAGATTTATCGCCTTTGCATCTCATAGTCATTCATTTGCATTTATCTCTCCCGGTAATTTGATAATAAATGTTAATAAAAAGAAAGAAATAATCAATGCGTATGTTCAGAATGGATCGCACGCCGTTGGTCATTAAATGCAAACCAACAACTGCGCAAAGCGAACACACGACGACGCCGTTGTTGGTAATCAAGACAGACGAAAGGGAAGGTCCGACACCGTTAAGGATCATCGCTCCGAGGCCTTTCCCCTACAAAACAAATAAGGCTGTGCCGTGGATATACGACATCCACTCTTCTGCCAACAGCGATATCTCCAACATCGCTGGACTTGGGGGCATGACTAGGAGTGGCAGGATCTACACTCCCGAAGATCTGCACGATAAAGCTCCCAAGAATAAAGGAAAAGAAAAGGAGAAAACCGAGGAAGATAGAGAATCCGAGGAGGAGACTGATGAGTTGTTAAAATTCATCAAACAAAGCGAGTACTCCATTGTGGATCAACTTCACAAGACACCAGCAAAGATCACTTTGTTGTCGTTGATCCTAAGCTCCGAACCGCATCGGCAAGCTCTGTTGAAGGTCTTGAACGAGGCGTATGTGTCGCATACCATCTCCCAAGACAAGTTTGAGGGAATTGTTAGCCACATCACGGCTAATGATCACCTTACTTTCACCGATGAAGAAATCCCCGCCGAGGGACCTAATCACAATAAGCCCTTGCACATCTCTGTAAAGTGCAAGGAATACCACATCGCAAAAGTCTTGGTGGATAACGGATCTTCCTTGAATGTGATGCCCAAAAGAACTCTTGATCAAGTGGCAATCAAGGGAGTCCAAATGCGCCCGAGCAACATGATCGTTCGAGCTTTCGACGGTTCTAAAAGAGAAGTGGTGGGAGAAGTCAATCTTCCAATCCAAATTGGACCCACCATCTTCAACGTCGAATTCCAAGTGATGGATATTACTCCTGCATACAGCTGTCTCCTAGGCCGACCTTGGATTCATGATGCGAAAGCTGTACCCTCTACGCTCCACCAAAAAGTCAAATTCATCGTGGGTGACAAACTGGTGACCGTGCAAGCTGAAGATGACATACTCATCAGTAAGCCATCCAACATACCTTATGTGGATGCAGCAGAGGAAGCTTTGGAAACCGCCTTCCAAGCATTGGAAATTGCCAATGTTGAAACGTTTCCCCGAGAAATGAAGAAGGTAGCCCATATGCTCACAAAGAACGGATACTTGCCAGGACAAGGATTGGGCAAGTACTCCCAAGGAATCCCGGAGCTACCTATTATCAAGGACAATCCGGGGAAGCAAGGGTTAGGATACAACCCTGTTAAAGATCAAAGAACGAAGAGGAATCAAAATCCTTCTCGACGTTCTTTAAGCCAGATCTTTAGGAAGGCTGGTTCACAAATGTCGAGGCCAGCTGTTGTCATCAAGTGTCCTTCTCCTTCCGATAGGGATGTATAGACTCAGTGACTATTAGAGATCACTCCTCGGGGACAGCCCGACCCCCGAGCCTCGATAGGGCACATGTTTCCATCATGATTATAATAAAATCATTCTTCATTATTTCTTATTGCTTCTTTTCTCGCTTGCAATAAAATTCTAGACCACATTATTTTAACCCTGTTTGAATAAGCATAAATGAGGTTAAAATCATCTTGATAACAATAAACCCGCATCATTTTTATGTGGAAATGTGCATGATAGCCTGGAGCACCTTTTCTTGGCATCAATAAGTGCCATCATGGATAAAAGAAATCCTAAAGATAATAAGCTCGGCAGGAAACCCAAAAAGGGGACTGCGCAAAAATAAGAGCAAAAGACCCGCTAGGAATCCCACAAAAGGGTGACCTAGGCAAAAATTAGGGTTACAAAAATGAACAAAAAACAAAGGTCCGCTAAAACGCCACAAAAGGGGGTTTTAGGCAAAAATAAGGACAAACAGAAAAACAAAATAAATCCATGATGGTACCATCAAATGAATTCAACAAGGGGCTCAAGAAAAGCTATCCAAGTTGTCAAAGCACAATCATTAATAACAAAGATGTGCTTAACTTCATAAGTGTTTAATCAAACAAATCTAAACACAATAAGCCTACCAATGGCCAGCCATTCTTACAAAAACAATTTTTCAAAAATAAAACAATCCCCTCTAAAACACAAACTTTTGAAAAATATACCTCTTCCTTCTTTTCTCTCTTGTCCCCAACGATTTTTGAATAATCTAGTGGAAACATGGAGATATAGTGGTCAATAGGAGGGTTGACACATCTTCTAAAGGAAGGGAGAGTCATTTGGTTGATAACACCAAAAAACAAATACGCATCATCCCTCGGTTACAGAAATCGGCAAAGCACAGTCTGTCTGGAGGAATGGCAAGATCCAAACAAAGAACGCATCGATTAATTCTTTTGAAAAACTGAATCAAATAGAATTAGGTGCATCTCATTCGCATACATACATACAGATGATAGGTGTACTAGAAGACCACTTATTCTCTGTTTATCAAAAAAAAAAAAAAAAAAAAAAAAAAAAAAAAAAAAAAAAAAAAAAAAAAAAAAAAACCATAAAATCAGAAAAAATCCAATACGCCCGTATTGGTATTAATACGGTCGTATTGGAGTTAACATTAAGCACAACGTTTCAACTCCAATACGGGCGTATTAAAATCCAGTACGATCGTATTGAATCCCAATACGATCGTATTGAATCCAATACGGTCCGTATTGGATGTAAATTTTGTACATCAACGGAAAGGCCAATACGGCCGTATTGAATCCAATACGGGCCGTATTGGCGGAATTTTGCCTATAAATAAAGGCTTCCCCTCCCTCATTTTGCATACCTTTCTTCATTCTCCACATTCCTTGCTTGTGAGTGCATTCCTAGAGAGATTATCGGAAATGGCAGAATCTTCTCGCAAAAGGCAGAGAGCCCCAGCCAGACGTGTAATGACAGACCGACACCGAGACCGGCTGCAGCTCATAGAGACGTTCACCATCGAGCCGTCAAGAGTGCTCGACTTTGAGCTTCTCCAAGCGGTGGGCTTGGAGAATGATGTCAGGAACTACTTCGACGCCATAGGATGGGGATTTGTCCTTAATCCACCATCCCAGCTATATCTGACGGCCACGAAGGAGTTCTTGGCCACAGTCGGCGTCACGGAGTCGACTAACAGCTATGGGGAAGATGTTTGCGCGGTGGATTTCTGGATGAATGAAGGATACCGCACGCTGACGTTGGACGAGTTCAACGTCCAGGCAGGGTTTTTCAGCCGCACTGATCAGCTGGCCTTCCGAGATGCCATATGCGAGTGGCCTGATCAGTGGACTCCGGTTGAGATGTGGAGTTTGCTCACTGGCCGACGGGATTATCATTCAGGGGTGAAGGGCTCCCGGCTCCCGACTGCTCTTAGGATCTGTCACAAGATCCTCACCAGTACCATTCATGGCAGGTCCAAGAGTCAGGAGTCGATTACGCGACCGGATCTGCTGGCCTTATATTGCATGGCCACCGGCCGGAAGGCCAACCCTGGATATTTCTTCCTTGAGCACGTGAAGAAGTTTGGGATACGAGAGGGAGGAGAGTCCAGACAGGGGTACATCTTGGTTGCCCCACTCCTCTCACAGCTGGCGGAGACATGGGGATGTCCCGATGGTGCGGAGCCAGGGGCGTTGGCGCCAAAGTTGATTGGTGCCTCCACCCTGATCAACATGAAGATCATCGCTAGATCGCCAGTAGGGGGGTTTGTGCGAGTAGATGGCCTCGAGACCTTCGACGACCTCCTCAACAATCTCGACTTTGAGGGAGGCGACGCCCCGCAGCCAGAGGCTAGCACATCACGGTCGGACAGGGGATACTTTGACGCCCGCTTCGACACACTACAGCAGAGCATTGACACGCGATTCGATGCTTTTCAGCAGAGCATCGACACGCGATTCGATGCTTTTCAGCATAGTGTCGGTACATGGCAGCAGAGTACCGATGCTCGACTAGATACCTTGGTGCAGGGGTTCGACAACCTCTCCGTCTGGATGCATCGCCGCTTCCCTGACTCGCCACAGGACCCGCCAGCAGAGGAGTGAAGACTGGCTTCTGTTTTAGTGCTTTTTCGTGTACTAGTTTGGTTGGGCTTAGCCCCATTTCCCAAATTTTTCTTGTACAAATTCATTTTTAATGAAATTTGCCACTTTTGAATTCAAAATTCTCTAGCAATTTAAATTCTATACAGCAAAAGCCAAAAACATAAAGAAAAAGGCAAAATACAGAAAAAGCCAAAAAATAAAAAAGGCAAGGATACAGAAAATCCAACAACCAGTCCGCACAGAATAACTGAGCCTGGAGAGGCTCACCGAAATAATACTCCCTCATAAATAATTGAGCCTGGAGAGGCTCGCAGAAATAATACTCCCCAGAGAAACCTCAACTCACGCTCTTGGACTCAAAATCCCCAACAAGAGCTATCAAAGCAAGATCGACGACATCCTCAATGGAAGTACGATCACCCAAGCAGAATATCCAAGTCAAAGGATTCAAACTTCCTCGGTGAAGATAACTCTCCAACTCGAGTATCGAGTGAGGCTAAGCCTGTAGAGGCTTCCTAAATAATACTCTGGGATACATAAGATCCCCAAATCCCCAGTCGCCTACTCAAGAGGCATCCCTGCAAAAGGAGAAAGAAAATAAAAATCAATAATCATTCCCCAAGTGGAATCTGGCTCTCAGCCAATCATTGAACGTCAAGCTGATATGCCTAACAGAAGAGGCTAATCAAAATCAACGACAATATCCCCCAGTGGATAACAGCCTACACAGAGGCAGCAAAATCAGAAAACAAAAAGAGTTACCCGAACAAGGATAACCGGGATACTCCACCAACGTCGAAAGGACGTCAGCCAATCATAAGGCACCGCTCACATCAGAAAGAGCATCTTTGTGTCTGCACCCAAAGGAATCAGAAATTCCCCAGTGGGAACCAGCTACGCAATGGAAAGTTGGGACACAAGAACCTATGAGTAACTGCACATCCCCTAGACGGATCCCTGCGTTATCCAGCCCTTAGTGGCACAAAATCAAAAAAAAAACAACCGTCGAAACAGCATCGTGGACTGTGGAGACAAAATCATCACGAATCCCTGGAAAGGAGATATTCACGCTACCCCCGTCGTCACAAACACGGAGGTATGCAGCCTCCGGCTCGGACAATGAGCGAAGCTATCTCTGAAAAAGGGTACTCACCGCCTACCGTTGTCATAAGGGTACTTAGCTTCCGGCTCGAACAAAGAGTGAAGTTAAGCCTGGAGAGACGGTACTTACAGCTTCCAGCTTGGGCAACAAGCAAAGCAAGGCCTGGAGAGGCAAAACTCATACTGCTCACCGTCGTCACAAGGGTACTTAGCTTCCGGCTCGAACAAAGAGTGAAGTTAAGCCTGGAGAGACGGTACTCACAGCTTCCAGCTTGGGCAACAAGCAAAGCAAGGCCTGGAGAGGCAAAACTCACACTGTTCACCGTCGTCGCAAAGGTGCTTGGTTTCCGGCTCAAACAAAGAGTGAAGCTAAGCCTGGAGAGGCGGTACTCAACCATCAGCGTCATCAGAGGTGCGTTGATGTCCAACTTCCGGCTCGAGCGTCGAGTGAAGTTGACCTTGGAGAAGGTAAACTCAGCTACCGAGGATGTCAAAAGCGCCGAGGTATGCACCCACCTGGAGAGGCTACTCAACATTTTTCCACCGGAAGACGCTACAAGTCAGAAGGTCGGCACAATACCCGGACAATTGGGTCAACTCCTTTACTTGTCGGCCGATACACCAAAGGGCCGTCCGACTAAGTAAAGGGGGGGCAGCTGTAGACCCCTAAAATTGTCCGGGTCGGAAATAAAAGCTTGAAGATTCTCGAAGACTGAAGGATAATCAGCCAGAAGGACTCCTGGGAAGCCCTAGGAGGGTTCTCTGTAGGTCTAGAGGTCTTAGAATAGCTAAAAAATAAGGAAGTGGAGGGAAAAAGCCCAATACGGCCGTACTGAACTTAATACGGCCGTATTGAAGCTTCAATACGGCCGTACTGAAGTCAGTACGACCGTATTGACACTTCAATACGACCGCCGCGAACTCAATACGGGCGTATTGAAATTTCTGACTTTCAATACGACCGTATTGAACTCCAATACGACCGTATTGAAGTTCAAAAATTTCAATACGGCCGTATTGGCCCTGTAGGCCGTATTGCGCCTATTCCCTATAAATATGACGTCATTTGGACGTCCTACCACACTTTTCAACAGAGTTTGAACCCTCTCCTTGAGTATTCTGGGGTTTTTGAGCAGTGTTCTGCCCTAGAAATCACTCGGAGAGTTGATCCGACGAAGTTCTTGAGCCCCGAGCCATTTTGCTTGAGGATCGGACCTAGTCGAGGGGAAATCTTTTTGATTCCCTTAGTTAAAATTTTGTTCTAGGAGAGCGAGGAGCGGGCTTGTAGAGCGTGGGAACGCCAAAACGCTTCCCAGTTCTTTACAATATATAAAAGCACGCTTCAAGAGGTTTCCTTTCAATCCTTCCTTTTACTGCTTTCTGTGTGTATATTTAAACCGTCATCATGTAGATAGTCAATTCATAATTGTTTAGAATAAATAGGGGTAATTTAGTAATTTTATACTGTTCTGTTAAAAATAATCTGTCATAGGGAACCCGAAAGGGGCGCTGTGGGGTGCTAACACCTTCCCCACGCGTAACCGACTCCCTTACCCAACTCTGGTTGTAGTGGCCAAAGTTGATTTTTAAATCAATTGCCTTATCCCTTTTTCCAATGTTTTGAGTAAAACATTGGTGGCGACTCCACGAACCCTCCTTTTATGAAAACCACTAATCCATGGAGGGTCCCGCTTGGGATTAATATGGATTAGTGAGCCTTTTAATAAAATTGCTCGTTTGACGAGGTCTCAGTTTGAGAATAAGTCATTCTAGCAATCCACTATTTTTAAACAAATAAACGAGTCCAACCATCCCTCGCGAATGCCGAAAGCCCGTTTCGGGCCGGTGGCGACAGTTCTTTTCTCTCTTTCCTCATTAACATTAATAATTCTAAACCTAAACAGAACCAATAAAATAATTATGTCTGTAATTGTTCGCTCTTACCGGGATCCGAAAGTTGGGGATGAATGGGTTGAGTTGGACAGTGATAAGGAGGCCATCTCTCCGGATCTGCAAAGACCGCTAGATCAAGAAGCTCGTCTACTCCAACCGTGTCAAGAAAAATTGGAGACTGTGAATTTGGGGCAGGGCCGAGAGATAAAAGAGGTCAACATTGGGACCCATATCAGTGATGAAATAAGGACACATGTTTCCGCTATGATTATGATAAAATCATTCTTTCTCATTGCTTCTTTTCTTGCTTATAATAAAATTCTAAACCACATTATTTTTAACCCTGTTTGAATAAACATGAATGAGGTTAAAATCATCTTAATAATAATAAACCCACATCATTTTTATGTGGAAGTGTGTGTGACAACTTGGAGCACCCTCCCTTGGCCTCGACAAGTGCCATCATGGATAAAAAGAAATCCTTTATAATAAAAGAAGCTCGGCAGGAAACCCAAAAAGAGGGCTGCGCAAAAATAAGAGCAAAAGACCCGCTAGGAATCCCACAAAAGGGTGACCTAGGCAAAAGTTAGGGTTGCGAAAATAAACAAAAACAAAGGTCCGCTAAAACGCCACAAAAGGGTGTTTTAGGCAAAAATAAGGACAATCAAAAAACAAAAGAAATCCATGATGGTACCCCGAGCCGAATTCAAGAAAGGTTCAAGGGAAGCTATCTAAGTTGTCAAATCACAACGTCAATAAACAAAGATTTTCTTAACTTCATAAGTGTTTAATCCAACAAGCCTAAACACATAAGCCTACCTTGGCCAACCATTCTTACAAAAACCATTTTTGAAAAATAAATCCCCTCTAAAACACAAACTTCAGAATAAAAGTATCTTTCCCTTCTTTTCTCTCTTGTCCCAAATGATTTTAGAATAATCTAGTGGAAGCATGGAGAAATAAATCATCACTGATAATGGATCTAATCTGAACAACAAAATGGTGGAAGAACTGTGCCAAGAATTCAAGATCCAACACCGTAACTCTTCCCCATATCGGCCAAAGATGAATGGGGCAGTCGAGGCAACCAATAAGAACATCAAGAAAATAGTGCAAAAGATGGTTGTCTCATTTAAAGACTGGCACGAGATGTTACCCTTCGCTCCTCATGGCTATAGGACTTCAGTACATACATCTACAGGAGCTACTCCATTTTCCCTCGTTTATGGGATGGAGGCAGTTCTACCCGTCGAAGTCGAGATACCTTCTCTAAGGGTAATCATGGAAACAAAACTTTCCGAGGTAGAATGGGTTCAAAGCCGATACGACCAGTTGAACCTTATCAAAAAGAAACGGCTGAACGCCATATGCCATGGTCAAGCCTATCAGAGGAAGATCAAAAAGGCTTTTGACAAGAAAGTCCACCCTCGAGTCTACCATGAGGGAGAGTTGGTAATGAAGAAATTGCTACCAACTCAAAAGGACAAAATCGGAAAGTGTGCCCCAAATCACGGAGGACCATACGTGGTAAAACGAGCCTTCTCAGGAGGAGCATTGATCCTCACAGACATGGATGGAGAAGAACTTCGATACCCAGTCAACGCTGACGTAGTAAAGAAGTACTATGCTTGAAGACGTTGCTTGCATAGGCCCGCTAGGATGAAAACCCAAAAAGGGCGTCCTAGGCAAAAGTTAGGGCAAAATAAAAAGCCCGCCAGTACAAGGGTACTAGGCAAAACAAAGGCGAATTTATCCCCGCTAGGATACGTCCTAGACAAAAATTAGGGGCAAAAGAATAAGACGCAAAAACAAAGCAAGCAACGATCACTTGAATCGAAAACCGAAAGGCGGTTCAAGTGATTATCTTCTAGAAGCAAGCGTCTTGCAGCATCTACACTCCTGGCTCAGGCATCTCACCCGAAGCAACTAGGGGAATGTAAAGAGCAACAATTACAGATATAATTGTTAAGGCCAATGTATATAGCCTACCCTGGCCAGCCATTCTTCAGAAATTCCTTCTGTATATCTTTCTGTAAAAACACTTATGAATATCAATAAAATATCTATTCATTTTCTCTTCTCTCTTGACCATGCGATTATGCCTCTAAAATTGGTATTTCATAAAAATTGTACGAAATTCCTTTAATAATCAGTCAATAAAGAAAATTGGAGGGGTTCCTATAAAATCCGTAATCTCCTGTGAAAAAGGCTCACAAAGATATTCCCTCACGTCGACGACAGAAATTCCTCCAAGAAAAGGAGGATAGGGAGAGCCATTCATTTAAAAAAAAAAAAAAAAAAAAAAAAAGCATTAATAAAATAATCAAACTTGCATTTGTGCATCACACACACATTAGTTGCACATTCAAGGACCTTATCATGAGGCAATTGCATAAAATAGAAAAATAGAAAAATTGCTTGTGTATGACAACAGTCAACAGAAAAGGCCAAAAATCAACAAAAAAGGCAAAATACAGAAAACCCAACAAATTGTACAGAATAACTGAGCCTGGAGAGGCTTGCCGAAATAATACTCTCTCATAATAACTGAGCCTGGAGAGGCTTGCCGAAATAATACTCATACAGAATAACTGAGCCTGGAGAGGCTTGCCGAAATAATACTCTCTCAGAATAACTGAGCCTGGAGAGGCTCGCCGAAATAATACTCCCTCATCAGAATAACTGAGCCTGGAGAGGCTTGCCGAAATAATACTCTCACAGAATAACTGAGCCTGGAGAGGCTTGCTGAAATAATACTCTCTCAGAATAACTGAGCCTGGAGAGGCTCGCCGAAATAATACTCTCTCAGAATAATTGAGCCTGGAGAGGCTTGCCGAAACAATACTCCCTCTTAGAATAATTGAGCCTGGAGAGGCTCGCCGAAATAATACTCTCTCAGAATAACTGAGCCTGGAGAGGCTCGCAGAAATAATACTCCCCAGAGAAACCTCAGCTTAAGCTCATGGAACAAATCCCCAGCGAGAGCTATCAAAGCAAGATCGTCAAAATCCCCAATGGAAGCGCGATCATCCAAGCAAAATATTCAGTCAAAGGAATTGAAACTTCCTCAGTGGAAGATAGCTCTCTGACTCAAGCGCTGAGTGAGGCTAAGCCTGCAGAGGCTTCCTAAATAATACTCTGGGATACATAAGATCCCCAAATCCCCAGTCGCCTACTCAAGAGGCACCCCTACAAAAGGAGAAAAATAAAAAATATCAATAAATATTCCCCAAGTGGAATTCGGCATCCAGCCAAACACCGAACATCAAGATGATTTGCCTAACAGAAGAGGCCAGTCAAGAATTGAACGACAGAATCCCCTAGTGGATAACAGCCTACGCAGAGGCAACAAAACCGGAAAATCAAAAGAGTCACCCGAATAAGGATAACCGGGATACTCCACCATCGTCGAAAGGACGTCAGCCAATCATAAGGCATCGCTCACATCAGAAAGAGCATCTTCGTGTCTACACCCCAAGGAAACAGAAATTCCTCAATGGGTACCAACTACGCAATGGAAAGTTGGGGCACAAAAACCTATGAATGACTGCACATCCCCTAGACGGATCCCTGCGTTATCCAGCCCTCAGCGGCACAAAATCAGAGAAACAAACCGTCGAAGCAGCATTGTGGACTGTGGAGACAAACTTATCTCAAAACCCTGGAAAGGGCAAACTCAGCTGCCCATGTTGAGAGGCAAAACCCTGGAGAGGGCAAACTCAGTTGCCTAGGTCGTCAGAGACAACCGAAGCAAAGTCTGGAGAGACGGTACTCAAAGTCTGGAGAGACGGTACTCAAAGTCTGGAGAGACGGTACTCAAAGTCTGGAGAGACGGTACTCAAAGTCTGGAGAGACGGTACTCAGAGTCTGGAGAGACGGTACTCAAAGTCTGGAGAGACGGTACTCAAAGTCTGGAGAGACGGTACTCACAGTCTGGAGAGACGGTACTCAAAGTCTGGAGAGACGGTACTCAAAGTCTGGAGAGACGGTACTCAGAGTCTGGAGAGACGATACTCAAAGTCTGGAGAGACGGTACTCAAAGTCTGGAGAGACGGTACTCAAAGTCTGGAGAGACGGTACTCAAAGTCTAGAGAGACGGTACTCAAAGTCTGGAGAGACGGTACTCAAAGTCTGGAGAGACAGTACTCAAAGTCTGGAGAGACGGTACTCAAAGTCTGGAGAGACGGTACTCAAAGTCTGGAGAGACAGTACTCAAAGTCTGGAGAGACGGTACTCAAAGTCTAGAGAGACGGTACTCAAAGTCTGGAGAGACGGTACTCAAAGTCTGGAGAGACAGTACTCAAAGTCTGGAGAGACGGTACTCAAAGTCTGGAGAGACGGTACTCAAAGTCTGGAGAGACGGTACTCAAAGTCTGGAGAGACGGTACTCAAAGTCTGGAGAGACGGTACTCAAAGTCTGGAGAGACGGTACTCAAAGTCTGGAGAAGACGGTACTCAGAGTCTGGAGAGACGGTACTCAGAGTCTGGAGAGACGGTACTCAAAGTCTGGAGAGACGGTACTCAAGGTCTGGAGAGACAGTACTCAACCATCAGCGTCGTCAGAGGCACGTTGGTGTTCAACTTCCGGCTCGGGCGTCGAGTGAAGTTGACCCTGGAGAGGGTAAACTTAGCTACCGAGGTTGTCAGAAGCGCCGAGGTATGCAACAACCTGGAGAGGCTACTCAACAATTTTCCACCGGAAGACGCTACAAGTCAGAAGGTTGGCACATCACCCGGACAATTGGGTCAATTCCTTTACTTGTCAGCCGGTACACCAAAAGGCCGTCCGACTAAGTAAAGGGCGGGCAGCTGTAGACCCCTAAAATTGTCCGGGTCGGAAATAAAGCTTGAAGACTCTTGAGGACTGAAGGAAAGTCAGCCAGAAGGACTCATGGAAGGCCCTAGGAGGATTCTCTGTAGGTCTAGAGGTCTTGTAATAAGCTCAAAATAAGGAAGTGGAGGGAATGAAGCCCAATACGGCCTCCCAAAAGTTCAGTACGGCCGTATTGAACATTTTAAACTACAATACGGCCGCACTGAACTCAATACGGCCGGATTGAAGTTTCTGAACTTCACTACGGCCGCACTGAACTCAATACGGCCGTATTGAGGTTTTTTGAACTTCAATACGGCCGTACTGAATTCAATACGGCCGTATTGTAGTTCAAAAACTCAATACGGGCCGTATTGACTCCAGGGCCCGTATTGCGCCTGTTCCCTATAAATAAGACGTCATTTGGACGTCATTCTACACTTTTCCACACAGTTTTGACTCCCTCCTTGAGTATTCTGGGGTTTGTAGACCCCTAAAATTGTCCGGGTCGGAAATAAAGCTTGAAGACTCTCGAAGACTGAAGAAGGATCAGCCAGAAGGACTTCCAGAAGGCCCAAGGAGGGTTCTCTATAGGTCTAAGAGGTCTTAGGATAGCTAAAAATAGAAAATAGGAGGAATTGGGACCAATACGGGCTGCTTGGGGACCAGTACGGCCTGTATTGAAGTTTTGAACTTCAATGCGGCCGTACTGGACTCAATACGGCCGTATTGAAGATCTGTGAACTTCAATACGGCCGTATTGAGTTCAATACGGCCGTATTGAAGAACAAATTCTCAATACGGGCCGTATTGACCCCAGCGCCCGTATTGCTCCTATTTCCTATAAATATGGCGTCATTTGACGTCAATACACACTTTTCAACCATTTCTTGACTCTCTTATTGAGTGTTCTGGGGTTTTTGAGCAGTGCTCTGCCTTAGGAACCTCTCTGGGAGTCAGGACCGGTTAAATCCTCGAGTTCTGAGCGCTTTGCTTGAGTCTCGGATTTAACCGAAGGGGAAATCTTTTTGATTCCCTTAGTTAAAAATTTTCTTCGAGGAGAGTGTCGAGCGAGCTTGTAGAGGGAAGGAGCGCCGCAAAGCCTCCTAGCATTTATTGAGATTTATAAAAGCACGCTCCAAGAGGTTTTCTTTAATTCCCTCCTTTTACTGCTTTCTGTGTGTTTAATTTAAGCATCATGTAGATATTTAAGATAATAATCGTTCATAAATAAAAGGGGTAATTTAGTAATTTTACACTGTTATTTTAGAAAATAATCTGTCATAGGGAACCCGAAAGGGGCGCTGTGGGGTGCTAACACCTTCCCCACGCGTAACCGACTCCCTTACCCAACTCTGGTTGTAATGGCCAAAGTTGATTTATAAAATCAATTGCCTTATCCCTTTTTCCAATGTTTTGAGTAAAACATTGGTGGCGACTCCACGAACCCTCCTTTTGCGAAAACCACTAATCCATGGAGGGTCCCGCTTGGGATTAATATGGATTGGTGAGCCTTTTAATAAAATTGCTCGTTTGACGAGGTCTCAGTTTGAGAATAAGTCATTCTAGCAATCCACATTTTTTAAACAAATAAACGAGTCCAACCATCCTTCGCGAATGCCGAAAGCCCGTTTGGGCCGGTGGCGACAGATGGCGACTCCACTGGGGAAGCCTCGAGAGTCAGTCCCATTTAGTGACAGATTATTTTTAACAAATAATAGTTAAAATTACTTTATTACCCCTCACTTGTATGATAACATGTTTATCTATTTGGCTTTAATAATTGTTGTATGTTTAATTTTCCGCAATTGTTTGAAATAAAATTGCACACAAACCTTTGCACACAACAGTTCCCTCTATACCCGGGGGCATGAGTGGTAATCCATAGGGAGTGGATGTTAGTACGGCCGGTTGATGGGTTTATAGGAGCCTATGAGACCGATGTCGGAAAACATCACTCAAGGTGATAACCATGAACTTGAGTCCGACGGTGCGTTGGAGCTTTCCATCGACCTACGACGAGAGGAATTGGGTCCCTATAATGGGGGCACCTTGGGGGCCTTTGACCAAGTGAGAACAGTTAGATCCTCCTTGAATATGCACTTTTCTGCAGGAGACCCCTACCTCGTGATTCGCTCGTGACTGTTCGTGGATGAGTGAATTGTTTGTGTAAATGCTTATGTGCAATTGTTTGTGCATTAATAAATAACCTCGTGATAAGGTCTAAAAATAATCCCCATGCATAAAAAACCATGACATGAGAGGAAAGACCATGTGTGAAAATATAATAAAAGTGAGAAGCATGTACATCATTACCAATAAGACATCATGCATCCTCATAAAAACATACATTTTAGGATCACCAATACCTCTTGACATGAGTGAAAGAGACCCATGACTATAGAGATTCTCCGTTGGGGAGAAATCATAGACAAAGAAGGGTGGTAAACTTCCGTCTTAAAAAGGCAGCGCCTTAAAGATGGAGGTTTATCAAGCTCATGTTAAAGAGTGTATTCATTCCGTAAAATAAACTAACTAAATATTCATTTTAGAAAGTGGCTGGTCATCTCTTTGTCCTCACGCGCGCGCAGAAAATCAAGAAGATGGACGCGATGGAGGAGCAAATTAAGAAGCTTACAGCCGAGCTCTCACAGCTCAAGGAGCAAATGGCGCAAGTGATGGAACTCATGCGTCACCACAACATACACGGGGCTGAGCACAGTGACCATGAGTCCCATCATGTTGAAGGAAAAGTGGAACAAGAGCTGAAAAGTGGGAAGCTAGTTAAACCTTCCCAATCATTTAAAGCTAAGAAGACCTTTGGGAAGAAGAAGGAAGGAGGAGTCAATGCTATAACCATTTCCTCATCTTCTTCCACTTCGAAGTCAGGAAAATCGCAATTCAACCCTGTGAGGAAGTTTGATAAACTTCCGACCACATATAACGATCTCCTGCCGAAGCTAGTGGAAGCACGTCTTCTAGCTTACGTTCCACCAAGGAAGATGGATCCACCTTATCCCGAATGGTACAAACCACAAGATAAATGCCTATACCACTCGGGGGCATCAGGGCATTCAACAGAGAACTGTCTAGCTCTCAAACACAAGGTCCAAAGCCTTATTGATGCCGGGTGGATCACTTTTGATTCAACAGCGCCCGACGTGAGTAAGAATCTTCGGCCAAAGCAGGAATAGAGAGAAGAACAAGCCACGATAGGGCCCCTTCATATTTTTTAGGGACTCATGATCAGTACCCGAGATCATGAGGACCTTTTCATGTAAATAAGGGTTTTGTACAGTTTTATATACATACATCAATAAAGAGGCATTTTCACATTACTCTTTTTTTGTTCTTTTCTCTCTTTCCTCATTAACATTAATAATTCTAAACCTAAATAGAACCAATAAAATAATTATGTCTGTAATTGTTCGCTCTGACCGGGATCCGAAGGTGAAAGGGTTGAGTTGGACAGTGATGAGGAGACCATTTCTCCGGATCTGCAAAGATTGCTAGATTAGGAAGCTCGTCAAGAGAAATTGGAAATTGTGAATTTGGGGCATGGCCGAAAGATATAAGAGGTCAACATGGGGACCCATATCAGTGATGAAATAAGGACACATGTTTCCGCTATGATTATAATAAAATCATTCTTCATTGCTTCTTTTCTTGCTTATAATAAAATTCTAAACCACATTATTTTTAACCCTGTTTGAATAAACATGAATGAGGTTAAAATCATCTTAATGATAATAAACCCACATCATTTTTATGTGGATGTGTGTGTGACAACTTGGAGCACCTTTTCTTGGCATCAATAAGTGCCATCATGGATAAAAGAAATCCTAAAGATAATAAGCTCGGCAGGAAACCCAAAAAGGGGACTGCGCAAAAATAAGAGCAAAAGACCCGCTAGGAATCCCACGAAAGGGTGACCTAGGCAAAAGATAGGGTTACAAAAATAAACAAAAACAAAGGTCCGCTAAAACGCCACAAAAGGGTGTTTTAGGCAAAAATAAGGACAATCAAAAAACAAAAGAAATCCATGATGGTACCATGAACCAAATTCAAAAAGAAAGGTTCAAGGGAAGCTATCCAAGTTGTCGAATCACAACACGATTTTTTAACTTCATAAGTGTTTAATCAAACAAGCCTAAACACTTAAGCCTACCTTGGCCACCCATTCTTACAAAAACCATTTTTGAAAAAATAAATCCCCTCTAAAACACAAACTTCAGAATAAAAATATCTTTCTTTTCTTTTCTCTCTTGTCCCAAAAGGATTTTAGGATAATCTAGTGGAAGCACGGAGAAATAAATCATCACTGATAATGGATCTAATCTGAATAATAAAATGGTGGAAGAACTGTGCCAAGAATTCAAGATCCAACACCACAACTCTTCCCCATATCGGCCAAAGATGAATGGGGCAGTCGAGGCAACCAATAAGAACATCAAAAAAAAAAAAATATAGTGCAAAAGACGGTTGTCTCATTTAAAGACTGACACGAGATGTTACCCTTCGCTCCTCATGGCTATAGGACTTCAGTACGTCCATTTACAGGAGCTACTCCATTCTCACTCGTTTATGGGGTGGAGGCAGTTCTACCCATCGAAGTCGAGCTATTCTATCTAAGGGTAATCATGGAAACAAAACTTTCCGAGGCAGAATGGGTTCAAAGCCAATATGACCAGTTGAACCCTATCAAAAAGAAACGGCTGAACACCATATGCCATGGTCAAGCCTATCAGAGGAAGATCAAAAAGGCTTTTGACAAGAAAGTCCACCCTCGAGTCTACCATGAGGGAGAGTTGGTAATGAAGAAATTGCTACCAATTCAAAAGGACAAAATCGGAAAGTGCGCCCCAAATCACGGAGGACCATACGTGGTAAAACGAGCCTTCTCAGGAGGAGCATTGATCCTCACAGACATGGATGGAGAAGAACTTCGATACCCAGTCAACATTGACGTGGTAAAGAAGTACTATGCTTGAAGACGTTGCTTGCATAGGCCCGCTAGGATGAAAACCCAAAAAGGGCGTCCTAGGCAAAAGTTAGGGCAAAATAAAAAGCCTGCCAGTACAAGGGTACTAGGCAAAACAAAGGCAAATTTACCCCGTTAGGATACGTCCTAAGCAAAAGTTAGGGGCAAAAGAATAAGATATAAAAACAAAGCCAGCAACGATCACTTGAACCGAAAACCGAAAGGCGGTTCAAGTGATAATCTTCTAGAAGCAAGCGTCTTGCAGTATCTACACTCCTGGCTCAGGCATCTCACCCGAAACAACTAGGGAAACGGGAAGAGCAGCAATTACAGATATAATTGTTTAAGCCAAAAATGTATAGCCCACCTCGGCCAGCCATTCTTCAGAAATTCCCTTTGTAAATCTTTCTGTATAAACATTTGTGAATATCAATAAAATATCCATTTGTTTCTTTTCTTTCTTGACCTTGTGATTATGCCTTTAAATTGATGTTTCTAAAAATTGTACGAAACTCTTAATAATCGGTCAATAAAAGAAAATTGGAGGGGTTCCTGTAAAATCCATAATCTCCTGCATAAAGGCTCACAAAAAATACTCCCTCGCGTCAAGAGAAAGTCCTCCAAGAAGAAGAGGATAGGGAGAGCCACTCACTTTTCTAAATAAATGAACAAAAATAAAAAATTGTATTGCATTTGTGCATCACACACACATTAGTTGCACATTCAAAGACCTTATCATGAGGCAACCGCATAAAATAGAAAAATAGAAAATTGCTTGTGTATGACAGCAGCAAGCAAAATACAAAGATTCAGAAAATCAACAGCATCATACAGAATAACTGAGCCTGGAGAGGCTTGCCGAAAGAATACTCTCAAAATAACTGAGCCTGGAGAGGCTTGCCGAAAAAATACTCTCAGAATAATTGAGCCTGGAGAGGCTTGCCGAAACAATACTCCCACAGAATAACTGAGCCTGGAGAGGCTTGCCGAAAAAATACTCTCAGAATAATTGAGCCTGGAGAGGCTCGCCGAAATAATACTCCTACAAAATAACTGAGCCTGGAGAGGCTTGCCGAAATAATACTCTCTCATAATAACTGAATTTAATTTCTTTAGCACTTTTAATTTCTGTACAGCAAAAGCCAAAAACATAAAAAAGGCAAAATACAGAAAAAGCCAAATCAGAAGAAAAGGCAAAATACAGAAAAAGCCGAAAATAAAAAAGGCAAGGATATAGAAAATCCAACAAACAATTTGTACCGAATAACTAAGCCTGGAGAGGCTTACCAAAATAATACTCCACATCCTCCACAGTATGCAGAATAACTGAGCCTGGAGAGGCTCGCAGAAATAATACTCCCCAGAGGGAACCTCAGCTCAAGCTCACGGGAAAATCCCCAGCGAGAGCTATCAAAGCAAGATCGACGCAATCCCCAATAGAAGTGCGATCATCCAAACAGTATATACAAGTCAAAGGACTTAACACTTCCTCGGTGGAAGATAGCTCTCCGACTCAAAGCGCTGAGCGAGGCTAAGCCTGTAGAGGCTTCCTAAATAATACTCTGGGATACAATAAGATCCCCAAATCCCCAATCGCCTACTCAAGAGGCATCCCTGCAAAAAGGAGAAGAAAATCAAAAATATCAATAAGTATTCCCCAAGTGGAATCCGGCTCTTAGCCAAACATCGAACGTCAAGCCGATACGCCTAACAGAAGAGGCTAATCAAAATCAACGACGAAATCCCCCAGCGGATAACAGCCTACACAGAGGCAACAAAATCCAAAAATTAAAAAGAGATACCCGAATAAGGATGAACCGGGATACTCCACCAACGTCAAAGGACGTCAGCCAAACATAAGGCATCGCTCAATTCAAGAAGAGCATCTGTGTCTACACCCCAAGGAAACAGAAATTCCTCAATGGGTACCAACAATGCAATGCAAGTTGGGGCACAGGAACCTATGAATGACTGCACATCCCCTAGACGGATCCCTGCGTTATCCGGCCCTCAGTGGCACCAAAATCAAAATCAAACCGTCAAAGCAGCATCGTGGACTGTGGAGACAAAAATCATCTCAAATCCCTGGAGAGGGCAAACTCACATTGCCAATGTCGTCAAGAACACGGAGGCAGACCCTGGAGAGGGCAAACTCACCCTGGAGAGGGCAAGACTCACGCACAAGTCTGGAGAGGCGACGACTAATACTCACCCCGGAGAGGGCAAACTCACCCTGGAGAGGGCAAACTCACCCTGGAGAGGGCAAGACTCACGCACAAGTCTGGAGAGGCGACGACTAATACTCACCCTGGAGAGAGCAAACTCACCCTGGAGAGGGCAAGACTCACGCACAAGTCTGGAGAGGCGACGACTAATACTCACCCTGGAGAGGGCAAACTCACCCTGGAGAGGGCAAGACTCACGCACAAGTCTGGAGAGGCGACGACTAATACTCACCCCGGAGAGGGCAAACTCACCCCGGAGAGGGCAAACTCACCCTGGAGAGGGCAAACTCACCCTGGAGAGGGCAAGACTCACGCACAAGTCTGGAGAGGCGACGACTAATACTCACCCCGGAGAGGGCAAACTCACCCCGGAGAGGGCAAACTCACCCTGGAGAGGGCAAACTCACCCTGGAGAGGGCAAGACTCACGCACAAGTCTGGAGAGGCGACGATTAATACTCACCCCGGAGAGGGCAAACTCACCCTGGAGAGGGCAAACTCACCCTGGAGAGGGCAAGACTCACGAGGCGACGATTAATACTCACCCTGGAGAGGGCAAGACTCACGCTACCAAAGTGACTAGAAGCGCGGAGGTAGGCACCAACCTGGAGAGGCTACTCAACAATTTTCCCACCTGAAGACACTACAAGTCGGAAGGATGGCACATCACCCGGACAATTGGGTCAACTCCTTTACTTGTCAGCCGGTACACCAAAAGACCGTTTGACTAAGTAAAGGGGGGGCAGCTGTAGACCCCTAAAATTGTCCGGGTCGGAAATAAAGCTTGAAGACTCTCGAAGACTGAAGAAGGATCAGCCAGAAGGACTTCCAGAAGGCCCAAGGAGGGTTCTCTATAGGTCTAAGAGGTCTTAGGATAGCTAAAAATAGAAAATAGGAGGAATTGGGACCAATACGGGCTGCTTGGGGACCAGTACGGCCTGTATTGAAGTTTTGAACTTCAATGCGGCCGTACTGGACTCAATACGGCCGTATTGAAGATCTGTGAACTTCAATACGGCCGTATTGAGTTCAATACGGCCGTATTGAAGAACAAATTCTCAATACGGGCCGTATTGACCCCAGCGCCCGTATTGCTCCTATTTCCTATAAATATGGCGTCATTTGACGTCAATACACACTTTTCAACCATTTCTTGACTCTCTTATTGAGTGTTCTGGGGTTTTTGAGCAGTGCTCTGCCTTAGGAACCTCTCTGGGAGTCAGGACCGGTTAAATCCTCGAGTTCTGAGCGCTTTGCTTGAGTCTCGGATTTAACCGAAGGGGAAATCTTTTTGATTCCCTTAGTTAAAAATTTTCTTCGAGGAGAGTGTCGAGCGAGCTTGTAGAGGGAAGGAGCGCCGCAAAGCCTCCTAGCATTTATTGAGATTTATAAAAGCACGCTCCAAGAGGTTTTCTTTAATTCCCTCCTTTTACTGCTTTCTGTGTGTTTAATTTAAGCATCATGTAGATATTTAAGATAATAATCGTTCATAAATAAAAGGGGTAATTTAGTAATTTTACACTGTTATTTTAGAAAATAATCTGTCATAGGGAACCCGAAAGGGGCGCTGTGGGGTGCTAACACCTTCCCCACGCGTAACCGACTCCCTTACCCAACTCTGGTTGTAATGGCCAAAGTTGATTTATAAAATCAATTGCCTTATCCCTTTTTCCAATGTTTTGAGTAAAACATTGGTGGCGACTCCACGAACCCTCCTTTTGCGAAAACCACTAATCCATGGAGGGTCCCGCTTGGGATTAATATGGATTGGTGAGCCTTTTAATAAAATTGCTCGTTTGACGAGGTCTCAGTTTGAGAATAAGTCATTCTAGCAATCCACATTTTTTAAACAAATAAACGAGTCCAACCATCCTTCGCGAATGCCGAAAGCCCGTTTGGGCCGGTGGCGACAGGGTTTTTGAGCAGTGTTCTGCCCTAGAAATCTCTCTCGGAGTCGATCCGACGAAGTTCTGGAATTCCGAGCATTTAGCTTGGAGATTCGAACTTAGTCGAAGGGAAATCTTTTGGATTTCCATAGTCAAAAATTATTTTTTAGGAAGGAGCGAGCGAGCTTGTAGAGTGAGGGAGTGCCAAAAAGCCTCCTAGACTTCATTGATATATAAAAAGCACGCTTCAAGAGGTTTCTTTTCTAAAAATCCCTTCTTTTACCGCTTTCTGATTGTTGCATATTTAAATTTATCATCATGTAGATATTTAATTTACAATCGCTTATAATAAATAGGGGTAATTTAGTAATTTTGCGCTATTATTTAATAGATAATCCGTCATAGGGAACCCTAATGGGGCGCTGTGGGGGTGCTAACACCTTCCCCACACGTAACCGACTCCCTTACCCAACTCTGGTTGTAATGGCCAAAGTTGATTTATAAAATCAATTGCCTTAAATCTTTTTCCAATGTTTTGAGTAAAATATTGGTGGCGACTCCAAGAACCCTAATTTTTGCGAAAACCACTAATCCATAGAGGGTCCCGCTTGGGATTAATATGGATTGGTGAATCATTTATTAAAATTGGTAGCTCGACAAGGTCTCAGTTTGAGAATAAGTCGTTCTATCAATCCACCACTTTTCAAAACTTTAAAAAGAGTCCAACCATCGTCGCGATTGCCAAGGTCCGTTTCGGCGGGTGGCGACAACCCAAAGATTCCATCCTTGGCCACCAAGTTGCATCTTGGGTTCATTTGCATTTCATTTGGAATGCATTTGCCTACTCCAAATGCAACCCTAGATGCCTCCCCTCCTATAAATACCCAACATCTCACACCTTGTAAATACTTTGGAATTTATGATATTAAGAGAGCCTTTGTGCCTTAATATTCTTCCTTAGTCCCCTTGGTCATTTCGGCCACCTATCCTTCTCATCTTCACCGTGAGTGTTCTCACCTTTAGGAGTGGCCTTCATCCATCAATGAAGTGAGCCAAAACCCTAGAGTACCACCTTAGCATTTCATCAAACACCTAGCCTCCATAAACACCATTCACCCATCTCCATCTCCAAGGCTAGAAACCTTGAGTTCCATGATCCAAGGAGTCCGGTCATCCCTCTTTCATGCTCTTTACTCAATCCATGCAAGGAGGGTTGCCATCAGTGACTCCATGAACTCATTTTTCAAAACCATTATTTGAGGATTAGTTTGACGTTCAGGCATTCCTTAATAATGAGATTTTTCAAAAAGGTAGTCCAAACCATTGGTCGTAAGATCGAAAATTTTCGGGTTACGACAGATGGCGACTCCACTAGGGAAGCTTAAAGACGATCAAACCCAAATAAATGATGAAGTTAGCATAATAAGAATAATAGTTTAAATATCTTTTTCCCTTTCATCTTGTTTGTAAATACTTATCTTTATCTTATTCATCTTTATCTTTTATCCTTATCTTTTATATGTATCTTTTATATTTACCTTTATCTTTATCTGTACCTTTATCTTGTTATCTTTTTCTTTACCTTTATCTTGTTATCTTTTTCTTTATCTTTTAGCTTTTCGTAAACATATGCTTATCTATTTTAGAGTAGCTTTGATATCTTTTGTTTGTTTAAATTCCGCATTTGTTTGAAATAATAATTGTACACAAACTCTTGCACACAATAGTTCCCTCTACACCCGAGGGCATGAAAGCGTAAACATAGGGAGTGGTTGATGTACGACGACCGACCCAAGAATGGCCTTAGAGCCTGCAAGCCTTGTCAAAAATCACACTGAAGGTGATAACCAGTTACTCTAGCCTAAAATACTGTGACATACCTTAGAGTTTGTCAAGTGACGGCGATAGAGGTATTGGGTCCCCCATAATGGGGGCACCTTGGGAGCCTTTAAAGACTAGTGAGGAAGATTAGAACCTTCTTATACAAAGATTTTCTTTGACAGGGACCCCAAACCATGGATTTGAACATGATCATTCATGGGTGTACATTGATTGAGCATGTGTGTGCGCATTTGTTTGTATTAATTTGTTTTAATAAGAGTGGATTAGAATTTTAAATCAAACAAACAGATAATAAAGAAATAAAAAAAAAAAGAAATTTATACCCTTTTGCACATTCTTAGGTCATCATTCCATTAACATCATATAGGTAGTTTTTTTATTTTAAAGAAAATAATTAAAGAAATCCTTAACTTTACCATGCATCATCTCCTCTTAGATAATGGAAGCCTGATAAAGTTTAGGCAAAAAAAAATGACATGCATTCTAGATTAGCTCATTGATTCCAATTCATTTTATTTTATTAGTTAAGGAAGGATTAGGTAACAACATGTATAGAAAGTTAAGAAAAGTGAATGCTTTAATATACGATAGTATCCAGGCTCTAAAGCAAGGCCCAAATCGATTTTGAAAATACTATGGTTGAGCCTTTGCCTTAATACGTCTATTGAAGCAAGCTTTCTTAGAATCTAATATGAACTTTTTGCAAAAAAAGAAAAAAAAGAAAAAAGGGGGCCCGCTATGACAAAAACACTTTATTAATAAAATTTTGGGGCAAATTATGAGTGTACCGAGACGAAAGTCTTGATACAAAAAAAAAATAGCGCAAATTCTTGCTTGATACTGTCAAAATCTATTAAGAATTCACCGATAAACAGATCAATGAGACTAATATTTATCAATTCTTAACTCTTTCTGCATGGCATTCATCTAGGGCATTATTCCTTCCTTGTAAATAAATAAATAAGAATAAAAAGGGAAATCGACCTGTGTGCATTAATCATGGAAGGTAAGCCACTGGTAATCAAGCCCACATTCTAGAGTGGGGCACACTTAATGGTTAAACCAGTTACAATCCAAGTGGGTAAATGGGAAAGAACGTCGAAACAATAAACTATCAAGACGTCGAACCTTTTTCACGTGATAAATCGTGTCGTGGGCTCGTGGAATTCAAAGTGTCATCGGATAAAGACCCATCCAACATCACCAGGGTTGGAGGAATGATTAGGATTGGCCAAGACTACACTCTTAGCAAATGGTAAGGCTAATGCCTCCAAAAGGAAAGAAAAATTCAAAGAGGAAAAAAGAAGAACTCGAGGAGGAGGACAAATTTCTCAAACATGAAGAAGAAACATTATGTTTAAGGACATTTCTTGTTAAGAGCCTTCTAGGACGAGAACCCGCAAAGGGTGTTCTAGGCAAAAATTAGGGTAAGAAAAAAAAGGGGCTGCCAAGACAAGGGTCTTTGATAAAAGAAAGGCTCAAAATCCCGATAGGATACGACTTATGCAAAAGTTAGGGATAAAAAGAAAAAAAAAGCAATGTCTTCCTGAGTTGAAAACTGAAAGGCAGCTCGGGTATCCTTTTCAGAAAGAAAGACTCCATGAAAATTCTACGCCAAAGCTCTATTATCGCTCCCACTTACAATCACCTCCTAAGAAAAGCCATAAATGCATCAAACGCAAGTTGTACCCTCCTCGTTCCACCAAAAAGTCAAGTTCATGATGGATGGCAAGCCGATAGTAGATTCCAAACTAAGGAAGAACTACTTATCAACAAGCCGCTCGTCATCTTTTACATGGATATAATGGAGGAAACCCTAGGATCGCTCAGATAAATAGGAACTCGAGTAATGGAAGCTTAGTACCATAGATACTGAAGTTTAGTGAAAAATGAGGTTAGCGAAAATGCACACAGAAAGGGGGGTTGAATGTGTGTGTTCGGATTCAAAGGAAAATTTTAGGGTTATTTTGCAAGAATAATCTTGGTTGGAAAACTTAAGCAGACTTTTCTATCTAATGATTTTTTTTTAGCAAAACTAATTTTCAATGTAAGAGATTAAGTAAACTAGTTTTTCGTCTGGAAAACGTTATCATCTAGTAAAGTAGTTTTAACAACGTCAAGTATGTTTTCATCCAAAGCTTTGTTGAAAAACAAAATAGAACAAGAGCAAAGTAAGTAATACTGAAAAGTGAGAAGAATGCATAGACAGTTATACTGGTTCACTCAATCTGAGCTACATCCAGTTTCCTTCCGCAGAAGGGTTCCACTAATCACAAAGGATTACAAGTATTCTCAGCCACTTCTGGTTCGTCAACTAGACGCTACTATTCTTAACCACTTCTGGTTCTCCAAGTACTCTTGACCACTCCTGGCCTGTTGGCTTCACTCACCAATGCTAGTATTCTTAACCACTTCTGGTGCACAAGTATTCTTTCTACCAGCTTCTTTAGGCTTTACATAAGTTGTAGGTCTTAAGTGTGTATATAACTCTCACAGTGATAAGTGTCAGCGTGTTTGGTTACTCTCGTAGAGAGGATGAACTATTGACAACACTCACTAAGATAAGCTATCTTAGTTTTTACACAAATATTCAGAAAATAGTTGATTCTTCTTGAGATATGTATTACACACTTTCTTTTTGCTTCTCTGTTCTATATCTCCTTCTTCTTGGTCTTGATACTTATATACTTTTGATAAATTTGCCCATTGTTTGAATTTTTATTTGTCCATTTGAGCGTAGCTTTTTGACGTTGGAGATGGAGGCTTCGATCATGCTCATGCAATTCTTCTCATTTAATGCATTTGATCTTGCATTAAATGTTTGCTTGTATTCGTGGAGTCTCTCTGTGTAGTTGATTTCTTTGATTTTTGACTTCAATCATGATCTAGGTATATTTGTACTTTCCTCATCAGTTTAGTTGCTGCAGTGCTATCTTTTTCTGAAAAGTAGATGTCCTTTCTTTGACGCAGTCATCTTTGTCTTGTGAATGCATGTTTGCCCATTTTTTTTATTCACGTTGATGTCCTCTTGTGTTTCTTGTATACTTTCTTTGAATGTGACTAGTGGACCTCAGACGTGCTTCAATATTCTTAACATCGTCTGGTTACAAGATACTAAGTCTGATCTTGACTACCTTTTTCGTCTGAGTATGGAAGTGATAACTTCATCTTCTAGTCTGTATTGGTTCTTTATGATGGTCACTTTATGTCGATGTCTTGGCCAATATTGCGTCTGATGCCTCAGGCTTCTGCTGATAAACTTTGTATGTTGATTTTAGCCTGAATCAACCTTAGTCTTAATGCTAGCCTTTCTATCATCTAATATTTTGTCAAGCCAGATTATGCTTGAACATATTCCACTATTTTGATTTTTCGTTATCCGACTGAAACACTAATGCACATGTTAGTAATAACAATATGTATTATATTTGTCATATTCAAAACATTGGTGGGATTGCGGATGCACTTCGTCTGACTTAACAATCCTCCTTTTTGATGATGACAAATATAATCTATCAAGTTCATACATGTTTATAGACATCAGGCATTTTGTATTAGACACAGAGAAAATATTATGAGGTATAATGAGGTTCCTCCCCCTTAGTTAAAGCTCTCCCCCTTACTTGATGATTGGTTTAGTTTGATAGATTTTGTATTATTTCTCTCCCCCTTTGTAATGAGCAAAAAGAGATAGAGGGTGAAAATGAAATTTTAGTGATCATCTATCAATTCCATTCCTAGCCTATCTCTCAGCCAAACATATCTATCTTCTTGAAGGGGTTTGGTGAAGATATCAACAAGTTATTCTTCAGTCTTAACATAAATTAGTTCAAATGTTCCTTTTTGCACATGATCTCTAATGAAGTGATGTTTAATCTCTATATGCTTAGTCCTAGAATGCAAAACAGGATTTTTAGAAATGTTAATAGCAGTAGTGTTATTGCAGAGTACAAGAATACTACTTTCGTAAATATCGTAGTCTTTCAGTTGATGTTTGATCCATAGTAGCTGCGTGAGACATTGTCCTGCGGCAACATACTCAACTTCACAAGTGGATAGGGCAATCGTGCTTTGCCTCTTGCTAGTCCATGAAACTAAGCAGCGACCAAGAAAATGGCATCCTCCGCTAGTGCTCTTTCTCTCCTATTTGTCTCCTGCATAATCTACATCACAATATCCTAGAAGAGAAAAGTTCTGGCTTCTATAGAAGTTGATGCCTAGGTTAGGTGTTCCTTTTAGATGTCTTAAAATTCTTTTAACTGCTTGCAAGTGTACCTCCTTAGGTTGTATTTGGAACCTAGCACAAACGCAGACGCTGAACATGATGTCAGGTCTCGACACTATTAGGTACAAGAGAGAACCAACCATTCCTCTTTACATTGTGCTATCAACATCTGGTGATTCTTCGTCTAGACCAAGAGTTGTTGAGGGATGCATTGGTGTCTTCATTGGTTTCGCATCGTCCATCTTAAACTTTTGTAGTAATTCTTTTGTGTATTTTGTTTGATGAATTTTAACACCTTCGTCTGACTGGACAATTTGAAGTCCTAAGAAGAACTTCAATTCTCCCATCATGCTCATTTCAAATTCATCCTGCATAAGCTTGGAAAATTCTTGGCAAAGATTTTCATTAGTGGAACCAAAAATTATGTCATCAACATAGATTTGGACTATTATGAAATCATCCTTGATTATTTTTCTAAATAGGGTGTTGTCAATCTTGCCTCTTATAAAGTTATTATCTATTAGAAAGGAGCTTAGTTTTTCATACCATGCACATGGTGCCTTTTTTAATCCATATAAAGATTTATTTAGTTTGAAAACATAAGATGATTTCAAAACCAAGAGGTTGACATACATAAATTTCTTCTGAAATTGTTCCGTTTAAAAATGCACTTTTAACACCCATCTGATATAATTTCATACCAGTACATGCAACAAAAGCAAGTAAAATTTGAATGCCTTCTATTCGAGCAACAGGTGCAAAAGTTTCAGTAAAGTCTATACCTTCCTGCTGATGGTACCCTTTTGCGACTAACCTTGCTTTGTTTCTTACCACGTTTCCAGATTCGTCCAATTTCTTTTTGTATATCCATTTTGTTCCTATGATTGTCCTATCCTTAGGCATTGGAACAAGTTTCCAAACATCATTCTTCTAGAATTGACTCAATTCCTCTTGCATGGCCTGAACCCAGCTTTCGTTTAGCAATGCTTCGTCTGTGGTTCTTGGCTCTATTTGAGATAGCAAAGAAATTTGTGCTTGCATTCTAAATGAACTTTTAGTTCTTACTGCATCCTTTGCCTCTCCAATGATTTGCTCTCGCGGATGATGAGGCTTCATCTGCTAGTTACGATTGAATGGCTCTTTATCCTCTCTTTCATCTTGTTGAGTTGCTGTTTCTTCAGACTCAGGCTCTTTCGACTGATCATTGTTTACCTGCATATTCTCAAACAGTTTTAGTTCTGTTGTTGAACACTCTATAGGCTCTTGACCTCTCAAAGTATCCAAGTAGGATACCTTCATCGGTTTTTGAGTCAAATTTTCCTAAATTATCTTTGGTATTTAGGATAAAACATTTACATCCAAACGGATGAAAATATGATATGTTGGGTGCTCTTCCTTTCCACAGTTCATAAAGATTCTTTTTCAATAAGGGCCTAATATATATTATGTTTTGAATATAACAGGAAGTATTAACTACTTCTACCCAGAAATGTTTAGGGGTGGAGAAATCATTTAGTAAGGTTCTTGCCATTTCTTGTAAAGAATGATTCGTTCGTTTTACAACCTCATTTTGTTGTGGAGTTCTAGGTGTTGAAAAATTATGCGTTATTCCATTATCTTCACAGAATTCTTGAAATTGTTCATTTTCAAATTCCCCCCATGATCGCTTCTAATAAATGCAATTGATATTCCTTTTTCATTTTGAACTCTTTTACATAATACATGGAATACCCTAAAAGACTCATCCTTGTGAGTTATTGATGGAAACTTGTTTGGAGAATCCGGATTGATGTGAATCCTCTTCAAGTTCCTCCCTAGATCTTCAGCTCCTTGATTCTTCCTAAGCTTTGCTAAGGTCTCCAATGGAGGAGGAGACCTTAGAACCACCACAGTTTGGTGGAGAACTCTCCCAAGAGGCGCCACTCCTTGATGAAGAGATAAGCCTCTTCAATTCTCACCACACTCTTCTAGTGAAGGGATAAGAGAATTGGATGAATATCAAAGAGGTTTAGGGACTTTTAGAAGAGAGAAATCTGAACAATATTTCAAAAATGAAATCTCAATACATCCAAAAGTGTCTTACAATGAAAGGAATACAAGTATATAGGAGTAGGAAGCTTAGAGAGCAAGCTAGCCTTAACCATGGTTCACTAGGAACCATGGTAAGGTCTAGCTAATCCGTCCATGGTCTAAAGGCTTGGAGAGCAAGCTTCTCATTTAGCTTGCTTGGTAAGCTAGCTAAGGAGAAGCTTGTGCTTCAAGCTTCCAAGCTTGAGAAGAGCCAAGCAATCCGACCAAGTGTGAACACATCTAAGGTGGGCGGCTTTTTGGACTTAATTTACTCCAACCGGTTTTAAAATTCTTAATTTGGTTTAGTTAGGTTCATCCAATGTGAATGGAACCTAGCTAAATCAAATCTATGAAAAATTAGGAGTAAAATGAGTCCAATATGAAAATTTTAGCCTAGGACCACCTCTTGGCTAAATTGCTAGTAACACTCTCTAGCTTGCTAGTGACACTCTCTAGCTTGCTAACGCCACTCCCAATCCTACTACTAGAAAACTAAGAAAAGAGTGTATTTCTAGGTTAGGTTAAATGGAGTCAAAGTGCCCAAGTAACCTACCCTAGAAACAATATACAATAGCTACTAAAAGGAAATAAAGTGTCTCTCAAATACAAAGGCAAAAATACACCTATACAAGTATCTACTATATACAAGGTACAAGAAATTAACTATACAAGTATGTACAATGGAAACTATGAGACTAAAAAAGAGGAATCATACTCAATACTCATATTGAGCATAGGTCTAAGAAGCACCTCCTCTCTAGAAGCCTCCTCTAGCCTCCTAACCATAGACCTAGTTAAAGGCCCAATGGTCTTCAAGTGTGAGCCTCCTTGGATCAACCTTCACCCTTCTTGGTCTTACCTCTTACAATGGGATCCTTGGGGATTAGATTTCCATCAGTTATGAACAGTACCCATGTCCATTTAGTGTAGTCATCCACAATGACCAATCCATATCTTTTACCACTCACAAATGCTGTTCTAGTGGGACCGAATAGATCTATGTGGAGCAGTTCGAGAGGTCAACGTGAAGTGGAAACATGATTTTGCTTTGAAATGAACTTTTAACTTGTTTCCCCTTTTGACATGATTCACATACACCGTTCGTCTGATGCATAAGATTCAGTAGTCCTCTTACGAGGTTATGCTTTTTCAGTTTTGAGATTAATCTCTAACTTGCATGACCAAGTTTCTTGTGCCAGATCCACTGATTTTCATATGAAACTAAACAATCAATGTTTTGATTTTCTAGTTCATTAAGCATTATTTTGTACAAGTTGTTGCATTTGTTAGCCATGAATAATATGGATGAATCAGGTTGACTAATAGTACATTTATCTTTGTTGAAGGATACTTCATAACCGCTATAACACAATTGACTTATGCTTAGTAGATTATGCGTTAATCCTTTAACATACAAAACATTATCAATGGAAATAGAGGAGTTTATACCTATTTTACCTATTCCCATGATATATCCTTTCTGTCCTCCTCCAAATGTGACTTTCCTTCCTTTCTTGGACTTAAGGTCTAGGAACATAGACCTTATACCCGTAATGTGTCGCAAGTAGCCACTATCCTGGTACCATGACTAGGCACTTTTTGTTTTTGTTGAACAGATCTGTAACATGCACTATTTTAGTTTTTGGTACCCAAATGGATTTGGGTCGATGAGTGTTAGCACTAGAGGTCTTGGAATCCCTCTTCTTATGCATGTGACTGCATTCGAACGTAAAATGTCCATTATTTCCGTACAAGGAAGATGCATAAGTTTTTGTCTTGATTTTGAACTCAGATTCAACAAATCCTAATCCTGTTCTATCTTTCCCACTCCTGGAGTGCTTTAGAAGATGCTCAAGATTTTTAGTTCCTAGTGTGAATTTTGACAAATCAGATTTTAATAAATCCTTTTCTTTGGTTAATATGATTACTTCTTCAGAAGTTGAAAGAAGTTTTGTATTTTCGTTCTTCAGTAGACGATTTTCTTCAAGTAATTCCAAAATTCTTTTCTTTTGTTCTTTATATGCTGTAGAAATCTTTGCTGAATCTAATAGAAGTTGATTGTATGCATGCTCAAGAATTTTTAGGTTAGATTTAGTTACCTCCTTATTATCTGATTCTGATGACGAGTTTGTGTCTGCAATGAGACAGATGTTTGCTTCTTCGTCTTCTTCTGACGATGTTGTGTCAAGATCCTCCCAGGTGGCCATCATGGCTTTCTTTTTTTGAAGGGGATCAACTTCTTCTTCTCTTTTTCTTTTTCTTTTTGGAGTTCCGGACATTCCGTTTTGTAATGTCCAGGTTTCTTACATTCATAGCACAATGGTTGTGCCTTTTCTCTGGAAGGTCTGTTGTATTTTCTCCATCGTATTCCTCCCTTCTTCTTCATCATTGAATGAATCTTCCTTGACAGGAAGGATATTTCATCATCTGCGTCACAGGTTCCTTCACTGCTGCTATCATCAGACGTATCATTGATCCTTAGAGATTTTGAGGAGGATGGTGTTGATTTTGTCTTTTGCACATTTAATGCAATAGACTTATGTTTCCTCCCAACATCATCTTATTGTAACTCCAACTCATAAACTTTTAGTAGCCCAATAAGTTCCTCTAGGGAGAGCTTTTCCAGATTTTTGGATGCTCTCAGAGCTGTAACTTGTGGTCTCCATTTCCTAGGTAAACTACGAAGTAATTTGTCAATATGATCAAAGTTATCATAAGTTCTACCTAGGAAGGAAAGTTCATTTATGATGGTTTGGAATCTTCCAAACATAGTTTGTATAGATTCACTTTCATCCATCTCAAAAAGTTCATACTGTTGAGATTCATGGAGTAGTGAATCAACTCAAACTTGGAGTATGAAAGTTTTGATGATAACAAAAGATGGATTCTAAGAATCAAAGCTGACCAAGGACATCAACAAGTCAAAAACAAGTCAAGAAGAAGATATGACTATTATGATGTGTAATAAGGATAGCTCATAAGTTGTATTGGTTTGATTAGCTTATTTTGCATGTGTGTGCTTTGTGCATGAGTTAATCTTAATCTAATTTGACTGAGAGTGAGTATGATGATGATTTACATACTTGGAAAGATTTTTTGAGATATAAAACTGAGTTTTTGAAAACTAACTCAAAATAATCGATTACCATTAAATGTAATTGATTATTCCAACAACAGGTGAAAGGAATCCTTGCTGTAATAATCGATTATTTGTGAAATAATTTATTATTCCAGGAAGCACTCTCTAGAATAATTGATTATCCTGCAAAATAATTTATTATTCTGTTCTTGAGTGATTTCTAGAAATCATGAAGAACAAAATAATCGATTATCCTTTAAAATAATCGATTATCTGGTTCTGAAGATTTTATAAATAGTTTTCACACTTTGAAACTTTAGAACAGAGAGAATGAGTTAACAATCAAAAAGAGAAAAACGTTATTGTGAACTCTTTGTAACCTTCTTGGAGTGTTTTCTTTGTGAAACCAAGAAGTAAAAAATATTTTGAAATGCTTTGAAAGAGATCATCATCATCATCACATTCTTGGGAAGATAAAGATTGAGATTTTCTTTTGGAATTCACAGTCTGATCTATTCAGCTTCTAGGTGAACTCATTCCTTAATTCTTTGTATCGTGTAAGGGAAATCTTGAGTAGGTGTCTCAAGTGGTAAGGAATTCTTGTAGTGGGTTTCTACAAGAAGTGCTTTCTTGGGGTCAAGAAAGTGGTTATCTTGAATGTAGGAGTATATGCATGTGTTGTATGCTTGTAAAACTTCTTCATTGAGATAATGGAACAAATCTTGATCAGGTTATGATTGAGGACTGGATGTAGGTCACATGTGGAGTGGATGAACCAGGATAAAAGGCTTGTGCATTCTTCTCTCACCCTTATCTTTTACTTTGAGCAAAATCTTGGTTGAGTGTTAAAGTGAATAATCTTGATTAATATGTTTGCATGTGTAACATTGTTTTAAACTGAATCAAAGTGTTGCATATTAAGTGTTCTTAACATTGAACTTTATCAAGATTAATCAAGAAAGCATATAGGACTCATTCCCATTAGCAAGTCTTTCAAGGAACTTCTTTGAGAATTCATATTAAGAAAAGTTTAAATTGAAATAAAGATCCTTAGAACTCTGAAAAACTTTTAAGTGTCATAGAATCCAATTCACTCCCCTGCTTGGATTGAGCCATTCTTTTCTAACAATTGGTATCTAGAGCAAGGTTCTTGAGTGTTATTCAAGATTTCAAAAATGGCCAACAACAACCTAGCTTATGGTGAGGGTGTGTCGATTCATAGACCTCTTGTTTTCAATGGTGAAAACTATGTCTATTGGAAAATTAGGATGAGAATTTTCATTGAAGCAATTGACATTGCTGTGTGAGATGCAATTGAAAATGGACCCTATATCCCTATTACCAAAGATAATGATGGGAAAAGAGAAAAACATTGGAGTGAGTGGAGTGATGATGAAAGAAAGAGAGCTCAATATGACTATAGAGCAAAGAACATTATTACATTTGCATTGTCTATTGATGAGTTTTAAAAATTTCTCAATGCAAATCTGCTAAAGAAATGTGGGACACTTTGCAAGTGACTCATGAAGGAACAAGTGATGTAAAAAGATCTAGAAAGCATACTCTTATAAGAGAATATGAATTATTGAGAATGAATCGTGGTGAATCAATTTCTGATTTTCAAAAAAGGTTTACACACTTGATAAATCACCTTGTTGATCTTGAGAAAAAGGTTTAAATTCAATAAATTTGCATCTTTGAGAAATATGACATAGGTATGTCCCTACATTGCAAATTTAAGGGGAATCTAGTTTTTTTTATTGTAATTTACTAATGCTATTGGGGACAAAAAATTGTCCCATGGATTACTAAGTAGCAAACAATAGAGTTTTTGTTTTGTCCTTTTTCATCTATTATGTCTCATCTCATGCTCTTTTTTATATATAAAAAAATTAAATATGGAATAATTATATTTTTCTTGTCTAGTACGATAATCTTTAGAAAATCAAATAGACCCAATTTAATGATAAACAACTAATAAAATCAAGCCATGATGCCAAAACTTATGAAAGCATTACAAACCCAAAAGTTAATAATTGAGAAAACTTAATCGTAAAGTGGCCATTGCCTCAACTTCAAGATCACTCCTTCAAATATTGATGGACATCATTTATACAATCAATCAAACTCAAATAAACACAAAAAAAGGAAAGAGAGTAAGATACATCTTATATCATACACGGTGTAACACCATGTTTTCTATTTTATACATATTTGTTTTATATGATGTATTTATGTTGGTTTTACTTGTTGTGAGGACTAGGATTAGTGATGAGATGACTTTAATCTGAAGTTAAAATATAATAGCTTAAGTGATTATAGTTGGCCTTAGGGAGGGCTGCTGCATTTATAGGGATTTTGAAAAGGAAACCTCATAAGTTTTAGTTTTCAAAATCTGCATATAGAAACTAGAGACAAGGGATTTGGGACCTTAGGAACATCATCATGTTTTATGATTGTCCCTTAGGCTCGAGACCTTCTTCAACATAGAGATTGAGGATTCTTGAAGTTGAAAAAATATCATTAGATTTAACATCTTGAAGATTGAAGTCGTGGGATCTTAGCTTTGGGGCTTTCAAGGGGAGTTTTCTTTTTACCTCTATTCTTCTTCCTTGGGATCTTGATTAAGGTAAAGGAAGTTTGATTTTTGTTCATATATATTATGTGAACAAGATTGATGTTTTATGTGGCCAAATTGGTGGTTAGAATGTTGTAAATTTGGTGTCTTCCATATGTGGGGTTTGGGGGTTTTCGGTATATATCTTGAGATGTTGATTTTGTGCCAAAAGTGTTGTTGCACGTGGTGTTTTATGATGGATTTGAAAGATTGATATTGTAGTTTATGCTTGATGGATTGCAAGAGGTGTTGGAGGCTTGGATAGCCCTTCATGTCAAAGATGTAGAGGCTTTTCACTCAGTAAGACAATCCTCGGCCAGTGAGCCTTCATAGATTGAATACCCAATGCTCAAAAGTAGGTTTCACTCAACAAGGATGATCTTGTTTAGCAAAACTGCTAACACGATGACACACAACCAAGCAAAATAGGTTTGTTAAACAAGACTTGGTCTTTGTGATAAACCATGTTAATTCACTTAGCAACGACATGTCACTCAATGAATATGGGTCCCTATGTTGGACCAAGTTGTGGGTCACTAATAGCGTTGTCGAGTCACTATCAAACAAAACAAGGTTGGTCAAAAAATTTGTAATACAGAGAACTAACCTAGGTCACAAGTTCATTCTATTTTCAGTTTTTTCATGCAACTGAGTTAGGTTTGGGGATTTTATTTCGAAAAGATTGTCAATAACAATACAAAAAAAAAAAAAAAATAGAAGATGGAATCCCAACACATAATTTCAATATTATCAACTACTGGTTCAATGTTTCAATTCCTATAGTGTAATTTTCATCGTTCATAACAAATATGAATTCTCAATCAACCTAATTCAATTCAAAATTAATCAATACATAAATTTAAATCTAGATTATGTGTTACTTGTGGTAGATATGTAACATTTAAAAGAAGAGGTTGAAGATGTTTGAAGATAACGCAAAAAGGTGATGGCTTCTCACATGAAGAGATCAAAGAGTCAAACTTCAAGTCAAGATTGTTTCAAGATGAGATCATGTTGTAAAAATTTAGCTATATGTGCGTAGGTATTAGTTATCTAGAGTCAGGTGAAGTAAGTCCACCTTAACCAAAGAGATTTCCAAAACATGAACTTTAAAAATGAATGAGATAAAAAGAAAAACAATACTTTCATAAGTAAAATCAATCAAATGACAATCAATTTAAAAATAGCTTTAAGTTTTTCAAAAAGGAACAGAAGAAATCTCTGAAGTGATTGATTACCAAAACATTGTAACTGATTGAACAAGTACTTGATGTTTAAAACATTTAGATGTAATTGATTACATAAACAATGTACTTGAATATATAATTCTTTGTAAAATCAAATCACTTTGATTTAACTTATTACATTGTGATTTCATCAATTACATAGGAGTCTAGGTGTTTTGTGAGAAAGGTTTATAAAATTGTAACATAGTTTCAAATGAGTTAAGTTTTTCATACCGAATATGTAACCGATTACATTTAAGATGTAACCAATTACATAAATGTATATGTGAAAGTTAGAAAAGCAAAATCATCTTTTGGGATCAATTACAAGATGTCATCAATTACAAACAAATGTAATTGATTACAACAACACATGTGCACATTTTTGGAAATTCAACAATACAACCATGACCAATGTAAATGATTACATGATCAATTTAATTGATTACATTAGTTATGAAATGTTTTTCTACACAAACCCTTAAGTCTTTTTTTTCTTCAAAAAAGTGTTTAGAATTTGAGAGGGCGCATGTGAGATTTTCTCAAAACGTCAAAAATTATGTATTCTATCTCTAAGTGCAAGAAAAGGTTAACCACATATGCTAATCATCAAGAAACACTATGAAATCAACAACCAAATTTTTTAAGAATTTCATAATGTATGAACATTGTTCTTGATTTTTAAGAAGTGTGAAAGTTAAACACAACAAGCTTCAAACATGTCGTATCATTTCTTTTTTACTTTTTTTTTGTGAAAATCGCGTAGATTTTATTTAAGAGGTTGTATAATTCCTTGTAAGAAGGGTATAACTCAAGATAAAGTTTATTGAGCTTATAGGTTAGAGTACGATTCTCTAAATAGATTTGTAGCCAATGGTTTCTATTGATGGTAATAGGTAGGCCTATGATCTAGGGTTAATTCAATTAATTTGGTCCTTAATTACGCTATTGCTTACAGTGGATTGTATAATATTGGATATAGCTTTCCAAGGAAAGTGAACTAGTATATATCCTTATGTTATTCTTTTTTTCCTTGTGATGGGCTCCTTCCTTCCATGGTGTGTTCTTTGGCTTCCAAGGAGGAGCTTCCTTTGTCTCCACGGACTAGGAAGAAGGATGATGGCTAGATGTTTCCTCAAGGGTGGTGAAAAAAAATATTGGAAGGGTGAGGGTGAAGGTGGGCAACAATAGAGAAGGAAAGGTGGAAGGTGTTTTTGGTGCTCTTGGCTAGCTCTCTCCACCAAGGGATGGTGGAGGCCACTCAAGGGAACTCAACCTCACTTTAGCGTGGAGAGGGGAGGAGAATGGTCGTGAGGACCTAGGAGACTAAGGAAGGCTTTTTGAGGCAACAAGGCTCACTCAAAATGCATATATTCTAAAGTGGGTACAAGGTTGAGGACCTATAGTACTTATAAAGAGAGGAGAGCATCTAGGGTTTCTTGGGAACATTTTGCCAAAAATTTCAAGCCCAAATTCACCCTAAATGAACCCTAGATGCGGCCCAAATGAAATGGCTCTCATCTCTCTAAAAAGACTAAAGTACCCTTAGACTTAGAAAAAGAGAGAAATGGACTTTTGACCTCACAAGTCAAGGTTTAAGTCCCAAAATAAATCCTAAGACTAATGTTGCCCCATAATACGAAGGCTAAATAAAAATACAAAATAAAATCCTAATATATAATGTACCCCAAAATACAAGGAAAAAATAGGAAAGGAAAGCAATGAACTAATGAGAGGGCCCAAAATCCACACACATGATGAACATGGCTTTTGGTGTGGTGTGTTTTTCATCTTCCTCTACTCTCTTAGTCATGGACCTTGTGATAGGCCCTATGTGATGTCTCAAGGATGGTCCTCCATCACCTTGTGTCGGAACCCAAAAAATTTTGATCTTTTCCATAGATGGTTTGGACCTCTAATCAATGGTTTTTGAAAAAAGGTTCGAAGGAGTCGTCACCGATGTTTTACTCAAAACATAAAAAAAAAAAAAAAGTTTTTTGAAAAATCAATTATAGCCTTTATAGCCAGAATTGGGTTCGGAATCGTTTACGTGTAGGAAAGGTATTAGACACCCTACAACAGCCTAAATCGGTACCCTATGATGAAATTAGCATAATAAAGAATAATAATTTGAATATCTTATTCCCCTTTTTGTTATTTACATGTTACTTATTATCACTACATGTGAAGATGGGGGATTTAAACCCCTGAGTGTTTAGAACAATATGTCTACATGATTGCTATTCGTTTATAATGATTATTATATGAATAAAGTTGTAAAGAAAAAGGAAAGAATTTAATAAAAGTACCTTCGAAGCAAGCTTTATAGAATCCTTTTCAAATGTGGGGTCCATGCATTTTTTGGCAACCCTTAACATTACAAATAATCCTCACAATAGTCAAGAAATACAAAAAGAGAAAAAGGAGAGAAAGTATCTGAACTAATACTAGAAAAAAAGTTAAAAGTTGTCATTTTTTCGGTCCAATTTCAGTCCCTTTGCACTGTGCACGAGACAAAACATTGGAAAAAGAGAAGGTTTTTAAAAGTCCAATGATGGCCTTGATAACCAGAATTGGGTTCGGGGGTTGGTTACGCGTAGGGAAGGTATTAAGCACCCCTACAACGCCCTAAATCGGTACCCTATGATGAAGATAACATAATAAGAATTAATAGTTTAAATATTTAATCCCCTTTATTAATGATTATTTATATGAAAATTAAATTACACGATGAACCCTAAGATATCTACATAATTGCACTTATTATAGCAATATATGAAATAAAAGAAGAGAAAGATAGAACAAGAGATTGATGAGT
This sequence comes from Cajanus cajan, assembly GCF_000230855.2. Lineage (NCBI taxonomy): Eukaryota > Viridiplantae > Streptophyta > Magnoliopsida > Fabales > Fabaceae > Cajanus > Cajanus cajan. The sequence continues at coordinate 44,675,357 of NC_138521.1, read as the reverse complement.
AATACCTCGTAGCAAGCTTTACTAGATCTTCAACTATGGAGATTTTAGGTGCTTTGCGGCAACTTTTCACACTATAATATGCCTCACAAAACTTAAGAAATACAATAGGAGAGAGAGAGAGAGAAATTTCGAGCTCTAAGGAGTCTTGGACGAAATTTTTGAGGCCTTGAGAACTGTGCGCAAGTTGTCTATTTATAGGCATCAGAATGGTGCCAGAACGGCCCGTTCCAAATTTGGAACGGTCTATTATGGATCTGAACGTTATGTGTTAAATTCTTACCCTGGAACGACTTGTTCTGAAACCAGAACGACCCGTTCTGGGGTTGAGATTAACACAAAAATGCATTGCTAGAACGGCTTGTTACAAACTAGGTTTTTAGGCTATTTAGCGGTTTGGAACGGCTCGTTCTGGTTTAGGAATGGCCCATTCCAGCCTAAGATTTTTTGGCCTTTTGCCTAGTTTGGAACGGCCCATCCCGATTTTGGAACGGCCCGTTCCATCCTAAACTTTTAGCCCTTTTGAATGGTTTGGAACGGCTTGTTCTGATTTAGGAACGGCCCGTTCTAGCCTAAGATTTTTAGGCCTTCTACCTGGTTTGGAACGACCCGTTCTGGTTTTCGAACGACCCATTCCAGACTAGGTTTTTAGGCCTTTTTTGTGGCTTGGAACAGCCCGTTCCGATTTTTGAACTGGAACGACTCGCCGTGGTCCCTACACTTAGTGGAATCGTACTAAAAATAGTGAACTAAGATAAATAATAAAATTGGATAACTTATAAATACAAATGCATGGAAAAATATAAGAATAATTAAGTTTTTAAATATTAGGTATTTATACAGTTATCCAAAACTACTATCTCCTAGTGCCGGTCAAGCACAAAACTATTACCCAAGATGGTAACTCTGACACTAGGAACCAAAAAAATCCCACTTCCAGCAGCTGACTCAGCCAACAGCTCCAACCTAGCCCTGATCTGCTCCCATACACAGTATTATCATAGTAGTCCATCCACATGGAAACAGAAGGGTAAGCTAGAGTTCAATAATCAACCATACAAGTATAGGGAAAATACTATACTACTCATTCATTCAATCATCATCACAAACGACCATACAGTTCAACATAAAAACACAACTCATTCATACAACTTAGAAGCAACTTTAATACAACAACAACAACAATATACAACTTAATATTTAATGCGTCGTCACGCATATACAACTGGGAGATCTCCAACAACTGAGGTTTAGCAGTCTAGGTGGCATAAACCCTACCGAATCCAGTGTTTGACCTATCTTAACCAGATTAGGTATAGAACAGCGTTAGGAACTTCGAAGAGAACCAGGTATAGACAACAATAGGCGATTTCTCAGGTGTGCCACTTAGACTCGGAGCTCCAGTACTACTGTCAGGAGAGAAGGGTTTGGGTATGAGCCTACCACAGCCTTGGCTAGCATCACCAATTCACATATGGAGTTAGCCCACCCACTGTCCTCCAAGTACCACGTACCCTCTAGTACCTAGTCAAAGACTACATCTCTAACTAGATACCTTACTCAAATTGGTCATTCAACCATGACATGGGTCGACTACTTCCATGCCGCCCACACAGTACTAAGGGATTCAACTTTAAAACAACTTTCAACTTATCACCTTAGTACTATGTATCTCAACATAGGACATATATCTTCACCATATGTCCCCAACTTTCCAACTTTACAACAATAGGCAACTTTATAACTTTACAGCAATAGACATCCTAACAACTTTACAACAACAGACATCTTAACAACTTTACAGCAATAGACATCTTAAAAACTTTACAACAATAGACATCTTAACAACTTTACAACAATAGACATCTTAACAACTTTATAGCAATAGACAGCAATAGAAGAAGAAAAAGAAGAAATATCCTCCAAGCTTGACTCTTGAACTTCAATCCTCCAAAAACAAGCTTTCTAGTATGAAATTCAAGAGAAGACAAAAGACATTAGTGGTCTAGAGGAGAAGAAGAATCATACAGAGAAATTAGAGAGAGAAAGGAGCAGTCCTCGGATGCTCCCACTGAATCACAGCCTCCACCTTGGCTGGATCTACTGCAATCTTGTCTGCTGATATCACATGCCCCAAAAATCTCACCTTCGATAACCAAAACTCACACTTGGACAGTTTGGCATACAATTGTCTATCCCTCAACACCTCCAAAACCAACCTCAAATGCTCACGGTGATCCTCCAATGATCTAGAATACACCAACATATCATCAATGAAGACCACCACAAATCTGTCCAAGAATGGTCTAAAAATCCTGTTTATGTAATCCATGAACACTGCCAGAGCATTAGTGACACCAAAAGGCATCACTACATACTCATAGTGACCATACCTAGTCTTGAAAGCAGTCTTCGGTATGTCAGTTTCCTTTACCCTGATCTGATGGTATCCGGATCTCAAATCAATCTTCAAAAATATCGAAGCTCCCCTCAACTGATCCATCAAATCATCAATCCTCGGAAGTGGATACTTATTCTTTATCGTCAACTTATTCAGTTGTCGATAATCAACACATAAACAGGCCCCACCATCCTTCTTCTTCACTAACAATACCGGAGCACCCTAAGGAGAAACACTGGGCCTCACCATCTGTTTCTCTAACAAATCCTCAATTTGTCTCTTTAGCTCTATCAACTCAACTAGAGCCATCCTATAAGGAGCCACTGATACCGGTCCTGTGCCTGGTACCAGATCAATGCTAAACTCAACATCACGTATAGGTGGCAATCCTGGCACATCATCTAGAAATACCTCAGGAAACTCACTAACAATCTTAATCCTAGTGATAACCCTCTCTGTCTCAATACTCAAAGCGGCAAACAACATGAAGCACTCAGCTCCATCCCTCATCAACTGCTCAACCTGACCCGTTGATACCAACACCTCATCCTCCAACTAAGGAAATACCAACTCTCTCCGAGCACAATCTATAAGGATGTGACGGGTAGATAACCAATTCATCCCTAAGATTATGTCGATATCCACCATAGGCAATACAATCAGGCTCACTCGGAACCTCCTACCAAACACCTCTATCAGGCATCTCACACACATCTCCGACATCATTATAGAAATTAAAGCCAGAGTAGACACAGACAAATCAACATGCAATGCAGATACCGACAAACCCGATCTCCCCACACAATCAACAGATATAAATGAATGTGTAGCACCAGAATCAAACAGGATAGAAACCTCTGTACCTGCAGCTTTACCCTTCCCCTTCACCAAGTTTGGTGAGGTGGAAGCCTCCGCTCCTGTCAAAGCAAAAACTCTCCCTGCCGCCCTAGGTCGCTCCATCCTTTGAGCACCTCCAAACTGACTTGCCCCAACTGGGCAATCCTTGGCCAGATGGCCAAACTTGCTGCACCTAAAACACCTTGGTTGTGCAGAAGTGCAGTCTCTGATAATATATGGCCCACCACACCGATAACATCTAATAGCCTGAGCTCCACTCCTAGCTCTCTTAGTAGACTTCCTTGTGGCAGAACCCCCTTGTTGTTGAGGCCTGTCATAAGGCTTCCTCTGAGAACCACCACTACTCTTGGACCAAACTGGCCTACCAACAGTCTTTGCCGGCTTTCCGACGCTCTCTAGTCGCTCTACAACGTTCGCCTTCTCTACCAAGGATGGAAACTCTGTGATGGCCATAGGCACCACCACTCTCCTCAAATCATACTTCAAGCCTTTAGCAAACTTCCTACACTTCCAAGCCTCAGAGGTGGCTTGGGTGTAGAAGCGTGCCAAATGCTCGAATCTCATGGCATACTCGGTCACTAACATCTCACCCTGCTACAATCTCATAAAATCTACCTCTCGAGCATGCTTGACACTTTCTGGGAAGTACTTCTCGAGGAAAACCCTCTTGAAGCACACCCAGTCCACAACCACTCCACGATCAATCAGCATCTGCCAAAACTGAGAATATCTTTTCCAACTCGCAAATCCAGTGGTCAACCACCTCCGAATCTGCATCACCCGTAAACTGAGGAGGACTACACTTCCTAAATTCAGCCAGGTCCCTGCTCATATGAGACCCAGTAAGTCCTGTTGCAGCTTTCTCTGCATCTGCCCTAGATAATTGTGTAGTCTGTTGCTGCATCGCCATGGTCATCATCTCCATGGCCCTGGCTATCTGATCATACTAGGGTCTCACCATACTACAAGAATTCAAACATCCTTTTAGTAACATAATACCTCCACAAATCACCAAAGACTAACACATATCAGAGATATGACACAACAGAAACCTAGAAGGATTACTTCCCACAAAGTATCCAAAGGACTCGACCGGCTCTGATACCATAAAAGTGTAACGACCCGCCGTGGTCCCTACAATTAGTGGAATCGTACTAAAAACAGTGACCTAAGATAAATAATAAAATTCGATAACTTATAAATACAAAAACATGGAAAAATATATAAGAATAATTAGGTTTTTAAATATTAGGTATTTATATAGTTATCCAAAACTACTATCTCCTAGTGCTAGTCAAGCACAAAACTATTACCCAAGATGGTAATTCTAACACTAGGAACCAAAAAATTCCCACTTCTAGCAGCAGACTCAGCCAACAGCTCCAACCAAGCCCTGATCTGCTCCCATACACAGTATGATCATAGTAGTCCATCCACATGGAAACAGAAGGGTAAGCTAGAGTTCAATAATCAACCATACAAGTATAGGGAAAATAATATACTACTAATTCATTCAATCATCATCACAAACGACCATACAGTTCAACATAAAAACATAACTCATTCATACAACTTAGAAGCAACTTTAATACAACAACAACAACAATATACAACTTAATATTTAATGCGTTGTCACGCATATACAACTGGGAGATCTCCAACAACTGAGGTTGAGCAGTCTAGGTAGCATAAACCCTACCGAATCTAGCGTTTGACCTATCTTAACCAAGTCAGGTATAGAACAGCGTTAGGAACTCCAAAGAGAACCAGGTATAAACAACAATAAGAAATTGCTCAGGTGTGCCACTTCGACTCAGAGGTCCAGTACTACTGTCAGGACAGAAGGGTTTGGGTATGAGCCTACCACGGCCTTGGCTAGCATCACCAATCCACATATGGAGTTAGCCCATCCACTGTCCTCCAAGTACTAGGCACCCTCCAGTACCTAGTCAAAGACTACATCTCTAACTAGATACCTTACTCAAATTGGTCATTCAACCATGACATGGATCGACTACTTCCATGTCGCCCACACAGTACTAAAGGATTCAACTTTAAAACAACTTTCAACTTATCACCTTAGTACTATGTATCTCAACATAGGACATATATCTTCACCATATGTCCCCAACTTTCCAACTTTACAACAATAGGCAGCTTTATAACTTTACATCAATAGACATCTTAACAACTTTACAACAATAGACATCTTAACAACTTTACAGCAATAGACATCTTAACAAATTTACAGCAATAGACGTCTTAACAACTTTACAGCAATAGACATCTTAACAACTTTATAACAATAGACATCTTTCAACGATAGACAACTTACAACAATACAACAATAGGCATTATATACCATCTTGACAACTTCTTATTCAATTATACAACTATGCTACTTTAATAATTTTTAACAACATGCAAACAACTTAATTAAACAACTATAGTCATTAAAATATCAACTTAATGCAACTTCACAATTTTATAAACAACTTCAGCAATATACAACATATTTAAAATTCATCTATCATGTCAACTTACATAATATAAACAACATAAATCAACTTAAGCACCAAACAACTCAATTATTTCAACAAAAGAACACCATGCATAAAGCTTCCCTAACTCTCCTGAAATTAAATAATCTACATTCTAGCTTCCCTCACCTGAAGATTGGCTCTAAAATGCCAAGAATCTGAGAAGAAGAAAAAGAAGAAATATCCTCCAAGCTTGACTCTTCAACTTCAATCCTCCAAAAATAAGCTTTTTAGTCTGTGTTGAGATTCATAGTGGTTGAATCAACTCACATATGGAGAATCTGGAGAATGAAGGTTTTGATGATAACAAGCATGGATCAAAGCTGACCAAGGACATCAACAAGTCAAAAACAAAGTTAAGAAGAAAATGTGGCTATTATGTTGTGTAATAGGAGTAGCTCATAAATTGTAATGTTTTGTTGAGCTTATTTTTCATGTGTGTGCTTTGTGCATGAGCTTATCTTTATCTTATCTGATTAAGAGTGAGTATGATGATGAGTTAGAAACTTGAGAAGTTATTTTGAGACATAAAATAGTGTTTTTGAAAACTGACTCAAAATAATCGATTATCATTAAATATAATCGATTATTCCAGCAACAACTAAAAAGGATGCCTTGTTGCAATAATCGATTATTATGAAATAATCGATTATCCCAGGAATCACTCTTTGGAATAATCGATTATCCTGCAAAATAATCGATTAATTTGTTCTTGGTTGATTTCCAGAAATCATGAAGAACAAAATAATCGATTATCCTTTAAAATAATCAATTATCTGGTTCTGAAAATGTTATAAATAGTTTTCACATTTTGAAACTTCAAAACAAGAGAACAAAAAGATAGAACATAGAATCAAAAGGGGAAAAATGTTATTGTGAAGTCTTTGTGACCTTCTTGGAGTGTTTTGTTTGGGAAACCAAGAAGTAAAACATTTTTGAAATGTTTTGAGAAAAGAACATCATCATCATCACATTCTTGAAAAGAGAAAGATTAAGATTTGCTTCTCAAGTGGTAAGGAATTATTGTAGTGGGTTTCTACAAGGGGTTCTTTGTTAGGGTCAAGAAAGTGATTATCTTGAATGTAAGAGTGTATGCATGTGTGGTATGCTTGTAAAACTTCTTCATTAAGACAGTGGAACAAATCTCGATCAGGTTATGATTGAGGAATGGATGTAGGTCACATGTGGAGTGGCTGAACCAGGATAAAAGACTTGTGCAATCTTCTCTTACCCTTATCGTTTACTTTGAGTATTCTTGATTAATATGTTTGTATGCACAACATTGTTTTAAACTTAATCAAAGTATTGCATATTGATTGCTCTTAACTTTGAATTTTATTAAAGATTAATCAAGAAAGCATATATGATTCATTTTTTATTAACAAGTCTTTAAGGAACTTCTTTGAAAATTTATATTAGAAAAGTTTGAATTGAAATAAAGATCCTAAGAACTCTGAAAATTTTTAAAGTTTCATAGAATCCAATTCACCCCACTCTTGGATTGAGCTATTCTTTTCTAACAATTGGTATCTAGAGCAAGGTTCTTGAGTGTTATTCAAGATTTCCAAAATGGCCAATAGCAACCTACCTTATGGTGAGGGTGTGTCTATTCATAGACCTCCTGTTTTCAATGGTGAAAACTATGTCTACTAGAAAATTAGGATGAGAATTTTCATCGAAGTAATTGACATTGTTGTGTGGGATGGAATTGAAAATGGACCCTATATCCCTATGACCAAAGATGATGATGGGAAGAGAAAAAAACATTAGAGTGAGTGGAGTGATGATGAGAGAAAAAAAAGCCCAATATAACTATAGAGCAAAGAACATCATTACATCTGCATTGTCTATTGATGAATTTTTTTAGAATTTCTCAATGCAAATCTGCTAAAGAAATGTGGGACACTTTGCAAGTCACTTGCTATTTGAGGAAAAAAAGCCCATGCCAATATTACTGCCATAGAAGAATCAAAGGACTTGACTTCATTGACCCTTGCTACTCTCTTTGGAAAGCTGAGAGAGGATGAGCAAAAGCTGCATATAGTTGAGGAAAATGAACAACAGGACAAGAAGGGCAAGGGAATGTCACTAAGAGCCTTGAAATCAGTCAAAGGCAAAGAGGTGTGTGAAGAATCAAGCTCCAAAGATTCTGAAACAGAGAACTTCAACTTGCTGGTGAAGAAGTTCAGAAAATTCCTAAGGAAGAAGAGGAATTCCCCCTACAAGTTCAATAAGAAGACTAACAAGAGAGAGGAAGCAAGTACATCCTCCTACAATTGTTTTAAGTATGGGAAACCAGGTCATATAAAAGCTGAATGTCCAAACCTCTTAAAGGAAAGAGAGCCTACATTGCTTGGGAAGACAATGACTCAAGCACAACAAGTGATGAATCTGAATTTGAAGAGAAAAATCTGTGTTTGATGGTTGGAGCTGATCAAGACACAATAGTAAGTGATTCTGACCTTGAATCTAATCCAGACTATGATCAACTTCAAGAAGCTTTCATTCAAATTCACAAAGAGGCTGTGAAATTAGATGCTTTAAATTCAAAGCTTAAAAACAAGCTGTCATGGTATGAAAATGATTTAATTAAGGCTGAGCAAGAGCTTGAGGATTTAAAAAATGAGCATGATAATCTTCAAACTATTTTGAACTTCAATGAAGCTCATTGTGAAATCTCCCCTTCTTCAAAAGGTGTTTGTGAAAATTGCAAGACTTTGGAAAAGGAAAATGCTGATTTGAAAATCACTCTTGCAAAGTTCACAAATGGAAATGAAAATTTGAATATCATTTTGGGAAGACAAAGAAATACTTTTGATAGAAGTGGACTAGGTTTTAATCAAAGCATGAACATGCCATTAAAATCAAAGAAAGGAGTTTCTAAGAAAAACCAAGTTTTCAGAAAATACAAAAGCAATTTCATTAGACAAACAACTTGCTATTATTGTAGTAAGAAAGGTCATACAATAAGGAATTGCTACTCTAGGAAATATGGAGTTACAAATGGGGAAATGGTGTGGATTAAAAAGACCCAAAGGCTGAGAACTAACCATCAAGGACCCTTCACATGGGTACCTAAATCAATTTTCTGATCTTCGTTGTAGGAATGCTTGAGGGCCAAGAGCTTATTATGGTATCTTGATAGTGGCTGCTCAAGGCATATGACTGGAGATCCTTCAAAATTCTCAAGTTTGAAATTGAAGAATGAAGGGTTTGTTACTTATGGTGACAACAACAAAGGGAGAATTCTTGGTCATGGTAATATTGGTAACTCCTCCTCCTTAACATTGATTGAGAATGTATTGCTTGTTGAAGGGCTAAAACATAATTTGCTGAGTATAAGTCAACTTCGTGATAAAGGCTTTAAAATTGAATTTGACAATACTTTTTGCTTGATCTGTGATAAAAAGACAAAAGAAATTAGATTCATTGGAAAAAGAATAGACAACATATACATGCTTGACTTAGAACACTCAATAGTAATTTCCAACACCAAGTGCTTAATAACCAAAGAAGACAACATTTGGCTTTGGCATAGGAGAGCTGCACATATTCACATGGATCACTTAAAAAAACTTATTAGAAAGGAGTTAGTGATAGGATTACCTAAACTCATGTTTAGTAAGGACAAACTATGTGATGCTTGTCAAAAGGGCAAGCAAGTGAAGGCTAGCTTTAAAAGCAAAAATCAGATTTCAACTACTAGACCTTTACAATTAATTCACATGGATTTGTTTGGTCCTTCAAGAACCATGAGTCTAGATGGGAACTACTATGGGTTAGTTATTATAGATGACTATTCAAGATTCACATGGGTTATGTTTCTTGCAAACAAGAATGAAGCTTTTCATGCTTTTAAGAAATTTTCCAAACTTGTTCAAAATGAAAAGAACTCAAACATCACCTCTATTAAAAGTGACCATGGAGGTGAATTCCAAAATATTTTGTTCCAAAAATTCTGTGAAGAGCATGGTACTAATCATAATTTTTCAGAACCTAGGACACCTCAACAAAATGGGGTTGTTGAAGGGAAGAATAGGTCTCTTGAGGAATTAGCTAGGACTATGTTGAATGAGACCAAATTACCAAAATATTTTTGGGCTGATGCTATTAACACAGCTTGTCATGTGTTAAACAAAGTTCTGATCCAGCCCATACTAAAAAAACACCCTATGAAATATATAATGGGAGGAAGCCTCATATTTCATACTTTAGAGTATTTGGGTGTAAGTGTTTTGTGCTGAACAATGGCAAATAACAACTTGGAAAATTTGATGCAAAAGCTGATGAGGCAATCTTCTTAGGATATTCTACAAATAGCAAAGCCTATAGAATGTATAACAAGAGAACTCTAATTGTTGAAGAATTAGTTCATGTTGTGTTTGATGAGACTAACAAACAAGAGACAAAGCAAACTGAAATAGAAGACTTGACTGATTTGCTTGATCAACCTCTATTAGAAAGTGAACCTAATGAAAAGCCTAAAGAGAGTGAATCAAATGAAACCACTGAGAATATAAGTGAACAATTGCCTAACTAATGGAAAACTTCTAGGGACTTATCAATGGAAAATATAATTGGAAATATTGGTAAGGGAGTGTCAACTAAAAGAGCCATCAAGAATATTTGTAATACTATGGCTTTTGTGTCACAAGTTGAACCTAAGACTATAGATGAAGCACTAAAAGATGAAAATTGGTTAATGGCTATGCAAGAGGAACTAAATCAGTTTGAAAGAAATGAAGTATGGGATTTAGTGCCATTACCAACTGATTATCCAATTATAGGAACCAAGTGGGTTTTTAGAAATAAGCTTGATGAATCAGGAATTATTATAAGAAATAAAGCAAGGTTAGTGGCTAAGGGGTATAATCAAGAAGAGGGAATTGATTATGATGAGACTTTTGCCCCTGTAGCAAGGATAGAAGCCATTAGATTACTTCTTGCTTATTCTTCTATAATGAATTTCAAGCTTTATCAAATGGATGTGAAAAGTGCTTTTCTTAATGGGTTGATACAAGAAGAAGTGTATGTGGAGCAACCACCTGGTTTTGTTGATTTTAAGTATCCTAATCATGTGTACAAACTTAAAAGGCACTCTATGGCTTGAAACAAGCTCCAAGATCATGGTATGACAGGCTGAGCAAATTTTTGATTGAGAATGACTATGTAAAAGGGAAAGTAGATAATACATTGTTTGTGAAAAAGTTTAAAAATGATACAATGTATGTTCAAATCTATGTATATGACATTGTTTTTGGATCCACTAATGTCTCTCTATGCAAAGAATTTGCTAAGATCATGCAAGGTGAATTTGAAATGTCAATGATGGGGGAGCTTACATTCTTCTTGGGGTTGCAAATCAAACAAATGAGTGATGGAATCTTCATAAGTCAAAGCAAGTATTGCAATGAACTATTGAAGAAGTTTGGTATGGAAGGGTGTAAGGAGGCTGCAACACCAATATCAAACACATGCAATCTTGACTTGGATGAGAAAGGCATAACTATTGATAACTCAAAGTATAGAGGTATCATTGGATCACTTTTATATTTGACATCTAGTAGGCTTGATATAATGTTTGTTGTGTGCTTGTGTGCAAGATTTCAGGCAAATCCAAAAGAATCTCACATGAAATCTGTAAAGAGAATTCTTAAATATCTAAAAGGAACAACTAATGTAGGTTTGTGGTATCCAAAAGGATTCTCACTAAGTCTGATAGGCTACTCAGATTCAGATTATGCTGGGTGTAGACTTGATAGAAAAAGTACAAGTGGTACTTGTCACCTACTAGGAAGTGCACTAGTCTCATGGCATAGAAAAAAGCAAGCTTGTGTTGCTTTAAGTGCAACTGAGGCTGAATATATAGCTGCTGGGAGTTGTTGTGCTCAAATTCTCTGGATGAAACAACAACTAAGAGATTATGGAACTGAGTTGAATAAAATTCCTTTGAGATGTGACAATACAAGTGCAATAAATTTGACCAAAAATCCAATTTTGCACTCTAGGACAAAACACATAGAGATAAGACACCACTTTTTAAGAGATCACGTTCAGAAAAATGATTATGTTGTAGAGTTTGTTTAAACTAGTAAGCAATTAGCTGACATATTTACAAAACCTCTACCAAGAGAAAGATTTAATCAATTGAGAATTGAACTAGGAATAATCAATGAGTCTTGTTTGAAATGATTGTGATTGTGTACTTGGGATTGATTGTTTGATTGAAAATGATTGATGTATGTGTAAAACATTGATGTATAATGCATAAAAGAGAGTGTTTAAGAGTTGAATTAGATTTGGAATGGTTTAAAAAGTTATAAATAAGAGAAGCAAAACTTCTCTGGAATAATCGATTATTTTAAAATTTAATCAATTATTGTAAGTGAGCCTATAAGAATAATCGATTATTTGGGCAATAATCGATTATCTGGGAGAAGAGGAATTCCAGAAGTCTCTTGAATAATCAATTATTTGGGCAATAATCGATTATCTAGTAAGCAAAATACAAAGAGTCTCTGGAATAATCGATTATTTGGGAAATAATCGATTATCTGGGAAAGTTAGACGAAAATGACCCTCTGGAATAATCGATTATTCCAAAAATAATCAATTATTTAGTGCAGAAAGGGTTTTTCAAAGGATTTTACTGATACAAATAATCGATTATTTGTATAGATAATCGATTATTTGCGCGACCCTTGGTTTTCCAGAAGGTTTTTGAACGGTTTTATTCGCGCTAACCTTCAACTCTCCACTACTCTTCATCTGTGGAACCTCTCCTCTACCCAAAACCGGTGCTAGGGCTTTTATAACTTCCAAACCCTCTCATTTTCCAAATACTCACATTCTCTTAACTCTCAAACCCTAACCCATTCATTTTCTTCATCTCCTTCATCTTCTTCATCTCCACCAAAGAACCAATCTTTAACCCAACAATGGCTTCATCCTCCAAAAGGCCAAAGAAGCTAGAAGTGAGGGGGAGCAAATGTCCTCTACCCATGGAGCAACTCATTTCAAAATGGTTTGCTGATGAGAAAACCCAGGAGTATTATTTTGATTGGTATGCGGGTAGAAGAATCATCCCTCCCAAGACCTTGAAGCTGGAATGGTTCAAGAATGAGGGGTTTAGCTTTCCTACTCTCTTAGAGCACCAAGAACTTGGGAAGTTTTTGGAACTAGAAGGACCCTATTACCCTGAGCTTATAAGGTTGTTCTTATGCTTTGCCTCAAGAAATGAAGGGATAATGCAATCGGTGGTGAAGGGCAAGCTCATAAAGCTTGATGGTCCAACGTTAAAGGAAGCTGTCGGGCTGAGCGGAGATGAAAGTACAAAGCTCCAACCCTTCAACTTTGGAGATTTTGAGGAGCTGACAACCTTCAGAGACTGTCAGAGGAACCCGGAGAACACCAACTATACAAAATTTTTGGCCAGAGGTATGAAGAAAAATTCACGCTTAATTTTTTATCATAGCTTGGATGCTTAAGCCTCGGTTGCATAATCATGCCCAAATGTCAAGGGATGACATTTTGTTGATGCATGTAATCAAGAAAAAGATTAAAATTGATTGGGTGTCTGTGGTGAACAACTGTATGTGGAAGGCTAGGACGAAAGAGGACGAGTTCCATATGCTTTATTATTGTCTAAAATTTTTGAGAAAGCAGGTGTGAATCTGAAAGGGGAGAAAAAGATAATTCTCCATGCCTCTAATAAGATTGAAAAATCTTCCTTGCATCATATGGGGATGCTGAAATAGGAAGATAAATGGGTATTTAAGGGAGATGTCCCTCCAACTCCTGAACCTGCAACTGATGAAGATAGCGTTCCATCTCATGATGAAGACCAGCCACCACAAGTCGAAGTTGAACCTGATAGAGAACAAGAAGCGGAGCCTAAAGCATTCTCTCCATTTGAGAAAATTATGATTAATAATCTTGATGCGGTCATGGAGATGTCTAAGAGGCATGAGTCAATTTATTCGGGTATTCTTGATCGGTTTGATAACCTTGATCATGAGATTAACCGAATTAAGGCTCAACTTGGGATGCCTGAAGACTCGGAGTGATTTAGTGTTCTGTTTTGAATTAGGAAGTTTAGTTTTAAAATTTCTATTTTTCAGTTGGGTTGTAATTTTGTTTAATTTCTGAACAATTTTCTTGGCTTATTTTGTTGAACACTTTATATTCTGATACAATGTGAAGGTCTATTATTGTTATATTGTGTTTAGAATGAGTTGATAATTCTGTTTTGGATGATTGATTGTGCAATGTTCTATTTTTGAACATTGATATGTGGTAATTGATGTTTGTTGTTATATTTGATAATGCCTTGAACATTGAAATGTGATAATGTACTGTACATTGTGATTTTGGCTGACAATTTGATGTGTTTTTGCTGATCATATGATGCTTATGGTTTGGATATTGTGATTAAAAGATCACAAAATTTTTGGTATAAGTTGATTGGAACAATGCCTATGATATGATTAAATCAGTCTTGTGGCATTGATTTTGAGCAAATAAGTATTGTGCATAAGTTCATACATGTGTAATCTGGACATACATATATTGGTTTGTTTTTAATGATGTCCAAAGGGGGAGAAAGGTGTGAGTTTGTTTTGCAGGATTTGAGATGTGGACATATTGGTTTACAAAACAAAATGGCAAATGGCTTGTATAGTTTGTCATCATCAAAAAGGGGGAGATTGTTGAGATTCATAGTGGTTGAATCAACTCACATCTAGAGAATCTGGAGAATGAAGGTTTTGATGATAACAAGTATGGATCAAAGCTGTCCAAGGACATCAACAAGTCAAAAACAAAGTGAAGAAGAAAATGTGGCTATTATGTTGTGTAATAGAAGTAGCTCATAAATTGTAATGTTTTGTTGAGCTTATTTTTCATGTGTGTGCTTTGTGCATAAGTTAATCTTTATCCAATCTGATTAAGAGTGAGTATGATGATGAGTTAGAAACTTGAGAAGTTATTTTGAGACATAAAACAGAGTTTTTGAAAACTGACTCAAAATAATCAATTATCATTAAATATAATCAATTATTCCAGCAACAGGTAAAAAGGATGCCTTGCTGCAATAATCGATTATTTGTGAAATAATCGATTATCCCAGGAATCACTCTCTAGAATAATCGATTATCCTGTAAAATAATCGATTAATTTGTTCTTGGTTGATTTCCAAAAATCATGAAGAACAAAATAATCGATTATCCTTTAAAATAATCGATTATCTGGTTCTGAAAATGTTATAAATAGTTTTCACATTTTGAAACTTCAAAAACAAGAGAAGAAAAAGATAGAACAGAGAATCAAAAAGGGAAAAACGTTATTGTGAAGTCTTTGTGACCTTCTTGGAGTGTTTTGCTTGTGAAACCAAGAAGTAAAACGTTTTTGAAATGTTTTGAGAAAAGATCATCATCATCATCACATTCTTGAAAAGAGAAAGATTAAGATTTCCTTCTGAATTCCAGGTAAGTTCGTTCCTTTAATTCTTTGTGAATAATTGTAAGTCTTGAGTAGGTTTCTCAAGTGGTAAGGAATTCTTGTAGTGGGTTTCTACAAGGGGTGCTTTCTTGGGGTCAAGAAAGTGATTATCTTGAATGTAGGAGTGTATGCATGTGTGGTATGCTTGTAAAACTTCTTCATTAAGATAGTGGAACAAATCTTGATCAGGTTATGATTGAGGACTGGATGTAGGTCACATGTGGAGTGGCTGAACCAGGATAAAAGACTTGAGCAATCTTCTCTTACCCTTATCCTTTACTTTGAGTATTCTTGATTAATATGTTTGTATGCACAACATTGTTTTAAACTGAATCAAAGTATTGCATATTGATTGCTCTTAACTTTGAATCTTATTAAAGATTAATCAAGAAAGCATATATGATTCATTTTTCATTAACAAGTCTTTAAGAAACTTCTTTGAAAATTCATATTAGAAAAGTTTGAATTGAAATAAAGATCCTAAGAACTATGAAAATTTTTAAAGTGTCATAGAATCCAATTCACCCCCTTCTTGGATTGAGCCATTCTTTTCTAACAGTCTGAAATTCAAGAGAAGACAAAAGACATTAGTGGTCTAGTGGAGAAGAAGAATCAAACAGAGAAATTAGAGAGAGAAAGGAGCCCACAGACCTAGAGTCCTTCTCTCTATAACTTCTCTCTAAAACCTCTTATTATCCTCAACTGCCCACAACCCCTATTTATAGAAGTTCAGGAGTGGCCAGAACAGCCCGTTTCAAATCCGGAACGGCCCGTTCTGCACCCGCTCGTCATGTGCAAAAATCACATGCAAAACGACTCATTTTGAAACCAGAACGGCTCGTTCTGGGATTCATCCAGAACGGCCCGTTCTGGGATTCATCCAGAACGGCTCGTTCTCCATCCTGAACGGCCCGTACTCCCTCCAGAACGCCCCGTACTCCATCTAGAATGGCTTGTACTCCATCCAGAACGGCCCGTTCTCAACTATGATTTACAGGTCAATTTAGTATTTTGGAACGGCCCGTTCCAGTTTGGGAACGGCCCATTCTGGGCTACTAAATCACCCATACTGGGCTTTTGGGCCTTCTGAAATAACTTACTACATTATAGGAATAGCCCGTTCCGGGCCACTAAAACCAATTTATTTGGGCTTTAGGCCTTCTGATGTCCTGTCTTGTTGTTTACATGCTTCGGGAGCTCCTTCCCTTCATAACAAAGATCCATTTCCTTGTTTGTATGCCCCCAGAGGAAATTGCGCGTCTACAAGCCACGAGTCTGTGACAACCTTCCATTCATCCCTGTATAGATCTAAATCAAAGAGAATAGAATGAATGAAGTACTCCTTACTGAGAGCGTCAAGATCTGGCCCGCGATGTCTTTGAAGAAAGGTTGCAGATGTATCTGAGAAGTGCATCACTCTATAATGGGTCATCCAGCAATATCCACGCAACATAAGCGTCTTATCCTTTTTTATTGTCTAAGAGACCAAACAAACTTGCCTCTTGACCACACTTATGCATAAAGTTCTTATAGAACTTTTTAGCATCATTTTCAGTATATAGCAAGTTCCTGTTGCCAGTTCAAACTTACCCTTTTGTAGTTACGAACTTCAACCCTTGATGGTTTGGGCATGGGTCTGAGATGAAGTACAGGATCTTTCATCTTGTTTTCATCAACTGGAGGAAGATGAGGGCAGATACGGTCAGGATAGACATAAATTTGCGCTTTTGCTGGAGTGTATAGAGATGGAGGTATGTATAATTGTAAAGGTGTATCTATACATAGGTGCAGATGCCAATTATTGCAAGGTCCGATGGAGAGAGGGAGAGATAGTGACCTATATGTAAAGGAAGGAATTTGGTTGGAGAATTGAAAAACTCTACCTTTGGTAGAGGGGATGGAGGCTTTCTTGGTTGGCTAGAGGATGAGATTTTCTTTTTGGGTGGTGAAGAAGATGAGGGTTGTTGATGGAAGGGACGAATGAGTCGAGGAGTTCCTTGTGGTTGAGTCCAGGCGGACTTAGAATTGATCACCCCTCTTGGATAGATCTTCCTCTTGAAGGTTGGTGGAGGAAGAGCAGTTATGGCACTTGATGGAAGAGCTAGATAGGCTTTAGACAGAGAGAAGGGTACGTTTAGGAAGTATGGTGTGCACTTGTACACTCCTTCCTCATATTTGTCGCCACCGGCCCAAACGGGCCTCGGCGGTCGCGAAGACGGTCGAGCTCGCTTTTATTTTAGTTTTGAAAATGTATTGGATTATTAGAACGACTTGTTCTCAAACTGAGACCTTGTCGATCTTATCCAATTTATTTATTAAATGTCTCACCAATCCATGTTAATCCCAAGCGGGACCCTCCATGGATTAGCGGTTTTCATAAAAAGGAAGGGTTCATGGAGTCGCCACCAATGTTTTACTCAAAACATTGGAAAAAGAAGTTTAAAGCAATCGATTCAAAAATCGACTTCGGCCATTACAACCAGAGTCGGGTAAGGGAGTCGGTTACGTGTGGGGAAGGTGTTAGCACCCCACAACGCCCCTTTCGGGTTCCCTATGACAGATTATTTCTAAAAATAATAGTGCAAAATTACTAAATTACCCTTATTTATTCTAAGCAATTATAAATTAACTATCTACATGATGACAGTTTAATATGCACACAGAAAGCAGTAAAAGAAGGGATTTTTAGAAAAGAAACCTCTTGAAGCGTGCTTTTTATATATCAAGTAAAACTGGGAAGCTTTTTGGCGTTCCCTCGCTCTACAAGCCCGCTCACTCCTTCCTAAAAAATAATTTTTGACTTGGAAATCCGATGGATTTCCCTTCGACTTAGTTCGAGACTCAAGCAAAATGCTCAGAACTCAAAAACTTCGTCGGATCAACTCTCCGAGTGATTTCTAGGCAGAGCACTGCTCAAAAAAACCCAGAATACTCAAGAAGAGGGTTAAAACTGTGTGTGAAAGTGTCTCATGACGTCAAAATGACGCCATATTTATAGGGAACAGGCGCAATACGGGCTATGGAATCAATACGGCCGTATTGAAATTTTTGAACTTCAATACGGCCGTATTGAGTTCAATACGGCCGTATTGAAATTCAGAAATTTCAATACGCCCGTATTGAGTTCACTACGGCTGTATTGAAGCTTCAATACGGCCGTATTGATTTCAGTACGGCCGTATTGAAGTTTCAGAAACTTCAATACGCCGTATTGAGTTCACTGCGGCCGTATTGAAGCTTCAATACGACCGTATTAAGTTTAGTACGGCCGTATTGGGCTTCATTCCCTCCACTTCCTTATTTTAAGCTACTCTAAGACCTCTAAACCTACAGATAGCCATCCTATGGTCTTCTAGGAGTCCTTCTGGCTGACTTTCCTTCGATCTTTGAGGGTCTTCGAGTTTTATTTCCGACCCGGAC
The DNA here is from genome assembly GCF_000230855.2 of Cajanus cajan. NCBI lineage: Eukaryota > Viridiplantae > Streptophyta > Magnoliopsida > Fabales > Fabaceae > Cajanus > Cajanus cajan. Next base: position 44,656,643 of record NC_138521.1, on the reverse strand, counting down.
AATTTTAGGGGTCTACAGCTGCCCCCCCTTTACTTAGTCAAACGGCCTTTTGGTGTACCGATTGACAAGTAAAGGAGTTGACCCAATTGTCCGGGTAATATGCCAACCTTCTGACTTGTAGCGTCTTCCGGTGGAAAATTGTTGAGTAGCCTCTCCAGGTTGTTGCATACCTCGGCGCTTCTGACAACCTCGGTAGCTAAGTTTACCCTCTCCAGGGTCAACTTCACTCGACGCCCGAGCTGGAAGTTGAACACCAACGTGCCTCTGACGACGCTGATGGTTGAGTACTGTCTCTCCAGACCTTGAGTACCGTCTCTCCAGACTTTGAGTACTGTCTCTCCAGACCTTGAGTACCGTCTCTCCAGACTTTCTTTGAGTACCGTCTCTCCAGACTTTGTTTGAGTACCGTCTCTCCAGACTTTGTTTGAGTACCGTCTCTCCAGACCTTGTTTGAGTACCGTCTCTCCAGACTTTGTTTGAGTACAGTCTCTCCAGACTTTGTTTGAGTACCGTCTCTCCAGACTTTGTTTGAGTACTGTCTCTCCAGACTTCGTTTGAGTACCGTCTCTCCAGACTTCGTTTGAGTACCGTCTCTCCAGACTTCGTTTGAGTACTGTCTCTCCAGACTTCGTTTGAGTACCGTCTCTCCAGACCGTGTTTGAGTACCGTCTCTCCAGACTTCGTTTGAGTAATGTCTCTCCAGACTTCGTTTGAGTACCGTCTCTCCAGACTTCGTTTGAGTACTGTCTCTCCAGACTTCATTTGAGTACTGTCTCTCCAGACTTCGTTTGAGTACTATCTCTCCAGACTTCGTTTGAGTACTGTCTCTCCAGACTTCGTTTGAGTACCGTCTCTCCAGACCTTGTTTGAGTACCGTCTCTCCAGACTTCGTTTGAGTACTGTCTCTCCAGACTTCGTTTGAGTACCGTCTCTCCAGACTTCGTTTGAGTATCGTCTCTCCAGACTTTGCCTCTCAAAATGAGGTAGTTGAGTATAGTTTGTCTCCACAGTCCACAATGCTGCTTCGACGGTTTGTTTTTCTGATTTTGTGCCGCTGAGGGCTGGATAACGCAGGGATCCGTCTAGGGGATGTGCAGTCATTCATAGGTTCTTGTGTCCCAACTTGCATTGCTTAGTTGGTACCCATGGGAATTTTGACTCCTTGGGGTGTAGACACAGATGCTCTCTCTCTGAGTTGAGCGATGCCTTATGTTTGGCTGACGTCCTTTTGATGTGAGTGGAGTATCCCGGTTGTCCTTATTCGGGTGTCTCTCTTTGATTTTCTGATTGTGTTGCCTCTATGTAGGCTGTTATCCGCTGGGGGATTTTGTCGTTGATTTTGATTAGCCTCTTCTGTTAGGCGTATCGGCTTGACGTTCGATGTTTGGCTAAACGCCGAATTCCGCTTGGGGAATATTTATTGATATTTTTCATTTTTCTCCTTTTGTAGGGATGCCTCTTGAGTAGGCGACTGGGGATTTGGGGATCTTATGTATCCCAGAGTATTATTTAGGAAGCCTCTGCAGGCTTAGCCTCACTCAGCGCTTGAGTCAGAGAGCTATCTTCCACTGAGGAAGTTTCAAGTCCTTTGACTGAATATTTTGCTTGGATGATCGCGCTTCCATTGGGGATTTTGACGATCTTGCTTTGATAGCTCTCGCTGGGGATTTGTTCCATGAGCTTAAGTTGAGGTTTCTCTGGGGAGTATTATTTCTGCAAGCCTCTCCAGGCTCATTTATTCTGTACAGTTGGGGAGTATTATTTCAGCAAGCCTCTCCAGGCTCAGTTATTCTGTGAGAGTATTATTTCGGCGAGCCTCTCCAGGCTCAATTATTCTGTGGGAGTATTATTTCGGCAAGCCTCTCCAGGCTCAATTATTCTATGGGAGTATTATTTCGGCAAGCCTCTCCAGGCTCAATTATTCTGAGAGTATTATTTCGGCGAGCCTCTCCAGGCTCAATTATTCTGTGGGAGTATTATTTCGGTAAGCCTCTCCAGGCTCAATTATTCTGAGAGTATTATTTCGGCGAGCCTCTCCAGGCTCAATTATTCTGAGAGTATTATTTCGGCGAGCCTCTCCAGGCTCAATTATTCTGAGAGTATTATTTTGGCAAGCCTCTCCAGGCTTAGTTATTCTGTATGAGTATTATTTCGGCAAGCCTCTCCAGGCTCAGTTATTCTGTACGATGAGTTGCTTTTCTTGTTCAGCCTAAGAATGCAAGCTGAGATGTCTTTTGGAGAGTATTATTTTGGCAAGCCTCTCCAGGCTCAGTTATTCTGTATAATTTGTTGGATTTTCTGTATTTTGCCTTTTTGTTGATTTTGGCTTTTTCTGTGTTTTTGCCTTTTGATTTTGGCTTTTTCTGTGTTTTTGCCTTTTTTGTTGGTTTTGGCTTTTTCTGTATTTTTTGTTGATTTTGGCTTTTTCTGTATTTTTGCCTTTTTGTTGGTTTTGGCTTTTTCTGTACAGAAATGTCTCTGAGGAGTATTATTTTGGCGAGCCTCTCCAGGCTCAATTATTCTGAGAGAGTATTATTTCGGCGAGCCTCTCCAGGCTCAATTATTCTGAGAGAGTATTATTTCGGCGAGCCTCTCCAGGCTCAATTATTCTGAGAGTATTATTTCGGCGAGCCTCTCCAGGCTCAATTATTCTGTATGATGCTGTTGATTTTCTGAATTTCTTCATTTTGTTTGCTGCTGTCATACACAAGCAATTTTTCCTATTTTTCTATTTTATGCGACTGCCTCATGATGAGGTCTTTGAATGTGCAATTAATGTGCGCGATGCACAAATGCAAGTTTTATTATTTAATGTTTTGTTGTTTTTTAGAAAAAATGAATGGCTCCCCCTATCCTCTTCTTCTTGGAGGAATTTTGTCATCGACGTGAGGGAGGATTTCTGTTATTGCCAATACGGCCGTTATTCATTTCAGTATGCCCGTATTGAATTGAAAATTTGTTCATAACCCTAATTTTGGTACGGGCGTGCTGAACATGATACGGGCGTATTGTTTTTCTGAAGTTTATATTTTTTGTTTTTTTTTTTTTTTTTTCAATAAACAGAGAATAAGTGATCTTCCATTACACCTATCATCTGTATGCATGTATGCAGTATGATGCACCTAATTCTATTTGATTCACTTTTCAAAAGAATTAACCGATGCGTTTCTCTGTTTGGATTTTTGCCATTCCTCTAGACGGGCTGTGCGCTGCCGATTTCTGTAACCGAGGAATGATGCATGTTATATTGAGATGGGTGTCATCAACCCAGTGATTTTTCCCTTCCTTTAGAAGACATGTCAACCCTCCTATTGACCACTATATCTCCATGTTTCCACTAGATTATCTTAAAATCGTTTGGGACAAGAGAGAAAAGAAAGGAAAGGTATATATTTTTCGAAAGTTTGTGTTTTAGAGGGGTTTTTATTTTCATTTTAAAAAATGGTTTTTGTAAGAATGGCTGGCCAAGGTAGGCTTATGTGTTTAGGCTTGTTTGATTAAACACTTATGAAGTTAAGCACGTCTTGGTTATTAACATTTGTGATTTGACAACTTGGATAGCTTTTCTTGAGCCCCTTTGTTGAATTCAGTTGGTGGTACCATCATGGATTTATTCTGTTTTTCGATTGCCCTAACTTTTGCCTAAAACACCCATTTGTGGAGTTTTAGCGGGCTTTTTGTTTTTGTTCATTATTTTGTAACCCTAATTTTTGCCTAGGTCACCCTTTTGTGGGATTCCTAGCGGGTCTTTTGCTCTTATTTTTGCGCAGTCCCCTTTTTGGGTTTCCTGCCGAGCTTCTTTTATTTTAAAGGATTTCTTTTTATCCATGATGGCACTTGTCGAGGCCAAGGGAAGGTGCTCCAAGTTGTCACACACACTTCCACATAAAAATGATGTGGGTTTATTGATTATTAAGACGATTTTAACCTCACTTATGTTCATTCAAACAGGGTTAAATAATGTGGTCTAGAATTTTATTGCAAGCAAGAAAAGAAGCAATAATGAATAATGAAGAATGATTTTATTATAATCATAGTGGAAACATGTGCCCTATCGAGGCTCGGGGGTCGGGCTGTCCCCGAGGAGTAATCTCTAATAGTCATCAGGTTTACACATCCCTATCGGAAGGAGGAGAACACTTGATGACGACGACCGGCCTTGACGCTTGTGAACCGGCCTTCCTAAAGATCTGGCTTAAAGAACGTCGAGAAGGATCTTGATTCCTCTTCGTTCTTTGATCTTTGTTAGGGTTGTATCCTAACCCTTGTTTCCCCGGATTATCCTTGATAATGGGTAGCTCCGGGATTCCTTGGGAGTCCTTGCCTAATCCTTGTCCCGGCAAGTATCCGTTCTTGGTGAGCATGGAGGCTACCTTCTTCATTTCTCGGGGAAACGTTTCGACATCGGCGATTTCCAATGCTTGGAAGGCGGTTTCTAAAGCTTCCTCCGCTGCATCCACGTAAGGTATGGTGGATGGTTTGCTGATGAGTATGTCATCTTCAGCTTGTACAGTCACCAGTTTTTCACCCACTATGAACTTGACTTTCTGGTGGAGCGTAGAGGGTACAACTTTTGCATCATGAATCCAGGGTTGGCCGAGGAGACAGCTGTATGCGGGAGTAATGTCCATCACTTGGAATTCGACATTAAAGATAGTGGGTCCAATTTGGATTGGAAGATTGATCTCTCCCACCACTTCTCTTTTAGAACCATCGAAGGCTCGAACGATCATGTTGCTCGGGCGCATTTGGACTCCCTTGATTGTCATTTGGTCGAACGTTCTCTTTGGCATTACGTTCAAGGAAGATCCATTATCTACCAAGACTTTAGCGATGTGATACTCCTTGCACTTTACAGAGATGTGCAAGGGCTTGTTATGATTCGGTCCCCCAGCGGGGATTTCTTCATCGGTGAAGGTGAGGTGATCACTAGCCGTGATGTGACTAACAATCCCCTCAAACTTGTCTTGGGAGATAGTGTGCGACACATATGCCTCGTTCAAGACTTTCAACAGAGCTTGCCGATGCGGTTCGGAGTTTAGGATCAATGACAACAGCGTAATCTTTGCTGGTGTCTTGTGAAGTTGATCCACGATGGAATACTCGCTCTGTCGGATAAACTTTAACAGCTCATCAGTCTCCTCCTCGGATTCTTTATTCTCCTCGGTTTTATTTTCTTCTTTTTCTTTATTCTTGGGGGCTTTATCATGAAGATCTTCGGGAGTGTAGATCCTGCCACTCCTAGTCATGCCCCCAAGTCCAGCGATGTTAGAGATATCGCTGTCGGCAGAAAAATGGATGTCGTATATCCACGGCACAGCCTTATTCGATTCGTAGGGGAAAGGTCTTGGAGCAGTGATCCTTAATGGTGTTGGACCTTCCCCTTTATTCGTCTTGATTACCAACAACGGAGTTGATGTGCGCTCGCTTGGCGCGGTTGTTGGCTTACAGTTAATAACAAATGGCGTGCGATCCATCTTGAACATACGCATCGATTATTTCTTTCTTTTTATTAACGTTTATTAATGAATTACTAGGAGGGATGTATGAAATGCAAACCTAGATCCCTCCATGATCTATATGCATGATATGAGATGATGATGTTGAATATGCATGCATTGTGTTTATTGAACTAAGCATTATCATGTTTTCGGGATGTCCCTAAGATGATGCATGATATTGCTTGGTTTTGGGTAAATATCATTTTTCTTTTGGATATTTAATTTATATCTTTTTTGTATTTTTTGGGTGAAAAGGGAAACTACCTATATGAATGCAATGAAGGTAGATGTTAACACCATGCAATGGAAGATCCTTATTCCTATTTATTTTTATTTTAAAAGAATAGGAATGTTGTATGTTTAAAGAAATGCAATGTATGCTCAAACAATTTCACATAAACAATGCACAAACAATTCACTCATCCACGAACAGTCACGAGCGAATCACGAGGTAGGGGTATCCTGCAGAAATGGTGCATATTCAAGGTGGTTCTAACTGTTCTCACCAGTCCAAGGCCCCCAAGGTGCCCCCATTATAGGGACCCAATTCCTCTCATCGTAGGTCGATGGAAAGCTCCAACGCACCGTCGGACTCAAGTTCATGGTTATCACCTTGAGTGATGTTTTCCGACAACGGTCTACGGGCACCTATAGACCCATTCGACAACCGGCCGTACTAACATCCACTCCCTATGGTTAATCACTCATGCCCCCGGGTATAGAGGGAACTGTTGTGTGCAAAGGTTTGTGTGCAATTTATATTTCAAACAATTGCGAGAATTTAAACATACAACAGTTATTAAAGCCAAATAGATAAACATGTTATCATACAAGCAAGGGGTAATGAAGTAATTTTAACTTTTATTTGTCAAAAATAATCTGTCACTAAATGGGACTGACTCTCGAGGCTTCCCCAGTGAAGTCGCCATCTGTCGCCACCGGCCCAAACGGGCCTCGGCGGTCGCGAAGACGGTCGAGCTCGCTTTTATTTTAGTTTTGAAAATGTATTGGATTATTAGAACGACTTGTTCTCAAACTGAGACCTTGTCGATCTTATCCAATTTATTTATTAAATGTCTCACCAATCCATGTTAATCCCAAGCGGGACCCTCCATGGATTAGCGGTTTTCATAAAAAGGAAGGGTTCATGGAGTCGCCACCAATGTTTTACTCAAAACATTGGAAAAAGAAGTTTAAGGCAATCGATTCAAAAATCGACTTCGGCCATTACAACCAGAGTCGGGTAAGGGAGTCGGTTACGTGTGGGGAAGGTGTTAGCACCCCACAACGCCCCTTTCGGGTTCCCTATGACAGATTATTTCTAAAAATAATAGTGCAAAATTACTAAATTACCCCTATTTATTCTAAGCAATTATAAATTAACTATCTACATGATGACAGTTTAATATGCACTCAAAAAGCAGTAAAAGAAGGGATTTTTAGAAAAGAAACCTCTTGAAGCGTGCTTTTTATATATCAAGTAAAACTGGGAAGCTTTTTGGCGTTCCCTCGCTCTACAAGCCCGCTCACTCCTTCCTAAAAAATAATTTTTGACTTGGAAATCCGATGGATTTCCCTTCGACTTAGTTCGAGACTCAAGCAAAATGCTCAGAACTCAAAAACTTCGTCGGATCAACTCTCCGAGTGATTTCTAGGCAGAGCACTGCTCAAAAAAACCCAGAATACTCAAGAAGAGGGTTAAAACTGTGTGTGAAAGTGTCTCATGACGTCAAAATGACGCCATATTTATAGGGAACAGGCGCAATACGGGCTATGGAATCAATACGGCCGTATTGAAATTTTTGAACTTCAATACGGCCGTATTGAGTTCAATACGGCCGTATTGAAATTCAGAAATTTCAATACGCCCGTATTGAGTTCACTGCGGCTGTATTGAAGCTTCAATACGGCCGTATTGATTTCAGTACGGCCGTATTGAAGTTTCAGAAACTTCAATACGCCGTATTGAGTTCACTGCGGCCGTATTGAAGCTTCAATACGACCGTATTAAGTTTAGTACGGCCGTATTGGGCTTCATTCCCTCCACTTCCTTATTTTAAGCTACTCTAAGACCTCTAAACCTACAGATAGCCATCCTATGGTCTTCTAGGAGTCCTTCTGGCTGACTTTCCTTCGATCTTTGAGGGTCTTCGAGTTTTATTTCCGACCCGGACAATTTTAGGGGTCTACAATATTCATATACCGACATGGGTAGAGCATTTTGGCATGGTGGAGAGGAGTCTTTAACTATTTGACCGTGAGGGTTAGTGACAATAAGTGCAGGAAAGTGCTTTAGCAGAAAATACATAGAAGGAAGGTGTCTGGGCTGACTTTCAACTTACTCTGGAGAGGATGAAGAAGATTCTTGCTTAAGTCCGAATGCTGGAGGACAGGTAAGAATGGAGAATGGAGTTGGAGGAGGAGGTTGCTTTAGATAGTAGTACTCTGGCCCATATGTAGGCTTATTTGAAAGAATGGCTTCATACTTGTATGATTTCCCTTGGGAGTCACGTAGAGGGTCCCCTGAAGCATTCAGTATGGTTAAGCCTTCTTCAAGCCAAGAGTACACTAGTCTGTATTACCCTAGGCCATGGGTAGTGGGCCTCTGCAAGACATAGCGCCCAACCCAGTTGATGGGTAACGTCCACAAAGCACACTAATCATCTTGTCGAAGATGTAGGAGGGTGGCTTTGAACGCAGACCAATCTTATTTCTTTTCATAATATCTTTATGAGTGGTGAGATGGTCAGGCTGAAGCAATTCTGCTTTTCCATCTGGGTTAGCTATTCTAGGGAAAATGATGGAGTATACGTCCTTCCCTAGGTCCATCCCTTCTGGAATTAGCGAGTTTGTTGGTTCCTTGAAGGAAAATGATGGACAGAAAGGAGGCCATGGAGGCGAGTTCAAAAGATCGCACTTTATTGCAATCTTCCGATTTCTTAAAACAAGTGTATTTATAGGACAAATAGAGAAAGAATGTTCAGTGATGGAAGTGGTGGGAACGTTCACTAGAATTTTTGTCTGAGCTGAAGGGATGATAGCTTCAGTTGTAGGTTCAGCAGCAACCACCTTTTCAGTCCTAGGTGGAGAAGTGCTTGCTAACTTATCTGGTACAACCACCTTTGATGCTAGTTTTATGACCCTTTTCTTCTAAGAGTGTGGTGGTGCTACAGAAGGTGGAGGAGCCCTTTTCTTTAAAGCCTTCCCAATGGGTTGGCTGTTCTCAGCATCAAACACAGACTCTTCATTTGACGGTAGGATTATCCTCCGCTTTGCTGGTTGTGCAGCAACAACCAGAGACTCGTCTTCCTTGGGGGATGAAGGGTGATGGCGCTTCCTTGTTGAGCGCGTCACAACTTGTCCTTCTTCGATCTCCTCCTTGACTTTTAAGGCTACTGTGGGGTTAGTAACTTATAGCTTACGGGCATTTTCCCCAAGTTAGCCTTTCCAAAAACAATGGGGCTTAATCTTTTGCTCCTCCCCATATCCATGGTCCTCTCTTGCTCCGCTTCTCTAAGAGCGAAGATGGTATGGTAGACATTTCTGTCCCAAATAATTTTATTCAGAAGCATGGTAGGAACCACGAAGTCCTTGCGGTCTTTCAAGCACCCTTTCCATTGCTGAAAGAGTACTTGTGGTAGGTCGAAGGCAGTTCCGGTCATCATCCGGAATAGACAGAACTTGTGCATGTTTGAGATGTTGTCTTTGCTGCCTACCTTGTAGAGGATAAACTTGTTCAGTATTTTCTGGTATATCTTAGCCTTGTCGTCAAGCTTGTTGTAGGCTATTGGTCCCTCTTCTCCTTCCTTGTGAAGAGTTTTGGTAACTTTTTTTAGACCACGAGCATCAGACATCCACTCCCTGGAGTAGATTTTCCCTTCACTTACGCACCCAATGGCTTGTGGGATGGTGGTAGGGGAGATCCTGACTTCCACGTCTAACACAGTTCCTTCGAAGAACCTTGAGAAATCTTCAACGAGTCATAGAACTTCTTTATCAAGCCAGGATAAACTACCTCCTTGATATTGAAGTATCCTAGGATCCCACAGTCTTCTAGGTTCTTGTAGATGGGTATCCCCCATTCCTCCATTTTTGCGATGTTAAAGTGATGCTCCAAATATATCACTAGCTTCTCCTCCGTGGAGAAGGTGTGAGTATAGTCGGTTGCCCCACGTATTTCATCAGGGATGATCATGTTTCCAACGTTCTCAGCTAGTGCGACCATTGTAGTAGATGGAGAGATTTTTAGGGTTTGAGTTTAGAGAGAAGGCTTGAGAATGCGAAATGTCGAGCGTAGAGAAGAAGATAACGAGTGCAAGGGAAGTTAAAAATATTTTTGAAATAGAAAGATATTTCTATTTTTATTTATTTTTATTGTTTGTATGACGTGTCATCCTTTTGTCTTTCTTGTGCAGAGTGTCGCGTAGTCTGCATTAGTTTTAGGGTAAAGGATATGTCTTTTCAATTTAAACCCCAAATGACATTTTGTTATTTTTATTTAAACAAAATTTAATTCTTTAAATGCGGAGAATTTTTGTCTCCGACTATCGTTAACAGATTCATTCGTCTATTAATGAGGATCATTAATTGGGAATATGATAGACTGAATTTTCAAAAGCATGAGAAACTGCCTAGACCCTTTATCAGACTAATATTTTCAGAGGCAGTAATTTCTTATTGCCCTCTGAAGAATGTTCAGACGCAGTGGTTTACTAAATTTGGGTTTCTATTAAATTTTGGACAAAAATGAGTAGTAAACATATCATCTTTCTTGCGTATTGAGATAATTAACTTCTTAATTAAAGCTTGTGTCATTGAAGTAAGAGAGTTAATACCTGTTTTACCTACTCAACTGTTTATCCACTTTACTTTCCTGAATTCTCGATTTTCATTCGTTCTTTCATGGGTCGTTATGTTCCCCTGTAATGTTAGATGCTCAACCCAAGGGGTTAAGCTCTGATACCAATTGAAGTTAGCAGAAAAACACACAGAAGGGGGGGTTGAATGTGTGTGTGTGTGAAAACTAAGGAAATATGTGTAGACCCCTAAAATTGTCCGGGTCGGAAATAAGACTCGAAGACTCTCAAAGATCGAAAGAAAGTCAGCCAGAAGGACTCCTAGAAGACCATAGGATGGCTATCTGTAGGTTTAGAGGTCTTAGAGTACCTAAAAATAAGGAAGTGGGAGGTTTGGAGCTCAATACGGCCTCCTTGGGGTTCAGTACGGCCGTACTGCACATTTTGTACTACAATACGGCCGTACTGAAACCAATACGGCCGTATTGAAGTTTCTGTATTTCAATACGGCCGTACTGAATTCAATACGGCCGTATTGAAGTACAAAAACTCAATACGGGCCGTATTGACCCCAGGGGCCGTACTGCGCCTCATCCCTATAAATAGGACGTCATTTGGACGTCATTGGACACTTTTGCACACAGTTTTGACTCTCTCCTTGAGTATTCTGGGGTTTTTGAGCAGTGTTCTGCCCTAGAAATCGCTCTGAGAGTCAATCCGACGAAGTTCTTGAGTCACGAGTGTCGCCACCGGCCCGAAATGGGCTTTCGGCATTCGCGAAGGATGGTTGGACTCTTTTATTTGTTTAAAAATATGGATTGCAAGAATGACTTATTCTCAAACTGAGACCTTGTCAAACGAGCAATTTTATTAAAAGGCTCACCAATCCATGTTAATCCCAAGCGGGACCCTCCATGGATTAGCGGTTTTCATAAAAGGAAGCGTTCATGGAGTCACCACCAATGTTTTACTCAAAACATTGGAAAAAGAAGTTTAAGGCAATCGATTCAAAAATCGACTTCGGCCATGACAACCAGAGTCGGGTAAGGGAGTCGGTTACGCGTGGGGAAGGTGTTAGCACCCCACAGCGCCCCTTTCGGGTTCCCTATGACAGATTATTTCTAAAAATAATAGTGCGAAATTACTAAATTACCCCTATTTATTATAAGCGATTGTAAATTAAATATCTACATGATGATAAATTTAAATATGCAACAATCAGAAAGCGGTAAAAGAAGGGATTTTTAGAAAAGAAACCTCTTGAAGCGTGCTTTTTATATATCAATGAAGTCTAGGAGGCTTTTTGGCACTCCCTCCCTCTACAAGCTCGCTCACTCCTTCCTAAAAAATTTTAACTATGGAAATCCGGAAGATTTCCCTTCGACTAAGTTCGAATCTCCAAGCTAAATGCTCGGAATTCCAGAACTTTGTCGGATCGACTCCCAGAGAGATTTCTAGGGCAGAACACTGCTCAAAAACCCCAGAATACTCAAGGAGGGAGTCAAAACTGTGTAAAAGTGTCGAATGACGTCCAAATGACGTCTTATTTATAGGGAACAGGCGCAATACGGGCCCTGGAGTCAATACGGCCCGTATTGAAGTTTTGAACTACAATACGGCCGTATTGAATTCAGTACGGCCGTATTGAAGTTCAAAAACCTCAATACGGCCGTATTGAGTTCAGTGCAGCCGTATTGAAGTTCAGAAACTTCAATACGGCCGTATTGAGTTCAGTGCGGCTGTATTGAAGTTCAGAAACTTCAATACGGCCGTATTGAGTTCAGTGCGGCCGTATTGTAGTTCAAAATGTTCAATACGGCCGTACTGAACTTTTGGGAGGCCGTATTGGGCTTCATTCCCTCCACTTCCTTATTTTGAGCTATTATAAGACCTCTAGACCTACAGAGAATCCTCCTAGGGCCTTCCATGAGTCCTTCTGGCTGACTTTCCTTCAGTCTTCAAGAGTCTTCAAGCTTTATTTCCGACCCGGACAATTTTAGGGGTCTACAGCTACCCCCCCTTTACTTAGTCAAACGGCCTTTTGGTGTACCGTTTGATAAGTAAAGGAGTTGACCCAATTGTCCGGGGAATAAGCCATCCTTCCGACTTGTAGTGTCTTCAGGTGGGAAAATTGTTGAGTAGCCTCTCCAGGTTGAGTTTGCCCTCTCCAGGGTGAGTATTAGTCGTCGCCTCTCCAGGCTCATGCATACCTCCGTGTTCTTGACAACCTCGGGGTAGCTGAGTACCGCCTCTCCAGGCTATACCAACGTGTTCTTGACAACCTCGTGGTAGTTGCATACCTCCGTGTTCTTGACAACCTCGGGGTAGCCGAGTACCGCCTCTCCAGGCTATACCAACGTGTTCTTGACAACCTCGTGGTAGTTGCATACCTCCGTGTTCTTGACAACCTCGGGGTAGCCGAGTACCGCCTCTCCAGGCTATACCAACGTGTTCTTGACAACCTCGTGGTAGTTGCATACCTCCGTGTTCTTAACAACCTCGGGGTAGCCGAGTACCGCCTCTCCAGGCTATACCAACGTGTTCTTGACAACCTCGTGGTAGTTGCATACCTCCGTGTTCTTGACAACCTCGGGGTAGCCGAGTACCGCCTCTCCAGGCTATACCAACGTGTTCTTGACAACCTCGTGGTAGTTGCATACCTCCGTGTTCTTGACAACCTCGGGGTAGCGTGAGTTTTCCCTCTCCAGGGATTTGTGATGATTTTGTCTCCACAGTCCACGATGCTGCTTCGACGGTTTGATTTTGATTTTGGTGCCGCTGAGGGCTGGATAACGCAGGGATCCGTCTAGGGGATGTGCAGTCATTCATAGGTTTTTGTGCCCCAACTTGCATTGCTTAGTTGGTACCCATGGGGAATTTCTGACTCCTTGGGGTGTAGACACAGATGCTCTCTCTCTGAGTTGAGCGATGCCTTATGTTTGGCTGACGTCCTTTTGACGTAAGTGGAGTATCCCGGTTATCCTTATTCGGGTATCTCTTTTGGGTTTTCTGATTTTTGTAGCTGTTATCCACTAGGGGATTCCGTTGTGATTATTTTGTCTCCACAGTCCACGATGCTGCTTCGACGATTGTTTTTGATTTTTGTGCCACTGAGGGCTGGATAACGCAGGGATCCGTCTAGGGGATGTGCAGTTACTCATAGGTTCTTGTGTCCCAACTTCCCATTGCGTAGTTGGTGCCCATTGGGGAATTTCTGATTCCTTGGGGGTGCAGACACAAAGATGCTCTTTCTGATGTGAGCGGTGCCTTATGATTGGCTATCGTCCTTTCGACGTTGTGGAGTATCCCGGTTATCCTTATTCGGGTGACTCTTTTTTGATTTTTTTTTTTTATTTTTGTTGCCTCTGTGTAGGCTGTTATCCGCTGGGGGATTTTGTCGTTGATTTTGATTAGCCTCTTCTGTTAGGCATATCATCTTGATGTTCAATGATTAGCTGAAAAGCCAAATTCCGCTTGGGGAATTGTTATTGATCTTTTGGATTTTTTTCTTTTTTGAAAGAGTGCCTCTGAGTAGGCGAATTATCTTGATGTTTGGTGTTCGGCTGAGTGCCGGATTCCGCTTGGGGAATGATTATTTGTCTTTTGTGATTTTTCTTGAGGGGGTGCCTCTGAGTAGGCGAGTGGGGATTTAAAGTTTATATATCCCAGAGTATTATTTAGAAAGCCTCTTCAGGCTTAGCTTCACTCATCGCTTGAGTTGGAAAGCTACCTTCCACTGAGGAAGTTTAAGTCCTTTCGACTTGGATATTCTGTTTAGATGATCAAGCCTCCCTTGGGGAATTTTGTTGATCTTGGTTTGATAGCTTTCACTGGGGAATTTGGCCCGTGAGTGGAAGCTGAGATATCTCTGGGGAGTATTATTTCGGCGAGCCTCTCCAGGCTCACTTATTCTGTACAATTTGTCGAGTATTATTTCGGTGAGCCTCTCCAGGCTCAATTATTCTGTATGAGTATTATTTCGGCAAGCCTCTCCAGGCTCAGTTATTCTGTACGATGAGTTGCTTTTCTTGTTCAGCCCAAGAATGCAAGCTGAGATGTCTTTTGGAGAGTATTATTTTGGCAAGCCTCTCCAGGCTCAGTTATTCTGTATAATTTGTTGGATTTTCTGTATTTTGCCTTTTTGTTGATTTTGGCTTTTTCTGTGTTTTTGCCTTTTATGTTGATTTTGGCTTTTTCTGTGTTTTTTTGCCTTTTTTGTTGATTTCGGCTTTTTCTGTATTTTTTGTTGATTTTGGCTTTTTCTGTATTTTTTCTTTTTTTGTTGGTTTTGGCTTTTTCTGTACAGAAATGTCTCTGAGGAGTATTATTTTGGCAAGCCTCTTCAGGCTCAGTTATTCTGAGAGAGTATTATTTCGGCGAGCCTCTCCAGGCTCAATTATTCTGAGAGAGTATTATTTCGGCGAGCCTCTCCAGGCTCAGTTATTCTGAGAGAGTATTATTTCGGCGAGCCTCTCCAGGCTCAATTATTCTGAGAGAGTATTATTTCTGCGAGCCTCTCCAGGCTCAGTTATTCTGAGAGAGTATTATTTCGGCGAGCCTCTCCAGGCTCAGTTATTCTGAGAGAGTATTATTTCGGCAAGCCTCTCCAGGCTCAGTTATCTTGAGAGAGTATTATTTTGGCATGCCTCTCCAGGCTCAGTTATTCTGAGAGAGTATTATTTCGGCAAGCCTCTCCAGGCTCAATTATTCTGTACGTTTTATTGATTTTCTGAATTTCTGCATTTTGTTTGCTGCTGTCATACACAAGCAATTTTTCTATTTTTTCTATTTTATGCGACTGCCTCATGATGAGGTCTTTGAATGTGCAATTAATGTGCGTGATGCACAAAATGCAAGTTTAATTATTTTATTAATTTGTTTTTTTTTTTTTTTTTTTTTAGAAAAAATGAATGGCTTCCCCTATCCTCTTCTTCTTGGAGGAATTTTGTCATCGACGTGAGGGAGGATTTCTGTTATTGCCAATACGGCCGTTATTCATTTCAGTATGCCCGTATTGAATTGAAAATTTGTTCATAACCCTAATTTTGGTACGGGCGTACTGAACATGATACGGGCGTATTGTTTTTCTGAAGTTTATATATATATATATATATATATATTTTTTTTTTTTTTGAATAAACAGAGAATAAGTGATCTTCCAGTACACCTATCATCTGTATGCATGTATGATGTATGATGCACCTAATTCTATTTGATTCATTTTTCAAAAGAATTAACCGATGCGTTTTTTCTGTTTGGATTTTGCCATTCCTCCAGACGGACTATGCGCTGCCGATTTCTGTAACCGAGGAATGATGCATGTTATATTGAGATTTGGTGTCATCAACCAAATGATTTTCCTTTCCTTTAGAAGATGTGTCAACCCTCCTATTGACTACTATATCTCCATGTTTCCACTAGATTATTCAAAAATCGTTTGGGACAAGAGAGAAAAGAAGGAAAGGATATTTTTTCGAAAGTTTGTGTTTTAGAGGGGATTATTTATTTTTTGAAAAATGGATTTTGTAAGAATGGCTTGGCCAATGGTAGGCTTAAGTTTTTAGGCTTGTTTGATTAAACACTTATGAAGTTAAGCACGTCTTGGTTATTAACGTTTGTGATTTGATAACTTGGATAGCTTTTCTTGAGCCCCTTTGTTGAATTTAGTTGGTGGTACCATCATGGATTTATTCTGTTTTTCGATTGCCCTAACTTTTGCCTAAAACACCCATTTGTGGAGTTTTAGCGGGCTTTTGTTTTTGTTCATTATTTTGTAACCCTAATTTTTGCCTAGGTCACCCTTTTGTGGGATTCCTAGCGGGTCTTTTGCTCTTATTTTTGCGCAGCCCCCTTTTTGGGTTTCCTGCCGAGCTTCTTTTATTTTAAAGGATTTCTTTTTATCCATGATGGCACTTGTTGAGGCCAAGGGAAGGTGCTCCAAGTTGTCACACACACTTCCACATAAAAATGATGCGGGTTTATTGTTATTAAGACGATTTTAACCTCATTTATGTTTATTCAAACAGGGTTAAATAATGCGGTCTAGAATTTTATTGTAAGCAAGAAAAGAAGCAATAAGAAATAATGAAGAATGATTTTATTATAATCATAGTGGAAACATGTGCCCTATCGAGGCTCGGGGGTCGGGCTGTCCCCGAGGAGTAATCTCTAATAGTCATCAGGTTTACACATCCCTATCGGAAGGAGGAGAGCACTTGATGACGACGACCGGCCTTGATGCTTGTGAACCGGCCTTCTAAAGATCTGGCTTAAAGAACGTCGAGAAGGATCTTGATTCCTCTTCGTTCTTTGATCTTTAACAGGGTTGTATCCTAACCCTTGTTTCCCCGGATTATCCTTGATGATGGGTAGCTCCGGAATTCCTTGGGAGTCCTTGCCAAGTCCTTGTCCCGGCAAGTATCCATTCTTGGTGAGCATATGGGCTACCTTCTTCATTTCTCGGGGAAATGTCTCAACATTGGCGATCTCCAATTGGAAGGCGGTTTCTAAAGCTTCCTCTGCTGCATCCACATAAGGTATGTTGGATGGCTTGCTGATGAGTATGTCATCTTCAGCTTGTACAGTCACCAGTTTGTCACCCACTATGAACTTGACTTTCTGGTGGAGCGTTGTTGTGTGGAAAACCGCAAGTGTACGGTTGTCGTCAAGTAATAAATATCGAATCACAGGGACTACGTGTTTGACCTAGAATTACTAGTATTTTAATTTGAATTTTAAAACAGATAGAATGTTTGTTTTGAGATGATAAGATCAGATTCGCTGGTAAAAGAGATAGTAATGCAATTAATGAATAAGATAAAACTTTAAGATAAGATAAGGAGATTTCCGGGAATCTAGGGTTCGCACAAAGAGTTCCAACAATATTGAATTATTATTTTCATTAATTAATTCTATTCCATCTTGAAGGTAATCTTAACCTAATTTAATCCTTGCACCTTCTTAGGCTACGAGGACGTGTTCAATTAAAATTAATCCCTACTCTCGTGGTAATTACGTTCAATTAAACCCATTAAGATCTTTGTTAATCTATTACTCCTCGAAAGCTTAAATCAACTCTCGTGATTTAACACTCAAGTCTGTTCCTTTAGGTTCCGATAATTAGGTTCTCCTCTCAGTTCATCCCTAATTATCTATGATTATGAAAATTAAGATTAATTGTTTATCATAATTATAATCAAGTTCTCCTCTCAGTTCATCCTTAATTAATGTTATTATGAAAACAATAATGTTAAAGTTCATATATAAAATATAAAAGAACAAATCAAGAATTGGAATAAAATTAAGAAACTGAATAATGCATTAATAAAGAGGTTCTCAAAGGCTAAGCCCTGATCCCAGAAAAAGGGAAACTACTCACAGGAGTTCATAGTAGTTCTCCAAGAAAAGAAGAATAAAAGAAAAGCAAACCTTAGAGTCGATGGCACAGGCGCCCAACCTTCTCCAAGTGTCAAAAACTAAAAAACTGTCTCCGAAAACAAAAAGTGTTGTTCTAGGCTAACCTCATCTAATTTATAACCTAAAAGGGTAAAAAGGTAAAACTACCAAGATAAAAATTACAAAAATAAAAATAAAACATAAAACTTAAAAAGCTGGGACGCGAAGTGAATCACGGCCGTGACTTAGAATCACGACCGTGATCTTCTCTTGAGCACATCTATGAAGGGTCAGTGGCGTTCACGGGTGTGATTGGGAGTCACGGCCGTGATTTTCTCTGGTGAATCACGGGCGTGATTTAGAATCACGGCCGTGATTTTCCCTGTAGCTCAGCATTTCCTCTTTAATTCTTAAATCTTGATCCTGCTCAGAGAAAACACAACACATACCAAGAAAAGCATAAAATAGGAAAATGATATAAAAATTTATTAAAAACATGAAAGATATGCATGATTATGCTATGAATTCTTGTGAATTAAAGTGCTAAAATACGAGTAAAATACACAACATCAAATAACCCCAAACTTGAACTTTTGTTTGTCCTCAAACAATAATTAGCACTTTGAAAAAAAAAGAATCATCAAGAATTAACTGAGCATTTAAAATCTTCACTCTTAGTCTCACAAGGTCCAATTAGAATCTTAATCTTTCATTACTAGCGCCAACTCTTAGTTTCTAAGAGTTTCATGATGTCAAATCTTGTAAAGCTCATTAGTTAAACGAAGATAATTTAACAGAAATAATTTTTCAATGCTTGTGACACAAATAGGGGTAATATTTTTATTTTTGTTTTTGTCTCACCTAAAACATTTCCCCAGTAGCCAATCGGTGTAGAGAGGATGATAATTTCAAGAACACGTAGCCTCAAAGGGGGTCTAGCTATTTTACTAAACAATTCCCCAGTAGCTAATTAGTTCCCTTAGTTTTCTAAGGTTAAGAATATTCTCCCTCTAACCTATGACCTCAAAGGGGTGCTAGGTGATTTTTTTTTTTTTTTTTTTATTATTACCCCCCAAAAGCTTTTAAGCACGAATTAAAAAGAATTTATCTTCAAGAGACTATTTTTATAATTCTCGATCATTTCAAGTCTCAATACTAAGAACCAAGTGCTAGCCACAAAACCAGCTAATTTTTCAACCTTTTGTTCTGAGACTTCAAGATTCAATTCATCACATTCAGTGTTTTCAAAGACGAACAATTTCATTAAAAATATTTACTTTTCAAACACAAATTCAAGCTGGGATTAACTGAATATGTATATATGCATGATTTTTTTTTATTTTTTTATTTTTTTATTTATTTATTTTTTTTTTTTTTTACTTTGCATGAATGAATGAAATGCGTACATCCTCCTAACCCCAAACTTAAAGATTTGCTTGTCCCGAAGCAAAGAGCTAATGAATGCATGATAGATTATTTTGACAAAATTATAAAATGCATGAATATGCAACCAACCCACAACAGAAAGGAATGCTTGTCCCTAAGCATCAGAGTAAAATAAGGAATAAGAAAGATCTCACTGTGGTGGAAAATCATCTGGATACCGTTGAATGTGCCATTGATACATTTGATCAACCATGTAATTATAATGCTGCTGGCGTTCATCCATTTGTTTCAGCCGGTTATCCATTGATTGAATAGCTGCCAGGATAGCAGCATTGTCCACCTCAGGTCCAGGATGTAGAGGGGGTTGTTCAGGAGCTGCTTCCTCATCTGCAGGAGCCGCTTCCTCAGCTGCTGGAGGTAGGTCCTCTAATGGCTCCAGTGGAAATTGCCGTGTAGCCCGGTTCTTCACGGTGTATGTTAGATTTGGTAACTGGTGGTGCACTCCCGACTGGGTTACTACAAAGTAGTATTTATCATCTTCATCTTTCGCAATGCAGTTCATAGAAGAGCAGGTAGCAAAATTAATAGTACGGCTTCCAGGGAGTGATTCTAACTGGTCCAGCCAAGCGTGATAGCCAAGGTGTTTGGCTATAGTGGTAATGAGGCCGCCATTCACAATCGCACCGTGGCTGGTATTGGAAATACTCTGGAACTGTCGTGCCAAATGACTGCCAGAATCAATAGGCTCCTCTCTGTTTTCCATCATAGCCCATAAAAGTAAAAGGTCGCTCAAACGAACCTTTCCTTCAGAATCACCTCGGGCCAAAACAATAGAGGCAATAAAGCGGTGCATAATACGGATGGCGGGATGGCGGAAAGCAGAGGAATTACATTTTCCAGCGACCCAATTACTTGTACCTATCAAACTATACCAAAAAGAACCAGGGTTGAAAGAACTTGGGGTTCTCGTGCTCCCTCCAGTGGGAAATCCAAAAATATTATTGAACTGAGCCAGGGTTAATTCGTGTTCTTGGTTAAACATACGGAAAGAAATCAAACCTTCAGAACAATTTGGCCCAGATAATATTTCCGTGTGGAGAGAGCTCAAGAACTCAAGAACTAGTCGAGGATAAACAACATCATTATGCATGGTAGCAAAGGTTGTCCACCCAATGTTAGTTAACATGAAATTGATATCAGCACGTAAACCCAACTTACGAATAAATGGGAAGTCGAGATACCTGGTAGGATGGATATTGCGGAAGCGTAATACCTCGTTCCGCTCACGCTGTTCATCGTTCCGATAGAACCTCGGAGGAAGGTGCGGAATTTCACTTGCTTCTTCCTCGTAACTGTGGGTATCGGAAGCGGTGGAGGACGAACCAACGGTACGGGTGCGCTTGGGAGCCATGGATGAACGGAAGGAGTGAATGTGGGAGGAAGAGGGAAGAAGAGGAAGAAGAAGTGAGAAGCTAGGGTTTGGGAGAGAAGAAAAGAGAGAATGGGCAGAGTTCGTAAGTTTGAGAGAAGTGAGAATGTAAAAGGAGGGGGAAAAATATATAAGGGAAAAGGGGAATTTCAAAAAAATCACGGGTTGTATGTGTTGAGCGTCAGCAGGGAATCACGGGCGTGATTGGAAATCACGGCCGTGATTCTCTCTGGAGTTTTCCAAAAAATTTTCCAGAGAAGATCACGCCCGTGATTTAGAGTCACGGTCGTGATTCTCTCTGGAGTTTTCCAAAAAATTTTCCAGAGAAGATCACGCCCGTGATTTAGAGTCACGGTCGTGATTCTCTCTGGAACTCTGAAAATTTTTTGTTTTTTTTTTATTTTTTTGTTTTTTTTTTTTTTATTTTTTTTTTGGAATAAAATTAATGAAATGCGTACGTCCTCCTAACCCCAATCTGTTGAAGGCTCAAGAAGACTTTCTACTAGAGGATCTTTTTCTTTACACGGGGGACTTGAATCGATCAAGCAAGCATAATTAGGTTGAATCCGCTCAAGATCTATGTGCTTTCCTCCAACTAGAAAATTCTCCAAGGGATCCCTCAAAATAGATCTCATGACTTCTTCCTCCATGTCTTTAGGCAATATATCAACCCTGCAGCAAATATTTTCAAGAGAAGGTTGTCTAACAGATTTAGCAATATTAAATTCCATTGTTTCATCATTAATGGATAAGGACAATTTTCCATGTTTGACATCTACTATCACGCCTGCTGTAGCCAAAAATGGTCTACCTAGTATGATTGGTATTTGTTTGTCCTCTTCCATTTCTAAAACAACAAAATCTCCCGGAATTAAAAATTTACCTATCTTAACTGGAACATCTTCTAAAATTCCTATGGGATATTTTATAGATCTATCTGCTAACTGGATTGACATTGCTGTAGGCTTTAATTCTCCCATATCTAATTTCTTGCAAATTGATAAAGGCATTAAACTGATACTTGCCCCAAGGTCACATAAGGCTTTTTCAAACCTTAGATTTCCAATGAGACAAGGTATAGAGAAACTACCAGGATCCTTAAGTTTTTTGGGCAAATTATGATGGATCAATGTAACAGTCTCTCTATCATCCAATTTCCTTCGGTTAGCTAAAAGATCCTTAAGAAATTTAGCATATGTAGGCATCTGTTGTAGAGCTTCTACAAATGGAATGTTTACATACACTTGTTTGATCATATTTAAAATTTTTTCAAATTGTCTATCAAGTTTAGTCCTTGCTAACCTTTGGGGAAAAGGAATTGGAGGGTGATAAACAGTTTGAGGCTTTGATGAAGATACTTTTTCTTTTTCTAATCTCTCTTTTTCAGGTTTTTCAACCATAGGAGAAGCGTCTTCATCAAGCTCAATATTATCATTTTGATTAGACACAGGTCCGTCTAATTTCTTCCCACTCCTTAAAGTAACAGCATTAACATTTTCAGCTGGGTTTGCAACTGTTTTACCTGGGAACTTACCTGGAGAATTGTTTGAACTAGGCATCAACTGTGCAATTTGATTTTCCAGCATCTTGTTGTGGAGAGTAATATTCTCAACCTTGACAGCAAGGTTTTGAATAGAATTTGCCATTGAATCATTGGTCTGTTTTTGATTAGTGACAAAATTCTCCATAAGGTTTTCTAATCTTGAAACACTTTGTTGAATTGAGGGTGTCTGTACTGGATTTCCTTCCCCATTAATGAAGTGATTGGACGGACGGAAATTAGGTTGCTGATTGCTAGTTCCTTGAACTGGGTTATTCTTCCAAGAAAAGTTAGGATGATTCTTCCAACCAGGGTTGTATGTGTTGGAATATGGATTACTCTTCTCTCTTCGAGGAGTGTCATAGAAATTATGAGAAGCTGCCACCTGTTCAGTAGTATCTTCTTTTTCTCCAGTAAAAATTGAGGTACAATCTACTGCAGTGTGCCCTTGTTCCCTACAAAGGTCACATACTTGATTTGTAGCCACTGAATTAACCTTAGCTTTTTCCATCTTGTCTAATCTTTGATTAAGAGTATCAAATTTTGCTAAGAGTAACTCAATATTGTTCACTTCATATCGCCCCGGAGTTCCTTTCCTTGCTGTGACTTCTCTTTCACTGTATTGGCTGTGATTTGAGGCTACATTTTCCAAAATAATCATGCAGTCATTAATAGGTTTCCCCATGAAAGATCCTCCAGCTGCTGAGTCTAATATCATGGTGCTTTGTTGGTCCAATCCTTCAAAGAAAAATTGGATGGTAAGCCAACGGTTGAAGCCATGTTGTGGGCATGCTTAAAGATATCCTTTGAACCGCTCCCATGCTTCATAAATAGTTTCTCCAGTGCCTTGTTGGAAATTAGTGATTTTCTTCCTCAATTCTTTAGTTTTAGAAGGAGGAAAGAATTTCTCTAGAAAAGCTCTTTCACATAATTCCCAAGTTGCTATCTTTTCTCTAGGCACTGTTCTTAGCCACACCTTTGCCTTATCTCTCAAGGTGAGTGAGAATAAGCGGAGTCGCATTCCATCAGAAACTTCATCATCAAATTGCTGGGTCTCACAGATTTCCAAGAACCCCTCTAAGTGGTCATTAGGATCTTCTGATGGTAGTCCTCCAAAGGTGTTCTGTTTGAGCATATTCACCAGAGAAGCTGGTACAGTAGCTCCAGTTCGCATCTCCCCTCCAGGTATCCCACGAGCTACGGGTGCAGAGTAATCCCGAAGCGGTAAATTATCTCGTTGTGCAGCCATGTCAAATTCTCTAAAAAGGTTTCTTTTCCTTCTCAGGAGAGTTCTTTCAATCTCAGGATCAAGTGGTGTTGGTTTCCCAAGACGTAGAGATCTCTTTTGCATTAACCCTAAGGCACTGCAAAAAAAAAAAAAAAAAAAGTGACCCGTGAAATCTGAATTGGAGAAGTAAACACTAAAAAAAAAAAATTATTTATTTATTAATTTTTTTTTTTTTTTTTTAAATTCGAATTAAAATAATTGTAATTTAAATCAAGAGACGTAGTCCCCGGCAACGGCGCCAAAAACTTGATGTGTGGAAAACCGCAAGTGTACGGTTGTCGTCAAGTAATAAATATCGAATCACAGGGACTACGTGTTTGACCTAGAATTACTAGTATTTTAATTTGAATTTTAAAACAGATAGAATGTTTGTTTTGAGATGATAAGATCAGATTCGCTGGTAAAAGAGATAGTAATGCAATTAATGAATAAGATAAAACTTTAAGATAAGATAAGGAGATTTCCGGGAATCTAGGGTTCGCACAAAGAGTTCCAACAATATTGAATTATTATTTTCATTAATTAATTCTATTCCATCTTGAAGGTAGTCTTAACCTAATTTAATCCTTGCACCTTCTCAGGCTACGAGGACGTGTTCAATTAAAATTAATCCCTACTCTCGTGGTAATTACGTTCAATTAAACCCATTAAGATCTTTGTTAATCTATTACTCCTCGAAAGCTTAAATCAACTCTCGTGATTTAACACTCAAGTCTGTTCCTTTAGGTTCCGATAATTAGGTTCTCCTCTCAGTTCATCCCTAATTATCTATGATTATGAAAATTAAGATTAATTGTTTATCATAATTATAATCAAGTTCTCCTCTCAGTTCATCCTTAATTAATGTTATTATGAAAACAATAATGTTAAAGTTCATATATAAAATATAAAAGAACAAATCAAGAATTGGAATAAAATTAAGAAACTGAATAATGCATTAATAAAGAGGTTCTCAAAGGCTAAGCCCTGATCCCAGAAAAAGGGAAACTACTCACAGGAGTTCATAGTAGTTCTCCAAGAAAAGAAGAATAAAAGAAAAGCAAACCTTAGAGTCGATGGCACAGGCGCCCAACCTTCTCCAAGTGTCAAAAACTAAAAAACTGTCTCCGAAAACAAAAAGTGCTGTTCTAGGCTAACCTCATCTAATTTATAACCTAAAAGGGTAAAAAGGTAAAACTACCAAGATAAAAATTACAAAAATAAAAATAAAACATAAAACTTAAAAAGCTGGGACGCGAAGTGAATCACGGCCGTGACTTAGAATCACGACCGTGATCTTCTCTGGAGCACATCTATGAAGGGTCAGTGGCGTTCACGGGTGTGATTGGGAGTCACGGCCGTGATTTTCTCTGGTGAATCACGGGCGTGATTTAGAATCACGGCCGTGATTTTCCCTGTAGCTCAGCATTTCCTCTTTAATTCTTAAATCTTGATCCTGCTCAGAGAAAACACAACACATACCAAGAAAAGCATAAAATAGGAAAATGATATAAAAATTTATTAAAAACATGAAAGATATGCATGATTATGCTATGAATTCTTGTGAATTAAAGTGCTAAAATACGAGTAAAATACACAACATCAAGCGTAGAGGGTACAGCTTTCGCATCATGAATCCAAGGTCGGCCAAGGAGACAGCTGTATGCCGGAGTAATGTCCATCACTTGAAATTCGACGTTGAAGATAGTGGGTCCAATTTGGATTGGAAGATTGATTTCTCCCACTACTTCTCTTTTAGATCCGTCGAAAGCTCGAACGATCATCTTGCTCGGGCGCATTTGGACTCCCTTGATTGCCACTTGATCGAGCGTTCTTTTTGGCATTACGTTCAAGGAAGATCCATTATCCACCAAGACCTTTGCGATGTGATACTCTTTGCACTTTACAGAGATGTGCAAGGGGTTGTTGTGGTTCGGTCCCTCAGCGGGGATCTCTTCATCGGTGAAAGAGAGGTGATCATTAGCCGTGATGTGACTAACAATCCCCTCAAATTTGTCTTGGGAGATGGTATGCGACACATATGCCTCGTTCAAGACTTTCAACAGAGCTTGTCGATGCAGTTCGGAGCATAGGATCAACGACAACAGAGTAATCTTTGCTGGCGTCTTATGAAGTTGATCCATGATGGAGTACTCGCTTTGTCGGATGTACTTTAACAGCTCGTCAGTCTCCTCCTCGGATTCTTTATTCTCCTCGGTTTTCTCCTTTTCTTTTCCTTTATTCTTGGGAGCTTTATCCTGAAGATCTTCGGGAGTGTAGATCCTGCCACTCCTAGTCATGCCCCCAAGTCCAGCGATGTTGGAGATATCGTTGTCGGCAGAAGAATGGATGTCATATATCCATGGCACAGCCTTATTTGATTCGTAGGGAAAAGGCCTTGGAGTAGTGATCCTTAACGGTGTTGGACCTTCCCCTTTGTTCGTCTTGATTACCAACAACGGAGTTGACGTGTGTTCGCTTGGCGCGGTTGTTGGCTTACATTTGATAACGAACGGCGTGCGATCCATTCTTTGAACATACGCATCGATTAATTCTTTCTTTTTATTAATGTTTATTAATGGATTACTAGGAGAGATGTATGAAATGAATGACTCCTAGATCCCTCCATGATCTATATGCATGATATGAGATGATGATGTTGAATATGCATGCATTGTGTTTATTGAACTAAGCATTATCATGTTTTCGGGATGTCCCTAAGATGATGCATGATATTGCTTGGTTTTGGGTAAATATCATTTTTCTTTGTTTTTTGAATATATATTTTTTTTGTATTTTTAGGGTGAAAAGGGAAACTACCTATATGAATGTGATGAAGGTAGATGTTAACACCATGTAATGGAAGATTCTTATTTCTATTTATTCTTATTATTTAAAAAGGAATGTTGTATGTTTAAAAGGTGCAATGTATGCTCATACAATGTCACATAAAAATGCACAAACAATTCACTCATCCACGAACAGTCACGAGCGAATCACGAGGTAGGGGTATCCTGCAGAAAGGTGCATATTCAAGGTGGTTCTAACTGTTCTCACCAGTCCAAGGCCCCCAAGGTGCCCCCATTATAGGGACCCAATTCCTCTTGTCGTAAGCCGATGGAAAGCTCCAACGTACTGTCGGACTCGAGTTCATGGTTATCACCTTGAGTGATGCTTTCCGACAACGGTCTACGGGCACCTATAGATAGACCCATTCGACAACCGGCCGTACTAACATCCACTCCCTATGGCTTACCACTCATGCCCCCGGGTATAGAGGGAACTGTTGTGTGCAATGGTTTGTGTGCAATTTATATTTCAAACAATTGCGGAAAATTAAACATACAACAGTTATTAAAGCCATATAAATAAAGCATGTTATCATACAAACAAGGGGTAATAAAGTAATTTTAACTATTATTTGTTAAAAATAATCTGTCACTAAATGGGACTGACTCTCGAGGCTTCCCCAGCAGAGTCGCCATCTGTCGCCACCGGCCCAAAACGGGCTTTCGGCATTCGCGAAGGATGGTTGGACTCTTTTATTTGTTTAAAAATATGGATTGCAAGAATGACTTATTCTCAAACTGAGACCTTGTCAAACGAGCAATTTTATTAAAAGGCTCACCAATCCATGTTAATCCCAAGCGGGACCCTCCATGGATTAGCGGTTTTCATAAAAGGAAGGGTTAATGGAGTCGCCACCAATGTTTTACTCAAAACATTGGAAAAAGAAGTTTAAGGCAATCGATTCAAAAATCGACTTCGGCCATGACAACCAGAGTCGGGTAAGGGAGTCGGTTACGCGTGGGGAAGGTGTTAGCACCCCACAGCGCCCCTTTCGGGTTCCCTATGACAGATTATTTCTAAAAATAATAGTGCGAAATTACTAAATTACCCCTATTTATTATAAGCGATTGTAAATTAAATATCTACATGATGATAAATTTAAATATGCAACAATCAGAAAGCGGTAAAAGAAGGGATTTTTAGAAAAGAAACCTCTTGAAGCGTGCTTTTTATATATCAATGAAGTCTAGGAGGCTTTTTGGCACTCCCTCCCTCTACAAGCTCGCTCACTCCTTCCTAAAAAATTTTAACTATGGAAATCCGGAAGATTTCCCTTCGACTAAGTTCGAATCTCCAAGCTAAATGCTCGGAATTCCAGAACTTCATCGGATCGACTCCCAGAGAGATTTCTAGGGCAGAACACTGCTCAAAAACCCCAGAATACTCAAGGAGGGAGTCAAAACTGTGTAAAAGTGTCGAATGACGTTCAAATGACGTCTTATTTATAGGGAACAGGCGCAATACGGGCCCTGGAGTCAATACGGCCCGTATTGAAGTTTTGAACTACAATACGGCCGTATTGAATTCAGTACGGCCGTATTGAAGTTCAAAAACCTCAATACGGCCGTATTGAGTTCAGTGCAGCCGTATTGAAGTTCAGAAACTTCAATACGGCCGTATTGAGTTCAGTGCGGCTGTATTGAAGTTCAGAAACTTCAATACGGCCGTATTGAGTTCAGTGCGGCCGTATTGTAGTTCAAAATGTTCAATACGGCCGTACTGAACTTTTGGGAGGCCGTATTGGGCTTCATTCCCTCCACTTCCTTATTTTGAGCTATTATAAGACCTCTAGACCTACAGAGAATCCTCCTAGGGCCTTCCATGAGTCCTTCTGGCTGACTTTCCTTCAGTCTTCAAGAGTCTTCAAGCTTTATTTCCGACCCAGACAATTTTAGGGGTCTACAACGAGCCATTTGCTTGAGTCTCGAACTTAGTCGAAGGGAAATCTTTTAGATTTCCATAGTCAAAAATTATTTTTTAGGAAGGAGCGAGCGAGCTTGTAGAGGGAGGGAGCGCCAAAAAGCCTCCTAAACTTCATTGATATATAAAAAGCACGCTTCAAGAGGTTTCTTCTCTAAAAATCCCTTCTTTTACCGCTTTCTGATTGTTGCATATTTAAATTCGTCATCATGTAGATATTTAATATATAATCGCTTATAATAAATAGGGGTAATTTAGTAATTTTACGCTATTATTTAATAAATAATTCGTCATAGGGAACCCTAATGGGGCGTTGTGGGGGTGCTAACACCTTCCCCGCACGTAACCGACTCCCTTACCCAACTCTGGTTGTAATGGCCAAAGTTGATTTATAAAATCAATTGCCTTAAATCTTTTTCCAATGTTTTGAGTAAAATATTGGTGGCGACTCCAAGAACCCTACCTTTTGCGAAAACTACTAATCCATGGAGGGTCCCGTTTGGGATTAACATGGATTGGTAAATCATTTTAATAAAATTGTTAGTTCGACAAGGTCTCAGTTTGAGAATAAGTCGTTCTAACAATCCATCATTTTCCAAAACTTTAAAATGAGTCATGACCATCGTCGCGAATGCCAAGGTCCGTTTCGGCGGGTGGCGACAATATGAAAGCCCTTTTTTTTTGCACAGGTAATTTGGTTTGTTTGGTAAAATAAGATCTAAAATATTTGACAATTATGCAAAATTTGCTCAGCTCAAGGTTTTCCGTCTAAGCGTTCTATCATCTGCTTCAAGAAAAATGTTTCTTATATTAATACTTCAAGTCTTCGCATTTTCCTTCTAAAGATAGTTTGTATTGAAGAATGAGTAGTAGACGAACCTTTCGTGTAATATATATGTTAAGAAAAATTTGCGTTTGCGTCTGAAAAATGGTTTTAATGAAGAATAGACAATAGACAAAGTTTTCAATATGATTTGTCAATTAAGAAGAGTTTGCATCTCAAATATAAATAAAACAATGCAATCATTTTTATACTGGTTCGCTCAACTGAGCTACGTCTAATCTCCTTCAACTGAAGGGTTCCACTAGATATGAAATAAAGTACAATGAGTATTATCGTCCACTCCTAAAGATGAGTATTCTCGACCACTCCTAGCTCGCCAGCTTCACTCACCAACGCTAGTATTTTCTTATCAGCCTC
Organism: Cajanus cajan; assembly: GCF_000230855.2. Taxonomy (NCBI): domain Eukaryota; kingdom Viridiplantae; phylum Streptophyta; class Magnoliopsida; order Fabales; family Fabaceae; genus Cajanus; species Cajanus cajan. The sequence continues at coordinate 44,627,358 of NC_138521.1, read as the reverse complement.
TTCAGGCTAACAATGAGTATTATAGACCACCTAGGTCACGACCACTCCTGGTTACGACTATTCTAGACCACCCAGGTCACGGCAACTCCTGGTCACGAGTATTCTCAATCACTCCTGGTTGGCTAGCTTCACTCACCAGCTCTAGTATTCTTCAACCACTTCTGGTTCCCCAAGTATTCTCAACCACTCCTAGCCCGCCAGCTTCACTCACCAGCACTAGTATTTTCTTATCAGCCACTTCTAGCTAGTAGTGAGTATTCTCGACCACCTCCTGGCCCATCAGCTTCACTCGTCGATGCTAGTATATTCTTATCAGCCACTTCTAGCTAGTAGTGAGTATTCTCGACCACTTCCTGGCCCGTCGGCTTCACTCGTCGACGCTAGTATATTCTTATCAGCCACTTCTAGCTAGCAGGGAGTATTCTTTGACTAGCCTCTCCAGGCTTTACAAGTATTCTTTCCCTAGTCTCTTCAGGCTTTATACATGATAGACGTATAATCAAGTTTGATTATTTGGTTTACTCTCACAAAGAGGATACATATATGATTTACACTCTCTAAGGTTTCACTACCTTAGTCCTATAGAGATTTTGAGTGTGTGGGTTACTCTCGTAGAGAGGATAAAAAGGTTTCTACACTCGCTAAGGTTTTTGTCCCTAAGTTACACTTAGAACACCTTAGACTACAGAGATAAATACAGTTGCTCGATTGTATATTTTGACTCTAAATGCTTCGTCTCTGATTTCTCTATTTCATGAGCTTGATCTCTCTTTAACCATAGTTACGATTAAGTCATAGCCGAGGGCAATGCCACCTTTCCCGATTTGAGGTTATGGCATATATATAGTCTTCTAGAATTTTCCCGTTGCATATGTCCGTTGAAGCTGATATTGTCATTCGAGACTAGTTCGATTCTTTATTTAATGCATTTTATCTTGCATTAAATGTTGCTTCTTGTTCATAGACATTGTGTGTTTTCTGAACCTGCAGTTTCTAATTTTTACTGAGACCTAGGAGCTTATTGTCTTTTTCCGGTCATGTAGCTACAGGGACTTTGTCTTTTTCTGAAAAGCGGGTGTCCTTTTTCTGATACACTCATGATTTGACGTTTAAGTTTGCTTTTCTTCTTTCTTTTTCTCTTCTCACAACTTTGATAACTTCATGTACTTTCCTGTGAGCATAGACGATAATCAAATTTTTCTTTGAAGCTTGATTCTTCTCTTGCTTGCATGTCAGATTACGTCTTTGTCTGATAGTCCATGTGATGGAGGACCATCCTTGAAGCATCATATAGGGCCTATCACAAGGTCCATGGCTAGGAGAGTAGAGGAAGATGAAGAACACACCACACCAAAGGCCATGATCATCATGTGTGTGGAATTTTAGCCATTTCCTTAATTTGTTGCTTCCTTTTCCCATTTTGCCCTTGTATTTTGGGGTACATTAGATATTAGGATTTGATTTTGTATTCTTATTTAGCCTTTGTATTATGGGGAAAAATTAGTCTTAGGATTTATTTTAGGACTTAAGCCTTATTTTTAAGGTCAAAAGTCCATTTCTTTCTTTTTTTGACCTAAGGGTACTTTAGTCTTTTAGGAGGGATGAGACCCATTTCATTTGGGATGCATTTAGGGTTCATTTAGGGTGCATTTGGACACCAAAATTTCGGCCAAATGCTCCCAAGAAACCCTAGATGCCTTTCTTTCCCTATAAGTACTCTAGGTAACCCACCTTGTAGCCACTTTGGAAATTAATGAATTTGAGTGAGCCTTTGTGCCTCTTCATTCCTTCCTTAGTCCCCTAGGAACTCCATGGCCCCCTATCCTCTCCTCTCTACCTAGAGTGAGCTTGGGTCTTCCTTGGTTGGCCTTCATCAGCCTAAGTGAAGTGAGCTAGCCTAAAGGAGCTACACCACCAAACACCATCCATTTCTCTCCTTCATTTTGTGCGTCACCCTTCACCTTCCCAAACACCAAATCCTCCACTTCCATACCCTTGAAGAGATCATCCTTCACATCATATCAACCTTGGAGAAGAGAAGGAATCAACCACTAACTCTCATGGAGAAGTTGGTTCCATCATGTGGAATCAAGAGCCATGGTTGTCTTCAAGGGTAACTTGTCTCTTCTCTTTTGTGTCTTCTAAATGTTTCTTGTCATGTCTATGTCTTCTCATATGTCTTGATGTTATCCTCTAAAATATTGCTTAAAATGTTGTCTTCTTGTTGAGTGGTTCATTGTTGGTTCACGAGCCTTCCTTTGTTGTGCTCTAGGTTTCCTTTAAAATAGGTTCTTGTGTGCTTTTCTCCATTTTCACCCTTGCTGGAAAATTTTGTCAAGAACATGATGAACACTTTATGAACCCCATTTTAATCTTTATTTGTCCAAGTTTTGTCTCAAGTTTGTGTTTCTCTCACTTTTTCACCCAAATACCAAGTATATGCATGATACCTTCACTTGATGCATGTAATATGGAAATGAATGATGCATGTTTCCTCTCCTAAGTGGCTGGCCAAACATTTTGCATGTTCTTAGAGGTCATTCATGCATGTTATTTAGTTCATGACATGTTCTAAAAGTTTGTTGAATTCCATGTGAATTTGTCTCCTATACATGCATGGTTAGCCACCCCTACATGCTCATCATCACATGATTGTCCCTTGTCCTTTGTATGACAACCAAGTAGTGTTTTGTTGCTGAAAAATCTGCCAAGAATGTGTGTTTGTTTGCTGAAAAAAAACTGCACCAAATTAGTACATAGTACAAGACACATTCCACCTTACAAAAGTTGTTTTTTGCATGCCACTTGTCCTTTTTGTCTCCTACTTTTTTGTGCTACTTTTAATTCACCCACAAGTGTAAAAACCAAGCAACATAACAAGGTTAAAATTAAAAAAAAAACTGACCAAGGGGCTGCACCAATAGCTGGCTGAAAAAAATACAAGAGAAAAAAAAATTCAAAAGGAAATTGTTGCTAGACTTGTGGACAATTACCATTTTACCCTTGCACAATTGGAGTGGACTTGGACCATTTTTTGTACCCATATTTGGACCCATTTTATGACAAAAACCGTGGCTGGACATTAAGGAAAGGACCTTACACTAATTGATTTCATTTAAGGACAAGGAACATTAAACACTTAATTCTATTCTAGAACCCTTCTAGGATTTTCCTTTGAGTGCTTGCCTTCTTAAATGTGCCTTAATTTTTTGCTTGTCTTTCTTGGAATTCCTTGTGTTTTGTCTCATCAATAATCCTCTTGAGTTTAGCCTTCCTAATTGAGGATTTTTAGTTTTTATTTCTTGCCCTCCTTTCTTGCTCTTGGTTGGTTTGTTTCACTTGGTGTAGATGAAGCCTACTTCCACACTTCCATGCAATTTTGGGGAAGATTGAGTTGGAGGAGTTGGCCATGAGATCCAAAGAGATTTGGGAGGGAACCATCACAAACATAGAGTGCTAAACACATCGGGAGGAAACTAACCAAGTTTTCTCATTGTGAAGGGAACACCAAATTGGAACTTGAAAAATTTTCTTGTTTTGTTTATTTACTCTTTCTTTTGTACCAATTTTGTGTTGTTTTGATTGGGCCACTTGTGTCTTGGTCCTTATTCATTCAATTGGGTTGTAAATTGGCCTCTTAAATTAATTAGTTTTTAGGAGTAGTTTCGTTTAGTACTTGTGGAAGTGTTTTGAAAACCCCCAAGGTCACTTCAAGCTTCCACCCTAGGACTTCCGACTAGTATATGCTTTATTGCTTTCCTTTAATTCTCTTAGTTGTTAGCATAATTCCTTAGATTTTTGTATGTTCGTTTAGAGGCTTCCAAAGTTGCCTACTAAGGGTCCGAACACACACTCACTCTTGTGCTAAAATTGTTTTTGTGAGAAAAGTGAAAAGGGGCTTAGTGATTTCTACTTGAAAAGGCTTGGTTTTTAAGAGACTCTTTGTAGTCCACCTCCCTTGATAGTTCACTTTGTGCACTTAGGCCTCTATCATTACTCTTGCACTCAAAAGCTTTTGTGAAAACCTTTTATCACTCACTCTTTGTGAAAATATTTTCAAGAACCTCTTTGTGAAAACCTTTCTTGATCAAAGATGAGTGATCATTCAAGTGTAAGGGGTCAAAATACTCATAGTAGTAGACATAGTCTTAGGGATGAGCTTAGAGAACTTAGGGAGTATATAAAAAGAAAAGAAGAAGAAAATGCAAAAAGAGAGGAAGAACATAAGAGAAAAGAGAGAGAAAATGAGAAAAACAAAAAGGAAATAAAAGAGATGTTAGCAAAACTAGTCATGGGAGGGGGAGTTGGGGGATCCAACCCAAGGGTAAGCATCCCTAGAAGTGAAAGTGAGGGTAGTCAACACCCTACAAACCCCCTAAGTGATAGCCATTATAGTAGTCATCACAATGATGATTACTATCAAAGGCCACCAAGAACACAAAGACCAAGACCAACGGAGTCTTCCAATAAGGAACCCAACATTACTCTTCCCTCATTTTATGGCAAAGACAATGTTGAAACATATTTAGATTGGGAAATGAAAGTTGAACAACTTTTTTCTTGCCATGGAATAAGTGAAAAGAAAAAGGTTTCTTTAGCAACCCTTAGCTTCCAAGGGCATGCTATGTATTGGTGGACCTCTTTAGAAAAAGAAAGAAGAATGCATCATGAACCCCCAATTCAATATTGGAATGAACTCCGTAGTGCCTTAAGGAGGAGGCATATTCCCCCATACTATGACCGTGAGCTTATGGATAAGCTTCAAAGGTTGAAACAAGGTTCATCTAGTGTGGAGGAGTATAGGCAACAAATGGAGTTACTTATGATGAGGGCGGGTATAAGGGAAGAAGAGAGGACTACCATTTCTAGATTTCAAAGTGGTTTAAACCTTGAAATAAGAGACAAAGTTGAACTTTTACCTTATAGAGATTTAAATGAACTTGTTCAACTTTGTTCAAGGGTGGAGCATCAACTTAAAAGAAAATTTTTTTGAAAAGACTCCACTCCATCTTATTCCAAGAGTTTCAAGAAGGAGGGTCACTCTTCCCTACCTTATCCCAAAGACGAAAAAGACAAAAAAGAAGAAAAAGAAAAATCATCTTTTAAAGAATCTTCCAAAGAGTCTAAGTCAAGTGAAATCAAGTGCTTTAAGTGTCTTGGAAGAGGACATATTGCTTCTCAATGTCCTACAAAGAAAACCATGGTTTTAAAGGCCCAAGATCACTATAGTAGCCTTGATGAAGCTACTTCATCTTCCTCTAGTAGTGAAGAAGAAGCCATAGAATCCGAGGAAGAGATTTTCCTTGTGAAGGAGACTTACTTTTAGTAAGAAGGCTTCTTAACAATCACTCTAATGACATTGACCAATCTCAAAGAGAGAACTTGTTTCAAACAAAATGCAAGATTTTAGAAAATACTTGTTCTCTCATTGTAGATAGTGGATCAACTTCCAATTGTTGTAGCACTAGATTGGTTGATAAGTTAGCCTTGACTACAAAACCTCATCCTAAACCTTATAGAATGCAATGGATCAATGAGGAGAGATGTATTGTAGTTAACCAACAAGCAAGCATACCAATCTCCATTGGCAATTATAAAGAAGAAGTTTTGTGTGACATAGTGCCATTAGAGGTTAGTCATGTTGATAAATCATAATTTGATATGTATCTTTTCCTTTAATTTAGCTATTTTACATTCCAGTCATGGCTAATTATAGGATTTAGATAGATATGTGTGTTGTTAGGCCTAATTGGATAGTTGGGAATTATTATTCAAAATTTTCGCTGTTTTTGGGCTGATGAACATGTCTCGGTTTTCAGGCCATAACTTGGGCTGTGGTGATCCAAATGGAGCAAACTCGGTGGCCCTAGAAAGCTAAGACAAAGACCTAAATATTTACAGAAGGAGCCGTTGGCAAATTCGTCCATCTAGAAGGATCCAGGTACGTTCACTATCCCTTGTACAATAGGTAATTGCATATTTGAAAATGCCATGTTAGACTTAGGTGCATCTATCAATGTCATGCCTATGTCTATCTTTAAATCTTTGGGGCTTGGTCCTTTAATTCCAACTGGTGTGGTGATTCAACTTGCAAATAGAAGTAGTACTTACCCTTCAGGATTAATTGAAGATGTCTTAGTTAGAGTAGGAGAACTAATTTTTCCTGCTGACTTTTATATCCTAGAGATGGAGGGTGAAACTACAACTAAGGTACCAATCATTTTAGGTAGACCTTTTCTTAAAACTGCAAAAACAAAAATAGATGTGCATGCTGGAACTCTTTCCTTAGAGTTTGGTGATAATATAGTCAAGTTCAACATTCTAGATGCCATGAAACACCCTAGGGAAGAACACTCTGTATTTCACATTGATTTGTTGGATGACTTGGTTGATTGTTATGCACATGACCATTTATGCATTGAATTTCCTAACATACATGATCTTGATGATACCATAAATTGTCATTCATGCATAAACAATAAATCAGAATGTGCTGCTTGTACTGAAATAGAAGAATTTTTAAGCACTAACAATTTTGCTGAGGAATATAAAAAAGAAAAATATGCAGAAATTTTAGCTGCAGAATTGATAACAACAAACAGAATGTTGCCCTCCATTGTGCAACCACCAGCATTAGAGCTAAAACCGCTTCCTGGTCATTTGAAGTATGCTTACCTTGAAGAAGGTTGTAAACTTCCGGTCATTGTTGCAAAAGACTTAGATGCTGAACAAGAAAGGATGTTGTTACAAGTTTTGAAGGACAACAAAAAGGCAATAGGGTGGACACTTGCAGATCTCCCTGGAATCAGTCCTTCTACCTGTATGCATCGGATTCTCCTTGAAGAAGATGCTAAACCAGTAAGGCAACCTCAAAGGAGACTTAATCCTCAAATTTTGGAAGTAGTAAAGAAAGAGATATCTAAGTTGCTCCAAGCAGGTATCATATATCCTATCTCTGATAGCAAATGGGTAAGTCCTGTTCAAGTTGTTCCAAAAAAATCTGGAGTGACTGTAGTAGCAAACAAAGACAATGAACTAATTCCAACGAGAGTGCAAAATAGTTGGAGAGTTTGCATTGACTACAGAAAATTGAACCAAGCCACAAGAAAAGATCACTTTCCGTTGCCATTCATTGATCAAATGCTTGAACGATTGGCTGGGAAATCCCATTACTGCTTCTTGGATGGATACTCAGGATACTTCCAAATCCACATAGCACCTGAAGACCAACATAAGACCACATTCACTTGTCCTTTTGGAACTTTTGCATACAGAAGGATGCCATTCGGCCTATGCAATGCTCCTGGTACTTTTCAGAGATGTATGGTAAGTATTTTCTCTGAATTTCTAGAAGATTGTATGGAAGTTTTTATGGATGATTTCACTGTCTATGGGTCTTGTTTTAAAACATGTCTAGATAATTTATCCAAGGTGCTACACAAATGCATTGACTCTAATCTTGTCTTGAATTTTGAAAAATGTCATTTCATGGTAAAACAAGGCATAGTTCTAGGTCATGTCATTTCTGAAAGAGGTATTGAGGTAGATCCTGCTAAAGTAGAAGTTATTTCTAGTTTATCTTACCCCGCATGCGTGCGGGAAGTGCGTTCCTTTCTTGGTCATGCAGGATTTTATAGGCGCTTTATCAAAGACTTCAGCAAGATAGCATTGCCACTGTCTCGCTTGCTACAAAAGGATGTTGAATTCAATTTTGACCAAAAGTGCAAGGAGGCATTCCATACACTGAAGAAAGCTTTGACAAGCACGCCTATAATACAACCACCATACTGGACACTCCCTTTTGAACTGATGTGTGATGCATCCAACTATGCTCTGGGAGCAGTTTTGGCCCAAAGAATGGGCAAGGCACCTCATGTCATATATTATGCTTCTAGAACTTTGGATGCTGCACAAGCCAATTACACTACCACAGAAAAGGAACTTTTGGCTATTGTTTTTGCATTAGACAAATTTCGATCTTATTTGCTAGGTTCCAAGGTGATAGTGTTCTCTGATCATGCTGCTTTGAAGTTCCTACTAAAAAACCCAGATGCAAAACCTAGGTTACTACGGTGGATGCTTTTACTCCAAGAATTTGATTTGGAAATAAGAGATAAAAGTGGAGCTGAAAACTTGGTTGCTGATCACTTGAGCAGAATTGAACAACCACTTGATCCGATACCCATACATGATACTTTTCCTGATGAGCAATTGTTGAAAGTTCAGACAATCATTCCATGGTTCGCCGATTTGGTAAACTTTCTTGTTGCTAATGTTCTGCCTAAAAAAGCATCTAAATCTTACATTGCTAAATTAAAGAGTGATGCAAAATATTTTGTATGGGATGATCCTTATCTTTGGAAATATGGTAGTGACCAAATAATTAGGAGATGCATACCTGATCATGAAATTCACTCTATTCTTAGCTTTTGTCATAATCATGCATGTGGTGGTCATTTTGGTCCCCAACGAACAGCTAGGAAAATTTTGGAATCAGGATTTTATTGGCCTACTATTTTCCATGATGCATATCAATTTTGTAAAACTTGTGAACAATGTCAAAGGACTGGTAATATAACTCGAAGGAATGAGATGCCCCAACAACCTATGTTATTTTGTGAAATTTTTGATGTTTGGGGTATAGACTTCATGGGTCCATTTCCCACATCCTTTGGTTTTGTTTACATTTTACTTGCTGTTGATTATGTATCCAAGTGGGTGGAAGCTAAAGCCACTCGAACTGATGATTCAAAAGTTGTTGTGGATTTTGTTAGGTCTAACATTTTCTGCAGATTTGGCATTCCAAGAGCCATCATCAGTGATCAAGGGACGCATTTTTGCAACCGCAATTTGGAAAGCCTCTTGAGAAAATATGGTGTTGTACATAAAACTGCTACACCGTATCATCCTCAATCAAATGGACAAGCTGAGGTGTCAAATCGAGAGATAAAACAAATTTTGGAGAAAACAGTCCAACCAAACAGAAAGGATTGGAGCAAGAGACTTGAAGATGCTCTGTGGGCTTATAGAACTGCATACAAAACACCAATTGGGATGTCACCTTTTCGATTGGTCTTTGGTAAAGCATGTCACCTTCCAGTGGAAATTGAGCATAAGTCATATTGGGCAGTAAAACAATGCAACTTAGCTTATGACAAAGCTGGCATGGAAAGAAAGTTGCAATTACAAGAACTTGAAGAGATTCGCTTAGAGGCTTATGAGAACTCAAAAATGTACAAAGAGAAGACCAAAATTATCCATGACAAAATGATATCAAGAAAGGAATTCTCTGTTGGACAAAAAGTTCTTCTTTACAATTCTCGCCTCAAGCTCATGCCCGGAAAGCTTCGTTCCAGATGGATAGGACCTTTTGTAGTTACTGATGTGTTCCCTCATGGAGCAGTAGAGATCAAGAGTGAATTATCACAAAATAAATTTAAGGTCAATGGCCACAGACTAAAAATTTTTCATACAAGTGAAGGATACCAAGAGCAAACTGTTGAGGAACTCAGCTTGCATGATCCATTCCAACCTCCATAAATGAGGGAGTTTCTTTATCCTCTCCTTTTATTTCACTTGTCGTAATTTACATTGCATAACATTGAGGACAATGTGAGATTTAAGTGTGGGGGGGATTATTCGTTAGATGTTTTTGTTATTTTGGGTTTTATGTTTGGTTGTTATGTAAAATTTTGCATGTTTCTCTTTGATTTCTGGGTTTTGATAGTTTTTAGGCACTTGCTTCACTCTAAGATATGAGTTACTTGATGTTACATGGATTGAAATCCCTGTCTTTCTCTGCTTGTAAAGTTGATTATGAGGTTTGAGAGGTTGAATTGAAGGTGACAGATATACCCTGTGTGAGGAATTAAGCCATTCTCTATTCTTTCTTGTGTGATATGCCTCTTGATTGCTTGCACAGTTGCCTTGTCTTGACTCTATTTGATACTTCTTGATTCACATGCATGTTTGGATATGATTAAGGCATTTTTGTTCCTATAAGCCTCTAGCCAAATAAGCCTACCTTGAATTAACTCCTTTGATAACCCCTGCTAAGCCTATTTACCCTTCTTTATTTGAAGCTCATTACAAGCCTTAAGTGAAAAACCAAGATCACCTTAACCTTAGGGAATTTTGGAGCTTTGGAATAGTTTTGGGAATAAATTCTTGAATAAGTAAGGGATGTATCATGGGTTATTAAATTTTGGCTAGTTAATTCTTCCTGTTGTATATGTCTTAGTGTTTCATGATGTGTGACAAAAAAAAAAAAAAAAACAAACAAACAAACAAACAAACAAAAAAAAAAAAACAAAAAAAAAAAAACAAAAAAAAAAAACAAAAAAAAAAACAAAAAAAAAACAAAAAAAAAAAAAAAACACAAAAAAAAAAAACAAAAAAAAAATTAGTTGTTTTGAGGAAAAGGAAAATAATTGGTGTTGGAGGTGTATTAGCAATTTTTGGGTTTGCTCTTATGCTTATTTCATACTTATTCCCCATTGCTCCTATAGTTCCTCTGGTTTATAGCTACTTATCCTAAATTTTATCCCACCTTGTCCTTGACCACATTACAACCCTGAAAAGACCTTATGATCCTTTTGTGCATGTTTATTGGGCATTGATTTTAGAGGCTTGCCAAGTCTATCTGTTGCTTGTTTTTTTTTCATGAGTGCTTTGAGAGTATACAGTTGCCTAGACACTTGAGAGATACAGTGATACAGTGCATCTTGTGAGGTTCTGTTACTTTTGATTCACCTCTTGAGCTGATTAATTATCTTGCCATGCCTTGAAATGCTTGGATAATTTCCATAAGTGTCTAGTTTCTCTGACTCTTTTTGTGTTGAACGTTGTCTACTTTTTTTTTTTTCCCAGGATTCATTTAGGATTGTGCAAATCTATTTGTTTTCTTGTGTGTATTGTTTTCTCTGTTTCTTCCTGTTTCGTCATTTTCTTTGATATTGTTCTTTGCTTTGCTTTCATGATTTTGCCCAGGAGTGCAAAAAGCTAAGTGTGGGGGTATTTGATAAATCATAATTTGATATGTATCTTTTCCTTTAATTTAGCTATTTTACATTCCAGTCATGGCTAATTATAGGATTTAGATAGATATGTGTGTTGTTAGGCCTAATTGGATAGTTGGGAATTATTATTCAAAATTTTCGCTGTTTTTGGGCTGATGAACATGTCTCGGTTTTCAGGCCATAACTTGGGCTGTGGTGATCCAAATGGAGCAAACTCGGTGGCCCTGGAAAGCTAAGACAAAGACCTAAATATTTACAGAAGGAGCCGTTGGCAAATTCGTCCATCTAGAAGGTCCAATTCGGTGGTCAAAAATCGGTGCGGAAATGGAATCCAACTCATCCCACCAACTCTCCCATTTCGTTTTGTCTACTCTTTTCCCCATTATTTTACAATTTTTTTGTGTTGTATGAAGGCTATAAATAGGCCTTCACTTCTCCATTGCAAGATGTCCCAAAAACACCTTCAAATAAGTTACTCTTGGGTGTTCTTCTACCTCCCTTTCTTCTTCTTCTTCTCAATTTCTTCTTAGTCTTTCTTGTTATTTAATGTTATAATGTCTTTTAATTTTATGGATAGCTAAGTTTCTAATTCAGCTTGTGATAATAAGTTCTAATGGATTTTGAGGTTTGAATAAAATTTTGTGTATCCTCAACTCTTAATAATTGAATTTACCTTTATCTTTCTATCTTGTTTATGCTTATATAATTGAATTTGAATTGATCACTTAAATTCATTACATAAGATGTTCTCATTAACTCCTTGAACTAAGACCTATGTGATGCTTACTTACATTGGACTTAAGAAGGAATGCAAGACCAAGAATTATGTGACACTTGTTTACATTAATTTTGAGAAAGACAAAGGAACATTCATGGACTTAATTGATTGACTCATTAATTGTTTGCCGATTCAAGGACTTAGAGTTTAACTAGGGATTAAATGTGAATGAATAATTCTAACCTTGTTAACTCAAATCATGTTTGCTTAAACATTTGAAGAATCTCCTAAATTAATTGACGCTTGATTGATTAACTTTGGGACAAGCAAGATTTGATTAATTAAATTCTCCAATGGATGGCTTGTTGGATTCTTGGACTTAGAGACCAAATAGGGATTAAATTTGGACGCTTGATCCTAACCTAATGGACTCAAATGATGTTCGCTTGAACTTTGGAAAGAATCTATTTAAGTTTTGTTGGTGCTTAACTAATTGAACTTAAATGCAAGAAATTAATTATTATTTGAGATTGAGATTTTGAACCAAGGATAAATCCAAAGAACGAAAATCCACAAGTTGAAGTTTTTATCATCTAAGTTTATTATTCAACTTCTTGTTCTAAAAATTATATCAAACTCCAAACCCCCCCTTTTCCAAAATTTTGTTAATATTGCTAATATAATAAAAAGAATTTCCTTTGATCCTCGAGAGACGACTTTAGGGCACTACTGTGCTACAAGTTTAAACTCATTTTATTTTGTGTTTGATAGAGGCTTCGACAACCTCTCGTCACATGTCTTGCTTGGGAGGCCATGGCAATTTGACAAGAAAACAATCCATGATGGCCTTACCAATAAAATAAGTTTCCAACACTTGGGAAAGAAATTTGTGTGGTGTCCTCTATCACCTTCTCAAGTGAATGAGGACCAACTCAAATTAAAAGCTAAGAAAGATGAGGAGAAAAGCAAAAACAAAAACAAAAAGAAAAGAAAAGAAAAAAAGGATTTTTCCTTTGAAGAAAAACGGCTAGGTTCTAGAGAACCTTAACCCTTGTGCCATCCTCATTCTTTTTGGTGCCAAAGAAAGATGGCAATGGAGGATGAGCACCTTTTTTAAAAAAGCCATCATTGAATAAAAGGCACCCAATCCCTAAGATAGATGATTTAGTGAATGAATTGCATGGGGGCAATAACTTTTTGAAAAATAGTGATGTCTCTTTGGCTTTGTCCTTCCCCTAGCACTTTCATTCAACAAATTGTCTACCTCAGGATTGCATAGCTAAGTTTTAAGTAGTTTTTTTCCCTAATTGTGGTCTCACATCTCTTGAAGGTACCAATGGAATGATTGAGCTTGAAGATTTGTGGTCAAATCCTTCTCAAGAAGGAGGGGATGATGGAGGACCATCCTTGAAGCATCATATAGGGCCTATCACAAGGTCCATGGCTAGGAGAGTAGAGGAAGATGAAGAACACACCACACCAAAGGCCATGATCATCATGTGTGTGGAATTTTATCCATTTCCTTAATTTGTTGCTTCCTTTTCCCATTTTGCCCTTGTATTTTGGGGTACATTAGATATTAGGATTTTATTTTGTATTCTTATCTAGCCTTTGTATTATGGGGCAAAATTAGTCTTAGGATTTATTTTAGGACTTAAGCCTTATTTTTAAGGTCAAAAGTCCATTTCTTTCTTTGACCTAAGGGTACTTTAGTCTTTTAGGAGGGATGAGACCCATTTCATTTGGGATGCATTTAGGGTTCATTTAGGGTGCATTTGGACACCAAAATTTCGGCCAAATGCTCCCAAGAAACCCTAGATGCCTTTCTTTCCCTATAAGTACTCTAGGTAACCCACCTTGTAGCCACTTTGGAAATTAATGAATTTGAGTGAGCCTTTGTGCCTTTTCATTCCTTCCTTAGTCCCCTAGGAACTCCATGGCCCCCTATCCTCTCCTCTCTACCTAGAGTGAGCTTGGGTCTTCCTTGGTTGGCCTTCATCATCCTAAGTGAAGTGAGCTAGCCTAAAGGAGCTACACCACCAAACACCATCCATTTCTCTCCTTCATTTTGTGTGTCACCCTTCACCTTCCCAAACACCAAATCCTCCACTTCCATACCCTTGAAGAGATCATCCTTCACATCATATCAACCTTTGAGAAGAGAAGGAATCAACCACTAACTCTCATGGAGAAGTTGGTTCCATCACCATGTGTGACTCAAGACTTGAACTTCGTCTGAGTATTTGATATTTTCGTATGACTTTTATTCTCGTCTAGTCAATCTTCATATGTATAGACTTTCATTTCCGTCTAGAATGCTTATTAGTCTATACTGTCCTTCGTCTGATACAAGGCTGACTTTCTTCTAATTCATTGACCAACATTCATCTGGGTATTTATGATGTGTTTTCCCTTGACTCATGTTTGAAGCTTTTGTTTGTCTTCTTGTATCGTCTGATGCTTGGTTAATCTTTATTTCATATCTTGTACAGACTTTATCTATTGTTTAACCAGGTTTAGTCTTGTTCTTCATTTTACGAGTACTTATGCTTTTCTGAAATACTAACGCACTTGTTAGCGATAACAACATGTATTATATTTGTCTCACTCAAAACCTTGTTGGGAGTTTCTTCGTTTGACTTAACACTACAGACCTATTTGTCATTTTCACAACACCATTTTGTTGAGGAGTTCTAGGTGCTGAAAAATTGAGATCTATGTCATGTTCCTCACAAAATTTTTGGAATAAATCATTTTGGAATTCTCTTCCATGATCACTCCTTATTGAGGTGTGTAGACCCCTAAAATTGTCCGGGTCGGAAATAAAAGCTTGAAGATTCTCGAAGACTGAAGGATAATCAGCCAGAAGGACTCCTGGAAAGCCCTAGGAGGGTTCTCTGTAGGTCTAGAGGTCTTAGAATAGCTAAAAAATAAGGAAGTGGAGGGAAAAAGCCCAATACGGCCGTACTGAACTTAATACGGCCGTATTGAAGCTTCAATACGGCCGTACTGAAGTCAGTACGACCGTATTGACACTTCAATACGACCGCCGCGAACTCAATACGGGCGTATTGAAATTTCTGACTTTCAATACGACCGTATTGAACTCCAATACGACCGTATTGAAGCTCAAAAATTTCAATACGGCCGTATTGGCCCTGTAGGCCGTATTGCGCCTATTCCCTATAAATATGACGTCATTTGGACGTCCTACCACACTTTTTCACTGAGTTTTGACTCCCTCCTTGAGTATTTTGGGGTTTTTGAGCAGTGTTCTGCCCTAGAAAACTCTCCGGGAGTTGATCCGACGAAGTTCTTGAGCCCCGAGCCATTTTGCTTGAGGATCGAACCAAGTCGAGGGGAAATCTTTTTGATCCCCTTAGTTAAAATTTTGTTCTAGGAGAGCGAGGAGCGGGCTTGTAGAGCGTGGGAACGCCAAAACGCTTCCCAGTTCATTTTTTATAAAAAGCACGCTTCAAGAGGTTTCCCTTCAATCCTTCCTTTTACTGCTTTCTGTGTGTATATTTAAACTGTCATCATGTAGATAGTCAATTCATAATTGTTTAGAATAAATAGGGGTAATTTAGTAATTTTATACTGTTCTGTTAAAAATAATCTGTCATAGGGAACCCGAAAGGGGCGCTGTGGGGTGCTAACACCTTCCCCACGCGTAACCGACTCCCTTACCCAACTCTGGTTGTAGTGGCCAAAGTTGATTTTTAAATCAATTGCCTTATCCCTTTTTCCAATGTTTTGAGTAAAACATTGGTGGCGACTCCACGAACCCTCCTTTATGAAAACCACTAATCCATGGAGGGTCCCGCTTGGGATTAATATGGATTAGTGAGCCTTTTAATAAAATTGCTCGTTTGACGAGGTCTCAGTTTGAGAATAAGTCATTCTAGCAATCCACATTTTTCAAACAAATAAACGAGTCCAACCATCCTTCGCGAATGCCGAAAGCCCGTTTCGGGCCGGTGGCGACAGATGGCGACTCCGCTGGGGAATTTCTCGAGAGTCAGTCCCATTTAGTGACAGATTATTTTTAACAAATAATAGTTAAAATTACTTTATTACCCCTCACTTGTATGATAACATGTTTATCTATTTGGCTTTAATAACTGTTGTATTTTTAAATTTACGCAATTGTTTGAAATAAAAACTGCACACAAACCTTTGCACACAACAGTTCCCTCTATACCCGGGGGCATGAGTGATTAACCATAGGGAGTGGATGTTAGTACGGCCGGTTGTCGAATGGGTCTATAGGTGCCCGTAGACCGTTGTCGGAAAACATCACTCAAGGTGATAACCATGAACTTGAGTCCGACGGTGCGTTGGAACTTTCCATCGACCTACGACGAGAGGAATTGGGTCCCTATAATGGGGGCACCTTGGGGGCCTTGGACTGGTGAGAACAGTTAGAACCTACCTTGAATATGCACCATTTCTGCAGGAGACCCCTACCTCGTGATTCGCTCGTGACTGTTCGTGGATGAGTGAATTGCTTGTGTAAATGCTTATGTGCAATTGTTTGTGCATTAATAAATAACCTCGTGATAAGGTCTAAAAATAATCCCCATGCATAAAAAACCATGACATGAGAGGAAAGACCATGTGTGAAAATATAATAAAAGTGAGAAGCATGTACATCATTACCAATAAGACATCATGCATCCTCATAAAAACATACATTTTAGGATCACCAATACCTCTTGACATGAGTGAAAGAGACCCATGACTATAGAGATTCTCCGTTGGGGAGAAATCATAGACAAAGAAGGGTGGTAAACTTCCGTCTTAAAAAGGCAGCGCCTTAAAGATGGAGGTTTATCAAGCTCATGTTAAAGAGTGTATTCATTCCGTAAAATAAACTAACTAAATATTCATTCTAGAAAGTGGCTGGTCATCTCTCTGTCCTTACGCGCGCACAGAAAATCAAGAAAATGGAAGCATTGGAAGAGCAAAACAAAAAGCTCACAACCGAGCTTTCACAACTTAAAGAGCAAATGGCGCAAATGATGGAACTCATGCGTCACCACAACGTCCATGATTCTCATCATAGTGATCATGGGTCCCATCATGAGGGAGAGGAGGAAGAGCATGAAAAAGATCCTCCAAACGCCGTACCCCTTGGGGCAGGAATTATAATAAAAGAGCCCGAGGTCTCAAAGGAACAATTCCATGCCCTCGAGGATCGGCTAAGGGCTATGGAGGGGCATGACTTTGACATTAAGGATGCCGCCGACATGTGTTTGGTGAGGGACATTCAATTCCCTCCTAAATTTAAAGTGCCAGATTTCCCAAAGTACGTGGGATCGACTTGCCCTAAAAGTCATCTCACCATGTACTGTCGCAAGATGGCTGCATATGCCACAAATGAAAAGCTCTTGATCCACTGCTTTCAAGAGAGCTTAGCTGAAACTGCACTTAACTGGTATATGCAGCTAGATGGAAATCTAGTACACACATGGAGGCAGTTGGCCGACGCCTTCCTCAAGCGCTACAAATACAACATCGACCTAACACCCGATAGGTCTGATCTTCAAGCCTTGAGTAAAAAGAACGATGAATCCTTCAAGGCGTACGCCCAACGTTGGAGGGAATTGGCGGCACAGATAGAGCCCCCGCTGTCGGATAAGGAGACGGTGTCCTTATTCATCAACTCGTTGACTGGTCCCTATTACGATAAAATGATAGGGAACACAACGACACTCTTCTCGGACGTCATCACCATAGGGGAAAGGGTGGAACAAGGACTTAAAAGTGGGAAGCTGGCTAAGCCTTCCCAATCATATGAAGCTAAGAAGGCCTTTGGGAAGAAGAAAGAAGGAGGAGTCAACGCTGTAACCATCGCTCCGTCTTCTCCCGCTTCGAAGTCAGGCAAATCGCAAAACAACTCTGTGAAGAAGTTTGATAGACTTCCGACCACTTACAGCGATCTCCTGCCGAAGCTAGTAGAGGCGCGTCTTATAGCTTACATTCCACCAAAGAAGGTGAATCCACCCTACCCCGATTGGTACAATCCACAAGACAAATGTCTATACCACTCGGGGGCACAAGGGCATTCAACGGAGAACTGCCGAGCTCTCAAGTATAAGGTCCAAGACCTTATCGACGCTGGGTGGGTCACTTTCGATTCGACGGCGCCCGACGTGAGCAAGAATCCTCTACCGCAGCAGGAGTAGAGAGAAGGGCAAGCCATGATAGGGCCCCTCCACATTTTTTTTTCTTCTTTTAGGGACTCACGATCAGTACCCGAGATCATGAGGACCTTTTCATGTAAATAAAGGGTTTTGTACAGTTTTACACTCATACATCAATAAAAAGGCATCTTTCACACATTATTCTCTCATTTTGTTCTATTCTCTCTCTCTCATAAATATTAATAAACTCTAAACCTAAACAGAACCAATAAATAATTATGTCTGTGATTGCTCGCTCTGACCGGGATCCGAAAGCCGAGGGTGAATGGGTTGAGTTGGACAGTGATGAGGAGACCATCTCTCCGGATCTGCAAAGACTGCTAGATCAAGAAGCTCGTCTACTCCAACCGAATCAAGAAGAATTGGAGACCGTGAATTTGGGGCAGGGTCAAGAATTGAAAGAGGTCAATATTGGGACCCGTATCAGTGATGGAATAAAAACGCAATTGATTCAATTGTTGAGGGAATACAAGGACGTATTTGCATGGTCGTACCACGATATGCCCGGTTTGGACTCCAACATCGTTGAACACAAGTTGCCCTTAAAAGAGGGGTTTCGACCTATTAAGCAAAAGCTTCGACGAATCAAGCCCGAATGGTCCTTAAAGATTAAGGAGGAGGTGGAAAAACAATTAGACGCGGGATTCTTGGTTGTATCCCAGTATCCCGAATGGCTGGCTAACATTGTGCCAGTCGTCAAAAAGAATGGGAAGGTTAGAGTGTGTGTTGATTATAGGGATTTGAATCGTGCCAGTCCAAAGGACGATTTTCCCTTGCCACATATTGATACACTCGTGGATCACACAGCCACAAACACACTCTATTCCTTTATGGATGGATACTCGGGGTATAATCAAATCAAGATGAATATAGAAGACCGCGAGAAAACTTCTTTCATTACACCCTGGGGAACTTTCTGCTACAGGGTGATGCCTTTTGGACTTAAAAATGCGGGTGCCACCTACCAACGAGCGATGGTGACTCTATTCCACGATATGATCCACAAAGAAATAGAAGTATACGTGGATGACATGATCGCAAAGTCAAAAGACGAAATGGACCACATCCAATATTTGAGAAAATTATTCAATCGGCTTCGTAAGTATCAGCTTAAGCTAAACCCAGCTAAGTGTACTTTCGGAGTTCGGTCGGGTAAGCTTCTTGGGTTCATCGTCAGTGAAAAAGGCATAGAGGTGGACCCCGATAAAGTAAAGGCAATAATGGAAATGCCTCCTCCTAAAACTGAGAAAGAAATTAGAGGATTCCTCGGCAGGGTGAACTACGTCGCAAGGTTCATCGCACAGTTGACTGACACGTGCAAACCGATATTCAAGCTGTTGCGCAAGAATCATTCCGAAACTTGGGATGAGAATTGTCAACGAGCTTTTGACAAGGTCAAACAGTGCTTGGCCAATCCACCAGTATTGGTGCCACCTGTCGAGGGAAGGCCATTAATCCTCTATCTGACAGTGCTTGATGAGTCCATGGGAGCCGTGCTAGGGCAACAGGACGAAACTGGAAAGAAAGAACGAGCCATCTACTACCTGAGCAAAAAGTTCCTTGATTATGAAACCCGCTACACGCCATTAGAAAAGACTTGCTGTGCGTTAGCGTGGGCAACACAAAGGCTCAGGCAGTACATGATAAGGCATACTACTTGGTTGGTCTCCAAAATGGACCCAATTAAGTACGTGTTCGACAAGCCAATAATCACTGGGAAGATCGCCCGATGGCAAGTACAATTATCAGAATTCGACATCATACATGTCACACAAAAGGCCATCAAAGGCAGTACCCTAGCTGATTACCTAGCACATGGGCCGACCAATGATTATCAATCCCTTCAGGATGATTTCCCCGATGAACATATAATGAGTATACAACATGAAGATCCTAAGGACGATGCGTGGACCATGTATTTTGATGGAGCCTCCAACATGCTTGGACAGGGGATTGGGACAGTGTTAATCTCCCCACGAGGAAAGCATATCCCTCTAACAGCAAGACTCAATTTCGACTGTACAAATAATATGGCCGAATACGAGGCTTGCGCGTTAGGAATCCAAGCGGCTATCAATAATGGTATCCTCAAACTCAAAGTATTTGGAGATTCGGCTTTAGTCATCCATCAGCTACGAGGAGACTGGGAAGTCCGAAATCCTAAACTGATACCATATGTTGAGCATATCAAAGATTTGACACAATTCTTCCAAAGTGTCATCTTTGAATACATTCCAAGGGAGGAGAATCAGTTCGCTGACGCCCTTGCTACACTATCATCGATGTTCGCCTTGGATAAGGAACATGAAATGCCCATCATCAATATCCGGCGGCACGATAAGCAAGCGTTTTGCCTACTGATAGATGAAACTGTTGACGATCATCCATGGTTCCATGACATCAAACAATATCTGTCAAAAGGGGAATATCCTGATATGGCCAGCGATAATGATAAAAAGCACATCCGAAGAAGGGCCATGGGATTTCTGTTGATTGGAGAAACCCTCTACAAAAGGAATTATGACTCGGTCTTGTTGAGATGTATAGACCAAGTCGAAGCTCAAAATATAATCAAAGAAATACATGAGGGGGTTTTTGGTACCCATATTCCCGGGCCTGCAATGGCTAAGAAAATCCTCAGAGCAGGATATTATTGGTCGACCATTGAAAAGGATTGTTACCAATACGCCCGGAAATGCCACAAGTGTCAAGCATATGCCGACAATATTCATGTCCCACCAACGCCACTCAATGTTCTGGCTTCACCATGGCCATTTGCAATGTGGGGCATGGATGTTATTGGACCCATCGAGCCAAAGGCATCCAATGGACATAGGTTCATCCTTGTGGCCATTGACTATTTCACCAAATGGGTAGAAGCGGCATCGTATGCTCATGTGACCCGAAAGGTGGTAACATCCTTCATCAGAAAGAATATCATATGCAGATACGGTATTCCCGATAAAATCATCACTGATAATGGATCCAATTTGAACAATAAGATGGTGGAAGAGCTGTGCAAAGAGTTCAAAATTCAGCACCATAACTCTTCCCCATATCGACCAAAGATGAATGGGGCAGTCGAGGCAGCCAATAAGAATATCAAGAAGATAGTACAAAAGATGGTTGTCTCATTCAAAGACTGGCATGAGATGCTACCCTTCGCTCTCCATGGTTATAGGACTTCAGTACGTACATTCACAGGAGCTACTCCATTCTCCCTTGTTTATGGAATGGAGGCAGTTCTGCCGGTTGAAGTCGAGATACCGTCTCTGAGAGTAATCATGGAAGCAAAACTTTCCGAGGCAGAATGGGTTCAAAGTCGATACAATCAATTGAACCTTATCGAAGAAAAACGACTGAACGCCGTATGCCATGGTCAAACCTACCAAAGGAAGATCAAAAAGGCTTTCGACAAAAAAGTCCATCCTCGAATCTACCATGAGGGAGAGCTGGTGATGAAGAAATTGCTACCAGCTCAAAAGGACAAAATCGGAAAGTGGGCCCCAAATTACGAAGGACCATATGTGGTGAAGCGAGCTTTCTCCGGAGGAGCATTGATTCTCACAGACATGGACGGAGAAGAACTTCGATACCCAGTCAACGCTGACGTGGTAAAGAAGTATTATGCTTGAAGACGTTGCTTGCATCAGCCCGCTAGGATGAAAACCCAAAAAGGGCATCCTAGGCAAAAGTTAGGGCAAGACAAAAAGCCCGCCAGTACAAGGGTACTAGGCAAAACAAAGGCAAAATTATCCCCGCTAGGACATGTCCTAGGCAAAAATTAGGGGCAAAAGAATAAGATATAAAAACAAAGCAAGCAACGATCACTTGAACCGAAAACCAAAAGGCGGTTCAAGTGATAATCTTCTAGAAGCAAGCGTCTTGCAGTATCTACACTCCTGGCTCAGGCATCTCACCCGAAACAACTAGGGAAACGGGAAGAGCAGCAATTACATATATAATTGTTTAAAGCCAAAAATATATAGCCAACCTTGGCCAGCCATTCTTCAGAAATTCCCTTTGTAAATCTTTCTGTATAAACATTTGTGAATATCAATAAAATATCCATTTGTTTCTTTTCTTTCTTGACCTTGTGATTATGCCTTTAAATTGATGTTTCTAAAAATTGTACGAAACTCTTAATAATCGGTCAATAAAAGAAAATTGGAGGGGTTCCTGTAAAATCCATAATCTCCTGCATAAAGGCTCACAAAAATACTCCCTCGCGTCAATGACAAAAAGTCCTCCAAGAAGAAGAGGACAGGGAGAGCCACTCACTTTTCTAAATAAATGAACAAAAATAAAATTGTATTACATTTGTGCATCACACACATGAGTTACACATTCAAAGACCTTATCATGAGGCAACTGCATAAAATAGAAAAATAGAAAATTGCTTGTGTATGACAGCAGCAAGCAAAATACAAAGATTCAGAAAATCAGCAGCATCATACAGAATAATTGAGCCTGGAGAGGCTTGCCGAAACAATACTCCTCATCCCCCACATCTCAAAATAATTGAGCCTGGAGAGGCTCGCAGAAATAATACTCCCCAGAGAAACCTCAACTCACGCTCTTGGACTCAAAATCCCCAACAAGAGCTATCAAAGCAAGATCGACGACATTCCCAATGGAAGTACGATCACCCAAGCAGAATATCCAAGTCAAAGGACTTAAACTTCCTCAGTGAAGATAGCTCTCCAACTCGAGTGTCGAGTGAGGCTAAGCCTGTAGAGGCTTCCTAAATAATACTCTGGGATACATAAGATCCCCAAATCCCCAGTCGCCTACTCAAGAGGCATCCCTGCAGAAGGAGAAGAAAATAAAAATCAATGATCATTCCCCAAGTGGAATCTGGCTCTCAGCCAATCATTGAACGTCAAGCTGATACGCCTAACAGAAGAGGCTAATCAAAATCAACGACAAAATCCCCCAGTGGATAACAGCCTACACAGAGGCAGCAAAATCAGAAAACCAAAAGAGACACCCGAACAAGGATAACCGGGATACTCCACCAACGTCGAAAGGACGTCAGCCAATCATAAGGCACCGCTCACATCAGAAAGAGCATCTTTGTGTCTACACCCCAAAGGAATCAGAAATTCTCCAGCGGGCACCAACTACGCAATGGAAAGTTGGGACACAAGAACCTATGAGTAACTGCACATCCCCTAGACGGATCCCTGCGTTATCCAGCCCTTAGTGGCACAAAATCAAAAAACAACCGTCGAAGCAGCATCGTGGACTGTGGAGACAAAATCATCACGAATCCCTGGAAAGGAGATATTCACGCTACCCCGTCGTCACAAACACGGAGGTATGCAGCTTCCGGCTCGGACAATGAGCGAAGCTATCTCTGAAAAAGGGTACTCACCGCCTACCGTTGTCATAAAGGTACTTAGCTTCCGGCTCGAACAAAGAGTGAAGCTAAGCCTGGAGAGACGGTACTTACGGCTTCCAGCTTGGACAACAAGCAAAGCAAGGCCTGGAGAGGCAAAACTCATACTGCTCACCGTCGTCACAAAGGTGTTTAGCTTCCGGCTCAAACAAAGAGTGAAGCTAAGCCTGGAGAGACGGTACTCACAGCTTCCAGCTTGGGCAACAAGCAAAGCAAGGCCTGGAGAGGCAAAACTCACACTGCTCACCGTCGTCGCAAAGGTGCTTGGTTTCCGGCTCAAACAAAGAGTGAAGCTAAGCCTGGAGAGGCGGTACTCAACCATCAGCGTCATCAGAGGTGCGTTGATGTCCAACTTCCGGCTCGAGCGTCGAGTGAAGTTGACCTTGGAGAAGGTAAACTCAGCTACCGAGGATGTCAAAAGCGCCGAGGTATGCACCCACCTGGAGAGGCTACTCAACATTTTTCCACCGGAAGACGCTACAAGTCAGAAGGTCGGCACAATACCCGGACAATTGGGTCAACTCCTTTACTTGTCAGCCGATACACCAAAAGGCCGTCCGACTAAGTAAAGGGGGGGCAGCTGTAGACCCCTAAAATTGTCCGGGTCGGAAATAAAAGCTTGAAGATTCTCGAAGACTGAAGGATAATCAGCCAGAAGGACTCCTGGAAAGCCCTAGGAGGGTTCTCTGTAGGTCTAGAGGTCTTAGAATAGCTAAAAAATAAGGAAGTGGAGGGAAAAAGCCCAATACGGCCGTACTGAACTTAATACGGCCGTATTGAAGCTTCAATACGGCCGTACTGAAGTCAGTACGACCGTATTGACACTTCAATACGACCGCCGCGAACTCAATACGGGCGTATTGAAATTTCTGACTTTCAATACGACCGTATTGAACTCCAATACGACCGTATTGAAGCTCAAAAATTTCAATACGGCCGTATTGGCCCTGTAGGCCGTATTGCGCCTATTCCCTATAAATATGACGTCATTTGGACGTCCTACCACACTTTTTCACTGAGTTTTGACTCCCTCCTTGAGTATTTTGGGGTTTTTGAGCAGTGTTCTGCCCTAGAAAACTCTCCGGGAGTTGATCCGACGAAGTTCTTGAGCCCCGAGCCATTTTGCTTGAGGATCGAACCAAGTCGAGGGGAAATCTTTTTGATCCCCTTAGTTAAAATTTTGTTCTAGGAGAGCGAGGAGCGGGCTTGTAGAGCGTGGGAACGCCAAAACGCTTCCCAGTTCATTTTTTATAAAAAGCACGCTTCAAGAGGTTTCCCTTCAATCCTTCCTTTTACTGCTTTCTGTGTGTATATTTAAACTGTCATCATGTAGATAGTCAATTCATAATTGTTTAGAATAAATAGGGGTAATTTAGTAATTTTATACTGTTCTGTTAAAAATAATCTGTCATAGGGAACCCGAAAGGGGCGCTGTGGGGTGCTAACACCTTCCCCACGCGTAACCGACTCCCTTACCCAACTCTGGTTGTAGTGGCCAAAGTTGATTTTTAAATCAATTGCCTTATCCCTTTTTCCAATGTTTTGAGTAAAACATTGGTGGCGACTCCACGAACCCTCCTTTATGAAAACCACTAATCCATGGAGGGTCCCGCTTGGGATTAATATGGATTAGTGAGCCTTTTAATAAAATTGCTCGTTTGACGAGGTCTCAGTTTGAGAATAAGTCATTCTAGCAATCCACATTTTTCAAACAAATAAACGAGTCCAACCATCCTTCGCGAATGCCGAAAGCCCGTTTCGGGCCGGTGGCGACAAGGTGATATTAGTGTTCCTCTCATTTAGAAATAACTTAACAAATTTCCTAAAAGCATTTGAAGGCTTCACTCTTAGTAGAAAGAAACAATACCCATGTAAACCTAGAATAATCATCTACTATAACCAACCCACAATAGTTTCCTCCTAGACTCATGGTTCTTGAAAGACCAAATAAATCCATTGAATTAGTTACATAGGCCTAGAGGTAGAAATCATATTTTTGCATTTGAAACTAGCCTTTACTCTTTTACCCTTTTGACAAGCATCACATAGTTTATCTTTGTTGAACTTGAGTTTAGGGAGTCCAACTACCAAATCTTTTCTAATTAATTTGTTTACATGATTCATGTGAATATGAGCAGCTCTCTTATGCCACAACCAAACATTTTCTTCTTTATTCATTAAACATGTTGTGTTAAAATTTGTGATTGAATGTTGTAACGACCCGCCGTGGTCCCTACACTAAGTGGAATCGCACTACATACTAGTGGGCTAAGAAAAGATATTAAAATTGGATAACCCATACATACAGGTATATATAAAAATAATATTTACTATGTTTCTATGTACAAAATATAATACCATATATGTACAGTCATCCCAAAATAATACCACCCTAGTGCCGGTCAAGCACGCCTAGTCAAACACTCCAACACCAACTCCGACACTGGGACAAAACACCTGATCTCGCAGCAGCAGCCACCACAACTCCACGCTAGCCTTGATCTGCTCCCATACAAAGTATGATCATCGCAGTCCATCCACATGGAAACAGAAGGGTAAGCTAGAGTTTAAAAATCAACCATGTAAGCATATAGATAAATGTCTATGCTACACCATTATCAAGTTACCAATCATATTCATAAAGTCACGCTATACACTCTATCCAATACTACTCATGCATAAAAATGCAACTCAAAAATCATGAAGTCAAACACCATACACTTCATCATAACAGGTTTCATGCAATAATAACAACATAAAGACAGATATCAATGCATATCAATCATCTAATGTGTCATCACACATTCACCTAGGAGATCTCCCTAACAGCAGAACAGTATAAGTGACATCCCAATCCTACCGAAAGCACCCTAACCGTTTTCACGCCCAATGCGCCCGCTCGGTCACAACTAATCAGGATATAAATCCTCACTCGGGTTTACTCGGATGATTTCACTTACACACTTGGAAGTTGTTGAGATTCATGGAGTAGTGAATCAACTAAGCTCTGAAGTATGAGAGAGCATGAGAGTTTTGATGATAACAAAAAGTGGATTCTGAAAGTTGAAGTTGACCAAGGACATAAACTAAGTCAAGAAGAAGATATGAATATCATAATGTGTAATAGGAGTAGTTTATAAGTTCTTATAAGTTGTGTTGTTTTGATTAGCTTATTTTGCTTGTGTATGTTTTGTGTATGAGTTAATTTTAATCTAAATTGACTGAGAGTGAGTATGATGATGATTTAAAATACTTGAAAAGATTTTTGAAGCATAAAATTGAGTTTTTGAAAACTAACTCAAAATAATCGATTATCATTAAGTGTAATTTATTATTCCAGCAACAGGTGAAAAAAGCCTTGCTGTAATAATCAATTATCTGTGAAATAATCGATTATTCAAGGAAGCACTCTCTAGAATAATCGATTATCCTGCAAAATAATCGATTACTCTGTTCTTGAGTGATTTTCAAAAATCATGAAGAGCAAAATAATCAATTATCCTTTAAAATAATCGATTATTTGGTTCTGAAATTTTTATAAATAGCTTTCACACTTTGAAACTTCAGAACAGAGAATGAATTGATAATCAACGAGAGAAAAGCTATATTGTGAAGTCTTTGTGACCTTCTTGGAGTGTTTTCTTTGTTAAACCAAGAAGAAAAACATTTTGTGAAATGCTTTGAAAAAGATCATCATCATCATTACATTCTTGGGAGAGAAAGATTAAGATTTGCTTTTAGAATTCACAGTCTAAATTATTTAGCTTTCAGGTGAATTCGTTCCTTTAATTCTGTGTAAAGTGTAAGGTGTCGCAACCCAAAAATTTTCGATCTTGCGACCTATGGTTTAGACATCCTTTTAAAGATCTCATCAATTAAGGAATGCCTAGACACCAGAATAATCCTTAATTAATGGTTTTGAAAATGGTTCATGGAGTCACCACCAATGTTTTACTCAAAACATTGGAAAAAGAAAAGGTTTTTTTAAAAATCCAATAATGGCCTTGATAAGCAGAATTGGGTTCGGGGGTCGGTTACGTGTAGGGAAGGTATTAAGCACCCCTAAGCGCCCTAAATTGGTACCCTATGAAGAATTTAACGTCATAAGAATTAATAAATTAAATATTTAATCCCCTTTATTAATGATTATTTACATGCTTGAAATTTAAATTATACAATTGACTCTAAAAAGTCTACATGATTGCTTTTATTATAACAAGATTTATAAAAGATAAGAAACAAAAGGAAGAGAAGAAGAGTGACTGAAATACCTCTTGAACGAGCTCTATTGAATCTTCAATATGGAGATTTTTAGGCGCTTTTTGGCTACCTTTCACACTACAATATGCCTCACAAAACACAAGAAATACAATAGGAGGGAGAGAGAGAGAGAAGTTTTGCGCTCTAAGGAGTCTTGGACGAAATTTTGTGAGTCCTTGAGAAATGTGCCCGAGCTGTCTATTTATAGACATTAAAAAGTTTCCAGAACGGTCGGTTCCAAAATCGAAACGGCCCATTCTGGATTCGACCATTCTGTGTTAATTTTGTAACTGGAACAACCCGTTTTGAAACTAGAACGACCCGTTCCAGAGATGAGATTAACACATAATTGGCTAGGCTGGAACGACATTCCAAACAAGGGTTTTTAGGCCTTTTTAATAACGTGAAATGGCCCGTTCCAGTTTAGGAACGACCCGTTCCAAACTAGGGTTTTAGGCCTTTTTTGTAAATTGGAACAGCCCATTCCAGGATACTAAAACCAGCTTATTTGAGCTTTAGGCTTTCTCATGTCATGTCCTGTTGTTTCCATGCTTCGGGAGCTTTTTTCCTTCGATAATGGAAATCTATTTCCTTGTTTGTATGCCCCTGGGCGAAATTGGGTGTTTACAAAAGGGAAATCTTGAGTAGGTGTCTCAAATTGTAAGGAATTCTTGTAGTGGGTTTCTACAAGAAGTGCTTTCTTGGGGGCAAGAAAGTGGTTATCTTGATTGTAGGAGTATATGCATGTGTGGTATGCTTGTAATTTCTTGGGGGCAAGAAAGTGGTTATCTTGATTGTAGGAGTATATGCATGTGTGGTATGCTTGTAAAACTTCTTCATTGAGATAGTGGAACAAATTTTGATCAGGTTATGATTGAGGACTGGATGTAGGTCACATGTGGAGTGGCTGAACCAAGATAAAATACTTGTGCATTCTTCTCTCTCACTCTTATCTTTTACATTGAGCAAAATCTTGGTTGAGTGTTAAAGTGGATGATCTTGATTAATATGTTTGTATGCATAATATTACTTTAAACTGAATCAAAGTGTTGCATATTAAGTGTTCTTAACATTGAACTTAATCAAGATTATTCAAGAAAGCATATAGGACTCATTCCCATTGGCAAGTCTTTCAAGGAACTTCTTTGAGAATTCATATTAGAAAAGTTTAAGTTGAAATAAAGATCCTTAGAACTCTGAAAAAAAAATTTAAGTGTCATAGAATCCAATTCACCCTCCCTCTTAGATTGAGCCATTCTTTTCTAACAGAAGTCCAATTCCACTATCAAGTATAGCAGACCTGGGTACAAGCTTACCACGGCCTTGGCATGCATGACCAAGTCGCTTGTGGAGTTCACCCACTAACTATCTGCAAGGAACCACGCACCTTCCCAAGTACTTGGTTAAGAGAATAACCCTCGACCTCATACTTTGTTCTAACACTAGCTAAGGACTTAGAGGAGACTCACCCAAACCAATGGCCTATCCAATCACCACTCTCAAGAGACTTTATGTAAGCTCTTCCAGTTCGAAAACATTTTCCCTCTCCTCAAGTCCTAGGCTAGACACATGCCATAAGGCATCACATGCAACAATGCATAATACATCATACATGGTCAATCCACCATCATGATCAATATCATCCTCATATGAAAGTACATACCAAATCATGTTTAAACATTCATATATATCATTACCAAGCATACATATGAATCAAGTACCAATTTTTCATCATATATCATACATATATGAACCAACTATACAACATATAATAACTTTGACAACACGTAACATGTTCAACACATTTTGTTCCTCATCTTACCACATCTCTACAACTTATTTAACATCATTTAAGCATAATACAACTCAAGCAACAAGCTTCCAACATACTACTCATCCATCATGTAGGCAACCAACTTAATTAGTTGCTCTAAGGGAAACCCTAAAACCTAAACCATATACTCGAAGAAAACAATATGAGGCAATTATTGTCAAAGTGAGAGTAATGGGGAATCTTCACCTCACCATCATAGGAAAAGCAACAAGAGGAAAAGGCATGGAGCATATACGCGAAGACAGAAGATCAAGTGGTACAGTTTTCCATGCTTGTCACCCAACGGAGTACACATCCCAACACTCAACTACTCCAAAGAACAAGGATACAGGCAAACCCACTTATTCGAAGGAAACGACGTGGAAGCACCAACACGAAGAGATAGAAAAGACCCGAATGAAATGTCTATGTCTTTACTTGCCTTTGGAAAATAAATACCTAGCTATCCCAAAGGAAAAGTAAAGAGGGGCCTCTATAGATACCTAATTTCATCCGGGTCACACAAAGAAATGGACTTTGAGCATGAAGAAAAAGAACTCCTAGAAGCCCAAAAATGACATGATATGACATTAAAAGGCCCAAAACCCAACAAGGGTGATTTAGTAGCCCAGAATGAGTCGTTTCCAATATGGAATGGGCCATTCTGAACTCCTAAAAAGGGCTTAGAAATTCTATGTCGAAACGAGTCGTTCCCTATCTAGAACGGGCCATTTCGGCACAGTTTTTTAGGAGCAAAATTCAAATCCAGAATGGGCTGTTCTGATTTCAGAATAGGCTATTCTGGATTCAAATTTTGGCCTTAACAAACTGGCCAAGAACGGGACGTTCCAAAACTGGAACACGCCGTTCTGGTCAGATTTGACGTCTATAAATAGTAGAGTTGGGCACGATTCCCAGGACCGAAAAAATTTGTCTAGAAAGCCCTAAATAGCCTCAAAATTATCTCTCTCTATCTCTTTGTATTTCTTGAGATTTGTGATGCATTCTATAGTGTGAAGGTCCAATAAAACCCAATCAAGAGGTATTTTAGGTAATACTTTTCTCTTTCCTTTATTTCATCATTTTGATAAGTATTGTTCCAAATAGAAGGAATAACAATGTAGACATCTTAGGGTAATTCGTATAATTTAAATTTCATGTATGCAAATAACCATCAATAAAGGGGATCTGATATTTAAACTATTAATTCTCATTGCATTAACTTCATCATAGGGTATCGATTTAGGGCGTTGTAGGGGTGCTTAACATCTTCCCTAAAAGTAATCGACCCCCGAGCTTGATTTTGGTTGTCAAGGCCAACATTGAATTTTCCAAAATATTTTCTTTTTCCAATGTTTTGAGTAAAACATTGGTGGCGACTCCATGAACTTATTTTCAAAACCATTATTTGAGGATTAGTTTGGTCTCTAGGATTTCTTAATTACTGAGATTTTTCAAACAAAAAAAAAGGTAGTCCAAACCATTGGTTGTAAGATCATAATTTTTCGGGTTACGACAGTCTTCAATCATAACCTGATCAGGATTTGTTCTACTATCTCAATGAAGAAGTTTTATAAACATACCATACATGAAATCACTTCAACAAACAAGATAAACCATTTCTTGCACCCAAGAAAGTACTCCTTGTAGAAACCCACTACAAGAACTTTTACCACTTGAGAAACCTACTCAAGATTCTTACCACATTACACAAAAAGAATTAAGGAACGAATTCACTTGAAAGCTAAACATATCAAATTGTAAATTCTTGACAAATCTCATTCCTTCTCTCCAAGAATGTAGTGATGACGATGATGAGTTTTCTCAAAACATTTCACAAAGTTTTTTTCTTCTTGGTTTCACAAAGAAAATGCTCCAAGAAGATCACAAAGATCAAAAGTTTTTCACAAAGTTTGCACAATATCGCTTTCTTAAGTTTTTGAATGAGGAAACTATTTTTATAAAGTTTTCAGACCTAGATAGTCAATTATTTTTAAGGATAATCGATTATTTTGTTCTTCATGATTCTAGAAATCATTCAAGAACAAAACAATCGATTATTTGCAGGATAATCAATTATTCCAAAGAGTCTATTTTGGGATAATCGATTATTTCATAGATAATCAATTATTACAACAAGGTTTTTCATCTATTGAAAAATATAGTAGAAATAATCGATTATGTTTAATAATAATCGATTATTTTGAGTTAATACTCAAAATTCGATTTCACACATCCAGAAACTTTGCTAGATGTTCTCAACCATCATCATACTCACTCTTAGACAATTAGGATTAAGGTTTGACCTATGCAAAAAGAATAACACTAACATGAACATGCATAGAATAACATAATTGAATAACTAAGCAACACAACACATAAAATACTCCTATTACATTTTACACTTTCAAATACATTCATGATCTTCAATCTTCTCCTTTGTTATCATCAAAACAGTTCAGAACTTGATTCACCATCTATGAATCTCAATAGGTTTAATTGAAGTATAACCAGTGCATGTTAACAAGGTTGTGAAATGAATCTTTAAAGAAGAGTTATAAAAGCACATAGGAACATATCCCGTATACCAAGGTTTCAATAAACTTTTTTGGAAATTGTTTTTAGAAAAGTTTTTATAAATAAAGATCCATAACTCTGATTAAAGTCTAAAGATTTTGATAAAATCCAATTGGATTGTAGACCCCTAAAATTGTCCGGGTCGGAAATAAAGCTTGAAGACTCTCGAAGACTGAAGAAGGATCAGCCAGAAGGACTTCCAGAAGGCCCAAGGAGGGTTCTCTATAGGTCTAAGAGGTCTTAGGATAGCTAAAAATAGAAAATAGGAGGAATTGGGACCAATACGGGCTGCTTGGGGACCAGTACGGCCTGTATTGAAGTTTTGAACTTCAATACGGCCGTACTAGACTCAATACGGCCGTATTGAAGATTTGTGAACTTCAATACGACCGTATTGAGTTCAATACGGCCGTATTGAAGAACAAATTCTCAATACGGGCCGTATTGACCCCTGCGCCCGTATTGCTCCTATTTCCTATAAATATGGTGTCATTTGACGTCAATACACACTTGGACACTCAGTTTTGACTCCCTCCTTGAGTATTCTGGGGTTTTTGAGCAGTGTTCTGCCCTAGAAATCTCTCTGGGAGTCGATCCGACGAAGTTCTGGAATTCCGAGCACTTAGCTTGGAGATTCGAACCTAGTCGAAGGGAAATCCTCCGGATTTCCATAGTCAAAATTTTATAGGAGAGAGCGAGCGAGCTTGTAGAGCGAGGGAACGCCAAAAAGCTTCCCAGTTTTACTCAATATATAAAAGCACGCTTCAAGAGGTTTCTTCTTAAATCCTTCCTTTTACTGCTTTCTGTGTGCATATTTAAACTGTCATCATGTAGATAGTTAATTTATAATCGCTTATAATAAATAGGGGTAATTTAGTAATTTTACGTTGTTATTTTAGAAAATAATCTGTCATAGGGAACCCGAAAGGGGCGCTGTGGGGTGTTAACACCTTCCCCACGCGTAACCGACTCCCTTACCCAACTCTGGTTGTAATGGCCAAAGTTGATTTTTAAAATCAATTGCCTTATCCCTTTTTCCAATGTTTTGAGTAAAACATTGGTGGCGACTCCACGAACCCTCCTTTTACGAAAACCACTAATCCATGGAGGGTCCCGCTTGGGATTAATATGGATTGGTGAGACTCTTTCAATAATAAATTGGATAAGATCGACGAGGTCTCAGTTTGAGAACAAGTCGTTCTAACAATCCAATACATTTTCAAACAAAAAATAAAAAGAGAGCTCGACCGTCTTCGCGACCGCCGAGGCCCGTTTGGGCCGGTGGCGACAGATGGCGACTCCACTGGGGAAGCCTCGAGAGTCAGTCCCATTTAGTGACAGATTATTTTTAACAAATAATAGTTAAAATTACTTCGTTACCCCTTGCTTGTATGATAACATGTTTATCTATGTGGCTTTTAAATAACTGTTGTATGTTTAAATTCCGCAATTGTTTGAAATAAAA
Source organism: Cajanus cajan (assembly GCF_000230855.2). Lineage (NCBI taxonomy): Eukaryota > Viridiplantae > Streptophyta > Magnoliopsida > Fabales > Fabaceae > Cajanus > Cajanus cajan. Next base: position 44,593,900 of record NC_138521.1, on the reverse strand, counting down.
ACTGCACACAAACCTTTGCACACAACAATTCCCTCTATACCCGGGGGCATGAGTGATTAACCATAGGGAGTGGATGTTAGTACGGCCGGTTGTCGAATGGGTCTATAGGTGCCCGTAGACCGTTGTCGGAAAACATCACTCAAGGTGATAACCATGAACTTGAGTCCGACGGTGCGTTGGAACTTTCCATCGACCTACGATAAGAGGAATTGGGTCCCTATAATGGGGGCACCTTGGGGGCCTCAGACCGGTGAGAACAGTTAGATCCACCTTGAATATGCACTTTTCTGCAGGAGACCCCTACCTCGTGATTCGCTCGTGACTGTTCGTGGATGAGTGAATTGTTTGTGCATTGATTATGTGACATTGTATGAGCATACATTGCATTATTTAAACATACAACATTCCCTTTTTTAAAAAATAAGAATAAATGGGGATAAGAATCTTCCATTGCATGGTGTTAACATCTACCTTCATCACATTCATATAGGTAGTTTCCCTTTTCACCCAAAAATACAAAAAAAAATAATAATAATAAATAATAATAATAATAAATAAAAATAACCAAAAAAAGAAAAAAGGGTTATTTATCCAAACCAAGCAATATCATGCATCATCTTAGGAACATCCTAAAAACATGATAATGCTTAGTTGAATAAACACTATGCATGCATATTCAAACTCATCATCTCATATCATGCATATAGATCATGGAGAGATCTAGGAGTCATTCATACATCTCTCCTAGTAATCCATTAATAAACATTAATAAAAAGAAAGAAATAATCGATGCGTATATTCAAAGAATGGATCACACGCCGTTCGTTATCAAGTGTAAGCCAACAACCGCGCCAAGCGAGCACACGTCAACTCCGTTGTTGGTAATCAAGACAAACAAAGGGGAAGGTCCAACACCATTAAGGATCACAGTTCCAAGGCCTTTCCCTTACAAATGAAATAAGGCTGTGCCGTGGATATACGACATCCACTCTTCTGCCGACAGCGATATCTCCAACATCGCTGGACTTGGGGGCATGACTAGGAGTGGAAGGATCTACACTCCCGATGATCTTCATAACAAAGCCCCCAAGAATAAAGAAAAAGAAGAAAAGAAAACCGAGGAAAAAGAATCCGAGGAGGAGACTGACAAGCTGTTAAAATTTATCCGACAGAGCGAGTACTCCATCGTGGATCAACTTCATAGGACACCAGCAAAGATTACGCTGTTGTCGTTGATCCTATGCTCCGAACCGCATCGGCAAGCTCTGTCGAAAGTCTTGAACGAGGCATATGTGTCGCACACTATCTCCCAAGACAAGTTTGAGGGGATTGTTAGTCACATCACGGCTAGTGATCACCTCACCTTCACCGATGAAGAAATCCCCGCCGAGGGACCGAATCATAACAAGCCCTTGCACATCTCTGTAAAGTGCAAGGAGTATCACATCGCTAAAGTCTTGGTAGATAATGGATCTTCCTTGAATGTGATGCCAAAAAGAACGCTCAAGCAATTGGTAATCAAGGGAGTCCAAATGCGCCCGAGCAACATGATCGTTCGAGCCTTCGATGGTTCTAAAAGAGAAGTGGTGGGAGAGATCAATCTTCCAATCCAAATCGGACCCACTATCTTTAATGTCGAATTCCAAGTGATGGACATTACTCCCGCATACAGCTGTCTCCTCGGATGACCTTGGATTCATGATGCAAAAGCTGTTCCTTCTACGTTCCACCAGAAAGTCAAATTCACAGTGGGTGACAAGCTGGTGACTGTACAAGCTGAAGATGACATACTCATCAGCAAGCCATCCACCATACCTTATGTGGATGCAGCAGAGGAAGCTTTGGAAACCGCCTTCCAAGCATTGGAAATTGCCAATGTTGAAACGTTTCCCCGAGAAATGAAGAAGGTAGCTCATATGCTCACAAAGAACGGATACTTGCCAGGACAAGGATTAGGCAAGGACTCCCAAGGGATCCCGGAGTTACCTATTATCAAGGACAATCCGGGGAAACAAGGGTTAGGATATGACCCTAATAAAGATCAAAGAACGAAGAGGAACAAAGATCCTTCTCGACGTTCTTTAAGCCAGATCTTTAGGAAGGCCGGTTCACAAGCGTCAAGGCCGGTCGTCATCGTCAAATGTTTTTCTCCTTCCGATAGGGATGTATAGACTCAGTGACTATTAGAGATCACTCCTCGGGGACAGCCCGACCCCCGAGCCTCGATAGGGCACATGTTTCCATTATGATTATAATAAAATCATTCTTCATTATTGCTTCTTTTCTTGCTCGCAATAAAAATTCTAAACCACATTTTTTAACCCTGTTTGAATGAACATAAGTGAGGTTAAAATCGTCTTAATAATCAATAAACCCACATCATTTTTATGTGGAAGTGTGTGTGACAACTTGGAGCACCTTTCCTTGGCCTCAATAAGTGCCGTCATGGATAAAAAGAAATCCATTCAGGACAAAAATCCTAAAAAACAAAAAAAAGCTCGGCAGGAAACCCAAAAAGGGGGCTGCACAAAAATAAGAGCAAAAGACCCGCTAGGAATCCCACAAAAGGGTGACCTAGGCAAAAATTAGGGTTACAAAATAATGAACAAAAACAAAAGCCCGCTAAGACATCACAAATGGGTGTTTTAGGCAAAAGTTAGGGCCGTCAAAAAAAAAAAGAAAAACAAAATAAATCCATGATGGTACCATCAATTGAATTCAACAAGGGGCTCAAGAAAAGCTATCCAAGTTGTCAAAACACAATCATTAATAACAAAGATGTGCTTAACCTCATAAGTGTTTAATCGAACAAGCCTAAACACATAAGCCTACCATGGCCAGCCATTCTTACAAAAACCATTTTTTTCAAAAAATAAAATAATCCCCTCTAAAACACAAACTTTTGAAAAATATACCCTTTCCTTCTTTTCTCTCTTGTCCCAACGATTTTTGAATAATCTAGTGGAAACATGGAGATATAGTGGTCAATAGGAGGGTTGACACATCTTCTAAAGAAAGGGAAGAATCATTTGGTTGATGACACCAAAATCAAATATGCATCATTCCTCGGTAACAGAAATCGACAGAGCACAGTCCGTCTGGAGGAATGGCAAAATCCAAACACAAAAACGCATCGGTTAATTCTTTTGAAAAAAGAATCAAATAGAATTAGGTGCATCATACTGCATACATGCATACAGATGATAGGTGTAATGGAAGATCACTTATTCTCTGTTTATTGAAAAAATAAAAAATATAAACTTCAGAAAAACAATACGCCCGTATCATGTTCAGTACGCCCGTACCAAAATTAGGGTTATGAACAAATTTTCAATACAATACGGGCATACTGAAATGAATAACGGCCGTATCGGCAATAACAGAAATCCTCCCTCACGTCGATGACAAAATTCCTCCAAGAAGAAGAGGATAGGGGGAGCCATTCATTTTTTCTAAAAAACAACAAATTAATAAAATAATTAAACTTGCATTTTGTGCATCGCGCACATTAATTGCACATTCAAAGACCTCATCATGAGGCAATTGCATAAAATAGGAAAAATAGAAAAATTGCTTGTGTATGACAGCAGCAAACAAAATGCAAAGATTCAGAAAATCAACAGCGTCATACAGAATAACTGAGCCTGGAGAGGCTTGCCGAAAGAATACTCTCAGAATAACTGAGCCTGGAGAGGCTTGCCGAAAAAATACTCTCAGAATAACTGAGCCTGGAGAGGCTTGCCGAAACAATACTCTCTCAAAATAACTAAGCCTGGAGAGGCTTGCCGAAAGAATACTCTCAGAATAATTGAGCCTGGAGAGGCTTGCCGAAAAAATACTCTCAGAATAACTGAGCCTGGAGAGGCTTGCCGAAACAATACTCTCTCAAAATAACTGAGCCTGGAGAGGCTTGCCGAAAAAATACTCTCAGAATAACTGAGCCTGGAGAGGCTTGTCGAAATAATACTCTTTCAGAATAACTGAGCCTGGAGAGGCTTGCCGAAAGAATACTCTCAGAATAACTGAGCCTGGAGAGGCTTGCCGAAATAATACTCTCTCAAAATAACTGAGCCTGGAGAGGCTCGCCGAAATAATACTCTCTCAAAATAATTAAGACATTTCTGTACAGAAAAAGCCGAAAAACAACAGAAAAGGCAAAAATACAGAAAAAGCCAAAAAAATGACAAAAAAGGCAAACATACAAAAAAAGTCAAAAGTCGACAAAAAAGACAAAGATTTCACATCTTTCAGAATAACTGAGCCTGGAGAGGCTCGCCGAAATAATACTCTCAGAATAATTGAGCCTGGAGAGGCTTGCTGAAATAATACTCTTTCAGAATAATTGAGCCTGGAGAGGCTCGCCGAAATAATACTCTCAGAATAATTGAGCCTGGAGAGGCTTGCTGAAATAATACTCTTTCAGAATAATTGAGCCTGGAGAGGCTTGCCGAAATAATACTCTTTCAGAATAACTGAGCCTGGAGAGGCTCGCAGAAAGAATACTCCCTCAGAATAATTGAGCCTGGAGAGGCTCGCAGAAAGAATACTCCCTTCAGAATAATCGAGCCTGGAGAGGCTCGCAGAAAGAATACTCCCTCAGAATAATTGAGCCTGGAGAGGCTCGCAGAAAGAATACTCCCTTCAGAATAATTGAGCCTGGAGAGGCTCGCAGAAATAATACTCCTTCAGAATAATTGAGCCTGGAGAGGCTCGCAGAAAGAATACTCCCTCAGAATAATTGAGCCTGGAGAGGCTCGCAGAAACAATACTCTTCCTTCAGAATAGTTGGGCCTAGAAAGGCTCGATTCCCCAGAGATATCTCAAGCTTACACTCACGGGCCAAATTCCCCAGTGAAAGCTATCAGAATGCGATCAGCGAAATCCCCAAAGGAGGCCTGATCATCCAAGAAAAATGTCTAAGGACTTTAAACTTCCCCAATGGAGGATAGCTTTCCAACTCAAAAGCGATGGGTGAAGCTAAGCCTGAAGAGGCTTTCTAAATAATACTCTGGGATGAATAAAAACTTCAAATCCCCAATCGCCTACTAAAGAGGCATCTCTTCAAAAGGAAGACCAATAAACTATTCCCCAAGTGGAATTTGGCTCTCAGCCTAACAAATGAACGTCAAGATGATCTGCCTAACAAAAGAGGCCAATCAACATCAATCCCCAGTGGATGATCGCCTATCCAAGAGGCATCCCCACAAAAGGGGAAGAAAATCAAAAAGATTAATAAAATTCCCCAAGCGGAATTTGGCATCCCGCCAAAACATCGAACATCAAGACTATCTGCCTAACAGAAGAGGCCAGTCAAAAAATCAACATGTCAACATCCCTAGCGGATAACAGCCTACACAGAGGCTACAAAACCAGAAAAGTCAAAAAGAGTCACCCGAATAAGGATAACCGGGATACTCCACCAACGTCGACAGGACGTCAGCCAAACATAAGGCATCGCTCATTTCAAAAAGAGCATCTTTGTGTCTACACCCCAAGGAAACAGAAATTCCTCAATGGGCACCAACCATACAATGCAAAGTTGGGACACAAGAACCTATGAGTAACTGCACATCCCCGAGACGGATCCCTGCGTTATCCAGCCCTCAGCGGCATCAAAATCAAAATCAAACCGTCGAAACAGCATCGTGGACTGTGGAGACAAATCAATCACAGATCCCTGGAGAGGGCAAACTCGCCATGCCGAAGTGATCAGAAACACGGAGGCAGACCCTGGAGAGGGCAAACTCGCCATGCCGAAGTGAACAGAAACACGGAGGCAGACCCTGGAGAGGGCAAACTCAGTACCGAAGTGTTCAGAAAGCACGGAGGTATGCAACTTTCGGCTCGGGCGGCGAGTAAAGTTGTATCTGGAGAGACAGTACTCACAGCTTCCGGCTAGGGCGTCTAGTGAAGCTACCCTGGAGAGGGCAAACTCAGTACCAAAGTGTTCAGAAAGCACGGAGGTATGCAACTTTCGGCTCGGGCGGCGAGTAAAGTTGTATCTGGAGAGACAGTACTCACAGCTTCCGGCTAGGGCGTCTAGTGAAGCTACCCTGGAGAGGGCAAACTCAGTACCGAAGTGTTCAGAAAGCACGGAGGTATGCAACTTTCGGCTCGGGCGGCGAGTAAAGTTGTATCTGGAGAGACGGTACTCACCCTGGAGAGGGCAAACTCAGTACCAAAGTGTTCAGAAAGCACGGAGGTATGCAACTTTCGGCTCGGGCGGCGAGTAAAGTTGTATCTGGAGAGACGGTACTCACCCTGGAGAGGGCAAACTCAGTACCAAAGTGTTCAGAAAGCACGGAGGTACGCAACTTCCGACTCGGGCAGCGAGTGAAGTTGTACTCACAGCTTCCAGCTAGGGCGTCTAGCGAGGCTAACCTGGAGAGGCTACTCAACCAATTTTCCACCGGAAGACGCTACAAGTCAGAAGGTTGGCGCATCACCCAGACAATTGGGTCAACTCCTTTACTTGTCAACCGGTAAACTAAAAGGCCGTTTGACCAAGTAAAGGGGGGGGCAGCTGTAGACCCCTAAAATTGTCCGGGTCGGAAATAAAGCTTGAAGACTCTCGAAGACTGAAGAAGGATCAGCCAGAAGGACTTCCAGAAGGCCCAAGGAGGGTTCTCTATAGGTCTAAGAGGTCTTAGGATAGCTAAAAATAGAAAATAGGAGGAATTGGGACCAATACGGGCTGCTTGGGGACCAGTACGGCCTGTATTGAAGTTTTGAACTTCAATACGGCCGTACTAGACTCAATACGGCCGTATTGAAGATTTGTGAACTTCAATACGACCGTATTGAGTTCAATACGGCCGTATTGAAGAACAAATTCTCAATACGGGCCGTATTGACCCCTGCGCCCGTATTGCTCCTATTTCCTATAAATATGGTGTCATTTGACGTCAATACACACTTGGACACTCAGTTTTGACTCCCTCCTTGAGTATTCTGGGGTTTTTGAGCAGTGTTCTGCCCTAGAAATCTCTCTGGGAGTCGATCCGACGAAGTTCTGGAATTCCGAGCACTTAGCTTGGAGATTCGAACCTAGTCGAAGGGAAATCCTCCGGATTTCCATAGTCAAAATTTTATAGGAGAGAGCGAGCGAGCTTGTAGAGCGAGGGAACGCCAAAAAGCTTCCCAGTTTTACTCAATATATAAAAGCACGCTTCAAGAGGTTTCTTCTTAAATCCTTCCTTTTACTGCTTTCTGTGTGCATATTTAAACTGTCATCATGTAGATAGTTAATTTATAATCGCTTATAATAAATAGGGGTAATTTAGTAATTTTACGTTGTTATTTTAGAAAATAATCTGTCATAGGGAACCCGAAAGGGGCGCTGTGGGGTGCTAACACCTTCCCCACGCGTAACCGACTCCCTTACCCAACTCTGGTTGTCATGGCCAAAGTTGATTTTTAAAATCAATTGCCTTATCCCTTTTTCCAATGTTTTGAGTAAAACATTGGTGGCGACTCCACGAACCCTCCTTTTACGAAAACCACTAATCCATGGAGGGTCCCGCTTGGGATTAATATGGATTGGTGAGACTCTTTCAATAATAAATTGGATAAGATCGACGAGGTCTCAGTTTGAGAACAAGTCGTTCTAACAATCCAATACATTTTCAAACAAAAAATAAAAAGAGAGCTCGACCGTCTTCGCGACCGCCGAGGCCCGTTTGGGCCGGTGGCGACATGGATCAAGCCATTTTTTTCTAACATTCTCCATTGAAAGCTAGAGGCCTTATGGGAGAAGTTCCTTCCGGCAAGTATTGTCTTTCATTGCTTCCCATTCTGGGTCTTTTCCTTTGGCATTGTTAGATGCTTAACCCCGTCAAAGGCTAAGCTCTAATACCAATTGTTGGAGAGAAAAATACACATTAGAAGGGGGTTGAATAATGTATATCAAAAACTTGCATTTTTACAGTGAGGTAGTGAAAGACGTAAACAAATGAAGTACTGGAAGGTAATCAGACGAAGTGGTAAAATAGATGAAGTGGCACAAGTATTTTTATATTGATTCATCTCCAACTCAAAGACTACATCCAATTCTCAATTCAACTAGATTGAGTTCCACTATCTTCAACAAGATACAAGTATTCTTCACCAACCCACTTCTAGCTAAAACCAAGTATTCTTTCAACAAGCCTCTATAAGCTTAAACCCAAGTATTCTTTAAACAAACTCCTTTAGGCTTAACCACTAAGTATTCTTTTAAACAAGTCACTCCAGGCTTAACCCTTACTAATACAATCAATAAGAGTTACACAAATAGCTTTGTCTCTTTTAGACGTGATGCTATACAAATTTGGCACAAGTAGCCTAAAAAGAATTCTATACAAGATTTTCTATATGAATCTTCTTTGTAAATCTTTAGCTGTTTATTTCATGTTTCACTCATTCTTATTCACATTATGCATTCTTACTTGTCTCTCAATCCTTCTTTTAAGGTCTTGGCGCTTATATAGCAACTTCATAGAAGATGATCGTTGTAGCAACGTTCAAAATTTAAACGTTCAAATTTCCTTGAGTTGCTTCATTTGTCCCCCCAATTGTTTTTTAGAGGGTATTGTAGATGCATTTAATGCAAGCATTAAATGCTAGTCAGAGATACGTGTATCTCATATCTGATATAGGCAGCTACTTATCATCTCTTCTATTTTGAGTGTAACAGAGTGGTGTCGGAGCAGAGTTGTTCTTTTTAGTGTCATGTATGAGAAATCTGGGATTTTTTCTTTCTACCCTAACATAGTAATTTGACATTCCCTTTTTGAAAGCTTTTATTTTCTTCGAGAAACATTCCTTATTTGATCTGTTAAGAAATAAAGTATTAATGCTTCCTTAAGGAATAATTTAATAGTATAACGAGAACTAAATATGGCATTTATTTCAAATTACATGTTTCTTCTACTATGCTTCATCTTACAGACGAAGCATGTCACTACTTCATCTAAAATGCTTTCTTTTTGAAAAAATTTTGGCTTCTTGTTTGTTGTTTTTAGAGAAAGTCATTTTATGACACTTTATTTTGTTTAGAAAAGTGTTTTTTATCATAAAAACTTATAATGCTTCAAAAGATTCCAAATGATACTCTAGGCTTCCTTTTGATCTTACATATACATACACACACACACACACACACACACACACACACACACACACACACACACATATATATATATATATATATAGAGAGAGAGAGAGAGAGAGAAGAGGGATGTATTTACTCTAGACGTAAATTTACCTGAACTTATTCCATTTAATAACTCATGCTCTACATCAAATCTCAATTATTTAATCATTGAATTTAAAGTTTTTAATGCATAGATCAAGTTTGCAAATTTTAAAAAAAAATTGAAAATCATTTGATACTTTATTTCATTAATTCAAATTGATGGATAATAATAAAAATATTTTATACGTTGATTTGAATTAATGAAAAGAAGTATCAAATGGTTTTCAAATCTTTTAAAAATTTGCACATTTGATCTATGCATTAAGAACTTTAAATTCAACGGTTGGATCGTTGAGATTTTATGTAAAATATAAATTATTGAATGAAGTATGTTGGAGAAAAAGATAGACACTAGAAGGAAGGTTAAATAGTGTATATCAAAAACTCACGCTTTTGAAGTGTAGTGAAGTAGTAGAAGCTTTGACAGACGAAGTACATGAAAGTAATCAAATGAAGGAGCACAAATCTTTTATACTAGTTTGTCTCAAACATAGAGACTATGTCCAATTCTCAATCCAACCAGATTAAATTTCACTATCTTTTTCAAGATACAAGTATTCTTTCAACAAGCCACTTCTAGCTCAAACCTAAGTAGTCTTTGACTTGCCTCTTTAAGCAACTACTCAAGTATTCCTTCAACAAGCCTTTCTAGCCTTAACACCAAGTATTTTTTTTCAATCATGCATCTTTAAGCTCAAACACTAAGTATTCTTTTAACAAGTCTCTCCAAGCTCAACCCTTACAAATGAATTTGAAAGGAGTTACAAAGATAGCTTTGTCTCTTCTATACGTGATGCTATAAAAATTAAGCACAAATATTCTACAAAGATTGAAAAGCTTTTTTATAGTATGCAAATTTCTCAATAAGTATTGATCTTTTATTTATGTTGCTTCATGTTATGTGCCATTGTTTAAAGACTAATCCTTTTATAGTAGTTTCGAAGCAGATGACCATTGAGCAATCTTCTCAAGATGTTTCGTCTGTTTTTCTCTTCGAGATCAGAGAAAGAGAGTAAATTAGTCGTTGTTACAAGCATTTAATGCTTTGCATAAAGATGTCCATCTCTTATCTGATCTTGACAGTTATTTATCATCATTTTGTTTAGGTGAGACAAAAAGCAGTGGCTGAATCAGAGCAGTGCAGTGTGTTCAAAGCTCCTATCTATTTTTCCATGATTTTTGGGATCGTTCTTTTTCTTTTTGACGTAGGGATTTGACTTTCCAACATTAGCAGTTTTTCAAGTCTTCGAGAAAGTTTTCTCATTTAATCTGTTTAAGAATAAAGTATTTAATGCATTTAAAAGATAATTTGAATTCATAACAAGAAATAAATGTAACATTAATTCATATTGTGTGTTTGGTTTGGTGTACTTCATCTTACAAATGAAATATGATGTTTGCTTCATCCGAAAAAGTTTTCTTGAAAGATTTTGTTTGTGATCATTAAAACTTATAGCCTCTCGAGGGATTCAAGATCATCTTTTGATTTTACAAAGTAAGTGTAGGTAGACTTACTCCTGGATTAAATGGATCTCTCCTTATATATATATATATATATATATATATATACTAGGAGAGATTCATTTACTTTAGGAGTAAGTCTAACTAGACTTAGACTTACTCTATTCCATAACTCATGTTCTACATCAAATTTCAACGATCCAACCGTTGGATTTAAAGCTCTTAATCATCAAATTTGTAAATTTTTAAAAAATTTAAAAATTATTTGATACTTCATTTCATTAATTCAAATTGACGGATAATCATAAAATCATTTTATACATTGATTTGAATTAATGAAACGAAGTATCAAATGATTTTCAAATTTTTTTATAAATTTACCGATTTCATCTATGCATTAAGAACTTTAAATTCAATGATTGGATCGTTGAAATTTTAAATAGAAAATAAGTTATTGAATGAAATAAGTCTAAATAGACTTACTCTTAAAATAAACAGATCCCTTCTCATATATATATATATATATATAACCAAAATGCGGATGCCAAAGAGTTGCATTATCATAATGGTTATGGCAAACAAAATGTGAAAATATAATTCTTTACCTATATAAAGATGCACAATTATTTATAAAATATTCAAAAATTAACAAATTATAATTAAAATTGTCTTTAACAAATTATTGTCAAGTAACTAATTAACACCAAATATTCTAATAGTTCTAGTATAATTGTTCTATAATATTTAGTTGTTAAAAATGAGAGTAATTATTATACTAAAATCTCATTAACATTTATAATAATATATAAAGGAATATTTTCATTTTCAATCATTTTTGGTCATTACTTTATTAAGAAAATTTTATCTTTATTTATTTTGTGTTTTTGAAAAAACTTTATCTCACTTTTTGACCCAATTTCTGATAAAAAAAATTACTTTTACATTCACTTATTACTCACATAACTTTTCTTTCACTTTTTTTTTTATTTAAATTTTATGTCTCTACACCAATAGTTTAATAAATTACAATCACTAGTTTAATTAGTTTAGTAAAAATAATTTAATTTAATGCGATTATTTTACTTATAGTAAACATTGCTTATTAAAATAATAATATTTGTAATTCTTAATTATATAATAACTATATATTGCGCCAAGGAAAAACCCAAATGCGTCAAAAATGTATAGAGAGTTGTTTTTATCCTTTTATTTTTCGAATTAGAATTTGATCAAATTTAATTTGATTGACTAGTAGATATGGTTGTGGTCGTTGGCATTTGGTAGATCATAATTAGTAAGCACGAGATTGAATAGAAGAAGGAACATTTTCGTTGACTGGTAGAAGAATAATTGATGCTTACTCTTACAAAAACAAAAAATCAAAAACAAAACTCCCACATGGATGTGGTGGATCAGTGCATGTTATGTCACTCATAATAAACAAAAATTGTTAATATAATTTATTTGAGACTTATATATTTTAATTAAAAATTAGTGTTGAATTTAAATTCTTCACTTATACAGGAAGTTAATAGTGGGAAAACCTCCTTAATAAATTTAAAAAGTATGACCACAAATTAATAGCTTTTCTTTTTTATAACTCAGAATCAATTTTTAAACAAAAAAACACATTTTAAATTTTTTCAAGAAAAATAACTTTACATTTTTTTTTTGTTTTATACCTTTCAATTTATATATTTTTTAATATTAAATTTTAAAATTTTAAAAATATCATAACTGAAATAAGTTTATATCATGATATTATTATAAGTCTAAAATATAATTTATATACTTAAAAATATTTTTTTATAATAATTTACGTATTTGAAGTATTTATTTATTAAAAATTTAATAATATAAAATCGAAAATATCTTGTGTTACCGCAGAAAATAAGATACTTGTTTAATTTTAATTTAAAATATTCCAATATCAATTATTAAATAATAAATATATTTTTTTACTTACATAAAAAAATAGTTTAAAAAATAAAGTCCTTTGAATACTTGCATCAAGCAAAGAAAGAGTTACTTTGAGATGCTTTAAATTTTGCAATGATAAAATGTGTGGGTACGTATTTATTTAGTATCACAAGCAAGAAAGAGAATTCATTGCACATTTTGTCAACTTGCTGATAATTATTTTTAAGTGGACTTAAATTTAGACATTTTAAAATCAATTTTATTAATAGTTAAACACTGTAAACATAATTCTAATTATTTTAGACTCAACTAATTTAATTTTAAACATACTAGAAGTAAAACTAAATATACCCTAAATATCAGATTTTGATAAAATTGCTCTTTATCCTTTAAGAGAGAAAAATGTTTTACTTATAAAATTATAAATAATTGATTTTTATTTGATTTATTCAATGGTCTATTAGAAAAATATTTATTTTTGAGCTACTCCAATACCCTTTTTTAAAATGGTATCAAATACTTTATTATTAACCAACAAAAAAAAAATTGTCCTTTCGCAAATAAAAATGTTTCCGTGAAAAAAGTAAGTGGATAATTATTATTTTTAAAGAAAGTGGGAACATTTTTGTATATATATTTTTTTTTCTTATTTCATCCTTAAAATATATATTTATTGAGAAGAAAATATTTGAATACAACGAAAAGTATAAATGCGTATTAAAAGTAGACATCAAATTGTGGTATTCCATTTATATATTTTTATAAATAGTATTTTATGTAAACTTTTCAAATCTTTTATATATTTATTTAATAATTACACGTTTATATAAAAATATAATAAAAGATAATATAAAAAATTAAAATCCAAATATTTGATAAATTTAAAGAACGATATAATTATTTTTGAGGAAAAGAAACTTGAGATTTTGTTGACATATGATATTTTAATTAATAGGTTTCAAATAAAAGAAGATTTAAAGTTGTAACACTCCGGAATTTTTACTATTGCAATATCAATTATTATCTATTTTTATATATTTATGAAGATTATTTTGTATAGTTATTTTAGTTAATTAAGAGGGTTTTTATAGAGGTTTGTAATAATTTAAAATTATTTATGAAATTTTTTATAAAATTCTATTTTTTTACGCCGGAACGGGCTGTTCCAAAAGTGGAACGGGCCGTTCCACACGAAGAAAATATACTGTTTTTGAAGTGGCAGAACGAGCTGTTCCAAAAGCGGTACGGGCCGTTACAAATATGTAAAAAGGCCTATTTGGGTTTTTCCGGAACGGGTCGTTCTCAAAGTGGAACAGGTCGTTCCAGAGTAAGAAAAATGCCTAAAAAGTTAAGTTGAAAACAGGTCGTTCTCCTTATGGTCAATCTGTGTAAAAGTGAACTCTAGAACGGGCCGTTCTAATTTTAGAACGGGTCGTTCTGCTTTTTGGAAACGGGTCGTTCCGATTTTAGAACGGGTCGTTCCAGTTGAAAATTTTGGTATATTTGAAGGCTCCGGAACGGGCCGTTCCGAATTCAGTACGGGCCGTTCCGGGTGCGCCAGGATGCCGATAAATAGAGGCAGAAGGGTGAAAAATTTATACTGAATGAGAAAGTAAAATCTTAGAGAGAGAAAGAGAAAGAAAGAGGGAATCTAGAGGAGGAGATCCTGTCCAAGTTTTAGTTCTACTTATCCAGGTAAGGGGGGAGTGAGAAACCTCGCTCGGGGGTGTGGGGATAATTGTTGGATAGTTTGATTGTCGGATTGGCCCCCAATCCCTTGCTTGTTGTTCTGTTTTACTTTCTGTTTGCTCTACTTTGTTCCTTATTGGAAGTAATAATGAATATGAAATTAATGTCAAAAAAATAAATGAGTTTTGTAGACCCCTAAAATTGTCCGGGTAGGAAATAAAGTTTGAAGACTCTAGAAGACTGAAGGAAAGTCAGCCAGAAGGACTCATGGAAGGCCCTAGGAGGATTCTCTGTAGGTCTAGAGGTCTTGTAATAGCTCAAAATAAGGAAGTGGAGGGAATGAAGCCCAATACGGCCTCCCAAAAGTTCAGTACGGCCGTATTGAACATTTTAAACTACAATACGGCCGCACTGAACTCAATACGGCCGTATTGAAGTTTCTGAACTTCAATACGGCTGCACTGAACTCAATACGGCCGTATTGAGGTTTTTTGAACTTCAATACGGCCGTACTGAATTCAATACGGCCGTATTGTAGTTCAAAACTTCAATACGGACCGTATTGACTCCAGGGCCCGTATTGCGCCTGTTCCCTATAAATAAGACGTCATTTGGACGTCATTACACACTTTTACACTGAGTTTTGACTCCCTCCTTGAGTATTCTGGGGTTTTTGAGCAGTGTTCTGCCCTAGAAATCTCTCTGGGAGTCGATCCGACGAAGTTCTGGAATTCCGAGCATTTAGCTTGGAGATTCGAACTTAGTCGAAGGGAAATCTTTTGGATTTCCATAGTTAAAATTTTCTAGGAGGGAGCGAGCGGGCTTGTAGAGCGAGGGAACGCCAAAAAGCTTCCCAGTTTTACTTGAATATAAAAGCACGCTTCAAAGGTTTCTTCTTAAGTCCTTCCTTTTACTGCTTTCTGTGTGTATATTTAACTGTCATCATGTAGATAGTTAAGTTATAATTGTTTAGAATAAATAGGGGTAATTTAGTAATTTTGCACTATTATTTTTAGAAATAATCTGTCATAGGGAACCCGAAAGGGGCGTTGTGGGGTGCTAACACCTTCCCCACACGTAACCGACTCCCTTACCCAACTCTGGTTGTAATGGCCAAAGTTGATTTATAAAATCAATTGCCTTATCCCTTTTTCCAATGTTTTGAGTAAAACATTGGTGGCGACTCCAAGAACCCTTCTTTTTACGAAAACCACTAATCCATGGAGGGTCCCGCTTGGGATTAATATGGATTGGTGAGCCTTATAATAAAATTGCTCGTTTGACAAGGTCTCAGTTTGAGAATAAGTCATTCTAGCAATCCATATTTTTAAACAAATAAAAGAGTCCAACCATCCTTCGCGAATGCCGAAAGCCCGTTTCGGGCCGGTGGCGACAAGTTTTAATATGAATAAGAATGCTTTCTGTGGATCTCTGTGAATTCCTAAGCGTACCTTATGAGGAGTATTTATGACATGACCATGTGAAATATGGACAAATGACATGAGACCTAAGAATGGACTATTGAGACAAGTTGTGATTATAAGAATATGAAAAATGATGATATGATGTACTAAATGAAATTCTGTAATAAGTCAAATGTTGAGTCAATAAAATAATGACTGTATGACATGCATCATATGCATATATTACTCCAGGTGTGCCGCTGAGGCCGCATACCAGTGATGCTAACAAGGTGTACCTTAGGGTCACCAGTGATGTAACATGCTAACAAGGTGTACCTTAGGGTCACCAGTGATGTAACCTGCTAACAAGGTGTACCTTAGGGTCACCAGTTATGTAACCAGGTGTACCTTAGGGTCACCAGTGATGATATGTGAAACTTCCTTATGGCGCCACATGCACACATGCATGCATTTATGAGTCGAGTCCATGACATCATTGCATGATAAATGAGTATATATGTGATATTTGATTATTTATGTGTATTATTTACATGTGACTTATATTTGTTGTGCGTGTGTGTGCTATCTAACCTTTATTTCTTCACCTAAAACTGAGTGAGATGTTTCTCACTCCCTTGTTATTCTTGTATATGTTTAAATTATGTTGCAGGAGATCAACATCATGAGGATGTTGGTGATGAGGCTTAAGGCTTTAGTTGGGCATGCTCTGATAGGATGTGACATCGGGCATAGCCAGGCTTATTTTTGGGATGTTATTGTTTTAAAAGCTTTAATTTCCTCTTCTTTTGTAATTTTGAACGTTCTTGAGAAAAGACCAAAATGTACATCTTTGTCATACTATTTTATTACATGATTTAAAAGTTATAAATTAATTCCTAACTAGGAGGCACTGCCACCTTTGCTGGAATTAATCTATATTTTCTTTTATATGATTTCTTGAGTTTTGATACTTATGTGTTGACCTTTTTATAATTTATGAGTTACGAATGTGAATCTTCTACCTTATGATAATTGAGACAATTACTTTATCCATGAAAGAGGTTGTCAACTATGAAAGATTTT
Organism: Cajanus cajan; assembly: GCF_000230855.2. NCBI lineage: Eukaryota > Viridiplantae > Streptophyta > Magnoliopsida > Fabales > Fabaceae > Cajanus > Cajanus cajan. The sequence goes on along the minus strand of NC_138521.1, from coordinate 44,577,109 downwards.
ATTTACTCAAAGGAAAAAAAATTATTGTTTACATTTATTGTGTATTAATGTTGGGGTAGAGGGTATCACAAAAGTGATTTAAATACAATAGCTCCTAAAGGCATTTGAAATTCATGGGATCTGTAACAGAAAGGTGCATCTCTAATCACTCACATGCGCAACACAAATTGACAATACCAAAGCAATAGAGGAATGACGAGACAGGCACACGGGTGTTATGTTTATATCACTTATTTTTTCTCTTTCATCTTTTCCTGCAACTTATTTAAACATTAAAATATTTACCAATACTCTCTTTATTTTTTTATAGTCATTTTGTTAGTATTTTTTTATTATTATTTTATTAAAATTAATAACTTATTTTTTTTATTTTTGATAATTAATGTATGTTTGTTGAATAATGTATTTATTTATTTTTAATGTCTACCTATTTTTTCTCTAATACCTATATGAAGTTAATGTTTCATTTATGAGGGCAATATGTTTCCAACGAAATATAAAAAAATAGAAAAAGAGAAAATTTCTCTTGCACAATTTTGTTGACCATCTTCACTATCCATTTTTAATTGTGTGAATTCAATATTTTTATCAGTTTGAGAATAAGTCATTCTAGCAATCCATATTTTTAAACAAATAAAAGAGTCCAACCATCCTTCGCGAATGCCGAAAGCCCGTTTCGGGCCGGTGGCGACAGATGGCGACTCCACTGGGGAAGCCTCGAGAGTCAGTCCCATTTAGTGACAGATTATTTTTAAAATAATAGTTTAAAATTACTTCATTACCCCTTGCTTGTATGATAACATGTTTATCTATTTGGCTTTAATAACTGTTGTTTGTTTAATTTTCCGCAATTGTTTGAAATACAAACTGTACACAAACCTTTGCACACAACAGTTCCCTCTATACCCGGGGGCATGAGTGGTAAGCCATAGGGAGTGGATGTTAGTACGGCCGGTTGTCGAATGGGTCTATAGGTGCCCGTAGACCGTTGTCGGAAAACATCACTCAAGGTGATAACCATGAACTCGAGTCCGACAGTGCGTTGGAGCTTTCCATCGGCTTACGACGAGAGGAATTGGGTCCCTATAATGGGGGCACCTTGGGGGCCTCAGACCGGTGAGAACAGTTAGAACCACCTTGAATATGCACTTTTCTGCAGGATACCCCTACCTCGTGATTCGCTCGTGACTGTTCGTGGATGAGTGAATTGTTTGTGCATTGTTTATGTGAAATTGTTTGAGCATACATTGCATTTCTTTAAACATACAACATTCCTATTCCTTTTTAAATAAGAATAAATAGAAATAAGAATCTTCCATTACATGGTGTTAACATCTACCTTCATCACATTCATATAGGTAGTTTCCCTTTTCACCCAAAAAATACAAAAAACAAAATACCCAAAAAAAAGAAAAAAAAAGGGTTATTTATCCAAACCAAGCAATATCATGCATCATCTTAGGGACATCCCGAAAACATGATAATGCTTAGTTCAATAAACACAATGCATGCATATTCAACATCATCATCTCATATCATGCATATAGATCATGGAGGGATCTAGGAGTCATTCATTTCATACATCTCTCCTAGTAATCCATTAATAAACATTAATAAAAAGAAAGAAATAATCGATGCGTATGTTCAAGATGGATCGCACGCCAATTGTTATTAAGTGTAAGCCAACAACCGCGCCAAGCGAGCGCACATCAACTCCGTTGTTGGTAATCAAGACGAATAAAGGGGAAGGTCCAACACCATTAAGGATCACTGCTCCAAGACCTTTCCCCTACGAATCAAATAAGGTTGTGCCGTGGATATACGACATCCATTCTTCTGCCTACAGCGATATCTCTAACATCGCTGGACTTGGGGGCATGACTAGGAGTGGCAGGATCTACACTCCCGAAGATCTGCACGACAAAGCTCCCAATAATAAAGGAAAAGAAAAGGAGAAAACCGAGGAAGATAGAGAATCCGAGGAGGAGACTGATGAGCTGTTAAAAATCATCAAACAAAGCGAGTATTCCATCATGGATCAACTTCATAAGACGCCAGCAAAGATTACTCTGTTGTCATTGATCCTATGCTCCGAACCGCATCGGCAAGCTCTGTTGAAAGTCTTGAACGAGGCATATGTGTCGCACACTATCTCCCAAGACAAGTTTGAGGGGATTGTTAGTCACATCACGGCTAATGATCACCTCACTTTCACCGATGAGGAAATCCCCGCTGGGGGACCAAATCACAACAAGCCCTTGCACATCTCTGTAAAGTGCAAGGAGTATCACATCGCTAAAGTCTTGGTAGATAATGGATCTTCCTTGAACGTAATGCCAAAAAGAACGCTCGATCAAGTGGCAATCAAGGGAGTCCAAATGCGCCCGAGCAACATGATCGTCCGAGCTTTCGACGGTTCTAAAAGAGAAGTGGTGGGAGAAGTCAATCTCCCAATCCAAATTGGGCCCACCATCTTCAACGTTGAATTTCAAGTGATGGACATTACTCCCGCATACAGCTGTCTCCTCGGCCGACCTTGGATTCATGATGCAAGAGCTGTTCCTTCTACGCTCCACCAGAAAGTCAAATTCATTGTGGGTGACAAGCTGGTGACTGTACAAGCTGAAGATGATATACTCATCAGTAAGCCATCCACCATACCTTACGTGGATGCAGCGGAGGAAGCTTTAGAAACCGCCTTCCAAGCATTGGAAAGTGCCAATGTTGAAACGTTTCCCCGAGAAATGAAGACGGTAGCTTACATGCTCACCAAGAACGAATACTTGCCGGGACAAGGACTTGGCAAAGATTCCCAAGGACTCCAGAGCTACCCATTATCAAAGATAATCCAGGGAAACAAGGGTTAGGATACAACCCTAATAAAGATCAAAGGACAAAGAGGAACCAAGATCCTTCTCGACGTTCTTTAAGCCAGATCTTTAGGAAGGCCGGTTCACAAGCCTCAAGGCCGGTCATCGTCATCAAGTGCTCTTCTTCTTCCGATAGGGATGTATAGACCTGATGACTATTAGAGATTACTCCTCGGGGACAGCCCGACCCCCGAGCCTCGATAGGGCACATGTTTCCACTATGATTATAATAAAATCATTCTTCATTATTTCTTATTGCTTCTTTTCTTGCTTACAATAAAATTCTAAACCGCAGTATTTAACCCTGTTTGAATAAACATAAATGAGGTTAAAATCGTCTTAATAAAAATAAACCCGCATCTTTTTTATGTGGAAGTGTGTGACAACTTGGAGCACCTTTTCTTGGCTTCAACAAGTGCCATCATGGATAAAAAGAAATCCTTTAAAATAAAAGAAGCTCGGCAGGAAACCCAAAAAGGGGGCTGCGCAAAAATAAGAGCAAAAGACCCGCTAGGAATCCCACAAAAGGGTGACCTAGGCAAAAATTAGGGTTACAAAATAATGAACAAAAACAAAAGCCCGCTAAAACTCCACAAATGGGTGTTTTAGGCAAAAGTTAGGGCAATCGAAAAACAGAATAAATCCATGATGGTACCACCAACTGAATTCAACAAAGGGGCTCAAGAAAAGCTATCCAAGTTATCAAATCACAAACGTTAATAACCAAGACGTGCTTAACTTCATAAGTGTTTAATCAAACAAGCCTAAACACTTAAGCCTACCATTGGCCAAGCCATTCTTACAAAATCCATTTTTCAAAAAATAAATAATCCCCTCTAAAACACAAACTTTCGAAAAAATATCCTTTCCTTCTTTTCTCTCTTGTCCCAAACGATTTTTGAATAATCTAGTGGAAACATGGAGATATAGTAGTCAATAGGAGGGTTGACACATCTTCTAAAGGAAAGGAAAATCATTTGGTTGATGACACCAAATCTCAATATAACATGCATCATTCCTCGGTTACAGAAATCGGCAGCACACAGCCCGTCTAGAGGAATGGAAAAAATCCAAACAGAGAAACGCATCGGTTAATTCTTTTGAAAAGTGAATCAAATAGAATTAGGTGCATCATACTGCATACATGCATACAGATGATAGGTGTAATGGAAGATCACTTATTCTCTGTTTATTGAAAAAAAAAACAAAAAATATAAACTTCAGAAAAACAATACGCCCGTATCATGTTCAGTACGCCCGTACCAAAATTAGGGTTATGAACAAATTTTCAATTCAATACGGGCATACTGAAATGAATAACGGCCGTATTGGCAATAACAGAAATCCTCCCTCACGTCGATGACAAAATTCCTCCAAGAAGAAGAGGATAGGGGGAGCCATTCATTTTTTCTAAACAAAAAAAAAAACAAAAAAAAAACAAAAAAAAAACAAAAAAAAAAACAAATTAATAAAATAATTAAACTTGCATTTTGTGCATCACACACATTAATTGCACATTCAAAGACCTCATCATGAGGCAGTCGCATAAAATAAAAAAATAGAAAAATTGCTTGTGTATGACAGCAGCAAACAAAATGCAGAAATTCAGAAAATCAATAAAACGTACAGAAAAATTGAGCCTGGAGAGGCTTGCCGAAATAATACTCTCTCAGAATAATTGAGCCTGGAGAGGCTCGCCGAAATAATACTCTCTCAGAATAACTGAGCCTGGAGAGGCTCGCCGAAATAATACTCTCTCAGAATAACTGAGCCTGAAGAGGCTTGCCAAAATAATACTCCTCAGAGACATTTCTGTACAGAAAAAGCAAAACCAACAAAAAAGGCAAAAATACAGAAAAAGCCAAAATCAACAAAAAATACAGAAAAAGCCGAAATCAACAAAAAAAGGCAAAAACACAGAAAAAGCCAAAATCAACAAAAAAGGCAAAAACACAGAAAAAGCCAAAATCAACAAAAAGGCAAAATACAGGAAATCCAACAAATTATACAGAATAACTGAGCCTGGAGAGGCTTGCCAAAATAATACTCTCCAAAAGACGTCTCAGCTCGCATTCTCGGGCTGAACAAAAAACCAATTCATCATACAGAATAATTGAGCCTGGAGAGGCTTGCCGAAATAATACTCTCTCAGAATAATTGAGCCTGGAGAGGCTCGCCGAAATAATACTCCCTCATCAGAATAATTGAGCCTGGAGAGGCTTGCCGAAATAATACTCCGTCAGAATAACTGAGCCTGGAGAGGCTTGCTGAAATAATACTCTCTCAGAATAATTGAGCCTGGAGAGGCTTGCCGAAACAATACTCCCTCTTAAAATAATTGAGCCTGGAGAGGCTTGCTGAAATAATACTCCCCAACTGTACAGAATAAATGAGCCTGGAGAGGCTCGCCGAAATAATACTCCCCAGAGATATCTCAGCTTCCACTCACGGGCCAAATTCCCCAGTGAAAGCTATCAAACCAAGATCAGCAAAATTCCCCAAGAGAGGCTTGATCATCTAAACAGAATATCCAAGTCGAAAGGACTTAAACTTCCTCAGTGGAAGGTAGCTTTCCAACTCAAGCGATGAGTGAAGCTAAGCCTGAAGAGGCTTTCTAAATAATACTCTGGGATATATAAACTTTAAATCCCCACTCGCCTACTCAGAGGCACCCCCTCAAGAAAAATCACAAAAGACAAATAATCATTCCCCAAGCGGAATCCGGCACTCAGCCGAACACCAAACATCAAGATAATTCGCCTACTCAGAGGCACTCTTTCAAAAAAGAAAAAAAATCCAAAAGATCAATAACAATTCCCCAAGCGGAATTTGGCTTTTCAGCCAATCATTGAACATCAAGATGATATGCCTAACAGAAGAGGCTAATCAAAATCAACGACAAAATCCCCCAGCGGATAACAGCCTACACAGAGGCAACAAAAATCAAAAAAATCAAAAAAGAGTCACCCGAATAAGGATAACCGGGATACTCCACAACGTCGAAAGGACGACAGCCAATCATAAGGCACCGCTCACATCAGAAAGAGCATCTTTGTGTTTACACCCCAGGGAAACAGAAATTCCTCAATGGGTACTGATGTATGGAAAACCGCAAGTGTACGGTTGTCGTCAAGTAATGAATATCGAATCACAGGGACTACGTGTTTGACCTAGAATTACTAGTATTTTAATTTGAATTTTAAAACAGATTGAATTTTTGTTTTGAGATGATAAGATCAGATTTGATGGTAAAAGAGATAGTAATGCAATTAATGAATAAGATAAAACTTTAAGATAAGATAAGGAGATTTCCGGGAATCTAGGGTTCGCACAAAGAGTTCCAACAATATTGAATTATTATTTTCATTAATTAATTCTATTCCATCTTGAAGGTAGTCTTAACCTAATTTAATCCTTGCACCTTCTCAGGCTACGAGGACGTGTTTAATTAAAATTAATTTCTACTCTCGTGGTAATTACGTTCAATTAAACCCATTAAGATCTTTGTTAATCTATTGCTCCTCGAAAGCTTAAATCAACTCTCGTGATTTAACACTCAAGTCTGTTCCTTTAGGTTCCGATAATTAGGTTCTCCTCTCAGTTCATCCCTAATTATCTATGATTATGAAAATTAAGATTAATTGTTTATCATAATTATAATCAAGTTCTCCTCTCAGTTCATCCTTAATTAATGTTATTATGAAAACAATAATATTAAAGTTCATATATAAAATATAAAAGAACAGATCAAGAATTGGAATAAAGTTAAGAAACTGAATAATGCATTAATAAAGAGGTTCTCAGAGGCTAAGCCCTGATCCCAGAAAAAGGGAAACTACTCACAGGAGTTCATAGTAGTTCTCCAAGAAAAAAAGAATAAAAGAAAAGCAAACCTTAGAGTCGATGGCACAGGCGCCCAACCTTCTCCAAGTGTCAAAAACTAAAAAACTGTCTCCGAAACCAAAAATCCCCGTTCTAGGCTAACCTCATCTAATTTATAACCTAAAAGGGTAAAAAGGTAAAACTACCAAGATAAAAATTACAAAGATAAAATAAAAATAAAACATAAAACTTAAAAAGCTGGGACGCGAAGTGAATCACGGCCGTGACTGAGAATCACGACCATGATCTTCTCTGGAGCACATCTATGAAGGGTCCGTGGCGTTCACGGGTGTGATTGGGAGTCACGGCCGTGATTTTCTCTGGTGAATCACGGGCGTGATTTAGAATCACGGCCGTGATTTTCCCTGTAGCTCAGCATTTCCTCTTTAATTCTTAAATCTTGATCCTGCTCAGAGAAAACACAACACATACCAAGAAAAGCATAAAATAGGAAAATGATATAAAAATTTATTAAAAACATGAAAGATATGCATGATTATGCTATGAATTCTTGTGAATTAAAGTGCTAAAATACGAGTAAAATACACAACATCAAATAACCCCAAACTTGAACTTTTGTTTGTCCTCAAACAATAATTAGCACTTTGAAAAAAAAAATCATCAAGAATTAACTGAGCATTTAAAATCTTCACTCTTAGTCTCACAAGGTCCAATTAGAATCTTAATCTTTCATTACTAGCGCCAACTCTTAGTTTCTAAGAGTTTCATGATGTCAAATCTTGTAAAGCTCATTAGTCAAACGAAGATAATTTAACAGAAATAATTTTTCAATGCTTGTGACACAAATAGGGGTAATATTTTTATTTTTGTTTTTGTCTCACCTAAAACATTTCCCCAGTAGCCAATCAGTGTAGAGAGGATGATAATTTCAAGAACACGTAGCCTCAAAGGGGGTCTAGCTATTTTACTAAACAATTCCCCAGTAGCTAATTAGTTCCCTTAGTTTTCTAAGGTTAAGAATATTCTCCCTCTAACCTATGACCTCAAAGGGGTGCTAAGTGATTTTTTTTTTTTTTTTTTATTATTACCCCCCAAAAGCTTTTAAGCACGAATTAAAAAGAATTTATCTTCAAGAGACTATTTTTATAATTCTCGATCATTTCAAGCCTCAATACTAAGAACCAAGTGCTAGCCACAAAACCAGCTAATTTTTCAACCTTTTGTTCTGAGACTTCAAGATTCAATTCATCACATTCAGTGTTTTCAAAGACGAACAATTTCATTAAAAATATTTACTTTTCAAACACAAATTCAAGCTGGGATTAACTGAATATGTATATATGCATGATTTTTTTTTTTTTTTTTTTTTTTACTTTGCATGAATGAATGAAATGCGTACATCCTCCTAACCCCAAACTTAAAGATTTGCTTGTCCCGAAGCAAAGAGCTAATGAATGCATGATAGATTATTTTGACAAAATTATAAAATGCATGAATATGCAACCAACCCACAACAGAAAGGAATGCTTGTCCCTAAGCATCAGAGTAAAATAAGGAATAAGAAAGATCTCATTGTGGTGGAAAATCATCTGGATACCGTTGAATGTGCCATTGATACATTTGATCAACCATGTAATTATAATGCTGCTGGCGTTCATCCATTTGTTTCAGCCGGTTATCCATTGATTGAATAGCTGCCAGGATAGCAGCATTGTCCACCTCAGGTCCAGGATGTAGAGGGGGTTGTTCAGGAGCTGCTTCCTCATCTGCAGGAGCCGCTTCCTCAGCTGCTGGAGGTAGGTCCTCTAATGGCTCCAGTGGAAACTGCCGTGTAGCCCGGTTCTTCACGGTGTATGTTGGATTTGGTAACTGGTGATGCACTCCCGACTGGGTTACTACAAAGTAGTATTTATCATCTTCATCTTTCGCAATGCAGTTCATAGAAGAGCAGGTAGCAAAATTAATAGTACGGCTTCCAGGGAGTGGTTCTAACTGGTCCAGCCAAGCGTGATAGCCAAGGTGTTTGGCTATAGTGGTAATGAGGCCGCCATTCACAATCGCACCGTGGCTGGTATTGGAAATACTCTGGAACTGTCGTGCCAAATGACTGCCAGAATCAATAGGCTCCTCTCTGTTTTCCATCGTAGCCCATAAAAGTAAAAGGTCTCTCAAACGAACCTTTCCTTCAGAATCACCTCGGGCCAAAACAGTAGAGGCAATAAAGCGGTGCATAATACGGATGGCGGGATGGCGGAAAGCAGAGGAATTACATTTTCCAGCGACCCAATTACTTGTACCTGTCAAACTATACCAAAAAGAACCAGGGTTGAAAGAACTTGGGGTTCTCGTGCTCCCTCCAGTGGGAAATCCAAAAATATTATTGAACTGAGCCAGGGTTAATTCGTGTTCTTGGTTAAACATACGGAAAGAAATCAAACCTTCAGAACAATTTGGCCCAGATAATATTTCCGTGTGGAGAGAGCTCAAGAACTCAAGAACTAGTCGAGGATAAACAACATCATTATGCATGGTAGCAAAGGTTGTCCACCCAATGTTAGTTAACATGAAATTGATATCAGCACGTAAACCCAACTTACGAATAAATGGGAAGTCGAGATACCTGGTAGGATGGATAGTGCGGAAGCGTAATACCTCGTTCCGCTCACGCTGTTCATCGTTCCGATAGAACCTCGGAGGAAGGTGCGGAATTTCACTTGCTTCTTCCTCGTAACTGTGGGTATCGGAAGCGGTGGAGGACGAACCAACGGTACGGGTGCGCTTGGGAGCCATGGATGAACGGAAGGAGTGAATGTGGGAGGAAGAGGGAAGAAGAGGAAGAAGAAGTGAGAAGCTAGGGTTTGGGAGAGAAGAAAAGAGAGAATGGGCAGAGTTCGTAAGTGTGAGAGAAGTGAGAATGTAAAAGGAGGGGGAAAAATACATAAGGGAAAGGGGAATTTCAAAAATCACGGGTTGTATCTGTTGAGCGTCAGCAGGGAATCACGGGCGTGATTGGAAATCACGGCCGTGATTCTCTTTGTGAGTTTTCAAAAATTCAAACAGAGGAGATCACGCCCGTGATTTATAATCACGGTCGTGATTCTCTCTGGGGTTTTCCAAAAATTTTCCAGAGAAGATCACGCCCGTGATTTATAATCACGGTCGTGATTCTCTCTGGGGTTTTCCAAAAATTTTCCAGAGAAGATCACGCCCGTGATTTAGAATCACGGTCGTGATTCTCTCTGGAACTCTGAAATTTTATTTTATTATTATTTTTATTTTTTATTTTTTATTTTTTTTATTTTTTTTTTTTTATTTTTTAAGAAACTTGAGTAGGTTCCTGAAGAACCATAGAGTATAATTTTTCTAAGTGTTCCCCATCGAAATATAACTTCAATCTCTGTGCATTGACCTTGAATATGTCGCCTTTATCGTTTCTGATTTCTACAGCTCCATAGGGATATACTTTTTGAACTGTAAAAGGCCCTGACCATCTTGACTTCAATTTTCCAGGAAACAATCTGAGTCTGGAATTAAATAATAGCACCGAGTCCCCTTGCTTGAATTCTCTTCTATGTATATGCTTGTCATGCCACCTCTTTGTTCTTTCTTTGTAAATCTTAGCATTTTCATATGAGTCTAATCTGATTTCATCAAGCTCATTGAGTTCCAATTTCCTTTTTTCTCCAGCATCCTTTAGGTCATAGTTGAAGTATTTTATTACCCACAAAGCCTTGTGTTCTAGCTCTACAGGAAGATGGCAAGATTTGCCATAAATCAGCCTAAATGGAGACATGCCAATAGGTGTTTTGTAAGCAGTCCTGTAGGCCCAAAGAGCTTCATCTAATCTTAAAGACCAGTCCTTTCTTGTTGTAGATACAGTCTTCTCAAGGATCTTTTTGATTTCTCTGTTGGATATTTCTACCTGTCCACTTGTTTGAGGGTGATAAGGTGTACCAACCTTGTGAGTGACTCCATACTTTTTTAAGAGAGATTCAAACTTTCTTTCAATAAAATGTGAGCCTCCATCACTGATCACAGCTCTTGGGACCCCAAATCTTGGAAATATAATTCTTTTGAAGAGTTTAATGACAGTATTTGAATCACTCGTTTGAGCGGGAATCGCTTCTACCCACTTGGACACATAATCAACTGCAACTAATATGAACTTGTAACCTTTAGAACTTGGGAATGGTCCCATGTAATCTACTCCCCATACATCAAAAATTTCTACTTCTAAAATCCCATTTAATGGCATTTCATGTTTCCTGGATATATTCCCTGATCTTTGGCATTGGTCACAAGAATTTACCATCTTCCAGGTATCCTTAAATAAGTTTGGCCAGTAAAAACCAGATTGTAGAATTTTAGCTGCAGTTTTTGACGTACTAGCATGCCCTCCATATGTGGAAGAATGACATGAGTGAATGATGTGAGGAGCTGCTTCTTCTGAGATACACCTTCTGTAGATACCATCTCTACACCTCTTATATAGGTAAGGTTCATCCCAAATAAAGTTGTTAAGGTCACTAAAGAATTTCTTCTTTTGTTGATAATTAAAGTCTTCAGGAAGGACTCCACATGCTAAGTAATTCGCATAATCTGCATACCAGGGACTGTTTTTCACAACAACTGCTAAAAGCTTTTCGTCTGGGAAGCTGTCATTAATAGGGAGTTCCTCCTTTGTTGCTTGGTCTTGTGGAAGTCGAGAGAGATGATCAGCTACTACATTTTCTACTCCCTTTCTGTCCACAATCTCTAAATCAAATTCTTGTAAAAGGAGAATCCATCTGAGGAGCCTAGGTTTAGCATCCTTTTTATTAAAAAGATACTTTAGGGCGGAGTGATCTGTGTAAACAATAACCTTAGACCCCACAAGATAAGATCTGAACTTTTCAAAAGCATAGACGACTGCTAACAATTCTTTTTCTGTTGTTGCATAATTGGCTTGGGCTTCATCAAGAGTCTTGCTGGCATAGTATATAGCATGAACCTTCTTGTCCTTTCTTTGTCCCAATACAGCTCCTATAGCATAGTCACTTGCATCACACATGATTTCAAAAGGAAGGCTCCAGTCAGGAGTTTGCAGAATAGGAGCTGTAGTGAGAGCTTCTTTCAACCTGTAGAATGCATTCTTACAAGAAACATCAAAGTTAAAAGGTACCTCTTTCACAAGTAGATTAGATAATGGTTTAGAGATTTTTGAAAAATCTTTAATAAACCTTCGGTAGAAACCGGCATGCCCTAAGAAACTTCTAACACCTTTAACATCAATTGGAAGAGGCAATTTATCAATTACTTCTATTTTTGCTCTATCTACCTCAATTCCTCTCCCAGATATTAGGTGTCCTAAGACAATTCCTTCTTGTACCATAAAATGACATTTTTCCCAATTTAAGACTAAATTCACTTCAGAGCAACGTTGCAATACTTTAGTTAGATTTAATAGACAGTCATCAAAGGAAATACCATAAACTGAAAAGTCATCCATGAAAACTTCCATCTCTTTTTCTAATAAATCACTAACGATTGCAGTCATACATCTTTGAAAGGTAGCAGGTGCATTACATAGGCCAAAAGGCATTCTCCTATAAGCAAAAGTACCATAGGGACATGTAAAAGTAGTTTTCTCTTGGTCTAATGGATGAATAGGGATTTGATGAAAACCGGAGTATCCGTCCAAATAACAAAAGTATGAATGCATTGCTAACCTTTCAAGCATTTGATCAATAAAAGGTAAGGGAAAGTGATCCTTTCTAGTGGCATTATTTAATTTTCTATAATCAACACACATACGCCACCCAGTCACAGTTCTTGTGGGAATTAATTCATTATTATCATTTTTAACTACTGTCATCCCACCTTTCTTAGGAACCACATGAACTGGACTTACCCAAGGACTATCAGATATAGCATAAATTACCTTAGCATCCAATAATTTCAAAATTTCTTTCTTTACCTCTTCTTTCATCTTGGGATTTAGTCTTCTTTGAGCTTCAACAGAAGGTTTGGATCCTTCCTCCAAGAAGATGCGATGCATACAAAATGAAGAACTAATTCCCTTTATATCAGCCATAGTATATCCAATAACTTTTCTAAATTTTCTCAACTCATTGAGAAGTTTTTCAGTTTCTTTTTCATTTAAAGCTGAATTTACTATGACTGGATAAGTGGAATTAGCCCCCAAAAACTCATACCTTAAAGATGAAGGAAGTGGTTTAAGTTCTAACTTTGGAGAGTTTTCTTCTTGCCAATCTGTTGAAGACTCAAGAAGACTTTCTACTAGAGGATCTTTTTCTTTACACGGGGGACTTGAATCGATCAAGCAAGCATAATGATGGGTTCCTCCTTCCATGGTTGATGTAGAGTATGAAGGGGAAGACCTTGCCCTTGATCTAGGTTCAACAAGGAAGACAAAAAGGGAAGTTTAGGATGGAGAAAAGGAAGATGGCCGTGAAGTCTAGGTGGTTGGGCGGAAGCTTTTTAGGTGATGGTGTTTGGTGATTTAGGTTGGCTCACTCCAAGGTAGGTGGAGGCCACTCTAGGTATCACTCTCCAAGGGTGGAGAATGAAGGTAGGCTAGCCGAAGCAACCCTAGGGACTAAGGATAGGATTTGAGGCAAAGAAATGCTCTCTCAAATTCATATAATCCAAAGTATTTACATGTGGTGGGGTGTTGGGTATTTATAGGAGGGGAGGCATCTAGGGTTGCGTTTGGAGTGTGCATGGCCGAAATTCATAAGGTAAATGCACTCCAAATGACATGCCAAATGAACCCTAGATGCTACTTGGTGACCAAGTTTGGAATCTATGGGTCTAGATTGGCTACATCAAGGTGTATGATATGATCATGCAACCTTTGCCCTCCACTTGGGCCTAAGCCTTTCTATCACCAAAAATAGATCCAAAACTCACCAAAAATGCGTCACCCTTCTAGTGTAATACCCTAGCCCAAATTAAAAACCTAATCATCTAAAGCACCCCATAATACAAGGGTAAAATAGGAAATACAAAGAAAATAAATCCTATGACTAAAATACCCCAAAATACAAGGGTAAAATAGAAAATAAAATAAATACTAAAAATAACATAGGAGCTAAGGTCCAAAAATGGCCTCACTATCCCATTCCTCTTGCCTCCTTTAGTATATCACCTCTTGGTCTTCTCGGCCTTAGTGTTATTCCATCATTCCCTCCCTCTTGAAAAGGATTTGACCTCAAATCAAGAGGTTCTTCATGGTGGGCCTCATGACCAATAAAAACATAAAAATAAGCATTAAAGGTGACAGTATATGATAGAAATGGAAAGTGTATCCAAAGAGGAGTTCCACTAAAAATGCTAAAAAGATTGTCTAAACTAAAAGGACTAGACTCTCTAATGCGAAAGATAGGATCCTCCTCATAGTGAAGTCTAGGTATATAACTAAAACCTAAAAAGTTAAAAAGACTAAAACTATAGCACACTAAAGCACTAGTCCTAAAAACTAAAATATCTTGTTGGAAGTGCTCAATGTAATGACCTAGGTATATACTAGAAAATAAAGAAAACTTAACTAAACAATTACCTAAACAACTTTGTATTGCATTATTTGTTAGATACATATGAGAAAAAGGTGTCAAGAGGAGTTTAGAAAACTCATATAATCTAATTTTGTCTTGTAGGGAAGTAACCAAGTTAAGTTGAAATAAGTTTGAACTTCCTTCAAGATCAAAATTAGAAGATAGGACACCATGAGATGTATCCAACAAATTATACAAATCAAAGGTTGGGTGCTTTATGAGGACAACTAAAGTAGAAAGAGGCTTAAAGAGAAAAGGCTTATCTTCCTTGGGCACCACCAAGGAAGTAGCACAAGAAGTGGCACTAAGTGAAGTCCACTTCTTCTTCACTAAATCTTGAAGTTGAGATTCTTTTTCTTTAAAAAGGATTTGTTTTTGAATCTCCACTTCATGACTAGTGGCAACGTGAGAGAAAGAGTTAAGGTCTTGATGAATGAAGAAAGTCTTTTTAAAATCATTTTCAATGGGAAAGTGACTCTCTTCAAGCATAAGCCCTTTGGAAGAAACATTATCCTCCTTACTCTTCTCTAAGAGTGTTGGTTGTTGTTTTTCATTTTCTAGCCACTCTTTAACCTTCTCTATACTTTTCTTTATTTTTTCTTTCTTTTCTATTTTCTTTTCTTCTTTTTTCCTTCTAAGTTCCTCCTCTCTTGTTGTATTTTCTTGCTCATGCATACTCCTAGGATCTCTAACTTCTTTGCCTTTTTGAGATCTAGTTGGAACAATCCTAGGTTGGGATCCACTAGTTTCTCTCCTCTCAACTAATTTTGCAAGTAGTTGTTTTATTTCCTCATTATTTTTTTCAAACTCTTTTTCCTTTCTTCTCAATTCTTCCTCTCTTTTTATATTTTCCTCTTCTTTTTTTCTTAGGTACTCTTTCAATTCCCTAAGTTCATCCCTAACACTAGACCTAGTACTACGAGAATTATGACCATGGACACTAGAATGATCACTCATCTTTGATCAAGAAAAGGTTTTCACAAATTGTTTTCAAAGGGGTTAGAAAAGTTTTCACAAAGAGTGAGTGATAAAATGGTTTTCACAAAAGGTTTTCAAAGTGCAAGATAGGTAGGAAAAGGCCTAAGTGTACAAAGTGAACTTTCAAGGGGAGGTGGACTACAAAGAATCACTTAATAACCAAGCCCTATCAAGTAAAAATCACTAAGCCTTTTCTACTTTTCTTACAAAACAATTTGGCACAACAATAAAGTGTGTGTGTGCACGTTACCCCTAGTAGGCAAATAGCAAGCCTTCTAAACGGATTTGAAGACAAAGATAAAAGCCTAAACAATTATACTACCAAAAGCTATAAAACATGCAAAAGAAAAGCACTTAAAACATATTCTAGTCGAAGTCCTAGGTGAAGGTTTTCAAATCACCTTCAAACTACATGAAGCTAAACCAAAATGAAGAGGTTTAAGAATGGCCAATTACAAACCAAAATAAAGAAACCAAGGCCCAAAAACACACTAGGCCGAAAGCAAAGAAATCAAGTAAAGCTTATGAAAACTAAAAGTTTAGGTCTTCAAACTCCTCCACTTGGGTTCCTTCACAAAGAACAAACTTGTTAGTCCTCTCCAAGTTTTTAGACACTCCTTTTGTTTTGGTGTATCTTCCTCCAAAGGCTAGGTTTGGATTCGGTTCACTCCTCCACTCAAATCCACCAAAGGTGTGAAAGTTTGCTAGAGTGGTTCTTCACCTACAAACAAAATGAAACCAACCCAAGAGCAAGAGTCCAAGAAAATAAAACTGAAAAAGCACAATTAGGAAGGCTAAACTCAGAGGGAATTGATGAAGACAAAACAAAAGAGGCCAAAGAAAAGACAAACTAAAATTAAGACTCAATCATAAAAAGGAAGCACACAAAAGAGTAGTCCTAGAAAGGCACTAGAATGGATTAGTGTTTTAGCTCACTTGATTAAGTCTTTTAGAGGATTCGGTCCAGCCAATATTAAGGTCTCAAAATATGGTCAAAATGTCACAAGTCCAACTCCCAAATGCTTAGGTAAAGGGTCCAAGTCCACAAGTCTAGCAACAAGTCCTTTTTGGTCCAAATTTTTTTTTGATACATTTTTTTTTGTTCTATTTTTCACGTCAATTTCTTTTAGGCTTCTTGGGTCCAATTTCTTTTCTTTAATGTTCAGCCCATTGTTGCTTAGGTTTTGCACTTGTGGGTGGTGAAAATTAGGTCAAATTTTAGGAGAAGAGATGAAGACAAGTGGCGTGATTTTAGAGGTGTTTAGGGTATCTTTTGAGTGGAAAATGATTTGTACTATCTAGTACAAGTTGTTTGCACAAAATTTTCAGCACACCTCTTAGATTCTTTTAGGGTTTCTTTAGGCATAGAAAATTAACTAAATCAAGTGAGAATGCAAGGAAAAAGTGGGCGGTTATGCATGTGCAAGGAGATGTTTACACATGGAAAACAAAAATCACATAGAACATGCTAGGACTAGGTAGCATGCATGAATGACTCCTAAAAAGAAAGCTATATGTCACGCCCACTATGTCATGCAATATGGCATATTTTTTTTTGTTCATGTAATCATGCAAAGTGTTTGGCACATACATGGAATTTTTTTTGTAGACAAGATATAGGAAACATAAGATGACAAAACTTAGGTGGATTCAAAAATAAAAAGCATGTTCATGGCATGTTCATATGAGACTCAACCTAAAATTAGAAAAGCATGGCAACCCTAACAATGGAAACCTAAAAATGACAAGGAAGGTTCACAAGGAACAAGAACATGAACCATAAGCATTCGGTCATACAAAGCAAGGCAAAAAGAAAGACAAAGACCGAATGGAAGAAAATGACAAAAGACTAGGAAGACAATGTTTTTACCCTTGATGATCCTTGGCTCTAGATACCACTTGATGGAGTAGTTCCTTCCATGGGTGATGACAATAGTTGAAAGGAGACTCCTTGCCCTTGATCTAGGCTCATCAAAGGTAGGACAAAGGGAGGTTTATGGTGGAAAAAGGAAGCTAGGTGAGAGATAGTGTTTAGGGTGGCGGAAGCATATGGTGAAAGGTGTTTGGTTGCTCACGGTTGGCTCACTCCAAGGTAGGTGGAGGCCACTCTAGGTATCACTCTCCAAGGGTGGAGAATGAAGGTAGGCTAGCCGAAGCAACCCTAGGGACTAAGGATAGGATTTGAGGCAAAGAAATGCTCTCTCAAATTCATATAATCCAAAGTATTTACATGTGGTGGGGTGTTGGGTATTTATAGGAGGGGAGGCATCTAGGGTTGCGTTTGGAGTGTGCATGGCCGAAATTCATAAGGTAAATGCACTCCAAATGACATGCCAAATGAACCCTAGATGCTACTTGGTGACCAAGTTTGGAATCTATGGGTCTAGATTGGCTACATCAAGGTGTATGATATGATCATGCAACCTTTGCCCTCCACTTGGGCCTAAGCCTTTCTATCACCAAAAATAGATCCAAAACTCACCAAAAATGCGTCACCCTTCTAGTGTAATACCCTAGCCCAAATTAAAAACCTAATCATCTAAAGCACCCCATAATACAAGGGTAAAATAGGAAATACAAAGAAAATAAATCCTATGACTAAAATACCCCAAAATACAAGGGTAAAATAGAAAATAAAATAAATACTAAAAATAACATAGGAGCTAAGGTCCAAAAATGGCCTCACTATCCCATTCCTCTTGCCTCCTTTAGTATATCACCTCTTGGTCTTCTCGGCCTTAGTGTTATTCCATCACATAATTAGGTTGAATCCCCTCAAGATCTATGTGTTTTCCTCCAACTAGAAAATTCTCCAAGGGATCCCTCAAAATAGATCTCATGACTTCTTCCTCCATGTCTTTAGGCAATATATCAACCCTGCAGCAAATATTTTCAAGAGAAGGTTGTCTAACAGATTTAGCAATATTAAATTCCATTGTTTCATCATTAATGGATAAGGACAATTTTCCATGTTTGACATCTACTATCACGCCTGCTGTAGCCAAAAATGGTCTACCTAGTATGATTGGTATTTGTTTGTCCTCTTCCATTTCTAAAACAACAAAATCTCCCAGAATTAAAAATTTACCTATCTTAACTGGAACATCTTCTAAAATTCCTATGGGATATTTTATAGATCTATCTGCTAACTGGATTGACATTGCTGTAGGCTTTAATTCTCCCATATCTAATTTCTTGCAAATTGATAAAGGCATTAAACTGATACTTGCCCCAAGGTCACATAAGGCTTTTTCAAACCTTAGATTTCCAATGAGACAAGGTATAGAGAAACTACCAGGATCCTTAAGTTTTTTTTGGGCAAATTATGATGGATCAATGTAACAGTCTCTCTATCATCCAATTTCCTTCGGTTAGCTAAAAGATCCTTAAGAAATTTAGCATATGTAGGCATCTGTTATAGAGCTTCTACAAATGGAATGTTTACATACACTTCTTTGATCATATTTAAAAAATTTTCAAATTGTCTATCAAGTTTAGTCCTTGCTAACCTTTGAGGAAAAGGAATTGGAGGGTGATAAACAGTTTGAGGCTTTGATGAAGATACTTTTTCTTTTTCTAATCTCTCTTTTTCAGGTTTTTCAACCATAGGAGAAGCGTCTTCATCAATCTCAATATTATCATTTTGATTAGACACAGGTCTGTCTAATTTCTTCCCACTCCTTAAAGTAACAGCATTAACATTTTCAGCTGGGTTTGCAACTGTTTTACCTGGGAACTTACCTGGAGAATTGTTTGAACTAGGCATCAACTGTGCAATTTGATTTTCCAGCATCTTGTTGTGGAGAGTAATATTCTCAACCTTGACAGCAAGGTTTTGAATAGAATTTGCCATTGAATCATTGGTCTGTTTTTGATTAGTGACAAAATTCTCCATAAGGTTTTCTAATCTTGAAACACTTTGTTGAATTGAGGGTGTCTGTACTGGATTTCCTTCCCCATTAATGAAGTGATTGGACGGACGGAAATTAGGTTGTTGATTGCTAGTTCCTTGAACTGGGTTATTCTTCCAAGAAAAGTTAGGATGATTCTTCCAACCAGGGTTGTATGTGTTGGAATATGGATTACTCTTCTCTCTTCGAGGAGTGTCATAGAAATTATGAGAAGCTGCCACCTGTTCAGTAGTATCTTCTTTTTCTCCAGTAAAAATTGAGGTACAATCTACTGCAGTGTGCCCTTGTTCCCTACAAAGGTCACATACTTGATTTGTAGCCACTGAATTAACCTTAGCTTTTTCCATCTTGTCTAATCTTTGATTAAGAGTATCAAATTTTGCTAAGAGTAACTCAATATTGTTCACTTCATATCGCCCCGGAGTTCCTTTCCTTGCTGTGACTTCTCTTTCACTGTATTGGCTGTGATTTGAGGCTACATTTTCCAAAATAATCATGCAGTCATTAATAGGTTTCCCCATGAAAGATCCTCCAGCTGCTGAGTCTAATATCATGGTTCTTTGTTGGTCCAATCCTTCAAAGAAAAATTGGATGGTAAGCCAACGGTTGAAGCCATGTTGTGGGCATGCTTGAAGATATCCCTTGAACCGCTCCCATGCTTCATAAATAGTCTCTCCAGTGCCTTGTTGGAAATTAGTGATTTTCTTCCTCAATTCTTTAGTTTTAGAAGGAAGAAAGAATTTCTCTAGAAAAGCTCTTTCACATAATTCCCAAGTTGCTATCTTTTCTCTAGGCACTGTTCTTAGCCACACCTTTGCCTTATCTCTCAAGGTGAGTGAGAATAAGCGGAGTCGCATTCCATCAGAAACTTCATCATCAAATTGCTGGGTCTCACAGATTTCCAAGAACCCCTCTAAGTGGTCATTAGGATCTTCTGATGGTAGTCCTCCAAAGGTGTTCTGTTTGAGCATATTCACCAGAGAAGCTGGTACAGTAGCTCCAGTTTGCATCTCCCCTCCAGGTATCCCACGAGCTACGGGTGCAGAGTAATCCCGAAGCGGTAAATTATCTCGTTGTGCAGCCATGTCAAATTCTCTAGAAAGGTTTCTTTTCCTTCTCAGGAGAGTTCTTTCAATCTTAGGATCAAGTGGTGTTGGTTTCCCAAGACGTAGAGATCTCTTTTGCATTAACCCTAAGGCACTGCAAAAAAAAAAGAAAGTGACCCGTGAAATCTGAATTGGAGAAGTAAACACTAAAAAAAAAAATTTTTTTTTTATTTAATTTTTTTTTTTTTTTTAAAATTCGAATTAAAATAATTGTAATTTAAATCAAGAGACGTAGTCCCCGGCAACGGCGCCAAAAACTTGATGTATGGAAAACCGCAAGTGTACGGTTGTCATCAAGTAATAAATATCGAATCACAGGGACTACGTGTTTGACCTAGAATTACTAGTATTTTAATTTCAATTTTAAAACAGATTGAATTTTTGTTTTGAGATGATAAGATCAGATTTGATGGTAAAAGAGATAGTAATGCAATTAATGAATAAGATAAAACTTTAAGATAAGATAAGGAGATTTCCGGGAATCTAGGGTTCGCACAAAGAGTTCCAACAATATTGAATTATTATTTTCATTAATTAATTCTATTCCATCTTGAAGGTAGTCTTAACCTAATTTAATCCTTGCACCTTCTCAGGCTACGAGGACGTGTTTAATTAAAATTAATCTCTACTCTCGTGGTAATTACGTTCAATTAAACCCATTAAGATCTTTGTTAATCTATTGCTCCTCGAAAGCTTAAATCAACTCTCGTGATTTAACACTCAAGTCTGTTCCTTTAGGTTCCGATAATTAGGTTCTCCTCTCAGTTCATCCCTAATTATCTATGATTATGAAAATTAAGATTAATTGTTTATCATAATTATAATCAAGTTCTCCTCTCAGTTCATCCTTAATTAATGTTATTATGAAAACAATAATATTAAAGTTCATATATAAAATATAAAAGAACAGATCAAGAATTGGAATAAAGTTAAGAAACTGAATAATGCATTAATAAAGAGGTTCTCAGAGGCTAAGCCCTGATCCCAGAAAAAGGGAAACTACTCACAGGAGTTCATAGTAGTTCTCCAAGAAAAAAAGAATAAAAGAAAAGCAAACCTTAGAGTCGATGGCACAGGCGCCCAACCTTCTCCAAGTGTCAAAAACTAAAAAACTGTCTCCGAAACCAAAAATCCCCGTTCTAGGCTAACCTCATCTAATTTATAACCTAAAAGGGTAAAAAGGTAAAACTACCAAGATAAAAATTACAAAGATAAAATAAAAATAAAACATAAAACTTAAAAAGCTGGGACGCGAAGTGAATCACGGCCGTGACTGAGAATCACGACCGTGATCTTCTCTGGAGCACATCTATGAAGGGTCAGTGGCGTTCACGGGTGTGATTGGGAGTCACGGCCGTGATTTTCTCTGGTGAATCACGGGCGTGATTTAGAATCACGGCCGTGATTTTCCCTGTAGCTCAGCATTTCCTCTTTAATTCTTAAATCTTGATCCTGCTCAGAGAAAACACAACACATACCAAGAAAAGCATAAAATAGGAAAATGATATAAAAATTTATTAAAAACATGAAAGATATGCATGATTATGCTATGAATTCTTGTGAATTAAAGTGCTAAAATACGAGTAAAATACACAACATCAGGTACCAACTAAGCAATGCAAGTTGGGGCACAAAAACCTATGAATGACTGCACATCCCCTAGACGGATCCCTGCGTTATCCAGCCCTCAGCGGCACAAAATCAAAAAAAACAAACCGTCGAAGCAGCATTGTGGACTGTGGAGACAAAATCATCTCAAAGCCTAAGAGGCAATACTCAGCTACCCAGTTGTCGAGAGCACCGAGGTATGCACAAGCCTGGAGAGGCGGTACTCAGCTACCCAGTTGTCGAGAGCACCGAGGTATGCACAAGCCTGGAGAGGCGGTACTCAGCTACCCAGTTGTCGAGAGCACCGAGGTATGCACAAGCCTGGAGAGGCGCTACTCAGCTACCCAGTTGTCGAGAGCACCGAGGTATGCACAAGCCTGGAGAGGCGCTACTCAGCTACCCAGTTGTCGAGAGCACCGAGGTATGCACAAGCCTAGAGAGGCGGTACTTAGCTACCCAGTTGTCGAGAGCACCGAGGTATGCACAAGCCTGGAGAGGCGGTACTCAGCTACCCAGTTGTCGAGAGCACCGAGGTATGCACAAGCCTGGAGAGGCGGTACTCAGCTACCCAGTTGTCGAGAGCACCGAGGTATGCACAAGCCTGGAGAGGCAATACTCAGCTACCCAGTTGTCGAGAGCACCGAGGTATGCACAAGCCTGGAGAGGCAATACTCAGCTACCCAGTTGTCGAGAGCACCGAGGTATGCACAAGCCTGGAGAGGCGGTACTCAGCTACCCAGTTGTCGAGAGCACCGAGGTATGCACAAGCCTGGAGAGGCGGTACTCAGCTACCCAGTTGTCGAGAGCACCGAGGTATGCACAAGCCTAAGAGGCAATACTCAGCTACCCAGTTGTCGAGAGCACCGAGGTATGCACAAGCCTAAGAGGCAATACTCAGCTACCCAGTTGTCGAGAGCACCGAGGTATGCACAAGCCTGGAGAGGCGGTACTCAGCTACCCAGTTGTCGAGAGCACCGAGGTATGCACAAGCCTGGAGAGGCGGTACTCAGCTACCCAGTTGTCGAGAGCACCGAGGTATGCAATGAGCCTGGAGAGGCGACGACTAATACTCAACCTGGAGAGGCTACTCAACAATTTTCCACCGGAAGACACTACAAGTCGGAAGGATGGCTTATTCCCCGGACAATTGGGTCAACTCCTTTACTTGTCAATCGATACACCAAAAAGACCGTTTGACTAAGTAAAGGGGGGGCAGCTGTAGACCCCTAAAATTGTCCGGGTAGGAAATAAAGCTTGAAGACTCTTGAAGACTGAAGGAAAGTCAGCCAGAAGGACTCATGGAAGGCCCTAGGAGGATTCTCTGTAGGTCTAGAGGTCTTGTAATAGCTCAAAATAAGGAAGTGGAGGGAATGAAGCCCAATACGGCCTCCCAAAAGTTCAGTACGGCCGTATTGAACATTTTAAACTACAATACGGCCGCACTGAACGCAATACGGCCGTATTGAAGTTTCTGAACTTCAATACGGCTGCACTGAACTCAATACGGCCGTATTGAGGTTTTTTGAACTTCAATACGGCCGTACTGAATTCAATACGGCCGTATTGTAGTTCAAAACTTCAATACGGACCGTATTGACTCCAGGGCCCGTATTGCGCCTGTTCCCTATAAATAAGACGTCATTTGGACGTCATTACACACTTTTACACTGAGTTTTGACTCCCTCCTTGAGTATTCTGGGGTTTTTGAGCAGTGTTCTGCCCTAGAAATCTCTCTGGGAGTCGATCCGACGAAGTTCTGGAATTCCGAGCATTTAGCTTGGAGATTCGAACTTAGTCGAAGGGAAATCTTTTGGATTTCCATAGTTAAAATTTTCTAGGAGGGAGCGAGCGGGCTTGTAGAGCGAGGGAACGCCAAAAAGCTTCCCAGTTTTACTTGAATATAAAAGCACGCTTCAAAGGTTTCTTCTTAAGTCCTTCCTTTTACTGCTTTCTGTGTGTATATTTAACTGTCATCATGTAGATAGTTAAGTTATAATTGTTTAGAATAAATAGGGGTAATTTAGTAATTTTGCACTATTATTTTTAGAAATAATCTGTCATAGGGAACCCGAAAGGGGCGTTGTGGGGTGCTAACACCTTCCCCACACGTAACCGACTCCCTTACCCAACTCTGGTTGTAATGGCCAAAGTTGATTTATAAAATCAATTGCCTTATCCCTTTTTCCAATGTTTTGAGTAAAACATTGGTGGCGACTCCAAGAACCCTTCTTTTTACGAAAACCACTAATCCATGGAGGGTCCCGCTTGGGATTAATATGGATTGGTGAGCCTTATAATAAAATTGCTCGTTTGACAAGGTCTCAGTTTGAGAATAAGTCATTCTAGCAATCCATATTTTTAAACAAATAAAAGAGTCCAACCATCCTTCGCGAATGCCGAAAGCCCGTTTCGGGCCGGTGGCGACAAGTTTTAATATGAATAAGAATGCTTTCTGTGGATCTCTGTGAATTCCTAAGCGTACCTTATGAGGAGTATTTATGACATGACCATGTGAAATATGGACAAATGACATGAGACCTAAGAATGGACTATTGAGACAAGTTGTGATTATAAGAATATGAAAAATGATGATATGATGTACTAAATGAAATTCTGTAATAAGTCAAATGTTGAGTCAATAAAATAATGACTGTATGACATGCATCATATGCATATATTACTCCAGGTGTGCCGCTGAGGCCGCATACCAGTGATGCTAACAAGGTGTACCTTAGGGTCACCAGTGATGTAACATGCTAACAAGGTGTACCTTAGGGTCACCAGTGATGTAACCTGCTAACAAGGTGTACCTTAGGGTCACCAGTTATGTAACCAGGTGTACCTTAGGGTCACCAGTGATGATATGTGAAACTTCCTTATGGCGCCACATGCACACATGCATGCATTTATGAGTCGAGTCCATGACATCATTGCATGATAAATGAGTATATATGTGATATTTGATTATTTATGTGTATTATTTACATGTGACTTATATTTGTTGTGCGTGTGTGTGCTATCTAACCTTTATTTCTTCACCTAAAACTGAGTGAGATGTTTCTCACTCCCTTGTTATTCTTGTATATGTTTAAATTATGTTGCAGGAGATCAACATCATGAGGATGTTGGTGATGAGGCTTAAGGCTTTAGTTGGGCATGCTCTGATAGGATGTGACATCGGGCATAGCCAGGCTTATTTTTGGGATGTTATTGTTTTAAAAGCTTTAATTTCCTCTTCTTTTGTAATTTTGAACGTTCTTGAGAAAAGACCAAAATGTACATCTTTGTCATACTATTTTATTACATGATTTAAAAGTTATAAATTAATTCCTAACTAGGAGGCACTGCCACCTTTGCTGGAATTAATCTATATTTTCTTTTATATGATTTCTTGAGTTTTGATACTTATGTGTTGACCTTTTTATAATTTATGAGTTACGAATGTGAATCTTCTACCTTATGATAATTGAGACAATTACTTTATCCATGAAAGAGGTTGTCAACTATGAAAGATTTTATTTACTCAAAGGAAAAAAAATTATTGTTTACATTTATTGTGTATTAATGTTGGGGTAGAGGGTATCACAAAAGTGATTTAAATACAATAGCTCCTAAAGGCATTTGAAATTCATGGGATCTGTAACAGAAAGGTGCATCTCTAATCACTCACATGCGCAACACAAATTGACAATACCAAAGCAATAGAGGAATGACGAGACAGGCACACGGGTGTTATGTTTATATCACTTATTTTTTCTCTTTCATCTTTTCCTGCAACTTATTTAAACATTAAAATATTTACCAATACTCTCTTTATTTTTTTATAGTCATTTTGTTAGTATTTTTTTATTATTATTTTATTAAAATTAATAACTTATTTTTTTTATTTTTGATAATTAATGTATGTTTGTTGAATAATGTATTTATTTATTTTTAATGTCTACCTATTTTTTCTCTAATACCTATATGAAGTTAATGTTTCATTTATGAGGGCAATATGTTTCCAACGAAATATAAAAAAATAGAAAAAGAGAAAATTTCTCTTGCACAATTTTGTTGACCATCTTCACTATCCATTTTTAATTGTGTGAATTCAATATTCAAATCTGAAATTTTATTTGAATCCATGTTAGTGGAGATGTAATTTTCCTGAGCTTAAAATGAGATATATATCGTGAAGTTATTACAAATCTTTTGGAGGGAAATAGTAATCTTTTGGAGGGAAATAGTAATCTTTTGGGGGTAAGCAAATTTTAGATCAATCTTGATAAAGACAATATTATTCATCTATGAATTTTTTTTTTCTTTCCACAATATTCATTCAGGAATTAGGATACCCAAAAGACACAATTTACTTAAAGGTGTGATTTAATAGAGTAGGCTTATGTTCACATGTGTATTCTAATAATCAATGCATTAATTCATGGACAGGTGTGATTAAATGGAGTAGGTTACAGTTCATATGTGTATTCTAATAATCAATGCATTAATTCATGGACTTCTCAAAAGATTCATAACAATAATAAGTGTACACAAATCAACAGTCTCAAGACTTGAATACAAAAAAATAAAAAGAAAAAATAAAGAGTATAATAGGAAAGTAAGTAATAAATATTTTTGAAAACTAAAATATCAATAATTTTCTTAAGTCCCGTGCAAAAACCTTAAATGACTATGAAAAAAAATGGAGGGAGCAAATAATAAAGTTTATCACAGTTAATAAATAATTATTTTTTCACTATGCTGATAAAAAAATTAATTTTCCATTTACATCTATGAAAAATATATTGTTGAAAAAAATAAAACATATAAATAATTTTTATGTTTCAAAAAAGAAAAATTAATGTGATATCCTTTATCCTACATATTAACATAAACATATAATAAAGAAGATAGAAAAAAAGTTTGAAAATAAACTTTATTAAATAAACAAAATTTGCAAGTCCACTCGGATAAAAGTAGCATAGTGTTGAAGATGAATGAGTGTAGTGGAATTGATGTATTGAGTTGTGTTACCTTGGATGTGAAGATGAATATATATTGTATATGAAAGTTTGAATTATGAGTATGTACTTTTAACTATTCTTATGTCTTATACGTGCTATACATGGATAGGATGTATTCTCACTCCTTGTTTGTTGTTGTTGTTGTTTTTGTTGTGTGTTTGGGTTGATCGTCATTTATAAGCTTATAATAGGTACAAGAGGAGATGTTTAGTATAGGTGAAGCATAATGCTTCAATGATTATTTTGGGATCTTACTTTGATAGTTTCACATCGGGGCTAAAGAATTTTATGTTTTCTTTATTTTATTATAGAGAACATACTATAGTTACACCTGGCAAGATTGCACCAAGGAGCCCCCTAGAGTTCTCATGCACAACATCGACCCTCCCATGGTCAACGTATATCACAGAGTGAAACCTATGCTCTATGCCACTCCCATGCTCAACGAACCCTTATGGCACTTGGTGTCACATCTAGTTTGACAAACCTACAACAAGTGCAAAAGTCACACTAGTTAGCCCATAACTCAAACTTGCAATTTTATTCGATGAAAAATTAATTTAAGCATGATATTATACTAATAACTCATCAATTAAACATATTTTTATCCTAAACATCACCAAATCACAAAAATTCACTATACTCACACACTTTAGGGTTCCTACAAGAATTATAGACATTAACAAATTCATGATTACAACAATTCTCACAAAATTAAACACACATAAATATCAATGCTCATAATTAGCACATATAAAAAGAACATGAAACACATACTCAAGGATTACAAGACAGAATGGGGATTTCTCCCTTAGTCAATCTCATTTCTCAACATACAACCTGCACCCTAGAGCGAGACTACTGACACCTATCATAGGTGATGGGACCATCCCTCCATAGGTGATGGGATCACCCCTTCATAGGCGATCCCCCCGATCCATCCAAACCAGGAGACGTCTATAATGGCCCTATTGAAGTGTTATAGTTGGCCATGGTTACCTCCCATACCCATTAAAGGCTCCCAACCATGACACCCCCAAGGTTAAGGTAGATGACTTTTGAGCCCTACCTACATAGACTCACACTATATTGCAACAAAACATGTATTCATGGACTCCACCAACAACACAACCACATCACACAAATACAACAACTATTAAATGTAACTTGTCAGGCCATAACATTGGATTTATCCACAACACACCAAGCCTTGCTTCTCATCAATCACTACAAGAAACGGACGATGTTGTGACAATTATATGGCCTACATTGTGACGGTTAGAACTGCCGCAAAGACACCATTGCGACGGTTGGTGAACCGTCGCAGAAATGTCTGTCACGAGTGAATTTTGCAACAATTACTGGAACCGTTGCACAAACGGTCGCAAAATTGGAATTGTGACCCTTAAAGCACCCGTCGCTAAATATTTATTTTTATTTTATTAAATTTTATAGACGTCTCAAATTCGATCGCTATTTTTCTCAAGGATTCTATTTCACAATACTTCACTTTTTAGCATATTTTGTCCTTACTTACACAATTTCTGGGAAACTTTCCAGAAGGTCACCCATCCTTATATTTCTCCAAGTCAAGCACACTTAACTGTGGAGTTTTGATGAGATAAGCTACCGAAAAACAAATACATGTCAGTATAAGTAGTACAAATTAATTCATTTAAGTCATTCTCAACTATACAATCTCATACTTATACTATCTTTGGATCCCTCTCATTCCGGTGTGTCCGAACCGTTATAAATATAATAATTATATTACTAATAATACTTATACTAGCTGCAACTTGGACTTAAATATTCTACATATCACCTTATAATGATTAATCATACCATGCATCATCGTATTTCCTCATACATCCATACTATCTTACATACACAACATTATTACCATACATTCTCATCATTCATACATATAAGGACATATTGCTTACTTAACAACTTCTTTTTATTTTCCCCTTGTTATACGTGTTTATCCCATTTTTAAATTCCTTATTCTTTTCTTTCAATTTCTAATACTAACCACTCTTCATCGATTCCTCCATTATTGAATTATCTTTATATACCTAGTTAATTATGAAAATGATGTGGCGCTTGACGAAGTCAAATACGCGCATAGTGTAGAAAAATTAGAGATCTCTACTAGACTCATGCTCAATGAGTGATGAGGACATGACCAAGAGCAAGGAGCATGAAACACTTGAAGCACTTGGAGGACCTATGACAAAAGCAAGGACAAGGAAAGCCAAGGAAGCTCTACAACAAGTGTTGGCAACCACTATTAAATTAGAACCATGTCTTGAAGATGCAAAGCATAAATTGTACAATTACATCATATGATTGAAGGAGGTGATGCATCACCTTAATGGAAAGGCAGTTTGACATAAATAAACTCAAGATTGGAATGCAAAGGAAAGCTAATAATTTGTGGCCAGACTTGAAGGATTGTGGTTGAGTTGTTATGCAAATTAAAACTTATTTTGGTTGTTGCTTTCTTTCAAATAATGGGCGGGCCAACTTTGCACCAAAAATAGTGGGCTGAGTTAATAAATTTTTGGGCAATTACACTTTGATTTTAAGGCTTCCAATTATTAGTTTTTATGTTATTTTATTAGAGATTTTTCTGGTACATTCCTGAATACCAAGATACAAGTGGAATGTGCATAGATTGAATGTTTCAAACCTTATATTTTGTGCATTAGGCTAATAGAAGGAATAATATCATTTTTGGTGTAAACTTAGTTTTGAGAGAGAGCTTTTCTCTAAGATTCTTGTCAATCCACTTATTGAGATTTATCAAAGGAAATCACCCCTTTGTCTGTTTAATGTTTGGGACATCTTCCTACCTTGGGAGTGTGACGTCCTTCTCAATTTTCCATTCCATTTCTTCTCCTTACCATACATAAATTCTGCCTAGGTTTGCTAATTGTTGAGCACTGAACATGAACCAATAATCTGCACGCATTTTGTTTCTATTTTCAAGTGTTGATTTCCATTATCTTTCTGGTTAGAGTATTCCTTATTTTTAATTTGTAAATAGGTTTCCATTTGTCTCTTAAATAGCGCTGGAATTTTAATCAAATTCACCTTTTGAAGCTATAATTTCCACTAAGTTTTGAATCAATTTCCATTCAATTCTATCCTTCTTATTGACTTGATTTCATGCGCTAAATTTTGAAGTATTTTGCACTGTTCAATAGCTTATTTCACGTTGAGTAATGATTACTTTGCCCCTAATTCTGGATCATAATAAACACATGAATTGATCATATATGCACCTCTTGAATCCACAAGAAAATACACACTCAATTTGTCTTCTTTATCCTTTTTCTTTGTTTTTATCAATTCTGACTATTTTTGTGAGATTAATTCTTTTTCACTTTAATTGGTCTAATTTTCCAAGGCAACGAACATAATTCCTAGGGTCCTTATTCAGAATCCTAGCAAAGGCTAAGGGGGTTCATATCAGTGGTGGTGCTCGCGCTCAGTGTGAGGGGGTCTGGGACCTCTTTAACTAATTTTTGCCCAACGTGGAAGCTCCCACACCCAACACTGAGGAATTAGATACTCTTTTTGAACCAAGTCACCTGATAAGATTTAGGTCACACTTGACGTCAATCCTTCTCCAAAATCGACATCAAAGTGGCGTCAAGTTTGACACCTCTCACCTAGCATTGAGAAGTCAAAGATCTCCCTAGCATCCTCACACCCAATGTGACTCCCTTCAAGTCCAACACGAAGAATTGCACTTATGCACTTGACACCATGAAGGCACGTTCGACCCTACTGTAGATTTTACACTTCACAAAATCTTGAACTTCATGATTTGGGTTCTCTCAACCCATCAAAATCCTTTGATTCACCTCTTTCCTTAATTCAATTGGTCAAATAATTAAACAACAATCATATAACACTATAATATCACCAAATGATATGAATTTAAGTAAACCCCCCAATCATTCATATAACCCTAACTCTTGAGACACAAATTTTATTGAAATATCACCATACTAGCAATAATAGATTCAGACATGACATCCACCAAAATTTGAACAGAAAGCTAAGAGGCTTAGGAATTGCCCCATTACCTTTATCTCTCATATGCGCACTCAGATGTGACTGTTTCACCCTTCCCTTCTAACCTTGAGTGAGGATCCCATAGTACTATGCACTCTCTGTAACCTCAACCGCTACTCTGCACTCTCTTTAGTAGCCTCCTCTAGGTTCTTCTCTACGGGTACTCTTAGGATGTTAAAAGCATGTGTAATAAAAATCTAACCTTCATTTTGTTTTTAATAGCCTTTAAGTTAGATTTAGAGTCAAACCCAAACTTTGCTTCCTATTTAAACCCCCTTATTATTATTTTATTTAATTAATAGAAAACATTATTTACATAATGAACTTAATTAATTAACCATATCTTCAATAAATTTTTATTAAAGGAAATTTATTCTATTTTATTTTAGAAAATTTGGGATGTTACAAAATTATTCACTCTCCCTTACCTCGTTTAGCACTACAAGATGGGTGTTGAATGTTAGGGTGTTCTCTAGAAGTCTCAAGTTCTTCAAGTTCTTCAAAGTATAGAGAAGAAGTGTCGGCATAAAAACAAGAAATGTAAATCATCTATGCTTAAAAACTCCCTTTTATAAAACTAAGTCCCCACTTATTTCTTTTAAAAACATAAACATAATTAATTAAATACCCCCACAATATGAAACACATATTTCTCAAAATATATTTAACTAGAGAATTAATTAAAACTCATATAATTAAATACAACAACTTAATTATTTCTCAAAAAACTCCTTAATTAAATAAAACCTTTTATTAATTTATTTAAAAAATTTGGTGTTACATATAAGACAATTGATTAGAAGATAATTTTGTTACAAATTAAAAAAAAAAAAGTACATTGCAATTAATGGTGTTAAAATTTATCTTGAATGATATCTCAAAATATTTAAGAATAAAACTTAAATATAATATTATAGGCATTTTTATGTTATTTTTAACATTTATGCTTAATACATACTTCAATAATATAAATTTATTCTTATTACTAAAATAGAATTCTAATCATAATTAGATAGTGTCCCGATTGAAGATTTCATCGGATGGAACAAATATTTTATTTAACTCCTTAAGCCAATGATGACATTATACTTATTGATAAAATCCTTCCATAAAACATATAAAGTTAAAAATTTAAAAAAAAAAAAAAAAAACTGTTTAATGTTTTCAAAATTGGAAGAAGTTTTAATCTTTTACTTTTATACAATTTAAACAATTATTACGATAATTCATTAAAAACACAAAATGATTCATCAACCCATATCTATAAAAATATAATTTATTCTTTTGAAATTGACTAAATATCTTTATTTTTCTTAAAATTAACATGTCATTTTCAATTTCTCTCTTTGTAATTTTCAAATATAATTTTAATTATTTATATACTTTTATAATTTTAAACATTTTTAATTTATAACTTTTATATTATACCAGAATGAATCATCTTTATCTCTTTTATTGTTTTAAATATTTTTTTAGTTATATTTTAAAATGTATATAAATTCAAAAATATTCATTTAGCCAAGACTAGAAAAATATCTCACTAAATAATTGATGAATGGATAGTCTTCGAAGTGCACGATCTTTCATGCGAAAAATTTTGATGATAAAAGAGACAAAGAAGTTTTATAGGTAACCCCCAAAAAAGAAAAGAATCTACTTCCTTGCGTCAGGGTGGTTTGAGGTTCGGCTTCAGCTTCGATCTTCAACATCATATCATCACGACCAAATCTGGCATTTTATTCAGTTTCTACTCAGATCAGAATCAGATACGGGTGTCTGTGGCACCATGTCTCATTATTATTTGGCATATTTACAGGCACTTTTTTTTCTAAACAATTCATCCATCACCTTATATATTAAAAATAAATAATTATTTTATAGGGAAACGTTTTTGAAGATTTTTTTAATGAAATTTTTAGACACTTTTATTCTTTAATAGAATTTTTTTTAAAAAATAATTTATTATCTAATTCAAATTTTATTTATTATATTTATTTATAAATTTAATTTTAACATTTTAAAAATAAATTATCTTACCTAATCATTTATGTACTCTTTCTTAAATTGAGTCTTAGAAATTGACTCAACCTCTATGGAACATGAATCTTATGATAGAAGTTGGACCTAGAGGGTTTTATTATGTTTATTCTTATGCTTATGTTTCCCTTCGCTTTCTCTTTCTGTTTGTAGCTTTTAGGAAGCTAATTGGAGTAAGAGAAGTTTTTTGTTTGATAATTTGAAGTTGTTTTAGGGATAACTTAAAGTTGAACAATTGAAACTTTTTATGTAGTTGGATTTTGGGGTCCTCCCATGTTGACCTTAATTCTTTATTGTTTTGTGGTTATGTATGATCTAAGTCTAGTCTTACATTCTTGAAAATGTTTATGCTATTTTGCGTAACATCCTAAATTTTTTAAAATAATTATAAATTATATTTTCTTTAATAAAACTTATATTATAGGTTTGGTTAATTAATTAATTAAGCTTATAATGTAAATAATGTTTTTACTAATTAAATAAAATAAGCGGAGTGAAAGAATGAAAGAAAGTTTGGGTTGGACTCTACGACCAACGTAAAGGCTAAAAACAAAATGAGGGTTAAGTTTTCATTACGTATCCTTTTGAAACCTAAAGACTGTAACATCCCGAATTTTTTTACTAATACTACGAATAATTATTATTTATTTTTGTATTTATGAAGATTATTTCCTTATAATTATTGTGATTAATTAAATGGGTTTGATTGAAGTTTTAAAGGTTTTTAATAATAATCATTTATGAAAATTATTTTGTATAATATTATTAATTATGATATTTTGTTATAATTATTATTTGAAGAAAATCATGTTTTAAATTGTATTGATATTTTATTTTGATATATATATACGTTATTTATTTATTTATTAATCAGTAATTTGGATTTTCATAGCTCTGGAACGGGCCGTTCCACTTTGGGAACGGGCCGTTCCAAATCAAGCATTCGTGGGTAAAATTTTAACCCAGAACGGGCCGTTCCACTTTAGGAACGGGCCGTTCCGGATGTGATTTTTAAAAGAACAAAGTTTGACTCAGAACGGGCCGTTCCACATTGAAACGGGCCGTTCCACATTGAAACGGGTCGTTCCAGAAACCCCAGAACGGGCCGTTCTGGTTTTGGAACGGGCCGTTCTGGGAAAGGCTTTTGTACCTATTCCGTGTGCCCAGAACGGGCCGTTCCGGATTCGGAACGGGCCATTCTGGCCGCGACCTGATGCCTATAAATAAAGCGTTTTGCACTCTCTAAAACTCATTTTTTCATTTTCTAATCTTCTTCCTCCTTTCTCTCTGAAGACGAAGGGGAACCTAGAGGGGGCGACCAACAAGATTCGGCTCCTACTTATCGAGGTAAGGGGGGAGTGAGAAACCTCGCTCTGGGTGTGGGATTGTATGCTGGGTAGTGGGATTGGCCCCCAATCCTGTGTTTGCTGTATTTTTATGTATGCTCATGTATGAGGGGTTTCTCCCAATTGTATCTGTTTTGCTTATTATTTTTCTTATATGCAATTAATTGTATGACTTGAGATCTCTATGGGTTCCTATGGGAAACCCTATGAGAAAACAGGCAAAATATGAATGTTTTCTATTTTGCCTTCTGATTACTTTGTTGTGTTCCTTGTTGGATGTGATGCATGAGTATGTGGTTAATTTTGAAAATAAATATGTTTTAATATGATCTAGAGTGCTCTGTGGGTTCCTGCGAGAAACCCTATGAGAAATAGGAAAAATATGAAATATTTTCTGTTTTGATTTCTGATTTTTCTGTTATATTCCTTGTTTGATGAGATGTAAAAATATGTATTTAATTTTATAAATAAATGAGTTTTGATATAAATTAAATTGCTCTGTGAAGGCTTGGTGAATATGATGAGATAATGCGATAATGTGAAATGTGATTGAGACATGAGATATGAAATGTGATAATGAAATATGATGAGATAATGTGATGATGTGATATGACCATGGGAAATGATAATGTAATATGAGAATGCATAAAGTTTTGATTGACATGCATCATTTGCATAAGTGTTTTAAGGGTACAATATGGAATACACCGCCAGAGAAGGCCCCCTAGTGTAAAAGCTTTGGGGATTAGTCCTTGGGGATAGCTCGGTTTGGAAGTCCCAGTCTCGCCCATTGTGTGCATGGGATGTATCTTGCGCGGCTTAGCTATCCCGACGAGACTCTGGTAGTATATCCTTCTAGTGAGAGTGCGCAGAGGGTGTGACCCGGCATGTACTCCTAGACTACTCTTCGTGTATTGCTAGTGGCAATATGCCATGTGATGTTTTACTGGCGCCACATGCATGATAATGTGAAGTCTGTGTCCATGCATGTGCATCCTTATTATTAAATGATGATAAATTACTATTTGTATGACTTGGATGATTGAATAAACTATTGTTGTTGATTGATCTATGAGGTAACTGTATTGTTTGTGTTTGGCTATCCGGTGTGCGTTCCTACACCGTGAGCCAGAGTGAGATGTTTCTCACTCCCTTCTTTTGTGTTGTTTCTCTTGTTTGATATACAGGTGATCATCAGCGTGAGGCTGAGGATGTTGGTGATGAAGCTTAGGCTTCTATGTTGGGTTTTGCTCTGATAGGACATGTGACATCGGGACATAGATAGAATTAGTTTAAAGATGTTCTTATTAAAGTATTTTGGAAAATTCAATTTTATTTCTTTGTAATTTTACCGGCATGTTATTTGGATTAAGTTTATGAATGTGAACTCTTTACCCTTACGTGACTGGAAATTTGATTTTTAATGATCAAAATTTTTATATTTTTTATAATTACTGTATATGTATGTTGGGGTAGAGGGTGTCACAAAGACCACATGTAGAGGAGAATATAAACAAGGCCACCAACGACAATCTAGAGTAGCGACTGAGGCTTCGAGGAGCTTGTAGTACTGTAGAATTATCACTTAAGGTAAAGGGGAGTGCTATAGTTACATATATGGTACATATGAGAGATAAGGGTAGAGAGACAATTTTTAAGCCTTCTAGGTTTCTATTTATATTTCTTTAAGTGCCTCATTCCTCACACTCCAAACAAGATGTACCCTATATTTACCCACTCAAACATGATTCTAACAATTAACATATAACACAAAACAACTATGTATAACAAACATTAGTACTGAAATCTAAAACGCGAATGAAATGAGAAACATATAAAACAAAGTTCAGATCTCTCGGTTTCCTACCAGGAAGCGCTTGTTTACTGTCCCGAGCCTGACTGAAAGAGACCTCAAGGCTCTCTGAATGAAAGGGTACAGCAGAGTCTTTTGACCTTTCTACCCTAGTTCTCCTTCTCCTGTTGCTATCATTTCTCCTTGTTGTACATTCAATCTTAGGATCACTCACAGCGGCTCAGGAGATTTGGTCCCTCTAGTTCAAATAGTGCCTTGCATACAGAGAAACAGAAGACTAGAGTGCACAAGTCAGCTCGAAGAATGAATTGCTAAAGTAAAAGTCACAAATAGCTATAAATACTAAATTGCCTTAACTAGTCCCCAGCAACGGCGCCAAAAACTTGTTAAGATTTTCGTTGAAATTAATTTTTGTTCTCATTATAAATCGTTTTAACTCTGACAACAGACTCAAACTCGACAAGTGTACCGACCGTTCAAGTAGTAAATTTAAATCGTTTTCATAGGGACTAGTTAGGTAAAACAAGCATTTTAT
This sequence comes from Cajanus cajan, assembly GCF_000230855.2. Lineage (NCBI taxonomy): Eukaryota > Viridiplantae > Streptophyta > Magnoliopsida > Fabales > Fabaceae > Cajanus > Cajanus cajan. Next base: position 44,540,411 of record NC_138521.1, on the reverse strand, counting down.
GAGTATTTGTGACTAAAGAATAATTCTAATTTTTCATAGATTGTCATGCATTTGAAGTAAAGATTATGACTATTGGAATTTCAAAACTACAATATAAATTATGTTTGTGTGTAAGGGACAGAAATGGTGTTGTGAGTTTGTAAGATTGTGGGGTCAGATATCACCAAACTTCACACGGATGAACTTTGTTCTCTTGTTACATTCATTGCCTAGTTAACCCATAAGTTTACTCAAATCTAATCCCTCAGAGCAAGAGCCTAGGTGCAGATAGTGAATATCAATTCCTTGAGTATCCAATACATACACCTGCATTACGAGTTAGGGTTTAAGACTACTAATGGGCCAAACTCCATTCCTAGATACATTTCCCACTAGGTATTTGTTTCAGAGCTAGTTTCAAAAGGCTATTTTCCAATACCCAATGGACTCTATATCAAGCAAAGGAAAATCAATCCAAAGTAAGCATTAAGAATAGAAACATAATACAACAATGAATGAAACAACATATGATGGAGGACCATCCTTGGTACTTAATGTGAGACCCATCACATGGTTCATGACTAGGAGAATGGAGAGATATCATGTATGGATCCACCTCTTAGGCCCAATTTGAGTAGTATAGAATTTTATTGCCTTATTCCAATTTTACCCTTGTATTTTGAGGTGTTTAGGACTTAGAATTTATTTTCTCTTGTATTTCCCATTTTACCCTTGTATTATGGGGTGCTTTAGATGATTAGGGTTTTAATTTTGGGCTAGGGTGTTAATTAGAGGGTGACGCATGTTTTTGGTGTTATTGGGTCTATTTTTGGTGTTAGAAAGGCTTAGGCCCAAGTGGAAGGCAAAGGTTGCATGGTCTTATCATGCACCTAGATATAGCCAATCTAAACCCAAAGATTTCATCCTTGGCCACCAAGTTGCATCTAGGGTTCATTTGCATTTCATTTGGAGTGCATTTGCCTACTCCAAATGCAACCCTAGATGCCTCCCCTCCTATAAATACCCAATGCACCACACCTTGTAAATACTTTGGATTATATGATATTGAGTGAGCATTTTATGCCTCAAAATCCCATCCTTAGTCCCTAGGTTAACTTCGGCTAACCCCCTTCATTCTCCACCCTTGGAGAGTGAAATCCTAGAGTGGCCTCCACCTACAATTGGAGTGAGCCAACCTTGAGCAACCATACACCATACACCATATAATCCAAAGTATTTACAAGGTGTGTGTCAAGGACAACTACAAACAACAACAACTTAGAAGCACAAAAACAAAGTCAAAGAAAATGTTATGTAATAGTGATTAGTGTATAAATTGTTTTAAATGATTTAGTTTGTTGTGTATGCTGTGTGCATGAGCAAATCTATATCTAAGCTAAGTAGAGAGTGTATGATGATGAGTTAAAAGATTGGAAAGTTATTTTGAGACTTAAAACGAAGTTTTAAAAACTAACTCAAAATAATCGATTATCGTTAAATATAATCAATTATTCCAGCAAAAGGCAAAATGGGATGCCTTACTGCAATAATTGATTATTTGCCAAAATAATCGATTATCCCAGAAATGACACTCTGGAATAATCGATTATCCAGCAAAATAATTGATTATGTTGTTCTTGGTTGGTTTCCAGAAACCTGAAGAACAAAATAATCGATTATTCTTTAAAATAACGATTATCTGGGTCTGAGAATTTTATAAATAGTTTAAACTTTTAGAAACTTAAGACATGAGTTAGAACTGATAATCAAATTGAGAAAAGCGTTTTTGTGGAGTCTTTGTGACAATCTTAGAGAGTTTTCTTTGTGAAATCCAAGAAGAAAAACGTTTGTGAAAAACTTTGAAAGAGGATCATCATCATCATCACATTCTTGAAAGGGGAAGATTAAGATTTGCTTCTGAATTCCAGGTGAATTCGTTCCTTTATTCTGTGTGAATACTTGTAAAATCTTGAGAAGGGTTTCTCAAGTGGTAAGGTTTCTTGTAGTGGGTTTCTACAAGGGGTGCTTTCTTGGGGTCAAGAAAGTGGTTATCTTTAGTGTTGAAGTATATGCATGTGTGGTGTGCTTGTAAACCTTCTTCATTGAGATAGTGGAATAAATCTTGATCAGGTGCTGATTGAGGACTGGATGTAGGTCACATGTGGAGTGGCTGAACCAGTATAAAAGACTTGTGCAATCTTCTTCTACCTTTATCTTTTACTTTAATTAATATCTTGGTTGAATATTAAAGAAGATAATTATTGATTAACATGTGTGTGTGAATATTGATGGTTTAATCTGAATTTAATGCATTACATTTGAACCTCATTATTTTGTAATCAAGAAAGCATATAGCATTCATACTTCTATAAACAAGTCTTTGAAGAAACTTCATTGAAAATTCTGTCTTAGAAAAGTTTAAGTGAAATAAAGATCCTAAATACTCTGATAATTTTTAAAGGGTCATAGAATTCAATTCACCCCCCCCCCCTCTTGGATTGTGCCATTCTTTTATAACAAAATGAACTTTTAGAATTTGCAAATTTCACTTGGCCATTAAAATAAGGATTTCAAGAAAACCTAAACTTAATCTTTTTGAATATAAGAATAAGTTTTTTGAAAAGAAAGCAAAAAGAGTATTCAAAAGATTAAACAAAAATATTTTTAACTAGAAAATAGAAGCTTTCTATATCTTAAGTTTTCATAAGCTAATTCGGTGATATATGTCTGGTAATCGATTACCACTTGATGTAATCGATTACCATAGAAAGAAAACTTCTTTGTTCAAGGTTCAAATGTTAAAATGTTCTCTGGGAATCGATTACCAGTCATTGTAATCGATTACCAGAAGATGAAACTTCAAAATTTGAATTTAAATGATACAACGTTTCAAACATTTTGAAGTTAAACCGTTGTAATCGATTACCAAGTCGTGTAATCAATTACTAGAGCCTCTTTTCTAAAAAAAATTATAGAGAGTTACAACTATTCATGAAAAGAAATAACCTAAGAAACAATTGTCTATAAATACTTATAATTTTTCAGAGAACGGTTACGAACTCTAATGTGAAAATATATTTACAAAAACTACTTGGCCAAAGTCATTTGCAAAAATTTCTAAAAATTTCATCAAGTTCTTAGAAAGTGTAATATCTACTCTTCAAAGAGAGTCATTTTGTAATACCCAATTAATCATTGGATATGTGAAGGAGAAAGGATTTTTCTCCTTGTTGGTTTTTGAATCTCAACACAAGGAAAGGGAGTTCCGAGGTGTTGGAGGATTCAAGTCTTGTAAGGTTTCCAAGATTAGTAGAAATCTCAAGTGAGAGACTTGAGGACTGGACATAGGCAGGATTAGCCGAACTAGTATAAAATTGAGTTTGCAATTCTTCTTTCCTACACTTTTAATTACTTGTTATTAATTGTGATTGAGTAGTTTGCATCATCATTCATTCTTTACATATAAATTTATCTAAGGAATTGAATTTGTAAGAAAGTAATTCGAAAAAGTTTTATAAGAGGAAAATTTGGAAAACTTAATTCACCCCCCTCTTAAGTTATACGAGGCTACTTGACTAACAATTTGTCTTTTAGTTTCTTTTGTTTTTGTATGGGATTTCAATGAGGGGTGGATTGTGATGAACACGAATGGTAATTTATGTTTCATAATTGTATCAAAACATGTTTATATTAACAAGTTTTTTTTTGTTTGTGTAAGATGTTTATCGTTTTGACATTTTTACATTTTAAGAAATGTATGCATAATTATGATAATACCCTATCGGGTGTTACATTCCTAAACTACTTTTATTTGAGAATTGAGACTTATTTAGTACCACTTGCATGAGTGTTAGAACCTTAAGATTCATTGCATGATTGTTTGCTTATTGATAAGTGTATTCTATAATAATTTCTATAACTGTTGAATGCATGTGTGTTGCTCGATCTTCATTTTCACACTAGGAGCATGTAATGAGATGTATTTTACTCCCAATTTTATCTTTGTATTGTTTGTGTTTGGGTTGAACATGACTTCTAGGTGAGGCTCAATTAGTTGAGAATGTTGAAGGAGAGACTCATGTCTCAATTTTATTGTTTTCATTTTGGATCATCTTGCTCTAATAAAATGTGACATAAAAAAATATTAAATTTTATTTTCTTTATTCTTTTAGCATATTTTATATTTGGTCAATTTTGTCAAACATGTTTTAATCTAAGTGTTGATTTTAAACATTGTATATTCTTTAATTTTAAGTTTAAGTGTTGGTTTTAGACTGCTAAATATTTATTATTACTTATCCATTCATTATCTTTCACTTAAGTATGAACTTAAAGTTAATTTTGAGAAAGTGGTATCATTTAATCTGCTAGGAAAAGATTTTAAAAATATAATTTTATTTCTGAAAAAACAACTTATGATAAATGCATAAAGAGTAGGGTATATACCAAGTTGATAGTATAAAACAAGATTGTTACATTGTTAGTACATAATCATTAAACACAAAAATATAAATTATGATAACATAAAATCCAATCACAAAAGCAAGAATTTACACAAATGTCTATTTATTATTATTATTATTATTATTATTATTATTATTATTATTATCTCCATGATTTTGTAAGTGAAAATTAATTTTTATTTTATAAGTGAATTTTAAAGTTCCTAACAGTATTTTTTTTTGTTTTTGGTTGCACAACAATAACTAATAAATAGTTTTCAAATCTATGATAATCTCATTAAATAATGATGCAATGACCTATTTAAATATCTGACCCCTACTTCAGTCCTATTGACTTATAGCTGTTTGACAGCTGTTAGCTTTGTTTTGAAAGTAGAAAAAGCCTATGAAACGTCATAAAGATTCTCTTCAGATAATTTTGTCTTTTTCCAAGTATTTACAGGAGAACATCAGAAGATAAAACGTGAATTTTTTTTGTTTTTTTTATAAATTAAAATCGACTTATATTTCTTCGGTGTATACAAAGGTCAAATAAAGAGTTTTTTAAAAAAAAAATCAAGTTTAAAACTATTAATTTATTATAAATTTTAACTATAAAATAATTTATATATTAAAAATATTTATTTATTATAAATCTAATTATATAAAATACAAATTTAATAAAATGTTGGTACACTACAAAAATAAAATGTTTATATATATATATATATATATATATATATATATATATATATATATCTTTAGAGTCCGTTAAGAAAAAAAAATTAAATATTTATTTTTTAAAGTTGATTTTTGTTTTATCATTTCTCTTCAACTAAAATAAAATATTATCCGCTATAACATTTTCTCTCTTTACTTTTTTTTATTTTATCCACTAGATCGACCTAACATACAATAATTTAGATTCATTCACTCTGCTGGTTTTGTTTTCTTGTTAGTTTTGTTTTGCTAATTTTATTACACCATACCAAAAATTGAAACACGTGCTTACTTCCCATTCCCAATGTGGAAGTTCTGAGCGGCTACACAAAAGTGTGTGTGTTGACTATACTCACGCCAGCAATTCTCCACATCGTTAGGCGAAAACTAAGAACGTCAATCCCACGATTAACGCGGCAATAATGGTTTTGGATAATTTAGAAAATTTCAAATTATAAAAAAAAAATTTAAGTTTCACATACACTAAATTATAAACAAAATAAATAAAGTGTATATAAATGAAAGATAATTTTTATATTTCATTATTTTCTTATGTTAAATTATATTTTTAACCCACTTTTTAAGATTAATCAAAGCCTATTTAAAAAATTTTGTTGTGAAGTTTATCAAATTATTCGTTGTAGGATTGTTATTGGACTACTATCGCATATGTCTAGTATTGCAAATTTCACACTTCATATATATAATTTTCAGTGTATAAGAAATATATTAAAGATTTCACATTCTTTAATGATGAAGTTAAAATATTGTATACAAGTAGTGAAAGAGAAAATAAAAAAAGAAAAATATAAATAAGGTAAGTAATACAATGTGATAAGAAGACAAAGATAATAAAAAAAATGAGAGATATCACTAAGCTATTTAAAAAGATAAAATTAATCTCGAAAAATCACTGCTTGGATAATTTATCTAAATCTAAGGAATTTTTATTTTGGGTACTAATATAGAAAATTAACATTTTCTAAACAATATGACGAATGCGTGAATCAGCTAATAATAAATTATTATAATTTAACTAAAGTTTTGTTGTTCATAATGGTCTTTCTCAACTCAAATATAATTACTTTTAGTAAATGATACATGTGTTCAATACTAAAAAATATTTAAGATGATGTTTCCTCACAAGATATTTTAAAAATAAGATTTTTGAAAATTCATTATACACATGCATGCTTCGTGTAGTAGTGTATTGTTTTCTTTTTCTTTTTCTCTTTCTTAAGTGTAGTTGATTTTATTAAAATATTGGTGTTGTGTTGAATTGTTGTCTGGTTGTTGATAAACTATGGAATTATGAAATTCCTTATGAGTTTTTAGTTTTTTTAAAAGTATCTTTGAGTAAAAATTGAGTTGGATTTGTAGAAGAAGGGTATATTAAGCCTTTCTAAGATGTGAAGTTGTGGAGAAAAGATAAATACTAGAAGGGAGGTTAAATAGTGTGTATAAAAAAGTCACATATTTTTTGTAGTGAAGTAGTAACTCTAGTCAAATGAAGTTGGAAGAACAGTCAGATGAAATACTAGGTATTTTTATATTGGTTTGTCTCAACTACCAAGACTACATCGAATTCTCAATTCAACCAGATTGAATTTCACTATCTTTAAAACAAAGATACAAGTATTCTTTCAACAAGTCACTTTTGGTTCAACCCTAAGTATTCTTTGATCTGCCTCTTCACGTAACTACCCAAATATTCTTTTAACAATAAGCCTCTCCAAGCTTAATAACCAAGTATTATTTTATAGTCAAGCCTCTCCATGCTCAAAACAAGCGGTTTTTTTTTCAAACAAACCTCTTCAAGCTCAACCTTATAACCATGATTATGAAGGTTACACGAATGTTATGTTCGTCTCACTTAGATGTTATATAATCAATATAGAATAATGAGTGTTTACAAAGAAAGAATAAATTTACAGAGTATGTTTCTATACAAAGTATATGGTGCATCTTTTGTGTAAATTCTATCTGTCTTTTTGACTTTTCAATCTTCTTATATAGCAGCTCAAATTAAAGAAGATGACTGTTGGAACACTTTTAGTCCAGCTCACAAGTTTGTTTCATTTATTTTCATCATCTTTCCTTGTGATGGTAAGTGATTGTTCAGCTCATTTAATAGGAGCATTAAATACATTTCACCAAATGGTAGCTCTTATTTAATCAAGGAGGTTACTTATCAACTTCTCATACCAAATGGAGCTTGTAGAAGCAATGTCAACATAGAGTAGCTATTGTCAGAACCCGAAAAATTTTGATCTTGCCCACAAATGGATTAAACATCCATTTTAAAAATTTTATTAATTGAGGAATGCTCGGACACTAGACTAATCCTCAACTAATGGTTTTGAAAAGAGTTCATAGAGTCATCACCAATGTTTTGCTCAAAACATCAAAAAAAGAAGAAAATAGTTTCAAAATACCAAAACGGCCTTTACAACCAAAATTGGATTCGGGAGTCGATTACGTGTTGGTATCCTATAATGAAACTAGTGCGATTGCAAACGATAAGTTAAATATTAGGTTCCTTTTCTATTAACAATTATTTACATATTTACACAATTTTTCCTAAAATGCCTATATGATTGCCTTCGTCTATGAGAAAAAGAATAAATAGTAAAGAAAAATACCTCTTAAAATGAGCTTTTATAGATACTTCCAATGTAGTAAATTTAAGGTGTTTTTTGGCTACTTTTCACACTTCACAATGTCTCACCAATCTCAAGAAACATAACCAAAAGAAAGAGAAGAGTTCTAGATTTTAGAAGGACTATTTAGAGACTAAATTTTTTGGCCTCGAGCACTATGCACGAGCCTTCTATTTATAGGCACGAAAATCCACCAGAATGGGTTGTTTTGAATTCGGAATGGGCCGTTCTAGACTTTTTTGTTGTGTAAAATTTGAACTTCGAACGGTGTATTCCCAAAGCGTAACGACCCATTCCAGATTTGAATTTTACAAATAACAACCTAGGTTAGAACGGGGATTCTGACCTAGGGTTACAAGCCTTTTTCTAAGGTTGGAATGACCCGTTTCGATTTGGAAACGACCCATTCCAAGCTACTAATTCTGGCACTTTGTGTTTTTTTGGATCTTTGGATGTCATATTCGCCCATTCTAGTGTTATTTTAGGGCCTTCGAGAACTTCTTTTTCATGTTGAAAGTCCATTTCTTTGTTTTTGTGCCCCTAGATGAAATTAAGTGTCTACAAATGCCCCTCTTTACTTGTCCTTTTGGATATCTACATGTTTTTTTCAAAAGCAAGTAAAGACGTAAACATTTCGTCTGAATCTTCTCTTTATCTCTCTATGTCGACGGTTCCACATTGTTTCCTTTAGACAAATGGGTTTGCCTATATCCATATTCCTTAGAATAACTGAGTTTCAGGTTGCATACTTCGTTGGGTAATCAAGTATGGAAAATTGTACCATTTGATCTTTTGTCTTCATGTAAATGCTCCCTGCCGTTTCCTTTAGTTGCTTTTCTACGATCATGAGGTGAAGATCCAAGTCTTCTCTTTTGCTTCAACAATGTAGGTACTTTCACATCATTTCCTTTGGGGTAGATGGGTGTCATAACCCGAAAAATTTTGAGCTTACGACCAAATGATTTATACTAATTTTGAAAAATATCATCAATTAGGGAATACTTGGAGACTAGACTAATCCTTAATTAATGGTTTTTAAAAATGGTTCATGGAGTCGCCACCAATGTTTTGCTCAAAACATTAGAAAAAGAAAAATGTTTTCAAAAGTCCAATAATGGACTTAATAACCAAAATTGGGTTCGGGGGTCGGTTACGTGTAGGGAAGGTATTAAGCACCCCCACAACGCCCTAAATTGGTACCTTTATGATGAAATTAACATGATAAGAATTAATAAATTAAATATTAAATCACCTTGATTAACAATTATTTACATGCTTGGAATTTAAATTACGCGGTTAATCTTGAAGCATCTACATGATGATTTTTTGTTCAGGGTAGTCTTTATCAAGATGAGACAGATAAAGGAGAGAGAGGAGTATTAATGGAAATACCTCGTAATTGAACTCTTATTAGATCTTCAAATTCAGGGCTCAATAAGCGCTTTTTGGCTATGTTTCGCATTACACTATTCCTCACAAGATCTCAAGAAGTACAAAAAGGGAGAGAGAGACAGATTTCGATTTTATATGAAGTTCTGGATGAATTTTTTCGACCCCTGGAGCAGTGCCTGAGTTTATTATTGATAGACGTCAAAGCTGACCAGAAAGGCCCATTCTGGATTCAGAATGGCTTGTTCTAGTTCATTTCATTATGAGTTAAATTTGAACCTAGAACGATCCATTCTGATGATAGAACAACCCGTTCCAGATTTGAACTTGTCTCATAACAAACTGCATTGGAACGGCCCGTTTTCAACTAGGGTTTCTGGGTCCTTTAGTAGTTTAGAACGACCTATTCTAGTTTAGGAACGACCCATTTCAACTTGGGAACGGCTCGTTCCAGTTTTAGAACAGCCCGTTCTAGGCTACTAAACCAAATTTATTGGGCTTCAAGCCTTCTTATTATCATATGGTGTTGTTTCCATGCTTTGGGAGCTCCTTCCTTTCATGATAGAAGTCCATTTTCTTGTTTACGGGCCTAGAAGAAATTGGGTGTCTACAACTTCCCCTTTTTACTTGTCGTTTCGAATAGCTAGGTGTTTGCTTTTCCAAAGGCAAGTAAAGATGTAGACATTTCGTCTGGGTTTTCTCTCTTGCTTCGGTAGTAGATGCCTCCAGTTGTTTCCTTCTGTCGCATGGCGTTGTGATCTTTTATTTGTGGCTCAAAATTGAGGGAGTATGTTCTAAGCTCAGCCTCTTCGAGCTGGACTGATATTTGGGGCTTCAGCTAATCCGAGTCGAGTTCTAGTTTTGGAGGTCTAACAGCTCTTTCTAAACTTGTGCTAGTTTTGGGGATCTAGTAACCCTTACTATTCTTGTTCTAGTTTTGGGGATCCAGCAACCCTTATTGCTCTTGTACTAGTTTTGGGGATCTAGCAACCCTTACTGCTCTTGTACTAGTTTTGGAGATCTAGCAACCCTTACCGCTCTTGTACTAGTTTTAGGGATCTAGAAATCCTTACTACTCTTGTACTATTTTTGGGGATCTAGCAACCCTTACTGCTCTTGATGTTGGGTATTTTTGTGTCAGCCTCCCTAGGCTGACTGCTGAGATTGTGAGTTTTATAGTGATGGAATAACACTAAGGCCAAGAAGACCAACAGGTGATATATTGAAGGAAGCAAGAGGAATGGGTTAGTGTTGAAAAACCATAGGAGGAGTAAGCCTACTTTTGGGCCTTAGCTCCTAAGTTTTTATAGCATTTATTTTTATTCCTATTTTTGCCCTTATCTTTAATTTCCTATTTTACCCTTGTATTTTGGGGTGCTTAGGACTTAGAATTTATTTTCCTTGTATTTCCCATTTTGCCTTTGTATTATGGGGTGCTCTAGATAATTAGGTTTTTAATTTTGGGCTAGGGTGTTAATTAGAGGGTGATGCATGTTTTTTGGTGTCATTGGGTCTATTTTTGGTGTTAGAAAGGCTTAGGCTCAAGTGGAGGGCAAAGGTTGCATGGTCTTATCATGCACCTAGATATAGCCAATCTAAACCCAAAGATTCCATCCTTGGCCACCAAGTTGCATCTAGGGTTCATTTGCATTTCATTTGGAATGCATTTGCCTACTCCAAATGCAACCCTAGATGCCTCCCCTCCTATAAATACCCAACACCCCACACCTTGTAAATACTTTGGATATTGAATATAAAGAGAGTCTTTTGTGCCTTTATATCCTTCCTTAGACACCCTTGGCTAATTCGACCACCTCCCTCCCATCTCCACCTTGAGAGAAATAACCCTAGAAGTGGCCTTCATCATCATGAAGTGAGCCAACCCTAGAGTACCCTTCTCAAGCATTTCCTCAAACACCTTCTACCCAACCTCCATGTTCATCCATTCCATCATCATCCACCCTAAAACCTTGTGCAACCTTTGAAGAACTTGATCCTTGGAGTAGGCGTCCTCTTCCTTTGATCATCATCTCATGTTCATGCAAGTAAGGATGCCATCATATAGTGTCGGTCTCTCCAGGTCGGTTATTGATATTGTGAGTATTATTGTGTTGGCCTCTCCAAGCTGGTTGCTGATATTGTGAGTATGATTGTACCAGCCTCTCCAGGTGGGTTGCTGATTCTTATGGTCTGATTGCCTCTTTTCCTTTGTGAAGACGTTTGATGAAGATGAGGATTGCTGATGGTTGGTGCCCTTGTGCTGATGGGCAGTGGATCATTCTTGTTGTGATGAGTATTCTTTGTAGCCTTTCCAAGCATCCTTTGTTTGGGTGTTGCATCTATTCTTCTGTTAATGACTAGTCATCGTGATGTCGGTGTGGATTTGCTTGACCTTATCAAGTTGTCTAATCTGATCATTGTTATGAGAGTACCTTGCTCTTATGTATGGACTCTCATTCCCGAGTTTTAAAAATTTTATTATTGATGCATATGCATGATTTGGAAAATATTTATATTCTTTTGCCTTTTTTTTTTGAATAATTCCCCTTAGATGTGAAAAGTTATTTCTTTTGAATATGAGCCTTTTGTATTCCATACATGCACGATAAGCCTTTTAGATGTTTATTGTTATCGGGTGACCTTCCTTCACTCCTTCGATTACACCCATTCCCTTTTTTTTTGCTATGGAATTTTGTATTAATCTTCACTTGTTTAGGAGCTCGTACGAGATCATTTTATTTATTTAACTAACTTTTATTGGGTTGTTTTGATTCTCTTTTTAATAACAAAACACGTCATTTAAGCACACGGGTAAAGAGAATTGAGAAAAATGGTATCTTTATTGCAGATCAAAAAGTTTCAAGGAACGATTACAAAAGGAATCTAATGAAAAGGATGGCTAAGGTTGGCTGGTGTTTGGGATTAAGCAACCATGACATTAAGAAGAAAAGCTAAGCATTCTCCTTGTTGTCTGATCGACACTACTCCGGCTTATTGATCGACATCTCCGAGGGTTGATAGGGTATCTTGATTGTCCGTCGATCTTTGCTCCAAACGCTCATTGCTTTAATTTGTTTTCACTTTTTGTCCAGGATTCATTTTGGGAAACCTTTTTTTTAGCAATTGCATTTAAGGGTAAAACTTCTTTACGACATCGGAGTTTACTGGGTAAACAAGTTCTTCACAATCCATGTTGGTAAAAATCAATGCTCCTCCAAGAAAAGCTCGCTTGACCACATATAGACCCTTGTAATTCGACATCCACTTCCCTATCTTATCCTTTTGCGCTGGTAGAAGCTTCTTAAGTACTAGGTCTCCCTCTTCAAACGGTCATGGTTAAACCTTCTTATCAAAGGCTCTCTTGATCCTCCTTTGATAAGTCTGTCCGTGACAAATAGCGTCCAACCTTCTTTCTTCTATGAGATTTAGCTGGTCAAATCTAGCTTGTACCCACTCAGCCTCGAGGAGCTTTGCCTCCACGCGTAATCTTAAAGAAGGAATTTTCACTTCAACGGGTAGGACTGCCTCCATATCGTACACCAAGGAGAAAGGTGTGGCACCAGTCGATGTGCGAATAGATGTTTTGTACCCATGTAGGGCAAAGGGTAACATCTCATGCCAATCTTTGTAGGTGATGACCATTTTTTGGACAATCTTTTTAATGTTTTTACTGGCTACTTCAACCGCCCCATTCACTTTTGGTCTATAAGAAGAGGAGTTATGATGCTGAATTTTGAAGGAGTCACACAACTCGGTCATCATTTTGTTATTGAGATTGGATCCATTATCTATATGATTTTGTCAGGTATTCTGTATCGGCATATTATGTTCTTCCTAACAAAATTGACTACTACTTTACGGGTTACATGTGCATAAGACATGGCTTCAACCCATTTGGTGAAGTAGTCTATGGCTACAAGAATGAATCTGTGTCCATTCGAGGCTTTGGGTTCAATGGTTCCAATGAAATCCATGCCCCATATTGAGAAAGATCAGGGTGAGGCCATTACATTGAGCTCACTTGGTGGGACCTGAATATTATTGGTGTATATTTAGCATTTGTGACATTTCCTAGCATATGAGATACAGTCTTTCTCCATGGTTGACCAAAAATACCCTGCCCTTAGAATCTTCCTGGCCATGGCTTATCCTATCACATGGGTGCCGAAAGTTCCCTCGTGGATTTCCTTCATCAAAGATCGAGATTCCTCTTGGCCAACACATCTTAGTAGGACCAAATCAAAGCTTTTCTTGTACAGGGTCCCTTCATGTAGTGTGAATTCAATAGCTCTTCGTTTGGTCATTTTCTTGTCATTGTTAAATGCCCCAATTGGGTATTTTCCTTCTTCAATATATTGTTGGATGTCGAAATACCAAGGGTGGCCATCGTCCTTTTCTTCTAGCATATAACGATGAATTTGTGTCTCATGTCGTCTAATCCTGATGAATGGCATCTCACATCCTCTTTTATGGCAAACATGGAGGATAATGTGGCTAGGGTGTCTGCCAAATGGTTTCCTTCCCTCGGGGTATGTTCGAAGTTGATGGATTCAAATTAGGGCATCAGGCCTTGTACATATGCCTAGTAGGGGATTAATTTTTGATCCCTCGTTTCCCACTCTTCCCTTAATTGGTGTTTCACCAAAGCTGAGTCGCTGTAGACTTCTAGTTTGGTGATGTTGTTATCAAGGGTAGCCTGTAGGCCCTGTATGCAAGCCTCATATTCGGCCATGTTATTGGTGCATTCAAAGTCTAATCTTGCCATCATCGGGATATGTTTTCCTCAAGACGACATTAGTATGGCGCCTATTCCATGTTCCATTAGATTCGAGGCTCCGTCGAAGAACATGGACCATGATTCTTTTTGACTTTGTTTTCCTGTATCATTTTCTAAAGCCAAAATTTCCTAATCAGGGAAATCGTCCTTCATCTCGTGCTCTTCCCTAGTTGGTCCACTTGTTAGGTAATCGGCCAGGACACTACCCTTGATTGCCTTTTGTGAGACGTAGACGATGTTGTACTCTGATAGTAATATTTTCCATCTGGCGACCCTCCCTACAAGTACGGACTTCTCAAGTAGATACTTGATAGGGTCCATTTTGGATATCAACTGGGTGGTATGCCTCAACATGTTCTGTCTTAACCGTTGGGCGGCCCATACCATAGCGCAACATGTCTTTTCCAAAGGCAAATATCAAGTCTCGTAGTCAGTAAACTTCTTGCTCAGGTAATAGATAGCCCATTCTTGATTATTAGTTTCACATAGCTGACCCAACATACATCCCATGGAGTTCTCCAAGACCGTTAGATATAAAATGAGAGGATTCCCTTCGATCGGAGGCATCAATATCGGTGGATTTCTAAGACATTACTTGATACTATCGAAGGCGATTTGGCATTCTTCATTCCATTCCATTGGTTGATTTTTCTAGAGTAGCTTGAAAATGGAAGTACATGTATCGATCAGTTGATATATGAAACGAGCTATGTATTTCACCCTTCCAAGAAATCCTCTGACCTCCTTTTTTGTCTTTGGGGGCGGCATCTCTATGATGGCTCTGGCTTTATCTAGAGATCCACTTCTATCCCTTTTTCACTGACAATGAATCCAAGGAGCTTTCCTAATCGGACTCCAAAAGTATATTTATTAGGGTTTAGCTTTAATGTGTACTTGCGGAGTCGATTGAATAATTTCCTTAGGTGAATAAGATGACCATTTTTGCTTTTTGACTTAGCGATCATATCATCTACATATACTTCCACTTCCTTATGGATCATGTCATGGAATAGAGTTACCATCGCCTTTTGATAAGTTGCTTCGGCGTTTCTCAAACTGAATGGCATTACTTGACAATAGAAAGTGCCCCATGGAGTGATGAAAGAGGTCTTCTCGTGGTCCTGGACAACCATCTTGATCTGGTTATATCCCGAATATCCGTCCATAAATGAGAAAATAGTGTTTGTGAATGTATTATCCATGAGTACATCAATGTGTGGCAAGATCTTGATAGTTCACATAGACTCGCACCTTCCCATTTTTCTTTAACACATGCACTATGTTTTCAAGCCATTCTGGATATCGAGATATGATAAAAAGTCTGGCATCTAACTATTTTTGGACTTCTTCCTTTATCTTGAGGGACCATTCGGGCTTGCCTCTTCGAAGTTTTTGCTTTACAAGAGGAATCTCGTCTTTTATGGGAAATTTGTGTTCAGCGACTTCATGATCCAACCTTGGCATGTCATGGTAGGACCAAACAAAAATGTCGACGTATTCTTTTAGAAGGCCAATCAGTTTTCCTTTAACTTTCTTCTTGATCTTCGTGTCGATCGATATCTCCTTCTTGTCTTCTCCTTGCCATAAATTAATCCTCTCAATTTCCTTTTGGTAAGGTTGGATTATTCGATTCTCTTGGTCTATTAGTCTTTGCATCTTGGGGGACAAATTCTCCTTGTGTTCGAGTGATGCATCACACAAGTTTGAATTTTATTCAACTTCGTTTCCCTTAACCATATTTGCTTCCTTTGGGTTTTGCATTTAGCTTTAAAATTTTAATGCATGGAAAACGAAGAAAAAAAGAAAAGAAAAGGAGGGAGAGTAGACAAGGTTTATTGAAACAATGTGTCTTATTATTATAAAGACAAAATCATTACATGCCCTTTTATTATGGGAACCCACAACCTTGGGCGGGAGTTATGGGTGAAAAGGAAACAAATAAAAAGAACTCATGAAAACAGAAACAAATCCCTAACAAAAATCCCTATTCCGGTAGCCTTCCAACAACACAATCTCATGGCCTTTACTCCTCATGTTTGGAGGGTGGTTGCTTGTCGATACTGGGTGTGTTAGTGTCAAATTTTAACCACTGGGCATCTATAAGCCCCTATACTTGAACTTGCAAGGCCTTGCACCGCTCCATAGAATGTACCACGCAGGGAAGGAGGGTTGAATTTCTTCAGTGATGGAATTCAAACCAACATTAAGGCTTCCAAGAGTTGAGGCAACAATTCTATGTAGGCGGTAGGAATCTTATCCACCGCCTTCTCTTTCCATGACTCCGCTTGTGACCTGCCCTGATTCTTTGAGAGACCGGTCGCTATGGTGACAACATTAACCCTCTCTTCCTTTCTATTCTCATAGGATTTCTTGGAGTCGTAAATCATCCGGGCCTTCCCTATTCTCCCGTTCTTCAAGCCTTGTTCGACCTTTTCGCCTATGGTGACTATATCGGCGAACAGGGTCGAAGTATTCCCTATCATTTTATCGTAATATGGTCTACTTAAAGAATTGATGAACAGTGTCACCATCTCTTTATCGGAGAGTGAGGGCTCTACTTGTGCGGCTAGCTCCTTCCACCTCTATGCGTAAGCTTTGAAAGGCTTATCCCCTTTCTTGCTCAAACCTTGCAAGTTAGATCTGTCGGGGACCAGGTCGATGTCATACTTGTAACGTTGGAGGAAAGCGTCGGCGAGCTGCTTCCACATTTGAATCTTCCTTCCTTCCAACTACATATACTAGTTGAGGGTTGCATCCGATAAGCTTTCTTGAAAGTAATGTATCAGGAGCTTCTCGTTGCTTATATGGGCGGCCATCTTCCGGCAGTACATTTTCATATGCCTTTTGGGACAACTGGATCTAATGTACTTTAGGAAGTTAGGGCTTTTGAACTTGGCTAGGAATTGGATACCTAGTACCAAGCACATCTCTGCGGCCTCCTGAATGTCAAAACTATGACCCTCCACAACTCTTAATTTTTCTTCCAAGGCAATTAGATGATCCTTGGCAGCATCACCTACGTGACTAGCACTAATATCATCATGCTGGACCTTGCTCATAGTTTCGCATATTCGTGCCATTTGTTCCTTAAGCTACCTGAGCTCTTCATTCAGCTTGCAATTTCTTTCCTCTAATGATTCCATAGCCTTTTTTCTTTGGATCCTTATGAGTACGGAGTGTTGAAAAGCCACCTTCGAAGGATAACAACAGACTTCTATTAGGCTTTTCGATCGAATTTACTCAAAGGGGATTCCTAACAAAAATGACGCCTTGCCCTTATGAAGGTGGGCCATCGGTGTCCCTATTCGCAATGTTTTATGATGTGAAAAAGGTTACACTGATTCTTACGAAGGTAGGTCATCATTGGTGTCCTTTTTTGTAATATTTTACGATATGACAAAGGTTACACTAATTTTTTTTGTTAGGAATTCCTTGCTAGTTCTAGTGTATGTATGGCATACACATGCTTTATTATTTTTATATATATTTTTTAAAAGGGAATTATAACAAAAATGACAGACAAATGATTTAAAATGGCAATAATGTAACAATCATATGCTCAAACAACGTACATCCACGAGCGGTGCGTTCACATTCTAGGTTGTGGTTCCTGTTAGAGAAAGTGCGCTGTATAGGACGGTTCTAATCTCACTGGTCTTTAAGGCTCCCAAGGTGCCCCCATTATAGGTACCTAGTACCTCTATCGTTGTCACCTGGAAAACACTAAGCTCTATCGCAGTATTTCGGGCTAGAGTAATCGGTTATCACCTTGAGTGGAATTTCTAACAAGGCTCGCAGGCTCCAAGGCCATACTTGGGCCGGTCGTATGTCAACCACTCCCTATCTTTATATGCTCATGCCCCCAGGTGTAGGGGAGTTGTTGTGTGCTATGCTTTGTGTATAGTTGTTATTTCAAACATGTGCAAAATTTAAAGAAAGCCAAGCAATAAACAAACAAAGAAAAAGGGGAAAAGACATTTAAGTTATTATTCTTATTATGTTAACTTCATCATTTATTTGGGCCTGACCCTCTTTAAACGTCCCTAGTGGAGTCGCCATCTGTCTTTACCCGAAAAATTATAATCTTACGACCAAATGATTTGGACTACCTTTTGAAAAATCTCATCAATTAGGGAATGCCCGAAGACAAGACTTATCCTTAATTAATGATTTTGAACAATGGTTCATGGAGTCGCCACCAATGTTTTTCTCAAAAAAATTGGAAAAGAAAAGGTTTTCAAAAGTCCAATAATGGCCTTAACAACCAAAATTAGGTTCGGGTCGGTTACGTGTAGGGAAGGTATTAAGCACCCCCAAAGCGCCCTAAATTGGTACCCTTAACAACCAAAATTGGGTTCGGGGTCGGTTAAATATTAAATCTCCTTTATTAATAATTTTTACATGCTTGGAATTTAAATTACGTGGTTAATCTTGAAGTGTCTACATGATGATTGTTTGTTTAGGGTAGTGTTTATCAAGATGAGACAGATAAAGGAGAGAGAAGAGTATTAATGGAAATACCTCGTAATTGAACTCTTATTAGATCTTCAAATTCAGGGCTCAATAGGTGCTTTTTGGCTACCTTTTCGCACTACACTATTTCTCACAAGATCTCAAGAAGTACAAAAAGGGAGAGAGAGAGAGAGAGAGAGAGATTTCGAGTTTATATGAAGTTCTAGATGAATTTTTCTGGCTCTTGGAGCAGTGCCCGAGTCTACTATTTATAGACGTCAAAACTGACCAGAATGGCCCGTTCCAAATTCAGAATGGCTCGTTCTGGTTCATTTCGTTATGAGTTAAATTTGAACTTGGAACAACCTGTTCTGATGATAGAACAACTCATTGCAAATTTGAACTTGTCTCATAACAAACTGCATTGGAATGGCCTGTTCTTGCCCGTTCTTAACTAGGATTTTTGGGTCCTTTAGTAGTTTGGAATGGCCCGTTCCAGCTTGGGAACGACCCGTTTAGTTTTGGAACAGCCCGTTCTGGGCTTCTAAACCAAATTTGTTGGGCTTCAAACCCTCTTGTTTTCATATATGGTGTTGTTTCCATGCTTTGGGAACTCCTTCCTGTCAAGATAAGAGTCAATTTTCTTGTTTACAAGCCCAAACGAAATTGGGTTTCTACAATGGGTTCACCTGTATCCTTGCCCTTTGGAGTGCTTGAGTGTCGAGTTGCATGCTCCATTGGGTGACAAGGGTGGTAGATTGTACCATCTAGTCTTCCAGTTCAATGTAGACGCTCCATGCTGCTTCTGCTTATTTTGTGATAGTGAGATCTTTATTCATTGCCTGTTGAAGAGGGAGTATATTCTAAGCTCAGCCTCTCCATGCTAGACTAATATTAAGGCTTCAGCCAGCCTATGGTGAGTGTTACTTGTTCTAGCCTCTCCAAGCTGGACTAGTATTAAGGCTCTAGCCAACCTTTTCCACTCTTGTACTAGTTTTGAGAGTCCAACAACCTTTTTCACTCTAATACTAGTTTTGAGAGTCCAACAACCTTTTTCGCTCTTGTATTTTGCTGTGTGAGTATTATGATGTCTCTCCAAGCATCTCTTGTTAGGGATGACATGTGTGGCAGGGATTCTGGTATTTTTGTCGTGTGAGTATTGTAATGCCTCTCCAGGTGTCTTCTGGGGATCCTTCTGACTTGTTGATTGGTTGGTAGGAATCTTATGTTGTCCCTACCAGGTGAGTATTATGATGTCTTTCCAGGCGTCTTTTGTGGATGTTAGAGTTTCTTTGGAGAACTTTGTTGTCGATCTTTTGTGGGAGCATGAGCATTCTTAGTGACTTTGTAGATATCACAGTTGACATGCAAATGATCTTGTTCTTGCCGAGTTATCTATCTTGGTCATGGTGGGATGGCTTGTTGTGGGGAGACCTTGCCCCTTTGTAGATGGGTGCTTGGACAAAGGACTTTCTAGTGTTTTCTCTATTGTTTAGCTTCGACTTTTTCTAGTGTGGAAGCTTTGCCTTTTTCTATGTTGCTTTTTTCTTTTTGTATTATTATCTTATCTTGTTTTTTTCCTTGTTTCATTTTCTCAAATTGTAGCATAAATAGAGGCGAGAAAATGGAAACAAAATATAGTCTCATAGATATACAATTTTGGAGTACAATGATAAAACAAATACAAATACAAGCAAAGAGTAAAATGTCATAGTCTAGTCCTCATCTACTCATGCCATTGTTGTTGTTGCTGATGCTGTTGGGGCATCTCCTCCTACAGGCTTATGAGGCGGCTGTTGAAACTCTAATGCCACCTCTCCATCTACTGGTGGAGTGCCTCGATATCTGCCCCTCCTTACGACTACAGGGCACTTACTGCTTCTGCCCCTACTGTGGCTACTATGGCTGTTACGACTGCATCTCTTGTTGAGTGGGCGTATCTCCAAATTATATATTGTCCATGTTGAATGCCTCCAAAGCGGCATACCCCTATTAAAAAAGCCTGATAACACTCGTGACTCTGAGGGTGAGTTCATCGAGAGGTCGTGGCTCGGACCAATCTCTAAATCCTTGTCCACGATCTTATAGTGCTCGACTACTCGTGCAAGCATGGACCCAATCACTATGTAGCTGCAATGGCTCGCTGTACCTGATCTCTCACCATAGTCTTGTATGTGGTGAAGAAAGAAGGCTCCAGGATTGTAGCAAATCCCATGGGTCATGCAATACAGAGGGAATAGGTCCTTCTGTGTAATAGAGCCTGGGCTGAGCCTGGGCTCTGTTAGTGTCTGTGGATGGTCCCCGTTATGAGCTTATGGACCACCTGGAGTGTAGGATCCCTGATCCTCGAGGCCTTGGTGGTCTTTGGCATGACCTCCTCGCCTGTGAGCTCCCGCCACATGTCGTTAATGGAGATGTCAGAGGTGGGGAAGAGGAGGTTGTCGCTATACTCTACCATCGCAAGTTGTGCCTCTGGAATGAAATCGACTATCTAGTTGAACTCAGCCAACATGATGGTGTGGAGGACTCTTCCCATCCAGAATATAAACGTCGAAACTCTTGCCCCTCGAGTGCCATAGTTGTGTACTACTTGGCCAATGCCAAGAAGTCGACAGTCGCCTCCTGATAGGCTTGACCTATCAGCTCGAGTAGGAACTTCCATCGTAAGTAAATCTCAGACTCTCCCAAGGAGTCCTACCTGCTCCAAGATAGGAAAGTTGAGCTATCATGTGAACACGAAATTGAAGTTACACAGGTGTTGTCTCCCCCTATGTACCTCATCGCTCATCCTTGAGGTTGGACATTGTGTCTAGTGGTGATGGTGCCTGTTGTATTGGTGGTGCTGGTGGAGATGGCAAACGAAGAATCTTGCCTCGACCATGAGATGAGCCGCCTCTATACATGATTGGAGATAAAAGATGCCTAAAAATGCTCTAGAATGAATGTGGAGTTTTGGGAAATGGATAAGGATTATGAGGGGAGCTGCCTATTTTATAACCAAAATACGCGCGAAATGACCCATTTCGGGTCCATAACGGCCTGTTATTTGAGTGAAACAGGGAATTCTTGCTGAAGTTAAACTAGAACAACCCATTTTGCTTCCAGAATAGGGCGTTCCAATTTTAATGTAACTAGAATGGAGCGTTCTCGTTCTGGAACGACCCGTTTTGGCTAATGTGCTTTGGGACAGGCCATTTTTCACCTTTTTTTTGTCATCATGCAAAGATGTTGATTTGCTTATTTATGCATAATGCAGTTTTTATATATTTTGAACAATTCCCCTAGGATAAAGAAAAATATTCTAAGTGTGTGAAATGCTTTCAACTACATGCAATGCATGTTTTGATTTGGTTTTCAAAAGGTAGCTTTCCTTTTCTCCTTTCAAGAGAACTGTTTTGATATGTTGATGTACAACATTAGTTATATCAGTCAGTTAATGCATTAAGCTATTTTTAGGGGCTCTATTTTTTTTTTCTTTTTGTTTTGGAAACCCTAACTTTTGCCTAGAACATGTTATAAGGGGAATTTTTTGTTCTTTTTCTTTTGCCTTAACTTTTTGCCTAGGACGCCCTTTATGGGTTTTCATCCTAGCGGGTCATTCCTTTTCTTTCCTTTTTTAGGCCTTTTTAATTTTTGACAAACACCAACAAGACACGTCATTTACAATTGGTCAAAAGAGGAGAAAAGAAAGGTTGTTTTATTGGTTTCATAACTTTATACAGAAAGGGATTCAAGAATTGTTTAGAAAGAATACGTGGCCAAGGAAGGCTAGTGCTTAAGTTTTATACAAACACTTCTTTGCATAACAAGCATAATCATTCCCCTAATTATCTTAGATTAGGTATCTAAGTCTCTGGTGGACCTTCATAGAACCTTGACCTCTTGAGGACATATCCGAGCCACTTTTGGTTTTTGACTTTGATAGTAATCACTTGCTACTTTTATCCTCAATCCCTAATTTTTGCCTAGGACGCATCCTAATAGGAACTCTTTTTTCTTTTACCCTAACTTTTTGCCTATGACGCCTTTTACTAGTTTTCATCCTAGTAGGCTTTTGCAACTGATTTTTTTAAGGTATAATACCGTTTCATTGCGTCAGAACTCTTAGCCATCCATGTCTGTAAGGATTAGCCCTTATCTAAAGGAAAACCTATTTGACTATATGTGGTCCTTCATAGTTGGGTGTCTATTTATTAATTTTTTTTAGCATCTAAGAACTTCTTGAGCACATGATACCCTCTAGAAAGCTTCAAGGATGAGTTTCTAATCTTTTGATAAGTCCACGCATAACATGTAACATCCAATTCTTCTTCTTTGATGGGTTTTAGTTGATCAGACATTCTTTGAACTTATTCCGATTTGGAAAACTTGGTGACATTGCCCCATCCCATATACTAAGGAGAAAGGTGTTGCCCTAATTAAAGCATGAATAGAATCCTTAACACCCATGTAGAGCATTTCATGCCCAACTTTGTAGGTCTTGGATAATTAACTTGATTTTCGCTGGTTGCCTCAACTGTCTCATTCATTTTAGATCTGAAGGGAAAGAAGTCATTATTTTTCCTTCTTTTCCTCATGATAAGGCTAGATAATTCAGAGTTCTCCACCCAACAATTTTTGTGTCTAATAATTCTCTTCATTCAGACTCAGTTACTGCATCATGGATGTTTAGAGTTTTATTAATTTCATTCTCCTCAGTCATGTTTGTTTGTTTGTTTTTTTAGGTGTTGTAATTGGTTTTGGAATTGAATGCACAGGAGAGGGAAAAAGGAATAAACAAGGATTTAAAGAAATGACGTGTAACATTCATGACTGTAAAACTCATACAAGCCCTTATTTTGTGTGAACTCATGCCCGTGGGCGAAGATCATGAGTTGAAATTAATACAAAGAAATAACTTTTGTTTTCCTAGAGAAACCCCTTAACAACTTTCCAATGAACTGTTCCAAGATTGCTACTCATCTTGATCATTCCACAATGTTAGGTACAATGACCCCAAACTTGAGCCACCTGGCATTAATAAGCTCCTGTACGCGATGCTTCAAGGCCTTGTAATTTTCAATGGAGTGCCCTGCTGCCCCAGAATGATAATTGCAAGTTTCTTCGGGCCTATACCATCGTGGATAAGGCGATTTCAACTTCTTCAATGATATAGTCCACTCCAACATTGAAACCTTTAGCAGCTAAGGGAATAACTCTACATAGCTTGTAGGAATCTTGTCAAAATTCCTTTCCACCCTTGGTGTTGCTCTTGTCCTTTGAGGAATAGCAGGAGCAGTTGTAGCATTGATTCCCTCCCCTTTCTTCATTCCATAGACCTTGTTTGACTAACCTATGTCCAAAGGTGGAGGTCTCATGGTTTCGCGTATGAATGGGATGTCCTATGCTAAACACATCTCGGCGACTTCCTTTCTATTAAGGAAGTGCTCCTCAACAGTCCTTAGTCTCTCGTCTAGAGCATTCAGATAACAACTAACGTGATGATTATCACATTGCATTTCTATATTTTTAAAATTAAGAAATTAAATATTTATATTTTAAATTTGTACATCAATCAAAATAGACAAATCAAGGTATAATTTAGAAAAAAACAATTATATTAATAAATAATAGTCCACTTTAACAATTATATTAATAAATAATACTTATTAATGCAATAGGGACTGATTCTAATATAACTATACATTAATTTCTCGTACCCTACCAAAAGGAACATACCATTATTGTAACAAGTCATGTGAAACGCGTGCTTACTTCCCAAGACAGAAGATTTGAGCTGCTACACAAATTTCATTTTTCAAACTTTATGCAAGAAGTAAAAGTGTGCGTTAGTATTTATTTAACTCGATTAACTCGTGCCAGCAATATTGTATCAAATAAATATATTAACTCATGCCAGCAATTTTCCAGTTAGGCGAAACCTAAAATCATTCAAGAAAACTAACGTCAATCTCACAATTAATGGGTCAACAATGGTTTTGGATAATTTGGAAAATTATTTTTTTTTATCATAATATTAAAAATAATGATAAAAATATACTTTATCTGCAGTTGTTAATTTTAGCCATAGTATAAAATTTAAATTTAATAAAAAAACGCATTTGAAAATAAATACCTTAATCGATTGTTCCATTTTCCAACTACCCTTCTTTCCATTTCCAAGTATATAAAGACTAATTATTTTTAAAAACAAATTAGTGCTTTTATATATAGAGAGATGATCCAGATGATCAAATTACTCTAAGAGTAATTTTTAAAAAAATTATTCAACTCGATAACGATTCAACTGTTAAATTAAAAATTCTTAATATATAAATCAAATTTATTAATATTTAAAAAATTTAAATATTATATAATACTTTGTTAAACATGAATGGAGGTTCTTTTCATTGTTAATTGTTTTATAATGTTGTGTTTTCTTTCTAAATGTTTTTCAATATTTTCAAAATTCGACTAATCATCAAAACAAGTAATAAGATAATTCAAAATTTAATGGATCAATCATAATTCTTAACCTGTTCGTATTGATCTCGAAACACACCAACTTTTCAACAAGCCAATTCTCGGCCAGACTAGACAAACCTACCGGTGCAGTTTGCTTTTTGACAATTATGATATTTTTGGATGTTCTCCATACGTCGATGGTCCTTTATTAATTTACGACGTAACGCAATGTTTCTTGACAAGACACTGTACCATTGCAAGATTCTTCATCTTTCTTACTTCAGCCTTCAATTCGCTATAACGATGAACTCAGCAAGATATACAAGATTATCTCAAGCTTTATTATAGCATGGAATGTGGGCTATACACCCAACACAGTATGTAATAATTCTTTATCTGTGTTGATGCATCAACAGGTATCAATAAATGTAATAATGGTTAGTGCTTTGTTATCATAGGTGGCAAAAACATAATCGCATCACCTATATCTTAGAAGATTAAAAAGAGGCTATGCTTCTTAATGGGTAACCGTAAATTAAGCTTCATATTAATTGCTACTTGGTTGCTATTAGTCATAGATGATAAACTAATTGTATTTTATATTCCCCTCTATGCTTCTGCAGATCAATGTAAGCTATATTTCAATTCCTCTGATTTTATTCATAAGAGTAGTTCGAAATTTAAGTGATAGAACCTCTCACTTTTTTTTTTTAACACATCTTTTATGGTTACTTGTAAACATCGTGGGTATTTAATGTCACTATCATGTTGACGCGTATTTTCGTGGTTTCGTTTTCATAATTAAATGGTCAAAAAATTTATTCGTCATTTATATATTCTTTTAAGCAATGCATATGTTGTAATCACAAGAACTGCTTTCTTGGCTCTTCTTCTAGTCGTACGTGAATAACACAAATATCCTTTTTCTTCTTTTTTTCTTTGAATTTGGATGTGAGCATTGTACTTCAGTTTTCTATTTTTGCTGATACATATTTTGTTACATAAATATTTTGTCTTGTTTGTAGGATTAGCATAGGTTGTTTGAAGATTTGGTCTAATGGGGTTTATAGAGCTGCTTTCTGTTGCGTCTTTTCCGGTCATCAAAGTATTATTGATTACTGCAATTGGCTTGTTTCTTGCACTGGATAACGTATCAATATTGGAAGAAGATGCAAGGAAGAAAGTGAATCAGGTTACAAATACAACACTTGAAAAACCAATATTTTTTTTGTGCCCATTATGCAGTTTACTGAAAATGGTGCTCTTTCTGTTGTGACAGCTTGTGTTTTATGTGTTTAATCCGTCACTGGTGGGTAGCAATCTGGCCAAAACGATTACTTTTGACAGTGTTGTTAAGTTGTGAGTATTGACTTAGAGCATCTTGTGACCTGTGTTTCTAGTTTAAGGATGGGTTTGTTTGTGTTTAATTCACATTTTTTGTGTAATTTAGGTGGTTCATGCCGGTGAATATTCTTGCCACATTCATATTAGGATCAGCATTGGGATGGATTTTGATTAAAATGACAAGGCCTCCCAAACAAATGGAAGGTCTAATCTTGGGTTGTTGTTCTGCTGGTATGGACTCTACTGCACAAATAAATCAATGCAGGAAACTACACATGTAATGTGCATGACATAAAACAAACACAGACTTTGAATTCATTTCTTCAGTAGTAGATTTGATAAATCTTGAAGCTTCTGGAGTCTCTCTTCATTTGCGGATGGTACAATATCAGAGAGAAAAACATATATCTAATTGGGATCCGTTGTCTTTCTCTTTGGTTCCTTGTACATCCTGCAATTGGAGAGGATCCACATTGAAGACTAAGTCATCAAGATTAAAATGTTGCTTCATTGTCTATCTATCTTACTCTTGGATTTCATTTGTATATATGAATACAGTTAATCTGAGATTGAAGAATCAAACTTGTCACCTGCAATTTTTATGGATTCAGCATTCTGCAGATTGTAAATTATGAAAAAGGAAATAGGAAAAAGCAATTATCCTATGAAACGATGTTGATGTTGGGTAGGAGTTCCTAATAAATGAGATTTATGCCACCCAAAATTGTGATTGATGATAGTCATGTGCTTATTGTACCCACAAAAGTTCTACTTAAAACTAAGAAACATCTTGCTTCAAATTTGTTCATCATTAATGCATCTTATGGTTGAGCTCATCTTATGAACAGGAAATTTAGGGAACTTGCTTATAATCATTATTCCGGCAATATGTGAAGAGAGTGGAAGTCCTTTTGGTGACTCTGATGTATGCTATAAATATGGAATGGCTTATGCTTCACTTTCTATGGCGGTATGCTACATGTTTAATTTTTAAGTTGCAAGTGTGCTCATATAGTGTGCATTTAACTTGTCCACAAAGATAATAACTTAATTGGCTATAATTGATGTTAGGTTTATTTTTATGTTCATTTGGGGACTTCATAGATTGGAGCAGTTTTTATATGGTCATATGTTTACAACATAATGAGGATTTCCTCAAGTAGAACTGAACCAGAAGACAATACTAGCGATGCCAGCAGCTTATTGAAGGCTTCAGAGGAAATATCAGATTCAGAGTCACACCAAGCCAATTTTTCAGAAACACTTGATCCTACAGAAGACGTCATGGATGATGTTTATACCTTATTGCTTCCTGACGCAGAATCAAATGAAAAAGTGAGGCCAGCTATAATCATCCCTTTCAAAAGATAATATATATATTTTGTTTATAATGAATCAAGATTTTCCCTTTTCAGGTGTTGATTAACTAATTGCATTTTAAAAATAAAAGAAAGGAGCAGTTTGATATAATTCTTAATGAGATTCCATCTGTATTAAAATAATAATGTTTGACTAGCAGAAATTATCTCTGATAAATATAATTTAATCTTTAATTATTTACTTTAAAATACTATATAAAAATACTGTATAAACTATGTCTTTGAATAATAATAAAAAAATACTCACTAGATACGTTAGAAACATTATATTCTTTATTATTAGTAAAGTTTCATGTGAGCCCTGACAAAGAATCAAGTCACACTCTCAATTCGGTGATCTAGCATAAAATATACTTAATAATAGTGTATTGAAACGATATGTCTGAGAAAAAAAAATGTACATTGTCAGCATTCTTTTAATGGGTTTATTATGGATGATTTCATTTGACATTGAGTTCAAATTGAATCTTGACAAATAGTAACATAATAATATGTAACTCAGGAATACTAAATTAAACTATTTGTAATTAGAATTCCTCTATAGACAACATAATCCCACCAAGCATTTTTGCTTTTACTATCTCATGTATTTACTTTTACATATCTCATGATTATTGATCTGCTTCTTCATGCAAGAGAATTTACTTAATTTATTGTTAATCCATGATGCTCATATCACGGAGTGAAAAATGTTCATTTTCAAATCATATAATATTTTTTTTCTTTCTTTTCATATGACTTATTATGACAAAAATGTTGTGTTTTTTCCAGGCTTCAATTTCAAGTAAAATTAAGCAATGCTTGAGGAAGATTTCAAGCAACTTAAATTTAAAAGCCATCTTTGCGCCTTCAACACTTGGAGCTGTATGATACAGTAACATAGAATTTTATAACAATGTTTTTTTTTTTTTTTTTTTTTGTGCATACACGTATATAACAGAATTTTATAATGTGAGAGTATATTTGGAGATGATAGCATGCATTGCCACATTTACTTCACTAAAATTCACGATGTCTCATGCATTGCCACATTAGCAAACAGTACATTATTCTATATTTTGTCAATTTTCTTTTATATCTATTTTTGTTAAATGTGTTTTTTTTTTTTTTCACAGATTGTTGGATTTATCATTGGTATAATATCCCCATTACGTAATTTCATTATAGGTAGTAGCGCTCCTCTTCATGTGGTTGAAGAATCTGCTTACATGTTGGGGTATGAATCTAAAAACTTAACTCTTCAATATTTTTTTCTTACAAATTAAAAGATAGGAAACAAAAAAATTTTTAGACTTATTTTAACTACAAATTTCTTGTTATTGTTTGACATGATAGCTACCCACTATTTTTTTTCCCCGCAAATTTGAAACCATCTGATCAAAAGTTTCACGGGCTAATGCTATAACAATCATTTTGTAAAAAAGAAAAAGAGAAAAGAAAAAAAAAGTTTCAACAGTCATATGCATCATATCGTTGCTAAAAATGATTAGTGGCTTGCTTATTATGTTTGTGCACGTCCCAAAAGTTGGAAGACCTTTAAGACGTCGATTTCTTTAATCTAGATTTTAATATATTCAATCAGCATTAAACATGTCATGATATTTGTAATTTATCATTAAATTAATTAAAATGTAATTATGTAATTTTTAAGTTTTCAATTTATTTTTTAAAATTGTTCTTTTTATAATTTAATTTATTTTTTGTTATTAAAATATTTTTGATCAATTAAGTTAAAATTTTAAGTAGTATTTTGTGCTACTTTGGATATTTTAGAAGAGTGTCGGTTATGGGTTACAATAAAATTCATTGAGCGTATGGCTGTACATGTGCAAGTACATTACAGCTAAATCTGATTTTTACACTAAAATAGTAAGAGATGTCTGAATTTAAAATAGGAGACAAATACAGGGAATAAGATATAAAGATAAGGTTATTAAAGAATGAAATAAATAAATAAATAAATGTAATTAGTATATTAACAAGTGCATTTTAAATGATATGTTTATTATATATAATTAAAATTTATAATAAATTATATACAAGTTTTGTATTTTTTTGACCTGTAAGCTAACTTGACCTACTCGTATAATAAGTTAGTATAATTACTTGTTCAAGATAATATTCTGTGTCACTTATGTTCAATAACAAATATCATGTTTTGAAGTCGTAATAATATAACTATTTATTTTAAATTTTATTTTATATTAATGTTAGTTGTTTGAGCTAATAAAAAAAGTAACAAATTAATAAATTTATTTTAAAATTTAGTTTCTATCATTATTTGTTTTCTCCACTGATAACATTAGATTTACGATGAGATATGAAATAATTTCCATCTATTATTATCATTCTTTGGTTATTCAATCAATCAAGATATCTAACTTTTAACTTTCTTTTTTAGTGAGGCAGCCATCCCTACTCTCACTCTCATAATGGGTGCAAATCTACTTAAAGGTAAACTTTTTATATGCAAGTGCTAGCGCATTTCATACATCATTTAACACACTTTTTTATTATTTATTATTAAATTTATTAGAAACTATAAACTCACGAGTAATAATTGTTAAAAGAAATATAACTTCAAATATTTTATTTTTTAATAAATTTCAACAATTGAACATAAAAATAGTGGATTTAAGAGTCTTAAAAAGTGAATTAGAGTCTAAATTAACCTTATAAAATTGGTTTATAAAGTAAAAGTTATTCCCCACTTGTATACTCTTTAATTGTCTTATCTCTAATTGATGTGGGACTTGAATTTTTCCTAATTCATCTTATCATGTCTAGCATTATTGAGTTTGATACGTGAATAAATAATAGATGACCCTTTTTAATGATCTATAATAGTTGAGACTTATATTATTAGGTTTGGTGTGTATGTCAATGGTAGATGACCCTTTTAGAGTAGATCTAGATAGCTCTGCTATCATGTTATTAGAATAATGGGTTATGGGCCAACTCTACCTTCAAGGTGAAGTTTGCAAGACTAAACATCTATGGATGCTTCGCTAACTACCTAATAGCGAGTGGCCTAATAAGCCTGACAACAAAGAAATCATTAGGATATAAACTATGATATGCTATGATACTATTTTAAGAAAGTAGGTTAAGAGTTTAACTCATCCTTATATAATCGACTTGTAAAGTGAGGGTTGTCTCCTACTTATATATTTTTTAATTATCTTATCTTTAATAGAGATGACAAAAATATTTATATCTATAAGTATCCACAGATAATAAATTGGTAGTCTAAATGGATACCCATGAGTAATGGATACGAGTATATTTTTTTTTATCTCATTTATAAACTGGACAGGAGTGAGTATGGTAGTATCCATACCATGGGTACCCGCTAAATAAAATTACTTAAATATTTATATTTTTATCTTACATTTTTATATTATTTTTAATATTTCAAAAAATAATCATTAATTACAAGTTCAAAAATGAATATCAATTATTTATCTTTAATATTTTAATATAATTAAATCAAATATAAGTTTAAAGTTGTTTATAATACTTTTTTTTAAAAAAATATCATAAATATCCATGAATATTTGCGAGTATTTATAAAATTTGCAAGTATTCGCTTAATTAATACCTGTTTAATGAATACCTGCATGGATACGGGGTAACTATAGAACAAATTTTTATCTAGCAGAACATATAGGAATACCCTACTAACCGTTTCGATGAGATTCTATTGTCATCCTTAATCTGATGTGTGGCTTTCATTTTTTCTAATACAGTATATATTAAATAATGTCTATAGCATTTCCCACTTTTATAATCTTCATTGTAATTTATAAAGTCTATAGCGAGAGTCGAACATTTTAATTTGTTTGATTTGTTTAAAGAAAATAATTATGGAAAAATGGAACAGGTTTGAAAGGAACAAGTCCTCCAGTGTGGACCATTGTGGGAATTATAGCGGTGAGATACATTTTCTTGCCTCTTCTGGGTGTTGCTGTTGTGAAAGGGGCGATACATTTGAGTTTAGTGCGTTCAGACGCCTTGTATCAGTTTGTGCTTCTACTTCAATATGCACTTCCACCAGCTATGAATATAGGTAACGTAACTATATACCCTTTAAGCAATATAAAATTGGCTTTTTAAAGGGTATACTATATATCCTTGAGTTTCAGTCATGGTTAGAGTCTAATAACTATAGTTGACTTGAAGAGGTTTTACACATAACAAAAATTGAACACGAAATTTTGCATTCAATAGATTGTTCTAATAATAAATTAGTACAATGTCTGTTAAAAAAATGACTGTTTATATTTTAACACATTTTTATTATTTGGTAAATTAATTATATAGGTTCCTGGTTAGAAAGTTTGACTAATTAAATAGGAAGTGACAGATAAATCATTTGATAGAACCAATATTGATTTCATTCAATAAAAAAAGGTGTTAAAAAGTGTAGATAATAGGAGTTGACATAGTATACTTTTAATGCAACTATTGTAAAATAAAAAATAATTTGGTTAGTTTCCGAATATCATGTCATCATTTACTTGCTTAAAGTTTTGTTCTACTTTTAATATACCGAAAGAAGCACAAATCAAACTAGGAAATGACATTTAGAATTCGGATGGACAAGGATTGAAGAAGCTATTCGTTCAATCGTTAGGAATCTGCTTCTTTCTTTTTTTTTTTTTTTTTGTTTCAATTGTTTCTTACTCGGTAAATTAATTACCTATTTTGGTTTCCACTTTAATTTGGCAGGCACCATAGCTCAATTGTTCGGAGCTGGTGAAAGTGAATGTTCTGTTATCATGTTATGGACATATGCTTTTGCGTCGGTTGCAGTTACCCTTTGGTCAACTTTCTTCATGTGGCTAGTGGCATGATTTTGGATTGGTGGAAAAAATATTTTTAAAATCGGTCATTTTTTATATTTAAAATTAATTATCTGATCAATTTTAAAAGAGTCGATTTTAAAAAGTAGGACTTTTAATATCAGTCAACGATCGATGTTAAAAGTCTAACTTTTAAAATCGGCTCATGCATGATCAATGTTAAAAGTCTAACTTTTAATATCGGTTATGGAATGACCGATGTTAAAAATGGTTAACTTTTTTAAAATATTTGACTTGTTTTAGGAGGATCATTGAACAAAACTTGCAAATTAATAAAATATCAGACAATTCATATGTTTTAAATGGACCAAATTACATACAAATCACAAGAGTTGGTAAATGTCAACTATATATGTAATCAAAGTAACTTCGTCCAAATTTAAAGTGGTTTAAATCTAAGGTTGCTAAGCCAATAACAAAATTATTACCAGTCAAATCATTTATAGCGCTTTGTGCATCCTACAAAAATTCAAGAAAAATACAAGTCAAAATACCATCATAAAGCACTAGTACAGAAGGGGTCTTTAACGTCGGACATTTTAAGCCTTTTACGTAGAAAAAGTCTCCGACGTTAATACGGGAGACGTAAATTTACGTCGGCTATCATAGACGACATAAATTTACGTCGGATGTTTCCTCTGCCCGACGTAAAAAGGGGCTTTAAAAGGGGAAAAAAGATGCAATAATTTACGTCGGACTAGACCATGTCCAACGTAAATTTACGTCGGCCAGTGCTAGGTTCGACATAAATTTACATCGGACATGGTCTAGAGCGACGTAAATTATTGCGTTTTTTTTAAAACGTTTGTTGTTTTTTGATATATCCAAAATTAACCTGCATATATATATAGTCCAGAATATAAAACCTAAACCAGGAAGTCCAGAGTATAAAATCTAAACCAGGCAGTCCATAATAGAAATTCAAATTATATTTCAAAATTGAATGACAAAGAAAATAATATATAAATGTTAAAAAGCATAAATTATGACAATGTAAATCTTATTATCCTAAAAAAGCTATAAAACATATGTTTATCAATGCTATCAAACTAGAAACATAATATCTAACTAACTAAACTTAGAAATCTAACTATTATATACTTTGAAGAAAAAAAGTTGCCCATTGTTCTCTTATCTTGATGATCTCATCTTCGGGCAATGGAGATGGATCTTGAAAGACCTGAAACATTAATTTAAGTGTCATTAATATGCAATGTTAATTATCGTAAAGCTAAATATACTTAAATAAATTTTGATATGAATTACCTGCGCCCAAGAATCAGTAATACCCGCAGAAACTATGGCTCTCATCCAATACATGATGTAATAGCCACATTCAAACGAGTCTTGTTGCTTATTACACTAAAATGAGAAACAAATAACTATTATTTCCAAAGTCAATAAATTTAAATATTATTGCCTGTATTAATTAATTTGTTAACCTTAGGGTATATGAAGTGCAATGTCTTTGATGATCTGCTTCTTCCACTTAAAATATTAGCTCCAGACACGATTCTAATTAATTGAAAAAAAAATAGATGTTAGTCAATATATATAATTACAGTTTTAAAACATAATGAAAAAATTTAGTTACCCTTGCAATTGGCATTTAATTTCGTGGCTTGGTTTTCGATGTAGTGAACAAAACCACACCACGATGTATTCCTTAGGAATGATAACCGTTAACTGCCAATGGGACCTACATTGTATGACAAACAAATTAGTTATAAAATTACCATGATTAAAAAACTAACCCGTCAATGTATGGAGCCATGTATATATCTCTTCCTGAGTCACTCATCCATGTTTGCATATATTGTTGGATCTCGACCTGAGTGTTTCCTGATTTTTGCATATAGACCTAGCCATGCAAGTGAGAACACATACAAGGTTATCAACATGTCAAAAGTCAACCAAAAGTCAAAAGTTAACAAAAAAGTCAATATCTACTATATAAGCACCTATAACATGCAAAACAACACGAAATGAATTTTAAAAAATATTTCACTACCAGAACCTCATTTCATATAAGATTTCCTATTTTTGATAATTTTTTGCTAATTTTTAAAATCAAAAATAGAAAAAAAAAATTGAAAAGTGATCTAGATGAAGGAATTTGGAAAAAAGGACCCCCCAACACCCATAGTTACATTGTAACATGGGTGCCTTGATGTGTGAATTTTAGCTACCTTCTGGCAAAATTTGAGCCCAATCAAACCTAATTTTGCCATATTACCAAAATACCCCTATGTAAAAATCTATAAAACTCTATCAAGATGAAGGAATTTTGCAATTCTAAGCCCAAATAATTCTTAAAGGCAGTATGTTTGTTGAGAATAATGTTTTACCTTTGCCGACCAAGTTTCAGCCCAATCGGAGAAGAAATGAAAATTTTCGGGTTAGTTGCATAAAAGGCAATTTATCCACCTTAGGATTTCTACTAGTACTCTGCTTTTTGTTACACCTTTTACTTTGTTTAGCAGCAACAAGAACAACAAAAAGAAACAACAACGAAACCATAATGAAACAACGACAAAACAACAACAAAACAATGACGAAACAACACTTTGTTTTGAAACAGCAACACTCTATTTTGTTGCAACTTTTCTAAAAGCACCAACTCTATTTTGCAGTAAATGGAAATAGCAACAAAAATAAAAGACAAAATACCTACCTACAATGGTTAGTAACCAGAAACAGGAACAAAAATGGAGACAAAAACTTACATACTACAAACCTAAAATCTAAAATTATAAAAGCAATATACTCTATATTATTTAGAGATAGAAAAACCAAGACATTTATACAAACACTTGGTATACAATACTAAAACATTTAATCAAATAGTTAGTATACATGGTAAAAATCAAAACAAAGTTGCTTATGTCCTTGACAATGGTGCCATTTGATAGCGTTGCCGAGTCATTTTCAAACAAAACTAGGTTTCTAAAAAAAATTGTAATACAGAGAACTAACCTAGGTCATCTCTCAAGGACACAAGTTCATTCTATTTTTGATTTTTATCATGCAACTGAGTTAGGTTTGGGGGGATTTTTTTTTTGTTTCAAACAGATTGTAAACAACAATATAGAAAACAGAAGATTGAATCTCAACATAGAATTTCAATATTATCAAATACCAGTTCAAGGTTTCATTTCCTATGGTGTAATTTTCATTGTTCACAAAAAATACGAATTCTTAATCAACATAATTCAATTCATAATTAATCATTACAAAAATCTAAATCTAGATTATGAATTCCATTAAAACAAGAACTACATTCGCAATCTCAAGATCCTAAAAAATTCAAGAACCGTAATCAAATTGAATTAGGTTGATTTAGGTTATTTCAAATTTGAAATTACATCTTCACATTTCTATTTAAGATTCAAAACGAAAGTTAAATATCATGAAAAACGAAATTATCCTAAACAGAAAAGAGAAGAGGAAATTAAAGAGAATTCGTTCGATAAAAATTAGGAACTCAAATTTATCGTAGTTCTTGAAACCCTAAACCGATTAACGGATTAGTTTTGCCTCATAATCATGTTGCTTCAGCCAATTATAGTGGAGAAAAGACAAATTTCGTGAGAGAGAGAGAGAGAATGAAAGAAACTTGTAACACAAGTAAACTTGAATATAAAAAAAAAATGAGGGAAAAAAATTAAATGCAAAGAGTCATTACATGTATTTAAAGACAAAGTAATGGGCTTAAACTAAAGGCCCAGCCCACTAATTATACTCCTAAAGCTTAATTAATTACAAGTAAACAGTTTCAAGACAAACTGAAATTTTCAGTTGTAGGGCTGCGAGCTTGAGGTGCAATTTTGGGCCTGAAAACGTCCGAACTGGGTTTTTCTCCTAACATAGAAGTTGTAGATCTCCCTCTTATCTTTCGAGGAACACCAAGTTTGCTCAATTCCGAGTTGTATGAATCCAAATATGGCCTGCACAAGAAACTGTGTCAAAACAGGAAATTATTACAAGAATTTAGTAAAATTTATAACTAAATCCTAAATGACTCAATAACACAAATCTAAACTAATACATGAATATATGAAACTTAAAAAAATCAAATAAGTCAAAAAGATTAAAAAAAATGTATTAAAATATGGCTATCACTCATCAAAAAACTTAACCAATCGGTCAAGCAAGCCCCATGAACCAATCTCAAGTGAAGCTATAAAGTATCTACAAATATTTTACTCTTGACCGCATCTAATTCCACACTAATCAACATCTTGGCATGAAACAATTTTAAGGGGAACGATGGATCTTGGAATCCAATATAAGGTTCCACCTTGGGGACCAAGAAGTTAGTTGGGATCAACTCGACACGGATTTTTGCCGAGAATGGATGGAAATCATTGGTGGTTCTCTCGCAATTTCTCCTTCTACCCTCCATAGGTTGTGTATCTGCTCATGCAATGCAACACAACCTGCTTTTGCTCATGTTGTTGTCTTTGCAACTATTGGGCAGCCTCGGCATCATCAACCCTTCTCCTCTTATCTGAATTGTCCTGTCACATTTATGTTAACATTGCTCAAATTTTCTCCTAGGTGGGAGCCTCCTCATCATCGTAATTAGGGATGGGAGGGGCATTGACATTGTGTCATGGTCTATGAAACACCCTAATCATACACCTATCGGATACGACATGTATCTAATATAGCAATACGATTATTTTAAAATATATAAAGATATGATATATGAAAGATATGTATCATCGTATGTATCAATATTCATGTAATATAAAAATAAGTACTTGTAATTTTGATCAAAATTCATAAACATTAAATATATAATTGTTATTTTATAAATTCAAATTAAAAACATATTTATTGTACATTATTAAAAACAAATAAATTATAAATCATGTATTCATAAATTACTTTTTATGATTTACAAATAGAAATAATATTACCAATTTCATTTCTTTCTTAAAATTATCTATATAGAAGATAATTTTCATTTACAACTCATCAACAACCAATATTTCTATTTTTCTACATAAAACATGTTTATATATCTTATTTAGTTGTAATGAGTATTTCATAATTTTTTTAAAAAATTTAAATACTTTATCGATACATATCATTAATAAATATCAATGAAATATCTGAGAGTATCGGAATTGAATAAAATTTTCATAATATTTTTAAAAGTTAAAATATTTCATTGATACTTAATAGTGAAATATCCAAGAATATCATATCAAATACATATACATAAAGTAAATTGAAGTATCAGTGTTTCATAGGCCATAGTTGAACCATTTTAATTGGAAAAGTAAATCTTTGGAGCATGGGAAAGGCATTTTTAATTACCTATAATGGATGCGAACGTTCTAGTATAAAACCTACAATGATCTCATCCAACTTTGACTTTATATATTGGCAGAATTATATCTTTTGTTCTTATTAATTTGAATATGCCTTTTATCTCATAGTTTATTTATCATATTAATTTGAATATGCCTTTTATCTCGTAGTTTATTTATCTTTATTTGATAATCACTTATCCTGGTGAAGATTATCTTTTATTTTTTTTATCATTATACGCCTCAATTGTGGTTCATGATATATATATCTTTTTTTTTTTTATATAAGTACACCTCCTTTTTTTAAAAAAAAAAAAAATTTTAAAATATTCTTAATTTTTTAATTTTTAATTTTTAATTTTTTAATTTTACATCTACAACATTTAATTTAGTATTTTTTTTCTCACACATCTTCCTTTTTTTTTTCAATTTTTACATGCACCCCATTATCTTTCCTTTACCTTACCTATTTTTGTAGTATGTGAAAACTAAAAAAGGAAGAAAAAAAAATGTGTGAAAAAGAAGAAGAAAGTAGCAAATTGAAAATTAAAGATATAAAAATAAAAGATTTAAAAAAAATTACAATATTTTATAATTTTAAAAAAAAATATAAAAGAGATGTACTTAAAAAAAAGGAAGTGTATATATCATTAGCACTCAATTGTTTGTAAGTTTGTGGGCTTAGTCCAATACTTAATTATGATCGATAGAGGGCTGTTTGACATAACGATCGGTCCAATTGTACTCGGAATTGGATTTAGGAGGATCCAAAAATATTAAAAAAAAATTAATTTAATATTATATTATTATAATTAATAAAATGTTATTAATTATAAAAGTAAAAATATTTTTATTAATATTATTTAAACTTTTTTTTAAAATAAATGTTTCACACATAAATTCATTATTCAAAATATATTACATAAAAGTTTATATATATATATATATATTATGTTAATTTTAAACATGATTATATGTGAAATTTTAAATAATTGATTTTTCTATTAAAAATAAGAGGGATGCCACTAATTGAGATGCCGATTCGATGACTTTAAATTTTTCTTCCTTCAAATAACTGTTTCAGCAAGGGCAGTTATGTCTTTTCAGAACAAAATTTAAGTTTTCTTTCCGATTCAGAGAGAAACACTTTTGGCGTGGGATCCATTATCTCATTGTCATTTTTTTTTATAATCCATTGATCAAGATACACTTCATTCTGTTTTATAATAAGTATTTTTTAAATTTTTATAATTTTAATTGATTAAAAAATTAATAAAAAGATAAAAATAATAATATTTGTATAAAATTAATCTAATGATTAATATTTAAAAAAATTGAAACAACACTAAACTCACTTTACATATAATGTTATTAAAGGTATAAATGAAAAATAAATAATTAATACAATATTAAAAATGTTAGGTTAAAAGACAATTTTAGATCTCTGTAATCTTAAATTTTGTTGTTAACAAACATAGAAGTATTTTATCAATAGAATAAAGTTTTCAAAATGACTAAGATGAACTTTCTAAGACATAATCTGTGAGTACGATGAATCCTGGTATAAGATGAAAGTTACATTGAGACGATTTTATTATTGAAGAAGATGAACACTTAGTCATAAAAATATATAAAATATATATATATATATATATATATATATATATATATGCATTAAATCTTTATCATTTACGATCTCTAAACAAGAAATTGATTACATCTAAATGTTTTCTTAACAGATCAAATTTAAAAATACTTCCTCAGTACCAAGTGTAGACCCCTAAAATTGTCCGGGTCGGAAATAAAGCTTGAAGACTCTCGAAGACTGAAGGAAAACCAGCCAGAAGGACTCCTGGAAGGCCCTAGGAGGGTTCTCTGTAGGTCTAGAGGTCTTAGAATAGCTCAAAATAAGGAAGTGGAGGGAATGAAGCCCAATACGGCCGTACTGAACCTAATACGGCCGTATTGAAGCTTCAATACGGCCGCAGTGAACTCAATACGGCGTATTGAAGTTTCTGAAACTTCAATACGGCCGTACTGAAGTCAATACGCCCGTATTGACACTTCAATACACCCGCAGTGAACTCAATACGGGCGCATTGAAATTTCTGAATTTCAATACGGCCGTATTGAACTCAATACGACCGTATTGAAGTTCAAAAATTTCAATACGGCCGTACTGCTCCTGTAGGCCGTATTGCGCCTATTCCCTATAAATATGACGTCAATTGGACGTCATTCCACACTTTTGAACATAGTTTCAACCCTCTCCTTGAGTATTCTGGGGTTTTTGAGCAGTGTTCTGCCCTAGAAATCACTCGGAGAGTTGATCCGACGAAGTTCTTGAGCCCCGAGCCATTTTGCTTGAGGATCGAACCTAGTCGAGGGGAAATCTTTTTGATTCCCTTAGTTAAAATTTTGTTCTAGGAGAGCGAGAAGCGGGCTTGTAGAGCGAGGGAACGCCAAAACGCTTCCCAGTTCATTTTTTGCAATATATAAAAGCACGCTTCAAGAGGTTTCCCTTCAATCCTTCCTTTTACCGCTTTCTGTTTGTTGCATAATTTAATAAGTCATCATGTAGATAGTTAATTTATAATTGCTTAGAATAAATAGGGGTAATTTAGTAATTTTACGCTGTTATCTTAGAAAATAATCTGTCATAGGGAACCCGAAAGGGGCGCTGTGGGGTGCTAACACCTTCCCCACGCGTAACCGACTCCCTTACCCAACTCTGGTTGTAATGGCCAAAGTTGATTTATAAAATCAATTGCCTTATCCCTTTTTCCAATGTTTTGAGTAAAACATTGGTGGCGACTCCACGAACCCTCCTTTTGCGAAAACCACTAATCCATGGAGGGTCCCGCTTGGGATTAATATGGATTAGTGAGACTTTTAATAAAATTGCTCGTTTGACGAGGTCTCAGTTTGAGAATAAGTCATTCTAAGCAATCCATATTTTAAAACAAACGAGTCCAACCATCCTTCGCGAATGCCGAAAGCCCGTTTCGGGCCGGTGGCGACAGATGGCGACTCCACTGGGGAAGCCTCGAGAGTCAGTCCCATTTAGTGACAGATTATTTTTAACAAATAATAGTTAAAATTACTTCATTACCCCTTGCTTGTATGATAACATGCTTTATATATTTGGCTTTAAATAACTGTTGTTTGTTTAAATTTCCGCAATTGTTTGAAATAAAAATTGCACACAAACCTTTGCACACAACAGTTCCCTCTATACCCGGGGGCATGAGTGGTAATCCATAGGGAGTGGATGTTAGTACGGCCGGTTGATGGGTTTATAGGAGCCTATGAGACCGTTGTCGGAAAAACATCACTCAAGGTGATAACCATGAACTCGAGTCCGACAGTGCGTTGGAGCTTTCCATCGGCTTACGACGAGAGGAATTGGGTCCCTATAATGGGGGCACCTTGGGGGCCTTTGACCAAGTGAGAACAGTTAGATCCTCCTTGAATATGCACTTTTCTGCAGGAGACCCCTACCTCGTGATTCGCTCGTGACTGTTCGTGGATGAGTGAATTGTTTGTGCATTCGTTATGTGACATTGTATGAGCATACATTTGCATTCTTTAAACAAACAACATTCCTATTCTATTAAAATAAGAATAAATAGAAATAAGGATCTTCTAGTACATGGTGTTAACATCTACCTTCATTGCATTCATATAGGTAGTTTCCCTTTTCACCCAAAAAATACAAAAAAAGATACAAAATATTCAAAAGAAAAAATATGTATTTACCCAAACCAAGCAATATCATGCATCATCTTAGGAAAATCCTAAAAACATGATAATGCTTAGTTCAATAAACACAATGCATGCATATTCAACATCATCATCTCATGCATATAGATCATGGAGGGATCTAGGAATCATTCATTTCATACATCCCTCCTAGTAATTCAGTAATAAACATAAATAAAAAGAAAGGATTAAATCGATGCGTATTTTCAAAAATGGATCGCACGCCGTTCGTCATCAAGTGTAAGCCAACAACCGCGCCAAGCAAGCGCAGATCAACTCCGTTGTTGGTAATCAAGACGAATAAAGGGGAAGGTCCGACACCATTAAGGATCACCGCTCCAAGACCTTTCCCTTACGAATCAAATAAGGCTGTGCCGTGGATATACGACATCCACTCTTCTGCCGACAGTGATATCTCCAATATCGCTGGACTTGGGGGCATGACTAGGAGTGGCAGGATCTACACTCCCAAAGATCTTCATGATAAAGCTCCCAAGAATAAAGAAAAAGGAAAAGATAAAACCGAGGAAAAAGAATCCGAGGAGGAGACTGACGAGCTGTTAAAGTTTATCCGACAGAGCGAGTACTCCATCGTGGATCAACTTCATAGGACGCCAGCAAAGATTACGCTGTTGTCGTTGATCCTAAGTTCCGAACCGCATCGGCAAGCTCTGTCGAAAGTCTTGAACGAGGCATACGTGTCGCACACTATCTCCCAAGACGAGTTTGAGGGGATTGTTAGTCACATCAAGGCTAATGATCACCTCACCTTCATCGATGAAGAAATCCCCGCCGAGGGATCAAACCACAACAAGCCCTTGCACATCTCTACAAAGTGCAAGGAGTAGCACATCGTTAAAGTCTTGGTAGGTAATGGATCTTCCTTGAAAGTGATGCCAAAAAGAACGCTCAAGCAATTGGCAATCAAGGGAGTCCAAACGCGCCCGAGCAACATGATCGTTCGAGCTTTCGACGGTTCTAAAAGAGAAGTAGTGGGAGAAATCAATCTTCCAATCCAAATTGGACCCAC
Organism: Cajanus cajan; assembly: GCF_000230855.2. Classification (NCBI taxonomy): domain Eukaryota; kingdom Viridiplantae; phylum Streptophyta; class Magnoliopsida; order Fabales; family Fabaceae; genus Cajanus; species Cajanus cajan. The sequence continues at coordinate 44,497,847 of NC_138521.1, read as the reverse complement.
TATCTTCAACGTCGAATTTCAAGTGATGGATATCACTCTCGCATACAGCTGTCTCCTCGGCCGACCTTGGATTCATGATGCGAAAGCTATTCCTTCTACGCTCCACCAGAAAGTCAAGTTCATAGTGGGTGACAAACTGGTGACCGAACAAGCTAAAAATGACATACTCATCAGCAAGCCATCCAACATACTTTATGTGGATGCAGCAGAGGAAGCTTTAGAAACCGCCTTCCAAGCATTGGAAATCGCCAATGTCGAAACGTTTCCCCGAGAAATGAAGAAGGTAGCCTCCATGTTCACCAAGAACGGATACTTGCCAGGACAAGGATTAGGCAAGGACTCCCAAGGAATCCCGGAGCTACCCATTATCAAGGACAATCCGGGGAAACAAGGGTTAGGATACAACCCTGTTAAAGATCAAAGAACGAAGAGGAATCAAGATCCTTCTCGACGTTCTTTAAGCCAGATCTTTAGGAAGGCCGGTTCACAAGCGTCAAGGCCGGTCGTCGTCGTCAAATGTTTTTCTCCTTCCGATAGGGATGTATAGACTCAGTGACTATTAGAGATCACTCCTCGGGGACAGCCCGACCCCCGAGCCTCGATAGGGCACATGTTTCCATTATGATTATAATAAAATCATTCTTCATTAATTCTTTATTGCTTCTTTTCTCGCTTGCAATAAAATTCTAGACCACATTATTTTAACCCTGTTTGAATAAACATGAATGAGGTTAAAATCATCTTAATAATAATAAACCCACATCATTTTTATGTGGAAGTGTGTGTGTCAACTTGGAGCACCTTTTCTTGGCCTCAATAAGTGCCATCATGGATAAAGAAATCCTAAAGAGCAAAAGACCCGCTAGGAATCCCACAAAAGGGTGACCTAGGCAAAAGTTAGGGTTACAAAATAAGACCAAAAGACCCGCTAGGAATCCCACAAAAGGGTGACCTAGGCAAAAATTAGGGTTACAAAATAATGAATAAAAACAAAAGCCCGCTAAGACACCACAAATGGGTGTTTTAGGCAAAAGTAAGAGCCGTCAAAAAAGAAAAACAAAATAAATCCATGATGGTACCATCAATTGAATTCAACAAAGGGGCTCAAGAAAAGCTATCCAAGTTGTCAAAGCACAATCATTAATAACAAAGATGTGCTTAACCTCATAAGTGTTTAAACAAACAAACCTAAACACAATAAGCCTACCTTGGCCATCCATGCTTACAAAAACAATTTTTCAAAAATAAAATAATCCCCTCTAAAACACAAACTTTTGAAAATATATCCTTTCCTTCTTTTCTCTCTTGTCCCAACGATTTTTGAATAATCTAGTGGAAACATGGAGATATAGTGGTCAATAGGAGGGTTGACACATCTTCTAAAGAAAGGGAAGGATCATTTGGTTGATGACACCAAATCTCAAATATAATACGCATCATTCCTCGGTTACAGAAGTCGGCAGCGCACAGTCCGTCTGGAGGAATGGCAAAATCCAAACACAAAAACGCATCGGTTAATTCTTTTGAAAAAAGAATCAAATAGAATTAGGTGCATCATACTGCATACATGCATACAGATGATAGGTGTACTGGAAGATCACTTATTCTCTGTTTATTGAAAAAACAAAAAAAATATATAAATAATATAAATTTCAGAAAAAACAATGCGCCTGTACCATGTTCAGTACACCCGTACTAAAATCAGGGTTATGAACAAAATTTCAACTCAATACGGGCGTACTGAAATGGATGCGGCCGTATTGGCCATAAAGAAATTTTCAAAGACCTCGTCATGAGGCAACTACATAAAATAGAAAAAATAGAAAAATTGCTTGTGTATGACAGCAGCAAACAAAATGCAAAGATTCAGAAAATCAACAGCGTCATACAGAATAACTGAGCCTGGAGAGGCTTGCCGAAAGAATACTCTCAGAATAACTGAGCCTGGAGAGGCTTGCCGAAACAATACTCCCATAGAATAACTGAGCCTGGAGAGGCTCGCCGAAATAATACTCTCAAAATAACTGAGCCTGGAGAGGCTTGCCGAAATAATACTCTTTAAGAATAACTGAGCCTGGAGAGGCTCGCCGAAATAATACTCTCAAAATGACTGAGCCTGGAGAGGCTTGCCGAAATAATACTCTTTAAGAATAACTGAGCCTGGAGAGGCTCGCCAAAATAATACTCTCAAAATAATTGAGCCTGGAGAGGCTCGCCGAAATAATACTCTCTCATAATAACTGAGACATTTCTATACAGAAAAAGCCAAAACCAATAAAGAAAAGGCAAAAACGAAAAAAAAGCCGTAACCAATAAAAAGGCAAAACATAGAAAAAGCCGAAAACGAAAAAGGCAAAAATACAGAAAATCCAACAAACAGCTTGTACAGAATAATCGAGCCTGGAGAGGCTCGCAGAAATAATACTCCCCAAAGGGAACCTCAGCTCATGAAGCCAATATCCAACAAGAGCTTTCAAAGCAAGATTGTCAAAATCTCCCAAAGGAAGTACGATCATCCAAGTAATATATCCAAGTCAAAGGACTTCAGACTTCCTCAGTGGAAAGTAGCTCTCCGACTCAGGCATTGAGTGAGGCTAAGCCTGTAGAGGCTTCCTAAATAATACTCTCCCGATCAGACAGAATAATTGAGCCTGGAGAGGCTCGTAGAAATAATACTCCTTCAGAATAATCGAGCCTGGAGAGGCTCGCAGAAAGAATACTCCCTTCAGAATAATTGAGCCTGGAGAGGCTCGCCAAAATAATACTCCACATCACAGAATAATTGAGCCTGGAGAGGCTTGCTGAAATAATACTCTTACAGAATAACTGAGCCTGGAGAGGCTAGCCGAAATAATACTCTTTCATCATAACTAAAGCCTGGAGAGGCTTGCAGAAATAATACTCTCTCAGAATAATTGAGCCTGGAGAGGCTCGCAGAAATAATACTCCCCAGAGGGAACCTCAGCTCAAGCTCACGAGAAAATCCCCAGCGAGAGCTATCAAAGCAAGATCGACGCAATCCCCAATGGAAGTGCGATCATCCAAACAGTATATACAAGTCAAAGGACTTAACACTTCCTCAGTGGAAGATAGCTCTCCGACTCAAAGCGCTGAGCGAGGCTAAGCCTGTAGAGGCTTCCTAAATAATACTCTGGGATACAATAAGATCCCAAAATCCCCAATCGCCTACTCAAGAGGCATCCCTGCAAAAAGGAGAAGAAAATAAAAAAATATCAATAATTATTCCCCAAGCGGAATCTGGCACTCAGCCGAACACCGAACATCAAGATAATTCGCCTACTCAGAGGCACTTCTTCAAAAAGAAAAGATCCAAAAGATCAATAACAAATCCCCAAGCTGAATTTGGCTTTTCAGCCAATCATTGAACATCAAGATGATATGCCTAACAGAAGAGGCTAATCAAAATCAACGACAAAATCCCCCAGCGGGTAACAGCCTACACAGAGGCATTCCTTCAAAGAAGAGAAAAATCGGAAAAATCAACAACAATTCCCCAAGCGGAATTCGGCTTTTCAGCCAATCATTGAACGTCAAGCTGATACGCCTAACAGAAGAGGCCAATCACAACTAATGACAAAATCCCCTAGCGGATAACAGCCTACACAGAGGCAACAAAATCCAAAAATTAAAAAGAGTTACCCGAATAAGGATAAACCGGGATACTCCACCAACGTCAAAGGACGTCAGCCAAACATAAGACATCGCTCAACTCAGAGAGAAAGAGCATCTGTGTCTATACCCCAAGGAGTCAGAAATTCCCCAAGGGTACCAACAATGCAATGCAAGTTGGGGCACAGGAACCTGTGAATGACTGCACATCCCCTAGACGGATCCTTGCGTTATCCAGCCCTCAGTGGCACAAAAATCAAAAACAATCGTCGAAGCAGCATCGTGGACTGTGAAGACAAAATCAACATCCAGAATCCCCAGCGGATAACAGCCTACACAGAGGCAGCAAAATCAGAAAACCAAAAGAGACACCCGAACAAGGATAACCGGGATACTCCACCAACGTCGAAAGGACGTCAGCCAATCATAAGGCACCGCTCACATCAGAAAGAGCATCTTTGTGTCTATACCCCAAGGAGTCAGAAATTCCCCAAGGATACCAACAATGCAATGCAAGTTGGGGCACAGGAACCTGTGAATGACTGCACATCCCCTAGACGGATCCCTGCGTTATCCAGCCCTCAGTGGCACAAAATCAAAAAACAACCGTCGAAGCAGCATCGTGGACTGTGGAGACAAAATCATCACAAATCCCTGGAAAGGAGATATTCACGCTACCTCGTCGTCACAAACACGGAGGTATGCAGCTTCCGGCTCGGGCAATGAGCGAAGCTATCTCTGGAAAGAGGGTACTCACCGCCTACCGTTGTCACAAAGGTACTTAGCTTCCGGCTCGAACAAAGAGTGAAGCTAAGCCTGGAGAGACGGTACTTACAGCTTCCAGCTTGGGCAACAAGCAAAGCAAGGCCTGGAGAGGCAAAACTCACACTGCTCACCGTCGTCACAAAGGTGCTTGGTTTCCGGCTCGAACAAAGAGCGAGACTAGGCCTGGAGAGGCAAAACTCACACTGCTCACCGTCGTCACAAGGGTACTTGGTTTCCGGCTCGAACAAAGAGCGAGACTAAGCCTGGAGAGGCGAAACTCACACTGCTACCGTCGTCACAAGGGTACTTAGCTTCCGGCTCAAACAAAGAGTGAAGCTAAGCCTGGAGAGGCGGTACTCACAGCTTCCAGCTTGGGCAGCAAGCATAGCAAAACCTGGAGAGGCTACTCGACAATTTTCCACCGGAAGACGCTACAAGTCAGAAGGTCGGCGCATCACCCGGACAATTGGGTCAACTCCTTTACTTGTCGGCCGGTATACCAAAAGGCCGTCCGACTAAGTAAAGGGGGGGCAGCTGTAGACCCCTAAAATTGTCCGGGTCGGAAATAAAGCTTGAAGACTCTCGAAGACTGAAGGAAAACCAGCCAGAAGGACTCCTGGAAGGCCCTAGGAGGGTTCTCTGTAGGTCTAGAGGTCTTAGAATAGCTCAAAATAAGGAAGTGGAGGGAATGAAGCCCAATACGGCCGTACTGAACCTAATACGGCCGTATTGAAGCTTCAATACGGCCGCAGTGAACTCAATACGGCGTATTGAAGTTTCTGAAACTTCAATACGGCCGTACTGAAGTCAATACGCCCGTATTGACACTTCAATACACCCGCAGTGAACTCAATACGGGCGCATTGAAATTTCTGAATTTCAATACGGCCGTATTGAACTCAATACGACCGTATTGAAGTTCAAAAATTTCAATACGGCCGTACTGCTCCTGTAGGCCGTATTGCGCCTATTCCCTATAAATATGACGTCAATTGGACGTCATTCCACACTTTTGAACATAGTTTCAACCCTCTCCTTGAGTATTCTGGGGTTTTTGAGCAGTGTTCTGCCCTAGAAATCACTCGGAGAGTTGATCCGACGAAGTTCTTGAGCCCCGAGCCATTTTGCTTGAGGATCGAACCTAGTCGAGGGGAAATCTTTTTGATTCCCTTAGTTAAAATTTTGTTCTAGGAGAGCGAGAAGCGGGCTTGTAGAGCGAGGGAACGCCAAAACGCTTCCCAGTTCATTTTTTGCAATATATAAAAGCACGCTTCAAGAGGTTTCCCTTCAATCCTTCCTTTTACCGCTTTCTGTTTGTTGCATAATTTAATAAGTCATCATGTAGATAGTTAATTTATAATTGCTTAGAATAAATAGGGGTAATTTAGTAATTTTACGCTGTTATCTTAGAAAATAATCTGTCATAGGGAACCCGAAAGGGGCGCTGTGGGGTGCTAACACCTTCCCCACGCGTAACCGACTCCCTTACCCAACTCTGGTTGTAATGGCCAAAGTTGATTTATAAAATCAATTGCCTTATCCCTTTTTCCAATGTTTTGAGTAAAACATTGGTGGCGACTCCACGAACCCTCCTTTTGCGAAAACCACTAATCCATGGAGGGTCCCGCTTGGGATTAATATGGATTAGTGAGACTTTTAATAAAATTGCTCGTTTGACGAGGTCTCAGTTTGAGAATAAGTCATTCTAAGCAATCCATATTTTAAAACAAACGAGTCCAACCATCCTTCGCGAATGCCGAAAGCCCGTTTCGGGCCGGTGGCGACACCAAGACTTTGCAAAAAGGAAAGAAAGACATGTGTTTGCATTAAAAAATGACAAGTAGATCCCTCTAAATATGGAAAGTAATTGTTAAAGCTATTTGAATATGGCATCAACCTAACACACACATGGTTCTACCTAGTCGGTGCCAAAAGGTGATAAGTAACTTCTTTAATCAGATAAAAAGTGACAATTTGGTAAAAATATTTAATGTAAGCATTTATTATACCAACGTGCATTTCTCTCCTTAATAAGCAAATCGTGAAGACAAATGAAGCAATCCATGAGAGAGAAGTTTAAGAATTTGCAACAGTTATCTTCACTGAAGTCTTATAAAAGGGAGTTTGAAGTTCATAAATAAATAAATAACAATCTAGAATGAAATATTATTTCTTCATTCCTTTTGTAATCATCTTTATACTTAACCTGTTATATCAAGTCTTGAAAGGAAGATGAAATAACTTTGTAAACCTTTGCAACTTTAAGTTATTAGTTTGAGCCTAAGGAGATTTGTACGTAAAAAAATACTCGCTATTTAAGATAAAAAAGGTTTGTTTGTAAAAGAATATTCGTTATTTGAACAGAGACTTGTTTGTAAAAAAATACTCAATGTTAAAGCCTAGAGAGGCTTTATGTAAAAAAGAATACTTGAGTAATTGTTTAAAGAGACAATTCAAAGAAAACTTAGGATTGAGCTAGAAGTGATTTGATAAAGAATAATTGTATCATTGATAAGATAGTAGAACTTGATTTGGTTGGATCAAGAACTAAATGTAGTCTCAATAATTGAAACAAACTAATATAAATCTCTAAGTTAATTCTTTGTTTGTTTATCCTCTCATATTTTTTACATCACCGTTTCACTAGTCTACGAAAAAGTGAAAGTTTTTTTAGAAATATTATTCAATCCTTTATAGTAAATCTCTTTTCTCTATATAAAAGTTAGCATAATCCTCATTTTATATATTTTTTTTATTCTAATATAACACTTATTATGAGATAAAAGGTGTATTATTTTTTCTTTCTTTTTGTTTCTAAAGCTTTCTCATCTTTTTTTTCATATTATCCAAAAACGGTGTAAAAGATTTAAAATGAGATCTATATACTTGAAAATCTCAAGGCCTTTTCCCCCCTTATAGAGTCTATTCCCATTTTGCTTATAAACACTTATTTTAAATTTTTAAGGAGCCATGTGACACACATGTTTGCGTGGGAAGACGGAACATAGATTAAATTTTCAGACTTGTAAGATGCAAACGCAAAGTAAAATTGCGTGTTGACTGTTTTTCAACGGCCGCCAACAATTTTCCACAATTAGGTGACATTATTAGTCCGCCATTAATGACCCATTGGTTCATACTTTGGGTAACACAACCAAGTTAAAAGCAAAGTGTACATAGGCCATTCAAATTTTGGTAAAATAAAGTTTGACTTAATTATAGTTTGTTTGACTTGGAAAATCAACTTTTCCAATAAATTAAATTATTCGACTTAAATTAAATTGTCTAAGAAAAATCATACTAATTTATTTTGTTTTAATTTTTAATTAATAATTACTAATAATATAAAATATATAAAATAATAAAAATATAATTTGATAGATTTTGGTTCACATATTGGATTAACGGATTTGCAAAGTGCAATTTCATTATCTGAATTGATGAAAGTCAAATTTCTTTGGTTAGAATCATATTTGGTTCGATCAAGGAAAAAAAAATCAAACTAATTTATTTACTTTGGTATGAATTGTTAGATTTATCAAATTCTCTAAATTAATGAAGTGAGTTCGTTTTAAGGAAGTTCTAATCGTTTTTAACAAAAAAAAAAAATAATAATAAAGAGATAAATCTAGTAAATTTACAAAAAAAAATTGTCAATTTTTTTATTATAAATAATACGATACAATAACTTTATGAAAGATTATTAAAAATTATAATAGAAAAAGATAATTAATACTAGATTAAAAACTAAAATAATACTTATTTTAAAATTTATTTTTTCTTCTTATGAAACACTTATTATGAGATTTAAGATTTAAAGATGATATTTATACAAATATTTTAAAAATAAGATGTTTGCAAATTAATAACACGCATGCTTGGTATTATTTTATAACTTAAAAAAATTCTTCTAAGGAATGGACTTAAAAAAACTATTATTTTATATTATTATTAATTTTCTATTTCTAGTTTTATTCTTTTTTGAAAGGGAAGGACCAAAGGGGCATCAGCCCCTCACCTAACAAGGATTAAAAACCAAGATGGTAACCTTTTATATCTTAAAATTATTATTTTGATATAATTAATTTAAAACTTATATTAATTATCTAATTAGTTTATAATGTAAAATATTACAATAATGGTGTATCATAATTAAATTTTAATAAAAAATGTATTTAAAAAACACCTTAAATGATAGTGTGTTCCATATTAAAAAAAAAAAATTGTTTCTGCTCCTACCATAAATTCGCTGTCATCGTAAGGGTCATCGCATCCGAGGTATTGTCCGCTTTGACACTCGTTGGCCCGTTACGGTTTTGTCCTTTAAAAGGCGCCTCAGTGTGTTAAGGAGGGGGGGTGTTTATAAACTACCTTTAGTTTTGATTCCTAAGTGATGTGGACTTACTTTTAGGCATACCAAAACAAGCCCCCTAGTCGATGCTAAGAATAATTTATAAACACACTCCCTCCTTAACCCACTGAGACGCCTTTTAAGGACAAAATCGTGACGGCCCAACGAGTGCCAAAACGGACAATACCTCAGATGTAGGTGACCCTAACGATGACAGCAGACTTACAGTAGGAACAGTTTTTATGTATTATATGGATAAAAATAAATTTTATATTTAAATTAAAAATTGAACTTCAATTTTATATTTAAAAACACATACATTAAAAAATTAAAAATATAAATATTGAACTAACTATACTTCCAAATTTTAATAAATTAAATAATGCTAGTATTTTGCTTTGTGCAATATACAAACATATTTATTATACATGATATAATTAAAATTTATAATAAATTATATATAAAAAATTATGTTTAAATATATAAATTATATTTAAAATAAATATACATAAATATTCTTAAATTTATATGATAAAAAATATGTATTCTAATTTTTTAATTTATTGATAATTTATTTTAATATATTAATATTTAATTAATAAATAATTATAATAAATTAAATATAAAATTTAAAAATTTATATTTAAGAAAAAATTTTAAAAATATCCTCATATATTAAAATTAGTTACATAATATATAAGGGCTGATATCAGGAGAAAAACATGTAAAACTTGAAAGTATAAAGAAGAAGACGATTTGTGAACGTATTGCATTCATTGATATGCTAAAATTTAAATACATGGATTTACAAAAGTTTAAAATCAAAAATAGAGAAAAAAATAGGAAACTAATTTATAGTTGTGTAATCTATAATTTGAAATTATTGATATCTTAATAGTAACAACTGATTTGTTGTTGTCAAGATTCACATTCAAAACTAAAAAATTGCTGCTCCTTGATTTGTGTCACAGCTGCTCCTTGATTTTCGTCCAACACCCCCCTTAAGTTGGAGATGGGATTGAAATGTCAATGATACCCAACTTACAAAGGAATCGTTGATAAGTGTTACCTCCAAGTGGTTTAGTAAAAATATCTACTAATTAGTCACGAGATCGAAGATAAGTAGGAGTAATAAGACTCTTAATAACAAAGTGAAAATCAATCTCAATATGCTTGGTGCATTCGTGGAAAACTGGATTTTTGGCAATGTGAATGACAACTTGACTATCATAGTGAACTGTAACTGCATTGAGATTAAAGAGTCCATTGCGGGCACTACCCCGAACAATCGTCTTCTTCATTGCTCGATCCTAAAATATACATTCAATAGATGAAAAAATTGCATCACAATTTGTTGGATTTGTTAATTGTGAAATAGATAACAAATTGAATTTGAAAGTTGGAATGTAAAAAACATTCGTGAGCGTAAGTGATGGTGAACAACAAATAGTGCCTATGTGTGTCATAAGCGTTTGAGAACCATTAGGAAATTGAATAGAGATATGTTTATGAATAGGAGAATATGAAGAAAACAAAGACAAAGATATACAAATATGATTAGAAGCACCTGAGTCAATAATCCATGAAAGAGGGAAATGAGCAAGAGTTGTACTTGCCAAATTTACAGATGAACCAATAGTATCTTCCTTAGCTAGAAGTGTCAGAAGTTTGCGGTATTGTTCAAATGATAATTGATTAACATGATTAGCGGAAATAGATGACATTGTCCCTGTTTTCTTTACCAATTTATCTGGAAAGCTGTGAATCTGATAACAAGTAGAAGGGTATGACCATGCTTATTACAGTGGTCACAGAAAGGATGATGGCGCTTGCCGGGTGGTCGAGATATCGGGTTAGAAGCTTGGAGTGTAGTAGAATCAACAACAGGAGTTGATTTGAAACTGATCTCTTGTTGTTTTTCTTCTTGACGGACTAGATTGTAGATACGTTGAATCAAAGGAAATGGCTCCATCAAAAGAATTTGACTATGAATAGTTGAAAAGCGATCATGGAGACCTTGAAATTCCATGGTGCGATCTTGATTTTGTTTCTCAATAATGCTTTTAGCAATACCACAAATACATGGAGAGATGGGGCAATGGAACTGAGCTCGTCTCATAAAGACTTAAGTTGTGTGAAATATAAAGAGACAGACATACCATCTTACTTGAGAGCAGAAATTGATTGTTTTAATTGATATATTTTAGGAGCATTTGATTGAGAAAAATGATCCTTTAAATCAATCCAAATTTGTGCTGCAGTTTCAGCATACAAAATACTTGGATGAATTTCAGGCGAGACAGAATTAAGAATCCAACTAGCAACCAAATTATTGAATCGTTGCCAATTAGGAATATCATCTTTCTTCTCAAGAGTTGGGAGTGATCCATCAACAAAACTAAGTTTGTTTTTTTGCACGAAGTGCCATTATCACAACACGACTTCATGAACCATAATTGTCTCTCGTGAGCAAAGTTGTGCGACAAGAACAATTGATGGACTATCTGAGTGATGAATGATACCATGTAAAACGTGAAAGTCTAAAACAGAAGATGATTTGTGAACATACTACATTCATTGATATGCTGAAATTTAAATACACAGATTTACAAAAGTTTAAAATTAAAAATAGAGAAAAAATAGAAAACTAATTTACAACTATCTTATCTATAATTTGAAATTATTGATATCCTAATAGTACCAAACTGATTTGTTGTTGTCAAGATTTATGTTCAACACTAAAAAACCGCTGCTCCTTGATTTACGTCACAGCTGCTCCTTGATTTTCGTCCAACAAAACACACACTAGCCTCACCATTTGTTTCACTCGGATCTTGTTCTCATTTCTTTTCTTCTTTTTGTGTGTGGTATTGGGTCCCACGGATTTATTACTACTGGACATTTTTTATATGAAAAGAAAGAGATGCAAAACAAATTTTATGGGTAGTCATCAACTATATTGATTGTCCAGTTATATTCAATGGAATAACAATTTTTTTTTTCAGTTTTATTCCCACAACTGTTTAAGTACATGTTTATCAAAATGGTGAAAAATATATTTTTTTACAAAATTAAAAATATGTTTAATTGTTTTTAATTGATTGATTCGACTCAAACTAACTAATCGTTAACCGAGTTGGTATAATTTAAATTATATAAAAAAAATATATAAATTCGACCAAACTGAAAACAAACTATCTTTATTGGTTTGAGTAATAAGTTTGGCCAAATATAATTTAAATTGATCTATATAAATATTTATAGATTGTTCCAGTTTTGAAACATTTTTATTTTCATTTATTAATATATTGAAATATCAAAACAGTTTTTAAATTTTATAAAATTTTGTAAATTTAATCTATTTATTAAAAAATATTAATTTCATAAATAATTATTAAAATTTAATATAGATTATAAGTTATTGAGTGAAGTAATTTTATTAAAATTTATTTTTGAAACATATATATATATATAACCTTAAAACAAATTTACCAATTATGAGAATTTGTATATAAAAAAGATATGAGTCGTGTGATTCTAATTGAAGTGTGCCTTGGTTGATTGAGGTTCAAGTTGTATCAGCGTTGACTATCTTCTTGGGTACAAATGATATGATGGAAAGAGGTCAAGTACATGTAAATAACTGTTTAATGCTTAAATTAATAATAACTACGGGCGATAAATATACGATACATTAAAAAAATTAATATTTTATTTTAATTTGTTGTATTTTTGTTTGTAAAAAAGGGAAGTAGATTAAATTTATAATTGTAAATTATCTTCTAGTGTTTATGAAAAATTTCATACAATATGATGAGATAATGAAGGATTTAAATGTTTAATTGACAGTTATATGTATATTACTTTTAAATATAACGAGGATTTTAATTAACATTTGAAATTTTAAAAAATAAATAAATGAGACTTAAGGGAGTGTACTGGATTAGGATTTTAAAAGACTTTTTTAGTTAAAAAAAATCCTGCGAATTTTAAAAGACTTTGCAGGATTTTCATGACTTTTAAGATTTTGCTGGATTCTACAAGACTTAAAATCAGGATTTTAATAGATTCTGCAAGACTTTTAAATCAGGATTTTAATGGATTCTGTGGGATTTTGTAAAATTTTCGTGGATTTTTGACATTTGATAATATTTCAAAAGAAAATTTATACATTCAAATTTAAAAAGAGTCAAAGAAAAAAATAATAAAAAATAATAATATCTAGATAAATAATAATAATAATAATTCTCCATAATATCTTATCATCTTAAATAACATTCACCCACATATTCATAGCTATACTAGTCCTCCAAGCATTAGCGTTTTTTCGCTCTTGCTCCTGGGTTTGAATAATAGGTTCAAAAGTATGATCTTTATTAACTGGTAACGTTGAAGATGAAGGTTCATCCACCGCTTCAATTGAAAATTTATCAGAACGACATTCTTTACGTAGAAAGTTATGTAGTGTTGCACATACTAACACAAGTTCTACTTGTGTCTTAAATAAAAATAGAGGTGCTGACTTGAAAATTGTGAACCTTGATTTAAAAATACCAAATATTTTCTCGATCACATTCCTTAAAGACGCATGACGAAGATTGAACAATTCTTTCTCATTTTCAGGGTCATTATCCTGACATGCAAAATCTTGTAGATGATATCTTACACCTCGAAATGAAGCTAAAAATTGGTGTCGATCAGGAAATCCACAATCCACCAAAAAAATGTTTACCTAATTACATATGCAATATATATAATATTAGTATAATAATAATAATAATAATTATAATTATTTAAAGAATAAGCATTTAGATATATAGAATATATATATATATATATATATATATATACTATTTTAGTTATATATTATATGATAATTTTTAACGATATTTATAAATGTAAATTATTCTAACAATTATTTTAATAATATTTTCTTTTTTAAAATTTAAGCTAATGAAGACATAAATCCTAAACCCTAAAAAATTAGATACTGCAATGTCTTGTGTTAATTTTCTTTTTTTAAAATATAAAAAGTCCTAATTTCATAATATAAAAATAAAAAGAAAAATTCATATTTAAAAAAGTAAAATAATTGTTGAGTTATAAAAGGAGGGGGATAAGAGTAACAAACTTAAGGGAATGAGAGAAATCGCAGTTTTTATGCTGAGAGGGTTCTTCCCCCAACTAAGATCCATTTTCATCTCATTCTACTCACAGAAACCCTAACAAATTCATCTTATATATATATATATTGTAGAGATTATGATATCAATTTCATCTTTCACCTTTTTCTTTTCTTGACGTGTGTTATAAAAAAATTACCACTTAAAAGTTGAAATTTCAAGCATTTTTTTGTGTTATATAAAGGAACAAATTCAACTACATAGAATAAAATAAAGCAAGTCAATTAAAGAGAACGAACAGAAAAATAGAGCAAATCAATGACACTATCATTTACATATCGGAGTTTCACAAAATAGGGGAATGAGATGGGAACAGTACTACAATATTATATATGAGCAATGAACAATAGTGCAGTATTATTAGCAAAAAAAAAATGGAGAAGACAGGAACATAGGAAAAAAAAGATGAAAAACTCACTTGAAAATTCTTGAAAAATCACTTCAAACAATCCTTCAAAATTCGATGGATTTGGATGAGATTGTTTTATGAATTTGGTATTTATAGATAACACTAGAAAGTCCTTCAAAATCTCTCTCACACAACAATCCTTTAAAATCCTTATATTTTTGAATACCAATGGATTGTTTTTAAGTTGTAAAAAATCTCAAATGAATATCAATGGATTTTAATGGACTTTTTAAAAAATCTTGAAAATCCAGATTGAATACCACTGGATTGTTTTTAAGTGACATAAAATCCTGATTGAATACCAATGGATTTTTTTACTCAAAAAAAGTCTTTTAAAATCCTACGAAATCCTAAACCAATACACCCCTTAATTTGCAAAATGCTTATTTCATATTTAATTTATGCATTATAAAAGTATTTGACATATCAATAGGATAAAAAAATATATTTGATGAATTTTATCTTTATTGGAAATGATATTAAAATATATGATAAAAAAGAAAATCTAGCAGTAATGTATGATTAAAAAAAATATTTCTCATGTCTCAAATGTTAAAATTTCGTGGTATTAAATTACATGATTTGAAAAATTAATTTAAATTGAAATTTATGGATAGATTGTATTTTTTTTTATTGAATAAAGATTATGTATTAGTCTTTTAAGTTTAGATATATTATAAAATAAATTTAAAATATAAACTTATCTTATTTTAAAGTACATGTTCTCATTTTTCAACGTGTCTTATTTCAAATTTAAACTGATTTCCTTTCATTTTTTTTCCTTTATCAAAACACACTACTTGTATTTAAGTAATAAAATATTTACTAAATATTTATTTCTATAAACAATTTTCATAATAAAATCTAGAGATAATTAGTACTTGATATTTATAAAACACATTTAATTATTATAATTGATAATCAGTGTTAGCTGGTTTATAAATTTTATTAATGGTTAAGATATTAACCGTAACTCTTATGTACTTTCATATTATGTCTGGTTTATCTATCCCTATTCATCCATGTTCCATTACTCCATTGCATGTATATCAAATGGTGATAAACACATGACTTATATTCCATCAATAAAAACATGTACTAAATATTTATTTCTCTAGACAATTTTCATGATAAAATTTTAAAATATAGAGATAATCAGTAATTGATAATTATAAAATGCATCTAATTGTTATAATTGATAATCAGTAACATGTGGTAATAAATTGCATTTAATTAGTAGTTAGATATTAATTTGTAATTATAAATTGATTTCAATTGATATAAAAGATGATAATATTCTTCCAACAACAGTTTTCATATGTATGTTTCTAATCATTTTGGAAACACATATTCCTTAATAATAATAAAAAATTATGGTTTAAAATAGGACAGAAATCCTCAATAAAAATAAGAAAGAAAGCACACATAATAAATATATTAATCATAATTTAAAATTTTATCTAACCTAAAAAACTTAAGAAACATAACTTCAATGTTAGATATTAATATCAAGAGAATTGAGTAAGGAACTGTTGTGCACTAGGGAGTTAGCACACACATACACATGTCTCCACATTGGTGAGATATTGTCCGCTTTGGGTCTAAGCCCTTTCGATGGTAGCCCCATAGAGCTCACTTACGCTCTCCATCATGAGCTCCGGTCACCTCAGATCATCGGCTCTGATACCACTTATTATGCACTATGGGGTTAGCACACACATATACATGTCTCCACATTGGTGAGATATTGTCCGCTTTGGGCCTAAGTCCTCACGGTTTTGCTTTTGGACATCGCTCAAAAGACCTCTCAACCAATAGAGACAAGTGTGTGTATATAAACCCATGTCCATCCTCTTGTTTGAACGATGTGGGACTTTGCTTGCATCCCAACAGGAACCTATATAGAAAATTTTCATTACCATATTAAGAATAAAGAATTTTACACATTATAACTTAACTAAGAAGAAATATCCTCTACTTTTTTTCATGTATTGTGTGAGATAAAAATTAATTTAGAAACTTAATCCAAAAGAAATAGGCATATATGGACATTGAAATTTGTTTACCTCTTCGCCAAATTTGTTCAGACAGACAGGAGGTTTAGGTAAGTATCTTATTTTATATTTAAGTATAATTGATTTTAAAAGAGAATGGAGATTACTGATCTAGCTTACTCAGTGTTTTTTGTCTGGAAAATAAATCAGTTTTTCTTGTCCTTTAGCATATGCATCTTTATGTGCTCAAAAATTTGATGGCCTCACTGGTTTTCATATAATTTTTTTTCTTGTAAAATGAATTATTAAATCTTAAATCATGTATGAGAAAAAAAACTTAATAGTGAATGGCCAGTGATTGGATAAATTAATTTAGGTTAAAAATGATAATGAAAGGTGGATCGAGTAGAATAATTTATAGAAGAAAGATGTAACAAAAGATTGTTAAAAAATTGACACATAAACAATTTTAATAATGTGAGGTAGGATAATACAACGATGTGATAGTGTAATATTGAGTAACTCAACTTTTATATTTTCAATTAAAAGATGGATTTTATCAAAATGATGACGAATGATAATACATATATTTTCAATTGAAAGATATGGATTTTATCAAAATGAAAGATGAATGATATTTTCAATTGATAGAAAAATGAAAATTAGCTATTTGATTAGGTTTTTAAATTTTCAAAATCAAACCAAACCACACTTATTTGTAAATTAATATATATATATATATATATATATATATATTCTTTTTTTTTCAAATGCATAGTACATATATACAAATTTGACTTATAATATAAAACTTATTTTATAAAGTTGTAAGGTACTAAAAAAGTATTTTCTCTCTAAATATACGTTATTCTCTAAATATACTTATAATATTTAAAAATATTTTATAAATATTAAACTAAATTTTAGAATGAAAACTCATGATTATTTATAACATTTGAAAATGATTTTTTAAGTGGCAAGCCGTATATATGAGAGAAAATATTGAATATGATAACTAAATTTGTATTAAAGAAATATTTATTTTTACAAAAATAATGAAATAAGAATTGGTGTTAAATATTTCAAGTGACCAAAATATTTTAGTATTTATATAATTTTAATTTTATTTTTTACATAATTTTAAACAAATAACATAATACTACATATTTTAATTACTTTTTGAATAACAATTTTTTAAAACCATAAAAAATAACCAACCCAAACCGAATATTGGTTTGAATTTTATAATTTATTCAAACTAAATCAAACTAAACCGGATTTAATTTGTTTGTTTGGTTCAAATGATTTTTAAGGTAAAAGAATCAACCAAACTGCATTGTGAACACTTTTAGTGTGTGTTTGGATTTGCGTTTGAAGAATTGATTTATCAAAATCAATTTTCTGGACGCAGAAGCTATATTTTTTAGCTTCAACCAAAATCAATTTTCACCCTTAAAATCATGTGATGAAAAAAAACCCAAACATCCTTTCTACATGAGGAATCACGTTTTTGCACGAAAATACGCACGTTGAATCAATTCAACGCATATCCAAACAGGCACTTATTAAAATATACTTTTGAAAAGTACTTTTTAGAAATAAATAAATAAACAAATTAATTGAAGACTATTTGAAAGAAAATAAAAAAGACAGGAGGAATAATAACTTAATAGTGTGTTTGGATGGAGAATTTAAATGGAGTAATTCATTTATTTGAAGAATTTCAATTTCTTTGAGGTGAAATACTTTGTTTGGATGAAGAATTTATAAGGAATTTGAAATTCAAGCATTTGTGAAATTCCTTGAAATAGTAGAATTTCAAATTCTCCCAAAAAGAGTAAGAATTTGAAATTTCTCATACTTTTTTCTTCTTATTTCACTTATATATTTTATCTTATCTCTTATCTCTTCATGTTTTTAATTATTGAATATTCAAAAATATATTTAAAATTATTAAATATTATCTATTATTAATTTTTAAAATTATTAAATATTTAAAAATTAGCTAATATTTATTTTTTCAAAATTGAATTTAAAAATCTCAACATATAAATATATTTTTAAAATTAATTTTATCATAATGGAATCAAATTATCATATCCAACCTAACAATTTAAAATTTGAGAAATTTGAATTGACTTATCCAAACAAAATATTTTAAGAATGATAGAAATTGAAATTAAAGTAATTCAAATACCAAGAATTTAAAATTCCTTGAATTTATAAAATTTCTCATCCAAATACACCATAAATGTATTTAACAAAAACCTTGAGCATATCACAATCAACTCACAAATTGGGCAGATTCTTCATTTACTCACGTAAATTGAACCTAAGGCTCGACCAGTAACAACTCTAATTTAATTTTCCGTTATTATCTCAGGATTATTATTATTATTATTATTATTATTTTTTTTTTCCATTTTATATATTTCCTTTTTCTGGTTACCTCGAGCTCCATGCTCATGCGTAACGCAATGTTCCTTCTCAAGACTAGTTAATTACCAACTTCTCACTTCCGCCTACAATTCCCTATAACGACAACTCAGGAAGATAAAAGAGGAATATGTCAATATAATAATTTCTTTGTAGTTGTGGCAAGTGCCTTGTTAGTACCGGTGGACCAAAACTTCATCAAACCACCCTATGTCTAAAAATAAAAAATAAAATAAAAACATAGGCTATGCTTTTTTTTTTTTGATAAGCAAAAGAAATTTAAATTAAAGGGAGTACAAGGGGTACTCCAACCCATTACAAGAGACACATAGACAAAATTAGAATCCAGGCTAGAAAGAAACTATGAGAAATACAAACTCGAGTTATAATACCAACTTGTGTAACTAAAAGAACATCCAGGGACAGAACTATTAATCCACTTCCATGAACGCAATTTAATATTATCCAACACTTCCTTGCAATCTGTAGTACCTTGTTGAAAGATAATGACATTTCGATGAAGTCATAGTGACCAGATAACAGAAACCCAAACTACCCGCAAAAGGTGAGAATGTTTTTTATATATAGAAAGATTCGTCCAATATAAATAAAGAGAAATTAAAGAATTTGGAAATAATTTGGCTATGCTTTTTTAATGTTGATTAGGCACGAACTTTCGAATTAATTGCAACATGGTTGCTAGCTATTAGTAATATACTAATAATTATAATTAATATTTAATATACTAATAATTATAATTAATATTTAATAATTTTATTCCACTGATCAACGTCGGCTACGCCTTTAATGCCACACCTCTTATTTTATTCAAAAGGGTAAGTTCGAAAGAACTTGTATGGCTCCACATCATAAACAGTCATGTTCACCCATATTTTTATGCTTTTCGTTTCGTTTATATATTTGTCACGTAACTTAATCTAATGTCGTTTATTTATGACTTTTCTCTCATTATATTTATTGACTTTTTTTATTCGTCGATGCGATGCAATGTCTGGTTTTCCACACACTTTCACGTTCATGAACGAGTTCAGTCGTGATTATTAAGGTCTTATATTTTTTATTTCATGCACGAGGAGGGGACAAAATTCTTATTTATTTTATTCAATACCTGTGATTTTCTATAAGAGAAAAGATTGCGCTTGGGTTTTTAATTTTTAATTTGTGGAAACAGATTTTGTCACACAAGTAATTTTTAGATTGCTTGTTGAAGGATTAGCATAGGCACGTTGTTTGAAGATTTGGTCTAATGGGGTTTTTGGAGCTGTTTTCTGTTGCGTCTTTTCCGGTGATTAAAGTATTATTGGTTACTGCACTTGGCTTGTTTCTTGCACTGGATAACGTATCAGTATTGGGAGAAGATGCAAGGAAGAAAGTGAATCAGGTTACAAATACAACACTTAAAAGATCATTTTTGTTGTTTTTTTTAGGTCCCTTGTGTTGTTTACTGAAAATGGTGCTCTTTTTGCTGTGACAGCTTGTGTTTTATGTGTTTAATCCATCACTGGTGGGTAGCAATCTGGCCAAAACGATTACTTTTGAGAGTGTTGTTCGGTTGTGAGTATTGATTAAGAGCATCTTGTGACTTGTGTTTCTAGTTTAAGGATGGGTTTGTTTGTGTTTAATTCACATTTTTTGTGTGTAATTTAGGTGGTTCATGCCGGTGAATATTCTTGCCACATTCATATTAGGATCAGCATTGGGATGGATTTTGATTAAAATGACAAGGCCTCCCAAACAAATGGAAGGTCTAATCTTGGGTTGTTGTTCTGCTGGTATGGACTCCTCTGCTCAAAGCCCCAAACAAATGAATGCAGGAAACCACACATGTAATTTGCATGACTTAATAAACACATACTTTGAATTCATATCTTTAGTAGTAAAAGGTATCATAGGGAGAGAAAGACAACATTCTCAACCTTGACCTGGTTGTCTTTCTCTCCTTACTGCAATGTCCCACAAGGGAAATGGATTCATGCATTTATTAATTCGGATCATATGATGAACATCGGACGATTGATATTTTAAGGTGAATTATGAATTGTTCGATTTTCATCAAACAAATATGATTGACCGAGTGCGTGAATGCATGCTTTTCCTGATCATAGGGAATCCAGATCCTAAGTAGAGAGGATTCACATCCAATATTATGTCATGAAGAAGATGAAAATGCTGCTTCCATAGTCTGTCTAAGTGTCTATATATGAATACAGTTACCATGTGGTTGAAGAATCAAACTTGTTACCTGCAGATTTCAATTTATTCTATATTTTTGTTCTCTTTCTCTAGGCTTTCTCTATCTATAATTCTGCAGATTCTAAAATATAAGAAAGGAAAAGGGAATTATCCTACGATACGATATGGTAGAGTTGTATAGGATTTCCATATGCATGATATTTATGCTATCCAATTGTAACTGATGATAATCATATGCATATGTTGCACACACAAAAGTACTACTTAGACTAAGAAAACATGTTGCACTAGTGGTATCCTGCTTCACTTCATTACTTTTGCAATGTATTATTTTTATTAAAGCATCAAAATTGATGCTTTCTATGGTTGAGCTCATTTTTTTATATTGATATGAACAGGAAATTTAGGGAACTTGCCTATGATCATTATTCCGGCTATATGTAAAGAGAAAGGAAGTCCTTTTGGAGAACCTGATCTTTGCCATCAATATGGAATGGCTTATGCTTCACTTTCTATGGCGGTATGCAACATGTTAATTTTTAAGTTGCACAAGTGCTGATATATTGTGCACTTATAAATAAAAGAATAACTTTAGTTGGTTCTAATTGTGTTTATTCTTTGTGTTGGGTCCATTTGGGGAACTTCAGATTGGAGCAGTTTTTCTATGGTCATATGTTTACAACATAATGAGGATTTCCTCAAGTAGAATCCAGAAAGAAGAAAGTACAAGCATTGACAACAGCATATTGAAGGCTTCAAGGGAGAAATCTGAGTCACACCAAGACAAATTTTCAGAAACACTTCAGCCTGCAAAAGACACCATGGATGATGCATATACCATACTACTTCCTGGTCCAGAATCAGAGGAAAAAGTGAGGCTTGCCAAAACTTCCCTTCTAATTTCAGAATATATTTTTTTAATAACTTTCATTTTCGCATTGTTTAATGAGTTAATCATCTATACACTGTCAGTATAAAGTTTTTTTACACTGACAACCAATCATATCTTTTAATAGTGACATGTCAGTTGCTTATTTAATGAAATAATAATAAAATAAACAACTTTAAAAAATATGATTGATTGCCAGTGTAAAAAACTTTACACTGACAGTGTATGAATGATTAAATCTTGTTTAATTACCGATAACATGTTAAGTGGATGTTTAGATACTAATATAAAATCATAGTGTAAATTTTTTCAAATTCACTTGAGGTGCTGATTCCAAACACACGTCAACAAGAAAGGAGAAATTTATATTAACAACACATTCTTTGAAGCATATTATTTCCATATATATATATATATATATATATATATATATATATATATATTAGATAAACTTATTGTGAGTACTATGAAAGAATCTAGGCCCACTCTCAAGTAAGTGGAGCCCACATAAAATTTATTTGAATAAAAGAGAGTATTAGAAACAATATGTGAATGAATATTAGCACTCTCAAATGGACTTGTTCTTACCGGGAATCCGAGGTAGGGATGATCCGCTGGGTAAGATCGGCGAGCCTCCTTTGCTGGTACGCTTGCTGCTCCAAGATGGGGGTGGTACCTGCAAAAGAGACTCCGATGCTAAAGTTGGGTTTGTATGAGTATGAGTCTCGTATAAGTAATGCACGTACCTTGGTATGAATTAGGGTTTCGTTGGGCCTTGGGCTCGAGATCAGTTTATGACCTAATTGGATAGCGAGCCGATGTCGCCTAGCGCATGTCCGAGGTCACTCCGCGCTGTGATGCCGAGCTCGAGCTCGACATATAGTACACTAGCTCCCCAAGCTCCGAAGACCGTAGGTCGAGGAGTTAAGACCGAGCTCGACAAGGGGTCGTGACTTTTCGCGTACGCCTATTTGTCATGACGCCATGTGTCATAACCGTCACCTCGTTCCCATAGCGCGTGGGCAGCGTAGTGACAAGATTGTATTTTTATTTGTTTGATGACGTGGCCTCTTTGGGCCGATGTGGTGTTCCGATGTCCATATTTCATGATTGGGTTGAGGAGCTCGGCAATAATGAGCTTACTGCTTGGTTAGGCTGGTAAACCTTTGACCGAGTCAGCAGATTGGTGAGGGACAAGTCGGCTGGCCAGTACACTTGCCCCCAAGCACCGAGTGATGTAAGAGCAAAGGGGCTTCTGAGGAGTTCCCAAATTTGTTGTTTGAAGGTTCAAATTCGACCTTGTTAAGTAGATGTGATCTCAAGGTTCGAACTCGACCTTGGCATATCAAGGTTCGAACTTGACCTTGGTTACGAAAATGTGATCTCAAGGTTCGGACTCGACCTTGGCATATCAAGGTTCGAACTCGACCTTGGTTAAGAAAATGTGATCTCAAGGTTCGGACTCAACCTTGGCATATCAAGGTTCGAACTCGACCTTGGTTAAGAAAATGTGATCTCAAGGTTCGGACTCGACCTTAGTTAAGAAAATGTGATCTCAAGGTTCAAACTCGACCTTGGCATCAAGGTTCGGATTCGACCTTGGTTAAGAAAATGTGATCTCAAGGTTCGGACTCGACCTTGGTATATCAAGGTTTGAACTCGACCTTGGTTAAGAAAATGTGATCTCAAGGTTTGAACTCGACCTTGGCATCAAGGTTCGGATTCGACCTTGGTTAAGAAAATATGATCTCAAGGTTCGGACTCAACCTTGGCATATCAAGGTTCGAACTCGACCTTGGTTAAGAAAATGTGATCTCAAGGTTCGAACTCGACCTTGGCATCAAGGTTCGGATTCGACCTTGGCAACGTAATTTGTATTTGAAGGTTTGAACCCGACTTTAACATCAAGGTTCGAACTCGACCTTGGCAAGTCGTCATGGTTAATGTGCCAATACCGAAAATGTATGGGAATGGAGTTGCTTTGTTGATTTATTTCTGAGGTGTGCCTCGTTAAAACCTTCCTTGGCCAAAAACCCTTTTCTTTAGTGGGAAAAAAGGCTGAGGAGGAAAAAGAGTATATCACCTGAATTTACAAGTTAAGAGAAATAAAATTTGAGGTGGGTGGAATTCCAAGTTCCAAATTTTCCTTTGGAGGGGTCTGTTCTTGCTTCTCCCCGTAATCGTCAAACAAGGTCGCCAACTTTAAATGTTCGTGGCCTGACCTTGGTCTTGCTTTCCTTGTGGTTTGTCGCGAATTGCCTTGCGAAACTCGGCATGCTCCTCCATCTGGATGTACCCAGCAGCGTAAGCTCGGAGCTCATCCATGTCGGGAGGAGGTCGTCGGTAAAGGCTGTCGACGAAAGGTCCTGGCTTCAACGCCATGAGCATGGAGTGCAGTGCGACCTCGGGGTTTAAGTTGCAGATTTTGACGGAGACGCCAGCGAAGCGCTCCATGAATGTCCTTAATGGTTCGTCATCGCCCTGTCTGAGGATGGCCAAGGCGGCGGATGTGATGTGATGAGGTTGGCTCGTTGCATATTGCGCCGTGAATCGCCTGACCAGAGTGCTGAAACTGTCGATCGACTCAGCGGAGTGCTGGGTGTACCAATTGAGTGCAACCCCCTTGAGCGAGGTCGAAAAAACCCTGCACAGTATAGCGTCCTCATTAGTATAGAGGTTTACCTGTGTGGTGTATAGATCGATGTGCTCGTCCGGATCTGTTGTGTCGTCGTAACGGTCGAGGTGGAGAGGCTTCCACCCAAAAGGGAGAGGTGTCTACATGATGCCATCCACAAAAGGATGACGGCGGAACGTCGTCTGATTCCCCGTGCCGTGGGCGGGAGCGTTGCTGACGTCATGCGCCGACCTGTTCGTCGGTACATGAGACCGATGTGTGGCAGGCCTGGGAGTCGGTGCCCTACCTGCTGTTGGCGGTTGAGAAACCGAGTGCCCTTCGTCCTCATGCAGGTTACTCTGTGGAAGGGGTTGATCCAAGGGACGCCGAGGGAGTTGAGCGCGAATACGCTCGTTCTCGGCACGTAGTGCCGCTAGGTCAGCTTCATTAGCGGTACGCATCACTGCTAGGTCAGTTTCGTGCTTGGCACGCATACTTTGTAGATCAGCGGCGTGTTGTTGCCGCATCTGTTCGACCTGCTCGATCAGTCTTCTCAATGCTGCTTCGTTATCCATGCTGGTTGCGTGATCTAGGTCGTTTGTTGCGCGTCTGCTATGGCTTCTGGTGAAAACCATAAGCATGGCCAATAAGAGCTGTCTTGATCGGCCCCACGGTGGGCGCCAAATGTTCTTACCAGGAATCCGAGGTAGGGATGATCCGCTGGGTAAGATCGGTGAGCCTCCTTCGCTGGTACGCTTGCTGCTCCAAGATGGGGGTGGTACCTGCAAAAGAGATCGACTCCGATGCCAAAGTTAGGGTTTGTATGAGTATGAGTCTCGTATAAGTAATGCACGTACCTTGGTGTGAATTAAGGTTTCGTTGGGCCTTGGGCCCGAGATCAGTTTATGACCTAATTGGATAGCGAGCCGATGTTGCCTAGCGCGTGTCCGAGGTCACTCCGCGCTGTGTTGCCGAGCTCGAGCTCGGTATAGCGGTACGGATAGTACAGGACTTATCTTGGAAACTTTCATTATAATTAAGAAATTTAGGTATCCAGTAATCCGGGTTCTCCCATTTCACAATGAATAGTTATAAACATAACCATATTGACAACTGTATAACATACAATGACTTCAAATTGAAGCTTGACAACAGAATTAACACTTAATATCTTTAGTAATGTAATGATATGAAACTTATTAGGAGTGCTAAATTTAACTGTGTAATTTGAATTCCTCTATAGACCATATAATCTCACCAAGCATCTTTGCTTTTATTATATCAATTTATTTAGTTTTATGGTGTGTTTAGAGAAATTTTTTTTATAAATTTAAAATTTTTAAAATTTCAATTATTTTTATTTCAATTTTTGTCATTAAAAAATATTGTACTTAGATAAATAATTCATATTTTTTATATTTTAAATTCTTAGTTTGGATATGATGATTTAACTTTTATCATGATAAAATTGATTTATATATATATATATATATATATATATATATATATATATACTGATTATAAGATTAAGTTTTATAAAGATAAATATTAATTATTTTTTAAATATTTAATAATTAAAAAATTATTAATATTTTTTATGTCGATTTTGAAAAATAGATAAGAAAGGTAAGAGAGAAAAAAAGATAAAAGAAAAAGTAGATAAAACATAATAGAAAGAGGTAGAGATGAAGAGAAAAGGAATATAGGAAAGAGGGGAGATGGAAGGGAGATAAAAATTAGAGAGAAGAAAAATAGAAATAGCAAGAGAAAGAGAGAGAGAGAAGAGAGAGAAGGAGGAGAGAAAATAAAATATGAAAGAAAAAAAAAGAAAACAAAATGATACATAATAGATAGAAGAGAGAGAAAGAGAGAGAAATTAAATGATAGACAATAGGTATGACAAAAAATATATGAAGAATTTTAAAATTTGTTTTAGAAGAATTAAAAATTTTACTATTTTAAAAATTTTCATAAATATTATTTTTTTTAATTCTCAATCAAATAAAATATGTTACTCTAAATTATTTTAAAAAAATTTTAAAAAAATTGAATTACTCTATTTAATATTATTTTATTTTTTATATCTAAAGACAATCTCACAATTGATATGCCTGCATTTTTTTTATCTAAACAGAAAATCTCATAATTGATATGCCTGTTCATGATGCAAGATAATTTACCTAATTTAGGGTGAATCCATGATGCATATATATCACGAACTACAAAAACGATGGTGCATATATCACGGTGTACAAAAATGTTGATTTTCAAATCTTATAATCTTCTTCTGTTTCTTTGCATCTGTCTTATATTATGACAAGACATGTAGTCATGATAATGTGTGTTTTTTCCACCTTCCAGGTTTCATTTTCAACTAAAATTAAGCACCACTTGAGGATGATTTCAAGCAACACAAATTTCAAAGCCATGTTTGCCCCATCAACCCTCGGAGCGGTATGATACACTATTCATTTCATTAATTGGAAACAAATTTTGTCATGTGTTTTTCTTATCATTCACATTTATTTGGTTCATACATAGTAATTAACACAGATTGCACTAGTTTTAGATCCGTGTAAATACATTTAAATTGCAAAATTCACGAGGTCTCATATGCATTATTGGCACATTAGCAACACATTATTCCATTTCTTTACAATATTCTATTACATACATTTTAGAATATTCTTTACATTATTCACGGGGTGTCACGTAAGTAATAGTCACAGACTCATAGTAAGTATTCTGTCATGTCTCAATGATACAAATATCTCGATTATTTTTGCATATCTGATGAAGTAGTTTAAGTGTTTTTCTCCAAATAAATGTGTTTTTTTTTTCCCACAGATTCTTGGCTTTATCATTGGTGTAATCCCCCAAATACGTAATTTCATTATAGGCAATAATGCTCCACTTCGTGTTGCGGAAGATTCTGTTTCCATGCTGGGGTATGCATCTCAAAACTTATCTTCTATTCAAGATGTTTATGAGTTACAAAAGATAGCTAGTAACTTTTTTTTTTATTTATTTTTTTATTTTTTTTTTATCTCACCAATACAAAGTTTGCTCACTGCTCAAAAGTTCCACATGCTAATGTTATAATAACAATCATGTGCATAAAAGACCTTTTTGCTCGTGCCAAAAGTTCATAGATCTTCAATTAGCTCGTTTTGGGTACAGAATGATTTCTTTAATCAATACTTTAATATCTTTGATCAACATTAAAGATAACATTTTGAAAATTATTATTAAATTAAAATATGATTATATAATTTTTAAAATTGGACTTTTATATTTTTGATTACTTCAATTATTTTTTTATATGTTTTTCAGAAATATTAATTGTCGTGCACCAGATGCTTACGTATTAACTTATAGTTAGGTGTAGAATAATTCTAAATCTTCGAGCTAATGAATAAAGGAATCATCGAATGCTTTTAAAGTTTTTAAGATATTAAGTTCATTTACATTTTTATTTAATATTTTCTTAATAAAAAATATTAGAAAGATTAGAAGAATATTATACAAGAATATATGAATAGTATATATGTACCGATTTAAACAGTGGTCTAAATATAAATTTTGATATAGAGTAAGTTTAATTACAAAATCTACTTTAAAATTTATATTTATTATGATTTTATGAATGACTAACGGCGTAAAATATTTTACATTTTCTTTGTAAATAAATATTGTACACTTATAATAATGAAAACTATTTATAAAATGATATAATAATACAAATATTTATACATGCTTGTGTGTGCATGTGGGCATGTGCAAATGTTGTAATTAGATTTTTTATTTTACTGTTATTCTGGGGAGACATCTCACTTTAATTTCTTTGTCCCTTACTTCCAGTGAGGCAGCCATCCCTACAGTCACTCTTATAATGGGTGCAAACCTACTTAAAGGTGAAGTTTTCTATTGTTTTACAGTGAGTTAGCTTTTGTTTTTGTTTTGTTTTGTTTTTGTTTTTGTTTTTTTTTTAATTTCTTTGGTGATTTATTTAAAGAAAAGAATTATTGGCAAATGGGTCAGGTTTGAAAGGAACCAGAACTCCAGTGTGGACAGTTGTGGGAATTGTAGTGGTCAGATATGTTTTTCTGCCTATTTTGGGTGTTGCAGTTGTGAAAGGGGCCATGCACTTAAGTTTGGTGCATTCAGATGCCTTGTATCAGTTCATACTTCTTCTTCAATATGCACTTCCTCCAGCCATGAATATAGGTACCCTAAATCTACTTTTTAAATAAAAGGGTATATTATATTTTTATCTCTTAAAATATTTTGGAATTCAACTTTATTCTCTTTAAAAGATCAATGTTCTTAGTTTTTAATTACATTTACCATAAAAAAGTGAAGTGGTTTTAGTCTCTTTAAAAACTGAAAACATGCATTTTTGTTAAAATATTGAAAATAAAATATATTTATTTTTGTGTATGAATTAAAATCGAATTTCAAAATATTTTAAAGGGCCGTAAATATATTTTAAAGTAACTTGTATATTAGGCAATAATTATTTACTATATTCTAATACTTTTTTATTTTTTGATAAAATTCTTATATAGGTTCTCCCGAATAGGAAGTCTGACATGTTAATAAGAAATGATATTGTATGTAAATCATTTAGTAGGACCAATGCTGATTTTATTGAATAATAAAATGTGCTTTAAGGAAAAATAAATAAATGTTGATGTGTCGGTAGTATTTTTATTTTTTTTTAAGTTTCTTACTAACTAATTAATTAGCATATTATTTGAACATCATGACATTTTTTTTGGTATTACTATATCATGTCATTTAATTTGCTCTTCTAATGTAGGCTTTTATCCCTGCTTTTCTATTTTGCAATTTTGGTGTGATTTAGTTCTAAATTCTATCATATGTTAAAACTGGATCTCTATTAGATAGTTGGATATCCAAAATTAAAATATACAGAATTTGTGGACCTCGATTATCTCTTAATTGACAGGTTAGTTTGTAAGACATCAATAACTAAGGAAAGCACTTCACATATCAGAATATTTTAAATAAATAAATAACTTTCATATTAAATTAGAATTTACATGTTTTATTAATATATTTTAATATAGTATTATATTTTTAAAATATTCTGATATGTAATTTTTTTATATTATTGAATACTGATTATTTGTTGTTTTATTCATCATATTTGGTAAAAAAAAATAATTACAATTCATACAAAAAACTGTTATACCGAATAATTACATGTTAGTTTGTCAATTAAGATATGGTTGATGTCAATAAATTCTATTGAATTTTGGAGGTCAAACTATTATATACATAGACATCCAATTTTCTACTCTGCAATCTGCCTAAACTACATTCTATTCAGAAAAAAATATAAAAATAAAGTTAACATATATCATAAAATTCCGAGACTAAAATCGATTAATTTAATAAATAAAACAAAATTGAATATAATATAAGGAATTAAAACTACATTTAACCCTTACCAAAATAATAGCAAATCAACCTAAGAAATGACTTTTAAATTACGGATGGGCAATGAAGCTATATTTACATTTGGTAGGAAACTGTTTTCTATTCTTTTTTATTTTTAATTCTTTCATATTCCTGTTCAGTAAAGTCTTAAACCTTAACTAAAGGAGATATTTAAATAATAATAATAAAAAGGCATGTAGTTTTGATAGTGGAATTATATCTTCAAAGTTTAATTAATAAAAATCTAAATTTAGAAAATCTACTTTTTTTATATTTAATAAAGAAGTATAACCCTTTTCTATAGGATGCATAGTTGCATAACACAAACATCGAATGACTTGTATTAACAATTATTTTTTTATTTTATCTATTTTCATATATAATAATAACAACAACAAACTTAAAATTAATTAAGACTTACACGTATTATTCAAATTCTTCTTTGTTTGTTTGTTTGTTTGTTTTTTTTTTTTTTTTTCTTTTGTTCGGTTGTTTTTATGTTAGATATTTGGTAGTCTTGAGTACTCATAACAAATTTTGTTGCCACTTTACTTTGGCAGGAACCATAGCACAATTGTTCGGATCTGGTGAAAGTGAATGTTCTGTTATCATGCTATGGACATATGCTTTAGCATCAATTGCAGTTACCCTTTGGTCAACTTTCTTCATGTGGCTAGTGTCTTGATTTTGTATTCATTAATACTGTTATTATTAAATGTTTTTTTTAATCTGAGTCTTAATTTATTATATCTAAACAACTTAAGATCTCAAATGATAGTAGATTAGTAGTGATAACAATAGGAAAAAACCCATTCTCAAATTTTGCAGATATATTACTTATAATTGCTTAATGAGTAAAAGTACGAGTACGAACACATAATATATGATACACAAATTATCGGAAATAAAGATTAAATAGGTAATAAAATATACACAACATTGCACATAAAAAATAGTGAAAGATATACTATAAAAAAAATTGTCATATAGTGACACACACCCTATAATGACACAATAATAAATATAATATATGTTGATATATTGTTAAAAAGTGTAGGTATAGACTAGTGATACACAAAATATGTTGTTAAATTTCATTCAAAATCAACACTAAAATTTTATGTAGTTATATGTTAAATAGGTATATATGCCTACATAGATTATACTTATAGTGACACGTTTTGTATGTTACTATATGAAACATTTTTTGTAGTTATAAAATTAATGTGGTTTAACATATTTTAAATATTTAAATAAATATTTATTATCTTAAAGATTACAAGTTTATTAGATTCTAAAAATCGTTTGTTCATATTGTTCAACACCATGTGTTGCTTAAAGGACTAGATTCAAGATCAAGATTCAATCCTCGTCTTAAATATAGAGTCGTGACTAAAAATATCACTTTAATCTTATAAGAACTAACTCGATAAAAATAAGTTTTATCTCTTTATAATTTTTTTTTATAAAAAGTTTATTGAATAACTTATAACAAACTCTTTCCAAATAGTGTATCACTTTAGGAAACTAGTATCTCACTCAAGAGATACAAGGAATACGCACATGATATTATTCTCCGACTCACAAGTGACCTTCTTACATCTCTTGGAGTCACCTATTTGGAATTCTCTTCCCTTAACACAACTTTCTTCTCACTTCGGGTGTATCTTTTCTCTTCACAAGGGCAAAGAAATATAAAATGATAGTGGAGTTATTTGTAATATCAATTGAAGTGCAAAGAAGCCTAAAATGACACACTACAAGAAACTTGTTTGTTTGCGGCATTTTTTTAGTAAGAGTGGCGGCAGTTTTGACCGTCACAAAATTATATTGCGGCAGTTTATAAACTGCCGCAATCTTGTGCGTCGAGACTCATTTTGTGGCGATTTTTTAAATAGCCACACAAACAGCCGCAACACATTTGATAAAATTGCGGCAGTTATGAACGTGTCGCTATTTTGGAAACTAATAGTAGTTAAAAATTAGCGGTAGTTTTAAACCGCCACAAATGTAAACGTACATTTTATAGTAGTTTGTAACTGCCGCAATTTAGTTCTTATATTAAATGTTTATTATAATTACATTTTTCAACTTGTTTGTTTAAATTATCATCTCAAACATATGTGATAAAGATAAAATAATACAAATGATGCAAATAGAAGCGTCATTCATTAACTAAAGATATTAAATCCAAATTTAGTACATATTAGATTTTCATCTTTCAAACATAGAAATGGTCCTTAAAATTAAGAAACTTAGGTACATAAAAATAAAGAAAATATAAAGATGGTCCTAAAAGCTCCTAACAAACTAAAATTGAAGCAAATCTCTAAATAGTCCCTTGTAATGACCCTTTATTGTCTTCAGGAACATGATTAGACTCAGAAGAACGTATCAAATCTACTAGTGATTCCAATTCAGCTGCCTGAAATTAAAATAATCACAACTTAGATTCGAACTTTTACTTGGACAATAAAATTTACGAATTTTTAAAAACATTATTTTATACCTGATTTCCTTTAACAATTTGCATAAGGAAAGCTAATTGTTCCTTCAAAATAATAATAAATTAAAAAAATGAAATTTATAGAAACCTAGTAGACACTTGTCCTCTTTCATTATAGTTGTAATACCCTAAGTTTTCTAAAATTATTAAAAATATGTTTTAATTAATTAAAAGGGTTTTATAAAATAATTAAAGGTTTTTTAAGTGATAATTATGAGTGTTTTACTTAATTATTAAAAATTTTTAAAATTATTTTTTTATATGATTTAATCGGACAAAATGTGTTTTTTTATTATAATTATTTTTATGTATTTAATTTTATTTATATTTTTTTATTTTCAATAAAGAAAAAAGGTTTTGATTTTAGAAAGAGTTTTAGAAATCCACCATCACTTTACACTTCTTATTTTTCTCTACGCTCCTTTTTCCAAAACCCAAGAACTCCAAAAGGAGAATGCAAGGAGTACATCCCAGAGATCCCCATTCATTATCAAGCATCTATCGACGAGGGAGAGTGAGAGTTTTCTCTCTAGGGTGTAGGGTATTTGTTCGGTAGTGGGATTGATCACTAATCTCATTATTTGTCTTTTGCGCTTTGTGGAAGAAATCCAAAACATGTGTTTGTAGTTGAGTAATGCATGTCGTATGATTCATATGTGCTATGTGGTAAATCTTTGACTTGTATACGTTGTGTGGATATGAATTATTTGCATTAATTGTGAATCTATGATCAAGATCCCATAGTTCCTATAAAAAATACTAGGATGAAGATTGATGAAATTGAAAGATTTTTGTAAAATTGATGTATGAGCTTAATTAATTGATGATATAGAAGTTTATTTCATACATTTATTATGTTTTTAATCAATTGGATTGGGAGAAGTTAGTTTGAGTGTAAGTTGTGCTTTGTTATGAAAACTTTTGTATGAACACACCTCAGTATTTACGTGATTTCTCTTTGTGTGATTAAAAAATAGGATTCTATTTGTTGGATTGAAAAGTAGACATTTAGGGTTATAGTTTAGACTTAGGAATTACATAAAAATGTTAAAAAATGACCAAGTTATGTGAGTTAGAAGATGAACCTCATATTTTGTGTGCATGTAACCCCTTTACATTTTAAGCCTTGCAAGGTGACTTAAATAATCAAATTAGCTTTTAATGTCTTCATAATAATTTAAGCCTTGAGTGTTAGATTTTCAATGGCATTGGAATCACCCAAAATGAACATCTAGAACTTAATTTATGATCAAATTAGTGAGTGAAGGTAAATCTTTTAAATTTAAGCTTAAATGTTGAGGTTTTGTAATTTTTAAAAATAGTAGATGGTAAAACGAACACTTAAGGTAAAAATAGAATTTGTAGATAATTATCTTTTTTTCAATAAAATTTAGATCAACATGATTTCGTAAGTATAACTCCAGATATCGTGTTTAGACTCGATAATGTCATAGACACTTTAGATAAGAAGAGATAGTTTGAGTTCTAATAGTGAGTTGTTTTATCCTTTAAGTGCTTAATATTTTGAATGGTTTGGGATACTTATATCAATAGCTAAGAAAAATAAAGTATAATAGGAGATATTTGTAAATGAGTTATGAGTAATTTATGATGAAGGTATGAAATTATGTTGGTAAGAACTTGTGCTTGAGTCTTTGTGCCTGAATGAGATATCAAGTGCTTCTATGTGATTTGCATAATATAAAATGTTTAAGCATGGCGCATGAGAAATTTATATGTGATATGAGATGATTGTATGTGATATGATATGAAATGTTGATGTTTGACTTAAAAATGTTGTTGCAACGCTTGAGACATTGGTGAATAATGAGATGTGAGATAATGATAATGTATGATACAAGAATGAAACAATAATGATATCGTAAATGAATGATGATCTTGTGATAAAGCTATGTTATGTGTAATTTTGATGATGATTGAGTAAAGAGTTTTGTATGTGAGGCATGCTGTTGGGGTTTCATGGGGTAAATTTTCAAAAAAAAAATAGTTTTCATTAAAAGATCTTATGAGTGAAACAACCCTTTTTGCACATATCACACACTATTGAGAATCATACTAGGGGTTTGAAATTTTATCTTTAGAGTGTGCTTTAAGAATTTCCATTGAATAACCTTTATTTGAATAGAAGACGATTTATCTTTGATGTCACGAAATACCAAAAGCATAATGTCTATACTCAATCCACACAAGCAACATTGGATTAGGTTTTGGTGTTAGCCGCACCAAGAGGACAATAGTAGTTTTGTGAGATGACACAAAACCTTAATTTTCAAGTTGTTGAAAAAATTAGGTTAACACATGTTAACCTAATTTGCATCCTTATTGAGTTTGTACGATATAAGCCTAATTTTTTTTATCTAATTTAATTAAATCTTTTGTGAGTTAATTAAATATTATTTAATTAATTAATCTTTAAATTAAATCTCATTTAATTTAATGACTTGCTCCATGTTATTACACAATGCATATAACCCTGTACGTTCTCACTTGATTGGAAATAATACTTAAATATCATGTTGAATATAATACTGAATATCATAAACAAATATTGACATCTAGTAATGCATCATTGTCACCTAATTAATGGTAAGAAATTGATGATTTGATTTCAACCTCCCACAACCATAATTATTGAAGAGTAATCTGTCCTTTGTCCATATGTCTTTGATTTGAACACGAGACATAAAACTGTCATTCTCGTTAAGTTCAATCATACATTTCTTGATACTTAAGTAGACGTTCAAACACAAATAAGCCCAATATCTCATATTGACCCATTTTCGTGTATCCATGCATATTTGACGCCCACTCTATCGAGAGCCCAAGACATAACTGCCATTATGCAAGAGGGACAAATCATTTCTACACCACTCATATCCCTCCACATGATTCATTGTAGGCCCAATTAACTACCCTTATAATAAGCCTATTATGGATAACGTTTGATAGCATCAAAGCTTACAACTCCTACACGTAAGGATTGAAGTTTAGTGGAGAACACACAGAAGGGGGGTTGAATGTGTGTGAACGAAGGATTTTAAAAAAATGTTTTTGCAAAAGTGTTACTTTCTGTCAGAAAATAATATTTCAACTACGTAAGGAAGGTGCAAGATTGGTTAAAAAGAACTTTGCATCTGAAGATCTATCGTCTGTTCGAAAATGGTTTCCTTAGTCAAAAAAATATAAGTTTGTCTAAATATTGTTTAGAAAATAGACAGTAGTAGACAAATTTTTTCAGAGTGATAAGTCAATGTGAGTAAAGCAGCGTTTCTAAATCAAATGACCATGAACATAGTTTTTATACTAGTTCACTCGTTCTGAGCTACGTTCAGTCTCCTTCAACTGAAGGGTTCCACTAATCACAACGAATAACAAGTATTCTTAACCACTTCTGGTTCGTCAACCTTACTTGCTGACACTAGTATTCGTAAACCACTTCTGGTTGCCCAAGTATTCTCAACCACGCCTGGTTCGTCAACTTCACTCGCTGACGCTAGTATTCTTAAACTACTTCTGGTTCTACAAGTATTCTTTGGCTAGTCTCTTCAGGCTTTACATATGATAGTTGTTTTGAGTGTGTTTGTAACTCTCACAGAGAGAATAGAATGGTTTCAACACTCACTAAGGTTTTCAACCCTAGTTTTACAAGAATGAGTTTAGAGTGTGTATGTAACTCTCAAAGAGAGGATAAACTGATTTCTACACTCACTAAGATAAACTATCTTAGTTTTACACGGATATTCAACTTTTGCAAAAGAAGAGATGTAAGATTGTTTTGACGCTTGTTTTGGCTTATTGCTTGTTGCTTCTCTCCTCTTCCTTTTATTCTCAGGTCTTTCTATTTATAGCCTTGTGATTGATCTGCCTGTTATTTGAATTTGAATGTGTCCGTTGAGGCGGAGCTTTCCGTTGGTGCAGATAAACGTTCGTTCATGGCTACACAGATCTTTTTCATTTAATGTGTTTGATTTTGCATTAAATGCTTTGCTTTCTTAATCTGTGTTACATGAAGTCCTTTGCATAATTTGTCTCCTTTTATTTCTGACTTCAATCATGACCTAGGTATGTTTGTCCTTTTTCCGCCGTTGTAGTTACGGAGGCGTTGCCTTTCTCTGAAAAGTAGGTGCTTACCTTGACACACACAACTTTGACTTGTGAATTTGCGCTCTTGCATTTTTCTTCTTTCTTTTTATATCTTTGATAACTCCATGTGCTTTTCTTATGAATGGAGATGATGTATAATCTTCCTCGTTGTGACTAGTGGACTCTAGACGCTTTTCATCATGCTTCGTTTGCGTCTGGAAAATTGAGTCTTCATCTAAGGGTTAGACTTTGACTTTTTTCATCTCGTCTGATCAGTCTTGAGGGTGAATAACTTTTATTCTGTCTGGAATGTTTCTTCGTCTTGTTATCCAACGACTGATGATTGTTTTGTTGACTTAAATATATATGGTTGACCTTTGAGCTTCGTCTGATGTTTATTTGGTGCTTGAGCCAACTTTGTCTTGGTCTTGGCTTTGCTCTTTGTTTCTAATTTCTTATATTGCGCTCTAGATTGTTCTTGGCGTATCTTCATTTGGTATTCATTGTCGTCTGATACGCAAGCCATGATCCTTCTATTATTTGGCTTGTTTTGTTGGATCCTTGTTTTGCTCGACACTGCTTCATGCTTTAGTTTTGCCTGTTCTTATACATATATGAAACACTACTACACAGATTAGCAATAACAATATGTATTATATTTGTCATATTCAAAACCTTGCTGGGAATTGCTTTGTCTGACTTAACAAGGATTGTAGTAAATTCAAGTTGAAAGACTACTCTACTATGGTCACCATGAGAAACATTTATGACACTTGCTTAATTATTATAGAGCATTCTCATACTAAGTCCATCCAATATAAATATTACTCCTAATATTTATACTTCTGTGTCTAACTCAATATGTCATATCCATGACCTGTGAGACGTTGTCATCTAGTCTCAATGTATTATTATCATCTTAGTTAACAATAATAATTAATTATATATAATTTAAGAATGATGTTCTTTGTTCAAAAAAAATCACCATCAAGTCACACTTGATGTATCTTTGAACGAACAATTTATTCTAAGGACATTACTATACAACAATAATACAATACTTAAACAACTAAAATGTCTTTATATCAAGTTCATGATACAAATAAAGGATTGACTATTAGGGATAACTCCAATGTAATACCTCAGTCCTACTAATATAATTGTTTAATTATTATTTATTTTTATATTTATTGAAGTTATTTTCTTATAATTATTTTAATTAATTAAAAGGGTTTTATAAAATAATTTAGAGGCTCTTAATAATTATGGGTGTTTTTAATTAAATAATAAATATTAGCAAAAATTGTTTTTTGTAATTATTAGAGAAATATGTATTTTTATGACATTTTGTTATAAAATGTATTTGGAGAAAAATAAGTGTTCCTATTATAATTGTTTATATAATTTATTTTAATTATAATTATGTTGGGAGAAATATATTTATTTTATATATTATATATTTTTTAATTATTAATTATTTTATTTTGTTATAATTATTTGGATTGGGAAAAATATGTTTATTTGATATATTATTTATTTATAAGTTTCAATATTTAATAGAAAGAAGAAAGAACTTTGGTTAAAGTATTTTTACTAAAGTGTTAAGTATGAGTTAAGATTTTAAAAAAAGAGGTTACAGTAGTTCTTTTATTTTAAGCTTCTCATTTTCATATTACACATATGCTCTGAAGAATGGGAAGGAGAATCAGAATTCATAAGAGAACACCCTGAAGATTCATGTGCATCTTTTAGTACTCATCACTACTACAAGACACATTATTTACATCGGTTCTTTAACACTATCTACATCGGTTCTAAAACCGATGTAGAATGGAGTGACTTTGTAAATGCATACCATTTTACATCAGTTTTAAAATCGATGTAAATTAGTGTACAAATTTACATCGGTTCTTTGTATAACCGATGTAAATTTGTACACCAATTTACATCGGTTCTTCCCACAACCGATGTAAAATGATGTACAAATTCTACATCAGTTTTTTGCATAATTGATGTAAAATTAGACCCTCATTTACATCTGTTCCTGTCTGAATCGATGTAGATTATTAATTTTTTTTTTGAAAAATTTGTTTGATTTTAGGTTCTTTCTAATTTAACCTGTAATAAACACATATAATTCTCTGCCAGATTTTTGAAAATGTGCATGAAATTAAAAGATTAAACAAAACCCACAAACAAATCAAAATAGACAAAAAGAACCAATTCACTTACACAAAAAATACATTATATGGCATATGTAATTAATTTTAATTTTCATCTACAACTAATGAAGAAAAAACCTGAAAATCAAGGTTATACAACTTGTCCACCAAAATCACAATAACAAACCATATTAAAGCATGAAATAGCCCACTATGGCATGGTATTTGTTCCCAGGCAGCTATTATAAGCTATTTGTCTTCACCTAAATCAACAATATATCCAACAACAATTCTAGTCCTAAAATTTATATGATCACTATCATTCTTTTATGTGATCACCCTCATTCTTTTATACTACTATAATTTTAAAGAAAATAAAAGCAACAATAATTCCAGCCCTAAATGTAGCCAATTTCTCTAATCATCCAACATCAACCAGTTAAACTTGCAGCAAAATCATGCTAAGGAGAATGCCAATAATAAAAAAGGTAGATTGTAACCAAGAAAATCAGCCAAGTTAGTAGAACAACTTGATAAAATTGAACATCTTGTAGAATACCAAATAAAAAATAAAAACTAAAATTTGATATAATACAAACATAATAAAGAATAAGTTTAGCAATACAACACCAAATCAACCAGAAATAAAAACTAAAATGTGACCTAACCTTCCACGTAACTAGAAACCAAAATGCGATCTAACCTTCCACGTAACTAGAAACCAAAATGCAACATCGTCAAAAGTCATGATCTATTTCTAAATTTTTCTAAAAAGAACTTTGCCCATTGACTCCGAATGTCTTCCAATTTTGTTTCTGGCAATGGTGCAACATCGTCAAAAAGTTGTAACATACATGATGATATTAGTTACATCATAATCATTAAAAGAAATTAATCAATATTGTTAAAAATAAAAGAATTATATTACCTCGATCCAATCAGTTGTTACTTCCCCTTCAATTATGTCTAACATCCAATTCATCACGTAGTATCCAAATTCATAATATCCTTGTTGCATATTACTCTAAAATGAATATCAATTTGAGTTGTATAAATAATTTATTAATTAAGCTAATAAAAAGCAATTTTTAGGTATATTGAGGTAACAAACCACTTACCATTGGGTAAATCCAATCTAGGTTCTTTGGTTGTGCTGTAGATCTACCACTCATAATATTATACACAACCATAACACTAAGGAAAATAAATCCAGATAAGTTACATGATTAAAATTTATAATAGAGAGTATAAAGTTATGATGGAAAAGGTAAGAGAAGTGATTGAAGTTCTTCTCCTAAGCTTCACCAATGCATGAATCTTCTTCAATGGAGACTTGAGGACCGAATGTTTGAACTCTTGAATGGAGAGGATTCTCGGATGGAATGAGGCTAAGCCTAGGATGGAAGCATCCAAGTTTAAAGATCAAGGGAAAGCTCACTTCAAAAATGAGGAAAACCTAGTTAGGGTTCTTAAAAGTGAAGACTCTCTCTCACAATGACTCTTGAAGAAATTTGGCAGAAAATGTGCTCTCAAATTTCATATATCAAAAGTATCTACAATGAGTGAAGGAGGGGCTTTAAATTGAATCCGGAATGGGTCACACTTGGTGCCAATGTGAAGGCTTCACATGTGGCGCCAAGTTTTGAATTCAAATTTTGAATTTGAATTCAAAACTTAACTCACATGCTAAGTCCGGTCACACTTAGTGCTAGGTGCATTTAGGTTGGATTTAGTATGCATTTAGGGTTGAATTTTGAGTCACACATGTTCAGCCAAGGTGGCGCCAATAATGTGACTCAAAATGCAACTTAAATGCATCCTAAATTAAACCTAGTTTACCCTAATTCAATTAATCTAATAAACCTCCTTAAATCCTAATCTATTGACCTAAATACATTGGTCAAGAAAATACAATGAATAGGAAAAATTACAAGAAAGAGAATGAGCCCAATATTGGGTATCAAAGGCCTAAAGCCCAAGAAGCCCAAATACAAGCCCAAAAATCATAAACCCTAATCTATGGTCAAAATACAAGACCAAAATAAAGTAACTTCCTATTATAAGAATGTAAAATAAAACATGGTGTTTAATCAAGTAAAGTCCAAGTGAGAAGCACCCTAGGCCCACCAAGCCCATTGGGCCCACTAAGCTCTGAAGCTGACAAGTCTTCAAGTAGTCTCCTGACCATAGCTCTGGTGGTTGGACCCTTGGTCCATGCTCTTCCATCAAGTTAATACGTGTTACAAATTAAAGTTTACCTTTTTTATTAAATTTTTGAATTGTACATTGGGCTTACGATGCAAAGAACAAAACCAGATTGCAACATTGTTTGTAGGACAAAGAACCAAGAGCTGCCAATGATTTCTATATTGAGCCACAATTAGTTACACAACATACACATAAAATAAATGAAATTAACAAACATGCACTTACTGATCGACACAAGGAGCCAAGTAAATTTGCTTTGGTGAAGTTTTTATCCTTTCATTGATATAATTTTGAGACTTAGCTTTTTTATTCCCTGAATTTTGTATTGTCTGGGGCTCAAAAAATCCATACAAGTCACCATGGACTCAATTTTTTGATTCAAATATCTGAAATATATGCAAAAGAAAGAATTAATTATGAATGCATCATAGTTAAAAAGATAATGATACTAAGAATTGTGTACTTACAACATCCATAATTGTATGATTGAGATGTTAAGCATTTCACATTGTATTAATTCATATATATCTTGAAATGAAATATACAACTTAAAATCATGATTGTTGACACCAAATAGACTTGCAGGATATATGACCTGAAATGATTAGATTGGGTAAGTAACAAACCTAAAATAAAAATATAAATACTATTCATATTAGTTAGACAAGTCACCTGAAATGGTTGGCCATAAAGTAAGGGCTTCGATGCCTCACGCAAGTCATTAATAGGATCACTATTAGGTTTCGACCTATCAGGAGGTGGTACTCATATGTTTTCTCCATCAATTCCCTATACAATGATCAAAAATCAAATATTGATATTAATAAGAAAAAATATGTATTGGTAAATAAAAATATTAATAATGAAAACCATAGGTTAAAAATATATACCGTGGTTGAAATATCTCTCAAAAGATGTCTCGGCCATGAAATGAAAGTCTGTAAGGCCTGTCCAACCAATTGAACCTCTAAAGTAGGTACATGAACTGGAGCATTATAATCTTGAACTTGCTCAACAACCACCTTCACCAAATCATTTGTCAAAGGCACATGGTGTATGACTAAACTCCCCTTATAAACTCTACCAATGGCCACTACACGAGGAGGAATCTCATCAACGCATAACTCACATTGATTGGAGATATATATCAGCACGAGGCTCACCCCCAAAGGGATTACCAACAACAGTAGCACTTGAAGGAGTTGGACAAATGCCTTTAGTGCGAGCACGAGCCACCATAGCATGATCTACCTCAACTGGAGGAACATCCTGTGATTGTTGAGCACTCATATTTGGGTACTTTGACATTAAACTTTGTGTGACTCGTACATATATTTGTTGTGTGAGGGCTTCAAAATCCTGGGGGCTCAATTTAGATAAGTATGAGCCTTTTGACAATGGTCCAAAGTAATTACTAATAGTAGCACCAACACCAGCTGTACGAACATGACCAGGGTGCTCTGGTCGCCCAAGGGCAGTATTCAATATATCTTGACGACCTTCGGGAATAAAAGAACCTTGTGATGTTTGCTCCTGCAACACATTCTACAATAAATAAACTTTGTTTATAATATATCCTACAATAAAAAATTCTACAACAAATCTTAAGATAGGTAATGAGATTTTTTTATAAAAAAAAATACTTACAATTTTTTCTGTAACTTGGTTAGCAGACTCAGAAGTCATCTCACCCGAACTTTTTGTGCGAGCCATGTTCCACAACCTATGGCGTGGAGGAGGAGGTGGAGGATCAATCACTACATCCTCACTAGCACCGGATTGTATTGCTTCCTCCTTAAGTCTCTTAATTTCACTTTTCATAAAATTTCTCACAAGCAACTCATAACCCCCACGAGATAATAGGTGGGGAGCATTATTAAGTTTCTGGATATCTTGTGCTTTTTTCCTCACAAGCTGCAATAATTTACTAACCCCATAAGTAAAAGTGAAAAATAAATAAAAATATAATATAAAATTTTAAAAACAATAAACACTACTTACCTTCCAAGAAGGGTCATTTCGAATTTCTTTAAATTTTTTCCATTCTTCAGGGTCAATATTATACCCATTACAAGGGCTTTTACCCTTGTATTTCCCATGTACCCACTCCCTTGTAAGATAAGACTTATGTTGCCTAAATTTTGTAGCAACAGATGAAAGCATTTTACTCTTCAATATATTAATATCACTGATGTCATACACTCCCTACAAAACAATTTCAGATTTAAGAGTTAATAATAATAACATTAAAAATGATTATCATTTTCTCAAATTATGTAAATATAGTGGAAATACCAAAATATCTTGCCAAATCATGTTTTTAGTAGTTTGTGGGACTTCTTTCCAAGAAGGGACTAAAATACTAATCTTGTCTCTAGCAAGGGTTCCCAAATAACTTGAAAATTGAGCTTTGTTTGGCCCTGAAACTATCTCAGTAGTGGGATCCACATCAAGTGATATTTTGGGCCCTTTCATGCGCTTACGGGCTAAACTTTTCATTCGTGTCGGCTTCCTCTTTTTCTTAGATGTAGCCTGTGAAGTAGGGACTGTAGGAGCAGGGGAGCCTTGAGGAGTAGGGGAGCCTTGAGGAGCAGGGGATCTTTGAGGAGTAGAGCTCGGTTGAGTATCCATGTGTCTGTTTTGACAAAAAAAATAACCAAGGTCAATTGGAAAAGAAGTAATAAAATGAATTAAAAACATGAAAAAATGAATGAATAGAATATTAAATTATACATCAAGATAAACATAACTTAATGCGGTAATTAAATAGTAATGTTTTCCCATATGCCTTCATCATGGTCATTACGAGTGGCATGAACGTCGTCTTGCTCAATTTCTTCGTTGTTAGTAGGCATACATGTTGAGAAAGAAAGACTCTCCCAAAATTCAATTGTTGAATCATCAACATTGTGTACACTTCTACCTTGTAGAACCATAGACCACCTTTCATTAGTAGGATCTTTGACATAAAATACTTGTGTTGCTTGGTTTGCCATGATGAAAGGTTCATCCTTATGACCCACCTTGCTAAGGTCTAACATTGTAAATCCCATTTCATCGGTTCGCACACCAATGTTAATATCAACCCATTTGCACTTAAAAATAGGAACTTTAAAGGCACCATAACTGATCTCCCAAATGTCTTCAATGACTCCATAGTAACTTGTTCAATATATACAAATATGCTTGAAGTAATTCCTTTCGAAGAATGAATTTAACTTTTTGGCCTTTTGTACCTTTACCTTCATATCTATCCTCATGACGAGACTTAGGAATCCCTACAGGTTTTGCTTTGGACATGTAATCTAAACAAAATTCAATAGCTTCTTCTGCAATGTACCTTTCAACAATAGATGCTTCTGGATGGTATGGATTCTTGCTATACCCTTTTAAAATCTTCATGTAACGCTTAACTGGGTACATCCATCGTAAATAAACAGGGCCACATAGTCTAATCTCCCTAACTAGATGAACAATCAAGTGAATCATGATGTCAAAAAAAGCCAGAGGAAAATACATCTCCAATTGGCATAGGATAATAACAGACTCATTTTCCAACTCATCCAACTTCTTAGGGTCAATGACTTTAGCACATACAA
This sequence comes from Cajanus cajan, assembly GCF_000230855.2. Lineage (NCBI taxonomy): Eukaryota > Viridiplantae > Streptophyta > Magnoliopsida > Fabales > Fabaceae > Cajanus > Cajanus cajan. Next base: position 44,453,317 of record NC_138521.1, on the reverse strand, counting down.
CATTAAAAAAGAAGCACAAACGAGTTAACACACTTCTGACATTATTAGGCAAAATGCCACGTATAGCTACAAGTAAGAGTTGTTGCATCAAGACATGACAATCATGAGACTTTAAGCCAACCAAATTAAGATTGTTCCATGATACAAGGCTCTTAACATTTGAAGAGTATCCCTGTGGAACTTTCACACCTCGTAGACATTGACAAAAGATTGTTTTCTCTTTTCTTGACAAAGTATGACATGTTGGAGGCAAATATGTACGCTTACCTTCTGACCTTGGATGTAATTGTGAACGTATACCAATCTCTAACAAATCTTGACGAGCATTAAATTCGTCCTTTGTCTTGCCTTTAATGTTTAAAAGTGTGCCTATTACACTATCACATACATTTTTCTCCACATGCATATCATCTATGTAGTGTCTAACATCTAGAAATCAAGTATACTTGACTTGTATATGATCATTCTTTGCCATTGTCTTCTGACCATGATGATAAAAGTCTAAAACGGAACTCAATAATTATAAGAAACTTGGTAGAATCACATCAAAAAGTTAGTAGTAGTAGTTGGAACAATACTACTCATATACACACATAAATTAAGGAGACAATACTCATATAATGGAATTTTTTTATTATATATTTCAAATTATGAGGGCAATTTGTAATTATACATGTATATTATATTGAGAAAAATTTAGAAGTTTCTGGGGGCAGTTGCCCCGCAAACTCTAAATTCACCTAATAGGCAGGAAATTTGAACCCAAAAACAAAGCCACAATCAACCAAGTTAGCCCAGCTAAAACTCAGCTTATGAACCAATCAATAATGAATCATAGAAACAGAACACAAAATTCTCTTATGGATTATTTAATCAATATGGAAGGGTCAGTGCAAGTTCTTTTGGCCTTCTTTATTCCACTTTCCCCTAACAATTAAGATCACCCTTACTGCCTTTCTCATGAATGAAAACAATTAGAAGCCAGAAGTTCAACAGCTTAATATCGACATTCGAATTTTCAAAAAAATCCAAATTTCATAATACGTAGATACTTAGATAGCTTCTCATAGTGCTACTCTTTTTTATTTAAGATGGAAGAGGTGAATAAATCCAAAACGAATAAGGAAATTACAGTTATCGACCCCCGAAAGAGAAAACATCAGCTAATTCTTTAAAATCAGTATCACCAGCTAACTAATAGGATAAACGGCAAATTCACACAATGCACTTGAAACATTTCAAATCAAACAGCAAATTGAAACCATTGCAAGCTAAACACAACCAATCAGCAACGAAGATCCACATCTTCCAAGTAGAACTTCTCACATTACATCGAATTTAACAATCGACTAAGCGCTTCACAACATTCAAATCATCCAGATAAAACACAAACCCCTCACCGTCACCACCTCAAAAATATTAAATAACTCAAACGCACAAAAACAACAAACTCCAGAATCAAACAACAGGCACCAAACAGCTCGTTTAAACAACAATATTAAGAATGAAAAAAAAGAGTGAAGCAGAAAAGAACAATTTCCTTTTGGAATTGAAACCCTAGATTACAGATCAAGAAGGGAAAGTGGTTTGGCGGCACTCACCGATGGTAGGATTTAGCCGATTCCCAGTGAAGGAAGAGGAAGAAAAGAAGTGGTAGGGCTTAGAGTTTAGCCAATTCCCGGTGAAAAACACAAATACGCTGGAAATTTGGTTTGCGAACTCCTAACCTAATACGCAATAAATAATAAAAAAATAAAGCCGAGCGAAGCACGATGAAGAGTGAAAAGGGGAGTTTCTTGATGCATCGATAGATCTAAAAGACTTACGAGATGAGGGGAAGGTAGAAGGTGAAGCACCGCTGCCGCCGCCCTAAAGGGGCTGTGCTTCCAGTGCAGATGAGCGTGTGCGAAAGTTTGCAGAGGCGCTAAAGGTATTGTACAGCGCGCGCGAAAAGGAGATAAATTGCTCAACTATTCTACATCGGTTAAAAGGAAACCCGATGTAGAATACTTCATGTTTACATCGGTTTTATGAAGAACCGATGTAAATGTGCTTACAGTTTCTACTAATTTACAAGTTTGCCACCGCATATGTTTTTTATATCGGTTCTCGAAGAACCGATGTAAATGTAGCGACGTTATTGTTAGGTATGAAATTGGTCTCGAATCTATTTTTATGTTGTATGCGTTGTATTAGGGAAAAACACAATTTGTATGTGTTCCTTAAATTTTATCTTCTATATGATTCTTCATTGCTCTAATTGATGATATTTATGTTTAATTTTGTATATTGAACTAATCTTATGGATCTTGAATTGTGGGTTCTTGTGGGAAACTTGAGGGAATGTTTTTTTAGTGATTGTATGAGAAGTTGATATTTCTATGTAATTATGTGCATTATATGTGATGTTTAACTTATATATATATATATATATATATATATATATATATATATATATATATAACTAATTTCATGTAATTTGAATTGCTTGAGAATATGTGAGTGTCTATAGTTCATGTAGGAAACCCTTGTTTATACAGTAAAGTAAAAATTGATGTTAATTAAATGAATATGTAAAATTGAGGTTGAATTTCAGTAATTGATGGTATAATGGAGTATTATTAGGCTTCAATCTATGCTTTTACCTAATAGATTAAGAGAAGAGAGTTTGAATATGAGTTATTCTTAGTTATGAAAATTTTGGTATGAATATACTTTATACACTGTGGAAAATTGAACCATACCATTAACACATGCTTTTTCAAGCATGGTTTTCCACCTGGATATAGATCCAAGAATGTCTTTCAATTTCTTAAGTTCAATGTTTTAAAAATTGGACTGATCATGGTACTAGGTCAGTGGGTTAATAGTCGAATTGACGGGTCACCAATTAAACTACATAAGTTGGTCTCTGTTAATTTTTAAAATAATATTCATGTCATATATATTTTATACTTCTAAATTTCAATAAAATTTATACCATGCCTTAAAAAGACTTAAAAAATATTGTAGTCAATATAATATTGAGAGACCAATTAAATTATAGATAGGTTAAATTGCATAAATTAATATATAATTTTAAATTAAAAACAGTCTATATAAATTATTTAAGTCAATTATATAATAGAGCATATAGGTTTAGAACTAGTCACTAAGTGATTAAATAAATTTAAGTCTCATAATGTTTGCAAAAAAAATATATAATTAAAAATGAATTATACATTAAAAGTATACTATAAAACTTATTTAAAATAAATATTTAAAATCACATGACTTGACTTGGTGATAAGGAACACTCTATTTATCTGATGTACTATAGGTCTCAATTACTTGGTCTCAGCAACACACACCAAAATGTTGGTTTCCTTGTGTAGTGTGCACGTGAAAAATAAAGCAAACTGGTGTAAGCATTTAAAAAGCATAAATGTAACGAACTAGTTTTTGTGCACAACCCATGGTTCACCAATTTAACTAGAAAATTGGTTGGGTTTATATATACCAATTTCCACTAGTTCAATGAGATAATTGATCGAATTTAAAGTTCGAACCAATTATATGGCCAATTCTTGGTTCAACTGGTTTGATTGGCCGATTTGAACCAATTTTTAAAATTATGCCTAAATTTTCTATTAATTTAATTTCCATTACTCACCTAAATTTTCTATTAATTTAATTTCCATTACTCAACTAACCAAATTCATATCTTATCAAATTCCTTTTTTTTCCCTAATCACTCATAATACAAGAACATAAAACTTTTAAGATGGATTTGGTTAGATAAAAAAGTGAAAAGAAAGAAAAGATGAGTTTTCTTTCTAATTGTTTAGCTAGATAAAACAGTGAAAATAATATTTTGTTTTGTAAAAACATATTTTGTTGAGTCTGAAGCCTTTTTCAAGATGTAGTTTTAGTTTTGATGTAGCTTTGTTTGAGTTTGCTTCATTTTAAACTGTTGGCCTGTGTTAAAAGGATATTGTCTTGGTTGTTTCATAAGACTTAGGCTTGTATATGTTTGCTTATTATGTTGTTTGTTTTCAAAAATTATCTTGTTCTTTTAGTAAACATATCTCAATGTTTCTCATTTTATGTGAAAACATAATGTAATAGATTATCAAGCTTTGGTAATAGATTACAAAGTATTTTAACACTAAATGAAACTTGAATCATTCAAAAGAATTCAATGTTAAGTGAGGTAATAAATTTCCATTTCAGGTAATAGATGTAGACACCTAATTTCGTTCGGGACCTGCAAACAAAGAAATAAACTTTAGCACAAGACAAAGGAGTCCCCGAAGGCCCAAATATGACATTAGAATGAAACGATATGACATCCGAAAATCCAAAGCCCAATAAGGGTGAATTAGGAGCCCGGAACGGGCCATTCCCAATTTGGAACGACTTGTTCCAAACTCCTGAAAAGGCTTAGAAACCCTAAGTCGAAACGGGTCATTTCTTGATGGAATCATACTTTGGAATGCAAGAGGTGACACACTCAAAGATCCAAGAGGAGTGGGCTAGACATGGAGGATTGGGCTAGTCAAGGCCCAATGGGCCTCATGGGCTTGAAAGGCCCAAGACAAACTTCACATGGGCCTAACTTGACATGACATTCTTCTTATGAAGAAGATCCGAGCTATAGAGAAGTTTAGGAGAAGCACTTCTTCCACTCCTCCTTACCTTCTCCATCATTTCTAGTCTAGAGCAGGCCGTTTTAACATAGGTTATTAAAGGTAAAATTTAAATCTGGAACGGACAGTTTCGATTCCAAAATGGGTTGTTCCAAATTCAAATTTTTGCCTTAATAAACTGATTCAGAATGGGATGTTTCGAAACTAGAACGGGCCGTTCTGGTCAAGTCTGATGTCTATAAATACCAAAGTCAGACACTACTCCCGAGGACCGGAAAAATTGCTTACTAGGGTCCTAGATAACTCAAAAATTCTCTCTCTCCCTCTTCTTGTATTTCTTGAGAGTAGTGAGATATATTTTTAAGTTTGAAATGTAGCCAAAAAAACGCTTCAAGTATTCCACATTTGAAGAACACTTTATAAAAGTTTGCTCAAGAGGTATTTATGCCAATCTTCTCCTCCATCCTCTACTTATTTTATTGTAAAATATTGCTATAACTAATAAAAGCAATCATGTAGACGTCTTAGGATAAATCGCGTAATTTAAATTTAAGCATGTAAATAACCATTAATAAAGGGAACCAAATATTTAAACCATTACTTGCTATTGCGTTAGTTTCATTATAAGGTTATCGATTTAGGGCATTGTGAGGTGCTTAACACCTTCCCCACATGTAACCGACCCCGAGCCTAATTCTGGTTATAAAGGCCAATTTGGCATTTTTTGGAAACCTTTTTCTTTCCAATGTTTTGAGTAAAACATTGGTGGCAACTCCTACGAACCATTTTTCAAAATCATTAATTATGAATTAGTTTGGTTTTCGGACATTCCTTGATTAATGAAAATTTTCAAATTAAAGTCTAAACCATTTGTGAGTAAGATTGAAAATTTTCAGGTTCTGATAGATGGCGACTCCACTGGAGAAAGGTGATTTGGATACCTTATTGAAGAACTCGAGCCCTCCGAGGAATCCATGTAGAGTGAAGTATGTAATTCGGGGAAACTAGGAGAATGATTACTTTTGTTTTTCGAGGGATATGTTTGCTTAAGCCCAAACACTGGCCTAGCTCAGCCATCCATTCTTTCTAAATTCCCTTTTGTAACCCATTTCTTTAAAGCTTTTGATTCTAATAAAGACATCCTTTCTTTTCATTTCTCTTATCCTGCTAAAATGACGTGCTTTATTAATGATTGAATGAAAATCAAACGAGTTTGAATAAAGGAAAAAGAAATAAACAATAAAACAATCCTGTGTGAGCCCCTGACAAGCAAAAATGATATAAAATGCACTATGGCGCCCGAAGCCATCTAAAAAAATGAGAAAAAGGAAAAAGCAAAATCACTCCACATGGCTGATGGAGGAGAAATGAAAAGTCACCTTCCATAGATGACAGATAATGAAATGTATATCTAGGAGTGCACACTGCATATGCATAACACACATATCACAAAAAAAAAGCTTATATATCCTGGGGGAATTATCTAAAGAATAAACAAACGAAAATTTAAATTTCCCAGCAAAGCATGCATTTATTATATGTACAACAAACTAAGAAAAGACAGAATAAGTTAGAAAATGGTAGACAGAGGAAAAATGCATAGCTTCTACACAAATAAAAAGGAAAAACTAACAATAAAAAATAAGGTCAGAATTTAGGAAATCTTTAGCCCGAGGATTCAACTACAAGCAAGGGGTAGGGACTTCCCACAACAATAATTCCATCAGAGAACCAAACTCGACAAAACCAAGATCTATAAGGCATACAAGCCAATCCGCGCAACACCCATCCATTCCCCAATGAGACACCTTAAGAGATATCATCATACTCACGTAGTAGGCATACCACGAAGTTTCTACTAATCCATTCAATCGACAAAAGACAATCCAAGATGGGGGCACATCAAGCACCTCTTACCCAGCATCCTTAGGGCAACATTTATAACAAATCAAGCAAACTAATGAGGGCACTGACAAATTCCTCAAGCTACAACAAAAGGAGGCTTGGAGAGGCCAACACAATAATACTCATTTCTCGATCCAATACATGACAAAGCCGTAAGGGAAAAGTCTGGAGAAGCGGTACTCACCTCCCGATCTTGTACACGACAAAGTCTTAAGGTTAAAGTCTGAAGAGACGGTACTCACCTCCTAATCTGGTACACGATAAAGCTATAAGGGAAAAGTCTGGAGAGACGGTACTCACCTCCTAATATGGTATACGAAAAAGTTGTAAGGGAAAAGTCTGGAAAGATAGTACTCACCTACCGATCTCCGGTATGAGACAAAGTCGTAAGAGAAAAGTCTAGAGAGACAGTACTCAGTAAGATCAGAAAAGGTCAGGCGAAGCCTTAATACTAGTCCAGCTTGGAGAGGCTGGAACAAGCAACACTCACCATACGCCGGCTGAAGCCTTAATATCAGTCCAGCCTAGAGAGGCTGAGCTCAAAATATACTCCCTTTTCTGTGAGCAATAAATAAAATCACACCATCACAAGATAAGTAGAAGCAACACAGAGTTTCTACACCAAGTTGGACGCCTAGATGGTATAATTTACCATCACTATCACCCAACAAAGCATGCAACTTAACACTCAGTTGCTCCAAAGGGAAAGGATACAGGTAAACCCATCTACTCAAAGGAAACGAGGTGGAGGCACCTACACTATTGAAACAAAAGAGAAGATTTGGATGAAGCATCAAAAGAAATAGTAGGGAGCATCTACACCAAGTTGGAAGCCTAAATGATACAATTTACCATCCTTGACACCCAACAGAGCGCGCAACTCAACACTCAGTATTGCTCCAAAGGGCAAGGATACAGGTAAACCCGTCTACCCGAAGGAGGCAATGTGGAGACACCTATTGGCAAAGCAAAAGAAGAGACTCGTGTCTTCACCTCACCATCACAAGAGAAGCAACTAAAGGAAATGGCATGGAGCATCTACATGAAGATACAAGATCATGTGGTACAGTTTTCCATCCTTGTTACCCAATGGAGTGCGCAACCCAACACTCAACTACTCTGAAAGGCAAGGATACAAGCAAACCCACCTATCTGAAGGAAATGACATGGAAGCGCTAGCGCAAAGAGACAAAGAGAAGACCTAGACAAAATGTCTATGTCTTTACTTGCCTTTGGAAAAGAAACACGTAGTTATCTAAAAAGACAAGTAAATAGGGGCATCTATAGACACCTAATTTCGTCCGGGACCTACAAACAAAGAAATGGACTTTAGCATGAGACAAATGAATCCTCAAAGGGTCGAATATGACATTAGAATGAAACGATATGACATCAAAAGGCCCAAAGCCCAATAAGGGTGAATTAGGAGCCTGGAATAGGTCATTCCCATTCTGGAATAGGTCGTTCCAAACTCCTAAAAAGGCCTAGAAATCCTAGGTTGAAACGTTTCATTTCCAGTCTAGAACAAGTCGTTTCGACATAGGTTGTCAAAGGTAAAATTCAAATCTGGAATAGGCCATTCCCATTCTATAATGGGCCATTCCAGATTCAAATTTTTGCCTTAAGAAATTGATTTAAAATAGGTCGTTCCAAAACTGGAACAGACCATTTTGGTTAGGTTTGATGTTTATAAATACCAAAGTCGGGCACTACTCTTAGGGATAAAAAAAATTGCTTAATAGGGTCCTAGATAACTCAAAAATTCTCTTTCTCCATCTTCTAGTATTTCTTGAGAGTAGTGAGGTATATTGTAAGTGTGAAAGGTAGTCAAAAAGCACCTGAAGTATTCCACATTTGAAGAACACTTTATAAAAGTCCGCTCAAGAGGTATTTCTGCCCATCTTCTCCTCCATCCTCTACTTCTTTTATTGTAAAATATTGTTATAACTAATAAAAGCAACTATGTAGACGTCTTAGGGTAAATCGCGTAATTTAAATTTAAGCATGTAAATAACCATTAATAAAGGGAACCAAATATTTAAACCATTATTCTCTATCGCATTAGTTTCATCATAAGGGTACCGATTTAGGGCGTTATGGGGTGCTTAACACCTTCCCTACTTGTAATCGACTCCCGAGCCCAATTCTGGTAATAAAGGCCAAGTTGGCATTTTCTGAAAAATCCTTTTCTTTTTTCGATGTTTTGAGTAAAACATCGATGGTGACTTCTACAAACCATTTTTCAAAATCATTGATTAGAGATTAGTCTGGTTTCCAACTATTCCTTTATTAATGAAATTGTTCAAACGAAAGTCTAAACCATCTGTGGGTAAGATCAAAATTTTTTAGGTTCTGACAATAGATTAGTGAAACTTAGTATTTGAATTCGAATTCATAGTTCTCACTGTTTTAATCGATTACCATTTGTGGTAATAGATTACCATGATGATCTTGAGTGAAACAAGTGTTTTCAGTATTAGGTTAATCAATTACCCATTTTAGTATTCGATTACCTTTGTAGAAATTGAGTTTTATGCTTACTAAGAAGCACTGATTAATGGATTACCATGTCTGGTAATAGATTATGTTTGTTCTAAAATCAATGTGGTTTCAATTTTAAAAATATGATAATAGATTACCTTCACAAGTAATAGATTACAGTTGTTACAAAATTTTTAAATGTTGAAATCCTCTTTATACTATATAAGTATAACTCTTTTCAAGAAAAAAAATTATTATTGTACTCTAAAAAATGTTTTAGGACAAGATCATATCACAACTTTTCAAAAAGAATAAAAGTTCTAAAGATTGATTGAAGAAGATAAGTTCTTGAAAAATTTCAAGGATTTTTGAGTTAATCTCTGTACAAGATGATTATACACATATGAAGTGTATTCTCTCTAATGTTAAATCTTTGTTTGTGCTTTTGGGCTGTGTTACTCTTTGAGATAAGGTGTCTTTAGAAGATTTAAGAGAAATCTTGAGACTTGTTTTTTTATCAAGTAGGCTCTTGTGGGGTGTAGGAATCTTTGTTTGTGAAATCTTGTAGATTCAAGATTGTGTATGATTTTCATTCTGATTGTAATATTGCTTGTACATGGTGTGTATAAAGAATATTATAGTGAAATGATTTGATTTAGTGGTGTGCTAAGTCAAGAAATAAATGTAGGCCCTTGTATGGCTGAACTAGTATAGATCATTGTGTAATTCTCTCTTAACCTTCATCTCTTGATATAATTCTTTTATCATCTTGAGGTATTTGTTAAAAAGAATTTCAAGAAAAAGTTTCTTTATCTATTATCAATTGTTCATTTTCAGTTCATCATATATGCAATTTGGTAATAATAAAAGAAATAAGGTAATTTCTAAAATCAATTTAAATTACGAGTATTTGATCCGCTACATGCTATATCTGATATTTTGTATCTTATTACTGATTTGTAATATGAATTTGACTAGTTGTAATTGGGATAAGAAAGAAGAGGATAAGGAAAAGTTAGACCATACGAAGTCATCTAAGTATAGAATCTATTCGCTCCCTTTCTAGATTTGTGTTCTATTGAGACCAACATCAATATATATTATATAAAAGAAGGTATTTTCAAGACATGTACCATCCTCTTGTGAGTTTGGTTTCCAGCTTATATTTCAAGGCCTTGCCCCTCTCTCTTCCTGGCTAATCAAAAATTTGATTTGTTATCAATTTCTATTTTCTTTACAAAACAATTTTGTAAAAAAAAAATTATTAGTGAATTCTGTTATCTATGCTAAATGGAGCATTGCTTATTTTATTTATTTGAATTGATTTTTTTTGAAGTATATTTTATAACTAATTAAAAAATATATTTTATATTGTTATTTAAATATCTCACTTTTAAAAATAGGACATTAAAAAATGAAATAAAAATCATCAATATATTATATAAAAGAAGGGCTTTCAAGACAGGTGTCATCCTATGATGAGTTTGGTTTCGTGCTTATATTTCAAGGTCTTACCCTTCTCTCTTCCTGGCCAATCAAAAATCATATTTGTTATCAATTTCTACTTTCTTTAAAAAATAATTTTGTAAAAGAAGGTTTTTTCAAGATAGATGTCATCCTTTGGTAAGTTTGGTTTCTTGCTTATATTTCAAGGTTTTACCCCTCTCTCCTCCTCGCAAATCAAAAATCAGATTTGTTATCAGTTTCTATTTTCTTCACAAATTTTTTTGTAAAATTATTTTTATTAGTGGATTCCGATATCTATGCTGAGTGGAACATTGTTTTTTGATTTGAATAAATTATTTTTAAAGCATATTTTATAATTAATTAAAAACTAAAATTAAAAATATATTATATATTTTTATTTAAATATCTCACTTTAAAAATGAAAGAAATTGAAAAAAAATATTTTATTTAGAATGGATAAATAAAATTCTATTTATTACTTATTAAAATAATTCAAAATTATAATTTTGAATATTTAACAATAAGATTAATGAAATAAGCATAACTTGGTTTGAAGTGATTATTTTTTAAAGTATATTTTATAATTAATTAAAAATACATTTTATATTATTATTTAAATATCTCACTTTTAAAAATATTACATTAAAAAATGAAATGAAAAAAATTGACGTTAATCTTCAAATCAGTTAAAAAGTTAAAAAATTTGAAAAAAAATATATATTATAAAATGAAATGAAAAAAAAATTGACATTAATCTTCAATTCAATTTAAAAATGAAAAAATATTGAAAAAATATATTTTATTTTGAATGGATAAATAAAATGCTATTTATTATTTATTAAGATAATTCAAAACTATAATTTTAAATATTTAACAATAAGATTAATGAAATAAACATATTTTAATAATTTGATGTGATTTTTTTGTTATTTGTATGTATTGGGATATGAAAGGGTATTGACTGACAGTTATAGGTGGGGAGTTAAAAAATTGAAAGACTTTTTCCACTCTCAATCACTAATGTAACACCTTTTTTTCAATAATAATAATAATAATATTATTATTATTATATAGTATTTTGCCAAAATTATTTTATTATTATATAGGAATATTATGTTGTACGTATTAAATAAGTGATTTTTTAGAATTTTAATTATTTGTATTTCTTAAGGGATAATTTAGGAGTTGATTAATTATATATTTTATTGTAAAATTTAAAAGATTGATTTTATAGGATATTTTGATATTGAAACTATATTATTATATTTTGGGTTAGAAATGTGTTATTATTATTATTGGGGAAAAATATTTCGTATTATATATTTATTTAATTATTTTGGGGAAAATAGAAATGGGTCGGGAAGAGAAGGAAAATGGGTTGGGTTGACATAACCCAGTAGATTATTTTTAAGAAAGGGTCAAACAGAGTTAACCCTATCTGCCTCATTTTGAAGGGTTAGAAGAAAAATAGAGAACTTCGAGGAAGAGTACTCGAGAGATGCTTAAAAACAATAGCATTTGGCATCGGGATTATTCGGATTAACGTAACTAGGTACGAGACAAAAAAGGATTTTTGTATGTGAACTCACATGAGGAATGAGTAGAAGGAGAAAGTTCCCTAGGATTCTTAGTAATTTTATAATATTTTTTGTTTGTATATTTGGTAATTCAGATAATTTCTACTTGTATTGATGATTGTATTTCTGATATTAGCTGTTAAAAATCGATGTTCTAAGAGAGATATAAAATTAATTGAAATGTGCATGTTTGTTAGTATTAATAAGGGATTGGGATTTTGTAATTGGTATGTTGTTTTGAGAAATTGATGATTCAATTGGATTCTATATTGATTTATAAATATGATTGTTATACTATTGAGTAAAATTGAAGATCTAGATGATAATTGAATTTATTGGGATGTGCTCTGTAAGTTAGGGTTCTTGTAGATTGATGAACACCCTTAATTATATGAATTAATGAGTAATTGGGAGATTTTACTTATGGATGTACCTTACTATTTTTGTAATATCTTTCAGTGTGATTAATCAAATCAACTTTCTTTTGTTGAGTTAGGAAGTAGACATTTGGGGCTATAATTTAGACTCTAGAATTGTGTAAAAATATTAAGAACTGATTGAGTTATGAGAGTTATAAGTTCAGTCTCCATTCTAGTGGGTGAAATTTTAAATTTTGTGTTGTTAGCCATGCGAGGTGACCATAACGAAATTTTTAGGCTTCTTATTCTTCACAAAAGTTGTAGCTTTAGGTGTTATCTTTCCAATGGCTTTGGAGTCACTCAAAAAGGATGTGTATAACTCAAGTTATGGCTGTTTTAGTGAACAGAGCTCAAGCTGTCGGCATGGATTTCATCTGTTTCGATTTATTTTTTTGAAATTTATAGCTAAGTAGATGATTTTTTTAGAATTTCATGTCTTCATAAGAGTTTTAGATTATCCTCTTATATTTCTTTTGAGATAGGTTTGAGCTTATTTGCATGAGCATAATTCTCTGTGTGTTGTTTTCTTTGACAATTGTTGATGGGAGATGCATGTTATTTTGATGTTCTGAGGTGTTATCATGTGGATTGAAAACTTGTTCAAAGTTGTACGATACTATGTTGTAGAGTTATTTCATATATGTATGATGATGTGATGTGGATTCATGTATGTGAACCATTGTTTTTTGTGGATTTATCTATATTATGTATGTGATGTGGAATTGAGTTGTTGACTGTGGTGTGATGTGTTGGAACAAATGTATGCGTGGCATGACGCTGGGTGATAGAAACATGCCAAGGACAAGTAATCCAAGAGGTGATACTTTAAAAGAACCAAGAGGAATGGGATGATTTTGAAGACCTTTTCTTATATTGTATATAAACTTGTACATATTTCCCTTGTATAGGCTTATTTTTGCCTTTGTATTTGTGAGGCACTTTAATTCCTTTTATTAGTCATTGTATATTGTTTTTAGGGTGGGTTACTTGGAGACTTTAACTCCATTTAACCTCATCTTTTGATACACTCATTTTCTATTTTTTCAGCAGTAGAAGTAGGGTGGCATTTAGCAATGCTTGAGGGTATGACTAGTAATTGGGCCAGAATTGAGCCTAGGCAAAATTTTACATATTGAACTCATTTTGCTCCTAATTTTTCATAGACTTGATTTAGCTAGGTCTCATCAATTTTGGATGAACCTAACTAAACCAAATCAAACATTTTTGAAAATAATTCATGGAGTCAAATTGACCAAGGCTGCCTAGCTCCCATCCATGGCCGGAATTGCTTTCACACTTGGAAGCTTTGAGAAGCTTGTGCTACAAGCTTCTCCTTAATTTGCTTCCCAAGCAAGCTAAGTGAGAAGCTTGCTCCACAAGCCTCTTAACTAGCTTGGATGGTCAAGCCAACCAAACCATGGTTCACTTGAACCATGTTTAAGGTTAGCTTGCTCCATAAGCTACCTAATTCTATAAATTTGTAAACCTTTCATTTTCCCTCACTTTGGATGAATGAAATCAGAATTTCTAAAAGAATTCTCTCTACTCAAAGTCTCAAAACCGTGGAGAACAAGTTCTCCCTAGTTTCTTCACAAAGGTTTCCACCTTTGTGCCTTAGAGCCTCCATCTTCTACTTCTTCAAGGAGTAACCGAGCACTCCTTAGTGCTTCTTCACCATTGGAGCTTCTTCAAAGGTGATTCTTCATCATTGGCGTGTCTAACCTCAATAGAAGAAAGGGATTGAAGGTGGAACTCGAAGAATCATCTACCGTTCTTCAAGCTTGTTCCATCATTTTTGGTATCTAGAGCCTTGGTGCTCTTGAGGTTATGTGTTCTTGTCTCTTTAATTGTTTCAGTCATGTCCTAAATTCCTTACATGTCTTGATTTTGTTTGCTGTATGGATCTAGTTTTTCCACATATATTTGATGGATCCACATGTCACATGATTTGATTGGTTCATTATTTTGCTTGTTCCTTAATTCTTGAACCAATCTGGTTTTACCTTAGGCTTCATTGTGCTTGTACTTTTTATTTTTGTTGAGTCTTGCCTATTCCATAAAATGAATCCGTGATTGGATATTAACATTGTTTAGCATGTGTTTTTGGTTTTTAATTCCTAGACTAGCTTGTTTAGTCCTTTACATGTCATTAATTCCTAGACTAGCTTGTTTAACCTTTGTTTTTGTCTTGTTTTTGGTCAATTCGTTTGTGCAATTTATATACTCTTTGTACCTGACCTATATGTGCTTTTATTTTACATATTTGAGTTCTTGATTTGCTATTAGTCCTAGCAAATTTCTAAGAGTTAGGTTTCCTTAATGTTTTGCTAAAAAGTTTGTCAAAAAAATTGTGTAAACAATATTTGCCTCCTAGGACTTCTTGTGTCTTGTGTGTGGCTGAACTGTGTGAACGTTTTTTTTCCATTAAAAAAGAGGCAAAATAGAGGTATAAGTGTACTAAAAGCATTAGAAAAACAAAAGAAAAAAGTGCTTGAAAAATTTCTTAAAATTTGTACAAAAATTGTGAGCACTAGAAAAACAAATTCACTACTATACCTCTTGTTTTGTGGAAATTTTTGGCAGAAGTTTTAAACATTAAATCTAAGACTTGTACTTGCATTAAAAGGCATTAAAATCCTGTACAAAAGAAAATAAAAAGTGCAAAAAAAAGTTACAAAAAGAATCACAAAGAAAGAGTACAAGAAAAAGCCAAGGAGTAGAAAATTGTGTTTGAATTGCTCTTAGTTTTTGACATTGTGTACGCTTGCCTTTTTTTTTTTTTTTTTTTTTTTTCTGTCCAGCTACACATTGTTTGCTTTGAGTATTATTATTTTTTGTAATCTTAGGTTTTATTTTGTAATCTACTCTAGTGCCATTAATAGGTTTTCCTTTGTGTGCTAGCCTTTCTTTGGTACCTTAATTTTTGCTTGTCATTTTATTGGAATTCTTTCTAGTCTTGTCTCATCTCTTTCCACCATTTGGTGTAGCTTCTCCTAATTGTTCCTTTACAGTTTTAGCATTAATATTCCAGCAACTTAAGGTGTTTTGAGTGCTTCTTGAAGGTGTGGAAGGCCAAGTTACAAAGGAAGCCAACATTGGAAGGCTTTGTGGTAGCCTAGGAAGCTTTCTTCTCCATTGGAGGAAGGCTTCAGGAGTCCAAAAACCTAGGAATAACCAACATCAAGGTTTTTCCTAAAAGAGGAGTTAAACACTTGGAGAGTTGTTGCATCTGCAAGGAACTTGAAGAAGCAATCAAAATTTTGTGAAAATTAGAGACTAGTTTAGAGACAAAAATTTTTTGTCTCAAAATTCTTTCTAGCTAATTCCATCTCTAAAATTGTCACTACTTTAGTGGCTGAATTTTGTTTTCTAAAATTTGGTGCTGCCACTACATTTCACTTAGTGTGAATTTGTATTTCATTTGGTGTGAATTTACATTTCATTTGGTGTAAATTTGTATTTCCTTTCTTGTAAATTTTCATTTCTCTCATTTCTTGTACAAGGCCTTTTTAGGAGTGTCTTGGAGTGCCTTTGGTGCATTTCCATCTCTCCTTAGTGTTTCAACTAGGGTAATATGTGTAGTACTTGAGAGTGTGGTCCTTGGAAGTCCTTGGTACTTTCCAAGCTCTCACATAGATTTACTTGCTTTAAATGTCTAGTTTATGTTTTCTTGTCTTTAAGTTTTCAAACAATTTATGTTTTAAGCAATTTTATGTTTTCATGCAATTTATGTTTTAAGCAATTTATGTTTTCATGCAATTTATGTTTTCAAGCAATTTATGTTTTCAAGTCTTTAAGTTTTGATTGCATTTCTTACTTGTACACATTAGACACTTGCTTGTTACTTTTCTTTTTGAAAAAGAACTTTGTGAAAACATTTTTGTGCAAGGCAAAGTACAAGGGGGTTTAGAGATTTTTACTTGAAGAGGCTTGGTTATTAAGTGGCTCTTTGTAGCTCACCTCCCTCCATAGTTCAATTTGTACTCTTAGACCTCTAAGTGCCAAGTCTAGCACTTCAAAAAAAAATATTATTTTCTTAAAAACTATTTTTGTGTAAAAATACTTTTTGTTTAAAAATGTCTCAAAACTCTGACTATAGTGAAAGTGATGGCTCTACAAAAAGTCTTTCTTATATCACTAAAGAGCTAAAATCACTTAAACTATGGAGGAAGCAAGAAGCCATTCAAAAAGAGAAGGATAAAATTGAAAGAGAGGCTAAACTTGCTATCCTTGAAGAGGATTCGAGAATTCTTAGACAAGAGGAAGAAAAGCTTAAAGAAGAAATGAGAAAACAAAAGAGAAGGAGTAGAAGCACCCACTCACAATACACATCTCCTAATGAAAGCCTTAATGTGGTTGACCATTATCAACCTTCCCCTAGAAGAACTATTAAACCTAGGGAATCCAAGGTGGATCTCCTCAATTTTTTGGTAAGGATGATGTGGAAGCCTACCTTGATTGGGAGATAAAGGTAGAACAACTCTTTGCTTTCCATAGGGTAAGTGAAGAGAGGAAGGTGCCCCATGCAACCCTTAGCTTTCAAGGGCATGCAATATATTGATGGACCTCTTTGGAAAGAGAGAGGCGCCTCCACAATGATCCTCCTATCCAATATTGGAATGATCTTAGGAGTGCATTGAGGAGGAGACACATTCCCTCTTATTATGGTAGGGAGCTTATGAATAAGCACCAAAGGGTCCAACAAAAAGATATGACTATTGAGCAATATAGGCAACAAATGGAGCTATACATAATGAGGGCATGTATTAGAGAGAAGGAAACCACCACTGTAGCTAGATTCCTAAGTGGTCTTGACTTAAAGATTAGAGACCAAGTGGAGCTACTACCCTACAGGGACTTAAATGACTTAGTCCAACTTTGTGTAAGGGTAGAACAACAAATGTTACGAAAATCTTCTTCTAAAAAAGAAAGCTCCCACTCTAGATCTCATAAGAAAGACTACAAGAGGAGCAAAAATCATTTGAAAATAAAATTATTTTATAACCCTCCAAGGAATTAGCTAAGAATAAAGAAAAGAATAGAGATAAGGGTAAAGGTGCCATCACTCCACACACTAGCACAAAGACTAGTGATATCAAATATTTCAAGTGTCTAGGGAGAGGCCACATTGCTTCTCAATGCCCTACAAAGAAAGTCATGATCTTAAGGGGGCATGACACTTATAATAGTCAAGAAGAGACAACTACCTCCTCTTCAAGTGAGAGTGAGGATGAAACAAGACTTCAAACGTCCAATGTGGAGTCAGTTTATCCTTATGAAGGAGAACTCCTAATGCTTAGGAGAATCCTTAATAGTCAACTTAGTGGTACTCTATCTCAAAGAGAGAACATTTTTCATACTAGATGTAATGTTTTAAATAAAGCATGTTCTGTCAGTGTAGATAGTGGTTCATGGTGCAACTGTTGTAGCACTAGGTTGGTTAAAAAGTTGAGTTTAATTACTATGCCTCATCCTTAACCTTATCATTTACAATGGCTTAACAAGGATGGAGACATAGTAGTTAGTCAACAAGTGAAGGTCAAGTTTTCCATTGGGAAGTATGAAGACCAAGTTTTATGTGATATAGTACCAATAAAAGCTTGTCATATTTTGTTAGCAAGACCATGGCAATCTGAAAAGAAAACTATACACAATGGTCTTACTAATGAAATCAGCTTTAGTCATAAGGAAAAGAAATTTGTGCTTTATCCTCTCTCACCTCAACAAGTTGCTGAGGATCAAGAACAAATGAAAATCAAAAGAAAAGAAAAAAAAGAAAAAAAGAAATCACTTTGTGTAGGGAAGAGTAAAGAGGAAGATATATCCTCTAAGGTATTTGTGACTAAAGAGAATTGTTTTGTTACTAAAAATCCTATGAAGAAGATTCTCTTTATTCATAAAGATCTTAACTCTTACCCTCTTGCTGCCACTAGTCTTGAAGAGGAGATTCACAAATCAATTATTTTAAAGAAAAAGAATCTCAACTTCAAGATTTAGTGAAGAAGAAGTGGACTTCACTTAGTCCTACTTCTTGTGCTACTTCCTTAGTGGTGCCCAAGGTAGATAGCCCTCCTTTGTGTAGGACTCTTCCTACCTTTGTTTTTTTTTTAATAAAGCACCCAATTCTCGGAATATATTATTTGTTGGATACAACATATGAACCTTCAAGGTTCCTTGTGACAAATCCTTTTCATAACTATCCAACAAATAATATAATCCAAAATTGCTTAGGAAATTTTCTAGTTTTATTTTCCTTATTTTCTAGGAAATGCCTAGGTTACCACTTAGGGTATTTTAGGCAAGATGTTCTAGTTTTTAGGATTAAATCTTTAGTGTGTTATAGTCTTAGTTTTAGCACTCTTTTAGGATTTAGTAATATACCTAGACTATGTTTAGGAGAGGATCTTATTCATTATTTTAGAAGGTCTAGTATCATTAATTTGTTTAGGTTCTATGAAAGGATTCCTCTTAGGATATACCTTTCACATTTATTGATTGACAATATCACCTCTAATGAATGGTATTATATATTTGTAGGTGTGGGTGACTAACATGAAGACCCTCGAGATTTGAGGTCAAATTTTTTTCAAAAGGGAGGGGATGATAGAAACATGCCAAGGCCAAGGAATCTAAGAGGTGATACTTTAAAAGAACCAAGAGGAATGGGATGATTTTGAAGACCTTTTCTTATATTGTATATAAACTTGTACATATTTTCCTTGTATAGGCTTATTTTTGCCTTTGTATTTGTGAGGCACTTTATTTCCTTTTATTAGTCATTGTATATTGTTTTTGGGTGGGTTACTTGGAGACTTTAACTCCATTTAACCTCATCTTTTGATACACTCATTTTCAATTTTTTTCAGCAGTAGAAGTAGGGTGGCATTTAGCAATGCTTGAGGGTATGACTAGTAATTGGGCCAGAATTGAGCCTAGGCAAAATTTTACATATTGAACTCATTTTGCTCCTAATTTTTCATAGACTTGATTTAGCTAGGTCTCATCAATTTTGGATGAACCTAACTAAACCAAATCAAACATTTTTGAAAATAATTCATGGAGTCAAATTGACCAAGGCTGCCTAGCTCCCATCCATGGCCGGAATTGCTTTCACACTTGGAAGCTTTGAGAAGCTTGTGCTACAAGCTTCTCCTTAACTTGCTTCCCAAGCAAGCTAAGTGAGAATCTTGCTCCACAAGACTCTTAACTAGCTTGGATGGTCAAGTCAACCAAACCATGGTTCCCTTGAACCATGGTTAAGGTTAGCATGCTCTATAAGCTACCTACTTCTATAAATTTGTAAACCTTTCATTTTCCCTCACTTTGGATGAATGAAATCAGAATTTCTGAAAGAATTCTATCTTCTCAAAGTCTCAAAACCATGGAGAAAAAGTTCTCCCTAGTTCCTTCACAAAGGTTTCCAACTTTGTGCCTTGGAGCCTCTACTTCTTCAGGGAGTAACCGAGCAATCCTTAGTGCTTCTTCACAATTGAAGCTTCTTCAAAGGTGATTCTTCACCATTGGCGTGTCTAATCTCAAGAGAAAAAAGGGATTGAAGGTGGAACTTGAAGAATCATCAACCGTTCTTCAAGCTTGTTCCATCATTGGGCATGTGATGCGACAATGGTGGCTTGAGCATGACACAATGCATGATGTGTGGCAATTAGCATAGATGTATACGCGACACGACATTGGGCGTGTGATGCGATAATGGTGGCTTGAGCATGACATCGTTCTAGTTGTGTGATATGGTGGATATGGATGATTTGTGTATCAATGTGATTTGGTGATGGACGATGGGCCAAGGGCCCAATTACCAAAGCTATGACTAGGAGCATACAGGAAGGGTTGGAAAGCTTAAAGGTTAGTGGGCTCTCTAAGCCCAAGGTAATCTTCATGTGGACCACCATATCTTAAAGAGAAGGCCTTAGTTCATTTGTACATAGTTTCTTGTATAGGTTCATTTTTTCCTTTGTATTTGTGAGACACCTTATTTCTTTCTTTGTAGCATATTCTATTATGTATTTAGGGTAGGTTTGTTAGAGACTTTTTTTCCATTTTACCTTGTATTAAAGGTCATCCATTTTTACATTTTTCAATAGTAAAAGTGGGGTGGCAATTAGCAAGGTATGAGGGTGTAACTAGAAAATGGGCCAGAGTTGGGCCTAGGCCAATTTTTACATATTGGGCTTGTTTTGCTCCATATTTTCCAAGAAATTGATTTAGCTAGGTCTCTCCATCATTTGGTGAACCTAACTAAACCAATTCCAAATTATTTGGATTGGACAAGTATGGAAAATAAGCCCAAGGCCGCCTATTCCTCTCTTTGGCCGGATTTGCTTCTCACCTTTGGTACCTTTGGGAAGCTTGTGCTACAAGCTTCTAACTTGCTTCCCAAGCTACTAAGTTAGAAGCTTGCTCCACAAGCCTCCTAAACCATGATGGACGGTCAAGCTATGCCAACCATGGTTCTCTTGAACCATGGTTAAGCTTAGCTTGCTCCACAAGCTTCCCTACTCTATATAAACCTATTCCTACCATTTGAAATCACTTTTGAGTTTATGAGATCAGAATTTTCATTGAATTCTCTCTACTTCAAGAGTCTCAAATAGTGGAGAATCACCTTCTCCTTAAGTTCTTCCACAAAGGAATTCCTCCTTTGTGATTTGGTTCCTCAAGCTTCTTCCTCTTCAAGGAAGAACACCGAGCCTCCTTTGTTGCTTCAATCAAGCTTTGAAGGCATGAAGTGCTTCTACCAATCTTCATTTAGAGACCTCAAGAGAAGAAAAGGACATTGAAGGTGGAGCTTGAAGGAGAACGACAACCACACCTACAAGTTGTTCCATCATTTGGGATGTGATGATAGAATATATTGACTTAATATTGGTAAAGTTTAACATGTATGGATGTTGAAAAACTGTGATTGTATAATATGTGACATTGAAACTATTTGTGGAGATTCCTAGTGTGTTTCATATATAAATGTTTTCTTTTATCATCATACATCTTATGATTGTTTTTAGGTGAGGAAAATTTGGACATGAGTGGCATTCAAGATGTCAATAGCTAAGTCATGGGTGTGCTCTGGTAGTAATGTACACTCCAAATGCAATAAAGTTCATGGGTGTGCTCTGGTAGTATGACATCTGGGCAAGAGACTTCTAGGACATGAACTTTATTGCATTTGGAGTTTACATTTATTTCTTTGGTACATTTTATGAACTTTTATTTTCCGAAACTTTGTTTTAAATCATTTGAATATTGAAGTACATTTTGGAAGTATTATGAGAACCATTTTACCTTTATTGTTGAATTATTTCTTTATTTCTTATTATTATTTTATGTTGTGTGTTGGGGTAGAATGGATGTCACAGCTGACTATAAAATCATTTTTAATAATTAGATGCAATTTTTAATATTTGTATGTATTGGGATATAAAAGGGTATTGGCTGACATATGGGTGAGGAGTTAAAGAGTTGAAAGACTTTTCCCAAGCTCTTAATCACTGACTACAAAATCAATTTTAGTGTGCCCATTAAGTTTCTTACATTTTCTTAATTAGTGTTGTTTATGTTAAAACCTTATATATTGGTGTTTTTAGAAGCATACGTAGTTATTCAATATAAGTAGTACTTTACACTGGTTAGCGCTTAGCCATAATCTTTGAACATTAAAAACTTTATTTGCAAACATGGCATCGAGATATGATTTTATCAAGGATGTTAATGGTGGTTATGATCACAAGATATAGAGAATCAAAGTAAGGGTTATTCGATTATGGAGATTTGGTAACTTTCAGAATGTTAACAACAGTAATGCGAAACCTATGATTGAGATGGTGGTTCTTGATGAGCAGGTAATATTTAGTTCATTAATCATTATTATCTTAAGTGATCTTAAACTATAATTGTTTGGTTAATTATTTTCAGGGTGGCAAGATTCAATGCACCGTGAAGAGTTTCCATGTTTATATTTTTGAAGGTATTTTGGTAGAGGGAAATGTGTACATGATATCTAACCTCTCTGTAGCTCTGAATTCTACGAAGTTTAAACCTTCTTCCTATGAGTTTAGAATCTTTTTTAAGATAGAAACTGAGGTTCGTTTGATTGAGGATTCAACCATCCTAGTAAATTCATTTTCTTTTTGTTCATTCAATGATATTCTGAATGAAAATTGTACCTGTCTGAGGCACTCGTAATCTTCTGGTAACTGGCAGGCCGAACAAGAGCTCCGGGCGGATGCTTAAGAGGGGGGAGGTACTTGCAAAAAGTACTCTAACGCTCAAGTCAGGACAAGCACAATTCTCGAGGATAATAAATGAACAGTGACATATCTTGTTTTACGTGACCTATTTATACTACTTGTGATGGGCCCTAAACGTGGTGGGCCTCTTTTGACACCTACCAAATTAGGTAATACGGTGCTAATCAGCTAATTATACCTTAATCACGTGTTTGTCCTCATTAGTCATGATTATCGTCTTGATCAATTTGGTCTTATAGGCCGTTGGCCGAGTCGAGAGGTGTAAGTGGTGTTGACTCTTTGGGTCTCGGTCTCTTGCTGAGTCGAGGGAACGCGAGGGTAACCGGGATTGCCTTTATGTCCTGGTCATTTGTCGGGCCGATATGTCGTTGACAAGGTCAGCACGATACACTGGCCTGACCAAGCCTGTGATGGTCTTGCGAGTTTGTTGTCACGGCCTCTACCGTGTCCAGAGGCCGTACCGAACTGAGTTTGTGCTTTGGTTATATCGGCGGCCGAGATGGCCAAGACTGGTGCGTGAACAGCTTGTGTCTCGGCTAGCTCGATGGCTGATAGAGTGTCACGTGTTGTTCCACGTGGATGATAGGACCCCTCCAGTACACAAGGCCCCTAGCCTTGAGGAGCGAAGCGACGTAAAGGGTAGACGTGGCATTTCAGTTGGGTTAGAATGTGAGGAGTTGTAATCGTTGGGTTTGTAACCATTGGGCATTAATGATGGGGGACATGAAGGGTTGCCCTTCGTGGATCATTGGATCAAATTGATCCAATGGTTCAAAGAGGCCGGAGGTTTGGGATTCGTCTTAGGAAAACATTATAAATAGGCATGGTGGGGACCAATTCTAAGGTGCGTTTACGTGTTTACTTGTTCTGAGCCGACATAAAGATCAAGCTTGAGCACTTCAGAGCGAGTTACTGACTGAGACCAATTCAACTTTATTTAAGGTACGTTTCCATGGCTAATATAAATGTTGTTCGGGTTGATTCCTCTGGGGACACGAGTGGGTCTGCCAGCACGGGGTCGCATTCGAAGTCTGACCGACATCATGCTTCGGCCTCAGTGTCGAATGGTTCGGGTAGCGTTGAGATCGTCTCGGGGTTTGAGCGCACCGAGAATGGGGAGGAGTCTTCATCCATGTCGGTATCAGATGGCCGTCCCGCTACTCACAAGGTCAGATCGGCCTCTTGCCGTTTCCCTCCTATAGAAACCCCGGGTTACAAGTGGGTGCATGGGGAAGTGGGTAGCGTATACTCACGATATACCGACAGGAACTCCATAGCATTGTTCGTCTCTGCCGAGAAGTTCTTGACTTTTCCAGAAGAAGAGGAGTCGTCGTCACCCATCTTCTTTCAGCCGTGCTGGAGCGATGGGGGGCCAAATCCAAATTTCGTCTACCTGGACCAGGGAAACTGCAAGTATCAATACTTCTACGTATATGATTACCTGTTCTAAGACTTGAAGGTGACGTTTCCCTTTGATGACCTTTTCGTGGGTATCCTCCGCCTACTCAATGTAGCGCCGACCCAGCTTCATCCCAAAAGTTGGGCGACCATGCAAAGGTTCCAACAACTATGTTTGGCCCTTAGCATTAAGCCTACTCCCCTTTTATTCCTGTATTACTACTCGTCTTGGCCGACCAGGAAGGCGAAATGACTATCCCTATTTCGGAAGGCCAATTGCCTGTTACAGCTGTATACTACGTCCTACAAAAGATTCAAGGTAGGATTCCTCAAGGTGATGATTCGGCTGAGTACCGGGAAAAATTATTTTTTTGATGCCGAGGGGAAGTCACTGTTTCCCTTGTATTGGACTCGGGCACCCCGGAAGTACGACATGGTGTCGAGATCACAAATGTTCTCGGAGGAACGAGCTAATGAGGGGCAACCCATCGGGAGCGGAGCCCCCCAAGGTGTGGGGGGAGATCTGGCTACGCAAGACAAGGGCAAAGGGCCTAAGGGTGCTTCTCACCCTAAGTCGACCAAGAGAAGGGCCGAGGAGGGGAGGGCCGAGGAAGAGGCCCGAAGGCCGAAACAATCGAGGCCGACCACCATCTTTGTGCCTCCAAATCTAGTGGGGTCGAGGTTTTTTGCGTCAAACGTAAATGCTCAAGACTTCCTCAGTCAGGACCTGACGTCCGAGGCGGGGTAGGCCTGCCTCGGCCAGCTGAGCGCCACTCGGAAGTGGAGCTACTTCTGTGAGCTTCAAGTTCGCGCCCTTACTTTGGTGCAAAGCATTGGGATGGAGCCCAACTCTGAGGCTGACGAGCTTCGTTGACAGCTGGCCAACTCGGAACGGTCAATGCGTGAAGCTTTGGCTGCACTAACTAATGCGCAAACGGCCAATGCAAAGTTTCAGGCAGAGATGGACCGCTGGGGCCGAATGGCTGACGACCTGAGTTTGAAGGTTCAACGACTTGAGAACTCCTTAAAGGCTGAGATGGAGAAGGCTAATCTGATGGGCAAAGAGCTAGAGACTGAGAAGATTGCCTTCGGGGCCTACAGAGAGAAGGCTCGCAGCAAGGTTCTCTTTCAGCATGAGGCCAACTTCGCACAGGTAGCTCGGCAGGCCCGCTTCTTTGGAAGTTTCTCTCGCGACTTCCAATTTGACATGACCAAGGACTTCTTTCGGGGGGAGTTTGTGGACATGGCCCAGATCCCCTCCAATGAACGTCCTGATGCCGAGGCACCTATTCCTCACCAGGCAAGGTTGGCTGGTGAAGATGAAACGGTGTATGAGGAGGAAGCCGCTGAGGGGGAGGTCCCGACCAATGAGGAGCCCGAGGTGGCCTCATGAATTTTCTTTGTTTTTTGCTTTAATGTAATTTCTGTTTTTGTTTGGGCCTCCGTGCCCTTTTTTTTGTAATTTGGGTCGTCAACACCCCTTTATTAAATTCAGTATTTGTTTGTTCAAATATCATGTTTGTATGCTAGTTAATACATCTTAATAGAAATATGACGATAGCATAGACAACGCTCTTGGGCGATAAGAATCCCGGGAGGGAGAACTTGTATAAAAATAACTTAAGTTACATCCCTTGTCGAGAGGAGTCTCAGGAGGAGAAGGCTTGTGAAAATAATTTAAGCTGCATCCTTGGCCGAGAAGAATCTCGGGAGGGAAGACTTGTAAAAATTTAAAAAGAACTAAGCTACACCCTTGGCCGAGAGGAATCTCAGGAGGGAAGACTTGTAAATAATCTTTGAATAACCATAAAGAGTCATGAATTGTGTATTTTTATTAATGAATTGATGCCTTGTTAAAAGCCTTGCCGGCCAAAAACCCTTTTTCACGATTTTATAAGGGGAAAAAAGACCGGTTCAAGGGAAAGAGTGCATCCTAATACATTTACATGAGTGTAGATACACGAGTCAAAACCCTAACTGTAGTATGTCTCCAAATGGGTAGAGTTCCATGTCCTCAGGATGACCTTGCCAGATAGTTCCTCAAGCTTGTATGCTCCATTGTGGAGAACGTCTTGTATGCAGAACGGACTGTGCCAATTTTTTGATAACTTTCCTTCGGTGGGGTTGCATCCGGTTGCCCTCCAAACGAGATCACCTTCATGGAAGATTCTTGGCTTTAGATTGAAATTAAAGCGTCGACTCATTCGCTGTTTGCACGCCTCGGCTACAATTTGTGCTTTTTCTCGCATCTCGTTTAAGACATATAGCTCAGCGCGGAGGGAGTTGTCGTTGGATTCTTCATGAAAGTGGGTTCGCCGAAATGATGGTTCATCAACTTCTACCGGTATCATCGCATCCGAGCCGTATGCTAACCGAAAGGGAGTCTCTTTTGTACTTGATTGAGGCGTGCATCTATACGCCATAGAACTTCTAGTAATTCTTCGGCCTAGGCTCCTTTGGCTGTGCCCAACCATTTCTTCAACTCAGTGAGGATGACCTTGTTGGTTGCTTCGGCTTGACCGTTGGACTGCGGGTGCTCTACGGACGTGAACCGGTGCCAAATGCCAAGGTTTTCAAGAAAAGTGTTGAATTTTTTATCAGTGAACTGCAGGCCGTTGTTAGAGATGATAGCATAGGGAATGCCGAAACGGGTAACTATTTTCTTCCATACGAATTTCTGAATGTTGGCGGCCATGATAGTGGCAAGAGGCTTAGCCTCTATCCACTTAGTGAAGTAGTCGAAGGCCATGACAAGGAATTTACACTAGCCCTTAGCTAGTGGGAATGGGCCAAGTAGGTCAATGCCCCACAGAGCGAACGGCAACGGGGAACTGTGATGGAACTACTTGGAGAAGATTGATGTTTCTTCAAGTTGAACCATGCTAAGTCCCTTTTTCTCTTGAGGTTCTTCACACCAATGGAAGATTTGATGATTTCAAGCTCCAAAAGCTTGAAGATGCTTCCCAAAGTGGTTCGGTTTCTCTTGAAGGAGAGAAACTTGAGGAACCAAGCACAAAGGAGAAGTTCCTTTGTGAAGCTTCTAGGAGAAGGAGATTCTCCACGAAATTGGACTCTTGAAATAAGAGAATTTTTGAATTCTAAGTCTCATAAATGTCAAAAGTGATGATTACAAGAGTAGAAATAACAAATATATAGAGGTAGGTAGCTTAAGGAGCAAGCTAACCTTAACCATGGTTCACTAGGAACCATGGTAAGGTTAGTTGACCTTCTAGGTGAGTTTAGAAACTTGTGGAGCAAGCTTCTCACTTAGCTTGTTTGGGAAGCAAGCTAAGGAGAAGCTTGTAGCACAAGCTTCTCATCTCCTTGAAGGTTATAAAAGCAATTCGGTCAAAGAAAGGATACTAGGCAAGGTGGGCGGATTTGGTCTCTTTTGGCTCCTTGAATTAATTTCAAAAATGTTTGATTTGGTTTAGTTAGGTTCATCCAATGATGATGAAACCTAGCTAAGTCAAATCTATGAAAAATTAGGAGCAATATGAGTCCAATATGTAAAATTTTGCCTAGGCCCAATTCTGGCCCAATTACCAGTCACACCCTCAAGCATTGCTAAATGCCACCCCTCTTTTCCTACTGAAAAATAGAAAATGAGTGTATCAACAAAGGAGGTTAAATGGAGTCAAACTCTCCAAGTAACCCACCCTAGAATCAATATACAATGACTAATAAAAGAAACTAAAGGGCCTCAAAAATACAAAGACAAAAATAAGCCTATACAAGAGAACTATGTACATGATATTTACAACTAGAACTATGCCTTCTCTTCATGATAGAGTGGTCCAAATTGAATAGTACCTTGGGCTTGGAAAGCCCACTGGTCTTCAAGGTGTCCACTAGTCTTCAAGGTGGTCATAGCTCTAGAGATTGGGCCCTTGGCCCATGGTCCATCATCCCATTCCTCTTGGTTCCTTCAATGTATCACCTCTTGGATTCCTTGGCCTTGGCCATAGTCTATCAAACTGACACTGTGCAATTGCTCGGCTGAGGCGTGTATGAGGTTACCATGCTGTTGGCACTGCACATATTTTTTCATGTAATCGGCACAGTCAGATTTTAGGGTCAGTCAGTAGTAGCTGGCCCTTAATACCTTGGTGGCTAGTGTCCTTCCACCAGAGTGGGATCTGCAAATGCCTTCGTGATTCTCCCGGATGACATAGTCGGCCTGTTGTTAGACGAGGCATTTTAATAAGGGGGTGGAGAATCCCCTTCTATATAGTTCCCCGGACACGACAGAGTATCGTGCAGCTTGCGTTCTCAACTTCTTCGACTCGCTTGGATAGGCTGGCTCCTTGCCGTTAACAATGAACTTCAGAATGTCGGACATCCATGACTTTGGTAGTTCCTCAGCTGGCATGCATTCTTGCATCACACTTGGAGCGGGGAGCTCTAGGTGTTTGGTGGTTCGGAGTTGACCGGGCTTTCGACTACTTGCTGTAGACCCCTAAAATTGTCCGGGTCGGAAATAAAGCTTGAAGACTCTCGAAGACTGAAGGAAGATCAGCCAGAAAGACTTCCAGAAGGCCCAAGGAGGGTTCTCTATAGGTCTAGAGGTCTTAGGATAGCTAAAATAAGAAAAGTGGGAGGAATGAAGCCCAATACGGCCTCCCAGAGGTTCAGTACGGCCGTATTGAACATTTTGAACTTCAATACGGCCGCACTGAACTCAATACGGCCGTATTAAAGTTTCTGAACTTCAATACGGCTGCATTGAATTCAATACGGCTGCACTGAACTTCAATACGGCTGCACTGAACTTCAATACGGCCGTATTGAGGTTTTTTGAACTTCAATACGGCCGTATTGTAGTTCAAAACTTCAAATACGGACCGTATTGACCCCCAGAGACCGTATTGAGCCTCATCCCTATAAATATGACGTCAATGGGATGTCATTCTACACTTTTGGACTGAGTTTTAACCCTCTTCTTGAGTATTCTGGGTTTTTTTGAGCAGTGCTCTGCCTAGAAATCACTCGGAGAGTTGATTCGACGAAGTTCTTGAGTCACGAGCCATTTGCTTGAGTCTCGAACCTAGTCGAAGGGAAATCCTCCGGATTTCCATAGTTAAAATTTTATAGGAGGGAGCGAGCGGTCTTGTAGAGGGAGGGAACGCCAAAACGCTTCCCAATTTCTGTCAAGATATATAAGAAAGCACGCTTCAAAGGTTTATCTCTTTAAAGTCCCTTCTTTTACCGCTTTCTGTGTGTACATATTTAAACTGTCATCATGTAGATAGTTAATTTATAATTGCTTAGAATAAATAGGGGTAATTTAGTAATTTTGCACTATTATTTTAGAAATAATCTGTCATAGGGAACCCGAAAGGGGCGCTGTGGGGTGCTAACACCTTCCCCACGCGTAACCGACTCCCTTACTCGACTCTGGTTGTTATGGCCGAAGTCGATTTTTTGAATCGATTGCCTTAAACTTCTTTTTCCAATGTTTTGAGTAAAACATTGGTGGCGACTCCATGAACCCTTCCTTTTTATGAAAACCGCTAATCCATGGAGGGTCCCGCTTGGGATTAACATGGATTGGTGAGCCTTTTAATAAAATTGCTCGTTTGACAAGGTCTCAGTTTGAGAATAAGTCATTCTAGCCATCCATATTTTTAAACAAATAAAAGAGTCCAACCATCCTTCGCGAATGCCGAAAGCCAGTTTCGGGCCGGTGGCGACAGATGGCGACTCCACTGGGGAAGCTTCGAGAGTCAGTCCCATTGAGTGACAGATTATTTTTAACAAATAATAGTTAAAATTACTTTATTACCCCTTGCTTGTATGATAACATGTTTATCTAATTGGCTTTAATAACTGTTGTTTGTTTAATTTTCCGTAATTGTTTGAAATACAAACTGCACACGAACCTTTGCACACAACAGTTCCCTCTATACCCGGGGGCATGAGTGGTAAGCCATAGGGAGTGGATGTTAGTACGGCCGGTTGTCGAATGGGTCTATAGGTGCCCGTAGACCGTTGTCGGAAAGCATCACTCAAGGTGATAACCATGAACTCAAGTCCGACAGTGCGTTGGAGCTTTCCATCGGCTTACGACGAGAGGAATTGGGTCCCTATAATGGGGGCACCTTGGGGGCCTCAGACCGGTGAGAACAGTTAGAACCACCTTGAATATGCACTTTTCTGCAGGATACCCCTACCTCGTGATTCGCTCGTGACTGTTCGTGGATGAGTGAATTGTTTGTGCATTGTTTATGTGAAATTGTTTGAGCATACATTGCATTTCTTTAAACATACAACATTCCTATTCTTTTAAAATAAAAATAAATAGGAATAAGAATCTTCCATTGCATGGTGTTAACATCTACCTTCATCACATTCATGTAGGTAGTTTCCCTTTTCACCCAAAAAAAAATATACAAAAAACAAAATACCCAAAAAAAGGAAAAAAGGGTTATTTATCCAAACCAAGCAATATCATGCATCATCTTAGGGACATCCTAAAAACATGATAATGCTTAGTTGAATAAACACAATGCATGCATATTCATCGTCATCATCTCATATCATGCATTCTTATCAAAGATCATGGAGGGATCTAGGTTTACATTTCATACATCCCTCCTAGTAAATCATTAATAAACATTAATAAAAAGAAAAAATTAATCGATGCGTATGTTCAAAGAATGGATCGCACGCCGTTCGTTATCAAGTGTAAGCCAACAACCGTGCCAAGCGAACACACGTCAACTCCGTTGTTGGTAATCAAGACGAATAAAGGGGAAGGTCCAACACCATTAAGGATCACTGCTCCAAGACCTTTCCCCTACGAATCAAATAAGGCTGTGCCATGGATATACGACATCCATTCTTCTTCCGACAGCGATATTTCCAACATCGCTGGACTTGGGGGCATGACTAGGAGTGGCAGGATCTACACTCCCGAAGATCTTCATGATAAAGCCCCCAAGAATAAAGAAAAAGAAGAAAAGAAAACCGAGGAAAAAGAATCCGAGAAGGAGACAGACGAGCTGTTAAAGTTTATCCGACAGAGCGAGTACTCCATCGTGGATCAACTTCATAGGACGCCAGCAAAGATTACGCTGTTGTCGTTGATCCTAAGCTCCGAACCGCATCGGCAAGCTCTGTCGAAAGTCTTGAACGAGGCATATGTGTCGCACACTATCTCCCAAGACAAGTTTGAGGGGATTGTTAGTCACATCACGGCTAGTGATCACCTCACCTTCACCGATGAAGAAATCCCCGCTGGGGGACCGAATCATAACAAGCCCTTGCACATCTCTGTAAAGTGCAAGGAGTATCACATCGCTAAAGTCTTGGTAGATAATGGATCTTCCTTGAATGTGATGCCAAAAAGAACGCTCAAGCAATTGGCAATTAAGGGAGTCCAAATGCGCCCGAGCAACATGATCGTTCGAGCCTGCGATGGTTCTAAAAGAGAAGTGGTGGGAGAAATCAATCTTCCAATCCAAATTGGACCCACTATCTTTAATGTCGAATTCCAAGTGATGGACATTACTCCCGCATACAGCTGTCTCCTCGGCCGACCTTGGATTCATGATGCGAAAGCTGTACCCTCTACGCTCCACCAGAAAGTCAAGTTCATAGTGGATGACAAACTGGTGACCGTACAAGCTGAAGATGACATACTCATCAGCAAGCCATCCACCATACCTTACGTGGATGCAGCAGAGGAAGCTTTAGAAACCGCCTTCCAAGCATTGGAGATCGCCAATGTTGAAACATTTCCCCGAGAAATGAAGAAGGTAGCTCATATGCTCACCAAGAATGGATACTTGCCGGGACAAGGACTTGGCAAGGATTCCCAAGGAATTCCCGAGCTACCTATTATCAAGGATAATCCGGGGAAACAAGGGTTAGGATACAACCCTAACAAAGATCAAAGAACGAAGAGGAATTAAGATCCTTCTCGACGTTCTTTAAGCCAGATCTTCAGGAAGGCCGGTTCACAAGCGTCAAGGCCGGTCGTCGTCATCAAGTGCTCTTCTCCTTCCGATAGGGATGTGTAAACCTGATGACTATTAGAGATTACTCCTCGGGGACAGCCCGACCCCCGAGCCTCGATAGGGCACATGTTTCCACTATGATTATAATAAAATCAGTCTTCATTATTTCTTATTGCTTCTTTTCTTGCTTGCAATAAATCTCTAAACCACATTATTTAACCCTGTTTGAAAAAACATAAATGAGGTTAAAATCGTCTTAATAAAAATAAACCCGCATCTTTTTTATGTGGAAGTGTGTGTGACAACTTGGAGCACCTTTCCTTGGCCTCGACAAGTGCCATCATGGATAAAAAGAAATCCATTCAGGACAAAAATCCTAAAAAATAAAAAGCTCGGCAGGAAACCCAAAAAGGGGACTGCGCAAAAATAAGAGCAAAAGACCCGCTAGGAATCCCACAAAAGGGTGACCTAGGCAAAAATTAGGGTTGCAAAATAATGAACAAAAACAAAAGCCTGCTAAAACTCCACAAATGGGTGTTTTAGGCAAAAGTTAGGGCAATCAAAAAACAGAATAAATCCATGATGGTACCACCAACTGAATTCAACAAAGGGGCTCAAGAAAAGCTATCCAAGTTGTCAAATCACAAACGTTAATAACCAAGACGTGCTTAACTTGATAAGTGTTTAATCAAACAAGCCTAAACACTTAAGCCTACCTTTGGCCAAGCCATTCTTACAAAATCCATTTTTCAAAAAATAAATAATCCCCTCTAAAACACAAACTTTCGAAAAAAAATATATATATCCTTTCCTTCTTTTCTCTCTTGTCCCAAACGATTTTTGAATAATCTTGTGGAAACATGGAGATATAGTAGTCAATAGGAGGGTTGACACATCTTCTAAAGGAAAGGAAAATCATTTGGTTGATGACACCAAATCTCAATATAACATGCATCATTCCTCGGTTACAGAAATCGGCAGCACACAGCCCGTCTAGAGGAATGGCAAAAATCCAAACAGAGAAACGCATCGGTTAATTCTTTTAAGTGAATCAAATAGAATTAGGTGCATCATACTGCATACATGCATACAGATGATAGGTGTAATGGAAGATCACTTATTCTCTGTTTATTGAAAAAAACAAAAAATATAAACTTCAGAAAAAACAATGCGCCCGTATCATGTTCAGTACACCCGTACTAAAAACAGGGTTATGAACAAATTTTCAACTCAGTACGGGCGTACTGAAATAGATATGGCCGTATTGGCCATAAAGAAATATTCAAAGACCTCATCATGAGGCAATTGCATAAAATAGAAAAAATAGAAAATTGCTTGTGTATGACAGCAGTCAACAAAAGCCGAAAACGAAAAAAGGCAAGGATACAAACGATACTCCTCAGTTTGTACAAAATAACTGAGTCTGGAGAGGCTTGCTGAAACAATACTCATACAGAATAACTGAGCCTGGAGAGGCTCGCCGAAATAATACTCTCTCAGAATAACTGAGCCTGGAGAGGCTCGCCGAAAAAATACTCTCTCAGAATAATTGAGCCTGGAGAGGCTCGCCGAAATAATACTCTCTCAGAATAACTGAGCCTGAAGAGGCTTGCCAAAATAATACTCCTCAGAGACATTTCTGTACAGAAAAAGCCAAAACCAACAAAAAAGGCAAAAATACAGAAAAAGCCAAAATCAACAAAAAATACAGAAAAAGCCGAAATCAAAAAAAAAAAAAAAAAAAAAAAAAAAACACAGAAAAAGCCAAAATCAACAAAAAGGCAAAAACACAGAAAAAGCCAAAATCAACAAAAGGCAAAATACAGAAAATCCAACAAATTATACAGAATAACTGAGCCTGGAGAGGCTTGCCGAAATAATACTCCCACAAAATAATTGAGCCTGGAGAGGCTTGCCAAAATAATACTCTCCAAAAGACGTCTCAGCTCGCATTCTCGGGCTGAACAAAAAACCAATTCATCATACAGAATAATTGAGCCTGGAGAGGCTCGCCGAAATAATACTCCGTCATCAGAATAATTGAGCCTGGAGAGGCTTGCCGAAATAATACTCTCTCAGAATAACTGAGCCTGGAGAGGCTCGCAGAAATAATACTCCCCAGAGAAACCTCAACTTCCACTCACGGGCCAAATTCCCCAGTGAAAGCTATCAAACCAAGATCAGCAAAATTCCCCAAGGGAGGCTTGATCATCTAAACAGAATATCCAAGTCGAAAGGACTTAAACTTCCTCAGTGGAAGGTAGCTTTCCAACTCAAGCGATGAGTGAAGCTAAGCCTGAAGAGGCTTTCTAAATAATACTCTGGGATAAATAAACTTTAAATCCCCACTCGCCTACTCAGAGGCACCCCCTCAAGAAAAATCACAAAAGACAAATAATCATTCCCCAAGCGGAATCCGGCACTCAGCCGAACACCAAACATCAAGATAATTCGCCTACTCAGAGGCACTCTTTCAAAAAAGAAAAAAATCCAAAAGATCAATAACAATTCCCTAAGCGGAATTTGGCTTTTCAGCCAATCATTGAACATCAAGATGATATGCCTAACAGAAGAGGCTAATCAAAATCAATGACAAAATCCCCAGCGGATAATAGCCTACACAGAGGCAGCAAAAATCAGAAAATCAAAAAGAGTCACCCGAATAAGGATAACCGGGATACTCCACCACCGTCAAAAGGACGTCAGCCAATCATAAGGCATCGCTCACATTGGAAAGAGCATTTTCGTGTCTACACCCCAAGGAAACAGAAATTCCTCAATGGGTACCAACTACGCAATGGAAAGTTGGGACACAAGAACCTATGAGTAACTGCACATCCCCTAGACGGATCCCTGCGTTATCCAGCCCTCAGTGGCACAAAAATCAAAAAAACAATCGTCGAAACAGCATCGTGGACTGTGGAGACAAAATCATCACAAATCCCTGGAGAGGAAAAACTCACGCTACCCCGAGGTTGTCAAGAACACGGAGGTATGCAACTACCACGAGGTTGTCAAGAACACGTTGGTATACCCTGGAGAGGGAAAACTCACGCTACCCCGAGGTTGTCAAGAACACGGAGGTATGCAACTACCACGAGGTTGTCAAGAACACGTTGGTATAGCCTGGAGAGGGAAAACTCACGCTACCCCGAGGTTGTCAAGAACACGGAGGTACGCAACTACCACGAGGTTGTCAAGAACACGTTGGTATACCCTAGAGAGGGAAAACTCACGCTACCCCGAGGTTGTCAAGAACACGGAGGTATGCATGAGCCTGGAGAGGCGACGACTAATACTCACCCTGGAGAGGGCAAACTCAACCTGGAGAGGCTACTCAGCAATTTTCCACCGGAAGACACTACAAGTCGGAAGGATGGCCTTATTCCCCGGACAATTGGGTCAACTCCTTTACTTATCAACCGGTACACTAAAAGGCCGTTTGACTAAGTAAAGGGGGGGCAGCTGTAGACCCCTAAAATTGTCCGGGTCGGAAATAAAGCTTGAAGACTCTCGAAGACTGAAGGAAGATCAGCCAGAAAGACTTCCAGAAGGCCCAAGGAGGGTTCTCTATAGGTCTAGAGGTCTTAGGATAGCTAAAATAAGAAAAGTGGGAGGAATGAAGCCCAATACGGCCTCCCAGAGGTTCAGTACGGCCGTATTGAACATTTTGAACTTCAATACGGCCGCACTGAACTCAATACGGCCGTATTGAAGTTTCTGAACTTCAATACGGCTGCATTGAATTCAATACGGCTGCACTGAACTTCAATACGGCTGCACTGAACTTCAATACGGCCGTATTGAGGTTTTTTGAACTTCAATACGGCCGTATTGAATTCAATACGGCCGTATTGTAGTTCAAAACTTCAAATACGGACCGTATTGACCCCCAGAGACCGTATTGAGCCTCATCCCTATAAATATGACATCAATGGGACGTCATTCTACACTTTTGGACTGAGTTTTAACCCTCTTCTTGCGTATTCTGGGTTTTTTTGAGCAGTGCTCTGCCTAGAAATCACTCGGAGAGTTGATCCGACGAAGTTCTTGAGTCACGAGCCATTTGCTTGAGTCTCGAACCTAGTCGAAGGGAAATCCTCCGGATTTCCATAGTTAAAATTTTATAGGAGGGAGCGAGCGGTCTTGTAGAGGGAGGGAACGCCAAAACGCTTCCCAATTTCTGTCAAGATATATAAGAAAGCACGCTTCAAAGGTTTATCTCTTTAAAGTCCCTTCTTTTACCGCTTTCTGTGTGTACATATTTAAACTGTCATCATGTAGATAGTTAATTTATAATTGCTTAGAATAAATAGGGGTAATTTAGTAATTTTGCACTATTATTTTAGAAATAATCTGTCATAGGGAACCCGAAAGGGGCGCTGTGGGGTGCTAACACCTTCCCCACGCGTAACCGACTCCCTTACCCGACTCTGGTTGTTATGGCCGAAGTCGATTTTTTGAATCGATTGCCTTAAACTTCTTTTTCCAATGTTTTGAGTAAAACATTGGTGGCGACTCCATGAACACTTCCTTTTTATGAAAACCGCTAATCCATGGAGGGTCCCGCTTGGGATTAACATGGATTGGTGAGCCTTTTAATAAAATTGCTCGTTTGACAAGGTCTCAGTTTGAGAATAAGTCATTCTAGCCATCCATATTTTTAAACAAATAAAAGAGTCCAACCATCCTTCGCGAATGCCGAAAGCCAGTTTCGGGCCGGTGGCGACACTTGCCAGCTGTGCCAATTGGTCGGCTCGTTTGTTATTGTGCGTGGTGTGTGGCGAACCTGGACATCATTGAATCGACTACTCATACCCTGAAAGAGGTGGTAGTATTTCAGGAGGTTGGAGTCTTTAACCTGAAAATTGTTGTTGACTTGCTCGTTGAATGCTTTGGAGTCAGTCCAGCATATCATCTTCTTCACCCCTATCTCGCCCGCTAGCCTCAATCCGGCGAGCAATGCTTCGTACTCGGCCTGGTTGTTAGACGCCCGGAAGCTGAAATGTAATGATTGTTCCAAGGCAATCCCGTGACAAATTTCGTTTTGTCCTTGTCTTGGGGGTGCATTCATATCTGGTTATATCCGAAATATGCATCAAGGAATGTCAAGAAATTATGGCCGACCGCACCGTCAATGAGTCGGTCGATGTTCGACAGGGGATAGGCGTCTTTCGGGCATGCCTTGTTCAAGTCAGTGTAGTCTGTACACATCCGCCATTTGCCATTTGGCTTCTTGACCATCACAACATTGGCCAACCACGTAGTGTAGTGAACTTCTCGAATAAATCCCACATCTAGAAGCTTAGAGACCTCATCCTCTATCGCTTTCTTTCTCTCTTCCCCCGTTTTTCTCTTTTGCTGGGCGACCGATTTCACCTCTCGGCAAATTGAGAGCTTATGACATAAGAAGTCTGGATTGATTCCGGGCATGTCGGGCGGCTGCCATGCAAAGAGGTCCTTATTTTCCCTAACAACTCGTTGTATCTGTCGCTTGGCTTGCTCGGATAAGTTGGACCCAAGATAGGTGACATGAGAGTCTGTCGGCCTAATGATGAATGGTTGCCTATCTTCGATCAGCTCGACCCTTTCATCTTGCTCTATGCGAGGGTCGAAGTCCACGACCAGGAGATCAAGTCCTTGTGCGACCGTATTCACAGGCTTGAGCTTGCGTGGTTTTATTTCTTCAAGGTGTGGTAGGCGAAGACTAGCAAAGTAACACTCCCTTGTCGCCTTCTAGTCAGCATGGACGGTGATTATTCGTCCCATCTCGAACGGGAATTTCATTCCTAAGTGCGGAGTTGACACGATCGCACCTAGTTTGTTCAAGGATGGCCTTCCTAGAAGTATATTGTAGGACGTGTTGGCGTGTACAACTACATATTTTATCGAGATGTCTCAGTATTCGGTCCCATTGAAATAGAAGTGTGTGGATAACTTGATATACCCCTTGTTGTGTACACGCTCACCAGAGAATCCAACTAATGGTTCGTTGTATGGTACCAATTCGGCCTCGAGAATGCCAAGCTGTTTGAAAGTGTTCAATAAAGAATGTCGGTAGAGCTTCCTTGGTCAACTAGCGTCTTTCGGACGATGCAGTTGTGAATTTCAACGCTGATTACCATTGGATCATCCTGGTCAGGGTCAATACCTTTAAAGTCGGCTTTAGTAAAGGTAATGGTCGGCAATCTTCGTTGGACCTTTTCGATGGCGTGTGCGGTCCGGACAGCTCTCAAGTGTCTCTTTTGAGCCGAGGAGGTGGAACCTCCTCCTGCGAATCCACCGACAATGGTGTTTATGACCCTTCGGGGCTGGGTTGCCTGTTCTTCTTCCTTTCGTCCCCTCGATCGGCTGCGTTCCCTATAAGGACACCTTTTGGACCTTTCTCCTTCTGGGCGATCATGGAGACGCGGACGATCACCGTACCAGGGCGAGGAAAGCCTGTCAACAAAGCATTGGAGCTGCCCTTGTTTGACCAAATCTTCGATCTTGTCTTTCAGGGCTGAACATTCCTCAGTCGAGTGGCCCTGATTGCGGTGGAACTTACATGATTTGGTTGTGCCAGTGCGCGAAGGGGTCGAGGCTCTCTTTAGTACTGCCAAAACTTCTAACGCAAGTGCCTGCTCTAGGATGGCCGATCAACTAGCATTCAGTGGAGTGTAATGCGAGTACCTCGAACCGCGAGAGGGTTTTTCTTGGGGGACAAGGTCCTTCAAGCAGTTCCAGTATGAGCTTTTGACTGGCTTTTTGGCTTTGGTAGTCACCTCTGCCCTAGCCTGGTTACGGAACTCAACAAGTTATTCCATTTGCATATACTTGTCAGCACGTCGTCGCAAGTCATCTATATTAGTCGGCGATTTCTTGCAGATACTGTTGGCAAAAGCTCTCGGTTTCAGGGCGGTGGTGAGGTGGTGGAGGGCCACGGTGGGGTTCAAGTCTCGAATTTCCAGTGTTGCTTTGTTGAATCGGCTCATGAAAGTTTGAAGAGATTCCTTCTTCTCTTGCCGAATGCTCACCAAGGCCAGGGAGGTCAGCTGGTGGGGCCGTCGGCTAGTGGCGAATTGGATAGTGAATTGGGATGCCAACATGTTGAACGAGTTGATCAAGTTGGTCGAGAGTCGTGTGAACTAACTTAACGCTCGTCCTTTCAAAGATGTTGGGAAGATTCGGCATAAAGCAGTGTCATCAGTTGTGCTGAGAGTGACTTGGGTGAGAAAAACGTCCACATGCTCGTCGGGATCGGTCATCCTGTCATACTTATCCAATGGGAGGGACTTCTAGTGGTCGAGGAGGGAAGTTTGCATGATGTTTGGTGTGAATGGGTGTCGGTGTGCTCCGATCGGCGAGCTGTGCATCGGTCGGCAGGGAGTTTGGACAGTCGAAGCATGATTTCTCAGGGCGATGGCAGAGGTATGAGGGAGAGAGGTGTGATGTCTGAGCGAGTGGAATGACCCCTGGTGTGCGTTCGGGTTGGCTGAGAGGGCTTCCATGTGGGGTCTTGGTTCTTCAGGGTAGCATTTTCCTCCCTCAAGGTGGCCATTTCCCGCGCATCTTTTTCTCTCTGTTGTCTCATGGCTGCCATCTCTTCCTTTAACTGTCGCACCATCTCCGAGAGGTTCGTCTCATCAACTACCTCGACGTGGTCCTCATCGGATCGATGATCTTCTTCAGATCAGTGGTCTTTAGTGTTTGTCTTCCTTGTCTTTGCCATGGTGTTATCCCTTAGTTTGTCTTCTTAAGTTTCTCGGTTTGGGCCCACGGTTGGCGCCAAAATGTACCTGTCTAAGGGCACACTTGTAATCTCCTGGTAGCTAGAGGGCCGAACGAGAGCTCTAGGCAGATGCTTCAAAGGGGGAAGGTACCTGCAAAAGACACTCCGACGCTCAAGTCAGGACAAGCACAATTCTCGAGGGTAATAAATGAACAATGACATACCTGTCGCCACCGGCCCGAAACGGGCTTTCGGCATTCGCGAAGGATGGTTGGACTCTTTTATTTGTTTAAAAATATGGATTGCTAGAATGACTTATTCTCAAACTGAGACCTTGTCAAACGAGCAATTTTATTAAAAGGCTCACCAATCCATGTTAATCCCAAGCGGGACCCTCCATGGATTAGCGGTTTTCATAAAAAGGAAGGGTTCGTGGAGTCGCCACCAATGTTTTACTCAAAACATTGGAAAAAGAAGTTTAAGGCAATCGATTCAAAAATCGACTTCGGCCATTACAACCAGAGTCGGGTAAGGGAGTCGGTTACGCGTGGGGAAGGTGTTAGCACCCCACAGCGCCCCTTTCGGGTTCCCTATGACAGATTATTTAAAAATAATAGTGCGAAATTACTAAATTACCCCTATTTATTCTAAGCAATTATAAATTAACTATCTACATGATGATAGTTTAAATATGTACACACAGAAAGCGGTAAAAGAAGGGATTTTAAAGAGATAAACCTTTGAAGCGTGCTTTCTTATATATCTTGACAGAAATTGGGAAGCGTTTTGGCGTTCCCTCCCTCTACAAGACCGCTCGCTCCCTCCTATAAAATTTTAACTATGGAAATCCGGAGGATTTCCCTTCGACTAGGTTCGAGACTCAAGCAAATGGCTCGTGACTCAAGAACTTCGTCGGATCAACTCTCCGAGTGATTTCCAGG
This sequence comes from Cajanus cajan, assembly GCF_000230855.2. Classification (NCBI taxonomy): domain Eukaryota; kingdom Viridiplantae; phylum Streptophyta; class Magnoliopsida; order Fabales; family Fabaceae; genus Cajanus; species Cajanus cajan. The sequence goes on along the minus strand of NC_138521.1, from coordinate 44,412,564 downwards.
CAGAGCACTGCTCAAAAAAACCCAGAATACTCAAGAAGAGGGTTAAAACTCAGTGTAAAAGTGTAGAATGACGTCCAATTGACGTCATATTTATAGGGATGAGGCGCAATACGGCCTCTGGGGGTCAATACGGTCCGTATTTGAAGTTTTGAACTACAATACGGCCGTATTGAATTCAATACGGCCGTATTGAAGTTCAAAAAACCTCAATACGGCCGTATTGAAGTTCAGTGCAGCCGTATTGAAGTTCAGTGCAGCCGTATTGAATTCAATGCTGCCAGAAACTTCAATACGGCCGTATTGAGTTCAGTGCGGCCGTATTGTAGTTTAAAATGTTCAATACGGCCGTACTGAACTTTTGGGAGGCCGTATTGGGCTTCATTCCCTCCACTTTCTTATTTTTTGCTACTCTAAGACCTCTAAACCTACAGATTGTCATCCTAGGGTCTTCCAGGGTCTTCCAGGAGTCCTTCCGGCTGACTTTCCTTTGGTCTTCGAGAGTCTTCAAGCTTTATTTCCGACCCGGACAATTTTAGGGGTCTACAGCTGCCCCCCCTTTACTTAGTCGGACGGCCTTTTGGTGTACCGGCTGACAAGTAAAGGAGTTGACCCAATTGTCCGGGTGATGTGCCAACCTTCTGACTTGTAGCGTCTTCCGGTGGAAAATTGTTGAGTAGCCTCTCCAGGTTGTTTGCATACCTCGGCGCTTCTGACAACCTCGGTAGCTAAGTTTACCCTCTCCAGGGTCAACTTCACTCGACGCCCGAGCCGGAAGCTGAACACCAACGTGCCTCTGACGACGCTGATGGTTGAGTACTGTCTCTCCAGACCTTGAGTACCGTCTCTCCAGACTCTGAGTACCGTCTCTCCAGACTTTGAGTACCGTCTCTCCAGACTTTGAGTACCGTCTCTCCAGACTTTTGAGTACCGTCTCTCCAGACTTTGAGTATCGTCTCTCCAGATTCTGAGTACCGTCTCTCCAGACTTTGAGTACCGTCTCTCCAGACTTTGAGTATCGTCTCTCCAGACTTTGTTTGAGTACCGTCTCTCCAGACCTTGTTTGAGTACCGTCTCTCCAGACTTTGTTTGAGTACCGTCTCTCCAGACCTTGTTTGAGTACCGTCTCTCCAGACCTTGTTTGAGTACCGTCTCTCCAGACCTTGTTTGAGTACCGTCTCTCCAGACCTTGTTTGAGTACCGTCTCTCCAGACCTTGTTTGAGTACCGTCTCTCCAGACCTTGTTTGAGTACCGTCTCTCCAGACCTTGTTTGAGTACCGTCTCTCCAGACCTTGTTTGAGTACCGTCTCTCCAGACTTTGTTTGAGTACCGTCTCTCCAGACTTTGTTTGAGTACCGTCTCTCCAGACTTTGTTTGAGTACCGTCTCTCCAGACTTTGTTTGAGTACCGTCTCTCCAGACTTTGTTTGGTCTCTGATGACCTAGGCAACTGAGTTTGCCCTCTCCAGGGTCTGCGTCCGTGTCTTCTGATCACTTCGGCAATGCGAGTTTACCCTCTCCAGGGATCTGAGATGATTTTTTTGTCTCCACAGTCCACTATGCTGCTTCGACGTTTTTCTGATTTTGTGCCACTGAGGGCTGGATAACGCAGGGATCCGTCTAGGGGATGTGCATTCATTCATAGGTTCTTGTGCCCCAACTTGCATTTGCATAGTTGGTACCCATGGGGAATTTCTGACTCCTTGGGGTGTAGACACAGATGCTCTTCTTGATTTGAGCGATGCCTTATGTTTGGCTGACGTCCTTTTGACGTAAGTGGAGTATCCCGGTTATCCTTATTCGGGTGTCTCTCTTTGATTTTTCTGATTTTTGTAGCCTCTGTGTAGGCTATTATCCACTGGGGGATTCTGGATGTTGATTTTGATTTTGTCTCCACAGTCCACGATGCTGCTTTGACGATTGTTTTTGATTTTTGTGCCACTGAGGGCTGGATAACGCAGGGATCCGTCTAGGGGATGTGCAGTTACTCATAGGTTCTTGTGTCCCAACTTTCCTTTGCATAGTTGGTGCCCATTGAGGAATTTCTGTTTCCCTGGGGTGTAGACACGAAGATGCTCTTTCTGAGATGAGCGGTGCCTTATGATTGGCTGACGTCCTTCCGACGATGGTGGAGTATCCCGGTTATCCTTATTCGGGTGACTCTTTTTGTTTTTCTGGTTTTGTCGCCTCTGTGTAGGCTGTTATCCGCTGGGGGATTTTGTCATTGATTGTGATTAGCCTCTTCTGTTAGGCAGATCATCTTGATGCTTGATGTTTGGCCAAGAGCCGGATTCCGCTTGGGGAATGATTATTGATCTTTTGATTTTTTTTTCTTTTTGTAGGAATGCCTCTTGAGTAGGCGACTGGGGATTTGGGGATCTTATGTATCCCAAAGTATTATTTAGAAAGCCTCTTCAGGCTTAGCTTCACTCTTCGTTTGAGTTGGAAAGCTATCTTCCACTGAGGAAGTCTAAGTCCTTTGACTTGGATATTTTGTTTGGATCATGCTTCCGTTGGGGAATTTTGCTGATCTCGCTTTGATAGCTTTCACTGGGGAATTTGGCCCGTGAGTGGAAGCTGAGATATCTCTGGGGAGTATTATTTCGGCGAGTCTCTCCAGGCTCAATTATTCTGAGAGAGTATTATTTCGGCGAGCCTCTCCAGGCTCAATTATTCTGTGGGAGTATTGTTTCGGCAAGCCTCTCCAGGCTCAGTTATTCTGCATGAGTATTGTTTTTTGTTCAGCCCGAGAATGCGAGCTGAGACGTCTTTTGGAGAGTATTATTTCGGCAAGCCTCTCCAGGCTTAATTATTTTGTGGGAGTATTTTTTCAGCAAGCCTCTCCAGGCTCAATTATTCTGTGGGAGTATTATTTCGGCAAGCCTCTCCAGGCTCAGTTATTCTGTGGGAGTATTGTTTCGGCAAGCCTCTCCAGGCTCAGTTATTCTGCATGATGAATTGGTTTTTTTGTTCAGCCCAAGAATGCAAGCTGAGATGTCTTTTTGGAGAGTATTATTTTGGCAAGCCTCTCCAGGCTCAGTTATTCTGTATAATTTGTTGGATTTTCTGTATTTTTGCCTTTTTGTTGATTTTGGCTTTTTCTGTGTTTTTGCCTTTTTTGTTGATTTTGGCTTTTTCTGTGTTTTTGCCTTTTTTGTTGATTTTGGCTTTTTCTGTACAGAAATGTCTCTGAGGAGTATTATTTTGGCAAGCCTTTTCAGGCTCAGTTATTCTGAGAGAGTATTATTTCGGCGAGCCTCTCCAGGCTCAGTTATTCTGAGAGAGTATTATTTCGGCGAGCCTCTCCAGGCTCAGTTATTCTGAGAGAGTATTATTTCGGCGAGCCTCTCCAGGTTCAATTATTCTGAGAGAGTATTATTTCGGCGAGCCTCTCCAGGCTCAGTTATTCTGAGAGAGTATTATTTCGGCGAGCCTCTCCAGGCTCAATTATTCTGAGAGAGTATTATTTCGGCAAGCCTCTCCAGGCTTAGTTATTCTGAGAGAGTATTATTTTGGCGAGCCTCTCCAGGCTCAATTATTCTGAGAGAGTATTATTTCGGCGAGCCTCTCCAGGCTCAGTTATTCTGTACAAACTGAGGAGTATTGTTTGTATCCTTGCCTTTTTTCGGTTTCGGCTTTTGTTGACTGCTGTCATACACAAGCAATTTTCTATTTTTTCTATTTTATGCAATTGCCTCGTGGTAAGGTCTTTAAATGTGCAACTAATATGTGTGATGCACGCGATGCAAGTTTTTATTTTTGTTCTTTTATTTAGAAAAGTGAATGGCTCTCCCTATCCTCTTCTTCTTGGAGGAATTTTTGTCATCGACGTGAGGGAGGATTTCTGTTATTGCCAATACGGCCGTTATTCATTTCAGTATGCCCGTATTGAATTGAAAATTTTGTTCATAACCCTAATTTTGGTACGGGCGTACTGAACATGATACGGGCGTATTGTTTTTTTGAAGTTTATATTTTTTGTTTTTTTTTCAATAAACAGAGAATAAGTGATCTTCCATTACACCTATCATCTGTATGCATGTATGCAGTATGATGCACCTAATTCACTTTTCAAAAGAATTAACCGATGCGTTTCTCTGTTTGGATTTTTGCCATTCCTCTAGACGGACTGTGTGCTGCCGATTTCTGTAACCGAGGAATGATGCATGTTATATTGAGATTTGGTGTCATCAACCAAATGATTTTCCTTTCCTTTAGAAGATGTGTCAACCCTCCTATTGACTACTATATCTCCATGTTTCCACTAGATTATTCAAAAATCGTTTGGGACAAGAGAGAAAAGAAGGAAAGGATTTTTTTTTTCGAAAGTTTGTGTTTTAGAGGGGATTATTTATTTTTTGAAAAATGGATTTTGTAAGAATGGCTTGGCCAATGGTAGGCTTAAGTGTTTAGGCTTGTTTGATTAAACACTTATGAAGTTAATAAAATCTTGTTTATTGACGTTGTGATTTTGACAACTTGGATAGCTTCCTTTGAGCATTTCTTTTTGAATTCGGCTCATGGTACCATCATGGATTTCTTTTGCTTTTTGATTGTCCTTATTTTTGCCTAAAACACCTCTTTGCGGCGTTTTAGCGGACTTTTGATTTTTGTTCATTTTTGCAACCCTAACTTTTGCCTAGGTCACCCTTTCGTGGGATTCCTAGCGGGTCTTTTGCTCTTATTTTTGCGCAGCCCCCTTTTTGGGTTTCCTGCCGAGCTTCTTTTATTTTAAAGGATTTTCTTTTTATCCATGATGGCACTTGTCGAGGCCAAGGAAAGGTGCTCTAAGTTGTCACGCACACTTCCACATAAAAATGATGCGGGTTTATTGTTATTAAGACAATCTTAACCTCATTCATGCTTATTCAAACAGGGTTAAAAATAATGTGGTTTAGAGATTTATTGCAAGCAAGAAAAGAAGCAATAAGAAATAATAAAGAATGATTTTATTATAATCATAATGGAAACATGTGCCCTATCGAGGCTCGGGGGTCGGGCTGTCCCCGAGGAGTAATCTCTAATAGTCATCAGGTCTATACATCCCTATCGGAAGGAGAAAAACACTTGACGACGACGACCGGCCTTAACGCTTGTGAACCGGCCTTCCTAAAGATCTGGCTTAAAGAACGTCGAGAAGGATCTTGGTTTCTCTTCGTCCTTTGATCTTTATAAGGGTTGTATCCTAACCCTTGTTTCCCCGGATTATCCTTGATAATGGGTAGCTCCGGGATTCCTTGGGAGTCCTTGCCTAATCCTTGTCCTGACAAGTATCCGTTCTTGGTGAGCATGGAGGCTACCTTCTTCATTTCTCGGGGAAACGTTTCGACATTGGCGATTTCCAATGCTTGGAAGGCGGTTTCTAAAGCTTCCTCCGCTGCATCCACGTAAGGTATGGTGGATGGTTTGCTGATGAGTATGTCATCTTCAGCTTGTACAGTCACCAGTTTGTCACCCACTATGAACTTGACTTTCTGGTCAAGCGTAGAGGGTACAGCTTTCGCATCATGAATCCAAGGTCGGCCGAGGAGACAGCTGTATGCGGGAGTAATGTCCATCACTTGGAATTCGACATTAAAGATAGTGGGTCCAATTTGGATTGGAAGATTGATCTCTCCCACCACTTCTCTTTTAGAACCATCGAAGGCTCGAACGATCATGTTGCTCGGGCGCATTTGGACTCCCTTGATTGCCAATTGCTTGAGCGTTCTTTTTGGCATCACATTCAAGGAAGATCCATTATCTACCAAGACTTTAGCGATGTGATACTCCTTGCACTTTACAGAGATGTGCAAGGGCTTGTTATGATTCGGTCCCCCAGCGGGGATTTCTTCATCGGTGAAAGTGAGGTGATCATTAGCCGTGATGTGACTAACAATCCCCTCAAACTTGTCTTGGGAGATAGTGTGCGACACGTATGCCTCGTTCAAGACTTTCAACAGAGCTTGTCGATGCGGTTCGGAGCATAGGATCAACGACAACAGAGTGATCTTTGCTGGCGTCTTATGAAGTTGATCCACGATGGAGTACTCGCTCTGTCGGATATATTTTAACAGCTTATCTGTCTCCTCCTCGGATTCTTTGTTTTCCTCGGTTTTCTCTTCTTTTTCTTTTCTTTTATTCTTGGGAGCTTCATCATGAAGATCTTCGGGAGTGTAGATCCTGCCACTCCTAGTTATGCCCCCAAGTCCAGCGATGTTAGAGATATCGCTGTCGGCAGAAGAATGGATGTCGTATATCCATGGCACAACCTTATTTGATTTGTAGGGAAAAGTTCTTGGAATAGTGATCCTTAACGGTGTTGGACCTTCCCCTTTGTTCGTCTTGATTACCAACAACGGAGTTGACGTGTGTTCGCTTGGCGCGGTTGTTGGCTTACACTTAATAACAAATGGTGTGCGATCCATCTTGAACATACGCATCGATTTAATCCTTTCTTTTTATTAATGTTTATTAATGATTTACTAGGAGGGATGTATGAAATGTAAACCTAGATCCCTCCATGATCTTTGATAAGAATGCATGATATGAGATGATGACGTTGAATACGCATGCATTGTGTTTATTCAACTAAGCATTATCATGTTTTTAGGATGTCCCTAAGATGATGCATGATATTGCTTGGTTTGGATAAATAATATTTTTCTTTATTTTTCTTTTGGGCATTTTTGTATTTTTTGGGTGAAAAGGGAAACTACCTACATGAATGTGATGAAGGTAGATGTTAACACCATGCAATGGAAGATTCTTATTCCTATTTATTCTTATTTTTAAAAGAATAGGAATGTTGTATGTTTAAAGAAATGCAATGTATGCTCAAACAATTTCACATAATCAATGCACACACAATTCACTCATCCACGAACAGTCACGAGCAAATCACGAGGTAGGGGTATCCTGCAGAAAAATGCATATTCAAGGTGGTTCTAACTGTTCTCACCGGTCTGAGGCCCCCAAGGTGCCCCCATTATAGGGACCCAATTCCTCTCGTCGTAAGCCGATGGAAAGCTCCAACGCACTGTCGGACTCGAGTTCATGGTTATCACCTTGAGTGATGCTTTCCGACAACGGTCTACGGGCACCTATAAACCCATTCGACAACCGGCCGTACTAACATCCACTCCCTATGGCTTACCACTCATGCCCCCGGGTATAGAGGGAACTGTTGTGTGCAAAGGTTTGTGTGCAGTTTTTATTTCAAACAATTGCGTAAAATTAAACATACAACAGTTATTAAAGCCATATAAATAAAGCATGTTATCATACAAACAAGGGGTAATAAAGTAATTTTAACTATTATTTGTTAAAAATAATCTGTCACTAAATGGGACTGACTCTCGAAGCTTCCCCAGTGGAGTCGCCATCTGTCGCCACCGGCCCGAAACGGGCTTTCGGCATTCGCGATGGATGGTTGGACTCTTTTATTTGTTAAAAAATATGGATTGCTAGAATGACTTATTCTCAAACTGAGACCTTGTCAAACGAGCAATTTTATTAAAAGGCTCACCAATCCATGTTAATCCCAAGCGGGACCCTCCATGGATTAGCGGTTTTCATAAAAAGGAAGGGTTCGTGGAGTCGCCACCAATGTTTTACTCAAAACATTGGAAAAAGAAGTTTAAGGCAATCGATTCAAAAATCGACTTCGGCCATGACAACCAGAGTCGGGTAAGGGAGTCGGTTACGCGTGGGGAAGGTGTTAGCACCCCATAGCGCCCCTTTCGGGTTCCCTATGACAGATTATTTAAAAATAATAGTGCGAAATTACTAAATTACCCCTATTTATTCTAAGCAATTATAAATTAACTATCTACATGATGATAGTTTAAATATGTACACACAGAAAGCGGTAAAAGAAGGGATTTTAAAGAGATAAACCTTTGAAGCGTGCTTTCTTATATATCTTGACAGAAATTGGGAAGCGTTTTGGCGTTCCCTCCCTCTACAAGACCGCTCGCTCCCTCCTATAAAATTTTAACTATGGAAATCCGGAGGATTTCCCTTCGACTAGGTTCGAGACTAAAGCAAATGGCTCGTGACTCAAGAACTTCGTCGGATCAACTCTCCGAGTGATTTCTAGGCAGAGCACTGCTCAAAAAAACCCAGAATACTCAAGAAGAGGGTTAAAACTCAGTGTAAAAGTGTAGAATGACGTCCAATTGACGTCATATTTATAGGGATGAGGCGCAATACGGCCTCTGGGGGTCAATACGGTCCGTATTGAAGTTTTGAACTACAATACGGTCGTATTGAATTCAATACGGCCGTATTGAAGTTCAAAAAACCTCAATACGGCCGTATTGAAGTTCAGTGCAGCCGTATTGAAGTTCAGTGCAGCCGTATTGAATTCAATGCAGCCGTATTGAAGTTCAGAAACTTCAATACGGCCGTATTGAGTTCAGTTCGGCCGTATTGTAGTTTAAAATGTTCAATACGGCCGTACTGAACTTTTGGGAGGCCGTATTGGGCTTCATTCCCTCCACTTTCTTATTTTTTGCTACTCTAAGACCTCTAAACCTACAGATTGTCATCCTAGGGTCTTCCAGGGTCTTCCAGGAGTCCTTCCGGCTGACTTTCCTTTGGTCTTCGAGAGTCTTCAAGCTTTATTTCCGACCCGGACAATTTTAGGGGTCTACAATACCTTGTGTTACGTGACCTATTTATACTACTTATGATGGGCCCTGAACGTGGTGGGCCTCTTCTGACACCTAGGGATGGCAACGGGCGGGTCAGGTACAGGTTTTATGATACCCGTCCTCGTCCCCGCGATACAAACTCATCCCCGTACCCGTACTCGTACCCGTACCCGTAAAAAATTATTATTATTTTTTTACAAAAAAAATATATAATATTTTAAAATTATTTTTCTATTATATTATAATTATAATTAGATTATTTCTTTATCTCATATTTTAATCAAGAGATTTCTTAATAATTACACAACTATAAATATTTCACATTATAATAAATAATTACACATAATAAAATATTAATTTTTTTTAATATAATTAAATCGGGTACGGGTACGGGTACGGGTACGGGGCGGGTATGTATATACCCATACCCGTACCCGTACCCAGTTTAATTTATCGGGTTTTAACCGTACCCGGTCAAATCGGGTATTCCCCGTCAAAGTCGGGACGAGTTCGGGTATTACCCACGGGTACGGGTTTATTTGTCATTGTCGCCACCGGCCCGAAACGGGCTTTCGGCATTCGCGAAGGATGGTTGGACTCGTTTATTTGTTTAAAAATAGTGGATTGCTAGAATGGCTTATTCTCAAACTGAGACCTCGTCAAACGAGCAATTTTATTAAAAGGCTCACTAATCCATGTTAATCCCAAGCGGGACCCTCCATGGATTAGTGGTTTTCATAAAAGGAGGGTTCGTGGAGTCACCACCAATGTTTTACTCAAAACATTGGAAAAAGGGATAAGGCAATTGATTTAAAAATCAACTTTGGCCACTACAACCAGAGTTGGGTAAGGGAGTCGGTTACGCGTGGGGAAGGTGTTAGCACCCCACAGCGCCCCTTTCGGGTTCCCTATGACAGATTATTTTCTAAAATAACAGCGTAAAATTACTAAATTACCCCTATTTATTCTAAGCAATTATAAATTGACTATCTACATGATGACAGTTTAAATATGCACACAGAAAGCAGTAAAAGGAAGGATTGAAGGGAAACCTCTTGAAGCGTGCTTTTATATATTGCAAAGAACTGGGAAGCGTTTTGGCGTTCCCTCGCTCTACAAGCCCGCTCCTCGCTCTCCTAGAACAAAATTTTAACTAAGGGAATCAAAAAGATTTCCCCTCGACTAGGTTCGATCCTCAAGCAAAATGGCTCGGGGCTCAAGAACTTCGTCGGATCAACTCTCCGAGTGATTTCTAGGGCAGAACACTGCTCAAAAACCCCAGAATACTCAAGGAGAGGGTTGAAACTATCTAAAAAAGTGTGGAATGACGTCCAATTGACGTCATATTTATAGGGAATAGGCGCAATACGGCCTACAGGGGCAATACGGCCGTATTGAAATTTTTGAACTTCAATACGGTCGTATTGAAGTTCAATACGGTCGTATTGAAATTCAGAAATTTCAATGCGCCCGTATTGAGTTCGCTGCGGTTGTATTGAAGTGTCAATACGGTCGTATTGACTTCAGTACGACCGTATTGAAGTGTCAATACGGTCGTATTGACTTCAGTACGGCCGTATTGAAGTTTCAGAAACTTCAATACGCCGTATTGAGTTTCGCTGCGGCCGTGTTGAAGCTTCAATACGGCCGTATTAAGTTCAGTACGGCCGTATTGGGCTTTTTCCCTCCACTTCCTTATTTTGAGCTATTCTAAGACCTCTAGACCTACAGAGAACCCTCCTAGGGCCTTCGAGGAGTCCTTCTGGCTGATTATCCTTCAGTCTTCGAGAGTCTTCAAGCTTTATTTCTGACCCGGACAATTTTAGGGGTCTACAGCTGCCCCCCCTTTACTTAGTCGGACGGCCTTTTGGTGTATCGGCTGACAAGTAAAGGAGTTGACCCAATTGTCTGGGTATTGTGCCGACCTTCTGACTTGTAGCGTCTTCCGGTGGAAAAATGTTGAGTAGCCTCTCCAGGTGGGTGCATACCTCGGCGCTTCTGACATCCTCGGTAGCTGAGTTTACCTTCTCCAAGGTCAACTTCACACGACGCCCGAGCCGGAAGTTGGACATCAACGCGCCTCTGATGACGCTGATGGTTGAGTACCGCCTCTCCAGGCTTAGCTTCACTCTTTGTTCGAGCCGGAAGCTAAGTATCCTTGTGACGACGGTGAGCAGTGTGAGTTTTGCCTCTCCAGGCCTTGCTTTGCTTGTTGCCCAAGCTGGAAGCTGTAAGTACCGTCTCTCCAGGCTTAGCTTCACTCTTTGTTTGAGCCGGAAGCTAAGTACCTTTGTGACAACGGTAAGCGGTGAGTACCCCTTTTCCAGAGATAGCTTCGCTCATTGCCCGAGCCGGAAGCTGCATACCTCCGTGTTTGTGACGACGGGGTAGCGTGAATATCTCCTTTCCAGGGATTCGTGATGATTTTGTCTCCACAGTCCACGATGCTGCTTCGACGGTTGTTTTTTGATTTTGTGCCACTAAGGGCTGGATAACGCAGGGATCCGTCTAGGGGATGTGCAGTTACTCATAGGTTCTTGTGTCCCAACTTTCCATTGCGTAGTTGGTTCCCACTGGGGAATTTCTGATTCCTTTGGGTGCAGACACAAAGATGCTCTTTCTGATGTGAGCGGTGCCTTATGATTGGCTGACGTCCTTTCGACGTTGGTGGAGTATCCCGGTTATCCTTGTTCGGGTGTCTCTTTTGGTTTTCTGATTTTGCTGCCTCTGTGTAGGCTGTTATCCACTGGGGGATTTTGTCGTTGATTTTGATTAGCCTCTTCTGTTAGGCGTATCAGCTTGACGTTCAATGATTGGCTGAGAGCCAGATTCCACTTGGGGAATGATTATTGATTTTTTTATTTTTTTCTCCTTCTGCAGGGATGCCTCTTGAGTAGGCGACTGGGGATTTGGGGATCTTATGTATCCCAGAGTATTATTTAGGAAGCCTCTACAGGCTTAGCCTCACTCGACACTTGAGTTGGAGAGCTATCTTCACTGAGGAAGTTTAAGTCCTTTGACTTGGATATTCTGCTTGGGTGATCGTGCTTCCATTGGGAATGTCGTCGATCTTGCTTTGATAGCTCTTGCTGGGGATTTTGAGTCCAAGAGCGTGAGTTGAGGTTTCTCTGGGGAGTATTATTTCTGCGAGCCTCTCCAGGCTCAATTATTCTTTGATGTGGGGGATGAGGAGTATTGTTTCGGCAAGCCTCTCCAGGCTCAGTTATTCTGTGCAAACTGATTGTTGGATTTTCTGTATCCTTGCCTTTTTTATTTTTTGGCTTTTTCTGTATTTTGCCTTTTTTTTATGTTTTTGGCTTTTGCTGTACAGAATTTAAATTGCTAAAGAAATTAAATTCAGTTATTATGAGAGAGTATTATTTCGGCGAGCCTCTCCAGGCTCAGTTATTTTGAGAGTATTCTTTCGGCAAGCCTCTCCAGGCTCAATTATTCTGTATGATGCTGCTGATTTTCTGAATCTTTGTATTTTGCTTGCTGCTGTCATACACAAGCAATTTTCTATTTTTCTATTTTATGCAGTTGCCTCATGATAAGGTCTTTGAATGTGCAACTAATGTGTGTGTGATGCACAAATGCAATACATTTTTTTATTTTTGTTCATTTATTTAGAAAAGTGAGTGGCTCTCCCTATCCTCTTCTTCTTGGAGGACTTTCTGTCATTGACGCGAGGGAGTATTTTTGTGAGCCTTTATGCAGGAGATTATGGATTTTACAGGAACCCCTCCAATTTTCTTTTATTGACCGATTATTAATGGAATTTCGTACAATTTTATGAAAAACCAACCCAAAGGCATAATCACATGGTCAAGAGAGAAAAGAAACAAATGGATATTTTATTGATATTTACAAATGTTTATACAGAAAGATTTACAAAGGGAATTTCTGAAGAATGGCTGGCCAAGGTAGGCTATACATTTTTGGCTTAAACAATTATATCTGTAATTGTCGCTTTTCTCGTTCCCCTAATCGTTTTGGGTGAGATGCCTGAGCCAGGAGTGTAGATACTGCAAGACGCTTGCTTCTAGAAGATTATCACTTGAACCGCCTTTCGGTTTTCGGTTCAAGTGATCGTTGCTTGCTTTACTTTTTGCATCTTATTCTTTTGCCCCTAATTTTTGCCTAGGACGTGTCCTAGCGGGGATAATTTTGCCTTTGTTTTGCCTAGTACCCTTGTACTGGCGGGCTTTTTGTTTTGCCCTAACTTTTGCCTAGGATGCCCTTTTTGGGTTTTCATCCTAGCGGGCTGATGCAAGCAACGTCTTCAAGCATAATACTTCTTTACCACGTCAGCGTTGACTGGGTATCGAAGTTCTTCTCCGTCCATGTCTGTGAGAATCAATGATCCTCCGGAGAAGGCTCGCTTTACCACGTATGGTCCTTCGTAATTTGGGGCCCACTTTCCGATTTTGTCCTTTTGAGCCGGTAGCAATTTCTTCATCACTAGCTCTCCCTCATGGTAGACTCGAGGATGGACTTTCTTGTCAAAAGCCTTTTTGATCTTCCTTTGGTAGGCTTGACCATGGCATATGGCGTTCAGTCGTTTTTCTTCGATAAGGTTCAATTGGTCGTGTCGACTTTGAACCCATTCTGCCTCGGAAAGTTTTGCTTCCATGATTACTCTCAGAGACGGTATCTCGACTTCAACCGGCAGAACTGCCTCCATTCCATAAACAAGGGAGAATGGAGTAGCTCCTGTGGATGTACGTACTGAAGTCCTATAACCATGGAGAGCGAAGGGTAGCATCTCATGCCAGTCTTTGAATGAGACAACCATCTTTTGTACTATCTTCTTGATATTCTTATTGGCTGCCTCGACTGCCCCATTCATCTTTGGTCGATATGGGGAAGAGTTATGGTGCTGAATTTTGAACTCTTTGCACAGTTCTTCCACCATCTTATTGTTCAAATTGGATCCATTATCAGTGATGATTTTGTCGGGAATACCGTATCTGCATATGATATTCTTTCTGATGAAGGACGCTACCACCTTTCGGGTCACATGAGCATACGATGCCGCTTCTACCCATTTGGTGAAATAGTCAATGGCCACAAGGATGAACCTATGTCCATTGGATGCTTTTGGCTCGATGGGTCCAATAACATCCATGCCCCACATTGCGAATGGCCATGGTGAAGCCAAAACATTGAGTGGCGTTGGTGGGACATGAATGTTGTCGGCATATGCTTGACACTTGTGGCATTTCCGGACGTATTGGTAACAATCCCTTTCAATGGTCGACCAATAATATCCTGCTCTGAGGATTTTCTTAGCCATTGCAGGCCCGGGAATGTGTGTACCGAAAACCCCCTCATGTATTTCTTTGATTACATTTTGAGCTTCGACTTGGTCTATACATCTCAACAAGACCGAGTCATAATTCTTTTTGTAGAGGGTTTCTCCAATCAACAGAAATCCCATGGCCCTTCTTCGGATATGCTTTTTATCATTATCGCTGGCCATATCAGGATATTCCCCTTTTGATAGATATTGTTTGATGTCATGGAACCATGGATGATCGTCAACAGCTTCATCTATCAGTAAGCAGAACGCTTGCTTATCGTGCCGCCGGATATTGATGATAGGCATTTCATGCTCCTTATCCAAGGCGAACATCGATGATAGTGTGGCAAGGGCGTCAGCGAACTGATTTTCCTCCCTTGGGATATATTCAAAGACGACAATTTGAAAGAATTGTATCAGGTCTTTGATATGCTCAACATATGGTATCAGCTTAGGATTTCGGACTTCCCATTCACCTCGCAGTTGGTGAATGACTAAAGCCGAATCTCCAAATACTTTGAGCTTTAGGATACCATTGTTGATTGCTGCTTGGATTCCTAACGCGCAAGCCTCGTATTCGGCCATGTTATTTGTACAGTCGAAGTTGAGTCTTGCCGTTAGGGGGATATGCTTTCCTTGTGGGGAGATTAGTACTGTTCCAATCCCCTGTCCAAGCATGTTGGAGGCTCCATCAAAGTACATGGTCCACGTATCATCCTTGGGATCTTCGTGTTGTATACTCATTACATGCTCATCGGGGAAATCATCCTGAAGGGATTGGTAATCATTGGTCGGCCCGTGTGCTAGGTAATCAGCTAGGGTACTACCCTTGATGGCTTTTTGTGTGACATGTATGATGTCGAATTCTGATAATTGTACTTGCCATCGGGCGATCTTCCCAGTGATTATTGGCTTGTCGAACACATACTTAATTGGATCCATTTTGGAAACCAACCAAGTAGTATGCCTTATCATATACTGCCTGAGCCTTTGTGTTGCCCATGCTAACGCACAGCAAGTTTTTTCTAATGGCGTGTAGCGGGTTTCATAATCAAGGAACTTTTTGCTCAGGTAGTAGATGGCTTGTTCTTTCTTTCCAGTTTCGTCCTGTTGCCCTAGCACGGCTCCCATGGACTCATCAAGCACTGTCAGATAGAGGATTAATGGCCTTCCCTCGACAGGTGGCACCAATACTGGTGGATTGGCCAAGCACTGTTTGACCTTGTCAAAAGCTCGTTGACAATTCTCATCCCAAGTTTCGGAATGATTCTTGCGCAACAGCTTGAATATTGGTTTGCACGTGTCAGTCAACTGTGCGATGAACCTTGCGACGTAGTTCACCCTGCCGAGGAATCCTCTAATTTCTTTCTCAGTTTTAGGAGGAGGCATTTCCATTATTGCCTTTACTTTATCGGGGTCCACCTCTATGCCTTTTTCACTGACGATGAACCCAAGAAGCTTACCCGACCGGACTCCGAAAGTACACTTAGCCGGATTTAGCTTAAGCTGATACTTGCGAAGCCGATTGAATAATTTTCTCAAATATTGAATATGGTTCATCTCGTCTTTTGACTTCGCGATCATGTCATCCACGTATACTTCAATTTCTTTGTGGATCATATCGTGGAATAGTGTCACCATCGCTCGTTGGTAGGTGGCACCCGCATTTTTAAGTCCAAAAGGCATCACCCTGTAGCAGAAAGTTCCCCAGGGTGTAATGAAAGAAGTTTTTTCGCGGTCTTCTATATTCATCTTGATTTGATTATACCCCGAGTATCCATCCATAAAGGAATAGAGTGTGTTTGTGGCGGTGTGATCCACAAGTGTATCGATGTGGGGCAAGGGAAAATCGTCCTTTGGACTGGCACGATTTAAATCCCTATAATCAACACACACTCTAACCTTCCCATTCTTTTTGACGACTGGCACAATGTTAGCCAGCCATTCAGGATACTGGGATACAACCAAGAATCCCGCGTCCAGTTGTTTTTCTACCTCCTCCTTAATCTTTAAGGACCATTCGGGCTTGATTCGTCGAAGCTTTTGCTTAATGGGTCAAAACCCCTCTTTTAAGGGCAACTTGTGTTCAACGATGTTGGAGTCCAACCCAGGCATATCATGGTACGACCATGCAAATACGTCCTTGTATTCCCTCAATAATTGAATCAATTGCGTTTTTATTCCATCACTGATACGGGTCCCAATGTTGACCTCTTTCAATTCTTGATCCTGCCCCAAATTCACGGTCTCCAATTCTTCTTGGTTCGGTTGGAGTAGACGAGCTTCTTGATCTAGCAGTCTTTGCAGATCCGGAGAGATGGTCTCCTCATCACTGTCCAACTCAATCCATTCACCCTCGGCTTTCGGATCCCGGTCAGAGCGAGCAATCACAGACATAATTATTTATTGGTTCTGTTTAGGTTTAGAGTTTATTAATATTAATGAGAGAGAGAGAATAGAACAAAATGAGAGAATAATGTGTGAAAAATGCCTTTTTATTGATATATGTATGTAAAACTGTACAAAACCCTTTATTTACATGAAAAGGTCCTCATGATCTCGGGTACTGATCATGAGTCCCTAAAAGAAAAAAATGTGGAGGGGCCCTATCATGGCTTGCCCTTCTCTCTACTCCTGCTGCGGTAGAGGATTCTTGCTCACGTCGGGCGCCGTCGAATCGAAAGTGACCCACCCAGCATCGATAAGGTCTTGGACCTTATACTTGAGAGCTCGGCAGTTCTCCGTTGAATGCCCCTGTGCCCCCGAATGGTATAGACATTTGTCTTGTGGATTGTACCAATCGGGGTAGGGTGGATTCACTTTCTTTGGTGGAATGTAAGCTATGAGACGCGCCTCCACTAGCTTCGGCAGGAGATCGCTATAAGTGGTCGGAAGTTTGTCAAACTTCTTCACAGAGTTGTATTGCGATTTGCCTGACTTCGAAGCGGAAGAAGACGGAGCAATGGTTACAGCGTTGACTCCTCCTTCTTTCTTCTTCCCGAAGGCCTTCTTAGCTTCATATGATTGGGAAGGCTTAGCCAGCTTCCCACTTTTAAGTCCTTGTTCCACCCTTTCTCCAATGGTGATGATGTCCGAGAAGAGTGTCGTTGTGTTCCCTATCATTTTATCGTAATAGGGACCAGTCAACGAGTTGATGAATAAGGACACCGTCTCCTTATCTGACAGCGGGGGCTCTATCTGTGCCGCCAACTCCCTCCAACGTTGGGCGTACGCCTTGAAGGATTCATCGTTCTTTTTACTCAAGGCTTGAAGATCAGACCTATCGGGTGTTAGGTCGATGTTATATTTATAGCGCTTGAGGAAGGCGTCGGCCAACTGCCTCCATGTGTGTACTAGATTTCCATCTAGCTGCATATACCAGTTGAGTGCAGTTTCAGCTAAGCTCTCTTGAAAGCAGTGGATCAAGAGCTTTTCATTTGTGGCGTATGCAGCCATTTTGCGACAGTACATGGTGAGATGACTTTTGGGGCAAGTCGACCCCACGTACTTCGGGAAATCTGGCACTTTAAATTTAGGAGGGAATTGAATGTCCCTCACTAAGCACATATCGGCGGCATCTTTGACATCAAAATCATGCCCCTCCATAGCCCTCAGCCGATCCTCGAGGGCATGGAATTGTTCCTTTGAGACCTCGGGCTCTTTTATTATAATTCCTGCCCCAAGGGGTACGGCGTTTGGAGGATCTTTTTCATGCTCTTCCTCCTCTCCCTCATGATGGGACCCATGATCACTATGATGAGATTCATGGATGTTGTGATGACGCATGAGTTCCATCATTTGCGCCATTTGCTCTTTAAGTTGTGAAAGCTCGGTTGTGAGCTTCTTGTTTTGCTCCTCCAATGCTTCCATTTTCTTGATTTTCCGTGCGCGCGTAAGGACAGAGAGATGACCAGCCACTTTCTAAAATGAATGTTTAGTTAGTTTATTTTATGGAATGAATACACTCTTTAACATGAGCTTGATAAACCTCCATCTTTAAGGCGCTGCCTTTTTAAGACGGAAGTTTACCACCCTTCTTTATCTATGATTTCTCCCCAACGGAGAATCTCTATAGTCATGGGTCTCTTTCACTCATGTCAAGAGGTATTGGTGACCCTAAAATGTATGTTTTTATGAGGATGCATGATGTCTTATTGGTAATGATGTACATGCTCCTCACTTTTGTTATATTTTCGCACATGGTCTTTCCTCTCATGTCATGGTTTTTTATGCATGGGGATTATTTTTAGACCTTATCACGAGGTTATTTATTAATGCACAAACAATTGCACATAAACATTTACACAAACAATTCACTCATCCACGAACAGTCACGAGCGAATCACGAGGTAGGGGTATCCTGCAGAAATGGTGCATATTCAAGGTAGGTTCTAACTGTTCTCACCAGTCCAAGGCCCCCAAGGTGCCCCCATTATAGGGACCCAATTCCTCTCGTCGTAGGTCGATGGAAAGTTCCAACGCACCGTCGGACTCAAGTTCATGGTTATCACCTTGAGTGATGTTTTCCGACAACGGTCTACGGGCACCTATAGACCCATTCGACAACCGGCCGTACTAACATCCACTCCCTATGGTTAATCACTCATGCCCCCGGGTATAGAGGGAACTGTTGTGTGCAAAGGTTTGTGTGCAGTTTTTATTTCAAACAATTGCGGAATTTAAACATACAACAGTTATTTAAAGCCACAAAATAAATCACATTATCATACAATCAAGGGGTAATGAAGTAATTTTTAACTATTATTTGTTAAAAATAATCTGTCACTAAATGGGACTGACTCTCGAGGCTTCCCCAGCAGAGTCGCCATCTGTCGCCACCGGCCCGAAACGGGCTTTCGGCATTCGCGAAGGATGGTTGGACTCGTTTATTTGTTTAAAAATAGTGGATTGCTAGAATGGCTTATTCTCAAACTGAGACCTCGTCAAACGAGCAATTTTATTAAAAGGCTCACTAATCCATGTTAATCCCAAGCGGGACCCTCCATGGATTAGTGGTTTTCATAAAAGGAGGGTTCGTGGAGTCACCACCAATGTTTTACTCAAAACATTGGAAAAAGGGATAAGGCAATTGATTTAAAAATCAACTTTGGCCACTACAACCAGAGTTGGGTAAGGGAGTCGATTACGCGTGGGGAAGGTGTTAGCACCCCACAGCGCCCCTTTCGGGTTCCCTATGACAGATTATTTTCTAAAATAACAGCGTAAAATTACTAAATTACCCCTATTTATTCTAAGCAATTATAAATTGACTATCTACATGATGACAGTTTAAATATGCACACAGAAAGCAGTAAAAGGAAGGATTGAAGGGAAACCTCTTGAAGCGTGCTTTTATATATTGCAAAGAACTGGGAAGCGTTTTGGCGTTCCCTCGCTCTACAAGCCCGCTCCTCGCTCTCCTAGAACAAAATTTTAACTAAGGGAATCAAAAAGATTTCCCCTCGACTAGGTTCGATCCTCAAGCAAAATGGCTCGGGGCTCAAGAACTTCGTCGGATCAACTCTCCGAGTGATTTCTAGGGCAGAACACTGCTCAAAAACCCCAGAATACTCAAGGAGAGGGTTGAAACTATCTAAAAAAGTGTGGAATGACGTCCAATTGACGTCATATTTATAGGGAATAGGCGCAATACGGCCTACAGGGGCAATACGGCCGTATTGAAATTTTTGAACTTCAATACGGTCGTATTGAAGTTCAATACGGTCGTATTGAAATTCAGAAATTTCAATGCGCCCGTATTGAGTTCGCTGCGGTTGTATTGAAGTGTCAATACGGTCGTATTGACTTCAGTACGACCGTATTGAAGTGTCAATACGGTCGTATTGACTTCAGTACGGCCGTATTGAAGTTTCAGAAACTTCAATACGCCGTATTGAGTTTCGCTGCGGCCGTGTTGAAGCTTCAATACGGCCGTATTAAGTTCAGTACGGCCGTATTGGGCTTTTTCCCTCCACTTCCTTATTTTGAGCTATTCTAAGACCTCTAGACCTACAGAGAACCCTCCTAGGGCCTTCGAGGAGTCCTTCTGGCTGATTATCCTTCAGTCTTCGAGAGTCTTCAAGCTTTATTTCCGACCCGGACAATTTTAGGGGTCTACAGTCATCTCTACTGACACCTACCAAATTAGGTAATATGGTGCTAATCGGCTGATTATGCCTTAATCATGTGTTTGTCCTCGTTAGTCATGATTATCGTCTTGATCATTTCGGTCTTATCGGTCGTTGGCCGAGTCGAGAGGTGTAAGTGGTGTTGACTCTTTGGGTCTCAATCTCTTGCCAAGCTGATAGACTATGGCCAAGGCCAAGGAATCCAAGAGGTGATATCTTAAAAGAACCAAGAGGAATGGGATGATCTTAAAGACCTTTTTCATATGTTTGTACATATAGTAGTTTCTTTGTATAGGCTTATTTTTGCCTTTATATTTGTGAGGCACTTTACATACTTTTATTAGTGATTGTATATTGTTTTTAGGGTGGGTTACACTGAGAGTTTAACTCCATTTAACCTCCTTTGTTGATATATTCATTTTATATTTTTTCAGTAGGGAAAAAGGGGTGACATTTAGCAATGCTTGAGGGTGTGACTAGTAATTGGGACAGAACTGGGCCTAGGCAAAATTTTGCATATTAGACTCATTTTGCTCCTAATTTTTCATAGATTTGATTTAGCTAGGTCTCATCATCATATGATGAACCTAACTAAACCAAATCAAATATTTTTGAAATAAATCATGGAGCATTTTTTAGCCTTGGCCGCCTAGCTCATTCCTTTTATTCTTGGCCGAAATTTCTAGCTTCTCCTACAAGCTTTGAAGCTTGCCTTCCAAGCTTCTAAACCTTAGTAGGTATGGCTGACCTTACCATGGTTCTTAAGTGAACCATGGTCAAGGTTAGCTTCTCCTACAAGTTTTAGAAACCATGGATGGTTAGCTACACCTTACCATGGTTCCTAGTGAACCATGGTTAAGGTTAGCTTAAACTACAAGCTACCTCTCCCTATATATTTGTAATTTCTACTCTTGTATTCACTTTTGGAACTTTTTGAGATATGAAATCAGAATTTGACTCAAATTCTCTCCTCTTAAAGTCCTAAATTTCGTGGAGAAACTCTCTCTCTAAGTTTCTCTCAAAGGTTTCCAATCTTTTAGCTTGTTCAACAAGCTTCATCACTCTTTCATGGAGTAACCGAACCTCCTTGGTGATTCTTCTCCATTGAAGCTTCTTCAAAGGAGTTCCTCATCCAAATTCGTGGTCAACCTCAAGAGTTTAAAGGTCTTGGAATGGAGCACTTGAAGATTCATCAATCTTCTCCAAGTAGTTCCATCAGTTTTGGTATCTAGAGCCTAGTGCTCTTAAGGTTATGTGTTTCTAATTTTTTTCTTCATTGAATCCGTGTTGTTCCTTCCTTATCTTTGTCTAAATTTGTGTTGTTGTATGGATGTAGTTTTATTTCATATTTTGATGGATCCTATATGTCTCATGAGAAGTAATTGATTCATATTTTGCTTGTTTCCAATTCTTGTGAATCAATTCGGTTTGTGCTTTTAGGACTCTTGTTCTTGTGCGTTTTTTTTATGTTTGTTTGAGTCTCTCCATTCGTTAACATGTGTCCGTGATTGGACAACATTCATATTGCATTAGTTTTATTTTTGAATCACTTGTTTTGTCATAGAAGTCATGTGTAGTCCTTTTCATGTTGAAAATTCCTAGACTAGCTTGTTGACCTAATTTCTTGTGTGTTGTTTGTGTCCAAAATTTTTTGTGTATTTTCTTATTAAATCTGAACCTTACTTATATGTGCTTTTGATTTACATATTTGAGTTCATGATTTGCTATTAGTTCTAGCAAATTTCTTAGAGTTAGGTTTCCTTTATGTCTTGTTAAAAGTTTGTCAAGAAAAATTGTTAAACACTAATTCCTATTAGGTTTCTTTGAGTCTTGTGTTGTGGCTGAAACTTTTAACACTTTTTAGGCACTTAAAATAGAGACAAAACAGAGGTGTTTGTGTTCTAAAAACATTAGAAAAACAAGAGAAAGAGTGCTTAAAAATTTGACAAAAAAATAGTACAAAATTGTGAAGCACTAGTTGAACATTGCATGTGAACACCTCTTGTTTTGTGTGAAAATTTCTGCAACATATTTTTATGCTTAAATCCGAGATTAATACTTGATTAAAAGGCATTAAACTCCTGTGTTAACAAAGAAAAAAAAATAACAAAAGAAATCACAAAAGAAAACAAAAGAAAAGAACACAAGAAAAAGCCAAGGAGTGAAAATTTTAGCAAAATAGTGCTCTCGGTTTGGTAACATTTTGTGTGCCTTATCTTCAATTTTCTGTCCAGCCACATATACAATCTTTTGAGTCTTAATTTTGTTTCTAATCTTAGCTTTGATTTTGTAATCCATTCTAGTGCCTTTCATAGGTTATCCTTTGTGTGCTAGCTTTCTAAATATGCCTTAATTTTTGCTTGTCATTTTTGTGGAACTCCTTCTAGTTTGTCTCATTTCATTCTACCAATTGGTGTAGCCATTATAAATTGTGCCTTTTTCAGTTTTAGCACTAATATTCCAGCAATTGAAGGTGGTTGAGTGCTTCTTAAAAGGTGTAGGAGGCCAAGTCAAAGGAAGTCAACTTGAAGGCTTTGGTGGTTGCTTAGGGAGCTTGTTCTCTCTTGGTGGAAAGCCTCTTGAAAACACCTAGAAGTAACCAAAGTCAAGGTTGCTTCTAAAAGAAGAGTGATACACTTGTGAGGGCTGCATGCTTGGTGGCTGGAATTGGAAGAGAAGGAACAACAAAATTTTGAAAATTTTTGTGAACTTTAGAGACCAATTTTAGTGACGGAAATTTTTGTTAATAAACCTATTTTTCCTTACAAAATCCGTCTCTAAAATTTGTCTCTAATTAGTGGCTAATTTGTTTTCTTTGAAATTAAGTGCAGCCACTAATTTCATTTGATTGTGAATTTACATTTCATTTGGTGTGAATTTTCATTTCATTTAGAGTGTGAATTTGCATTTCATTTGAAGTAAATTTGCATTTCAATTTTTTCTTGTAATCTTTTAATTTTCCAATTTTTGTACAAGGCCTTTATTAAGGAGTGTCTTGGAGTGCCTTTGGTGTATCTCCATCTCTCCTTAAGTGTTCTAATAGTGTAAAACCGTGTAGTACTTGTGAGAGGGTCCTTGAAGGTCTTTGGTGCCTTTTAAGCTCTCACATAGGTTTAATTGCTTTCAACGCCTAGTTTATGTTTTCTTGTCTTTAAGATTTCATGCAATTTATGTTTTAAGCAATTTATGTTTTCAGCAATTTAAGTTTTCAAGCAATCTATGTTTTCTTGCCATTTATGTTTTCAAGTATTGATTAATTGTACACTTTAGGCACTTGCTTGTTATTTTTCTTTGAAAAATATCTTTGTGAAAATTGTTTTGTGCAAGGCAAACGTACAAGGGGGTTTAGAGATTTTTACTTGAAGAGGCTTGGTTATTAAGTGGATCTTTAGTAGCTCACCTCCCTCCATAGTTCAATTTGTACTCTTAGACCTCTAAGTACCAAGTCTATGCACTTCAAAAATATTATTTTCTTAAAATCTATTTTTGTGTGAAGAGAAAAATATTGTTGTTTAAAATGTCTCAACAATCCAACTATAGTGGAAGTGATAGCTCTCCTAAAAGCATTTCTTACTTAACAAAAGAGCTAAAATCACTTAAACTATGGAAGAAGCAAGAGGCCTTTCAAAAAGAGAAGGAGAAAATTGAAAGAGAGGCCAAACTTGCTATCCTAGATGAGAAGTTGAGAATTCTTAAACAAGAAGAAGAAAAATTGAAACAAGACATGAGAAAACACAAAAGAAGAAGACAAATGAAAATCAAAAGAAAAGAAGAAATAGGAAAAAAAGAAAGAACTTTGTGCAGGGAAGAGTAAAGAGGAAGAAATATCTTCTAAAGGATTTGTGACTAAAGAGAATTGTTTTAATACTAAAAATCCTATGAAAAAAATTCTCTTTATTCATAAAGATCTTAACTCTTGCCCTTATTTTGCCACTAGTCTTGAGGAGGAGATTCATAAATCCATTATTTTTAAAGAAAAAGAGTCTCAACTTCAAGATTTGGTGAAGGAGAAGTGGACTTCACTTAGTTCCACTTCTCATGCTACTTCCTTGGTGGTGCCCAAGGTAGATAGACTTCCTTTGTGTAGGACTTTTCCTACCTTAATTGTTTTAATACTGCAGCCAATTTATGGAATATATTATTTGTTGGATATAACATCTGAACCTTCAAGGTTCCTTGTGACAAATTCTTTTCATAACTATCCAACAAATAATATAATCCAAAATTGTTTAGGAAATTTCTTAGTAGTATTTTCCTTATTTTCTAGGAAATGCCTAGGTTACCATATAGGGTACTTTAGGCAAGATGTTTTAGTTTTTAGGATTAAGTCTTTAGTGTGCTATAGTTTTAGTTTTAGTACATTTTTAGGATTTAGTAATATACCTAGTCCATGTTTAGGAGAGGATCCTATTCATTATATTAGAAGGTCTAGTATCATAGATTTCTTTAGGTTCCATGAAAGGATTCTTTCTAGGATATACCTTTCACATTTATTTGTTGAGAATATCAGCTCTCATGAATTTTATTATATATTTGTAGGCGTGGCCAATAATCATGAAGACCCTCGAGATTTGAGGTCAAATCCTTTTCAAGAGGGAGGGGATGATAGACTATGGCCAAGGCCAAGGAATCCAAGAGGTGATATCTTAAAAGAACCAAGAGGAATGAGATGATCTTAAAAACCTTTTTCATATGTTTGTACATATAGTAGTTTCTTTGTATAGGCTTATTTTTGCCTTTGTATTTGTGAGGCACTTTACTTACTTTTATTAGTAATTGTATATTGTTTTTAGGGTGGGTTACTTGGAGAGTTTAACTCCATTTAACCTCCTTTGTTGATACATTCATTTTATATTTTTTCAGTATGGAAAAAGGGATGGCATTTAATAATGCTTGAGGGTGTGACTAGTAATTGGGACAGAACTGGGCCTAGGCAAAATTTTGCATATTAGACTCATTTTGCTCCTAATTTTTCATAGATTTGATTTAGCTAGGTCTCATCATCATATGATGAACCTAACTAAACCAAATCAAATATTTTTGAAATAAATCATGGAGCATTTTTGAGCCTTGGCCGCCTAGCTCATTCCTTTTGTTCTTGGCCGAAATTTCTAGCTTCTCCTACAAGCTTTGAAGCTTGCCTTCCAAGCTTCTAAACCTTAGTAGGTTTGGCTGACCTTACCATGGTTCTTAAGTGAACCATGGTCAAGGTTAGCTTCTCCTACAAGTTTTAGAAACCATGGATGGTTAGCTACACCTTACCATGGTTCCTAGTGAACCATGGTTAAAGTTAGCTTACACTACAAGCTACCTCTCCTTATATATTTGTAATTTCTACTCTTGTATTCACTTTTGGAACATTTTGAGAAATATAAATCAGATTTCTTTCTCATTCAAGAGTCTTATAAACTGTAGAGAACTCTCTCTCTAAGGTTTCTATCAAAGTTTCTTCAAACTTTGCATTGGTTCCTCAAGCTTCCTTCACAAGCTAGGAAGTAACCGAACCTACTCCATTGCTTCTCCACCATTGGAGAATCCTCCAAGGTGATTCCGCCACCTCAAGGAGTTCAACCTCAAGAGTTTCTTCGGTCCTTGCATGGAGAACTTGGAAGAACAACAATCTTCTCCAAGTAGTTCCATCACAAGTCGAGGGAACCGAGAGGGTAGCCAGGATTGTCTTTGCGTCCCGGTCATTTGTCGGGCCGATATGTCGTTGAGAAGGTCAGCACGTTACACTGGCCTGACCAAGCCTGTGATGGTCTTGCGAGTTCATTGTCACGGCCTCTGCCGTGTCCGGAGGCCGTACCGAACTGAGTCTGTGCTTTGGTCATATCGGCGGCCGAGATGGCCGAGACTAGTGCGTGAACAACTTATGTCTCGACCATCTCGGTGGCCGATAGAGTATCACGTGTCGTTCCACGTGACTGATAGGACCCCTCTAGTACAAAAACAATGAAGAACGTTATCTAGTTGGTATGTTTTCAACCGAAACAGTGTTTCTGTTTTTGTTTTAACGAGATCGAATGGATTGTCTTTAACGTATTTTGAGTTCGTGCTTTTAATTAAAATGGTGATATATAGATGTTGTTGGTCTTCTATCCGCCAAAGGAGACCTTATTGAGTTTAAGAGGAATGACAAGGTCTGTAACTATATGGTTGTTAAGCTGGATAATCTACAATAAGCTATATTTTCTTCATGATATTTTTAAAAGTATAATAGTTATCTTTTAATAAAATATTATTTAAAAAATAGGAGTGGACCAAAGCTGCGTTGTACAATGTGGGAAGAATTTGCTCATCTTAGGCTATTGGATGAGGATAACTCTGTTATCCATGTTTTAGTGTTGCAATTTTCTAAATGAAATATTTCAAAGGTAATGGATTGAACATAACTC
Source organism: Cajanus cajan (assembly GCF_000230855.2). Classification (NCBI taxonomy): domain Eukaryota; kingdom Viridiplantae; phylum Streptophyta; class Magnoliopsida; order Fabales; family Fabaceae; genus Cajanus; species Cajanus cajan. Next base: position 44,386,106 of record NC_138521.1, on the reverse strand, counting down.
CTTAAAAATTATGTTACATTTTAAAATTTTCACGTGTTCCTTATTGTTATATATATTGATTTGTTTAGGATCAATAGGTGTTTCTAATAACACATATAATATCAAGCTCTTTTTGAACCCCCAAATACCATAGGTTGATTCATTGAAGTCCCTGTATGTAGCCTTTTCCTATTTTTTTTCTTCAGTTTATTGGTCATTTATTATTATATTTTATTTATTTTCATTTTTGTTATTCAGTCTTCAAACATCGGACGAAAACTATAGTCAGCCTTTGACTCAACTGGCTAGCTATGTCCCTGTGTCTGCTGAAGAAGAATTTCTACATAGATTAGAATACAAAACAATTGCTAAACTTAAGGATGTTAACCAGGGTTTGTTCGTTCTCTTTGAAATTTGAAAAATAAAACAAAGTAAATCATAGAGCCTGATAAGTTTTTGAGATATTTTTATACAGGTGTTTATGCTACTGTTGGGACTGTTAAAGATATTGAATCAGAGTACAATTGGTGTTATCGGGGATGCAACAAATGTTCATTCGGGATGAAAATTGATGGCAATATGTTTTATTGTAAGAATTGTAATGTTCACTATTCAACATTTGTCACTATGCAAGTAATGTTCAATTCAGTTAAAATCAATCAACTATATTATATAAAAGAAGGTTTTTTCAAGGACAAGTGTCATCCTTTGGTGAGTTTGGTTTCTCTCTTTTTGACCAATCAAAAATAAGATTTGTTATCAATTTATATTTTCTTTACAAAAATATTTAGTAAAATTATTTTTATTAGTTGGTTATATTATCTATGCTGAGTGGAGCATTATTTTTTTATTTGAATTGATTGTTTTTTAGAGTATATTTTATAATAAATTAAAAGATATATTTTTCATTGTTATTTGAATATTTCACTTTTAAAAAATAAGACATTAAAAAATGAAATGAAAAAAATTGACATTAATCTTCGGTCCAGTTCAATTTAGTTTAAAAATGAAAAAAATTAAAAAAAATATATTTTATTTAGAATGGATAAATAAGATACTATTTATTATTTATTAAGATAATTCAAAACTATAGTTTTAAATATTTAACAATTAGATTAATGAAATAAGCATAATTTAGTTTGAATTGATTGTTTTTTAAAGTATATTTTATAATTAATCAAATTAAAAATATATTTTATATTTTTATTTAAATATCTCACTTTTAAAAATAGGACATTAAAAAATGAAATAAAAAAAATTGACATTAATCATCAATTCAATTTAATTCAGTTTAAAAATGAAAAGAAAATATATTTTATTTAGAATGGATAAATAAAATGCTATTTATTATTTATTACGATAATTCAAAACTATATTTTTAAATATTTAACAATAAGATTAATGAAATATGTGACATTCATTCTACCCCAACACATATAATATAAAAATATAAAGAAATAGTTCCTCAACTCAGGGAAAATGGTTCACAATTAAAATACTTCCAATATCCAAATAATTTAAAACAAATATTTATAAAATATAAGTTCATAAATTTAACTAACAAAGAAATATAAAATCCAAATACAATTAAATGAATAATCTAAAATTCTTTACCCTGATGTCACATTATCAGAGCAATCTCATGACTCAACTATTGGCACCTTGAATGTCACCCATATTCACATCTTCCTCACCTAAAAACAACCACAAACGTGCGGTGAGAAAAGAAAATATTCATATAGAAAGCACATCACGAAATTTCACAAAACAATGTCAAAGCAATATAATACTCATTCAAATAAGTTCAAACTTATCTCAAATGAAATATAAGAGTCTACAACTCTTATGAAGACATGAAATTCTAAAAAAATCATCTACTTGGCTAAAAAATTCAAAATCCGAAACAGATATAATCCATGTTGACAGCTTGACCCATGTTCAATAAAACAGCCATATATAGAGTTCTAGACATCCTTTTTGAGTGATTTCAAAGCTATTAGAAATATAACACCCAAATATACAACTTTTGTGAAGAACATGAAGCTTAAAAATGTTGTTAAGGTCGCCTCGCAAGGCTGAAAATATAAAACTTAATATTTTGAGCACTAGAATAGAGACTAAACTTATAACTTGCATAACTCAATCAATTCTTAACATTTTTACACGATTCTAGAGTCTAAATTATAGCTCGAAGTATTTTCTAACCCAACAAACAAAATTGATTTGGTTAATCACACAAAAAGATATTATAAAAATACTGAGGTACATCCATAAGTAAAAATCTCCCAATTACTCATTAATTCATATAATTAGCAGGGTGTTCACCAATTTACAAGAACCTAACTTACAAAACACATTCCAATAAATCCAATCATCATCTAGATCATCAATTTTACCAAATAATATCACAACCACATTTATAAATCAATATGAAACCCGATTGAATCATAATTTCACAAAACAACCTACTAATTATCAAAATCACAATCCCTCGTGAACCCTAAATCACAAACACATTTCAAACAACTCAATCTCTCTCAGAACATCGATTTTAACATCTAATACCATAAATACACTCACAAGTCCACGTAGAAATTATCAAATCATTAGGCATCCAAACAGAAACGAATATAAAATTACCAAAAAATCCTAGGGAATACTTTCCCTCTACCCATCCCCTCATGTGATTTTGCATATAAAAATCTCCTTTTTCTCCGTACTTGGTTGCATTAATTAGAATACTTTTGATGTAGTGGAAGTTGCTCCTGATTTCTTTCTGGGCGCTCCTCTTTAGCGCTCTTGTTTTTCCTTTCTCTTTTTCTTACTCCTTAATAAAATGCCAAATGAGACTAATGATAGTTAATATGATAATCCTTTTTTTACATTCTCTCGAGCCGGGTCAACCCAACTCATTACCTTTCCCGACTTGCTTCTCTTTTTTATCAAAATAATTTAACAAAATAAATATAAATAATAATAAAAAAAATATTTTTCCTTTAAGTAATAATAATTAAATATTTCTAACCCCAAAATATAAGAAAGAATATAATATTAATAATAATATTATTTTCTAAAAAAAACAGGATGTTACAAAATAAGCATAATTTAGTTTGAATTGATTTTTTTAAAATAAAATATTTTTTCTAAATATTTTTTCATTTTTTTCTAAATAAAATATTATAAAATAATTATTATGCATGATAATTCTATGTTTGTTGATAACAATTGTACCTGCTTAAGGATACACTCGTAGTCTTCTTGGTAAGAAGGGCCGAACGGATACTTCAAACGGATTCTTCAGAGGGGGGAGGTACCTGCAAAAGGCACTCCAACGCTCAAGTCAGGATAAGCACGATATTCTAGGATAATTAATGAACAGTGACATACCTTGTTGTGTGTGACCTATTTATAGCATCTGACATGGGCCTGAGCGTGATGGGCCCTCTCAGATATTTACCAAATTAGGTAATACGGTACTAATTGGTTGTTAGGCTTTAATCATGTACTTACCTTTCTTAATTGTGATTACCGTTATGACTTGTTTAACTCTTCGGCAAGAGGCCGAGCCGACTATTCAATACTAGTCGGAACGGCAAATGACCGAGCCGTCTAGTCCGTATACGGCAGCTTGTATACTTTCCGGTACGATCTATGTCGGAACGGTACTTGACCGAGCCGACTCGATGAGTGATGATGGTCCATATTGGCGTTAACCAGACTGATGTCGGTTCTCGACCTCATGTCGAGCCGACGTTGATGGTGATGCTTGTACGTGGCTTACTATGCATGAGTGTCTGACGAAATGGCACGTGTTGGCCCACGTGACCGATACGGTCTCTCCGGTACACAAGCCCCCCAGCCTTTGAGGAGTGAAGCGACGCGAAAGGTTAATGAAATAAAAACAGGATTTCTCAGTTGGTGTGTTGAAGAAGAAGCTAAGGGTTACAACTGATGGTGGGATATGAAGGGTTGTAACCGTTGGGCATTTGATGGCGTACGCGGGAAGTTATGGTGGGATATGAAGGGTTGTAACCGTTGGGCAGTTGATGGCGTACGCGAGAAGTTATGGTGGGAAGCGAAGGGATATAACCGCATGCGAAGAGTTGCGCGCCCTAGACCGTTGGATCTAAATGATCCAACGGTAGGCACGAGGGGGTGTCTCTTCAGTTGCCTGTTAAGAACGCCTATAAATAGATGTGTAGGAGGAAGGGTTTCCACATGCAAACTTACTAGCTGCTCCGAGCCGAAGATATTTGAGAGCGTTTTGAATACTCAACAGCAATTGGTCAAGTTCAATCATCAGGTACGTAATGGCTAACCTGGACATTGTTCATGTTGACTCCTCTGGGGACGAAGAGGAATCTAGGTTAAGGACGACGCCGAACCAGGAGGTAGCGTCGGCTTCCGCTTCGAATGGGGGCGATTCCGCAGAGTCGGCTTCGGGGTCCGATCGGTCGCAAAGCGGGAATGATTCGGCATCGGCTGCGGGTTCTGAAGATCAGCCGAGTCGGGGTGGGGAATCGTCAAGAATTTTTCCTCCCATATCGACTCCCGGGTATTCGTGGGTACATGGTGAAGTTGGTAGTGTATACTCTCGGTATACGAGCAAGAAGTCTCTTGTGGACTTCGTATCGGCCATAAAGTTTTTAAACTTTCCCGAAGATGAAGAACCTTCTGCTGTCTTTTTCCAACCGTGCCGAGGTGACGGGGCTTCGAATCCAGACTTCGTTTATTTGAATCAAGGATCGTCCAAATACCCATTCTTTTACGTGTATGATTATATGTTCCGGGATCTGAAGATATCCCTCCCTTTTGACGATTACTTCATGAGTATACTTCGACTTCTTAATGTGGCGCCGAGCCAACTTCACCCGAACACCTGGGCCGCTATGCAAGGGTTTAGGCATTTGTGTCTAGCCCTCGGTCTCCAACCCACTCCACATCTATTCCTGCACTTCTACACGTCTCGGCCGACGAAAAAGGCTAAGTGGCTGTCGTTGATTCGTCACAATGATTGCTTGCTGCAACCTTTTACCACCTCGTACAAAAAATTTAAAGTGGGATTTATGAAGGTGATGATTCGGCCAGAACCAGGAAAAAAGTATTTCTTTGATGCCGAAGGGAATCCCCTATTTCCCTTGTATTGGACCCGGAAGCCGCGCAAGTACGACACGGTTTCCAAATCACGCATGTCCCCGGAGGAGAGAATGAGTCTAAGTTTTTTAGACAAACTACCTCGGCCTCTACCATGTCGTCCTCTGATCCGGTTGTTTGAATCGGCCGATGTAGTCGAGGAACTAATTGGTATAGTACTTTTCTTATTTAATTAAATTTGTGTGTTATCATTGATTTTGACTAATAATGTGCAGGTATAATGGCTGCCCATGGAGATGACGATCTAGACATCCGTAACCTGATCCGGAATCAATTGGCGGCGACTACTGGAAACAAGACTTCAGCCCCGATGGGTGGGAATCAAGCTACCGTTCAAGCTGGTGGGGTAGGGTCTTCGGCTCGGAAAAAGAAACCCACTCGGCCCCAACCTGAAAAAAGAAGGCCGGATGCAAGGGCCGAGGAAGAAAGTCGCCGGGCCAAACAACGCCGAGTGGCTAGCCCCCCTGTTCCAGAAGGTCTATCTTCGCCAAGTTTTTTGGCCGGGAACGTCAACGCTCAGGATTTCCTGAGTCAAGACTTAACTTCTGAAGCCGGCCAAGGGATCCTGAGTCGCATGAGCTCGGCTCAAAAATGGAGCTTCTTCTGCGAGTTCCAAGTGCGGGCCGTGGCAATGGCCCAAAGCATAGTTATGCAGCCGAACGGCGAGGCTGATGGGCTGCGCCGGCAGCTTGCTGAGCAGGAGAAGTCTCTTCAAGAGACGCTGGCGGCTTTAACAGACGCTCAAACATCCAACAGCAAGTACCAGGCTGAAATGGATCGCAGAGGGCGGGTTGCCGACGACTTGGCCTTGAAGGTTCAGCGTCTCGAACTTGCTTTGAAGACCGAGACCGACAAGGTTACTGCACTAGGGAAGGGGTTGGATGCTGAGAAGACCGCTTTCGAGGCCTATAAGGAGAAAGCGCGTGCCAAGGTCCTTAGCCAGCATCAGGCCGGCTTTGCCCAAGCGGCTCGGCAAGCCTGTCATTTCGGCGACTTTCCGCCAGACTTCCATCTTGACATGACGAAAGATTTCTTTCAAGGGAAGCTGGTGGAACTCACTTCTATTCCTCCTGATCAACAAGCCGACGAGGAAGCTCCGGCTCGGGCGAACGAGCCAAATGAGGATGTTACAATTCAGGAGGAAGAAGCGCCTGAGGCTGGTCCGATTCCCGGCGAGGCGGAGGTAGTTTCTTAGGTTTTTGCGTTGTAATTCCGGGCCAATAGTGCTCGTTTTTTTGTGTTGCTAGGCCGATAGTGCCTTTTAATAAATTCTATTTTTCTTTTCGTATACTGCTTTGAATTCTTTTCGCAATGTTTTTCTCATTGGCCGAGAGTCATCTCGGGTTAGAAGATCTAAAACTAAAGCTGCATCCTTGGCCGAGAGGCATCTCGGGAGGGAAGACTTGTAGGATTGAAAGTCACATCCTTGGTCGAGAGACATCTCGGGAGGGAAGACTTGTAGGATTGAAAGTCACATCCTTGGCCGAGAGACATCTCGGGAGGGAAGACTTGTAGGATTAAAAGTCACATCCTTGGCCGAGAGACATCTCGGGAGGGAAGACTTGTAGGATTGAAAGTCACATCCTTGGCCGAGAGACATCTCGGGAGGGAAGACTTGTAGGATTAAAAGTCACATCCTTGGCCGAGAGACATCTCGGGAGGGAAGACTTGTAGGATTAAAAGTCACATCCTTGGCCGAGAGACAGCTCGGGAGGGAAGACTTGTAGGATTGAAAGTCACATCCTTAGCCGAGAGACATCTCGGGAGGGAAGACTTGTAGGATTGAAAGTCACATCCTTAGCCGAGAGACATCTCGGGAGGGAAGACTTGTAGAAACTAATGTTAAAAATGTATAGTAAGTCAAAGATAATTGAACTGTGTTTTTATTGATTGGATGCCTCATTAAAAACCTTGCCGGCCAAAACCTCTTTTCACGATTTTTTAAGAGGAGAAAAGACCGGTTCAAGGAAAAGAGTGCATCATTATACATAGTTGAAATGTAAATACATGATGTTGATTCAACTGTAATATGTCTTCAAATGAGTAGAATTCCATGTCCGAGGAACGACCTTGCCGGACAGCTCTTCTAACTTGTACGCTCCATTGTTGAGGACATGCCGTATCCGGAAAGGGCCGTCCCAGTTGGCTGATAGCTTCCCTTCTGAAGATTTGCGTCTGGCTGACCCGGTTGCTCTCCATACAAGATTACCTTCGTGAAATGTTCTCGGCTTAACACTTGAATTGAAACGGCGTGTCATGCGTTGTTTACATGCCTCGGCCACAATCTGTGCTTTTTCCCGTGCTTCATCGAGGACATCAAGCTCGGCTCGGAGCGAAGCATTGTTAGACTCCTCATGGAAGTGCTGTCTTCGGAATGATGGCTCTCCGACTTCAACCGGGATCATGGCGTCTGCGCCGTAAGTCAGGCGAAAGGGTGTCTCTTTTGTTGTTGATTGTGGTGTACATCGATACGCCCAAAGGACCTCTGGCAACTCTTCGGCCCATGCCCCTTTTGCCGAACCGAGCCGTTTCTTTAATTCGGTGAGGATAACCTTATTGGCCGCTTCGGCCTGGCCGTTCGACTGGGGGTGTTCAACTGATGTAAACCTATGCCGGATGCCAAGGTTTTCAAGGAAAGAGTTGAACTTTTTGTCCGTGAATTGTAGGCCGTTATCCGAGATGATGGCATATGGGATGCCGAAACGGGTAACTATGTTCTTCTAGACAAATTTCTGGACATTAGCGGCGGAGATGCAGGCAAGCGGCTCGGCCTCAATCCACTTTGTGAAGTAATCGACAGCTACGAGGAGAAACTTAACTTGTCCCTTCGCCACCGGAAATGGGCCGAGTACATCAATGCCCCAAAAAGTAAACGGCCATGGAGAGCTGATGCTATGCAGTTCAGCAGCTGAAGCATGGATGAGATTCCCGTATTTTTGGCACTGAACACATTTTTTGACAAAGTCGGCGCAGTCCCCCTTCAGAGTTGGCCAATAATAACCGGCCCGCAAGACTTTAGCTGCTAAGGTTCGTCCTCCGGAATGGGAGCCACAAATACCCTCATCACGTAATCTGCTTGGTGACTATCTATGCATTTGAGCAGCGGGGTGGAGAACCCCCGTCTGTAGAGGTCCTCGGCTATCATGGAGTACCGAGCCGCCTGTGTTCGCAACTTCTTAGCTTCCAACGGGTCGGCCGGTACTGCGCCGTTAGTGATATAGTTCCGAATGGGTGTGGTCCATGAGGGTGATTCATCTATTGCCATGCACTCGGTTGTTACGCTTGGGGAGGGAACTTCAAGATGAATAGTGGTGCGTAGCTGTCCCGGCTTCCGGCTGCTGGCGAGCCGAGCTAACTGATCAGCTCGTTCATTATTGCTACGCAAAACATGGCGAACTTGAACCTCGCTGAATTCATCCTTCAATTTTTGGAATAGATGATAGTATTGTAATAAGTTCGCATCTTTAACTTGGAAATTATCATTGACCTGCTCGGCCACTATCTTTGAGTCGGTCCAGCATATGACTCGCTTCACATCCATCTCGGTTGCCAACCGCATCCCAGCTAGCAGGGCCTCGTATTCCGCTTGGTTATTGGAGGCACGAAAACCGAACCGAAGGGACTGCTCAATTGTGACACCTGAGGGACTAGCCAGTATCACTCCTGCTCCGCTGCCTTGGGCGTTAGAAGACCCATCGACATGCAAGGTCCATGATTCGTCTTCAAAACGCCCCGAAGGGGTAAGCTCGTTAACAAAATCAGCCAAGTGCTGCGACTTGATTGGACCTCTCGGCTCAAAGGACAAATCGAACTCTGACAACTCAACCGACCATGCCATCATTCGGCCGGCAATCTCTGGTTTTCTTAATACTTTTGCCATTGGACAATCGGTCCGAACAATTATCTTGTGGCTATGAAAGTATTGTCTCAGTCGACGAGCAGTGTAGATGAGCCCTAAGGCTACCTTTTCAATTAACTGGTATCGTCGTTCGGCCTCCTGCAAAGTCCGACTGATGAAATACACTAGTTGTTGCTCTTCTCGGTTTTCTTGTATTAGCGCAGCGCTAATTGAGCTGTCGGAAACCGCTAAGTATATAATCATGTCAATGTTGGCAACTGGTTTGGAAAGGACTGGGGGTGTACTAAGGCGCTCCTTGAAATGTTGGAATGATGTTTCACACTCCTGGGTCCATTGGAATCGCTCGGTCTTCTTGAGCAAAAGGAGGATGGGTCTAGCTATCTCAGCTAGGCAAGGAAGAAAGCGGGAGAGCGAAGTGAGCCGGCCTGCCAACTTCTGAACTTCTTTCAGGGTACTTGGGCTTTTCATGCTTAGAATGGCTTGGCACTTGTCAGGATTTGCTTCAATGCCGCGACTGGACAACATAAACCCTAAGAACTTGCCGCCTGAGACCCCGAATACGCACTTGTCGGGGTTGAGTCTCATTTGGTGGTGCCGAAGCGCGTGAAACACATCAGTCAAGTCCTGTGCGTGTACAGATACGCTACTTGACTTTACTACCATGTCATCAACGTACACCTCCATACATCGCCCAATGTGGTCACTGAAAATTTTGTTCATCAACCGTTGGTAAGTGGCTCCGGCATTTTTCAGGCCGAAGGCCATAACTCGGTAACAGTAATTGGCTGTTTCGGTGATGAACGCCGTTTTCTCTTCATCCTGAGGGTGCATTCGGATTTGGTTATATCCGGAATATGCATCCAGGAATGACAGGAATTTGTGGCCAGATGCCCCATCGACGAGCCGATCAATGTTTGGTAGCGGATAGGCATCCTTCAGACAGGCTTTGTTCAAATTAGTGTAGTCAGTACACATGCGCCATTTCCCATTCGGTTTCTTGACCATTACTACATTAGCTAGCCAAGTTGAGTAGTGTACCTCCCGGATGAACTTGGCTTCTAGCAACTTACTCACTTCGGCCTCTATTGCCGCCTTCCTGTCCTCCCCAGCCTTTCGACGCCGTTGAGCGATCGGTCTTGCTTCTTTGCTTATGGACAATTTGTGACAGAGGAAACTAGGGTCAATGCCGGGCATGTCAGAGGGATGCCAAGCAAATAGGTCACTATTTTTGAGGATCACTTGGCTGACAGCCAATTGTTCCCGCTCGGACAGGTTGGCTCCTATATAAGTGACTTGTGACTCCAACACCCCTACTTGAATCGGTTGCTTGTCATCAACAGGTTCTACTCTTTCGTCCTGATCGATTCGGGGATCAAGGTCCACAGTCGAATGATGGGACACCGAGTGAACCCCACTCGGCCTCCTAGGTACGTCGTCTTTTATTCTTGCCAGTCGCAAACTAGCGAAGTAACATTCCCGCGCCGTCTTTTGGTCGGCATGAACCGTGACGACTCGTCCTGACTCGGACGGAAATTTCATGGCCAAATGAGGGGTAGATACGACTGCTCCGAGCCGATTCAGTGATGGTCGTCCAAGGAGAATGTTGTAAGATGTGCTGGCGTGTACCACCACATATTTAACTGAAACATCTCGGTATTCGGCGCCTTCAAATCCGAACCGAGTCGACAACTTGATGTATCCCTTGGTCTTGACCCGTTCGCCGGAGAACCCGACCAAGGGCTCATCATACGGAACTAGCTCGGACTCCGGGATGCCCAACTGCTTGAACGTATTCCAGTAGAGGATGTCGGCCGAACTTCCTTGGTCGACCAGCGTCTTGCGTACGATACAATTGTGAATTTCGACGCTGATTACCATTGGATCATCCTGGTCCGGATCGATGCCTTTAAAATCAGCTTCTGTGAAAGTTATAGTGGGAAGGCGGCGACGAGCGGATTCGATGGCATGAACATGCCGGACAGCCCGCAGGTGTCTTTTTTGTGCAGATGAAGACGAGCCACCTCCAGCGAATCCCCCGGCAATGGTATTGATGACTCGCCGAGGCTGTGCCGAAGGCTCATCCTCTCTTCTATCTCTAGACCGACTACGTTCTCTACGAGAACGTGTTTCTGTCCTTTGTTCGAGTTGGTCGCGTCTCCGTGACCGGTCTTCGTATCTCGATCGGTTTGGACGTTCAACGAAACCTTGCAGCTGTCCCTGCTTGACTAAGTCTTCAATCTTATCCTTCAGAGCCAAACAATCGTCAGTTGAATGCCCACGGTTGCGATGATATCTGCATGACTTGGTTGTATCGGCCCGTGGAGGGGTTGATGCTCGTTTTGGGATGACCAGTATATCCGAGGCCAATGCTTGTTCTAATACTGCTGACCGGCTAGTATTGAGGGGCGTGTATTGTGAGTACCTTGGTCCCCGAGGAGGCTTCTCGCGGGGAACCAACTCTTTCGGTCGACTCCGAAAACTCGGCTCGGCCAGCTTGTCAGGTTTTGTTGACACTTCTACTCGGGCTTGGTTCCGGAACTCGGCCAATTCCTCCATCTGCATGTACTTGTCGGCTCGCCGACGCAAATCATCCATGTCTGTAGGGGTTTTCTTACAAATGCTGTTGGCAAAAGGCCCTGGCTTCAAGGCAGTGGTAAGGTGGTGTAGAGCTACAGCAGGGTTTAAGTCTCGAATTTCGAGCGCCGCTTTGTTGAATCGGCTCATGAATGTCCGAAGAGATTCCTTCTTCTCCTGACGAATGCTGATTAGTGCCAACGAGGTCAATTGATGAGGCCGACTGGTAGCAAATTGAATTGTGAACTGGGAAGCCAACGTACTGAACGAATCGATCGAGTTGGCCGGAAGCCGAGTAAACCAACTCAGTGCTCGTCCCTTTAAGGATGTTGGGAAGATTCGGCATAGAGCAGCATCATCGTTTGTGCTTAGAGTAACTTGAGTCAAGAACACATCCACGTGTTCGTCTGGATCGGTAGTGCCATCATACTTGTCTAAGGGCAAAGACTTCCAATGGTCAAGGAGTGCCATCTGCATGATGTTCGGGGTAAAAGGATGCCGATGTGCTCCGGCCGGCAAAGGCTGGATCGGTCGGCCGACCGAAGCATGCGCAGCTGGAGCGGCGACGGAGGTGTGGGGAAGAGAAGAGTGAGGGCCCTGGGAGTGGAATGACCCCTGTGTGTGAGTTGTCTCAGATGGTTTCCATGTGGGATCCCGGTATTGATTTTTCAGCGCAGCATTCTCTTCTCTCAATGCAGCCATCTCGGCAGCATCTCTCTCTCGCTGTTGTTTCATGGCGATCATTTCTTCCTTCATATGGCGCACCATATCGGTCAAGTTTGTCTCCTCAACCGTCTCGGCCCCGGACTGATGTTCGTCTTCAGACTGTTGCCCTTCAAAATTAGTATTCCTTGTCTTTACCATGATTCTTTTACTCGTAAACTTTCAGTGCTTCTGCAATGCTATCGGTTCGACCCCACGGTGGGCGCCAAAATGTACCTGCTTAAGGATACACTCGTAGTCTTCTTGGTAAGAAGGGCCGAACGGATACTTCAAACGGATTCTTCAGAGGGGGGAGGTACCTGCAAAAGGCACTCCAACGCTCAAGTCAGGATAAGCACGATATTCTAGGATAATTAATGAACAGTGACATACCTTGTTGTGTGTGACCTATTTATAGCATCTGACATGGGCCTGAGCGTGATGGGCCCTCTCAGATATTTACCAAATTAGGTAATACGGTACTAATTGGTTGTTAGGCTTTAATCATGTACTTACCTTTCTTAATTGTGATTACCGTTATGACTTGTTTAACTCTTCGGCAAGAGGCCGAGCCGACTATTCAATACTAGTCGGAACGGCAAATGACCGAGCCGTCTAGTCCGTATACGGCAGCTTGTATACTTTCCGGTACGATCTATGTCGGAACGGTACTTGACCGAGCCGACTCGATGAGTGATGATGGTCCATATTGGCGTTAACCAGACTGATGTCGGTTCTCGACCTCATGTCGAGCCGACGTTGATGGTGATGCTTGTACGTGGCTTACTATGCATGAGTGTCTGACGAAATGGCACGTGTTGGCCCACGTGACCGATACGGTCTCTCCGGTACAGATTCCATTTTGAACCAAGAGGTACAGTTAACAGACCCAATTGGTAATCACCATGTTTAATGGGTAAAAAACCATGAAAATGTAGGATTCTTTAGGGATGGTGTGCTCAACATCATTCAGTTTTACAGTTTGGAATGACACGATTACATTGATTTTAAGTACAATGGTGATAGAAATTTTGATATTCGCATAATGAATTCTGATTCCATGGATATTCAATATCCTCCCTTGCCCTATCAAGCCACTCCTGATGTCGTTCCTCCACCGCCTCCTGTTCAAGGAAATGAATATCCACCTCATTATGAAAATAATCAGCCTACAGACATTCTGGGATGGCATGTCACTACTTCGGAAGCTTTGGTTTCTGAGCAAAATCCTTTGGTTTGTCTCTTTGCTGAATTATTTTATACATCTACTGATAGTATACTATTTCAATTGTGATTTAATCTTTTTTTGTTCTTTAAAATTGCAGTACATCCCTACTCATGTAGTTTCCATAATAATTGGATCGAGACAACATTGGCTGGATCTTATAAGTGATATAGGGGTCCGTATGTAGGTAAAATTTTTGATGAAGAACAAACAAAAACGAAATGAGGGTTAGGGGTTTGGGTTGTACCAATTTTGCAAAGATTTGCAGATTGAGGTAGGGGATATTGTTCACTTCAAGTTTTTTTTTTGGCAACGCTCATGAGCTTACAATATCTCTGAACTAACATAGTCTTTTACATGTTTTGTATATATTGATGTGGGTTCAGCATACCACACTAAATGTAGTCTCTAGAACAACTTCATTACTAATCGGTTGTTATTTTGAATCAGAACAATATATCTAATTTTCAACTTTATATCTTCATCTGTTACTTAGGCTATTAAAATTGTTAACTATATTGATATAATATAAATAAGGGATCGATGCTATTATTTTAATCATAACAATTTATTAAATTGGTTTAAAATAATATTATTAGTGATTATTATTATTTTCTTTATTTATCAATGTGAAGTATGGAACTTATTTTTACCTAATTTTTTAGTTAAATCCTTTAAAGGTGTTTTGTTTCTTAAATTATCAACATAGAATATTGTATCTTATTTTCAACACCAAAGTGTTCAACTATTACATTCAAAATATTTTATCTTTATGTTTCAGATTTATCTTTATATTTTTAATTTCAAAATATTTATAATTTTTTTAAAAATAGTTTGGCATCATTTTTTAATTTAATGTTTAAATAAAAAAAATAAATTTCATATAACATTTGTAAGATGTGATAAATCTCATCACTATTTGTGTGAGGCAATCAATATGATTTAAAGAAAAAGATTACAATGTAAAACAGGAAATTACATCATAATAATGAGAGAATAAATGATAGGATATTAGTCCTGATAACTAGCTCTTAACACCCCCGGTCAAGCTAAGCGTTGGATTGAGACCAACACGAAGCTTGGATCGAAACAATTCAAACAACGGACGAGGCAACGCCTTTGTAAAAATATCAGCAAGTTGTAGAGAAGTAGGAACATGGCGAACAGCCAAGCGACCAGAGGCAACTAACTCACGGATGAAGTGACAATCCAAATCAATATGCTTAGCATGCTTATGAGCAATAGGATTCTGAGCCATAAACAATGCACTTTGATTATCACTGAGAAGGAGAGGAGTCGCAGACAACCCAACACGAAGTTCACGAAGGAGATTGAGCAACCAAACAAGTTCAGAAGCTGTGTTGGCCATGGCCCGGTACTCAGATTCACAACTAGAGCGGGCAACAGTAGGTTGTTTCTTGGCACTCCAAGACAAAAGATTGTCACCAAGAAAGATAGCATAGCCATAGGTAGACCGACGAGTGTCCGTGCAGCGAGCCCAATCAGCATCACTATAACCAAGAACCGCGGGAGAAGGTGAGCTGCGAAACGTAAGTCCAAAATGTTGTGTACCACAAACATAACGGAGAATACGTTTGACAGCTTGAAAATGATCAATAGTAGGAGCCTGGAGAAATTGGTTTACCGTGTTGACGGCATATGATAAATCAGGGCGAGTAATGGTTAAGTATTGTAAGGCCCCAACCAAAGAGCGGTACTGAGTTGGATCAGAGTAAGCCACTCCATCACTGACAAGATGAAAACCGGCATCCATTGGGGTCGAGACAGGTTTGGCCTCAAGCATCATAGCTCGGGAAAGCAGATCATGAGCATATTTGGCTTGTCCCAAGAACAAACCATCGGTAGTATAAGTGATCTCAAGACCAAGGAAGTAGCCAAGCTTTCCTAGATATTTAATTGCAAACTCAGCATTAAGACGAGCAATAAATTGAGTGAGAAAGGGGGGATCACTTCCAGTAAGAATAATATCATCCACATAAACCAAGAGGTAGAGAGTGATGCGCCCGCGATAGAAGAAGAACAAGGATGGATCAGCCCTGCTGCAAATAAAACCAGAGCGCATCAGAAAAGAGCTCAAACGTTGAAACCAAGCACGGGGCGCCTGTTTGAGCCCATAGAGAGCCTTGTTCAACCGGCAGACATGAGTCGGAAAACGAGGATCAACAAAGCCAGGAGGTTGTTCCATATAAACAGTTTCAGTGAGGTGGCCATGAAGAAAAGCATTTTTTACATCCAACTGATGAAGTGGCCAGCCATTAAGCACGGCAAGTGATAAAATAAGACGAATAGTAGTAGCCTTGACAACTGGACTGAAAGTGAGTGAGTAATCAAAACCTGGAATTTGCGTGAAACCTTGAGCCACCAAACGCGCTTTTAAGCGCTCAATAGTGCCGTCACTTTTGTGTTTGGTACGAAAAACCCATTTACTACCAACAATATTAGGAGCAGATGTGGTAGAAAGAGTAGGAGAAGTGATGAAAAAGCTCCTCCTAAGCTCCTCCTAGGCACGGATCCTCTTCAATGGAGATGGAACTACAATTGTTGAACTCCTTGGACGAAGTTTTCCAGCTGAAGACAAGGTCAAGACCTTGAAGGAAGTATCCAAGCTCAAGCCTCAAGGGATTGCACACTTCAAAGTGTAGGAAACTAGGGTTTTCCTAAGAAACTATGAAGGCACTCTCTATAGCTCTCTCTTGGGGATTTCGGTGACTTAAGAATTGGCTGAAGTAAATTCAGATTATCATATATTCAAAAGTGTTTACAATAGGTAGGAAAAGATACACTTATAGGAAGAAACTAGGTTAACTTTGGGCGGCAATTTCAAATCAATCAAATTGGCGCCTAGTTTGAATTTCAAATTTGAATTTGAAATTCAGACTTTGGCTTCCAACGTGACTAATTCAGATGGTACCCTTATTTAGGAGTCATTTAGAAGTGATTTGAGTTGCATTTGAAGCTCACATGGCCGGAACCACTCCATGCCATCCATGTGACTCAAATTCAACTCAAATTTCTTCTAAATGATGCATAAATGAAACCTAATTTTCCTATTAATGTATTCTTCATATAACCCTAATCTAATGATCGAAATACATTGGTCTAATGAATACAATGAATAGGAAAAAATATAAGAAGAAGAATGAGCCCAATATTGGGTATCAAAAGCCCAAAGCTCAAGAAGCCCAAAATTAAGCCCAAGACACCTAAACCCTAATCTATGGTCAAAATACAAGACCAACAACAAAGTAAATTCCTATACTAAGAAAATACAATTAAACATGGTGTTCAATCAATCAAAGCCCAAGTGAAAAGCACCCTAGGCCCACCAAGCCCATTGGGCCCACTAAGCTCTGAAGCAGTCAAATCTTCAAATAACCTCCTGGCCATTGCTTTAGTGGTTGGGCCTTTAGCCCATGCTCTTCCATCATTCCCTCCCTCTTGAGAAGGATTCATCCTCGAATCTGAAGAGTCTTCCTCATCATCACTAGCACCTATAAAAGGTTTAAGATCACAAACATTAAAAGTGGTGCTGACTCCATAATCAGAGGGTAAATCAAGTCTATAAGCGTTATCATTGATACGCTGTAAGACCTGAAAGGGACCATCTCCTCTAGGACTGAGTTTGGATTTCCTTTGATTTGGAAAACGTTCTTTTCTTAAGTGAAGCCAAACCCAATCACCTTCCTCGAAGATCATAGACTTTTTGCCTTTACTTCCTTGTTTTGCATATTTCTCATTTTGATTTTGAATATGAGTTTTAATCCTTTCATGAAGTTTCTTGATAAAATCAGCCTTTGAAGCCCCTTCCTTATGAATGAAATGTTCAACACTAGGAAGAGGTATCAAGTCTAAAGGAGTTAAAGGATTAAACCCATACACAGCCTCAAAAGGAGAAATATTGGTAGTTTTGTGAACTACCCTATTGTAGGCAAATTTAATGTGTGGCAAAAACTCATCCCAAGATTTGTGATTACCCTTTAGGACTGCCCTAAGCATAGTAGACAAAGATCTATTCACTACCTCAGTTTGGCCATCTGTTTGAGGATGACAAGTAGTTGAAAAGAGGAGTTTGGTTCCTAGTCTTGACCATAAGACACGCCAAAAGTGGCTTAGGAACTTTGTATCTCTATCTGAAACTATAGTCCTAGGAAGTCCATGTAGTTTAACCACATCTCTAAAGAAGAGTTTTGCAATGTTGCTTGCATCATCTACTTTGTGGCAAGGAATAAAATGAGCCATTTTACTGAAACGGTCCACTACCACAAAGATAGAATCCATTCCCCTTTGGGTTCTAGGCAAACCTAGCACAAAATCCATGCTAATATCTACCCAAGGAGAAGAAGCAACAGGCAAAGGTGTGTATGTACCATGAGGCATTACTTTAGACTTAGCTTGTAAAAAAGCTAAACATCTAAAACAATGCCTTTGGACATCTTTTCGCATATGGGGCCAATAAAATTTTTCTTTTAACAAACTAAGGGTTTTCTCAACACCAAAGTGCCCCACAAGCCCACCTTCATGACTATCTTTAATTAATAATTTCCTAATGGATCCTTGGGGTATGCATAACCTTCCTTCTTTATACAAGTACCCCTCAACCATATAGAAACCATCAAAAGCTTTTTGTTGACATTTTTTTATAATTATCACCAAACTCAAGATCTTCCTCATACAACTCCCTAATATTATCAAATCCAAGAATTTGAGTTCCTAGGGACACAAGCAAAGTATGTCTCCTAGATAAAGCATCAGCTACAACATTTGATTTTCCTTTCTTGAATTTAATGATATATGGAAATTGTTCAAGGAACTCTAACCATTTGGCATGCCTCTTATTTAACTTACCTTGACCTCTTAAATATTTAAGTGACTCATGGTCACTATGAATGACAAACTCTTTGGACACAAGATAGTGTTCCCAAGTTTGTAAAGCTCTAACCAATGCATACAACTCCTTGTCATAGGTTGGGTAATTGAGGGAGGCACCTTTTAGTTTTTCACTAAAATAGGCAATGGGGTGTCCTCCTTGCAATAACACAGCTCCTATGCCAACTCCTGATGCATCACATTCTAGCTCAAAAGTCTTTTCAAAATTTGGTAGAGCTAAAATGGGTGCATTAGTAAGTTGATCTTTAAGTAATTGAAATGCTTGGTCATGCTTTGAAGTCCAATCAAATAAAATATCTTTTTTGACTAGCTCATTCAAGGGTGAAGCAATGCTAGAGAAGTTAGGCACAAATCTTCTATAAAAACTTGCTAATCCATGAAAACTCCTAACTTCACTAACATTTTTAGGCTTGGGCCACTCTTGAATGGCTTTGATTTTCTCGGGGTCCACTTGAACCCCATTTTTGCTTACAATGAACCCTGGGAAAACCACATGGTCCACACAAAAAGTACATTTTTCAAGATTTGCAAATAATTGGTTTTCCCTAAGGATCATCATAACTTCTCTAAGATGTCCTAAGTGATCATCTTGAGAACTACTATAGATTAATATATCATCAAAATAAACAACAAGAAATTTTCCTATACACTCTCTCAAGACATGATTCATAAGCCTCATGAATGTACTTGGTGCATTAGTTAAACCAAAAGGCATAACTAGCCACTCATACAATCCAAATTTGGTCTTAAAAGCAGTTTTCCACTCATCACCCTTTTTAATTCTTATTTGGTGATAACCACTTTTAAGATCAATTTTAGAAAATATAGAGGCACCATGTAATTCATCAAGCATATCATCAAGTCTAGGGATTGGGTGCCTGTACTTGATTGTGATATTGTTAATGGCCCTACAATCACAACACATTCTCCATTTTCTATCTTTCTTGGGCACTAACAATACAGGCACAGCACAGGGACTCAAACTCTTTTGTACCCACCCTTTATTCAATAATTCATGGACTTGGTTCTCGATCTCCTTAGTTTCTTGAGGATTTGTCCTATAGGCTGGTCTATTGGGTAGACTAGCCCAGGCACAAAATCAATTTGATGTTCTATACTGATGGAGGACCATCCTTGGTACTTCACTTCATGTGAGACCCATCACATGGTTCATGGTTATGGCCAATTTGAGTAGTATAGAATTTATTGCTTTATTCCAATTTTACCCTTGTATTTTGGGGTATTTTAGTCATAGGATTTATTTTCTTTGTATTTCCCATTTTACCCTTGTATTATGGGGTGCTTTAGATGATTAGGTTTTTAATTTGGGATAGGGTATTTCATTAGAGGGTGACGCATTTTTGGTGAGTTTTGGATCTATTTTTGGTGATAGAAAGGCTTAGGCCCAAGTGGAGGGTAAAGGTTGCATGATCATATCATGCACCTTGATGTAGCCAATCTAGACCCATAGATTCCAAACTTGGTCACCAAGTAGCATCTAGGGTTCATTTGGCATGTCATTTGGAGTGCATTTGCCTTATGAATTTCGGCCATGCATGTCCCAAATGCAACCCTAGATGCCTCCCCTCCTATAAATATCCAACACCCCACCACTTGTAAATACTTTGGATTATATGAATTTGAGTGAGCCTTTTGTGCCTCAAATCCTCTTCCTTAGTCACTAGGTTAGTTTCGGCTAACCTCCTCCTATCTCCACCCTTGGAGAATAGGAAACCTAGAGTGGCCTCCACCTACACTTGGAGTGAGCCAACTTGAGCAACCATACACCACCACCCTAAACACCTTCACGCCTACCTTCCCTTTTTCCACCCTAAATCTTCCTTTGTGTCTTCCCTTTGGTGAACTAGATCAAGGGCAAGGTCTTCCCCTTCATACTCTACATCGTCCATGGAAGGAGGAAGCCATCAAGTGGTATCAAGAGCCAAGGTTCATCAAGGGTAAAATCTAGTCCTTCTTGTCTTCTTGTGTGTCTTTTCTATTCGGTCATTTTTTTCTCCTCCTTGTTTTCTTTGTGTGGCCGAATAGTTTTTGGGTTCACACCTTGTTCCTTGTGAGCCTTCCTTGCCATTTTAGGTTTCCATTATTAGGTGTTGCCATGCTTTTCATTTTCTTGAGTCTCACATGAACATGAAGAACATGCTATGAACATGCTTTTAATTTTTGAATCCACCTAAAGTTTTGTCATTTGTTGTTCCTATATTTTTTCTACATAAATTCCATGTATGTGCCAAACACTTTGCATGAAACACATGAACAAAATATGCCATATTGCATTACATAGTGGGCGTGACATATAGCTTTCTTTTTAGGAGTCATTCATGCATGCTACCTAGTCCTAGCATGTTCTAAGTGATTTTTGATTTCCATGTGTAAACATTTCCTTGCACATGCATAACCGCCCACTCTCCTTGCATTCTCACTTGATTTGGTCATCTTTCTATGCCTAAAGAAACCCTAAAAGAATCTAAGAGGTGTGCTGAAAAATTTTGTGCAAACAACTTGTACTAGATAGTACAAGTCATTTTCCACTCAAAAGATACCCTAAACACCTCTAAAATCACGCCACTTGTCTTCATCTCTTCTCCTAAAATTTGACCTAATTTTCACCACCCACAAGTGCAAAACCTAAGCAACAATGGGCTGAACATTAAAGAAAAGAAATTGGACCCAAGAAGCCTAAAAGAAATTGACGTGAAAAATAGAACAAAAGAAGAAAAAGTATCAAAAAAAAATTGGACCAAAAAGGACTTGTTGCTAGACTTGTGGACTTGGACCATTACCTAAGCATTTGGAGTTGGACTTGTGACATTTTTGGACCATTTTTTGAGACCTTAATATTGGCTGGACCGAATCACTAAAAGACTTAATCAAGTGAGCATAAACACTAATCCACTCTAGTGCCTTTCTAGGATTAATCTTTTGTGTGCTTCCTTTTTTTTGATTGAGTCTTAATTTTTAGTTTGTCTTTCTTTGGCCTCTTTTGTTTTGTCTCCATCAATTCTCCTTGAGTTTAGCCTTCCTAATTGTGCTTTTTCAGTTTTATTTCTTGGACTCTTGCTCTTTGGGTTGGTTTCACTTTACTTGTAGGTGAAGAACTTCTCTAGCAAACTATCACACCCTTTGGTGGATTTGAGTGGAGGGGTGAACCGAATCCAAACCTAGCCTTTGGAGGGATTTACACCACACCAAAAGGAGTGATCAAACACTTGGAGAGGACTAACAAGTTTGATCTTTGTGAAGGAACTCAAGTGGAGGAGTTTGAAGACCTAATTTTTGTTTTTTTCATAATTTTGCTTAATTTTTCTTCTTCTCGGCCTAGTGTGTTTTTGGGCCTTGGTTTCATTCTTTTTGGTTTGTAATTTGGCCATTGTTAAACCTCTTCATTTTGGTTTAGCTTCGTGTAGTTTGAAGGTGATTTGAAAACCTTCACCTAGGACCTCGACTAGAATATGTTTTAAGTGCTTTCATTTTGCATGTTTTATAGTTTTTGGTAGTATAATTGCTTAGGCTTTTATCTTTGTCTCCAAATCCGTTTAGAAGGCTTGCTTTTGCCAACTAGGGGTAACGTGCACACACACACTTTATTATTGTGCCAAATTGTTTTGTAAGAAAAGAAGAAAAGGCTTAGTGATTTTTACTTGATAGGGCTTGGTTATTAAGTGATTCTTTGTAGTCCACCTCCCCTTGAAAGTTCACTTTGTACACTTAGGCCTTTTCCTACCTATCTTGCACCTTGAAAACCTTTTTTGTGAAAACCTTTTTGTCACTCACTCTTTGTGAAAACCATTTCAAACCCTTTTTGAAAACAACTTTGTGAAAACCTTTTTGGATCAAAGATGAGTGATCATTCTAGTGTCCATGGTCATAATTCTCGTAGTACTAGGTCTAGTGTTAGGGATGGACTTAGGGAATTGAAAGAGTACCTAAGAAAAAAAGAAGAGGAAAATATAAAAACAGAGGAAGAATTGAGAAGAAAAGAAAAAGAGTTTGAAAGAAATAATGAAGAAATAAAAAGATTGCTTGAAAGACTAGTTGTGGGAGGAGAGGCTAGTGGTTCAAGACCAAGAGTCACTTCTCCTCAACCCTCAAGAGGTAAGGGGCATGTGCATTCAAGTTTTCATGAGGAGGAAGGGCATCATACCCAACCTCCAAGTGATATCTTCTTTAGTAGTCATCACAATGATGATTACTATCAAAGACCCCCAAGGTATCATAGAAATAGGGAGTCTTCTAATAGGGAACCTAACATCACTCTTCCCCCATTTCATGGCAAAGATAATGTTGAAAGTTATTTAGATTGGGAAATGAAAGTTGAACAACTTTTCTCTTGCCATGGAATAAGTGAAGATAGGAAGGTTTCTTTAGCAACCCTTAGCTTCCAAGGGCATGCTATGTATTGGTAGACCTCCTTAGAAAAAGAAAGGAGAATAAATCATGAGCCCCCAATCCAATATTGGAATGAGCTCCGTAGTGCCTTAAGAAGGAGGCATATTCCTCCATACTATGACCGAGAGCTTATGGACAAGCTACAAAGATTGAAACAAGGGTCCTCTAGTGTGGAAGAGTATAGGCAATCTATGGAGTTGCTAATGATGAGGGCTGGGATTAGGGAGGAAGAGAGGACCACAATCTCTAGATTTCAAAGTGGTCTTAATCTTGAGATAAGAGACAAAGTTGAACTTCTACCTTATAGGGATTTGAATGAACTTGTTCAACTTTGCTCAAGAGTGGAGCATCAACTTACAAGAAAACCTTTTCGAAAAGACTCCACTCCCTCTTATTCCAAGAGTTTTAAGAAGGAGGGCCATTCTTCCCTACCTTATCCCAAAGAAGAAAAAGAAAAAGAAAAGGAAAATTCATCTTTTAAAGCACCTTCCAAAGAGTCTAAGTCAAGTGAAATCAAGTGCTTTAAGTGTCTTGGAAGAGGACATATTGCTTCTCAATGTCCTACAAAGAAAACCATGGTTTTAAAAGCCCAAGATCACTATAGTAGCCTTGATGAAGCTACTTCATCTTCCTCTAGTAGTGAAGAAGAAGCCATAGACTCCGAGGAAGAAATTTTACCTTGTGAAGGAGACTTACTATTGGTTAGAAGGCTTCTTAACAATCAACCTAGTGACATTGAACAATCTCAAAGAGAGAACTTGTTTCAAACAAAATGCAAAATTCTAGAAAATACTTGTTCTCTCATTGTAGATAGTGGGTCAACTTCAAATTGTTGTAGTACTAGATTGGTTGATAAGTTAGCCTTGACTACAAAACCTCATCCTAAACCTTATAGAATGCAATGGATCAATGAGGAGAGAGGTGTTGTAGTTAACCAACAAGTAAGCATACCAATCTCTATTGGCAACTATAAAGAAGATGTTTTGTGTGACATAGTGCCATTAGAGGTTAGTCATGTCTTGCTTGGGAGGCCAAGGCAATTTGACAAGCACATAATCCATGATGGCCTCACCAATAAAATAAGTTTCCAACACTTAGGAAAGAAGTTTGTGTGGTGTCCTCTATCACCCTCTCAAGTGAATGAGGACCAACTCAAACTCAAGGCTAAGAAAGATGATGAAGAGAAAAGCAAAAACAAAAACAAAAATAAAATAAAAGAAAAAAAGAATTTTTCCTTTGAAGACAAAGGGCTAGGGTCAAAAGAACCTTAACCCTTGTGCCATCCTCCTTCTTTTGGTGCCAAAGAAAGATGGCAATGGAGGATGAGCACCTTTTTAAAAGCCATCATTGCATAAAAGGCACCCAATCCCTAAGATAGATGATTTGGTGAATGAATTGCATGGGGCCAAAATTTAAATGGTGATGCTTCTTTGGCTCTCTCCTTTCCCTAGCACTTTCATTCAACAAATTGTGTACCTAAGGATTGCATCGCTAAAGTTTTAGTATTTTTTACTTCCCTAATTGTGGTTTCACATTTTTTTTGAAGGATCAATGGAATGGAAGAGCTTAAAGATTTGAGGTCAAATCCTTCTCAAGAAGGAGGGTATGATGGAGGACCATCCTTGGTACTTCACTTCATGTGAGACCCATCACATGGTTCATGGCTATGGCCAATTTGAGTAGTATAGAATTTATTGCTTTATTCCAATTTTACCCTTGTATTTTGGGGTATTTTAGTCATAGGATTTATTTTCTTTGTATTTCCCATTTTACCCTTGTATTATGGGATGCTTTAGATGATTAGGTTTTTAATTTGGGCTAGGGTATTTCATTAGAGGGTGACGCATTTTTGGTGAGTTTTGGATCTATTTTTGGTGATAGAAAGGCTTAGGCCCAAGTGGAGGGTAAAGGTTGCATGATCATATCATGCACCTTGATGTAGCCAATCTAGACCATAGATTCCAAACTTGGTCACCAAGTAGCATCTAGGGTTCATTCGGCATGTCATTTGGAGTGCATTTGCCTTATGAATTTCGGCCATGCATGTCCCAAATGCAACCCTAGATGCCTCCCCTCCTATAAATACCCAACACCCCACCACTTGTAAATACTTTGGATTATATGAATTTGAGTGAGCCTTTTGTGCCTCAAATCCTCTTCCTTAGTCACTAGGTTAGTTTCGGCTAACCTCCTCCTATCTCCACCCTTGGAGAATAGGAAACCTAGAGTGGCTTCCACCTACACTTGGAGTGAGCCAACTTGAGCAACCATACACCACCACCCTAAACACCTTCACGCCTACCTTCCCTTTTTCCACCCTAAATCTTCCTTTGTGTCTTCCCTTTGGTGAACTAGATCAAGGGCAAGGTCTTCCCCTTCATACTCTATATCGTCCATGGAAGGAGGAAGCCATCATATACCCCTAAAAGGAGGAAGGCCTTTTGGACCTTCACTAGGGAATATATCATCAAATTCTTTTAATAAATGAGAAACTTGAGGAGGTAAAGAACTAAGTTCAATGCTTAAATTATGACACTGAAGCACACTTCTACAAAGAAGAAGGTAAGAAGGCTTTTCAACAAATAGGGTTTGTTTTAAAGTTTCTTGTTGAATTCCTTCTATAGAAAGAGATTTCTCTTCCTTCTTCTTTGAAGACTTATGCTTCTTTTCCTTTTTGTTTTTTTTTTTAATCAAGTTTTTTTTTTCTTCTTCTCTTTTCAATTTCATTTGTACTTGATCTTCTATCACTTGTGAAGGAGACAAAGGATGAAGTACAAATTTCTTTTCTTTATGGGTGAAAGTGATTTCATTGGTAAGACCATTATGCATGGTTTTCTTGTCAAATTGCCATGGCCTTCCCAACAAAATATGGCAAGCCTCCATTGGAACTATGTCACAAACCACTTGATCTTCATAGTTACCAATAGAGAACTTGACTTTCACTTGATTATTAACATTAATATCCCCATCTTCATTAATCCAATGAAGTTGATATGGTTTCGGATGGGGAATAATAGTAAGACCAAGCTTCTCCACCAACCTTGTACTACAACAATTACAACAAGACCCACTATCCACAATGAGAGAACAAGCATTATTAAGAATTTTACACCTTGTTTGAAAAATATTTTCTCTTTGTGAAAGGTGAGACTCATGAGGTTGGTTTCCTAGAAGCCTTCTAATCATTAGAAGTTGACCATCACAAGGATATGCACTTTCAATGGGATGGTCTTCCTCACTTGATTCATTGTCACTTGAAGTAGTGGAACTAGATTCATCAACACTACTATAAATGTCTTGCCCCTTCAAAATCATCACCTTTTTAGTTGGGCATTGAGAAGCTATGTGACCTCTCCCAAGACACTTAAAGCATTTGATATCACTAGTTTTGCTACTAGAAGTGACAATATTTTTATTTTTCTCATTTTCTTTTTCTTTTTCTTTTTCCTTGCCAAATTTCTTAGAGGTATCAAATTGACCCTCCCTCTTGTAGTCTTTCTTAACATAAGAGCTA
Source organism: Cajanus cajan (assembly GCF_000230855.2). Lineage (NCBI taxonomy): Eukaryota > Viridiplantae > Streptophyta > Magnoliopsida > Fabales > Fabaceae > Cajanus > Cajanus cajan. The sequence continues at coordinate 44,359,784 of NC_138521.1, read as the reverse complement.
GATTGAGTTTTACCTTTAAAAGAAGTTTTTCTCAAATTTTGTTGTTCCACCCTTATACAAAGTTAGACCAAATCATCAAGGTCCCTATAAGGGAGTAACTCAACTCTATCTCTTATGTCAAAATTAAGACCACTTAGAAATCTAGCAATGGTCAATCTTTCTTCTTGTCGCCACCGGCCCAAACGGGCCTCGGCGGTCGCGAAGACGGTCGAGCTCGCTTTTATTTTAGTTTTTGAAAATGTATTGGATTATTAGAACGACTTGTTCTCAAACTGAGACCTTGTCGATCTTATCCAATTTATTTATTAAATGTCTCACCAATCCATATTAATCCCAAGCGGGACCCTCCATGGATTAGTGGTTTTCGCAAAAGGAGGGTTCGTGGAGTCGCCACCAATGTTTTACTCAAAACATTGGAAAAAGGGATAAGGCAATTGATTTTATAAATCAACTTTGGCCATTATAACCAGAGTTGGGTAAGGGAGTCGGTTACGCGTGGGGAAGGTGTTAGCACCCCACAGCGCCCCTTTCGGGTTCCCTATGACAGATTATTTCTAAAATAACAGTGTAAAATTACTAAATTACCCCTATTTATTATAAGCGATTATAAATTAACTATCTACATGATGACAGTTTAAATATGCACACAGAAAGCAGTAAAAGGAAGGATTTAAGAAGAAACCTCTTGAAGCGTGCTTTTATATATTGAGTAAAACTGGGAAGCTTTTTGGCGTTCCCTCGCTCTACAAGCTCGCTCGCTCCCTCCTATAAAATTTTGACTATGGAAATCCGGAGGATTTCCCTTCGACTAGGTTCGAATCTCCAAGCTAAGTGCTCGGAATTCCAGAACTTCGTCGGATCGACTCCCAGAGAGATTTCTAGGGCAGAACACTGCTCAAAAACCCCAGAATACTCAAGGAGGGAGTCAAAACTGAGTGTGAAAGTGTCAAATGACGTCCAATTGACGTCATATTTATAGGGAACAGGCCCAATACGGTCTACAGAATCAATACGGCCGTATTGAAATTTTTGAACTTCAATACGGCCGTATTGAGTTCAATACGGCCGTATTGAAGCTCAGAAATTTCAATATGGCCGTATTGAGTTCACTGCGGCTGTATTGAAGCTTCAATACGGCCGTATTGATTTCAGTACGGCCGTATTGAAGTTTCAGAAACTTCAATACGCCGTATTGAGTTCACTGCGGCCATATTGAAGCTTCAATACGGTCGTATTAAGTTTAGTACGACCGTATTGGGCTTCATTCCCTCCACTTCCTTATTTTAAGCTACTCTAAGACCTCTAAATCTACAGATAGCCATCCTATGGTCTTCTAGGAGTCCTTCTGGCTGACTTTCCTTCGATCTTTGAGGGTCTTCGAGTTTTATTTCCGACCCGGACAATTTTAGGGGTCTACAGCTGCCCCCCCTTTACTTAGTCGGACGGCCTTTTGGTGTACCGGCTGACAAGTAAAGGAGTTGACCCAATTGTCCGGGTGATGTGCCGACCTTCTGACTTGTAATGTCTTCCGGTGGAAAATTGTTGAGTAGCCTCTCCAGGTGGGTGCATACCTCGGCGCTTCTGACATCCTCGGTAGCTGAGTTTAACACCAACGTGCCTCTGACGACGCTGATGGCTGAGTATTGTCTCTCCAGACCTTGAGTATTGTCTCTCCAGACCTTGAGTACTGTCTCTCCAGACTTTGTTTGAGTATTGTCTCTCCAGACTTTGAGTACCGTCTCTAGACTTTGTTTGAGTGCTGTCTCTCCAGACTTTGTTTGAGTGCCGTCTCTCCAGACTTTGTTTGAGTATCGTCTCTCCAGACTTTGTTTGAGTACCGTCTCTCCAGACTTTGTTTGAGTATCGTCTCTCCAGACTTTGTTTGAGTACCGTCTCTCCAGACCTTGTTTGAGTACCGTCTCTCCAGACCTTGTTTGAGTACCGTCTCTCCAGACCTTGTTTGAGTACCGTCTCTCCAGACCTTGTTTGAGTACCGTCTCTCCAGACTTTGTTTGAGTACCGTCTCTCCAGACTTGTGCATACCTCGGTGCTCTCGACAACTGGGTAGCTGAGTATTGCCTTTTAGGCTTTGAGATGATTTTGTCTCCACAGTCCACGATGCTGCTTCGACGGTTTTTTCTGATTTTGTGCCACTGAGGGCTGGATAACGCAGGGATCCGTCTAGGTGATGTGCAGTCATTCACAGGTTCCTGTGCCCCAACTTGCATTGCATTGAGTATCCCGATTCATCCTTATTCGGGTATCTCTTTTTGATTTTCTGATTTTTGCTGCCTCTGTGTAGGCTGCTATCCGCTGGGGATTCTGGATGTTGATTTTGTCTCCACAGTCCATGATGCTGTTTCGACGATTGTTTTTGATTTTTGTGCCACTGAGGGCTGGATAACGCAGGGATCCGTCTAGGGGATGTGCAGTTACTCATAGGTTCTTGTGTCCCAACTTTCCATTGAGTAGTTGGCGCCCATTGAGGAATTTCTGTTTCCTTGGGGTGTAGACACGAAGATGCTCTTTCTGAGATGAGCAGTGCCTTATGATTGGCTGACGTCCTTTGGACGTTGGTGGAGTATCCCGGTTATCCTTATTCGGGTAACTCTTTTTAATTTTTGGATTTTGTTGCCTCTGTGTAGGCTGTTATCCGCCAGGGGATTTTGTCATTGGTTTGTGATTGGCCTCTTCTGTTAGGCAGATCATCTTGATGTTCAATGATAGGCTGAGCCGGATTCCACTTGGGGAATGATTATTGATCTTTTTATGATTTTTACTTTTGAAGGAGTGCCTCTTATGTAGGCGACTGAGGAATTGGGGTTCAGTGTTCGGCTGAGTGCCGGATTCCGCTTGGGGAATATTTATTGATATTTTTTTGATTTTTCTCCTTTTGCAGGGATGCCTCTGAGTAGGCGATTGGGGAATGAGGGATCTTATGTATCCCAGAGTATTATTTAGGAAGCCTCTGCAGGCTTAGCCTCACTCAGCGCTTTGAGTCGGAGAGCTATCTTCCACTGAGGAAGTGTTAAGTCCTTTGACTTGTATATACTGTTTGGATGATCGCACTTCCATTGGGGATTGCGTCGATTTTGCTTTGATAGCTCTCGCTGGGGATTCGTTCCGTGAGCTTGAGTTGAGGTTTCTCTGGGGAGTATTATTTCTGCGAGCCTCTCCAGGCTCATTTATTCTGAGAGAGTATTATTTCTGCAAGCCTCTCCAGGCTTTAGTTATGATGAAAGAGTATTATTTCGGCGAGCCTCTCCAGGCTCAATTATTCTGAAGGAGTATTATTTCGGCAAGCCTCTCCAGGCTCAGTTATTCTGAGAGTATTCTTTCGGCAAGCCTCTCCAGGCTCAGTTATTCTGTATGACGCTGTTGATTTTCTGAATCTTTGCATTTTGTTTGCTGCTGTCATACACAAGCAATTTTCTATTTTTCTATTTTATGCGGTTGCCTCATGATAAGGTCTTTGAATGTGCAACTAATGTGTGTGTGATGCACAAATGCAATACAATTTTTTTTTATTTTTGTTCATTTATTTAGAAAAGTGAGTGGCTCTCCCTATCCTCTTCTTCTTGGAGGACTTTCTGTCATTGACGCGAGGGAGTATTTTTGTGAGCCTTTATGCAGGAGATTATGAATTTTACAGGAACCCCTCCAATTTTCTTTTATTGACCGATTATTAATGGAATTTCGTACAATTTTTATGAAAAACCAATTCAGAGGCATAATCACATGGTCAAGAAAGAAAAGAAACAAATGGATATTTTTATTGATATTCACAAGTGTTTTTACAGAAAGATATACAGAAGGAAATTTCTGAAGAATGGCTGGCCAAGGTAGGCTATACATTTTTGGCTTAAACAATTATATCTGTAATTGTCGCTCTTCCCGTTCCCCTAATCGTTTCGGGTGAGATGCCTGAGCCAGGAGTGCTTGCTTCTAGAAGATTATCATTTGAACCGCCTTTCGGTTTTCGGTTCAAGTGATCGTTGCTTGCTTTGTTTTTATATCTTATTCTTTTGCCCCTAACTTTTGCTTAGGACGTATCCTAACGGGGTAAATTTGCCTTTGTTTTGCCTAGTACCCTTGTACTGGCAGTCTTTTTATTTTGCCCTAACTTTTGCCTAGGACGCCCTTTTTGGGTTTTCATCCTAGCGGGCCTATGCAAGCAACGTCTTCAAGCGTAGTACTTCTTTACCACGTCAGTGTTGACTGGGTATAGAAGTTCTTCTCGATCCATATCTGTGAGGATCAATGCTCCTCCTGAGAAGGCTCGTTTTACCACGTATGGTCTTCCGTGATTTGGGGCACACTTTCCGATTTTGTCCTTTTGAGTTGGTAACAGTTTCTTAATTACCAACTTTCCCTCATGGTAGACTCGAGGGTGGACTTTCTTGTCAAAAGCCTTTTTGGTCTTCCTCTGATAGGCTTGACCATGGCATATGGCGTTCAGCCGTTTCTTTTTGATAAGGTTCAACTGGTCGTATCGGCTTTGAACCCATTCTGCCTTGGAAAGTTTTGTTTTCACGATTACCCTTAGAGAAGGTATCTCGACTTCGACGAATAAAACTGCCTCCATCTCATAGATGAGGGAGAATGGAGTAGCTCCTGTAAATGGACGTACTGAAGTCCTATAGCCATGAGGAGCGAAGGGTAACATCTCGTGTCAGTCTTTAAATGAGACAACCATCTTTTGCACTATTTTCTTGATGTTCTTATTGGTTGCCTCGACTGCCCCATTCATCTTTGGCCGATATGGGGAAGAGTTGTGTTGGATCTTTGAATTCTTGGCACAGTTCTTCCACCATTTGGTTGTTCAGATTAGATCCATTATCAGTGATGATTTATTTCTCCATGCTTCCACTAGATTATTCCAAAATCTTTTGGGACAAGAGAGAAAAGAAGGAAAGGATATATTTTCAAAAGTTTGTGTTTTAGAGGGGATTATTTTATTTTTGAAAAATGGATTTTGTAAGAATGTTTGGCCAAGGTGGGCTTATGTGTTTAGGCTTGTTTGATTAAACACTTATGAAGTTAAGAAAATCTTTGTTTATTGACGTTGTGATTTTGACAACTTGGATAGCTTCTCTTGAACCTTTCTTTTTGAATTCGGTTCATGGTACCATCATGGATTTCTTTTGTTTTTTGATTGTCCTTATTTTTGCCTAAAACACCCTTTTGTGGCGTTTTAGCGGACTTTTGTTTTTGTTTATTTTTGCAACCCTAACTTTTGCCTAGGTCACCCTTTCATGGGATTCCTAGCGGGTCTTTTGCTCTTATTTTTGTGCAGCCCCCTTTTTTGGGTTTCCTGCCGAGCTTTTTTTGTTTTTAGGATTTCTTTTTATCCATGATGGCACTTGTCGAGGCCAAGGGAAGGTGCTCCAAGTTGTCACACACACTTCCACATAAAAATGATGTGGGTTTATTATTATTAAGATGATTTTAACCTCATTCATGTTTATTCAAACAGGGTTAAAAAATATGGTTTAGAATTTTATTATAAGCAAGAAAAGAAGCAATGAAGAATGATTTTATTATAATCATAGCGGAAACATGTGTCCTTATTTCATCACTGGTATGGGTCCTAATGTTGACCTCTTTTATCTCTCGGCCATGCCCCAAATTTATAGTCTCCAATTTCTCTTGACGAGCTTCTTGATCTAGCAATCTTTGCAGATCCGGAGAAATGGTTTCCTCATCACTGTCCAACTCAAACCTTTCACCTTCGGATCCCGGTCAGAGCGAACAATTACAGACATAATTATTTTATTGGTTCTGTTTAGGTTTAGAATTATTAATGTTAATGAGGAAAGAGAGAAAAGAACAAAAAAGAGAATAATGTGAAAAATGCCTCTTTATTGATATGTATTAAAACTGTACAAAAACCCTTATTTACATGAAAAGGTTCTCATGATCTCGGGTACTGATCATGAGTCCCTAAAAGAGAAATATGAAGGGGCCCTATCGTGGCTTGTTCTTCTCTCTACTCCTGCTTTGGCAGAGGATTCTTGCTCACGTCGGGCGCTGTCGAATCGAAGGTGACCCACCCGGCATCAATAAGGTTTTGGACCTTGTATTTGAGAGCTAGGCATCTCTCTGTTGAATGCCCTGGTGCCCCCGAATGGTATAAACATTTGTCTTGTGGCTTGTACCAATCGGGGTAAGGTGGGTCGATCTTCCTTGGTGGAACATGAGCTAGAAGTTTGGCTTCTACTAGCTTCGGCAGGAGATCGCTATAAGTGGTCGGAAGTTTATCAAACTTCTTCACAGGGATGAATTGCGATCTTCCTGACTTCGAAGTGGAAGAAGATGAAGAAATGGTTATGGCGTTGACTCCTTCCTCCTTCTTCTTCCCAAAGGTCTTCTTAGCTTCGAATGATTGGGAGGGCTTTGCTAGCTTCCCACTTTTAAGTCCTTGTTCCACTCTCTCCCCAATGGTGATGATGTCCGAGAAGAGTGTCGTTGTGTTCCCTATCATTTTATCGTAATAGGGACCAGTCAACGAGTTGATGAATAAGGACACCGTCTCCTTATCCGACAGCGGGGGCTCTATCTGTGCCGCCAACTCCCTCCATCGTTGGGCGTACGCCTTGAAAGATTCATCATTTTTCTTACTCAAGGCTTGAAGATCTGACCTATCGGGTGTTAGGTCGATGTCGTATTTGTAGCGCTTGAGAAAGGCGTCGGCCAACTGCCTCCATGTACATACTTGATTTCCATCTAGCTGCATATACCAGTTGAGCGCGGTATCAGCCAAGCTCTCTTGGAAGCAGTGGATCAAGAGCTTTTCGTTTGTGGCATATGCAGCCATCTTTCGGCAGTACATGGTGAGATGACTCTTGGGGCAAGTCGATCCCACGTATCTCGGGAAATCTGGCACTTTAAATTTGGGAGGGAATTGAATATCCCTCACTAAGCACATGTCGGCGGCATCTTTGACATCAAAATCATGCCCCTCCATAGCCCTCAACCGATCCTCTAGGGCGTGGAATTGTTCTTTTGAAACCTCGGGCTCTTTGATCATAATTCCAGCCCCAAGAGGTATGGCATGTGGAGGATCTTCTTCATGCTCCTCCTCCTCTCCCTCATGATGGGACCCATGGTCACTGTGATGAGATCCATGAATGTTATGGTGACGCATGAGTTCCAACATTTGCGCCATCTGCTCTTTGAGCTGTGAAAGCTCGGTCGTGAGCTTCTTGTTTTGTTCCTCTAGCGCTTCCATTTTCTTGATTTTCTTTGCGCGTGTGAGGACAGAGAGATGACCAGCCACTTTCTAAAATGAATTTTTTAACCTAATTAGTTTATTCATGAATACGCTCTTGACATGAGCTTGATAACCTTTCATCTTTGAGGTGCTGCCTTTTTAAGATGAAAGTTTATCACCCTCCCTAGACTATTATCTCTCCACAACGGAGAATCTCAATAGTCACGGGTCTCTTTCACTCACATCGAGAGGGTATTAGTGAACCTATAAATGATGATGAGGATGCATGAGGTATTATTGATAATGATGCCTATGCTCCTTACTTTTATTATATTTTCACACATTGGTTTTTCTTCTCATGTCATGACATTTTCATGCATGGGGATTATTCTTAGACCTTAACACGAGGTTTATTATTAATGCACAATCAATTGCACATAAGCATTTACACAAACAATTCACTCATCCACGAACAGTCACGAGCGAATCACGAGGTAGGGGTCTCCTGCAGAAAAGTGCATATTCAAGGAGGATCTAACTGTTCTCACTTGGTCAAAGGCCCCCAAGGTGCCCCCATTATAGGGACCCAATTCCTCTCATCGTAGGTCGATGGAAAGCTCCAACGCACCGTCGGACTCAAGTTCATGGTTATCACCTTGAGTGATGTTTTCCGACAACGGTCTACGGGCACCTATAGACCCATTCGACAACCGGCCGTACTAACATCCACTCCCTATGGTTAATCACTCATGCCCCCGGGTATAGAGGGAACTGTTGTGTGCAAAGGTTTGTGTGCAGTTTTTATTTCAAACAATTGCGTAAATTTAAAAATACAACAGTTATTAAAGCCAAATAGATAAACATGTTATCATACAAGTGAGGGGTAATAAAGTAATTTTTTAACTATTATTTGTTAAAAACAATCTGTCACTAAATGGGACTGACTCTCGAAGCATCCCCAGTGAAGTCGCCATCTGTCGCCACCGGCCCAAACGGGCCACGGCGGTCGCGAAGACGGTCGAGCTCGCTTTTATTTTAGTTTTTGAAAATGTATTGGATTATTAGAACGACTTGTTCTCAAACTGAGACCTTGTCGATCTTATCCAATTTATTTATTAAATGTCTCACCAATCCATATTAATCCCAAGCGGGACCCTCCATGGATTAGTGGTTTTCGCAAAAGGAGGGTTCGTGGAGTCGCCACCAATGTTTTACTCAAAACATTGGAAAAAGGGATAAGGCAATTGATTTTATAAATCAACTTTGGCCATTATAACCAGAGTTGGGTAAGGGAGTCGGTTACGCGTGGGGAAGGTGTTAGCACCCCACAGCGCCCCTTTCGGGTTCCCTATGACAGATTATTTCTAAAATAACAGTGTAAAATTACTAAATTACCCCTATTTATTATAAGCGATTATAAATTAACTATCTACATGATGACAGTTTAAATATGCACACAGAAAGCAGTAAAAGGAAGGATTTAAGAAGAAACCTCTTGAAGCGTGCTTTTATATATTGAGTAAAACTGGGAAGCTTTTTGGCGTTCCCTCGCTCTACAAGCTCGCTCGCTCCCTCCTATAAAATTTTGACTATGGAAATCCGGAGGATTTCCCTTCGACTAGGTTCGAATCTCCAAGCTAAGTGCTCGGAATTCCAGAACTTCGTCGGATCGACTCCCAGAGAGATTTCTAGGGCAGAACACTGCTCAAAAACCCCAGAATACTCAAGGAGGGAGTCAAAACTGAGTGTGAAAGTGTCAAATGACGTCCAATTGACGTCATATTTATAGGGAACAGGCCCAATACGGTCTACAGAATCAATACGGCCGTATTGAAATTTTTGAACTTCAATACGGCCGTATTGAGTTCAATACGGCCGTATTGAGTTCAATACGGCCGTATTGAAGCTCAGAAATTTCAATATGGCCGTATTGAGTTCACTGCGGCTGTATTGAAGCTTCAATACGGCCGTATTGATTTCAGTACGGCCGTATTGAAGTTTCAGAAACTTCAATACGCCGTATTGAGTTCACTGCGGCCATATTGAAGCTTCAATACGGCCGTATTAAGTTTAGTACGGCCGTATTGGGCTTCATTCCCTCCACTTCCTTATTTTAAGCTACTCTAAGACCTCTAAATCTACAGATAGCCATCCTATGGTCTTCTAGGAGTCCTTCTGGCTGACTTTCCTTCGATCTTTGAGGGTCTTCGAGTTTTATTTCCGACCCGGACAATTTTAGGGGTCTACACTTCTTCCCTTATCCCAGCCCTCATGAGATATAACTCCATTTTTTGTCTATACTCCTCAACACTCATACCCTTTTGTTGGAGTCTTTGGAGCTTATCCATAAGCTCCCTACTATAATAAGAAGGTATGTGCCTTCTTCTCATAGCACTCCTCAACTCATTCCAATAAGTGATGGGAGGATCATTGTGAAGTCTTCTCTCTCTTTCCAAGGATGTCCACCAATACATGGCTTGTCCTTGAAAAGCTAGGGTGGCTAAAGGAACTTTTCTTTCCTCACCTACTTGATGACAAGTGAAGATTTGCTCCACTTTCATCTCCCAATCCAAGTAGGTGTCCACATTATCTTTTCCATGAAAGTAAGGGAGATCAACCCTTGATTCCCTCACTTTGTGTTCTTTAATGACTCTCCTAGGTGGGGGTTGATAGTAAGCATCCATTTGTATACTACCATCATTATTTTGACTTTGAGAATCATTGGAGCTCTTGGTTGAGCTCCTAGAAGAACCTTTTGGACTTTTTTTTTTATTTAATCTTTTCAAAAGTTTTTCTTCTCGTTGCTTAATCTTTTGAATCTCTTGTTCTAAAGCCATGATTTGTACTTCTTTTTCAAGTTTTTCTTTTTGTTTTTGAAGTATTTCATCATGCTTCCAAAGTTTTAGTGCCTCAACCTCCTTGACAATTCTTTTAAAACTTTTAGGAGATTCAAAGTCACTACTACTTTGAGAATGTTGACTCATGATTAAGCAATAAGATTTTATATGCTATGCAAAAAGTTATAAAATGTTTTTGGTATTTTCTAGGAATGAAAATAACACTTGGAAGTCTAAGTGTACAAGTTGCACTATCAAGGGAGGTGAGCTACAAAGAGCCACTTAATAACCAAGCCTTTTCAAGTGGAAATCACTAAACTCCTTTGTGGTACTTCCAATTCCCCAAAACTTTTCACAAAAATTTTGAATGCTTTTTCACAATTTGTTTGTTTTTGAGACTAAACTAAACGTGAGCAAGTAAAACTACACAAGTCTAGACGTTTTAAGGCAGCAAAATAAAGCAATTAAAAGACAAAGAACTTAAAGGAAGCAAGATAAGTAACTAGTCGGGTTCCCTAAGTGGAAGCTTGAAACATATGAAATTTCCAAGCCACTTCCACTAGCACTACACGTGAGGATGCTAACAAGGATTTAGATATACCTGACCAGCTTCTTAATACTCCCTCCAATCTTTACAAATTGATTTTAAAATACAAGAGAGATTGCAAAATTTAAACTAGCCTAGAAAGCAATAAATGGCGATTTTGGTGACCAATTAGTGACGGTTTTGTGTTCAACTTTTCTAACACTTGTTTAAGTGTCTTAATCCGCCACTAATCCTTCAAATTTGATGCTCCTGGACCTGCAAAGAATCACAACAAAAGAGGTTAATGGTGGCTGCCTCACTAATTTAGGTCAAATTTTTAGGTATTAGTGTCCAAACTTTTCCTACTCTTTGTTGAGCAATGCTTTATCCTTGAGCAAGGATTTGAGGCCACTTCCAGCACAGGAAAATTATTGAAAGAAAACTAGACAAGCAATAAAGCACAATTTGGAAAGCTTATACCAATAGTTAAGAGTAATATGTATATATGACAAGACTCAAAGAGGTTCAACAAGTAAAAACTGGAAAATAAGACTCCAAATAAAGCTAGCACTCAGTTAGGAATGTTCCTAGATAGGTACTAGAGTACATGAACAAAACAAAAAAAATTTGAAAGCAATTGGATAAGTATAGAACAAATAGTAGTCAAAACAATAACAAGGAATCAAATGAATTTTTATCAATGAACACCTCTCGGCTTTTTCACTTTAAAATGCTTTCTCTATTTTTTTTTAATTCTTTCTTTTTATATATTCAAGTTAAGAGTCCAGAGAGTATATTTGCCTTTTGTTTCAAATTTTTCTAAGATTCCAAGCTATAGAAACCGTGACTACAAGTTAGACAAAAATTAGGTCAAAATTCAAGTAAATTTGAGAAACTAGTGCACTAGTCTTTAGGTTTTGGTTTGGATTTCTTTTGAACTCTTTTTCTTTTGAACTCTAGGTCTTTTCTTTTGTTTTAGGCTCTGTTTTATCTCTGTTTTCAGCCTCTAATTTTTTTTAAAATTGAATCCACAAGAAAGAGTGCACTAGAAGTAGAATTAAGCACTTGAAATTTTGAGTCAAAAATTTTTGTAAGATTTTCAATGGAAAGTGATTTGAAAACTTAAGAACACAATGGAAACCTAACTCTAAAGAAACTTGCTAGGACTAATAGCAAATTATGAACACAATAAGGTAAAAGAAAAAGCACATATAGGTAGGCAAAAGAGAAACAAAATCCGAGAGCAATATGTAGACACAAAGTTCAAAATAAAACTAGGTTAAACATGCTATTCAAGGAATTTGCAACATATAAAGACTAAACACAAACTTCTAAGACAAAACATAGATTCAAAACCAAAATCTAAATGCAATGCATGAGGTCCAATCATGTCGCCACCGGCCCGAAACGGGCTTTCGGCATTCGCGATGGATGGTTGGACTCTTTTATTTGTTTAAAAATATGGATTGCTAGAATGACTTATTCTCAAACTGAGACCTTGTCAAACGAGCAATTTTATTAAAAGGCTCACCAATCCATGTTAATCCCAAGCGGGACCCTCCATGGATTAGCGGTTTTCATAAAAAGGAAGGGTTCATGGAGTCGCCACCAATGTTTTACTCAAAACATTGGAAAAAGAAGTTTAAGGCAATCGATTCAAAAATCGACTTCGGCCATGACAACCAGAGTCGGGTAAGGGAGTCGGTTACGCGTGTGGAAGGTGTTAGCACCCCACAGCGCCCCTTTCGGGTTCCCTATGACAGATTATTTCTAAAAATAATAGTGCGAAATTACTAAATTACCCCTATTTATTCTAAACAATTATAACTTAACTATCTACATGATGACAGTTAAATATACACACAGAAAGCAGTAAAAGGAAGGTCTTAAGAAGAAACCTTTGAAGCGTGCTTTTATATTCAAGTAAAACTGGGAAGCTTTTCGGCGTTCCCTCGCTCTACAAGCCCGCTCGCTTCCTCCTAGAAAATTTTAACTATGGAAATCCGGAGGATTTCCCTTCGACTCAGTTCGAGACTCAAGCAAAAAGCTCAGAACTCGAGAACTTTGTCGGATCAACTCTCCGAGTGATTTCTAGGCAGAGCACTGCTCAAAAAAAACCCAGAATACTCAAGAAGAGGGTTAAAACTCAGTGTAAAAGTGTGGAATGACGTCCAAATGACGTCCTATTTATAGGGATGAGGCGCAGTACGGCCCCTGGGTTCAATACGGCCCGTATTGAGTTTTTGTACTTCAATACGGCCGTATTGAATTCAGTACGGCCGTATTGAAATACAGAAACTTCAATACAGCCGTATTGGTTTCAGTACGGCCGTATTGTAGTACAGAATGTGCAGTACGGCCGTACTGAACTCCAAGGAGGCCGTATTGAGCTCCAAACCTCCCACTTTCTTATTTTTGGCTACTCTAAGACCTCTAAACCTACAGATAGTCATCCTATGGTCTTCTGGGAGTCCTTCTGGCTGACTTTCCTTTGATCTTTGAGAGTCTTCGAGTCTTATTTCCGACCCGGACAATTTTAGGGGTCTACAGCTGCCCCCCCTTTACTTAGTCAAACGGCCTTTTGGTGTACCGTTTGATAAGTAAAGGAGTTGACCCAATTGTCCGGGGAATAAGCCATCCTTCCGACTTGTAGTGTCTTCAGGTGGGAAAATTGTTGAGTAGCCTCTCCAGGTTGAGTTTGCCCTCTCCAGGGTGAGTATTAGTCGTCGCCTCTCCAGGCTCGTGCATACCTCCGCGCTTCTAGTCACTTTGGTAGCGTGAGTCTTGCCCTCTCCAGGGTTGCATACCTCTGTGCTTCTGATCACTTTGGTAGCGTGAGTCTTGCCCTCTCCAGGGTGAGTTTGCCCTCTCCAGGGTGAGTTTGCCCTCTCCAGGGTGTTGCCTCTCAACATGGGCAGCTGAGTTTGCCCTCTCCAGGGTGAGTTTGCCCTCTCCAGGGTGAGTTTGCCCTCTCCAGGGTCTGCGGTTTGCCCTCCCCAGGGTTGCGTACCTCCGTGCTTCTGATCACTTTGGTAGCGTGAGTTTGCCCTCTCCAGGGTCTGCGGTTTGCCCTCCCCAGGGTTGCGTACCTCCGTGCTTCTAGTCACTTTGGTAGCGTGAGTTTGCCCTCTCCAGGGTCTGCGGTTTGCCCTCCCCAGGGTTTGCGATTTGCCCTCCCCAGGGTCTGCGGTTTGCCCTCCCCAGGGTTGCGTACCTCCGTGCTTCTAGTCACTTTGGTAGCGTGAGTTTGCCCTCTCCAGGGTCTGCGGTTTGCCCTCCCCAGGGTTGCGTACCTCCGTGCTTCTAGTCACTTTGGTAGCGTGAGTTTGCCCTCTCCAGGGATTTGTGATGATTTTGTCTCCACAGTCCACGATGCTGCTTCGACGGTTGTTTTTGATTTTGGTGCCGCTGAGGGCTGGATAACGCAGGGATCCGTCTAGGGGATGTGCAGTTACTCATAGGTTCTTGTGTCCCAACTTTCCATTGCGTAGTTGGTGCCCACTGGGAAATTCTGATTCCGTGGGGATGCAGACACAAAGATGCTCTTCCTGAGGTGAGCGATGCCTTATGATTGGCTGACGTCCTTTCGACGTTGGTGGAGTATCCCGGTTATCCTTATTCGGGTGTCTCTTTTGATTTTCTGATTTTTGTAGCCTCTGTGTAGGCTGTTATCCGCTGGGGGATTCTGTCGTTCAATTCTTGACTGGCCTCTTCTGTTAGGCAAATCATCTAGATGTTCGGTGTTTGGCTGGATGCCGAATTCCGCTTGGGGAATATTTATTGATATTTTTTTATTTTTTCTCCTTTTGTAGGGGTGCCTCTTGAGTAGGCGACTGGGGATTTGGGGATCTTATGTATCCCAGAGTATTATTTAGGAAGCCTCTGCAGGCTTAGCCTCACTCAGCGCTTGAGTCAGAGAGCTATCTTCCACTGAGGAAGTTTCAAGTCCTTTGACTGAATATTTTGCTTGGATGATCGCGCTTCCATTGGGGATTTTGACGATCTTGCTTTGATAGCTCTCGCTGGGGATTTGTTCCATGAGCTTAAGCTGAGGTTTCTCTGGGGAGTATTATTTCTGCGAGGCTCTCCAGGCTCAGTTATTCTGAGAGAGTATTATTTCGGCGAGCCTCTCCAGGCTCAATTATTCTGAGAGGGAGTATTGTTTCGGCAAGCCTCTCCAGGCTCAATTATTCTGAGAGAGTATTATTTCGGCGAGCCTCTCCAGGCTCAGTTATTCTGAGAGAGTATTATTTCAGCAAGCCTCTCCAGGCTCAGTTATTCTGTGAGAGTATTATTTCGGCAAGCCTCTCCAGGCTCAGTTATTCTGATGAGGGAGTATTATTTCGGCGAGCCTCTCCAGGCTCAATTATTCTGTACAATTGGAATCTTTGCCTTTTTTGTCGAATTTTGACTTTTTCTGTATTTTTGCCTTTTTTGTCATTTTTTGGCTTTTTCTGTATTTGATTGCTTTTTCTGTCGATTTGCGGCTTTTTTGTTGACCGCTGCCATACACAAGCAATTTTTCCTATTTTTCTGTTTTATGCAATTGCCTCATGAAGAGGTCTTTGAAAATTTCTTTGTGGCTAATACGGCCATATCCATTTCAGTACGCCCGTATTGAGTTGAAAATTTGTTCATAACCCTATTTTTAGTACGGGTGTACTGAACATGATACGGGCGCATTTGTTTTTTCTGAAGTTTTATTGATTTTTTTTTTTTTTTTTTTTTAATAAACAGAGAATAAGTGATCTTCCAGTACACCTATCATCTGTATGCATGTATGCGGTATGATGCACCTAATTCTATTTGATTCATTTTTCAAAAGAATTAACTGATGCGTTTCTCTGTTTGAATTTTGCCATTCCTCCAGACGGGCTGTGCGATGCCGATTTCTGTAGCCGAGGAATGATGCGTGTTATATTGAGATTTGGTGTTATCAACCAAGTGATTCTTCCCTTCCTTTAGAAGATATGTCAACCCTCCTATTGACCACTATATCTCCATGTTTCCACTAGATTATCCTAAAATCGCTTGGGACAAGAGAGAAAAGAAAGGAAAGGTATATATTTTTCGAAAGTTTGTGTTTTAGAGGGGTTTTTATTTTCATTTTGAAAAATGGTTTTTGTAAGAATGGCTGGCCAAGGTAGGCTTATTGTGTTTAGGCTTGTTTGTTTAAGCATTTATGAAGTTAATCAAATCTTGTTATTGACGTTGTGATTTGACAACTTAGATAGCTTTCCCTGAACTTTTTCTTTTTGAATTCTGTTCATGGTACCATCATGGATTTCTTTTCGCTTTTTGATTGTCCTTATTTTTGCCTAAAACACCCTTTTGTGGCGTTTTAGCGGACTTTTGTTTTTGTTCATTTTTGCAACCCTAACTTTTGCCTAGGTCACCCTTTCGTGGGATTCCTAGCGGGTCTTTTGCTCTTATTTTTGCGCAGCCCCCTTTTTGGGTTTCCTGCCGAGCTTTTTTTGTTTTTATGGTTCTTGTTTTTAAAGGATTTTCTTTTTATCCATGATGGCACTTGTCGAGGCCAAGGAAAGGTGCTCTAAGTTGTCACGCACACTTCCACATAAAAATGATGCGGGTTTATTGTTATTAAGACAATCTTAACCTCATTCATGCTTATTCAAACAGGGTTAAAAATAATGTGGTTTAGAAACTTATTGTAAGCAAGAAGAGAAGCAGTAAGAAATAATAAAGAATGATTTTATTATAATCATAATGGAAACATGTGCCCTATCGAGGCTCGGGGGTCGGGCTGTCCCCGAGGAGTGATCTCTAATAGTCATCAGGTCTATACATCCCTATTGGAAGGAGAAGAGCACTTGATGACGACGACCGGCCTTGACGCTTGTGAACTGGCCTTCCTAAAGATCTGGCTTAAAGAACATCGAGAAGGATCTTGGTTCCTCTTCGTCCTTTGATCTTTATTAGGGTTGTATCCTAACCCTTGTTTCCCCGTATTATCCTTGATAATAGGTAGCTCGGGAATTCCTTGGGAATCTTTGCCAAGTCCTTGTCCCGGCAAGTATCCGTTCTTGGTGAGCATGTAGGCTACCTTCTTCATTTCTCGGGGAAACGTTTCGACATTGGCACTTTCCAATGCTTGGAAGGCGGTCTCTAGATTTTCCTCCTCGGATTCTTTATTTTCCTTTCCTTTATTCTTGGGAGCTTTTATCATGAAGATCATTGGGAGTGTAGATCCTGCCACTCCTAGTCATGCCCCCAAGTCCAGCGATGTTAGAGAAATCGCTGTCGGCAGAAAAATGGATGTCGTATATCCATGGCACAGCCTTATTTGATTCGTAGGGAAAAGGCCTTGGAGTAGTGATCCTTAACGGTGTCGGACCTTCCCCTTTGTTCGTCTTGATTACCAACAACGAAGTTGTCGTGTGCTCGCTTGGCGCAGTTGTTGGTTTGCATTTGATAACAAATGGCGTGCGATCCACTCTTTGATTATACGCATCGATTAATTCTTTCTTTTTATTAATGTTTATTATTAAATTACTTGGAGAGATGTATGCAAATGAATGACTATGAAATGCAAAGGCAATTGAGAGATTTCATAAATCAAAAACTTGATTTCATTGATCATAGAAAGTGTACAACTTATCATACAATGCTTTGAAGCAATTTTTTACAATATGAGAAAAGCCGATAAAAACCCACAGGCGGGTTCATTTTTCTTCTCCATTCGTCTTCGGCTTCCTCCACATGACCTGCCATTGCTTCAACTTGCATATGGACGGCTTGGCTCATATCATCACTGATCTTCTGAGCGTCCTTCGCCTTTTGAGTGTGATAGTTGATCATGGCCTGCAGTTCGTTAAGCTCGTCTTCGGCTCGATCCTTCTCCTCTCGGAGTCTAGCCATTTGTGCTAGTCCTTCCCTTTCCCTCTTGCGGAAGTCGGAAAGGCTTGCGATTTGTTGTTGAGCAACTTTCCGCCATTGCTGTGCATCGGATCGAGTCAAGAGCAGATTGTCTTGCATGTCCTTGATCAACTGTGCCTGCCTTGCATGTTCGGCTTCAAGGTGTGCTATCTTTGCATTGACTTCTTGGAGTTGACTACTCGGTTCAACCTTTGGCATTTTGGATGCCCGAGTAGCCCACTCATTGAGGTTAGCACACTCATCCTTGAGCCGCTCTATCTCGTGGTCCTTCTTCTTGCATTGCCTTTGTAGACCATCAATGACGAAACTGGATTCTTCATTCTTCTCTTCAAGAACTCTCATCTGAGCTCCCATGATTTCCAGCTTCTTGGTCAAGGCGTTGACTTGTTCTTGCATTAGCCTCCTTGTGGTTGCGGTTGCGCAAGAGGTGGATGGTTGAGACACCTCCCTCTCGCTCCTCCATATCTCGTAGTCGGTGGAGGCGGATACCCGAGGCTTTCCAAGCTCTCGATCTCCGTCATAGATTGGTTTCTCCCACGCTCTAATGACAGCGTGCATATCCCTCTGATGCTCGGAATCAAAGGAGAAACACAACCCTCCAAGCTCCTCTTTAGTAGGAATAATTTGAGTCCTCATTAGTTGTCTCATAACCAATCTAGGTGAGTAGGCTATGCAACCTCTGAGGCCCATCAATGGTATGCTTGGATAACTACCGCATTTCGTCAATACATTACTTGGACGGAACCAAGGACAAACCCACGTGAAGTGCTCAATACTCCACTGTTCCATCTCCTCCTTCCATTCGGAAGCATAGCGGCGGCCTACGGGGATCTTTGAAAAACTCCTCAATGGATCGGGCAAGGCCCCCATGTGACTAGAGGCATAGAAGTGTGTGATGCCCCACACATACAACAAGGAGGTGCAGCATCGAATAGTTTTCCCTTGCTTCTGCTGAGATAGGTTGACAGAAAGCAAGGTGTCGGCAAGAATGGTAGGCACGGGACTCTTCATATGTACGTCCCAAGCGAAGAAGGCGTCCATAGCAGCATGGTCCACTGTGTTAGTGTGAAAGGGGAATAGGATCGTCCCAAACACGGCTAACGCTAGAGTCTTGTTGAAAGCTAACCAATCTCCCTCACCAGCCAAGGAAGAAAGGTGGTCTTCAATCATCGCGAGCTTCCAACCCTTGATACTGCCGTTCCCCACTAAGGCAGATAATCGTGATGGTAGTTTGACTTGAGTTGCGACCCTCTCTTCGGCCACATGATTTCCATGGAAGATATAGACCCCTGCTGATTTGGGCCGTCGTAGCATGAGCTCATACTCCTCGAGAATAGGAACTAAGTCAAACTGGGGGAACTCGAAACAATGCAGATCGAGACTCCAAAAATGGACCAAGGCTCTCAGAAAAGCTGGATCCACACAAATCTTCATCAAATCGAGAACTCGTCCATAAGATTTTTCAAACTCCAAACGAGCCTCTCGTGGCATCAAGGAACAGAGGTGATCCAACCTCTTGGCACGGTACAATAAGAAGTCCACTTTCTTCAACTGCCCTTGTATTCCCCTAGATCCCTCCATAATCTACAATTAAAATGCATGATATGAGATGGTGATGTTGAATATGCATGCATAGTGTTTATTTAACTAAGCATTATCATGTTTTCGGGATATTCCTAAAATGATGCATGATATTGCTTGGTTTGGATAAATAACCCTTTTTTTTTTTTTTTTTGGGTATTTTGTTTTTTGTATTTTTTTGGGTGAAAAGGGAAACTACCTATATGAATGTGATGAAGGTAGATGTTAACACCATGCAATGGAAGATTCTTATTCCTATTTATTCTTATTTTAAAAAAGGAATGTTGTATGTTTAAAGAAATGCAATGTATGATCAAACAATTTCACATAATCAATGCACAAACAATTCACTCATCCACGAACAGTCACGAGCGAATCACGAGGTAGGGGTATCCTGCAGAAAAGTGCATATTCAAGGTGGTTCTAACTGTTCTCACCGGTCTGAGGCCCCCAAGGTGCCCCCATTATAGGGACCCAATTCCTCTCGTCGTAAGTCGATGGAAAGTTCCAACGCACTGTCGGACTTGAGTTCATGGTTATCACCTTGAGTGATGCTTTCCGACAACGGTCTACGGGCACCTATAGACCCATTCGACAACCGGCCGTACTAACATCCACTCCCTATGGCTTACCACTCATGCCCCCGGGTATAGAGGGAATTGTTGTGTGCAAAGGTTCGTGTGCAGTTTGTATTTCAAACAATTGCGGAAAATTAAACAAACAACAGTTATTAAAGCCAAATAGATAAACATGTTATCATACAAGTGAGGGGTAAAGAAGTAATTTTAAACTATTATTTTAGAAATAATCCATCACTAAATGGGACTGACTTTCGAGGCTTCCCCAGTGGAGTCGCCATCTGTCGCCACCGGCCCGAAACGGGCTTTCGGCATTCGCGATGGATGGTTGGACTCTTTTATTTGTTTAAAAATATGGATTGCTAGAATGACTTATTCTCAAACTGAGACCTTGTCAAACGAGCAATTTTATTAAAAGGCTCACCAATCCATGTTAATCCCAAGCGGGACCCTCCATGGATTAGCGGTTTTCATAAAAAGGAAGGGTTCATGGAGTCGCCACCAATGTTTTACTCAAAACATTGGAAAAAGAAGTTTAAGGCAATCGATTCAAAAATCGACTTCGGCCATGACAACCAGAGTCGGGTAAGGGAGTCGGTTACGCGTGGGGAAGGTGTTAGCACCCCACAGCGCCCCTTTCGGGTTCCCTATGACAGATTATTTCTAAAAATAATAGTGCGAAATTACTAAATTACCCCTATTTATTCTAAACAATTATAACTTAACTATCTACATGATGACAGTTAAATATACACACAGAAAGCAGTAAAAGGAAGGTCTTAAGAATAAACCTTTGAAGCGTGCTTTTATATTCAAGTAAAACTGGGAAGCTTTTTGGCGTTCCCTCGCTCTACAAGCCCGCTCGCTCCCTCCTAGAAAATTTTAACTATGGAAATCCGGAGGATTTCCCTTCGACTCAGTTCGAGACTCAAGCAAAAAGCTCAGAACTCGAGAACTTTGTCGGATCAACTCTCCGAGTGATTTCTAGGCAGAGCACTGCTCAAAAAAACCCAGAATACTCAAGAAGAGGGTTAAAACTCAGTGTAAAAGTGTGGAATGACGTCCAAATGACGTCCTATTTATAGGGATGAGGCGCAGTACGGCCCCTGGGTTCAATACGGCCCGTATTGAGTTTTTGTACTTCAATACGGCCGTATTGAATTCAATACGGCCATATTGAAATACAGAAACTTCAATACGGCCGTATTGGTTTCAGTACGGCCGTATTGTAGTACAGAATGTGCAGTACGGCCGTACTGAACTCCAAGGAGGCCGTATTGAGCTCCAAACCTCCCACTTTCTTATTTTTGGCTACTCTAAGACCTCTAAACCTACATATAGTCATCCTATGGTCTTCTGAGAGTCCTTCTGGCTGACTTTCCTTTGATCTTTGAGAGTCTTCGAGTCTTATTTCCGACCCGGACAATTTTAGGGGTCTACAATGGACACATACAAGGAATGGAGAGACTCAAAATAAACTCAAAATAAGCACAAGCAAATAGTTCCTAAAACATTGATTGTGGAAGAAAATCAAGAACAATCAACAATGGATCTATGGAACAAATTTGATTCAAAACACTTAGATCCGAATAGAAACTCAAATAAGACAAGAAGAACTCAATGAACAACACAAATTCGGACACAAAAAGATGAAGCACTTATCTCCTTGAAGAACCTTGCTCTTGATACCAAAATTGATAGAAAGAGTAGGAGAAGTGATGAACAAGCTCCTCCTAAGCTCCTCCTAGGCACGGATCCTCTTCAATGGAGATGGAACTACAATTTTTGAACTCCTAGGACGAAGTTTTCCAGCTGAAGACAAGGTCAAGACCTTGAAGGAAGTATCCAAGCTCAAGCCTCAAGGGATTGCACACGTCAAAGTGTAGGAAACTAGGGTTTTCCTAAGAAACTATGAAGGCACTCTCTATAGCTCTCTCTTGGGGATTTCGGTGACTTAAGAATTGGCTGAAGTAAATTCAGATTATCATATATTCAAAAGTGTTTACAATAGGTAGGAAAAGATACACTTATAGGAAGAAACTAGGTTAACTTTGGGCGACAATTTCAAATCAATCAAATTGGCGCCTAGTTTGAATTTCAAATTTGAATTTGAAATTCAAACTTTGGCTTCCAACGTGACTAATTCAGATGCTACCCTCATTTAGGAGTCATTTAGAAGTGATTTGAGTTGCATTTGAAGCTCACATGGCCAGAACCACTCCATGCCATCCATGTGACTCAAATTCAACTCAAATTTCTTCTAAATGATGCATAAATGAAACCTAATTTTCCTATTAATGTATTCTTCATATAAACCTAATCTAATGACTGAAATACATTGGTCTAATGAATACAATGAATAGGAAAAAATATAAGAAGAAGAATGAGCCCAATATTGGGTATCAAAAGCCCAAAGCTCAAGAAGCCCAAAATTAAGCCCAAGACACCTAAACCCTAATCTATGGTCAAAATACAAGACCAACAACAAAGTAAATTCCTATACTAAGAAAATACAATTAAACATGGTGTTCAATCAATCAAAGCCCAAGTGAAAAGCACCCTAGGCCCATCAAGCCCATTGGGCCCACTAAGCTCTGAAGTAGTCAAATCTTCAAGTAACCTCCTGGCCATTGCTCTAGTGGTTGGGCCTTTAGCCCATGCTCTTCCATCAAGATGGACGAGGGACTAAGGTCCAAGTATTTTTGTTACGAAGAGCAGAGAGCTCATCCTCCATTGCTGCCAACCATTGAGGATGCTTCATGGCAGATTTAAAACCCTTGGGATCAGCAGCAACATGCAAAGCAGTGAGAAGAGCAGTAGGTTGGTGATGAGCGGGGGCATAACGCGGATTAGGCCGAAAAATGCCATTCTGTGATCTAGTCTGCATACGAACAGCAACCGGGGCTGGTTGAATAGAAGCATCAGAAGAAGCAGGCAACACTATAGGAGAGATCGATGCTGGGGATGGAGTTCGTGGAGGAGAGACAGGTTCCGATGAAGTAGGTGCAACAGGTGGAGCAGGATGGGGAGCCAGAGCAGCATCCAAGGAAACACATGATGGACAAGACAAGGTAGTAACTGGTGGTGGTCTCGTCGGAAGACTAGAGGAAGCAGACATCGAAGAAGACTTGAAGCCTATGATTGGTTCATAAAATGAAGAAACCATAAGATCAATGTTAGAAGAAGGAGAACCTGCAAAAGGGAAGCAAGTTTCATCAAATTGAGCATGGCAAGACACATAAATCCTGGAAGTGGTCAGATCTAAGCATTTGAATCCTTTGTGATGACTACTATAACCCAAAAATATGCAATGAGAACTCCGAGGACTAAATTTATTTTTCATGTATGGGCGCAAGCATGGAAACACACGACAACCAAAAGGATGAAAATTAGCATATGTAGGCGCAACTTGAAATAGAAGTGTGAATGGAATCTGGCCGGATAGCACCTGAGAGGGAACACGATTAATAATATATACCGCAGAACTAAAAGCATCAACCCAATAACGAGTAGGAACATGTGACTGATACAACATTGCAAGACCAATCTCAAGGACATGTCTATGTTTCCGTTCAACCTGACCATTATGTGCTTGAGTATGCGGGCATGAGAATCGATGAAGCACACCAGAAGAAGCAAATAAATCCTGTACTTTGTTATTCGTGAACTCGGTGCCATTGTCACTTTGGAAAACTTTAATAAATCGAGAAAATTGGTTTTCCACAAAGACTTTGAACCGAACAAGCACATCATAAAAATCTGATTTATGTCGTAATGGATAAAACCAGGTAAAACGAGAGAAATCATCCACAAAAATAACAAAGTAAGAATATCCAGCAACAGAAGCAACTGGAGAGGGTCCCCATAAATCACAATGAATAAGATCAAGAACGGCAGAAGCCCTTTTATTATTGTCATAAAAAACCAAACGTTTACTCTTAGCCATCTGACAAGTAGTGCAACAGATTGGCTTAGGCAAAATAGACAAAACATTTAAATAACCTTGCTGATGTAACTTATTAATAACATCAAAATTAACATGTCCCAAACGAGAGTGCCAAAGTTCAAAAGAGGCACGAGGCAGTGAAGAACTAGTAGTAAGCAACGCTTGTGGTCCTTGATCCATCACATAGAGTCCTTGATCACATCGTCCCCTTGCCAGAACTCTGCCTGTCTTTCGATTCTGAATAACAAAGGAGTCATCCACAAAAATAGCTTTAGCATGATTATCACGAGTCAGTTTGCTAACAGATACAAGATTTTTAGTTAGATTAGGCACAACCAAAACATCTGACAAAGGAACAATATGTGATAAAGAACGAGAACCAACATGAGTAATATTTAAAGAGGTCCCATTACCCACAAAAACACGATCAGTACCATTATAATTTTGGGAATCAGTCAACTGAGACGAAGAAGGTGTCATGTGAGATGTGGCACCGGTGTCCATATACCAATCTGACTGGTTTGAGGTGTCCACCGAGCAACTGGCAGCAAATGCTTGAGCCAAATTAGCAGACTCAGAAGACCGGTCCCAGCGAATAGGACATTTGTTAGCATAATGACCCTGTTCACGACAAATCTGACATCGAGGGACATAAGAGTTGTGACGACCAGAGTTGTTGCGACGTTGACGAGAACCACCATTAGAATTGCCACGGTTACCACCATTAGAACCATCATGGGGATGTCCACGGTTACCACTGCGAGACGACTGATTGCCAGATGAGCGAGGTTGATTGTTCACATATAAGGCAGCTGGCTGAGAGGGCGTTGGTTCCTCAAGAGATGCCTGAAAAATAGCATGGCTTTCGACCTTACAAAGAATATCAGTAAATCGAGGCAAAGGTACCTGATCAAGCTGACCCGTGGAAAAATTTGCATAGGAGGGACCAAGACCACGAAGGAACCAATGTACTTTGTCATCATTAGCAATAGGAGCACCAATAGCAGCTAACTGATCACAAATAGTGCGAAATTTCTTTCCATATTCTGTCACAGAGATGGAACCACGACACATGAGTTGAAGCTCGTCACAGAGGTGCAGTTCACGAGCCTTGCTGCGTGAAGCATAGGCAGTATGCAGAGCATTCCAAATATCCCAAGCAGTGTCAGCACTGAGTGTCTCAGAGAGGGCCTCCTCGGTCAAGGAAGAAAGTAGGAGACTGGTGACATTTCGATCTTGAGCTTGCCATTGAGCGAATCGAGGATTTGGAATAGAATCAAGGATTGGCGACGGTGGTTCAACAGAACCATCAACAATGTGAAACAAATTCTGATTTTGAAGAAGAGAAGTAACCTGTTTACGCCAGAGAAGAAAATTCTCAGAGTTAAGCCGAATGGTGATCATGTGAACCAAGGTAGCAAACGGCAGAGACGGAGGAGTGGTATCGTCAGCCATGAGAGAGGACCGCAAACAGAATTGGACGATCGCACGGTTGGGGGAGAATGTGCGACCGTGGTGGCAGATGACGGCACAAGGGTTTGGAGGCTAGGGTTTGGAACCGTAACCTGATACCATGTAAGATGTGATAAATCTCACCACTATTTGTATGAGGCAATCAATATGATTTAAAGAAAAAGATTACAATGTAAAACAGGAAATTACATCATAATAATGAGAGAATAAATGGTAGGATATTAGTCCTGATAACTAGTTCTTAACAACATTAATGTTGTTAAAATATTCTCTCGTGCATGGCACGGACTCTACAGTAGTATTTAACCTAAATACATAGTACAATGAATGTATTTTTAATATAATATTTTTCTAAAAATCGAAACAAAATATTTTATACAAGAGAAAATTTGTAAACCATCATAATTAATGACTGTTTCTCACGAATTACATTGACCCATATTACTATCTCGGTAACAATTTCCAATTGAAAAATACAAAAAGATTACTTTTATAATTTCATCAGTTTTCTTTGGGGAGAAGAATTTATTTTAAAGTAGGTCCCACAATTATTTTTCCTTATTTTCTAATTTTTTTTCTATTCAAACTATATAAAGGTCTTATGTATCTTGTACCTTTCTTTTCTATTTCTTTCATCTTAAGATTCATTGAACCAAACAATGCATAAATAAAATATATTTATCTAAACGATGTAGACACCAATTTCGTTCGGAACATTCAAGCAAGACAAGGGACTACTAAAATAAGACAAGAGGTCCTTGAAGGTCCAATATCACATCAGAATAAACCAGAATAACATTAAAAGGCCCAAAAGCTTAAAAGGGCCAAATTAGGAACTTGAACCAAGCCGTTCCAAACCACCAAAAAAGCCTAAAATCTCTAGGTCAAAATGAGCTATTCCCAATCCGAAATGGACCATTTGACCCAGGTTGTTATGAACAAAATAGTAGTTTGGAATGGGTTGTTTCAATTTTGAAATGGGCCATTCCAAATTCAAAATTTTGTCATAACAAACTAATTTGGAACGATCCGTTCTACTCACAAAAACAGTTGTTCTAGTTGAGTTTGACACCTATATAAATAGGTGTCCTCATGCATAGTGCAAGGGGATTGAAGATTCAGAAGAAAAAAAAGTTGTTATTTTTATTAGTTCTAGTTTACAAACACTTCCCTTCTCTGTCTCCTTGTATTTCTTGAGTGTTGTGAGGATTTTTATAGAGTAAAAGGCTGCCAAAAAGCACCTAATCCCCACATTTGAAGAAGAATTATATAAAGCCTGTTTCGGAGGTATTACTATTAACTCTCTCTCTCTCTCTCTTTCTCTCCCTATCATTGCTTTATATAAATAATCACTATAAATAAATAAGCAATCTTGTAGACATACTATTCTAAATGTTTAGGGGCTTAAATCCCCCATCTTCACATGCAATTATAATGTAAAAGTAACATGTAAATAACCAAAAAGGGGAATAAGGTATTCAAATTTTTATTCTTTATCATGCTAATTTCATCATAAGGTACCGATTTAGGGCATTGTAAGGTGCCTAAAACCTCTTTTACACGTAAATGACCCCCGAACCCAATTCTAGTTATAAAGGCCATAATTGACTTTTCAAAAATCTTTTCTTTTTCTGATATTTTACTCAAAATATCGATGGTGACTCCTTCGAACCTTTTAAAAAAAAAACATTGATCAGTGATTAGTTTGGTTTCTGAGCATTCCCTAACCGATGAGATTTTCAAAATGGAAGTTTAAACCATCTGTGGACAGGATCAGAATTTTTCGGGCTTTGATAGATGGCGACTCCACTAGGGAAACTTTAAGAGGGTCAAGCCGAATGAATGATGAAATTAGTAATATAAAAATAATAGTTCAAACATTGTTTCCCCCTTTACCTTGCTTGTTTTACATGTAAATATTTATTTGTTTGGCTTTGATATTTGCATGTTTATTTAAATTTTGCACTTGTTTGAAATAAACAACTGTACATAAACCTTTGCACACAATAGTTCCCCCTACACCAGGGGGCATGAGCATAAAAACCATAGGGAATGGTTGACGTATGATCGACCCAAGAATGGCCTTGAGCCTATAGGTCTTGTCGAAAATCACACTGAAGGTGATAACCGATTACTCTAGCTCAAAATATTGTGTCAAACCTTAAAATTTGCCAGGTGATAGTGACAGAGGTACTGGATCCCTATAATGGGGCACTACTACAAAAATACTGTTTAACATCGCTATATTTACATCAATTTTAGTATAACCGATGTAAATCATAAACGCGGTTGCAAACTTGTAAATAAATAGAAAATGCAAACATATTTACATCGGTTGGGAGGAGAAACGATGTAAATATGAGCAATTCTACATTGGTTTTATGATTGATCGATGTAGAAATGGAATCAGGAAGTTATTCTACATCGATTTTGCTTATGACCGATGTAGAAGTGAACCTCTCATACGTGCCCCGCGAACACGCTAGGTTAAAGCATACTCGGGGCCAAGGCCTCTTCGCTCTCTTCCTCCTCCGTCTTCGCCATCGCCACGTCCTGCGCTCAAGTGCGTATCGACTCCACCACGCTCGATAGACTCTCCTCGTCCAACACCACTCCAACCACTTCCTTCAACCACCGCATCACCGTCCCCGATTTCCTAACGCTACACGAATCCCATTTTTTCTCCCATTTTTCTCACACCCCTTTTCTTTCTTCATTCAACCGAGGGAACATGGTTGCCGCTGCTGATCTTCTCATGCCGGAAATGGGCGCCAGAAAGTTGCACGTGCTCGCGGTTGATGACAGCCACATCGACCGCAAGGTCATTGAACGCTTGCTAAAAATCTCGTCTTGTAAAGGTATGTAACTAAAGGTGGAAAATTTTGGTGTTTTCTCTTGCACCTGGATCGGGTTTTGATGGTTTTTGGAAATGGGTTTTTGGTTTTGGCAGTGACGGTGGTGGAGAGTGGGAGCATGGCTCTACAGTATATGGGGTTGGATGGAGATAAGAGCTCCATTGGTTTTGATGTAGGAAAATTTGGATTTTGGGTTGTTTAATAATTTGGGGTTTTTACTTGGCACTTGGAAGTGATGCTTATGTTGTTGTGTGATTTCTGTGGTGATAGGGTGTGGAGGTTAATTTGATTATGACAGACTATTCTATGCCAGGGATGACTGGATATGAATTACTCAAGAAGATAAAGGTGAGAAATCAGATTTTTTATTTTTTATTTTAAATTTAATTTGTTGTGGTAGATGAATGGAAGAGAGAAGGGAGAATTGTTAGTGTTTTTCTGATTTAATAGTAGTGGGTTTTCCCCATTTTCTCCTTGATTTTAATTTTTTTTCTTCTGTTAATCTCTGCAGGAGTCGTCTGTATTTAGGGAGATTCCAGTGGTGGTTATGTCTTTTGAGAATATCTTGACCCGAATTGATAGGTAAGCTCTTGGTTAGAATTTTTAGTGTTTTACTGTTTGGTTCTTGTGTGGTTTTAGGAAGTTGGATGCCTTTGATTTTCTGGCTGAATTCAGAGGTTAAGAGTGCTGTTGGGAGTGAGGAGGCTGTGGGCACTGTGCTACTGCCGTTGGCGGCGGCGCTACGTGAACTCAGTGAGAACGGTTATATCTCTTTTATTTAATATTTCTCTAACAATTTTAGTCATTTTCTCTCGTTTTCTCTAACAGTAAGATGGAATTGCATTTTATCTTTTGATGAGCTTGATGCTACCTGCCTTTATTCTTTTCAAACTTTGCTGAAATGAATTCTAGCTCATGAGGTGAGGATTGCCCTAAAACTAGCTCTACTTTAGCCTTATCTATAGTTCTTGGGGGTTCTCAACAGCTTCTATTATTGAGTGTCACATATTTCTAATTCTTTGAAGCTAAATGTGTCCTGAGTATAACAGTAATTGGAATGTAAAATGAATCTCATGCTAGTTGAAGCTGGTAGTAGGATTTCCTGATGGTGCAAGAGGAAGTTAGGTTTCATTGTTTTTGGTGGTCTTCAACCTTAAAAATTAGTACTTTCTTCCCCTTCATTCTAAATGAGAAGATATCTTTGTTAAATGTTCACATCCACGCTTGATGCTTCTATATGCTGGATGTTGGTCAATTTCTTTATGTACAATTGGTTTTGTTTACTTTAATTAGAATTGACATCAGTCTGTGGTTGAATCAACCTTGAAAGCTTGCTCAAGTCATCATAGTAGTATACAGGCCAGTAGGCCATATATAACTAGTATGGGATCTTAATAACTTTGATGCTTATAATCTCTCTTTTATTCAGATGTTGGTTTACAAAAATCCATATTTTGAGAAAATGACATTTGAAAATGTGTTTTAGGCCACACTACAATGTCAATATGACAGCAGTTCAAGTTGGCCATACTTTTCTTAGTCTATCAATAGACACATCAGCACAGGGGGATAGAAAAGGGACAATAATTGACAGTGGTACAACCTTGGCCTATCTGCCTGAAGTTATTTATGAGTCACTAGTGTATAAGGTATATAAAAGTCTTAATTTGTTTTTTTTATAAATTACTAAATTTATTACAGTTTATCGTACAACTCTCTGAATTGCTTCCTCTTGTTAGATAATTTCTCAGCAACCTGGTCTAAAAGTTTAGACTCTCCATGACGAGTATACATGCTTTCAATATTCTAAGAGGTATGATGCATAACATGCATATTCACATCTTTTCTTTCTTGAACACACATCTGAAGGTCACTTTCACTAAAACTTTTTTCGCATGGCTATTGAACATGGCACAGTTGCATTCCCATAGCCTTGGTGCCTATGGTGCGTGGCATATGTAACATTAAGAATGGCTGGGGGTGAGTGTTTGTCTCTACTGTTGAGCTTAGAGGAGCTTGAAGCATAAAGGAGTTTTGATGATCACAAGATGTGTGTCAAGGACAACTACAAACAACAACAACTTAGAAGCACAAAAACAAAGTCAAAGAAAATGTTATGTAATAGTGATTAGTGTATAAATTGTTTTGAATGATTTAGTTTGTTGTGTATGCTGTGTGCATGAGCAAATCTATATCTAAGCTAAGTAGAGAGTGTATGATGATGAGTTAAAAGATTGGAGAGTTATTTTGAGACTTAAAACGAAGTTTTAAAAGCTAACTCAAAATAATCGATTATCGTTAAATATAATCGATTATTCCAGCAAGAGGCAAAATGGGATGCCTTGCTGCAATAATCGATTATTTTCCAAAATAATCGATTATCCCAGAAATGACACTCTGGAATAATCGATTATCCAGCAAAATAATCGATTATATTGTTCTTGGTTGGTTTCCAGAAAACTTGAAGAACAAAATAATCGATTATTCTTTAAAATAATCGATTATCTGGGTCTAAGAATTTTATAAATAGTTTAAACATTTAGAAACTTAAGACATGAGTTAGAACTGATAATCAAATTGAGAAAAACATTTTTGTGGAGTCTTTGTGACAATCTTGGAGAGTTTTCTTTGTGAAATCCAAGAAGAAAAACGTTTGTGAAAAACTTTGAAAGAGGATCATCATCATCATCACATTCTTGAAAGGGGAAGATTAAGATTTGCTTCTGAATTCCAGGTGAATTCGTTCCTTTATTCTGTGTGAATACTTGTAAAATCTTGAGAAGGGTTTCTCAAGTGGTAAGGTTTCTTGTAGTGGGTTTCTACAAGGGGTGCTTTCTTGGGGTCAAGAAAGTGGTTATCTTTAGTGTTGAAGTATATGCATGTGTGGTGTGCTTGTAAACCTTCTTCATTGAGATAGTGGAACAAATCTTGATCAGGTGCTGATTGAGGACTGTATGTAGGTCACATGTGGACTGGCTGAACCAGTATAAAAGACTTGTGCAATCTTCTTCTACCTTTATCTTTTACTTTAAGTAATATCTTGGTTGAATATTAAAGAAGATAATTCTTGATTAACATGTGTGTGTGAATATTGATGGTTTAATATGAATTTAATGCATTACATTTGAACCTCATTATTTTTGTAATCAAGAAAGCATATAGCATTCATACTTGTATAAACAAGTCTTTGAAGAAACTTCATTGAAAATTCTGTCTTAGAAAAGTTTAAGTGAAATAAAGATCCTAAATACTCTGATAATTTTTAAAGGGTCATAGAATCCAATTCACCCCCCCCCCTCTTGGATTGTGCCATTCTTTTCTAACAATTGGTATCTAGAGCAAGGTTCTTGAGAGTTATTCAAGATTTCAAAAATGGCCAATAACAACCTACCCTATGGTGAAGGTGTGTCTATTCATAGACCTCCTGTTTTCAATGGTGAAAACTATGTCTACTGGAAAATTAGGATGAGAATTTTCATTGAAGCTATTGATATTGCTGTATGGGATGCAATAGAAAATGGACCCTATATCCCTATGAAAAAAGATGGTGATGAGCTTAAAGAAAAACATTGGAGTGATGAGGAAAAGAAAAGAGCCCAACATGATAAAAGAGCCAAAAACATCATAACATCTGCATTGTCAATTGATGAATTTTTTAGAATTTCACAATGCATATCTGCTAAAGAAATGTGGGATACTTTGCAAGTCACTCATGAAGGAACAAGTGATGTAAAGAGATCAAGGAAGCATACTCTCATTAGAGAATATGAGCTGTTTAGAATGTAAAATGGTGAATCTATTTCTGATTTTCAAAAGAGATTTACACACTTGATAAATCACCTTGTTGACCTTGGCAGGAAATTTGAGAAAGAAGAGCTGAATTTGAAAGTGCTGCAATGCTTGGACAGATCATGGCAAGCAAAGGTGACAGGCATTGAAGAATCAAAGGATTTGACCTCCTTGACACTAGCTACTCTCTTTGGGAAGTTGAGAGAGCATGAGCAAAAGCTACACATATTTGATGAACATGAGCAGCAGGATAAGAAAGGCAAAGGAGTTTCATTGAAAGCCTTGAAATCTGCCAAAGGAAAAGAGGTGTGTGAAGAATCAAGCTCCGATGATTCCGAGACTGAGAACTTCAATTTGCTGGTGAAGAAGTTCAGAAAATTCATAAGGAGAAAGAAAAATTCCCCCTACAAATTCAATACGAAGACAAACAAGAAAGAGTAAGCAAGCACATCCTCCTTCAATTGCTTTGAATGTGGAAAACCAGGACACATGAAAGCTGAGTGTCCAAACCTCTTGAAGAAGCAACAAGAGGAGAAGAAAAGCAAGAGAAATGGAAAAGGGAAGAAAGCCTACATTGCTTGGGAAGATAATGACTCAAGGACAACAAGTGATGAATCCGAATGTGAGGAGAACAACTTGTGCTTGATGGCTGGAACTGACCAAGATACAATTGTAAGTGACTCTGACCTTGAATCAAATCCGGATTATGACCAACTCCAAGAAGCTTTTATACAAATTCATAAAGAAGCTGTAAAATTGGATGCATTGAATTCAAAGCTGAAAAACAAGTTGAAATGGTATGAAAATGCTTTAATTAAAGCTGAACAAGAGCTTGAGGATTTGAAACATGAGCATGAAAATCTTCAAACTATGTTTAACTTTAGTGAAGCTCATTGTGAAAATTCCACCTCCTCAAAAGATGTTTGTGGAAATTGCAAGAATTTTGAAAAAGAAAATGCTGATTTAAAATCCATTCTTGCAAAGTTCACTAATGGAAATGCAAATTTAAATATTCTTTTGGGAAAACAAAGAAACACTTTTGATAGGAGTGGACTTGGTTTTAATCAAAGCAAGAGGATTCCATTTAAGTTAAAGAAAGAAGCTTTTGTGAAAAACCAAAATTTCAGAAAATTTAAAAGCAATTTTTCTAGACAAACAACCTGTTTTTATTGCTGTAAAAGAGGTCATACAATAAGGAACTGCTATTCTAGGAAATATGGAGTTCCAAATGGAGAGATGGTTTGGGTTGAAAAGAGTCAAAGGCTGAGAACTAACCTACAAGGACCTTCACATGGGTACCTAAATTTTTTCTTTGAATCTTTGTTGTAGGAATGCTTGAGGGCCAAGAATCTACTTTGGTATCTTGATAGTGGCTGCTCAAGGCATATGACTGGGGATCCTTCAAAATTCTCAAGTCTGAAATTGAAGAATGAAGGGTATGTTACCTATGGTGACAACAACAAAGGGAAAATTCTTGGCCATGGCAATGTTGGTAATCCCTCCTCTCAAACAATGATTGAGAATGTATTTCTTGTTGATGGTTTGAAACATAATTTGCTGAGTATAAGTCAACTAAGTGATAAAGGTTTTAGAATTGAATTTGATAATACATGTTGCTTGATATGTGATAAAAAAAACTAAAGAAATCATATTCATAGGAAAAAGGATTGAAAATATATACATGCTTGACTTAGAACACTCTATAGAAATTTCAAACACTAAGTGCTTAATAACTCAAGAAGAAAACATATGGCTTTGGCATAGGAGAGCTGCACATATTCATATAGATCATTTGAATAAGTTGAGTAGGAAAGAATTAGTGATTGGTCTACCTAAACTCATGTTTGGTAAGGACAAACTATGTGATGCTTGTCAAAAGGGCAAGCAAGTGAAGGCTAGCTTTAAAAGCAAAAATCAGATTTCCACAACTAGACCTTTGCAATTAATTCACATGAATTTGTTTGGTCCTTCAAGAACCATGAGCTTAGGCAGAAACTACTATGGTTTAGTGATTGTTGATGACTACTCAAGATACACATGGGTTATGTTTCTTGCAAACAAAAATGATGCTTTTAATGCCTTTAGAAAATTTGCCAAGCTTGTTCAAAATGAGAAGTGTTCAAACATCACTTCTATAAGAAGTGATCATGGAGGTGAGTTTCAAAACATAATGTTTCAAAAATTCTGTGAGGAACATGGTATAAACCATAATTTCTCAACACCTAGGACACCTCAACAAAATGGGGTTGTT
Source organism: Cajanus cajan (assembly GCF_000230855.2). Taxonomy (NCBI): domain Eukaryota; kingdom Viridiplantae; phylum Streptophyta; class Magnoliopsida; order Fabales; family Fabaceae; genus Cajanus; species Cajanus cajan. The sequence goes on along the minus strand of NC_138521.1, from coordinate 44,325,838 downwards.
GAGAGGAAAAATAGGTCCTTAGAAGAACTTGCTAGGACAATGTTAAATGAAACAAACTTGCCAAAATATTTTTGGGCTGATGATATTAACACAGCTTTTCATGTGTTAAACAAAGTTCTGATTCGGCCTATATTAAAGAAAACACCCTATGAAATTTACAATGGAAGGAAGCCTAACATTTCATACTTTAGAGTGTTTGGGTGTAAGTGTTATGTGCTGAATAATGGGAAAGAGAAACTTGGAAAGTTTGATGCAAAGGTTGATGAGGCAATCTTTCTAGGATACTCTACAAATAGTAAAGCTTATAAACTCTATAACAAGAGAACTCTAGTTGTAGAAGAATCTGTCCATGTGGTATTTGATGAGTCTAATAAACAAGAGAAAAGGCAAACTGAAATTGAAGATTTAACTGAGTTGCTTGATCAACCCCTACTGGAGAATGAACCAAATGAAGAGCCTAAGGAGAATGAATCACATGAGAAAGCAAGGGAAACAAGTGAACAATTGCCCAAAGAATGGAAAACTTCTAGAGACTTATCAATGGATAACATAATTGGAAATATTGGTAAGGGAGTTTCAACTAGGAGTGCTATTAAAAATATTTGCAACACTATGGCATTTATGTAACAATTTGAACCTAAGAGCATTGATGAAGCACTAAAAGATGAACATTGGTTAATGACCATGCAAGAGGAACTAAATCAGTTTGAAAGAAATGAAGTATGGGATTTAGTGCCATTACCAAAAGATTATCCAATAATTGGAACCAAGTGGGTTTTTAGAAATAAGCTTGATGAATCTGGGATAATTCTAAGAAATAAGGCAAGACTAGTGGCTAAAGGGTATAATCAAGAAGAGGGGATTGACTATGATGAGACTTTTGCCCCTGTAGCAAGGATAGAAGCCATTAGATTACTTCTTGCTTATTCTTCTATAAAGAATTTCAAGCTTTATCAAATGGATGTGAAAAGTGCTTTCCTCAATGGGTTGATACAAGAGGAAGTGTATGTGGAACAACCACTAGGCTTTGTGGACTTTAAGAATCCTAATCATGTGTACAAGCTCAAAAAGGCACTCTATGGCTTGAAGCAAGCTCCTAGATCATGGTATGACAGGTTAAGCAAATTTTTGATTGAGAATGACTATGAAAGAGGAAAGGTGGATAATACATTGTTTGTCAAGAAGTTTAAAAATGATACAATGTATGTACAAATCTATGTGGATGATATTGTATTTGGATCTACAAATACCTCTCTATGCAAAGAATTTGCTAAACTATGCAAGGAGAATTTGAAATGTCAATGATGGGAGAGCTCACATTCTTTTTGGGGTTACAAATCAAACAAATGCATGATGGAATATTCATAAGTCAAAGCAAGTATTGCAATGAACTTCTGAAAAAGTTTGGTATGGAAGGGTGTAAGGAGGCTGCCACACCTATATCAAAAAATTGCAATCTTGACTTAGATGAGAAAGGAATAGCTGTTGATAGTTCAAAGTATAGAGGCATTATTGGATCACTCTTGTACTTTACAGCAAGTAGGCCTGATAATGTTTGTCGTGTGCCTATGTGCAAGATTTCAAGCTAATCCAAAAGAATCTCACATGAAGAGTGTGAAGAGAATTCTCAAATATTTGAAAGGTACAACCAATGTAGGTTTGTGGTATCCAAAGGGAGTCTCACTAAGTCTGATAGGCTACTCAGATTTAGACTATGCTGGGTGTAAACTAGATAGAAAAAGCACAAGTGGAACTTGTCACCTACTAGGTAATGCACTTGTTTCATGGCATAGCAAAAAGTAAGCTTGTGTTGCTTTAAGTACAGCTGAGGCTGAGTATATAGCTGCTGGAAGTTGTTGTGCTCAAATTCTTTGGATGAAACAACAATTAAGAGATTATGGAGTTGAGCTGAATAAAATTCCTTTGAGGTGTGACAATACAAGTGCAATAAATTTGACCAAAAACCCAATTTTGCACTCTAGGACAAAACATATTAAGATAAGACACCACTTCTTAAGAGATCATGTTCAAAGAAATGATTGTGTTGTAGAGTTTGTAGAGACTAGCAAACAATTAGCTGATATTTTTACAAAACCTCTACCAAGGGAAAGATTCAACCAATTAAGAGTCACTGAATAATCGATTATCTGGAACATGAAGAATTCCAAGAGCCACTAGAATAATCGATTATTTGGGGAATAATCGATTATCTAGCAAGAAGAATCTAAAGAGTCACTATAATAATCGATTATCTTGGAAAATAATCGATTATCTGAGAAGTGGAATTTGAGAGGTCACTGGAATAATCGATTATCTTACAAATAATCGATTATCTGGGCAATGTTAGGAGAAACTACCCTCTGTAATAATCGATTATCTTGAATATAATCGATTATCTATATCAGATTGTGTTTTCAAAGGGATTTTGCTGATGCAAATAATCGATTATTTGCATAAATAATCAATTATCTGGGCGGTTTTTGAAATTTTTGAAACGTTTAAACGGTTAAATACGCGCCAAACCCTTGGAACCTCCTATAACCCCCCCACTAAGAAGGTGTTAGGGCATAACTTCTTAAAACCTCCTCTTCTCTCATTTTCTCTCATTTTCTCTCAAACCCACGAACCCTAACTCTCTCAAATCTCTCATTTTCTTCATCTTCTTCAATACCCACTCATGGCATATTCATCAAAGAGACCTAAAAAGCTTGAAGTGAGGGGGAGCAAACGTCCTCTACCCTCTGGGCAACTGATTACAAAATGGTTTCCGGATGAGAAGACTCAAGAATACTACTTTGAGTGGTACGCTGGGCGGAGAATCATTCCTCCGAAGACTCTTAAGCTTGAATGGCTTAAGAATGAGGGTTTCAGTTTCCCAACCCTTCTAGAGCACCAAGAACTGGGCAAGTTTTTGGAAATAAAGGGCCCTTATTATCTTGAGCTGATCAGGTTATTTCTCTGTTTTGCCACAAGAAATGAGGGCATCATGCAATCGGTGGTAAAAGGAAAAATGATTAAGTTGGACGGGCCAACGTTGAAGGCTGCTGCGGGGCTAAGTGGTTCTGGACGAGAGAAACCCCAACCGTTCAATTTTGGGGATTTTGAAGAGCTGACTACCTTCCGAGACTGTCAAAGGAACCCGGTGAACACCAACTATAAGAAGTTCCTGGCGGGAGGTATGAAAAAGAATTCTCGTTTAATTTCATTCATTATTGCCTGGATGTTGAAACCTCGGTTACATAATCATGCTCAAATGTCAAGGGATGACATTCTGTTGATGCATGTTATTAAAAAGAAAATCAAAATTGATTGGGTATCAGTCATCAATGATTGTATGTGGAAGGCAAGGCGGAAGGAAGATGGCCCAATTCCGTATGCTCTGTTATTGTCAAAGATTTTTGAAAATGCAGGTCTAGATTTAACAGGGGAAAGAAAAATTGTTTTACATGCTTCGAACAAGATAGAAAAATCTTCCTTGCATCATATGGGAATGCTTAAACAAGAAGACAAATGGGTGTTCAAAGGAGATGTACCCCCGACTCCTAAACCGGAAACCGATGAGGACGGTGTTCCGTCACACGATGAGGATCAGCCACCACAGGTGGAAGCTGAACCTGGCAGGGAGCCAGAAGCGGAGCTGAAACCGTTTTCACCCTTTGAGCAAATCGTCATAAATAAACTTGATTCGGTGATGGAAATGTCAAGAAGACATGAATCTTTGTTTTCTGGTATTCTTGACAGGTTTGATGAGCTTGATCATGAGGTGAAACTGCTCAAGACTCACCTTGGCATACCGGAGGATGAAGATTGATTTCTGTTATGTTTCTGATCATTAGTGTTAATTAGGATTTTAAATTCTGTTTTTGAACAATTTTTTTCGATTTGGTTGTAATGTTTTAAATTTCTGAACAATTTTAATGCTTTTTGTTATTGAACAATTTGAATTCTGGTGAAATTTGAAGTTTATTTTCCTGATTTGTTGATTTGGATGTGGCATTATATTCTGTTTTGCTTTGCTGATGCTATAATGCTCTAGTTTTGAGCACATGTGTGAATGTTCTGTTTTGAAAGTTTGATGTCTTGTGAGAAAATTGAGTCATGGTTGATTGATGCTTATAATACTCTGTTTTGAGTATAGATGATAGTTGTGATTTTGCTGATGGTTTTGGATTGAATTATTCTGAATTGTGGTTTATAGCTTGTAATCAGTTTGGATTGCTGAACAAAGAATTCTGACTTGGATATTGCTGTTCACAAAGATTGAATCTATGCATATGGCTTATATTGTGAAACATAGCTTGATTTGTTTTTGATAATGCCAAAGGGGGACAAAAGGTTGTGTGTGTATAGTTGTTGTTTTTTCAAGTATTGTGCTTGTGTGTGTGTATTGTGGAGGTTTTGAATGTTGAAACTAAAGGCACAATGGTTGGAAAGGTTGAAGCACAATAGCTTGGCTTGTTATGATTTGAGTCATGGGTTGTCATCATCAAAAAGGGGGAGATTGTTGAGCTTAGAGGAGCTTGAAGCATAAAGGAGTTTTGATGATCACAAAATGTGTGTCAAGGACAACTACAAACAAAAACAACTTAGAAGCACAAAAACAAAGTCAAAGAAAATGTTATGTAATAGTGATTAGTGTATAAATTGTTTTGAATGATTTAGTTTGTTGTGTATGCTGTCTGCATGAGCAAATCTATATCTAAGCTAAGTAGAGAGTGTATGATGATGAGTTAAAAGATTGGAGAGTTATTTTGAGACTTAAAACGAAGTTTTAAAAACTAACTCAAAATAATCGATTATCGTTAAATATAATCGATTATTCTAGCAACAGGCAAAATGGGATGCCTTGCTGCAATAATCAATTATTTGCCAAAATAATCGATTATCCCAGAAATGACACTCTGGAATAATCGATTATCCAGCAAAATAATCGATTATCTGGGTCTGAGACTTTTATAAATAGTTTAAAAATTTAGAAACTTAAGACATGAGTTAGAACTGATAATAAAATTGAGAAAAGCGTTTTTGTGGAGTCTTTGTGACAATCTTGGAGAGTTTTCTTTGTAAATCGAAGAAGAAAAATGTTTGTGAAAAACTTTGAAAGAGGATCATCATGATGGAAACATGCCTAGGAAGGCAAGAGGTGACATATTGAAGGAGCCAAGAGGAGTTGGCTAGACATGAAGGTTTGGGCCAGTCAGGGCCCAATGGGCCTGATGGGCCTGGGAAGGCCCAAGTTGAACTTTTCATGGGCCATATTTTGTTATAGCTATTTTCATATGTTTTGTATACATCATGTTAGTATAGGTATCATATATTTTGGTCTTGTATTTTGGACCACATAGAGTAGCATTTTAGGTTTTAGGCTTGTTGGGCCTAGTTTTGGGCTTCATGGGCCTTTGGGCTTTTGGTACCCAATATTGGGCTCATTTTCATTCTTGTAATTTTTCCTTTCCATTGTATTTGTTTGACCATTGTATTTAGGTCATTAGATTAGGAATATACAAGAACTACTTAAATAGGAAAAATAGGTTAAACTAGGTTTAATTTGGAAGTCATTTAAGTTACATTTGAGTCACATGTTTAGCACCATGGGTGGCTGAACATGTGCCACTCAAATTAACCCTAAATAACTCTCAAATCAAACCTAAATGCATCTAGGCACCTAAATTTTCAGACTAGCACATGGGAGCCAAAATTTGAATTCAAATTTCAAGTTTGAATTCAAATTTTGGGCGCCACATGTAGCCTTGGATTTAGGCGCCCAAAGTTGCACACTTGGAACCCTACTTAAGTGATTCTTCCACTCTTTGTATTCACTTTTGAGAATAATGAAATTTGAGAGCTTATTCAGCCAAATTTCGTTCAAGAGTCACCATGAGAGAAAGCTTCACCTTAGGAACCCTACTAGGTTTTCCTCCTCTTTGAAGTGAGCTTTCCCTTGCACCTTAAGCTTGGATGCTTCCATCCAAGGCTTAAGCCTCTTCTATATCTGAGATTCTTCCTCCATCTAGTGTTCATCTTTGTGGTTTCCATCTCCTTGAAGAAGATCCGTGCATAAGGAGAGCTAAGGAGAAGAACATTCATCACTCCTCCTTACCATCTCCATTATTTTTGGTATCAAGAGCAAGGTCTTCAAGGAGATAAGTTCTTGAGCTTTTGGTCCGATTATTTTTGTGTTCTTTGTGTTCTAAGTGTCTTGTTTGAGTTTCTTTTCGGATCTACATGCTTTATATCATATTTTGTTCCATAGATCCATTGGTTGATTGTTCTTGAATTTTCTTCCTCAATCAACTTGTTTAGGACCTATTAGCTTGTGCTTATTTTTGATTTTAATTTTGAGTCTCTCCATTCCTAATATGTGTCCGTGATTGGACTGCATGCATTGCATTTAGATTTTGGTTTTTAATCCATGTTTTTTCTTAGTGTGTTTGTGTAGTCTTTATATGTCTTAAAATTCCTTGAATAGCATGATTGACCTAAATTTCTTTGTGTATTGTTCATCAATTTGTTGCTCTCGGTTTGCTTATTGTTCTTGCCTCCTATATGTGCTTTTTCTTTTACCTTATTGTGTTCATAACTTGCTATTAGTTCTAGTAAGTTTCTTTAGAGTTAGGTTTCCATTGTGTCTTAAGTTTTCAAATCACATTTCCATTGAAAAATCTTATAAAAAAATTTTGTGACTCAAAATTTCAAGTGCTTAATCTTACTTCTAGTGCACTATCTTTTGGATTCAAATTTTAAAAAGTAAATAGGCTGAAAACAGAGACAAAAACAGAGCCTAAATCAAAAGAAAAGTACAAAGATTCAAAGAAGAAAAGTGTACAAAAGAATCCAAGACAAAACCTAAAAACTAGTGCACTAGTTTCCTTGTTTTCACTTGAATTTTTGTCTAACTTGTAGTCACGGTTTCTATAGCTTGGAATCTTAGAAAAATTTGAAACAAAAGGCAAATATACTCTCTGGACTCTTAACTTGAATATAGAAAAAGAAAGAATTAAAAAAAAATTAGAGAAAGCATTTTAAAGTGAAAAAGCCGAGAGGTGTACATTGGTGAAAAATCACTTGATTCCTTGTTATTGTTTTGACTACTACTTGTGCTATACTTATCCAATTGCTTTCAAATTTTTTTTGTTTTGTTCATCTACTCTAGTACCTATCTAGGAACATTCCTAACTGAGTGCTAGCTTTATTTGGAGTCTTATTTTCCAGTTTTACTTGTTGAACCTCTTTGAGTCTTGTCATATATACATATTACTCTTAACTTTTGGTATAAGCTTTCCAAATTGTGCTTTATTGCTTGTCTAGTTTTCTTTCAATAATTTTCCTGTGCTGGAAGTGGCCTCAAATCCTTGCTCAAGGATCAAGCATTTCTCAACAAAGAGTAGGAAAAGTTTGGACACTAAGACCTAAAAATTTGACCTAATTTAGTGACCAAAACTTCTCCTAAACTTCCTTCACTTGAGTGACCATTCCTTTCACCTTGTGAGGCAGCCACCATTAACCTCTTTGTTGTGTTTCTTTTGCAGGTCCAGTAGCATCATATTGAAGGATTAGTGGCGGATTAAACACTTGATTAAGTGTTGGAAAATTTGCACAACAAAAACCGTCACTAAATTGGTCACCAAAACCGCCATTTATTGCTTTCTAGGCTAGTTTAAATTTTGCAATCTCTCTTGTATTTTAAAATCAATTTGTAAAGCTTGGAGGGAGTATTAAGAAGCTGGTCAGGTATATCTAACTCCTTGTTAGCATCCTCACGTGTAGTGCTAGTGGAAGTGGCTTGGAAATTTCATATGTTTCAAGCTTCCACTTAGGATATCCGACTAGTTGCTTACATTGTTTCCTTTAAGTTCTTTGTCTTTTAATTGCTTTATTTTTTGCTGCCTTGAAACGTCTAGACTTGTGTAGATTTACTTGCTAACGTTTAGTTTAGTCTCAAAAAAAAAAAACAAACAAATTGTGAAAAAGCATTCAAAATTTTTGTGAAAAGTTTTGGGGAATTGGAGATACCACAAAGGAGTTTAGTGATTTCCACTTGAAAAGGCTTGGTTATTAAGTGGCTCTTTGTAGCTCACCTCCCTTGATAGTGCAACTTGTACACTTAGACTTCCAAGTGTTATTTTCATTCCTAGAAAATACCAAAAACATTTTATAACTTTTTGCATAGCATATACAAAAAAATTCTTTTGTTTAATCATGAGAAAATATTTCTCAAGTGGTAGTGAATTAAGCTCTCCAAAAGGTTTTTCACATTCTACTCAAAGGCTTAAATCACTAACACCTTGGACAAAGCAAGAAGCTTTAAAAAAAGAAAAAGAAAAACTTGAAAAAAAAGCACAAATTGCAATTTTAGAGGAAGAAATTCACATTATTAAACAAAAGAGAGAAAAACTTTTAGCAAAAGAAAAATTGAGAAAAACAAGAGAAAAAGAAAGAAAAAAGGCATTGCTCTTAGGGAAGAGTAAGGAGGAAAATAATTCCTCTAAAGGACTTGTGAGTGAAGAGAGTTGTTCTACCACTAAAAATCATTTACAAAATACTCTCTTCATAAATAAAGACCTTAACTCTTACCCTAATCTTACCACTAGTCATGAAGTAGAGATTCAAGAACAAATCATTCTAAAGAAAAATGAATCTCAACTTCAAGATGTAGTGAAGAAGGAGTGGACTACATTTAGTTCCACTTCTTGTGCTACTTCCTTGGAGGTGCCCAAGGAAGATAGCCTTCCTCTCTTTAGGAATCCTTCTACCATAGTTGTTCTAATAAAGCACCCAAATTTTGGAATATATTGTTTGATAGATACATCTTGTCATATTTCATATTCTATTTTTGATCTTATGGGAAGTTCATCTTTATTTGAACTTAATTTGCACCCTTCCCTACAAGACAAAAATAGTTTATATGAGTTTTCAAGATTTTCCAAGACATTTTATCTACCAAACAATATGATTCAAAATTGTTTAGGACGTTTTCTAGTATTCTTTTTTTTATATTTTAGGAAAAGCCTAGGCTACCATTTAGGGTATTTTAGGCAAGATATTGTAGTGTTTAAAAATCATTCTTTTCATTGTCTTAGTCATAGTGTTATTACATTCTTAGGTTTTACTTCTAGGTTATGCTTAGGAGAGGAGCCTATTTCTACTTTTAGGGAGTCTAATTTTGATAGTTTATTTTTTCTTAGGCTAGATATAAGGACTCCTCTTAGGATCCATAATCCATTTTTTCATCATAAACATGTCACCTCTTATACATGGTTTGTTGTGTATGTAGGTGATGTTTCTTATTCCATGCATCCTCGTGATTTTAGGACAAATCCTTTTCAAGAGGGAGGGGATGATGGAAACATGCCTAGGAAGGCAAGAGGTGACATATTGAAGGAGCCAAGAGGAGTTGGCTAGACATGAAGGTTTGGGCCAGTCAGGGCCCAATGGGCCTGATGGGCCTGGGAAGGCCCAAGTTGAACTTTTCATGGGCCATATTTTGTTATAGCTATTTTCATATGTTTTGTATACATCATGTTAGTATAGGTATCATATATTTTGGTCTTGTATTTTGGACCACATAGAGTAGCATTTTAGGTTTTAGGCTTGTTGGGCCTAGTTTTGGGCTTCATGGGCCTTTGGGCTTTTGGTACCCAATATTGGGCTCATTTTCATTCTTGTAATTTTTCCTTTCCATTGTATTTGTTTGACCATTGTATTTAGGTCATTAGATTAGGAATATACAAGAACTACTTAAATAGGAAAAATAGGTTAAACTAGGTTTAATTTGGAAGTCATTTAAGTTACATTTGAGTCACATGTTTAGCACCATGGGTGGCTGAACATGTGCCACTCAAATTAACCCTAAATAACTCTCAAATCAAACCTAAATGCATCTAGGCACCTAAATTTTCAGACTAGCACATGGGAGCCAAAATTTGAATTCAAATTTCAAGTTTGAATTCAAATTTTGGGCGCCACATGTAGCCTTGGATTTAGGCGCCCAAAGTTGCACACTTGGAACCCTACTTAAGTGATTCTTCCACTCTTTGTATTCACTTTTGAGAATAATGAAATTTGAGAGCTTATTCAGCCAAATTTCGTTCAAGAGTCACCATGAGAGAAAGCTTCACCTTAGGAACCCTACTAGGTTTTCCTCCTCTTTGAAGTGAGCTTTCCCTTGCACCTTAAGCTTGGATGCTTCCATCCAAGGCTTAAGCCTCTTCTATATCTGAGATTCTTCCTCCATCTAGTGTTCATCTTTGTGGTTTCCATCTCCTTGAAGAAGATCCGTGCATAAGGAGAGCTAAGGAGAAGAACATTCATCACTCCTCCTTACCATCTCCATTATTTTTGGTATCAAGAGCAAGGTCTTCAAGGAGATAAGTTCTTGAGCTTTTGGTCCGATTATTTTTGTGTTCTTTGTGTTCTAAGTGTCTTGTTTGAGTTTCTTTTCGGATCTACATGCTTTATATCATATTTTGTTCCATAGATCCATTGGTTGATTGTTCTTGAATTTTCTTCCTCAATCAACTTGTTTAGGACCTATTAGCTTGTGCTTATTTTTGATTTTAATTTTGAGTCTCTCCATTCCTAATATGTGTCCGTGATTGGACTGCATGCATTGCATTTAGATTTTGGTTTTTAATCCATGTTTTTTCTTAGTGTGTTTGTGTAGTCTTTATATGTCTTAAAATTCCTTGAATAGCATGATTGACCTAAATTTCTTTGTGTATTGTTCATCAATTTGTTGCTCTCGGTTTGCTTATTGTTCTTGCCTCCTATATGTGCTTTTTCTTTTACCTTATTGTGTTCATAACTTGCTATTAGTTCTAGTAAGTTTCTTTAGAGTTAGGTTTCCATTGTGTCTTAAGTTTTCAAATCACATTTCCATTGAAAAATCTTATAAAAAAATTTTGTGACTCAAAATTTCAAGTGCTTAATCTTACTTCTAGTGCACTATCTTTTGGATTCAAATTTTAAAAAGTAAATAGGCTGAAAACAGAGACAAAAACAGAGCCTAAATCAAAAGAAAAGTACAAAGATTCAAAGAAGAAAAGTGTACAAAAGAATCCAAGACAAAACCTAAAAACTAGTGCACTAGTTTCCTTGTTTTCACTTGAATTTTTGTCTAACTTGTAGTCACGGTTTCTATAGCTTGGAATCTTAGAAAAATTTGAAACAAAAGGCAAATATACTCTCTGGACTCTTAACTTGAATATAGAAAAAGAAAGAATTAAAAAAAAATTAGAGAAAGCATTTTAAAGTGAAAAAGCCGAGAGGTGTACATTGGTGAAAAATCACTTGATTCCTTGTTATTGTTTTGACTACTACTTGTGCTATACTTATCCAATTGCTTTCAAATTTTTTTTGTTTTGTTCATCTACTCTAGTACCTATCTAGGAACATTCCTAACTGAGTGCTAGCTTTATTTGGAGTCTTATTTTCCAGTTTTACTTGTTGAACCTCTTTGAGTCTTGTCATATATACATATTACTCTTAACTTTTGGTATAAGCTTTCCAAATTGTGCTTTATTGCTTGTCTAGTTTTCTTTCAATAATTTTCCTGTGCTGGAAGTGGCCTCAAATCCTTGCTCAAGGATCAAGCATTTCTCAACAAAGAGTAGGAAAAGTTTGGACACTAAGACCTAAAAATTTGACCTAATTTAGTGACCAAAACTTCTCCTAAACTTCCTTCACTTGAGTGACCATTCCTTTCACCTTGTGAGGCAGCCACCATTAACCTCTTTGTTGTGTTTCTTTTGCAGGTCCAGTAGCATCATATTGAAGGATTAGTGGCGGATTAAACACTTGATTAAGTGTTGGAAAATTTGCACAACAAAAACCGTCACTAAATTGGTCACCAAAACCGCCATTTATTGCTTTCTAGGCTAGTTTAAATTTTGCAATCTCTCTTGTATTTTAAAATCAATTTGTAAAGCTTGGAGGGAGTATTAAGAAGCTGGTCAGGTATATCTAACTCCTTGTTAGCATCCTCACGTGTAGTGCTAGTGGAAGTGGCTTGGAAATTTCATATGTTTCAAGCTTCCACTTAGGATATCCGACTAGTTGCTTACATTGTTTCCTTTAAGTTCTTTGTCTTTTAATTGCTTTATTTTTTGCTGCCTTGAAACGTCTAGACTTGTGTAGATTTACTTGCTAACGTTTAGTTTAGTCTCAAAAAAAAAAAACAAACAAATTGTGAAAAAGCATTCAAAATTTTTGTGAAAAGTTTTGGGGAATTGGAGATACCACAAAGGAGTTTAGTGATTTCCACTTGAAAAGGCTTGGTTATTAAGTGGCTCTTTGTAGCTCACCTCCCTTGATAGTGCAACTTGTACACTTAGACTTCCAAGTGTTATTTTCATTCCTAGAAAATACCAAAAACATTTTATAACTTTTTGCATAGCATATACAAAAAAATTCTTTTGTTTAATCATGAGAAAATATTTCTCAAGTGGTAGTGAATTAAGCTCTCCAAAAGGTTTTTCACATTCTACTCAAAGGCTTAAATCACTAACACCTTGGACAAAGCAAGAAGCTTTAAAAAAAGAAAAAGAAAAACTTGAAAAAAAAGCACAAATTGCAATTTTAGAGGAAGAAATTCACATTATTAAACAAAAGAGAGAAAAACTTTTAGCAAAAGAAAAATTGAGAAAAACAAGAGAAAAAGAAAGAAAAAAGGCATTGCTCTTAGGGAAGAGTAAGGAGGAAAATAATTCCTCTAAAGGACTTGTGAGTGAAGAGAGTTGTTCTACCACTAAAAATCATTTACAAAATACTCTCTTCATAAATAAAGACCTTAACTCTTACCCTAATCTTACCACTAGTCATGAAGTAGAGATTCAAGAACAAATCATTCTAAAGAAAAATGAATCTCAACTTCAAGATGTAGTGAAGAAGGAGTGGACTACATTTAGTTCCACTTCTTGTGCTACTTCCTTGGAGGTGCCCAAGGAAGATAGCCTTCCTCTCTTTAGGAATCCTTCTACCATAGTTGTTCTAATAAAGCACCCAAATTTTGGAATATATTGTTTGATAGATACATCTTGTCATATTTCATATTCTATTTTTGATCTTATGGGAAGTTCATCTTTATTTGAACTTAATTTGCACCCTTCCCTACAAGACAAAAATAGTTTATATGAGTTTTCAAGATTTTCCAAGACATTTTATCTACCAAACAATATGATTCAAAATTGTTTAGGACGTTTTCTAGTATTCTTTTTTTTATATTTTAGGAAAAGCCTAGGCTACCATTTAGGGTATTTTAGGCAAGATATTGTAGTGTTTAAAAATCATTCTTTTCATTGTCTTAGTCATAGTGTTATTACATTCTTAGGTTTTACTTCTAGGTTATGCTTAGGAGAGGAGCCTATTTCTACTTTTAGGGAGTCTAATTTTGATAGTTTATTTTTTCTTAGGCTAGATATAAGGACTCCTCTTAGGATCCATAATCCATTTTTTCATCATAAACATGTCACCTCTTATACATGGTTTGTTGTGTATGTAGGTGATGTTTCTTATTCCATGCATCCTCGTGATTTTAGGACAAATCCTTTTCAAGAGGGAGGGGATGATGGAAACATGCCTAGGAAGGCAAGAGGTGACATATTGAAGGAGCCAAGAGGAGTTGGCTAGACATGAAGGTTTGGGCCAGTCAGGGCCCAATGGGCCTGATGGGCCTGGGAAGGCCCAAGTTGAACTTTTCATGGGCCATATTTTGTTATAGCTATTTTCATATGTTTTGTATACATCATGTTAGTATAGGTATCATATATTTTGGTCTTGTATTTTGGACCACATAGAGTAGCATTTTAGGTTTTAGGCTTGTTGGGCCTAGTTTTGGGCTTCATGGGCCTTTGGGCTTTTGGTACCCAATATTGGGCTCATTTTCATTCTTGTAATTTTTCCTTTCCATTGTATTTGTTTGACCATTGTATTTAGGTCATTAGATTAGGAATATACAAGAATTACTTAAATAGGAAAAATAGGTTAAACTAGGTTTAATTTGGAAGTCATTTAAGTTACATTTGAGTCACATGTTTAGCACCATGGGTGGCTGAACATGTGCCACTCAAATTAACCCTAAATAACTCTCAAATCAAACCTAAATGCATCTAGGCACCTAAATTTTCGGACTAGCACATGGGAGCCAAAATTTGAATTCAAATTTCAAGTTTGAATTCAAATTTTGGGCGCCACATGTAGCCTTGGATTTAGGCGCCCAAAGTTGCACACTTGGAACCCTACTTAAGTGATTCTTCCACTCTTTGTATTCACTTTTGAGAATAATGAAATTTGAGAGCTTATTCAGCCAAATTTCGTTCAAGAGTCACCATGAGAGAAAGCTTCACCTTAGGAACCCTACTAGGTTTTCCTCCTCTTTGAAGTGAGCTTTCCCTTGCACCTTAAGCTTGGATGCTTCCATCCAAGGCTTAAGCCTCTTCTATATCTGAGATTCTTCCTCCATCTAGTGTTCATCTTTGTGGTTTCCATCTCCTTGAAGAAGATCCGTGCATAAGGAGAGCTAAGGAGAAGAACATTCATCACTCCTCCTTACCATCTCCATCACATCATCATCATCACATTCTTGAAAGGGGAAGATTAAGATTTGCTTCTGAATTCCAGGTGAATTCGTTCCTTTATTCTGTGTGAATACTTGTAAAATCTTGAGAAGGGTTTCTCAAGTGGTAAGGTTTCTTGTAGTGGGTTTCTACAAGGGGTGCTTTCTTCGGGTCAAGAAAGTGGTTATCTTTAGTGTTGAAGTATATGCATGTGTGGTGTGCTTGTAAACCTTCTTCATTGAGATAGTGGAACAAATCTTGATCAGGTGCTGATTGAGGACTGGATGTAGGTCACATGTGGAGTGGCTGAACCAGTATAAAAGACTTGTGCAATCTTCTTCTACCTTTATCTTTTACTTTAAGTAATATCTTGGTTGAATATTAAAGAAGATAATTCTTGATTAACATGTGTGTGTGAATATTGATGGTTTAATATGAATTTAATGCATTACATTTGAACCTCATTATTTTTGTAATCAAGAAAGCATATAGCATTCATACTTCTATAAACAAGTCTTTGAAGAAACTTCATTGAAAATTCTGTCATAGAAAAGTTTAAGTGAAATAAAGATCCTAAATACTCTGATAATTTTTAAAGGGTCATAGAATCCAATTCACCCCCCCTCTTGGATTGTGCCATTCTTTTTTAACATCAACTGTTCTAGGTAGAATTTCCCTTTAAAATTTGGCTGGGAGGTGAGTGTTTGTCTCCACTTTTCTTGTAGAATTACCCTTGAGCAATATGTGGCAAAGTAAACCAAAAAGACTGGTAGAAAACACATCAGTAGTGGCAATTGTTGTGCCATGTTGGGATTGTTTAAGTTTGTTGTCATGAGCATTGGCATCTCTGGTGGTTGGTGTTTGAGGTTGTATTCCTGGGTCTTCAAGTAACTTTTTCATGGCATAGCAGGTTTTCCAGGATAGGACTATTCACTCACTTTGAAATTCCACTGAGGAAAATTTTACTCTTCCCTTTCATATAATTTTTTATAGCTTGTTCCTTTGCTGGAATTATACTAGTTTGGTAAAGAGGCATTTGTCTCCAACACAGAGCTATAAACTATGATTGTAAGAAAAATGTACTGTATCACATTCTATTGTTAAGGTGTAAACTATATTACTTTCGGACAAATAGTCAATAACTTGTGTGTTGTGTCACATGGTTCTCAATATCTCATAAATAATATACTGACTGCTCATAGTTTCATGATGATGTGCCTGATTCCTTCAATGGTGTTTCATCAGTTACTATTTTTGTAGGAATAGTTATTTGAACCTTTTGATTATGTATTGTTGGAGTGCATCAATAACTGGACTATTACCTTTGCATATCCTCTGCCTTTTATGTCAGTATCAACTTCATATAGAAGTGTAATGGCTATTTTATTTTATGTTGCAGTGTTGATGATGGATTTCCAGCTGTCACATTTTATTTTGAAAATGGACTCTCCTTGAAAGTTTATCCATATGATTATTTATTTCCCTCTGTAAGTATATTGAAAATCTCATTAGATTTGTCATGGTTATCGGAGTTTTATTTGGCTTGTTTTGGGACCTATTGTCAACCTTCACTAGTTATTGCTCGTGCCTCATGTTTGTTATCCCTTTTAAGTATTGCATACGTGCATAAGCTTTGCGTTTGGGACTGCATTCCAACTACAATTACTGATTTTGGTTTTATAATGGCTTTTTATAGTATAAGATGAGACAGAACAACATGTACACTTATTGAATTCATCATTTTGTGAAAAATTGTACTTGCCAATAGTTTTAGCATGTTAAACCTTTGGGTTCTATAATCAACATCACATCTATTAATTAATATTTTGAAATGTTTGGTTGTGATCTCGCTTAGGAATTATATGGTATTTGTTGCTTGTGCTTTTTGATAAGGTCAAAAATATGCTAAAGTGTCTTTTCGGTTGAATGTATTTTGGAAGGATTACGTTTGTACAAATAATATTTTATTTTGAGAATGTTCACCTAAAAGTAATTTTGTTATGATACATTGTTTGGATATTAATGTTTTGTAAAGCAAAACAACTTTTAGGTGTGAAAATATCAAAATAAAAAAAATACATTACATTTATATATAATGGTCAGTTTCCATTCCCCTTAATGTAAAGGGATATCAAAGTGACTATAGATATATATAATTTTAATGAGAAATAAATTGTTAAATTAGATCCACCCTTCTTCTGTATTATAAGCATGATTTTTTTTAAAAAAAATGCAATCTACATCGGTTCTCAAGAAAATCGATGTAGATTTAAGCATAAATCTACATCGGTTTTTCAGAAGATGTAAAAATGTATACATTTTCTACGTCGCTCTATTCTACATCGGTTTTAGAACTGATGTAAATGACTTTAGAGAATCTATGTAGAATATGCATCTTGTAGTAGTGGGGGCACCTTGGGGGGCCTTTAAAGACTAATGAGAACAGTTAAAACCATCCTATACGGCGCACTTTTCTTTAACAAGGACCCCAACCCATGGATTAGAACGTGACTGTTCGTAGATGTACCTTATGTGAGCATTTGTTTGTTGCATTTTGTTTGTTCAATCTGTTTGTTCATGCTTTAAATAATCCCCCTAAGGTAAAAAAGACATTTTAAAACATCATGTAAGGAGAATAATAAAAAAAGCGACATGCATACCATACATATTCTTTCCTAGGATCACCCGAGGATCCCTAACAAGGACTAGCAAACTAGATCAGTTTGACCTTTGTCACATCATAAAACATTACGAAAAGGAACACCAATGACTCACCCTCCAAGGGATAGTTACCATGTCTTTGTTAGAGACTCCCTTCATGCATTCTCATTCAGTAGATTATAGAGAACTTTTTTCTGTCCCCACCCCCCCCCCCCCCGAAGGTGGCTTTTCAACACTCCATACTCATAAGAGCTCAAAGAATAAGAGCCATGGAGGCCCTAGAAGAAAGGAACCGCATGCTTAACAAGGAGCTCACACAACTCAAGGAACAAATGGCTAGAATGTTCAAAGCCATGAAAAAGTTGCAGCACGACGACAATAACGCCAACAATGTCGGGGATGCTTCCAAGATTCACTTGAATTCCTTGGAGGAAAGACTAAGGGTCGTCAAGGGCCACAACTTTGATATTAAGGAGGCTGTTGAGATGTGCTTGGTATAACACATCCAATTTCCCTCAAAATTCAAAGTTCCTGACTTTCCCAAGTACAGTGGCGCTAGTTGCATGAAGGGCCATTTAACGATGTATTGTCAAAAGATGGTCGCCTATAAAGATCATAATACACTACTTTCAAAAGAGTTTATCCGATGTTGCATTAAACTGGTACATGCAGCTAGAGGGTGGTAGAATCCAAACCTGGAAGCAGCTCACAGACGCATTCCTCAGGTGCTACAAATACAACATCGACCTGATACCTAACAAGTCAGAGCTTCAAAGCCTGAGCAATAAGGATGAGGAACCCTTCAAAACCTATACATAGAGGTGGAGGGAGATATATGCTCAAGTAGAACCCCTTTATCGGACAAAGAGACCATGACTCTCTTCATCGATTCCCTAATCGAACCCTACTATGATAAGATGATAGGGAACACATCAACTCTCTTCGTCGACATAGTCACTATCGGGGAAAGAGTCAAACAAGGCTTAAAAAGTAGGAAGATAGGAAAAACCTCCAAAACCAAGAGCCCGAGAAGGTTTTGTGGAGAAAGAAAGAAAGTGAAATCAACATTGTAACTTTCTCTGCTGCTTCTCAAATGGCCAAGGCAGGGCCAAAGGTGGAAAGGAAATTTGACAAGATTCCTACAAGCTATATAGAGTTATTTCCTCAATTACTGGAAGCATCATCTATTACAAGTTCTACCACATAAGAAGTTTGAGCCGCCTTATTCGCAATGGTATAGGCCTAAGAAAACTTGTGATTATCACTCTTAGTTTACAGGACATTCCATTGAGAACTGTAGGGACCTGAAGATACACGTATAAGGGCTTATCGATGTTGGGTGGCTTAAGTTTGAGGCCAATACACCAAACACTGATAAACAATCATGATAAGTAGAAATCTCGGAATGGTCTGTTGAAAAGCTGCTAGAGGGGCTCTCTTAGAGACATATAAATTTTTCTCTCATGACCAACTCATGACCTTCGCCCACGATCATGAGTCTAGGGCTTGTACAAGTTTTTTTTTACATTTATCAATAACATACGTCATTTCTACAACTCTTTGTGTTTATTCTTTTCTCCCATTTCTCATGTATTAAATTCCAAAAAATGATTACATTACCCAAAAAACAAAAACGACTAAAGATAATGAAATTAATCAAACTCCGAACATCAAAGATGCATTATCCAAGTCTAAGGTAGATGAGGAAGTGATTTCTCTAAAACACACAAAGATTACTGAAGAAATTGAGAAAGTTAATCTCAGATAAGGAGAGGATAAGAAAGTGATTAGATGTAGAACCAAAAGATTCTCATTACACAGGGGGGTACTATACTAAAAGAAACTTCAACTCAATTTGGCCGATGAAGAAAACACAAATCTTGGTCCATGAAGGGACTTTCGACACCCACACATCGGGGCAACGCCTTTCTCCTTGGTATATGGGATGGGGTAGTGTTACCTATGAAGGAGGATCCAATCACGAAGGTCCATATACAAGCTTTCTTAGAAGGGCACTGATCCTCCCTTGATGTAGATGGAAAAAAGCTTTCTCACTCGATGAACTTTGACATAGTGAAGGAGTATTAGGCCCAAAAAACATCACTTGCAAAAGTTAGGGCAAAAGAAAAAGAGCAAAAGTTCTCGATAGGATACGTCCTAGGCAAAAATTAGGAATTAAAAAAGATAAAAAAAATAGCAAGCGACGACTATCCAAGTTGAAAACCAAAAAAAATAGTTTGAATACTTCTTCAAGAGACCAAGGTTCTATGAAGATTTTGCCCGAGACTCAGACATGCAATCTAGGATAATTAAGAGAATGATTATGCTTATTATCCAAAAAAGTGTTTGTTTAAAACTTAAACACTAACCTACCTCGGCCACCTATTCTTTCTAAATACCTCTTGTATTCCTTCCTGTATAAAGCTTTTGAAATCAATAAAATATCATTTTCTTTCTTTTTTCTTTTCCAATTATAATGACGTGCGTTGTTGATGGTTGTCAAAAATTGAACCAAGTCCAAAAAAAAAAGAAATAATAATAATAAGAAGAAGAAGAAATAATGACCCGTTAGGTTGAAAACCCGTAAAGGGAGGCTTAGGCAAAAGTTAAGGATTTCTAAAAGGAAAAAAGAGAGCCCCCAAGACAACTTAACACATTAATTGGCCAACATAACTAATGATGTGCATCAATCAACCGAAGCGGTTCACTCGTACGAAGGAGAAAAGGAAAGCTACCTTTTGAAGATCAAAGTACAATATGCATTGCATGCATCCAAAAACATTTCACACACTTAGAAGATTTTATTTATCTTAGGGGGATTCTTCAAAGTATGTGAAAATTAGCATCTTGCATAAATGAAACAAGCATTCAACATTTTTTTGTATGTCAACGGAGCAAAACCAAAAAGGGAGACACAAGTTCTAGCAAACATCATTTCAACAAAAAAAAAATACTACCCAAACCAAGGGTACATCAAATACACCATGAATAGACACCACTCGCCATCATTTTCCCAAAAGAGAAATACAGGATCCCCAATTTTTGTCCTTCTCAATCAAGAACAAAGGACATTGTTTACAGGTTCCTTCAAAAACATCAAGCATGTCAACAACAATCATTTTCCTTCCCGTCATCCCCAAGGCACTCTTCAAACTAAAGAGGACACCATTAGGCTCCTCAAACAGAGAAAAAGGTAGGGTCACAAAGTCTTGATCCTTCAAAAAACTCCTTCGCCCGCCAACACAAGGGCACTCACAGACAAACAAACTTGTCCAGTTAATAGTCATCGACCTAGAGAGGTTGTAGAAAATACTCACTACACAACCATCCTGTAAAGAAGATGATCCTTTGCCTACAGCACAAGGGAAATTCAAACAAATTACCATGAATTAGGTCAGTTAGAGCCTCAATATCAGTATAGCTTGGAGAGGTTGGATCAAGAAGCACTCATAGGTCGACTGGAGCCCCAATACTAGTCTAGCTTGGACAGGCTGGATCAAGAAGCACGCATAGGTTGGTTGGAGCCTTACACTACAAGAAAAATGCTAATTTTCGACGAAAATTTCTGACGGAAAAGGGTAAATTTCCGACAGATTTTATTTTTTTCGACAGATTTTCGACGGATTTCAATCTATTGGAAAAAATGGCGTCGGAAAAAAAAGTCCGTCAGAAATTTCCGACAGAAATATCCGTCGAAAAATTCCAGTAGGAAATTATAATTTTTTTTAATTTTAATAAATTTATTAATGTAACAACTCTCATATTTGGCCTCTCATGGGTTCTATTTCACGACATTTCACTTTTTAGCGTGTTTTATCCTTACTTGCGCAATTTCTAGGAAACTTCCCAGAAGGTCACCCATCCTTATACTATTTCAAGTCAAGCACGCTTAACTGTGAAATTCTGATGAGTAAGCTACCAAAATGTATATGTATGTTATTAGTATAACTTGTACAAATTAATTCATTTAAGTCATCCTCAAATATAAAATCTCATACTTGTACTATAATAATAATATATAATAATTTTATATTACAAATAATAATAATAATAATAATAATAATAATAATAATATATTCAATTATTCTTTATTTATATGTACTTATTTTTATAATTAACATCTACTTATTTCTATTTAAAATTATAGTTTAAATTATTTAATTTTATAATTTATAATGATAATATAATTTATAAAATTATAAATATTTATTTATTACATACTTATAAATTAAATTTTAACATTTTTAGTAAATTATTAATTAATTTAATATATTTATTTACCTTAAATCAAACATATAAAATTCAAAAAATGTATTTATCCTTGTTTTATTTTCTAATTATCAACCATTAATAAAATACTAACTTAAAATCTTATCTAATTATATCATAATATTCTCATATCAAATTTAAAACCAGATATTAGTTATACAAAAATATTAAGATCATATAGTAAATTGTCAATAAGATTTTAGTTAAATAATTTAAAATAATTAATGTTTCAATTATATTACAAATTAAAAAATAATTTATTTCAAAGCTAATTAATTTTTTTATATTAATTATTAGTAAAATTTAATAACTTTTAATTTAAAAATTAATTGGATCGATGAAATTCAATACACACCAAGAGTTATTGAGCGGAATAACTTTACCAAGAGTTATTTTGTAAGTTATCTTAAATCAAACATATAAAATTCAAAAAATGTATTTATCCTTGTTTTATTTTTTATCAATCATTAATAAAATACTAACTTAAAATATTATCTAATTATATCATAATATTTTCATATCAAATTTAAAACGAGTTCTTACATTTTCAAAATATAAATTTTTCGAAAATATTCCATCAATCATTTGCTTTTCCTACAAAAAACTTTTTTATCGAAAATATAAATTTTCTGACATATTTAATTTTGTTTTATAAGAAATCATCTTCGATTAATATAACATTTTGTGTATATGATTTAAGAGTAAAGAATTTTCAATTTAACGGTTGGATTTACAAAATTCACATTTAATATAAAGTTATTGAGCGGTGTAATACTTAGTAAAATTTACACCGGTGTAATTATAACCCCCCTCATATATACTAAGTATTACACCGCTCAATAACTTTATATTAAATGTGAATTTTAAAAATCCAACCATTAGATTGAAAGTTCATATCTCTTAGATTATATATACAAAATTTTATATTAATCCAAGATGATTTGATACTTCATTTTTATAAAACAAAATTGATGTAATATATTCATTTCAAAATACACTAAAATATGAACACTTTGATTACCTTCCAGTTGTTGTTCAATTTTAACAAAATTTGATATACACGTATAAAGTGATATGAACTTTCAATTTAACGGTTAGATTTACAAAATTCATATTTAATATAAAGTTATTGAGCGGTGTAATACTTAGTAAAATTTGATATACTTTGTAAATTTTTCTTTATTTTTCATCCTTGTAAGATTTATAAAGATTGTTTTGTACTTGTAAAATGAGTAAAATATTTCTCTTTGATTTTCATTCCTCTAAAATATAAATTCACTAGTTTGATTATTTTAAGGTAGATAAATAATATTCATTTTAAAAAACTAAAAAAAAATTTAGAGGTGTTAAATATCCATATGATAATAGTACGTAATTGTTGTAGGTCACACCTAAGATAATTAGTTATTTATTTTTTTAAAATTAAAAGTAGTTAAAAATGATTACATAAAAAATAAGAATTAAAAATAAAAATTCTAATGTTAGAAAATGAAAAAAAAAAAATTTACAGAAACTAAAATCAAAACTTATTAATTTTATAAGGATTAAATACATATTTAAGTCATTTTAAAAAGATAAAATTAAAGAAAAATATTTTAAAAAAAATAAAAATAAAATTTATTCATTTTATAACATTAAAAATAATATTTATTAATTTCAAAAAAAGTGATCATCGAATTCCCGAAGAGTTCAAACAAGGGACGTCAGGAAGTATGTTATGGTCTTAAATTTTTCGACGGAAACAAAAATACGTCAGAAATTTTCGATGGATTCATATTTCCGTCGGAAATTTCCAACAGAAATATAAATCCGTCGAAATTTTTTTACAGAATCTTCTGTTGGAAATTATCCGTCGAAAAATTTATATTTTCCGATGGATTCATATTTGTCGAAAATTTACATTTTTCTTGTAGTGTTAATACCAGTCCAGCTTGGAAAGGCTAGATCAAGAAGCACTCATAGGTTGGTTGGAGCCTCAATACCTGTCCAGCTTGGATAGGAAGGATCAAGAAGCACTCATAGGTTGGTAATACTAGTCCAGCTTGGAGAGGTTGGATCAAGAAGCACTCATACATTGGTTAGAGCGTCAATACCAGTCCTGCTTGGAGAGGCATCACAATACTCACATGGTAGGAGCAACACAAGGTTCTTGCTAATCAACCAGAATAAATCACAAGGTAGGAACAATACTAGAATTCCTATCATCCATTCCCTAGTGAAAACTCTTGGAGAGGCATCATAATACTCACACTATAGGGACCGCACCAGAATCTTTTTCATCTGACCATCCCCAATGGAGATGCCTGGAGAGGCATCACAATACTCACATGGCAGGGACAACACCGGAGTCTTTACCACCTATCCATTCCCTAGTGAAGATGCTTGGAGAGGCATCACAATACTAACATGGTAGGGACAACACTAGAGTCTTTACCACCCATCCATTCCCCAATGAAGGCACCTAGAGAGGCATTATAATACTCACACAAGTAGGGGCATCACTAACACCGTGCTAATCCCAGCCCAAAGCAGAGGCATGCCAGGCATCCCTTACCCATCATCCCCAAGGAAATTTTACAAACACCGATTTGAGGATATTGCCGAGTTCCTCAAAATAAAGAACAAAACCAAGGTCACCAGAACGTGATCCTACAAAAGATTCTCACATCCACCAGCACAAAAGACGTGGTCATCTACACACCTCAGGCTTGGAGAGGCTAGTAAAGAATACTCACACCAAAGATTGAAAAAGGTTGACTGGACCCTCAAAACTAGTACAACTTGGAAAAGTTGTGCCAAGGAACACTCAAAGGTTTGTTGGACCCTCAAAACCAATACAACTTGGAAATGTTGTACTCAAAGGTTGGTTGGACCCTCAAAACCAATACAACTTGGAAATGTTGTGCCAAGGAACACTCAAAGGTTGGCTAGACCCTCAAAACTAATACATCTTGGAGAGGTTGTGCCAAGGAACATGTACTCAAAGGTTGGTTGGACCCTCAAAACCAGTACATCTTGGAGAGGTTGTGCCAAGGAACACTCAAAGGTTGGATGGATCCTTAAAACTAGTACAACTTAGAGAGGTTGTGCCAAGGAACACTCAAAGGTCGGTTGAAGCCTTAATATTAGTCTAGCCTGGAGAGGCTGAGCTCAGAACATACTCACACTCCATCAAAGCTCAAATAGGATTCTAATCGCACCATCACAAGACAAGCAATCAAAAGAAGTAGCATGGAGCATCTACACAAAGCCTAAAGTTTAGATGATACATTTTGCCATCCTTGTCCACCAATGGAGAACGCAACCCAACACTCAGCTACTCCAAGGAACAAGGATCCGGGCAAACCCATCTATCTGAAGGAAGCAATGTGGAAGCACCTACACAGAGAAGCAAAAAAGAAGACCCAGATGAAACGTCTACA
This sequence comes from Cajanus cajan, assembly GCF_000230855.2. Classification (NCBI taxonomy): domain Eukaryota; kingdom Viridiplantae; phylum Streptophyta; class Magnoliopsida; order Fabales; family Fabaceae; genus Cajanus; species Cajanus cajan. The sequence goes on along the minus strand of NC_138521.1, from coordinate 44,300,934 downwards.
TCTTTACTTGCCTTTGGAAAAGCAACACAAGGCCATCCAAAGGACAAGTAAAGAGGGGCAGTTGTAGACACCCAATTTCATCTGAGACATTCAAGCGAGACAAGGGACTATTAAAACAAGACAAGAGGTCCTTAAAGGCCCAACATGACATCAGAACAAACCAAAATAGCATAAAAAGGGCCAAATTAGGAGCCTAGAATGAGTCATTCCAAACCACCAGAAAGCCTAAATCCCTATGTCAAAATGGGTCTTTCCAAATCCAGAATGGGTCGTTTTGACCCAGGTTGTTATGAACAAAATAGTAGTTTGGAACATATCTTTTTTATTCTTAAACGGGTCATTCTAAATTCAAAATTTTTCCATAACAAACCAATTTGGAACGGCCCATTCCACTAACCAAAATGGCCATTCCATTTGAGTTTGACACCTATAAATAGTAGTCCCCGTGCATAGTGCAAGGGGACCAAAGATTCAGAAAAAGTTATTATTTTTATTAGTTCTAGTTTACAAACATTTCCCTTCTCTATCTCCTTGTATTTCTTGAGTGTTGTGAGGAATTTTGTAGATTGAAAGGCTGCCAAAAAGTACCTAATCCCCATATTTGAAGAAGAATTTTGTAAAGCCAACTTTGGAGGTATTACTATTAAATCTCTCTCTCTCTCTCCCTATCATTGCTTTATCTAAATAATCACTATAAATAAATAAGCAATCATGTAGACATACTACTCTAAACATTTAGGGGTTTAAATCCCCCATCTTCACATGCAATTATAATGTAAAAGTAACATGTAAATAACCAAAAGGGGAATAAGATATTCAAATTATTATTCTTTATCATGCTAATTTCATCATAGGATACCGATTTAGGGTGTTGTAGGGTGTCTAATATCTTTCCTACACGTAAACGACCCCGAACCCAAATTTGGCTATGAAGGCCATAATTGAATTTTCAAAAATCTTTTCTTTTTTTGATGTTTTGAGTAAAATATCGGTGGAGACTCCTTCGAACCTTTTCAAACAACCACTGATTAGAGATTAGTCTAGTTTCTAGGAATTCCTTAACCGATGAGATTTTCAAAATGGAACTCTAAACCATCTGTGGGCAGGATCAAAATTTTTTAGGTTCCAACAAATGACACTCCAAATTATTTACCAAACTAACTCTCAACCCTATTCATAGTGTGGATTTGGGTTGCAAGGTGTTTGAATTTGAACAAGCTTCAAGAGTATGACTTTCATGTGAAACACTACTTTGACTCTACTGAATGGTAGTCATTATATGTTATAATGAGGTACAATTATTACCATCCATTATATGCTTTTTTTTTATGGAGCATCTATGAAAGATGACACCATCGTCAGCTCCCTCTACAACAAAATGATCAAGATCGCTAAGGATTTGATAGCCTCTCTAACTAGTTGAAAGTTTTTTGGAAAGACCTGTCATGTGAAGGGGAAAAGGAAATCACCAAAGATACAATGGAAGCTATGTTTTATCCCACTATGAGACCAATGGAGAAAACTATAGTGAATTAACTTAGGTTTGCCAATATGAAGCCATGTCCAGACTAATTCATAATTTATCATTCAATGGTTTCGTTCCTAGGTTTGGCTCAATGGAGATTGTGTCTAATCTAGACTATTTTTGTTTGCACTATGACATGCTTGGAGAGACATTCAACCCCCCATGCATCATCTTGAGTCATTTAAAATCTTCCTTTAGTATGTGAGATTACAACGTGAGAAAAAGGGCATTTATTTCATATGGAATACTCTTTTAAAAAATCATTGCATCATTTAACAACAACATTTGGGAAGGAGTCTCTAAGATCAACCTCATAACCATACGGAAGATGCATATCAAAGAACTCTTTCTTAAGTACGAGTGGAAGTACATGGCAATGAAGACAAAGTCAAGTTCTAGAGCAGCAATCCCGCTACTAAACCTTTAATCCCAAACCCTTTGAAATACAAACCACCAAAAGCAAAGCCACACCATCTTCCACTAGCCAAACAAATGAACCACACAAACAACAAACCCTAACCATTAATCCACACCACAAAGCCACCTTAGAACCAAACTCACCATAAAGGTTAAACTTTTGACACATAATCACCATTATCATCAGTATCACTTACCCCTACTCCACCAACTATAGATTTGGGATATTACAAAACCAAACTTAAATTAAAACACACACACACACATATTTTACAAAGATTGTACTATAACCATGATTTTGAAAATTGGAGTGAACCAGCCGGTCAAACCAATTCAGTTGGTCCTCAAAATCGTTTGACAGCGAACTAGTCAAAAATCGATAGAACCGATTAAAATTGGTAAAACAAAATGATCAAACCAGCTTGAATCGGTTCAATTAAAAAAACTCATTTTAAAATATTTTTAATAAAAATACATATTTAAAAAATTATAAATTTGAATAACTTATTTTTAATTCTTGTCTTATAAATATAATTTAATCATTTATGTTAATTTTAATTTTTATTATCTTTATTTTCATAATTTATATTATATTATTTTGATACCCTTTACTTTAAATATAAACTTGTTATTATTAATGGATATTATCATATTTTAATAAAATTTAGATTTAAATATTATATTATATTTTGTTTAGAACTTAAATATTAGATCACATTAAATTTTGAGAATTTATAAAATAACATTTTATTTTAATTTTAGTATTATAAAATTATGATGTTATATTTATTTAATATTATTTTTGTATTGATGATAATAATAATTATTATTTTATTAATATTAATTTGGTCATGGTTGAACCATTGAATCTTAAACTAATGTTTAGACTAGTTTAATGACCAGTCCGATTTTAAAAAATTGATCATAACTAATATAAAATACCATTTTCTAAATTGGTTAAAACAACAATAAATACATATATATATATATATATATATATATATATATATATATATATATATATTAGTTATTAGTTATTTACATTAGTAAATTACGTAAGAATAATTAAAAGTTTGTGTGGTTTCTCTTATATAGTAAGGTGTGAGATTTGATCTAATCCATATCGAATATATAATTTTACAAATGAAATGGTTACTAGTGTATTAAAGGTTTGTCAGTTTGAACAGTTTAATAAAATTGATAATTCAAATCAAATTAAATTAAATTGATTTGATTTTTTTAATTAACCGAATCAAATATGATTCAAACCAATTAAATTTGACTTTAATTGATTCTAATCACATATTTACATTTTATAAATTCATGACTTGAGAATGGAATTGTTCTTACCGGAGATCGGTCGTGGGAGACGATCTGCTGGGCGAGATTGGTGAGTCTCCTTCGCTAGGTACGTTTGTTGGTCCAAAGTGGGGGTGGTACTTGCAAAAGAGACTCCGATGCTAAAGTTAGTGTTTGTGGGTGTGTGGGTCTCGTATAAGTAATGCACGTACCTTAGTATGAATGGGCCTTGGGCCTGAGATCAGTTGTGACCTATTCGGATAATGGGCCTTTGTCTCGGCCGATGTCGCGTGGCGCGTGTCCGATGTCAATCTATACTGTGATGCCGAGCTCAAGCTCAGCTTTGCAGTACGGATAGTACACTAGCCCCCCGAGCTCTAAAGACCGTGGGTCGAGGAGTTAATACCGAGCTCGATGAAAGGTCATGACTCTTCGCGTACGCTTCTCTGTCGTGACGCCATGTGTCATAAGTGTCACCTTGTTCCCTGAAACGCGTGGGCGGCGTGTTAATGGGAGGTGATGGTTATGTAATGATGGGGCGCACTCGTCATAATGGCCGTCATTTAATGTGTCGTCAGTTTTGTCGTTTCTGCCACGTGTCACTGCCGTTTCTAATTTTGCAAACTCCTTTTCCCTCTCTCCTTCGTGCCCTCTCACATTCACTTTGTTCTTTCTCTCTTGGCTTCCCTCGCACGCCTTTCTCTCCGTCTCCTACCTTCCTTGTCCCCGCTCTTCTCTGTCGTCGCCGTTTCTGGCAATCAGGTCCTCGTCCTTCGCCACTGTTCTATCATTATCAAAGGAGTACCAGGTACTTCTTCTCCTCCGTCTTCTCCTCCTTTTCTCTCCTTTTCTAGTCTTTTCGTCTCTTGATGGCTGGAGAGAGTAGTGCCGCAACTTTTGCGCCGGCCAAAGGTAAGGGCAAGGTGCGCGACAAGGCGGTGGCCGATGAGACGGCTGCCGCTGAAAAGAATAGGGGTGGGAATAACCCTAGGGATTCTCACCCCTCCATTACCGCTCCTGGCAATGAATGGGTCAGAGGGGACGTCAGAGAGTTCCAGGGTGTCTTTAAATCATTTCTTGAGGTCAATGCGATGTGGAAATCGCATAGGATTTGCCAAGCATCCATTTCCAAGCTCATCCAGGTTGAGCCTTGTTAACCCAACGAGCGTGTGTATATGGGGGTACCCCTAATACCCCTTTTTTCTAAATGTACCAGTGTTTTTTTAGGGATTTAGGTGTATGTCTGCCCTTGACTCAGTTTGAGTGTGATTTTTTTATTTCATCAATGCGGCTCCCTACCAGCTGCACCCCAATAGTTGGGTTTTTTTGAGGGCTTTTCAAGTCCTATGCTCGACCTTGGGGATAGGGTTGTCATTGTCTGTTTTCCTTCATTTCTACCAACTCAAGTTGGGTGAGCCTCCCCTGGGTTGGGTGTCTCTGAATGGGAGTAAGGCTGGGGGGTTTTTCTCGCTTTACTCCCAGTCGTACAAGAGCTTCAAAAAAGAGTTCTTCTGAGTTCTGCCTAAAGAGGCCGACCCTCTAGCCAACGAGGTCTTCCACTTCGATGGGTTGTCGAGGTTCCCTCTTTTCTGACAGCAGAATCTGATCAAGTTCAACGGGTCAAGTGGTCTTCAACTGAAGGATTCGGATACTACTGCCATTGCCGACCTAGCCGTGCTCCCTCATCCCTTGGATTGTAAGCTCGTCCTGTCCCTTTCTAACTTGGCGGACAAGGAGAGGGGTTTAGAGAGTAAGTACCTCGCCATCCATAGATGTTAGATTCTTTGTCTTTTTTCTTCTGCTTGTGTGTTGGGCTCTTTGTATTTGCAAGTATAATGGGAAAGCGCAAGTCACGCGAGCTAAAGGCCCGCTACAACGTGGAGGAGCTCGAGGCTCCCGAGCTCGGTGAGGAGGAGGTCGCTCCCCTTGACACTCATTGGAAAAGAAAGAGGGGAGAGAAGAGGGTTGGGGAGACCTCAGCCCCTCGTGACGCTGAAAAGGTGACCTCGAAGGCCGCTGATGCCGACCCGGTCGACCTAACTGGGAGTCCTCTACTTGAGCGGTCATCCAGAGTGGCTGTGGAGGAGGTCACTCGTGAGATACAGGTTTTTGTCTTTCTTCTTATTGTTTTTCTTCCCCATTGTGTGATTTTCTTGTTTAATAACTTAGAAAATTTTTCGTGCTTTGTGTAGGCGGGGCCCGTGCTGACTTCAATCGAGCCCCACGTGGAGCTAAGCTCAAAGGTGCCAGGGCCGAGCTCTCCTAGTGCTGCGCAGACGGCTCCTCACCCACTTCCATCGAGGCCCGCGGGAAAGGGCCGAGCACTGGGAGGCCGACGCCAAATCCTTCATTTATTGCGCCGCCTCCTCATCCACGTGCCAAGGGGGAAATGCATCATACAGCGGTTCGATGTTAATCGCCCCCTAGCGAGGTTGGATCATGTAAGTGTGTCGGCAGATGTGGACTCGCTGTGGAGTTCGAAGGTGACCACCGAGGCCTTCTACAAGAGGGATTCCCTCCTCTCGGCTGACAAAGCAATGATCGAGAAGGTTGGCCCAGTGGAGGGCCTGGACTCTGCCGAGGTCTTTATGCAGAGGTTCATTGCCATTGTAGACCACTGGAGGCGCAAATGGCCGAGGCTACAAGGAGAGCTTGAGAGTGCTTGGAGCCGAGTCCAGCCTTTGGAGGAGGAGGAGAACAAGGCATTGAGGGCCGCGCTGGAGACGACAAAGAAAGTTGAGGCTGAACTTCAAGCTTCAAGGAAAGATCTTTCAAGGACTCAAAAGTCTTTGGAGATCGCTCTGAGGGCCAATGAGGTTTATGCTGCTCAGGTTGGCGAGTTGCAGGAGGTCGCCAACTCTGCTCGAGGTCGGGCATGCTCTTTAGAGGACGAGGCCGTGGCATTGAGGTCTGAGCTGGCAGAAGCAGTCGAGAGGCATCTCTGGGATGAGGTGCTTCTAGTCGGCAAGGAGGAGGAGGTCAATGCTTTAAAGGTTGAGCTTGACGCGATGGCCACAGCGAAGGTAGGCTTAGAGAAGAAGCTCGTTGAGACTAAGCGAGCTATCTTGGTGGAACACAAGAGGGGTTTTGCCAAGGAAACTCGTCAAGTGTGGTTGCGTGCACCAGGGGTCGATCTCTCTGCTATACATGTAGAGAAAGAGGTGCGAGGTGGGCAACTGGTGAAGGAAGACGACCTCCTTGAGAGCTCGAGCGAGAATACTACCACTTAGGCTGCTGTCTTGTAATAACTTAGTTTGTTTTGCTTTCTGAACTCATATTTTGAACTTGTTATGTTATAATTTGCTTTTCGCACTGTTGTTGGGATATTTGCTTTGAGTTTTTTGATATTTTTGCTTGATTTGCATCCATTCCGAGGTTCAATCTTGACCTTTGCTTGTGATTTGATCTGAGATGAATCGTGTCAAGGTTCGGATTCGACCTTGGCTTAACATAATATAATTCGTACCAAGGTTTGACTTCGACCTTGGCTTAACATAATATATTTCGTACCAAGGTTCGAATTCGACCTTGGCTTAACATAATATAATACGGACCAAGGTTCGAATTCGACCTTGGCTTAACATAATATAATTCGTGCTAAGGTTCGAATTCGACCTTGGCTTAGCATGATATAATTCGTACCAAGGTTCGAATTCGACCTTGGCTTAACATAATATATTTCGTACCAAGGTTCGAATTCGACCTTGGCTTAGCATGATATAATTCGTACCAAGGTTCGAATTCGACCTTGGCTTAACATAATATAATTCGTACCAAGGTTCGAATTTGACCTTGGCTTAGCATAATATCCGTACCAAGGTTCGAATTCGACCTTGGCTTAACATAATATATTTCGTACCAAGGTTCGAAGTCGACCTTGGCTTAACATAATATAATTCGTACCAAGGTTCGAATTCGACCTTGGCTTAACATAATATAATTGTACCAAGGTTCGAATTTGACCTTGGCTTAGCATAATATAATTCGTACCAAGGTTCGAATTCGACCTTGGCTTAACATAATATAATTCGTACCAAGGTTCGAATTCGACCTTGGCTTAACATAATATAACCCGTACCAATGCGGTGTAGAATTGGAAAGATATGAGCAAAATGAGTCATTTTTATTAATGTTGTGGGTGTACCTCGTTAAAAACCCTCTCAGCCAAAACCCATTTTTCTATTTTTTGGGACAAAAGACTGAGTCGGGAAAAGAGTGCACAACCCATTTGTACATTTCAACTGAAGTAAAATTTGAGATGCGTGGCATTCAAAGTTCGCAGGATGGTTTTACCACTGAGTTCTTCTAGCCGGTAGGCCCCATTTTCTAAGTCTTCTGTAACTCAAAATGGGTCATCCTAGTTAGGCGCGAGCTTCCCCTCGGAGGGGTCCTTTCTGGCGTCACCTTGTAGTCGCTACACTAGGTCGCCTACCTGGAAAGAGCGAGGTCAGACTCGTGTGTTGTATCTCCTGGAGGCTCGAAGTTTGCAAGATTCCTCGTGAATCCGAGCCTCCTCTCTGAGCTTGTCAATCAGGTCGAGGTTGACTGCTGTCTCTTGAGTGTTTTGCTCACTGTCGAAGGCATGACGTTGATGAGATGTCTCGCCGACCTCCACTAGGATCATGGCATCGGCCCCGTAGGTCAGTTTGTAAGGTGTTTCCTACGTTGTTGATTGGGGGGTACAGTGATATGTCCATAGAATGTTGGGGAGCTCGTCGACCCATTATCCTTTTGCGCTTCCTAGCCGCTTCTTGAGTTCTCGGAGTATTACTTTGTTCACGGCTTCAGCTTGGCCATTGGTTTGGGGATGTTCCATCGAGGTTGGAAGGTGCTTGATTCCGAGCTCTTGGAGGAAGTTCTCGAAGCTCTGCACGATGAATTTTCTGCCGTTATCAGTGACGAGGGAATGTGGAAGACCGAACCTGCAAATAATGCTCTTCTAGGTGAACTTCTACACATTCTCGGCGGTGATCTTCGCAAGTGGGGACGCCTCAATCCACTTAGTGAAATAGTCGACTGCCATAAGGAGGACTTGAGTTGGCCTTTCGCGGGGGGAAATGGTCCGAGGATGTCCATTCCCCACTAGGCAAAGGGCCACGGTGATGTCATCTTGTGGAGGACTTCAGGTGGTTGCCGATGTGTGTTGCTGAACTGCTGGCATTCCTTGCACCTTTAGACATAGTCTTGACAATCCATTTCAGTGTGGGCCAATAGTACCCAACCTGGAGCACCCTGGTCGCCATCGAGCGTGCCCTAGAGTGCATACCATATATCCCTCGGTGGACCTCCTCGATGACGTAGGTGGCTTGAGACCCTGCTAAGCATTTCAACAGAGGAGTGGAGATGCCGCGTTTGAACAGTTCGTCGCCGATGATGATGAATTTGGCTGACCTTACCCTCATCTTCCAAGCTTCATTTTTATCCTCGGGTAGAGTTCCTTCCTTTAAGTAGTTCCAAATACCTGTCATCCATCCTTGGTCTTCGCTGTCACTAGCGTTGACGACCTTATCGTTTAGGCTGGGTGAATTTAGAGTCTCCTAGATGATGGTCCGGTGTTGTCCAGGGCATTTAGTACTGGCGAGCTTGGACAGGAGATCAACTCTGACATTTTTCTCTCGGGGCACATGGTGTATGGTGAACTCGTCAAAGGTTGATATCCTCTAGGATGCTGCATGGAAGTACCTCTGCAGAAGGGTGTCCTTGGTCTGGTATGCCCTGCTAAGTTGCTCCACCATGAGCTTTGAGTCGTTGTTGCAACTTACCCTTTGTGTTCCGAGATCACGAGCCAACCTCAGCCCTGCTAGTAGCGCTTCATATTCCGCTTAGTTATTAGTGACTTTAAAACTGAACTTGAGGGACTGCTCTATTGTGACATTAGTTTGGTCCTTCCAAAATGATACTTGCACCACCACCCTTAGAGTTTGAAGATCCATCAACGTATAGGGTCCATACCTGTCTTTCTTCTGTCGAGGTTGGAGTGAGTCCGGCCACAAAGTTTGCTAGGAATTGGGCCTTCAAGGGGCCTCGACTTTCGTATCAGATGCCGAACTCAGAAAACTCTACCGACCATGTTATCATACGCCCGACGAGTTCTGGCTTTCTTAATATCTGCTTTATCGGGTAGTCAGTTTTGACGACTACCTGATGACTTTAGAAGTAAGGTCAGAGTCGCCGAGTTGCGGTAACGAGTGCTAACGCCAACTTCTCGATCGTTTGATATCACTTCTCTGTGTCTTGAAGGACTCGGATGATGAAGTAAATTGGCGTTTGCACTTTGTGATGCTCCTGTACTATTATCGCGCTGATTGAGCCTCTACCACGGCCAGGTAGAGGATGAGGTCGTCGTGATGGTCCGGTCTCTGGAGGATTGGTGGAGTTGTGAGGAAAACTTTGAAGCTCATGAAAGCTTCCTCGCATTGGTCGGTCCACTCGAAGTTCTTTGGCTTCCGTAGTAAGGTGAAGATGGGCCCTATTTTCTCTACCAGACTGGGGATGAAGCGGAAAAGAAAGACTAACCTCCCTGCCAAGCGTTGGACGTCTTTGACAGTCTGGGAACTCTGCATCTATACAATGGCCTTGCATTTCTCCGGATTGGCTTCAATTCCCCTGTTGGTGATCATAAAACCAAGAAATTGACCTCCCTGGACACCAAAAACACACTTCTCTAGGTTGAGTCGCATGTTGTGCTTTCGGATTTGGCTGAACACCTCGGCCAAGTCGGCGGCATGAGCCTCGGATGAAGTGGTCTTGACGACCATGTCATCGACGTAAACTTCCATATTACGTCCAATCTGTTGGTGAAAGACTTTGTGCATCAACCTTTGGTAAGTAGCCCCCGCATTTTTTAGGCCAAATGGCATCACGTGGTAGTAGAAGTTGGCGTGGTCGGTGATGAATGACGTGTGCACCTCGTCTGGTGGGTACATCATGATCTAGTTGTACCCGGAGTAAGCATCCAGAAAGCTGTGGAGGGCGTGCCCAGATGCTCCATCGACCAACCTATCAGTGCTCGGTAAAGGGTATGAGTCTTTGGAGCATGCCTTATTCAGGTCGGTGTAGTCGACACACATACGCCACTTTCCTGAGTTCTTTTTAACAAGTACCACATTTTCTAGCCACGTGGTATACCGGACTTCCCGGATGAATCCTGCCTTTATTAACTTTTGCGTCTCAACTATGGTAGCTTCTCGCCTCTCACCGCCATCCTTTCGTTTCCTCTGGGCCACCGGTTTGGCCTCTCTGTGGATTTCCAACCTGTGACAGATAAAGTTAGGGTCTATACCTGGCATGTCAGTGTTGGACCATGCAAAAACGTCGGCGTTCTTGGAGATTTCAGCTTCAAGTTACTGTCGTAGCTCTAGGCTTAGCTGTAGGCTTATCTTTGTACACTGTCCAGGGAATTTACCGACTTGAAGATCATCGAGTTAGTCGATTGGGCTTGGTCGATCGTCATAGGACACTACTAGAAAAATTAAAATTAGAGAGGGAACAAATCCGTCACTAATTTTGATAAAATCCGTCACTAATTGATTAGTGACGGAATTTGTGACGGAAATGATTCCGTCACAAAATTTGGCGTCACAAAATATTTAGTGACGGATTATTTTTTCCGTCACAATTAGTGATGGAATTAAGGCATCACAAATAGTATAATTTCCGTCACTAATTTCTAATAATAAATGTTTAGAAATTAATAAAAATCCGTCGCAATTTGTGAGGGATTAAATCCTTCGCAATTTGTGAGGGATTAAATCCGTCACAAACTGTGAAGACTTTAATTAAGTAGAATCCGTCACAATTTGCGAGGGATTTAGTCCCTCGCAGTTTGTGACGGATTAAATCCCTCACAAATTGTGAGGGATTAAATCCGTCACAATTTGCGACGGATTTTATCCGTCACTAACTGGGATGAATCTCTCACTAACTGTTGATGACTAAATTTGATGGAACCATTTGTTTTTAAGAGTCTGGTAATCGATTACAATCGATTACCTATACATGTAATCGATTACCAGACAATGAGAATCACATGTTCGCAATTTACTTATTAAAAGGTTCTCTGGTAATCGATTACCAATTTCTTGTAATCGATTACCAGTGTCACAAAACCCATATATGCACTAACCTATACATGTAATCGATTACCAGACAATGAGAATCACATGTTCGCAATTCACTTATTAAAAGGTTCTCTGGTAATCGATTACCTATTTCTTGTAATCGATTACCAGAGTCACAAAACCCATATATTGATTAACTATTATAATTAAAACACATTTTATAGCAGCCAAATATCACAGAAGCAGAAGAAAGACCAACAAAAATGTTTGTGTTTAGTTCTCTTACCTCATTGACTCTAAGAAAATTGCCAAAGCTAAAAAAGATGTTTGTGTTTAGTTCTCTTACCTCATTGACTCTAAGACAATTACCTAGCAGAGAATGGCATGATTGGAAATTTTTTGCTTATTTCACTGAAGATGAACCTAGATGCTTTCATCTTCAAGTGATAGCTCTTGTCAACAGCCCTCTTATAAATAGTAGTCTTCTTCTCATCCAACAACTTAGGCTGCAACAGAGTGAAAATATACTTATTATCATTCATAAATTGTATTATACTGGTAAATATGTTGATATAATTAACCTACCTTGCCATCTCCAGTGCTGGTTACTATATCAATCGCATAAACTTCATTCTCTTCAAATTCTGCTTCGTCAACTCTGGTGTCTGGATTAGACAAACTAAGGACAACTTTATTCCCATCAATAACAAAGTGCTTCATTTGGTGGCTAAGAACACCCTCAACAATTTTACAGTCATAGGCAGCAGCAACCTTTTGAATTGCCTCAGTTACATCCTTGTTCTGTGGAAAAAAGATAAGTGATTAGAAAATGAGTAATTGTTAAAAATAAGGTCATCTATGTATATGATTATTTCCAGCTTATTTTAAATTAGGCAACAGGAAAAGGAAGAAATCAAACAAATTAACTAAAGGAAAACTGGCTCACTCAAAATATCAAGAGGTTAGTGGGTAATTGCCTTTCACATATCCATATGCATTTTATCTGACTAACAATATCATGATCGTATCTTCAGCAATTGAAGTCTGTTTTTAATAACCACAATTCCATTTTAATTTACAAATACAAGATATGACTCTCAAGTTTCAAACAGTAGTATGAAAAGCAAGTCTCTTGGTGGCACCATATCCTCAGGAAACAAAGTAAACAAACCACACACACAGGACAATACTATGCATGAATAAAACAAATCATTATATCAAGGGTATAGGTTTCAGTTCAACTCTCAGAGATATCTTGTTTTTGTAATTCACATTCACATATCCTGAAAACCCACTCTAAACTCTAAAGAAATTGTCACCAAAGGGATGCTAACATGATAATATATGTACAACCGCACAAACATTTCAGTAATAACTTGAGTCCATAATAGAAATTAGAGAAAAACATAACAGAGAGAAACTGAACTATGAGATCATCATTAAGAGAAGCAGTACAGAGGATAAACCCTTATATAGCTAAGCCCTATGACTCACTGCTGAGTCAGCAACTAACAAACACACTAACTGACTTTCTAACAGAATAAATGCAACTGAAATTACAGAACATAATAGTCCAATCAATAGGTATGTAAAAGCACCTCACAAGATTTATTTATGGGCAGACAGAGACACAACGATGCGTGATTAACAATTGAACAAACATTCCAAGGCATGAGATTACTGTTTATTGCACAAGCTCTAGTGAAAGAGTTGAGTACATACAAAATTTCTTGCTAGGTAGCCCATACATAAGTGCAGGATAAAGTCACTTGCTGCAAAAGCCAATACATTAAAATAAATAAATAAATAAATAACAATTGTTAGAATAAACCGTGTGGTGTTATAGACAAAAGCAAGAATAGCAAGGGCTGAAGTTGCAAGTTAATGATGTTTGCCATTAAAAACAACAAATTTTACCAAGGGCCGAGCCAAATTTCCAAATTTGAATCAAGTCCTCTAGTTGTATTTGAGTAGATTGAAACCCTTTAGGTGAGAATGCCTCAGAAAGCCATGTCTCACACTTCAAGAGAAGTGTCTCCACTCCAAAATAAAGCGCACCCTGAGCCATACAACAACAACACAAACAGCATCAAACAATAGAATGTCAAAATGACAAATACATTCACCTGTTTGGCAACGTCGGAGAGGAGCGCCGCTACTAGCGGTAGGAAAATCCCCCCGCCTTCGTCGACACTGAGGGAATCGCCAGCGCCAGCAAGAGAACGCGACGGCGAACGATAGGGTTTTGGTGACGACGAAAATGCCCAAGCCTAAACTCGCGGAATCCTCGACCTCCAAGAGCCGAACCTGCGCTCAGTCCGAGCCCCACGCCCCCTTCCCGGACCAGGTCCTGGAGAACGTCCTGGAAAACGTGCTCCACTTCCTGACCTCGCGGCGAGACCGGAACTGCTACGCCCTCTCCCCCAACCGTGCGACCTCGCGTTTCAGTCGCGTCAAGTCCCTCACCCTCAAGGGCAAACCCCGCTTCGCTGAAGCCTCCTTCTTCGGAATCTCGGAGGCCGGTGGCGATTTGGCGTTGTGGAGCGGAGGCTTGGAGTCTTCTAGGGTTTCGGTGGCCATGGATGGGGGAGGGGGGACCAGAGAATTGGGATTAGAAGAGAGAGAGAAATGAAATTGGAGTTTGATGGAGGGTGAAAGTGTGTGTGGGGTGGTTTTCAAAATTTGATGCCAAATTTCACTCACTCACTCTTTCCCCCTTCTATTTTTGCTTTTCTCCCGGCAAAACTACTTGCTACTAACCTAAAAAAAAAAAAAGAAAATGGATATTAAAAAATAAAAAATAAATATTTATGAGCATTTTTATATATTTTTAATTTGTGCTTAATTTATTTAAAATAAATAAATAAATAATTTTTTAAAATTTAATTTAAATCAAACATGTTATTATTGAATTAGATTAAAATAAAGAAATTGTTTTAAATTTCACTTGTGTCGGATAATCATATTAATTTAGTATCAAATTTTTAATTAGTTTCATATACTATTAACATAATTAAATAATTATGTTAATAAATAAAGTTTATTTATGTTAATAAATAAAGTTTATAAATAATTAAATAATATTTATCTTAAAAATAAACATTATTTTTAAGGGTTGGATTGTTAAATTATAAAAATTAAATCATAATAAATCTAAATATTATAAAAATTATAATTCAAATCAAAAGAAATCAATAACTTAGAAAAATAAATTGACACTTCTGATTTCTTTACTTTAATTTAAAAGTTTTTTTTAAATTTATTATATTATAATTAAATTATTAAATTAAAAAATTAATATTTTAAACTTTTCTAATTACACATTCATTTTTAATTAATTATATTTTGTCACTTTTTAATCAAGTGAGTGAATGATAATGAATTAACTAAAATTCTAAAATATATTTTAATTAAAAATAATTTTTTGGTAAATACGGTAACTAAAAAGTATTATAATAAATAATTAAATTAAAAAGAATACATTTTATAATGATTATTTTTTTAATGACGTTAAATTAAATATTCTAATTATTTTATAATAAATTAAAATGAAATTATAATAAAATATGTTAAAATACAATTATTTTTAAAATTACTACCTTATATTTTTATTAATTAAATTAATATATAAATAATATTTTGAATTTAAACTTGAAAATAATGATTAATATAATTTAATTTAAATGCAAAATCGTAGTATTTCAAATTTAAAATAATAATATATTTATAATAACAATAATAATAGTTCAATTTTGAAATTTTAACAAAATTTTAAAGTTTTATGTACAACACTTTTTCTTTCGATATAAAAAAATGATATTCTCTCTAAATAACTACATAAACGTACAAAGTAATCAAATATATTTAAAATTAAATAAACTAAAGTTTTTATTATAATATGTATTTAGTTTAAAAGCATAGGCTACAAGTTATTTAAAAAAAAAACTTATATTACACTTAAAAGATTGATCTACCTGAATAAAAATGAATAATAATATTAGTTATTATTATTATTATATTAAATTTAATGACTATATATAATATATTAAAATTATATATACTATAATATATTAAAAGATTGATCTATTTCAATAAAAATGAATAATAATAATTATTATTATTATTATTATTATATTAAATTTACAATAATATATTGAAATTATATATACTTTTATTTATCTTTTTAAATATTAAACTTGTTGATTTATATAATAAAGTGAAATTTATAAGTCTAAAAATTTGTATACTTTATCGTTTAATCAATAATTTTATTGAGTTTTGCTTATATATATATATATATATATATATATATATATATATATACATATATACATACATATATATATATATATATATATATATATATATATATATATATATATATCGGACAAGATAAGAAGATAAGGAAAATAATTCTTATAATGTGTGTTTGGATGAAAAATTTTACAAATTTAAAGAATTTTAAATTCTTACTATTTGTAATATAGTTTTGTTGAAATGATTTTGTAATTTTAAGGGAAACATTTTCAATCCATAAAATTATAATGACTGTGGATGCTTTATAAATTATCACTTGAGAGTGCAAACAAGAGGTTAGAGTTGTTTGAGGCTAATTTGATGTTGTTTCATTCTACCGTTGACTGTGGATAGTTATTACAATGTCAATTAATTCATATGTTATTTCCCTTACTTTTTCTTTGTGATACATATGAATATATAGTTCTAATATTTATTCATTTAAATCAATTCTAACTCATATTTTATCACAATATTAGGATACTTGAAAACACAAGATCGGGTAATAGCTGTCATATTAACAACTTTCATGCAAAATAAAATATCTCCATTTTTTAGGCTGTGCTTATTTCTTTCATAAATCTAAATTAGATTAATTTATAAGTTTGCTTTTAAGCATAAAAAATAAGAAATTAAAGGATATTAATTTATTAACAAAAAAATAAATTTTTTTTAATTTTTAACTAAAAATTTAAATTTTAAAATTAAAAATTATGAAATTAGAAAGATATTTTTCAATAAATAACTAAATTAGTTATTTATTATTTATTTTATATTTGTGGACATTATCTTCTTATATTTATTTTAATGACTTTTATAGAGTGTTTTAAAGGTTTTTAATAATTATTAGTATTTTAATAATGAATATTTATGAAAATTAATTTTTATAATATTTTGATTTTTAACTAGCCCAGAACGGCCGTTCTCAAACTGGAACGGACCATTTTAGACTACTAAAATAGCCTATTAAAACTAAAGTGGAATGGCCCGTTCTAACACATAAATTTATGAACAATCCGCAAATACGGAACGGCTCGTTCCCAAGGTGGAACGGGCCGTTCTAAAATACTAAAATAGCCTATTAAAAGTAAATCGGAACGGCCGTTCTAACACATGCATTGATGATCACTACGCGAATACAGAACGGCCCGTTCCACTTTTGGAACGGGCCGTTCCAGACATGGCTGATGTACCTTAAAATGTGATCCCAGAACGGGCCGTTCTGTTTCTCCAGTTTTGGGCAATTTTCTTATTCCGGAACGGCCCGTTTCACTTTTGAAACGGTCCGTTCCGGCCACCAGCAATTTTGATATTTAACTTATTAAAAATCTAAATTTAACATATTTCTATTTATCAAATTCATTTTTTTATATAAAATAACATAAATATAAATTATCGTTTCAATAATTTCTAAATTCATTTTTAAAAATTTAAATATATAATCATATTTTATTATAAATTCAATTTTAAAATTAGCCTAATTTTGAATTTTGAAATTTATATAATTCTTATGGTTTTTTAATTACAAAAATTCAAATAACTAAATTTATGTTATTTTGAATATTTTATTTAGAAATTTGATTTCATTTGAGTTTTTTCCAAAAAAAAAATTATAAATAAAATCTACAATAAATTATTACGTTTAGTCATTTTTTATAATCTAAATCATGTTTACTCATTTTTAAAAAAAATCAATTTAAACTTATTTATAACTTAACTAAAGATAAAAGAAATACAAAGGTTTTGGTCTCCACTTTATTAAAAAATAACCTCCATGTAGTAGTTTTGTTGGTTATCCAATTTTACAATTTTGTTGGTTTTTATAATAAAAATAAGACATAATTTAAAACAGATAAATTATTGACGGTTGAAAGAGGATGGAGTAAAGCAATTCTTGTATTTCAAAATCAAAGTGTTTAGGGTTTATCGAATATGCATTCCAATTCATCACAGTAGTAGTACTTTCTATTTTCATTCGAATTAAATCTTCAATATAAGGTTCCCAACCTCTCCATGTTCTTGTTAATCGAATTCATAACGACCATGTGTTACTGTCAAACCCATGGTTGAGTCAAATACTATGATATTGATAAAAATTTATTCACTAGAGTGTGAGATTGTTTCTCATAATTTGTTAGATATCACTCAATGAAGGGTTTCAAGATATCTTGTTTTCTTACTTTTTTTCCTTCATTTAGAAGCAATTAAAGTTAAAAAAATAATTAAAAACTTGTAAATTATCCTTGTCACTTTTAAATCTAAATTACATTAATTTATAGTTTGTTTTTAAACAAAAAAAATAAAGAAATTAAAAGATATTATTTTATTAACATAAAATAAGAAACTTTTAATTTTTTAACTAAAAATTTACACTTTAAAATTATAAAATTATGACATTAGAAAGACATTTTTCAATAAACAACTAAACTAAAACACAACGTGTATTATAATTTTCATTAATACTATATTATTTGTCTATTCATACATACATATATATATACATACATACATATGTATTATAATTTTCATTAATACTATATTATACTCTCATTAAAAATTTCATAATTTTACTATATATACATATATATATATATATATATACACAATATTTTAAAATTATATTATTTGTCTATTCAAATCAACGTGTATTATAATTTTCATTAATATATCAAATTGTAACATCCAGAATTTTCTATTAGTATAATTGTTTATTATTACTAAATAAATAAAATTTATATATTATTTTTATAATATTATTGATGAATTAATATCAATAATATTATTAGTGTATTTATAGATAAACTCATAATTTGATAAATATAACTTATTATATATTAATATACTTTTACAAAATTATAAGTATATTAATTATAAATATACATATCTTATCTAGTATATTTATATTTTTGTAAAATTATATTAACATATACTAAGTTATATTTATCAAATTATGAGTTTATCTATAAATATACTAAAAATATTATTGATATTAATTTATTAGCAATATTAAATTATTAATAATATATACATTTTATTTATTTAGTAATATTAAATATATATCATTTGTTACATTAATAAAAACTATAGTATATGCTAACTTAAATAAGCAAATAATTATATAATTTAAATTATTATATATATATATATTAAAATTTTAAAATTATTAAATTTTTAATGGGAGACATTCAAATTGTACAATTATGATATTTGAGGGACTAAAATTGTTCAATTAAAAATTAAAGAACTAAAATTGCACAATTACAATTATTTAGGGACTAAAATTATCTAATTAAAACCTTAGGGATCAAAATTGCATAATTACAATACTTGAGGGAACAAAAATGTAATTAAGCCAAAATTAAATTAATACTCTTTTTTTTTTTTTTTAATTTCACAAGTTTTTTTTAAAATATTTTTAATGAATGTCTTAATTTCTTATGCTCAAAATTGATAATTTTTTATTTAATTAAATAAATTTCATAATTTTTTCAGTCTTTTAATGAAATAAAATATTTTTATTTTTATTATTATTTTTAAAAATATTTAACATATTTTCTTTAATTATGCATAATTCTTAAATATGAAAGTTTCATAAATAAAATTTAATATTTTGAGAGGGAATAATTCGTCACAAATATTTTCACAAAATATTTTAACCTATTTGTGACGGAATTTTGAGAGGGAAAAATCCGTCACTAAATTTTTTTTATTTAGTGACGAAATTTGTGACGGATTTTTTAGAGACGAAGTTTATTCCGTCACAAAATCCGTCACAAAATCCGTCACAAACATTTTTTTTTTGTTTAGTGATGAAATTTGTGACGGATTTTTAGAGACGAAAAATTTTCCGTCACAAATTTTTTTTTTTTGATTCAGTGACGAAATTTGTGACGGATTTTTAGAGATGGAATATATTTCGTCACAAAATCCGTCACAAAAGTCAATAAATTTTAGTCTGTCACAAAACTTAAAATTCCTTCACAAAATGCGTCACTATTAGCGATGCTATTTTTTCCGTCACAAATATTAATTTTTCTAGTAGTGGGATTCCGACCTTGGGTCCAGGTCAGTGATGTCAACCTGGGCTATGTGAGCTACGGTGGGGGGTCACCTCGGTGGCGCTCCTCTGATGGCGAGACCTTTAGGCTTTTGTCATTCTCAATAAATACATTATGATTCTATCATTCTTTCTAATATAATAAATTAACACAGTTAATGTATCACTGATTTGTTATATATATATATATATATATATATATATATATATATATATATATATAGAGAGAGAGAGAGAGAGAGAGAGAGAGAGAGGAGGGTTCAAAGGACACTGGTATAACTTTTACTAAGTGTTACACTGCTTAATAACTTTATATTAAATGTGAATTTTAAAAATCCAACCGTTAGATTGAAAGTTCATATCTCTTAGATCATAAAATGTTCATATTTTAGTATATTTTGAAATGTATATATTACGTCAATTTTGTTTTATGAGAATGAAGTATCAAATCATCTTAGATTAATATAAAATTTGACATATATGATCTAAGAGATATGAACTTTCAATCTAACGGTTGGATTTTCAAAATTCACATTTAATATAAAGTTATTGAGCGGTGTAATACTTAGTAAAAGTTACACTGGTGTCGTTTGAACCCTCCTCTATATATGTGTATATTTATATATATATATTGTTGAATAATTAAATTAAAAAATTGAATTTACTTTTTTCTTTATTTTTTAACAAACTACGTTAGCCTTACACTACTAGAATTTCTCTTATCACATGCGACTTTTCCTGCGAATTTTTATGAAAAATTTGCAGGAAACGTTGTTCCTACAAATTTTTCTGTGAAATTTTATCTAGAGGTAATACCTTCGTGGATAATATATTTTTGCGAACTTTAAAATTCGTATGAAATTTTCCTGCAAAATTTCTTGCAAAAAAAATTATATTTTTAGGAAAGTTTCCTACAAATTTTTTCGCAAGAAATTCCTTAAGAATATTTTTTACGAAAAAATTAAAGAAATTACTATAAATTCTATCAATAATTCTTCAACTTTCAAATGCTTACAATGAATTCATCTGAAGCATTTGTTTCATGCCTCCAACATGTGATACATAATTTTTTAAATTCTAAGATTGTAGATTATAAGCCTAATGCTCAACCATACAAATCAACTTGTAAGGTAAGTGTTGCCCCAACTTATATACTTTTTAATTGTTTTATTTTCAATCGATGTGGGACTTGAAGTTTTTTTAAAATATTAAACTTATAAATTTAAATATTTTTTTTATTTTTCCTGTGGATTAAAATTTGTAGGAAAATTCGCAGGAAAAATTACTTGCAAAATTTTTCTATCATTTAGTAAACATTACTTGCGAATTTATTTTTGCAAGAAAATCTGCAAGAAAGAAAATAAAATTCTTACAATATTTTCTGCAAATTTTTATCATGGAAAAAAAATTCTATGATCATTAAAATTGTAGCCAAATTTGTAAGAAATATCTGTAAATTATTTTTTGCAAATAAATTCGCAAAAAAATTTTGCGAATATTTTTTAACAGGAAAATTTGCAAAAATTTTCTACAAATATATTTTTGCAAGGAAAATTCGCAGGAAAATGACACTTTTCTAGTAGTGTTAAAAAATATATAAAAAAAATAAAAAATTTTAAAATATTATGTTAAAAAATTAAATAAATTAATTTTCTTTACAAAAAATAATTAAGCGGTGCTGTTATGATCCATAAGACTCTTTTAAATATAAAAAATAATAATTTAATCTATAATATTTTTTAAAAAAATTAATTATTTTAGGCACTATAACCTGTAGCAACTTCATAAAAAAAAAATAAAAAGTAAATCCTGTGTGTCACTATAGTCGATAGCAACTTTTGTTAAGTCGTTATCAGCTTTAGCGACTTTTGTTGCATGACTCTTATAACTTCTTAAAGAAAAAAAGATTGACACATGACACTAAAATTGTTATGTTCTATAGCGACTCTACAATAAACAGTTTCAAACATGTAAATAATTTCAAAATAACTTCATTTACATAATTAATTTTAAAAATAACTCCACAAACACAATGATCAATTAACCGAGAAGTTAAGTTATGAAATAAATGTATTATTTTAACATAAATTCACTACAAATAAATTGACATGTGGAGCTATCAAATTGGGCAAGTTAGTAAATTCATTTATCTAACCCACTCCATCAACAAAAGACGGGTTGACCCATGACTTGCGACCCATATTATCATCCCTGACCACACCAAAATATACAGAAGCTAAACCCATGATTCCTTTATTAGATAGTGTACCAACAAGGCATGGTGCATTTTAGGCTTATCTAATTATTAATTTCATGACCAGGGCATAACAATAGAATATACGATGCTTGAAATCGCTAAGTAGTTGAGATAAAAATAAAAATAAAAATAAATAATAATAATAATAATAATAATAATAATAATAATAATAAAAGAAACAATTATAAACAATTTATAAAATTATTTTATATCTAAATCGGTCCTTGTAAAACTACAAAATCAATGTGTCAACCCAACACAAGCCCAATTAGCTTACCAGACCAAACTAAAAAACGCAATTTTATTATAACTATTTTTCAAACCCAATTTGATTCTATTTACAAACACTTTGGGCAGGTTCAGCAGAGTGTTATAAAAACCAAATCAATCATGGGACCGGTCTCGATAATGATTAAATGGTTTAAAGGTTGAATGGAAAAGTTACTTGTTAAATCGGAAAAACCAATTTCTATTAAAAAAATAAAAATAAAATAATAATATAGTAGTTGTGTTAGAAATAAAATTGTATATGTATAATTGTACCATCCAGGTCAAAATCCGATTGGACCTTCTGCTCGGGTAATTCCCGACTAGTGTATCAGACCACAAGCCCTCTCGCCTTCTCGGCTCAGGGTTGGAAGGCAAGTGCCGTCTAGGTCGCAATCCGACCTGCACCTCTATTCGGCAGTAGGGCGACCATGTCTACTCGGCATTAACCCAACTGAGGGCTCAGCACAGACCTAGTCGGTCATGACTCGACTCGACCTGGGGAACTCGATTCCTCTCGCCTATAAGGACTAAGGAGACTACACGGCATTAACCCGACTGGGTCCTCGGCATGGACCCAGTCGGTCGTAACCCGACTAGACTTGTTCCTTTTAACCCCGCGCCATCAAGATAAGAACGGTTAGGGAAATCCCTTCGTTCTCGGGGCCCAAGAGGCCCATGAACGACGTACCATAAAACCCAAAACCCTAGAGTTGAGGAGACAGATTACACTTTTGAATGCTCTGGCTTTGAGGCTTGACCTAGGAAAAAACCCTAGTGCACCCCTTGGCCGGAACATTTTGGCGCCCACCGTGGGGCTACGGTGAAACTTTTCCTATGCCCCAAGTTATACAGAAGAACTAGCACTTTACCATGGCAAGAGGCGGCAACAACAACAACAACTCACAACCCCCTACCATGGAGGAGATGATGGCCATGATCAACGGCTTACGAGAAGAGAATGTGCGCTCCAGGGAGAGAGAGGAGGCCATTCAACACGAGAATGAGGAGATCAGGAGGCGAGCGGATGAGATGCAGGCCAGGATAGAAGCCAGTACAAGGATGGTGGAGGAGGATGTCATGTTGGAAGTCCCTAGGGATTTTCGGCCTTTCTCGGAAGCCATAGAGGCCGAGGCCCATCCCCAGGGATCATCGGATACCGCAAGTTGAACCCTTTGACGGAACGCAGGATCCCAGTCAACATCTGACGAATTTCCAGGCTTAAATGTTGATATGTGGGGGAGGCATGGAAGAAAGATCGAACGCTTGATCAAGGAGGGGCGTCTGGCAAAGTTTGTGGCAAGAAAACAGGAAGAAGGTTCGTCGGATAGGCGACACAGGCGCGCACGCGATGACACCAGGAGGGATAGGCACAGAGAGAAAACTCCCCCAAGAACACCCCAGCAGGGTCATCGGACGTACATCAGCAGGAAATTCATGGGGACTTTAACATAGTGGCAGGAGGATTTGCAGGAGGAGGAGTCACCTCAGCCGCGCAGAAAAGATACACTCGTTCCGTCATGTCCATATCGGATTTCTGCCGACCACCGCAGCCCACGATCTCCTTCTTAGACGCCGACTACGAAGGAGTAGCCCCTCACGAGGATGACCCCATCGTCATCTCGACGATAGTGATGGGTTATAATGTAAAGCGCGTCCTGATCGACCAGGGGAGCTCGGCTGACATTCTCTTTTGGGAGACTTTCATGGGAATGAAGATCCCCAACGACCGACTAGTGCCCTACACGGGAACCCTAGTAGGTTTTGCGGGAGACCAAGTTATGGCTAGAGGGTACGCCGATCTAGAAACAACTTTTGGGCAGGGGTCGCAGATGAAAATGGTAACTGTTCGGTATTTGGTAGTGAATGCTCAGTCGTCCTACAATATACTCATCGGCCGACCTACACTGAACAAGCTTGGAGCTGTAGTATCGACATTGCATCTGAAGGTGAAATACCCGTTGCCGAATGGGGATATCGGGGTCCTCAAGGTAGATCAAGAGGTCGCCCAAAAATGTTATGAAGACAGTCTGAAGGCGAGAAGGCGATTATATACCGCCCCAGCTGAGAAGCACATCCATTCCGTCGAGCTAGATCCTAGGATGGCTCAGTTCGACCACCGACCCTCTCCCGCGGAAGACGTCAAGGAAGTGGAAGTAATGGAAGCGAGGAACGTAAAGATAGGTACCTTGTTGACTCCCGAGGACGAAGAAAGGTTGATCAGGGTCCTAAAAGATAATGTGTCGGCATTCGCATGGCATTCCAGTGACATGCTGGGCATCGATCCAGATTTCTTGTGTCACAAACTTGCTATAGACCCTAGTGCGAAGGCAGTGATCCAGAAGAGAAGGAAGTTCGGCGAAGAAAAGCGAAGGGCTATCGCAAAAGAAAAGCAGAAGTTGGTTATGGCAGGACATGTCCGAGAAATCCAGTATCCGACCTGGTTATCAAACGTGGTTATGGTGCGCAAGAGTAGCGGGAAGTGGAGAATGTGCACAGACTTCACCGACCTTAATAAGGCTTGCCCGAAAGACTCATACCCACTGCCGAACATAGATTGCCTGGTTGACAGGGCGTCGGGATACGAGTTGCTGAGCTTTATGGACGCTTACTCAAGGTATAACCAAATCTGAATGCATCCCGCAGACGAGGACAAGACCGCCTTCATAGCCGATCAAGCCAATTTCTGTTACAAGGTCATGCCATTCGGTCTAAAGAACGCGGGGGGCGACCTACCAGCGACTGATGGACAAGGTCCTTGTGAATCAGCTAGGCCGAAACGTGGAAGCTTATGTGGACGACATGTTGGTGAAGTCGGAAAGCGTCAGTCAGCATTTCGACGACTTGCAGGAGTTGTTCGACACCATTGGCAAGTACCAGCTCAAACTGAATCCCGAAAAGTGCTCTCTCGGTGTCCAAGCGGGAAAGTTCCTCGGTTTTCTGCTGACTCATCGCGGCATTGAAGCGAACCCGGACAAATGCTCGGCCATCATCAACATGAGGAGTCCGTCCACGGTGAAGGAAGTCCAGCAACTAACGGGAAGAATGGCATCGCTATCTCAACTTTTGTCCAGATCGGCCGATAAGGCGTTGCCGCTTTTCCAATGTCTAAAGAAGAATGACCGTTTTGCTTGGACAACCGAGTGTGAAGAAGCTTTCACAAAACCCAAGAAAACAAAGGGGGGGTCCCACGCCATTAACTTGAACAACACGTTCCGCCACGTGGCACAGTCATTACTCACACGTTGCAGGCGTTGCAATAAATACATGTCCTTTCTCGAGTAAGGTGAAAAGACACCTCTTTTAGGGCTCTAGGAAACCACGGTCCCACGTGACAACTTGGTTCTCGGCATACTCCCGACACCTATTCTCGGCCTATGGCCGTGGAGGCTCAAAGAGAACAGTCACTCAAGTGTACCGTCCAGGTCAAAATTCGACTTGACCTTCTGCTCGGATAATACCCGACTAGGTTACCAGGCTACAAGCCTTCTCGCCTTGTAGGCTCAAGGCTGGAAGGCAAGTGTACCATCCAGGTCAAAATCCGATTGGACCTTCTGCTCAGGTAATTCCCGACTAGTGTATCAGACCACAAGCCCTCTCGCCTTCTCGGCTCAGGGCTGGAAGGCAAGTGTGTCGTCCAGGTCGCAATCCGACCTGCACCTTTATTCGGCAGTAGGGCGACCATGTCTACTCGGCATTAAACCGCCTGAGGGCTCAGCACAGACCTAGTCGGTCATGACTCGACTCGACCTGGGGAACTCGATTCCTCTCACCTATAAGGACTAAGGAGACTACTCGGCATGGACCCAGTCGGTCGTAACCCGACTAGACTTGTTCCCTTTAACCCGCGCCATCAAGATAAGAATAGTTAGGGAAATCCCTTCGTTCTCGGGGCCCAAGAGGCCCATGAACGACGTACCATAAAACCCAAAACCCTAGAGTTGAGGAGACAGATTACACTTTTGAATGCTCTGACTTTGAGGCTTGACCTAGGAAAAAACCCTAGTGCACCCCTTGGCCGGAACAATAATATATTTGTAAAACATATCATTTTTATTTTATATCATTTATTATTTATTATTATTTATTAGAATTGTATAGGTATAATATATTTATAAAATATTAAAGAATGTTCAACTAGCCTAATGTTAAGTGTGTTCTAACTTTGAGTGGAAAATAAGGTTTGAATCCTCCTTGGTAACAATACACTTGTATTTAAATTTTTATAATTTTAAAAATCAATTTGAAAACCGGACCGTTCACTATGTCATCAGTTTTTTTTTTCTTCAAAAATCAACCAAATTAATCCAACCCAATTCTGTTCAATTACATGCCGATCTAATAAGCTTACTATTTTGGTCTCACCATCAACTTCCGGTGCAATCTGCAAGTTAGACCTAAATTTACACCTCTATTCCTATATTTTCCAAAACCTAATTCCTAAACAAATCCTCAAAGAAAAAAGAAAAGAAATTAAAATTTTTTTTTGATAAACCAAGATATCCCCTAACCGTAACCAAAAAAGAATGACTAATTCTTCAGTTGCTATTCATTAATAAAATGGCTATAAAGAAAATTCAATTCATTCCACTATACTGCAACTCCATAAGCATCGGTTGAGTCCCACATAAATTGTTCATTAGCATGGAAGTGTACCTCCGTGGATGCTTGTCTGTATCCCACAGTCAAGTAGGATAACGCTGCTGCCTTATATGTTGGGAAAGAATCCTCATTTACACCTCTTGATATAGAAGTTTATATCAATTTATTATATTATCATGTTATATTTTTAAACATATATCAAATCATAAAATAACATTTTAAATTAATCTTACATTATAAATATTTTTGATATAAATTGTTCAAACACAATTAAATTTACATTGGCAAGCAGAAATCACATTCTGTAAGCATAAATTAGCACTTGATTGTCAACTTTGAGATACTACATGTATCATGTCCATGGACAAAAAAAAAATTATAATTTACACCATTAATGACCCTTTTTGACTTCTAAAACAATAGGGACATCTCCCTTCTCATTCAACCAACAGTATTATTTCAACTAACCCCCATTCCAAATTAAATTAATCATGAACCACTCCACTCCATCTTCAAAGCTCCCAAATAAAGCCTAGCTTAACCTAGAGGAGACAAGTGTAACTAACCCCCAATGAAAATACGGGTCCAAGTTCTGACCTTATCAAACAATTCTTAACTCAAGGTTTGGATGTCCCGCTCGAGCTTTGTGCCGTTCAAATAGATCTTGAAGTGCTTCAACAAACTGGCTATGTATTTTGGCAACCTAAAACAAAGTGAAAGTAATAGAAGAGATAAAAGGTTTAGTCATGTGTGGCTCAAATTTGTAAAGACCTTGCTGGAACCATAGCTTGCAAGTACTATCTAGAAAGAAATAGTTTTATCCATACTACAAAGGTTTATTCCGTGAAAGTCAAAACCTTCTGGGTAGGACAAGACAAGATGAAAGTTTTATTATTTCCAAGATTCCTTTACTCTATCGACAATTTATTAAATAGATGACATTTTTTACTAAAAGGGGTTAAAAGTTGCTGGATACTTGTGAATGTTATTTAAAATAAAGGTAGTATATACCTCCTCAGGAGTTGGCTCTGGGTTTTTTTCGAGCTCAATTGGTCTACCCACCACCACATGCATTGGATGTTTAAATGGTAATGGAGATCTGAAGAGAAAGAGAGTTTGGCCATGTTAAAATTAGTTCCAGAAACCAGATAACAACGACTTATATTCAATGTTACTAGTTTAAGCTTCATACTACTAGTCTGGTACACCAATCAAATGATTACTGTCCTTGAAAATAATTCCGTTCTATATAAAAAAAATTAAAAAAAAACCAATACAGAAAAAAAGAAGCTGAAAATTGACTTTAAAAGGCATGCATCCAGCAAAATAATTGATCCACCTTTTCCAATCACATTATCAGCTAATATTTTAAGCTGAACCAAAAAAAAAAAAGTTTATTCTGTTGTTCCATCACTTATAATTTAATTCATTGAACAACCTTAACTTTGTATTAAAAAAATTACTTTCATCCATCATGAAAAATACCCCTGGCTAGTGAAAATAGGAGTATAGGCAGGTGGCCAGTGGAAATAAAAAAGAAAGACATACCCAAAAATTCCCCAAAAATATATTGGGGTGAACTTGATAGCCCTTGCGAAATTCAGAATTAACTTGCCACCTGGTTTCCACCACTTATAAACATTTGACTATAGCAAGATTACACCAAAGGGGGAGTGGTAGTTGATTTGAATGAACAACAGACAGAAACATAAATTAGAAACATTAGCAGATAAAAAAATAATACACAGTTAACAGTTTGTAGCAAATACTGCAATATTTTTCCATAAGAATAGAAGATATATGGGCAAGAAAAAAATACCTGCCCAAAGCAGAAAACTGGAACCAGGGGTTTTCCATTCTCCATTGCTATGCGGACAAATCCTCTTCTAGCCTTAAGAAAGGCAATCTAGAAAGAAAATAATTCTTAATATTGTTAACCTATATGAACATATAAAGGATTTTCATACAGTAAGACTCGTTTTAATTAGAACCTTTTTCAGCCTATCTTTATAAACAGTAGAAACAAGTTAAATGCAACCCAAATCCAAACAGTAAGAGATACCACCTATACAAAAATCAGCAAAAAATAAACACCAAAATATCTAACCAATATAATGTACTTATACTTAACATACTCTGAATTTTATTTTTATTTTTTATTTTATTTTCATTTTGCTGCTGTACAATTATACATGCATAAAAGCAAACATGCACGATGACAACCAGAAGTGTATGGTGCGTATGATGTAAGTACATGGCAAGTCAGCTAGGAGCAAATGATTAGAAGCAAGGATAAAAGATTAAAAGGGAGGGAAGGATCCTAGATCATTTGGGGCCCTTGGGCAGGGAGGAAGCAGACCCCTCTAACTGTCAGCAACCATCTTCATTTGTGTTCTTGTTTTGTTTCTGTCTTTGAGAGATTACAGAGGTCTAGCTCTGCTGTAAGGATTAAATCTTCATATTTTAAAAACGAAATCCAAGTTTCTATCAGTATTTGAGGTAAATGTTTCTTGTTAAAAGCTCCGAATGCTGTATTTGTCAAATAGATAAAGCATGCTAGATCAAACTTGTTTCTAAGTGTAGTTAATAATCGTGTGCATAATTCACAACTATATATTCCCTTTTGTATTCTACATTACTGATTACTCTAATATCAAGAATTAGATACAACTTAAGAATGTTAGTGGCAGTTGGCAAGTCATAGCTGAAACATTTCAGATTACTAATCCTAAAATGCGGTCTATAGCCTATATAAACAAATCAAAATAATGTATTTTCCACTCTTCTATCTAAACTACGTATGCATTAGAATGAAATATCAGAGGGGAAAAACCAAAGTTATATGACTATCAAACATATGCCACACAGATGCTAATTCAGTCCAAGCACTTGCATAGCACGGGAAAATGCCTATACCAACATATTACTACAACTAGCGTTTGCCATGATCCTATATCTATATTATCTAAATGGATGAACATGTTCTGTTGTCAATAGAAGTATACAAATATAAATATAGTTAAGAGGGAGAGTGAAAAACAACAAACCTCAGAACCATGCTCCATGAGAAATGTTTCTTGCACTCCACCAGGTATTAAGATACAACTATAGCCAGCGTCTAATAGGGAGGTAAACCTTTTCCTTGATGCTGGTGTCAGACCCAACCATGTCCATATGTGTCTCAAAAATGGTGTGTAAAATACCTATTTGTCAAGTGTGATAAGAAAAAATTTTAAATTGTATTCTCAATAACCTTCATTACAAAATAGGGTCTATAAAAGCCTCACCGCACTGCTAGCAAGAACTTTTATTTTAGGTAGAGGCATAAAGCCTGTGTTGTCAGCTAAAGCGACAACTCCAATCGGCAAAACTGAATGTGGTTCATAACCAAAAACTGCATGAGAGGACATAATGTTGTTACTAAAAACATAAAACAGTATGTCACTTCTAACAATAAAATAGAAATCATCACCAGAGTGAGAGAGAGATACTAGCTTAAAATTAGTAAAGATGTTTCAGATCTAGCTCGGCCAAGTATAAACAAGAAATCACTTCATCCAGGCCAGTAATAATAGTTCAAAAAACCATTTTTGTTTTGTTACTATAATGGTCTATCCACACTTCAAACCAGCTGCTTCTAATTGCAATTTCTAAAATAAAAATAATTAAAACATTTTTATCTGTCATGCCTTAATTAATCAAAGTCATATTTGTTTATACATATTTAATATATTGAATTGATGACAAATTAAGAGATGCAAAAGCTAACTATTACTCAAAGAGCATTGGTTAAAGAAACTCAAATAAAAAGCTTTTACTGAAAAAGAAAATACTATTTTGTATCAAAAATACAAAAACGCACTCAATACATGCAGTTTTAGGCAATTAGAAACATTTAATAGGCTGTATCTAATGCTCCTTAACATCTTGTTGCCAGAATCCTTTAAGAAATTAAAACTAAGAGCAGTTACTCGGCAATTAAGAGTAGTTATAGTTCCACCTTATCTAGTACGGTCTCTTTTAAAAAAATTTAAGTTGAGTTGTTGGACTTTTCTCAACTGTCACAGCTCCCATGAGGAATCAAGCAACCAAGCAAAGGGAACAATTATCTCAAGTCTCAAGCTTCTATATCAATCGTTCCACTTTTCCCGCTACCCTTCCCTCCTAAACCAAAACCACAGACCAAACTTACCCAAAAGATATAGTTTAAAATTTCGTGCCAGATTTAGAAAAGGAAAAAAAAATAAAAAAGAAAAACTACACACAAGATCTTGAATTTGAGTTTGAACTTAACTCAATCTCAAAAGCTAGCTTAGCAAAAAGGGTTGTCTCCCACCTTTAACACTTTTGATTATAAGTCTGTTTGGATACAAGCTCAAAACTGTTTTTACCTTTTGGGAGCTTCTCCACAAAAAAAAAAAAAAAAAAAAAAAAAAAAAAAAAAAAAAAAACTCCCATAAAAAAACTCTCAAAAATACTTTTAACATTCGATCAGGCTAAATATCATTAGTTAATGTAAAATTTCCAATACACTCTAATAAGTCAAACATCAACTACTAGGATAGGCTATAATACCAACTTAGAATTTCGAGTCAGGCATAACTCAACCTCAAAAGTTAGTTCATAAAGTGAGGTCTGGCAACTCACATATACTATTTTCATCAGCGAAAAAGATGTTACATATACTATTATGATCACATCTCAGTTACAAGTGAAAACATAGATGTACTATGCTTTAAGAAAAAATCTAAAAAGTCAAAAGTAGAATTGATAGCCTGGGACAAACCATAAGCGCGATTGGGATGGAAGGCCTTTATATCCTCTACATGAAGCGTGACAGGAAAGTAACCACAAACGTGCTTGCATATGTACCTGAAAGCAACACACCCAATTTGTTTTTTATTTTTTTTTCTGAAGAAAAGATATACTTTATTCAACCACAAAAGCAAGATACTTAAACTGTGTCATAAAAACCACTTAAATTCAATTTTTCCTTCTGTCATAAAAAAAAAGTACCTTGACAATTTGCGACCGAAATTGCTCTTTTCATTCACAGGAATCACCATCAAAACAAAAAGCAGGGCAAAAAGCCTGCACGCAATTGGAAGCACCGTTTTCAAGTTCTAAGTTTCAAGTTTTAACACCAGGGAAGCATTGATGATACATACACAAAGCGTGTAATTCAAAGGAAGAAGAAAAGTAGAACGAAACGAACAATAGCGCTTGGTGGAGAGAGAGGAAGAGAAGCGCGAAGAGCAGCAACGCTGCGTTGAAGTGAATGGCTCCGAGCCACAGCGCGAGGGCCAAAACCGTCTTCAGAAAACTCGATGAGGCGTCGGAGAATTGCTCGCTGCCCCTGAAGACCTTCTCCTCCGCCTCCGCCGCCGCGTGGCCGGAGCTCCGCCGTGGCTGGTCCGTGGTCGCCGCCGCGCGCTGCATGTTTGTTTGCGGGTGCAGGAAGAGGGAGCGTGGTGGTCTTATTATGAAGGAAGGGACTGGTGAGGGGCGTCGAGTAAATAGGGGTTGAAATGTCACGTGGCTTCGTCTCTCGGAGTTTCCATCGACTCGCTTGTCTCGTGCATAATGTCTTTTTTTTTAATTATTATTATTATTAAAGGATTATATATAAATAAATATTAAAGAATTGTGTTTAATTATTTAGAAAAAAGTCTAAAAAAAACATTATTTATGAGATATAATAATTTATTAAAATAAATAAAAAAAATTATATATCAATTAGTATTTCCTTAATAATATATTAGATAAATTGAATCATTTTGTGTCTCTAATAGTTAGATACAAATAAATATTAAAAATTAAAAATTATGAATAATTATTTAAAAAAATATAAATTATATTTTTTTATATCTAAAAGATATAATAATTTATTAAAAAATAAAAATTATAAAGATGGTTATCAAAATATATCACATGTATAAATAAAGAAATTATTGTTATTTTTTTTCAAAATACCAGAGCTTGGGATACCGGAGGAAACTTAAACTTAAATGAAGATCGATAAGTTTAACGCTGCTTTGTCCGAACGTTAAGGGGTTTACTGTTTTTTTAATTTGCGATGGGATGGATAGTCGTCTACACCGACCGTTAGATTAAAGGAGACATTATTTTAATTTTATATTCTGTTATCAAGAGTTGCTTAAGTTTTTAAGGCGGAGAAAAACTAAAAAATATATATATAAAAGAGATTTTCTGATTTTGTGACATAATTTTAAGATTATTTTATATTTAATTTTTAAATAATAAAAATAATATTAAAAATTAATTATTTTTATAAATTTAAGATTTGAATTCAAAATTTAAAAATTTAAAAATTTAAAAATTTAAAAATTTAAAAATTTAAAAATTTAAAAATTTAAAAATTTAAAAATTTAAAAATTTAAAAATTTAAAAATTATGTATGATGTTATTTGAGTCAATAAATATTTTTAAATAAATATGAAGATATAAACGTCTCCGTGACACTAATTTTATAAATAAATAAATATTTGAGTGTTCAGCTAATCATAAATTTTATAAGTTTGTGAATATGGTGCAAAGTGATGGCGTGTGAAAAGTAGCCTTTGGGCACGTTCATGGACGGGAATTGTGTGAGGCAACCTTGCCCACTCTCGGGGGATTGACATTCAACAATATATGCCTCCATTCTAAAACCGCCTTTGTGTTGTCCTAAATTGTTCCTTTGGATCGATGAGCCAACCATGCCTGTCATATTGCTCTTTCAAGATTTTTTCGACTTACTTTTTCACGTTCGGTTAGGTCGTAGGTTGTAGATTGTAGGTTGCTTCTTGGGGGACTCTTCCTCTTCTAATAAAAATAAGGTTAAAACTTTAATTTAGTCTCTTATAATATTTGTTTGTTTCAATTTAGTTTTATTTTAATTTTTTTTTAATTTGGTCCTCAATAATTTAAATTATTGCAATTTGGGACTTCTGTCTAAATGATTTATACAGAATTAACTGTTGGCCACGTGGATGCCACGTGGATGCACACGTGGATGCCAATTTTTTTTAATGCATCTGTTACCAGAACGGCCCGTTCTGAAACTAGAACGGCCCGTTCTGAAACCAGAACGGCCCGTTCTGGTTGCATACTTGATGTGTTAATTTTGCACCTAGAACGGGCCGTTCTGGATGCAAAATTAACACATCAAGAGTGCAACCAGAACGGGTCGTTCAGAACCCGTTCTGGTTCCAAAATGCCAAATACAAACTCGATGATTATAGTCAGTGACAAATCCAGAAATTTTAGATCGTGGGAGCAATACTTATTTATATATTTGTAATATTAAAAATTTTACATATAATTTTTAAAAGTATAAATATATATTATAGTTATTTTTTACAGGTTTTTATATCTACAATTACGATTAAAGATGAAAATAAACTATGTCAGATTATGTTATATTATAATTTAACAGAATTAAACCTAATTTTTATTAAAAATACATGTTATTAAAATGATATATTTATCTGTCATAGATATTTTTTAAAATGTTTGGTTAGAACTACAATTTTAAAAACCTACTTAATAATAATTTAACACTAATAAAAACATAAAAATAAATATGTTAAATCTTATAAAAATCAAATTTAATCTATTTATCATATAAAGATGTTTTTGATATGTGATATAAATTTTTACAATTTTTATTTTTTTATCAACATATACAATAAATAGAAAGCAAAAAAGTTTGACAAATATGAGATAAATGAATAATTCTTCGAAATTTATATTTTATACATATGATAATTTAAATATATATATATTTATTAGAATATAATTTTTATTTTTTAAAATATATTATTTTTTAGATAAAAAAAAAATATGTATGTGTAAATAGTTTGTCTTTTGATCTTTGAACTACATTGTGTGTTGGATGGTGTTCTGGAACGGCCCGTTCTGATGCACTCGTTGGTGTTAAATAATGCATCCGGAACGCCCGTTCCGGATGCAAAATTTACGCACCATGAGTGCAACCAGGACGGTCCGTTCTGGTTTCAGAACGGACCGTTCTTGTTTCAGATGCATAAAAAATTAAGCATCCACGTATGCATCCACGTTCGCATCCAAGTGGCGTCCACGTCACCAGGAGTTAACCCCGTTTAAATCATTTGGACAGAAGTCCCAAATTGCAATAATTTAAATTATTGGGGACCAAATTGAAAGAAAAAATTAAAGTGGGACTAAATTGAAACAAAAAATATTATAAGGGACCAAATTAGGTTTTTAACCTAAAAAATAATAATAATTTGTGAATATTGATGTATATTTGGTTATAGATCATATATTTTTTTTGTTGGAAGCAATCTTTCTTGAAGTGGGTTTCTATAACATTATATGTTTGCTTTTATGTGAGTTTTAAGTTGTTGGATATTTAACTCCAAGTGTGTGGTTCAGTGGTAGGGGTTGATCCACCTTAAGCAAGGTCAAGGGTTCGAATCTTGCCTTGTGTATGCAGTCGCGTTAAATCGGCGGTGGATATTTCAGGGACGAACTAAAAAAAAAAGTTGTTGGATGTTTTGTAATTTTATGTTATTTTGTTGTGTTGTATGTGTTGAAGAATAATTAAATATGCTCAATATCTAATTCATCATGTAATCATATCCAAATTGATAAAGTGTTATTAATTTCATTTTGTTAAATACATAAGGTCCTTGATTAAAATTGCTTATTTTTATAATAAAGATTATGATAATGAGAAGCAAAAGCATGGTATTATTTTAATCTAAATTGTTTTTGATCATAAGATTATTGTATACGAGACATCAATAAATCCGAATAGATCAGTATATATGTGAATGTCCTTATAGGATAAAGATTAATAGATCTCATTTATAAATTACATATATAGATGATGCATATGTGAGTATGATCATTTGAACTTACTCAATTGGAAATTTCTAATGGTTTACATTACCTTAATTCGATAATAGAAATTTCTCCAGATAAGACTAAATGTTTTTCTTTGACCTGAGATTATCATAGTGATTAACAAGTAATTTATTATATTTTAATTTCAGACACCTAATTTCTTAGGGTACTAGTTGAATGAATATTGGATATGATCAAATGCTTGTAGAATTAATGAGAAATCAAGAAGGAATCCATCAACTCTTGGTAATGAGTTTAAGCTCTATTAATAAAATAATATCCTAGCCAGGAAAATTGATTGAAAGAAGAAATGAATTTCTTAAGTCAGTTGTGATAGGTTAATTTAATGGAGTTTGACGATAATACCATAATCTAGAGTTAACTAAGAGTTGTAACGATGGAAGAAAAATATTATATGTTCTTTTAAGTTCTTGAAAGTAAAATATTACTTCATACTATTTGGACGTTAAGGAGTATTGCTAGATACCTACCTTGATTAATATACTAATTTGATTAATTTATTACCAGCTTAGTATTGAACTTATAGGGTCACACACAAACGAATGTTCTAATCTCTGTAAAAGGAATTATTTTAACATTTGATGACTAAATAAGAGTATTTAATTTGATCAAATTAAATAGTTTAAAGTGAAATATTATTATATTCTTTGCTAGCACTTAGAGTATACATAATTTTTTGAAATGTTTTTGAATTTCAAATTGGAGAAAGTAGTTGATAAAAAATATACGATTAAAGAATTAGACTTGATCAGTGTTGTTTATACTAATAAATAAGAGGAGATGAAAATCCTTAAAGATACATATTTGATATTGTTTT
Source organism: Cajanus cajan (assembly GCF_000230855.2). Lineage (NCBI taxonomy): Eukaryota > Viridiplantae > Streptophyta > Magnoliopsida > Fabales > Fabaceae > Cajanus > Cajanus cajan. The sequence continues at coordinate 44,264,424 of NC_138521.1, read as the reverse complement.
ATTTGAAAAATAAAACAAAATATGAGTCTTTATAATATAAAAAATGATGTAATCCGATACATATTTGATATTATTTTTATTTAAAAACAAAAATAAAATATGAATCTTTATAAAAAAAAAAGGATACAATCTCTTAAAGATACATATTTGATATTGTTTTTATTTGAAAAACCAAAATAAAATATGTTACTAATTTCCTAATTTAAGGAAAAGAAGATCTTTATTGTGCTATAAGTAGGATTTTCTACTGAATAGAAAGTAAATGTGTTTTTTTCTATTATCTCTTCTACCTCCTTTCTCACATATAATTCTTAAGCATTTTATTTTTTATTTCACTTTTTCAAAGTGTTTAAAAAATAGAGGTTGGTCTTGGTGTGGATTCATGTAAGATCTTCACATTATTGAAGAGAAGTTAATAGTCTGATAAAGGACACACTTGGAGTACTCTTCTCATTGATAAGGAGAAATTTTATGATTCAACAGCTCACCAGCAAGTATGTTTAAAAGTTTTCATCACAAACTTAATATAATTTATATGCAAATAGATCCTATTATTCCACATGTATGTGTTATGAACACTGTATTATCTTTCAGTATGTTGTTTTAGTGAACTCTTAGAGATAAGGAATTCTTATGAGTTGAATTGTTTACAGTTAGGGTCAAAGTTGATCAACGGAATGTACATAAGGTTTTAGGAAAAAAGGAACTTAATAAGTTCATTTTTTTCAGTTTTAAAGAGGGATTTTAGAGAGTTACTCTGAGTTAGAAAAGTTCAATCTTCAATTTGATTTCACTTAAAGTTTCCTTTCCTTCCTTTAAAACTTAGATCATGTTCTAGAAGTGAAGATTCAAATTAAGGAGTTTGAAATGTTAAAGAGAAATTAACCTTTAAGGGTCCCATTATTTTTCCATTCTCCTTAGATTATTCTTGTTGTAGAAGCAATTAAGATAAAAGGAAGTTTATAGTTTGATTCCTTTATGTTGTTATGTGTTGAATCATTAGTTGATTGAGCCCATTGATGGAAATTTGAGTTGATTTTTGTGATGTTTATACATGGTGAAGTTAGTTGTAGGCATTTTGTGTTAAAAAAGGTTAGAGTTGGTTGATCTTGATTTGTTTATTGTTGCATGTTGTAATTCTGGTGGATTTAAGTATTTATACGAAGTCGGAGAATAGTGAAGCACGTCTGAAGCTCATAACAAACATCATCCTCAAATCACAAAGGAACACACGAGGACATCAAGTCTGAAAAAAAAAAAAGATGAAAGAATAAGCAAGCGCAAATCCACAAGTCAAAAATGCGTATGTCAGAAGAAGGACACCTACTCTTCAGAGAAAGACAGCACTGTGCAGTCATACTAACGCACAAAGTACAAGGATGCCCAAGTCATGATTAGAGTTAGACATCAGAAGGAAACAAGTCATTCAGAGAAATCTCATGTATACAAGCAAATGTATTAAATAAGAAGATCTACATAGCCGTGAAGAAATCTCTTATCTGCATCAACAAAAGAGTTTCTCATAAACAGACACATCCAAATTCAGACGACGAGCAGATTTATGTGGCCAAAATCATTCAAAAATAATAACGACAAGATCAAAGGACAGAAGGGATGAACATGCGCTGTAACGACCCACCATGGTCTCTACACTTAGTGGAATCGCACTACTGCTAGTGAAACTAAGAAAATATTAAGTTGGATAACTCATACATACAGGTATAGATAAGAATAAAAATAACTAAATTTCTTAAATACAAAATAAAATGCCATATATGTACAATCATCCCAAAAATAATATTCCCTAGTGCCGGTCAAGCACGGACAAAAATGTTACCTAAAATGGTAACCCTAACACGAGGATCAAAACTCCCCGTCTCTCAACGAACACCACAACTCCAAGCTAGCCCTGACCTGTTTCCATACCAAGTATGATCATCGCAGTTCCACCACATGGAAACAGAAGGGTAAGCTAGAATTCACAAATCAGTCATACAAGTATAGAACAATGATCTATACTACACTATCATCCAACCATCAATCATATTCATAGAGTCACACCATACACTCTATCCAATACTACTCATGCATAAAATACAATTCACCAATCATGAAGTCAGACACCACACTTCATCATATTAATAATCATGCAATAAATGCATCTCATGATAGATATCAATGCATATCAATCATCTAATGCGTCGTCACGCATACACCTAGGAGATCTCCGTAACAATAGAGCTGTATAAGTGACATTACATCCTACCGAAACCACCCCAACCGTTTTCACGCCCAATGCGCCCGCTTGGTCACAGCTAAACAGGATATATAATCCTCACTCGGGTTTACTCGATGATGTCACTTACACAATTGGAATTCCAGATCCACCATCAGGTAGCACAGCTGGGTACGGGCTTACCATGACCTTGGCATGCATAACCAAGTCAATAGTGGAGTTCGCCCACCGACTATCCGCAAGGATCCACGCACCTTCCCGAGTACTTGGTTAATGGAATAACCCTCGACCTCATACCCTGCTCCAACACTAGCTAAGGACTTAGAGGAGACTCACCCAACCCAGTGGCCTATCTGAGCACCACTCTCCCAAATCCAGTGGCCTCCCTGAGCACCACTCTCATATATCAGTGGCCTATCCAAGCACCACTCTCAAGAGACTCTATGTGAGCTCTTCCAGTTCGAAAATATTTTTCCTCTCCTCAAGTCCTAGGATAGACTCATGCCATAGGCATCACATGCAATCATGCATCATATATCATAATGGTATGCCCACCATCATGATCAACAATGATACACATGTCATAAGACATCACATGCAATCATGCATCATACATCATAATGGTCTACCTACCATTATGATCAATAAACATACTCATATGAACATATACACATGTCATATCATATTCAAACATTCATACGTATCATCACAAAGCATACATATGAATCACACCTCACCATACATCATATATCATACATACATGATCTAAAACTTCAACTTTAAACATGCATAAGCATCAATTCATTCATAAACATATTCACGCCCGGTGTAGCCTGAGCTCGCCCAGCCTAATCCCAACCTGAAAGTCCTAAGACTCATCCACGCCCAGCGCGTTCAACTCACGCTCGGTGTCCTTAAAACAGAGACTCCTAAGAGTATCCACACCTGACGTAACCAAATCACGTTTGGCCCAACATCCAACCCGAAAGCCCTAAACTCTTCCACGTCTGGTGCACTCAACCTGCGCCCGGCCTAAAACCCAGTCAGAGAGTTCAAAACTCTCATCCAAACTTAACAAACTCAGCCACATGCAAACACAAAACACAATACATAGGCTCCATACGACTCAAAATAAACTTAAATCTCACATGCATCCAACCTATGCATCAAAATCATCAAAATCCTCCTTTTTCTCAAAACTCCAAAAATGAGATTTTCTTCAATCCATATATGGATTCTCAACATTCATGCATCAATTGAGTTTCTAAACTCACATGCAACCTACACAACAAACATTCTAGCTTCCCTTACCTGAAGATTGGCTCAAAATAGCCAATAACTATGACGAAATAGAATTCCCTTCCAAAACTCAACCCAGAACTTTAATCCTCCCAAAGCAAGCTTTTTAATCTGAATTTCAAGAAAAGTCAGAAGGAGTTAGTGATCTAGAGGAGAAAAGGAGTCAAACAGAGAAATTTGGGAGAGAAAGGAGCTCACTGACCCAGAAACCTTCTCTCTAAAACTTCTCTCTAAAAACTCCATTCTCCTGAAGGCCCCCAACCCCTATTTATAGACTTTTCGGATTGTTCAGAATGGCTCGTACCGAGTTCAGAATGGCCCGTTCCGAACTCCCAAATCACGCACAAAATCAACGCCTAGAACGGCCCGTTCTGAAATCAAAACGGCCCATTCCGGCACTCATCCGGAACGACCTGTTCTCCCTCTCGAACAGCCCGTACTCCTTTCGGAACGGCCTGTACTCCTTCCGGAACGGCCCGTTCTCCCTCTGGAACGGCCCGTTCACAAATCAGTTTTATAGGTCAATTCAGTAGTTTGGAACGGCCCGTTCTGGGCTACTGAATCAGCCATTTTTTTTCTACGTTACATGCGCCAAACGACAATTAATAGCAGACGAAGGTGTATTATGCATAACCGAGAACGCAATATACCAGGTGAAAGATGATAAAGACAAATAAGAAGAGTTGACTGCATTAAAAGAAAAATAGCACAAACCAAAGAAGAACTCAGACGGAAACAAAGTCTATCTATAGAGTTGACTAGACTAAAGGAGAAGTCAATGCATGAATACTCAGATGATGTTCAAAGTTCTAAATTACACATTGACTAATCTAATAAGAGAAAGTTAGACGAAGATCCAAAACTTGAGAAGCACATGAAATGATCAGATGCAGACAAAAATTATCATGAAGAATAGTATCAGATCTTAGAGGAAAACTCAAACATCGTCCACAATCATACAGGAAGTTCTCAACGTTAAACGAAAGAAAAAAGGAGAAGAGAAACAAGTCAAAATAGAAAGCATGCATGTGTTAGAAAAAATGTGTTACTTTTTTAGATAAGGACAACGACTATATTGCTACATGACCAGAAAAATACAAACGATTCCTAGGTCTCAAATAAAGTCAAACACTGCTGGCAACAGGACAGAGAAGAATACACATAATGTCTAAAGACAGGAAGCAGCATTTAATGCAAGATCTTGAGCATTAAATGAAGGATCAAAATGGTCATGAACGGTTATATCATCTTCAACGAACATATGCAACGAGCAGATTCCATGAGCCTACAAATATACAATAACCTCAAACCTAAAGAGGCTAGCAAGGAGTAACGAAAGAATGACTATAGGCATTGCCCTGGGCTTTTAGTATTAAGCACCAAAAGTAATATCAAGCCCAAAAAGAAAAATAGAGATCGATTCTTCATAGTCAAATCTATAATGTATCATTGTATTCATCTCTATAGTATAAGGTGTTCTGAGTGTATCTTAGGAAAGAGACCTTAGTGAGTGTTGTAAACTTATATATCCTCTTTGTAAAGAGTAAACGGCACACTCAGAATCTCTGTAGGACTAAGGTAGTGAAACCTTAGAGAGTGTAGATCATATATGTATCCTCTTTATGAGAGTAAACCAGACACTCAACACCAAAGCACAAATCTATCATGTGTAAAGCCTGAAAAGGCTAGGGAAAGAATACTTGTAAGGCCAGGAGATGGTCAAGAATACTCACTGCTAGCCAGAAGTGGCTGATAAGAAAATACTAGCATTGGTGAGTGAAGCTGGCGGGCCAGGAGTAGTCGAGAATACTTGGGAAACCATAAGTGGTTTAAGAATACTAGAGCTGGTGAGTAAAGCTAGCCAACCAAGAGTGGTTGAGAATACTCGTGACCAGGAGTGGTCGTGACCTGGGTGGTCCAGAATACTCGTGACTAGGATGGTCGTGACCTGTGTGGTTTATAATACTCAATGCTAGCCTGAAGAGGCTGATAAGAAAATACTAGCGCTAGAGAGTGAAGCTGGCGGGCCCAAAGTGGTCGAGAATACTTAGGTCCAAGAGTTGACGATAATACTCAATGTTAGCCTGAAGAGGCTGATAAGAAAATACTGGCATTGATGAGTGAAGTCAACGGGCTAGAAGTGGTCGATAATACTTATGTGTTTAATTGCATATTTAGTGGAACCCTTCAGTTGAAGGAGACTGGACATAGCTCAGTCTGAGCAAACCAGTATAAAATGTTGTACACTACTTGTCATATTTCTTTTAGACGCATATTAAGTGAAATCATCTTTCAGACATAGACACAAAATTTGATTAACATATCTAGTATACTGAAGAGCTTTATCTACTTCTTGTCTTTAAATGAAACTATCTTGAAAAGGAAAATGCAAGAACTTTAATCATTATTGTTATATGAAACATTTTCCTTTAGCAGATGATAAATCTTTCAGACACAATTACCTTGTGTTAAGGAAATTCTGCATAACCGTCTGGTATCTAAAAGTGCATTGGACGAAGAATATTATTCTTGCGAAAATGGTTTAAAATTGCTTCTCACACACACACACATATTGAACCCCCCTTCTATGTGTTTCATGTCTAACTTCAATTGGTATCAGAGTTTGACCCCTTGGGTTGAGCATCTAACAATGCAGGGGATATATCGATCCATGAAGGAACAAAGGATAAACGAGAAGCCAGAAAAGTAAGGAGAATCAAACAGTCGAAATAGGTAAAGCGAGTATCAATTCTTTTATCTCAATAAGGTATGTACTAGTTATTGCAAAAATAGAACATATTGAACTTGCTAGAATATTAATATATCTACTGTCTAGTTCCATTCATAACATACTAGGATGACAAGCGTGGCAAAACCATTACGTCCATGTACTCCTCAGATTGTAGTAAGAAACCACTGCGTATAAAAATCTTAGTTTGATGCTACACCTAAGTAATTTCCCATATGTTTATTTGATCCTTACGTCTAGGAATTCTGTTGATCATACTTCAAATCAATAACAATCATCATCAGAAGGCGTGTTTGTTAATGGTAATCAAACATCTTCCACTATTAATGGATATGTTATTCAATCAATAAGCTGCATGACTGGCACTTGTGTATCTATTGGAAAAGACACTTCCCTTATCTCAAATTAAATGCAGCCGCACGCCACTCTGTACGAGGAAGACAAACAGGCACCACGTAATGCATGTATTAAAAATAATCATAAAAGCAAAAGTTCTCTCTGGCTACAAAAACCCCATAGGGCTCTTAGGAATCAAAGTCGTGCACAACACGATTCAAACTTTTACATACTTCACCTTCTAATCCTCTCTTCTGATGTTTCTTTAAAAAAAAAATAGCCCTAACTATCTCACTACAAACAAGATCATTTCCCCTGTACACACAAAGTTATCGATCACACTCTGTTTTCACTCTCTTGAAGACTTGATCAGTAACACATGTGGAAGCATCACTATAATATCAACCAGATGAAGGAAAATGGGATACTCTAGTGTATCCGCACTAGAAGTGTCATCTACACTAACTTGGTGTTGATGCATTACGTCTTCTTGAATGTTCCTCAAGAATTCTTGGGAGGAATGGTGTCTAGTGCACACCAACCTTCTCAAAACAAGAATTCTAAGTCAGAATAGTAGAGGAAGACACAACCTAAAATGGATACAGAAGTGAAAATAATTGTTCCAGAGTTGATGTTGAAGAAGCACAAGAAGAATGGGGAGTGGGCTTTGACCGAGAAGAAAGGAGAAGTAAGCTCATCTACAGGAAAAAATCATTGAATGTGCTTCTTCCATAAAAACGATCTTTTGCTTTAGAAATCTAGAAATCAAGTAGAAGTTCCCTCATCCTCCTCTTTCAAAAAGGCTTCCCTGCTCCAATAGATCCTCACAAGGATGTGGGCCATGATAAACTATCTAACTTGTGCTAAGTCATCCTTTCTGCTCCGCATGAACAGGAATCATCAATGATTATCAACCCTGGAGCTTATTCCCTGCATCTAAACCTTGTGATGTCATTCAAGGACTGTTTAGAACAAGCCTGAACATTTTGAGAAACTAACTTAGGGATAAGATAAGTTAAGCAGAGAATTTTCCAATCATGTATATTTGTACCTCAATTCAAATCTATATAATATATTGCTCTACTCATGGTGATGATTTCATATGATCTTGTTCTATGCCCCTGTACAAACAATTTGTTGTCAAAGTGAGACTAGTCGAATGAATTTCTGTTACTCAAACGCTGATCTTAGTATATGAATACTCTGCAACAAATCCTAATATCTTGATCGTGCTTAAATATGTCTATTTATTTCCTATTATCTCTAATACTTTTTGATTATTTCCTACAACGCCCTTAATCGGTACACTATAACGAAGTTAACATTATAAACAATAATAATATAAATATTAAATCCTCTTTTATTAATGACTATTTACATTCTTGAAATTTAAATTAAACAATTAATTCTAAAATATCTACATGATTGTTTTTATTATAACAATACTTATAAAAAATAAGAAATAAAAGAGAGAGAAGAAGATTAACTGAAATATCTCGTAGCAAGCTTTGTTAAATCTTCTTATATGGAAATTCTAGGTGCTTTGTGACAACTTTTCACACTACACAAATGTCTCACAGATCTCAAGAAATACAATATGAGAGAGAGAGAAATTTCGAGCTCTAAGGAGTTTTGGACGAAATTTTTGGGGTCCGGAGAACTATGCCTAACCTGTCTATTTATAGGCATCAGAAAGGGTCCAGAATGGCCTGTTCCAAAATTGAAACGGTCCGTTCTGGATCTGGCCGTTATGTGTTAATTTCATAACTGGAACAACCTGTTCTGAAACTAGAACGACCCGTTCTAGAGATAAGATTAACACACAATTTGGTAGACTGGAACGGGCGTTCCAAACAAGAGATTTTAGGCCATTTTAATATCTCGGAACGGCTCGTTCCGGTTAAGGTTTTTAACCCTTTTTTAGGAGCTCAGAACGGCCCGTTCCAACTTTGGAACGACCCATTCCAATTTTGGAACGGCCTGTTGTAGCCTATTATTTTTAGGCCTTTTAAGAGTCTCAGAACGACCCGTTCCAATTCAAGAATGGCCCGTTCCAATTCAAGAATGGCCCATTTTGGACTTGCGAACGGCCCCTTCTGATTTTGGAACGGCCCGTTTCGGGCGACTAAAAATAGTTGATTTGGCCTTTTGAGCCCTCTGATGTCCTATCTTGTTGTTTGTATGCCCCCGGACAAAATTGGGTGTCTATAGCTGCCCTTCTTTACTTATCCTTTGGAATAGCTGTGTTGCTTTTCCAAAGGCAAGTAAAGACGTAAACATTTCATCCAGGTCTTCTTCTCATATTTGTGTTGATGCTTCTACGTTGCTTCCCTCGGACAGGTGTATTTTCTCGTATCCTCACCCTTTAGAGCAGTTGAGCATTGATTGCGTACTCTATTGGGTAACAAAGTTGATAAACTGTACACCTAATCTTCAGTCTTTGAGTAGAAGCTCCATTGTTTCTCTTATGATAACGTGTCCCTTTATTTGTAGCTTGTTGAAGAGGGAGTATTATTATGGCTGGCCTCTCCAGGCTGCCTGCTGGACGATGAGTATTATTATGCCTGGCCTCTCTAGGCAGCCTGCTGAACGGTGAGTATTATTATGCCTAGCCTCTCTAGGCTGCCTGTTGATACTGAGTATTATTATGCCTGGCCTCTTTAGGCTGCCTGCTAAATGCTGAGTATTATTATGCCTGGCCTCTCCAAGCCGCCTACTGATGCTAAGTATTATTATGCCTGGCCTCTCCAGGCCGCTTGCTGATGCCGAGTATTATTATGTCTGGCCTCTCCAGGCTGCCTGTTGAATGGTGAGTATTATTATGCCTGGCCTCTCCAGGCTGCTTGCTGATGCTGAGTATTATTATGCCTGGCCTCTCCAGGCCGCCTGTTGATGCTAAGTATTATTATGCTTGGCCTCTCCAGGTCGCCTGCTGGATGCTGAGTATTATTATGCCTGGCCTCTCCAGGCCGCCTGTTGAATGTTGGGAGTATTGTTGTGCTAGCCTCTCTAGGCCGCTTGCTAACATTGTGAGTATTGTTATGCCGACCTCTCTAGGTCACCTGCTGATGTTGTGAGTATTGTTGTGCCGGCCTCTCCAGGTCGCCAGCTGATATTGTGAGTATTGTTATGCTGGCCTCTCCAGGCTGCCTGCTGATGGTGTGAGTATTGTTGTGCTGGCCTCTCCAGACCGCCTGCTGATATTGTGAGTATTGTTATGCCGGCCTCTCCAGGTCGCCTGCTGATGTTGTAAGTATTATTGTGTCGGCCTCTCTAGGCTGCCAGCTGATATTGTGTGTATTGTTATGTCGGCCTCTCCAGGCCGCCTGCTGATGGTGAGTATTGTTATGCCGGCCTCTCTAAGCTGGCTGCTGATGGTGATTTTTTCCCCCTTTTCTTTGGCGAGGACGTCTGATGAAGACGAGGATTGCTGGTTGATGGTGCCCTTGTGCTGGTGGGCAGAGGAGTTGATGGGTGACAGGAGTTCTAGTGTTGCCCTTGCCATGTGAGTATTGTGATGCCTCTCTAGGCGTAATGTTGAGTCCTTTTGATGATTGATTGTTTGATTGTTGATGGATGCTTGTTGAATGAAAGACTGCCCCTAGGTGGATGGGCAGAAGATGTTTGTTGTGCCCCTGTGTTGGTGGGCAAAGAAGTGGATGGCTGGAAGGGATTCCAGTGTTGCCCCTGCCACGTGAGTATTATGATGCCTCTCCAAGCACCTTTATTGTCGGATGGTTGGTAAGAGTTTGGTGTTGTTCTTGTCAAGGTGAGTATTGTAATGCCTCTCCAGGCGCCTGCTTGTGATAGTTTTTTTTTCTTATGAATTTTATATTTGTTTAGCTTCGGCTTTTTCATGTTTGAAGCTTCCCTTTTTTTGCTATTTTTTAAATGCTTCAGCTTTTTCAACATATATGAAGCTTGCCTTTTTCTGTTTTATCTTTTGTTGTCATCATTGGTGGAGGGATCCCATCCCATGATGATGTTATTTGCTCAATCTTTATTGATGAGTATTATTTTGGAAGCCACTCCTGGCTTTGGTGGGAAAACATTCCTGGTCTTGGAATTTTCATGGATCTTCCATCATTCGGTTGAGAAGTGAGGCGCAATGGTAGAATAGGGCTTGGTGGACTTGATTATTCTTCCTCGCCCGGTTCTATCCCGTCTTGCTATTGATGTGTCTTTCTTTTCTTGGTGGCTATATGAAACCACTTGTATGGAATGCCCTTGTTGCGGCTAGGCTTCTTGACATGATCTTGGCTCTTGAGGCACTGTCTAGCTGTTGGTCTTTTTTACGAGTGCTTCGGCCTCTTGATTCCTCCAACAAGTGATGGATAGACACACACAAAGAATGCAAGAACGCAAAAGAAAATGCAAAGCAGGAATGGATTGGATTTTTTTATTTTATTTTATTTATTTTTAAATGAACTTATACCCTTTTGTGCATGCTTGTGCCATATGCATGTTATGGATGATGCTTCTATGCTAATGCTTAAAATGCAAATTTCTTTTTACTTTCAAGAAATTAATCTATGCGCATTGATCAATGACATGGACTGTTAGCCTTTAGCCCTGTCGAATTCAGTGTTGCTTCTTGAACCTGAGGTTTGCATAGTTCAACCCTCTCGCTTGTACTGGATGTGATATGTTAGCCCTTAGATCAGGTGTACCTAGACTCTGTTCTAGGACACCTCCAACTTTTTCCTGTGAGTGTTCACTGTGCATATTCCGTGTATCTCTCAAATTTATCTTAATGCCATATAGGTCAAGAGGAAAGAGAAGACGGGGATATATACATATATTTTTTGTAAAAGTTTTGTTAGAAAGGATTTTTTTCTTCAAAAATGGTTTATAGAAGAATGGCTGGCCGAGGTAGTCTAGTGGTTTAGGCTGATGAACAAGCACATTCAAAGTGAGGAAATCATTTTTCTGCGTTAGCTTATTATTTCCTTCAAAGTTAAGCGATGACTTGGGATTGCATATTGATTAAATGATCTTCTCGAGTTGCCTCTCAGTTCTCAACACGCGATGTTGCTTTGTCCTAACTTTTGCCTAGGTTACTTGAGATGTGTTCCCTAGTAAACGACCCGCCATGGTCTCTACACTTAGTAGAATCGTACTACTGCTAGTGAAACTAAGAGAAATATTAAGCTGGATAACTCATACATACATGTACAAATAAAAATGAAAATAACCAAGTTTCTAGTTATAAAATAGAACGCCATATATGTACAGTCATCCGAAAAATAATATTCCCTAGTCCCGATCAAGCACAGACAAAATCGTTACCCAAAATGGTAATCCTAACACGAGGATCCAACTTCGCATCTTGCAGCGGTCACCTCAACTCCAAGCTAGCCCTGACCTGCTCCCATACCAAGTATGATCAATAAACATACCCATATGAACATATACACATGTCATATCATATTCAAACATTCATATGTATCATCACAAAGCATACATATGAATCAAACTGCACTATACATCATATATCATACATATATGATCTAAAATTTCAACTTTAAACATGCATAAGCATCAATTTAAATCAATTATTTATAAACATATTTGCGCTCGGCGCAGCCTAAGCTCGCCTAGCCTAATCCCAACCTGAGAGTCCTAAAACTCATCCACACCTAGCGCGTTCAACTCAGGCTCGGTGTCCTTGAGACAGAGACTCCTAAGAGTCTCCACGCCTGACGCAACCAAATCACGCCTGGCCCAACATCCAACCCGAGAGCCCTAAGCTCTTCCACGCCTGGCGCGCTCAACCTGTGCCCAGCCTAAATCCCAGTCAGAGAGTTCAAAACTCTCATCCAAACTAATAAATTCAGCCACATGCAAACACAAAACACAATGCATAGGCTCCATACGACTCAAAATAAACTTAAATCTCACATGCATCCAACCTATGCATCAAAATCATCAAAATCCTCCTTTTTCTCAAAACCCCAAAAATGAGATTTTCTTCAATCCATCTATGGATTCTCAAAATTCATGCACCTATTGAGTTTGTAAACTCACATGCAACCTAAATAACAAACATTCTAGCTTCCCTCACCTGAAGATTGACTCAAAATAGCCAATAACTGAGAAGAAGTAGAACTCCCTTTTGAAGCTCAACCCGTAACTTCAATCCTCCCAAAGTAAGCTTCCTAATATGAATTTCAAGGAAAGACAAAAGGCATTAGTGATCTAGAGGAGAAAAGGAATCATACAGAGAAATTTGGGAGAGAAAGGAGCTCACAAACCTAGAGTCCTTCTCTCTAAAAACTTATTCTCCTCAACTGCTCCAACCCCTATTTATAGAAGTTTCGGAGTGGCCAGAACGGCCTGTTTTGAATCCAGAACGGCCCGTTCTGCACCCTCGCATCACGTACAAAAATCAGATGCAGAACGGCCCGTTTTGAAATCAGAACGGCGCGTTCTGGGACTCATCTAGAACGACCCGTACTCCCTCCAGAATGGCCCGTTATCCAACAGAACGACCCATTTTGGAATTTGGAACGGCCAGTTCTCCCTCCAGAATGGCCCGTTCTCAACTACGTTTTATAGGTCTATTCAGTAGTTTGGAACGGCTCGTTCCAGTTTGGGAACGGCCCATTCTGGGCTACTGAATCAGCCATATATTTTTTTTAAACTTACTACGTTAAAATACCCCCCAACAAACATGAATTTTTGTCCCCGAAAATAGGCTTACCTGAAAAGAGGAATGGATATTGTTCCTTGAACTGACTCTCCACCTCCTAGGTAACCTCACCAGTAGCTGCATCCCAAACAATCCTCACCAAGCTGATGGACTTGCCACAAAGCTTCTTCAACTTGTGATTAATCACAACTACCAGTCTCTTCTCATAGGTCAAGTTCTCTCTAACTTGCACCTCATCCATCTCTACCACTTTACCCGGGTCTCTAATGTAGTTCCTCAACTGTGAAACGTGAAACACATGCTCTCCCTCTTCAAATTATAGAGGTCTCCTCCTCCTATCAGCATAGGACTTTTATCGACTCTAGGTAGCCCTCTGTTAGAAAAGAATGGCACAATCCAAGAGGGGGGGTGAATTGGATTCAATGACCGTTTAAAATTTATCAGAGTATTTTGGATCTTAATTTCAATCAAAACTTTTCTATGACAGAATTTCCAAATGAAGCTCTTCTAAAGACTTGTTAAGAAAATATGAATGCAATATGCTCACTTGATTACAACATAATGAGGTTCAAAAATAATGTTCAATTACAGATTTAAACCATCAAGATTCACATACACTTGTTAATCAAGTTTTATCTTCTTTAAAGTTCAACCAAGAAATTACACAATGTAAAAGATAAGGTAGAAGAAGATTGCACAAGTCTTTTATACTGGTTCAGCCACTCCACATGTGACCTACATCCAGTCCTTAATCAACACCTGATTAAGATTTGTTCCACTATCTTTAAGCAAGAAGGTTTACAAGCACACACACATGCATATACTTCAACACTAAAGATAACCACTTTCTTGACCCCAAGAAAGCACCCCTTGTAGAACCCACTACAAGAAACCTTACCACTTGAGAAACCCTTCTCAAGATTTTCCACAAAGATTCACATAAAAGGAACGAATTCACCTGGAATTCTTGAACAAATCTTTATCTTCCCCTTTCAAGAATATGATGATGATGATCTTCTAACAAAGCTTTTCACAAACGTTTTCACTCTTGGATTTCACAAAGAAAACTCTCCAATATGTCACAAAGACTCACAAAAACGTTTTTCACAAATTGATTATCAGTTCTAACTCCTTGTCTGAAGTTTCTCAAAGTTCAAACTATTTATAAAAGTTTCAGACACAGATAATCGATTATTTTAAAGAATAATCGATTATTTTGTTCTTCAGATTTTCTGGAAATCAACCAAGAACAATATAATCGATTATTTAGCTGGATAATTGATTATTCCAGAGAGTTGTTCCTGGGATAATCGATTATTTTGGCGAATAATCGATTATTACAGCAAGGCATTCCACTTAGCCTATTAGCTGGAATAATCGATTATATTTAATGATAATCGATTATTTTGAGTTAGTTTTTAAAACTTCATTTTATACCTCGAAATAAGTTTCCAATCTTTTTAATTCATCATCATATACTCTCTACTTAGTTTAGACATATATTTGCTTATGCACAAAGCATACAAAGCACACAAAATATAAAAACACATTCAAAACAATTTATTTCCTAAGCTCTATTACATAGCTTCATTTCATAGCATTTTCTTGACTCTTCTTTAACTTTGTTTTTGTGCTCCAAGTTGTTGTTGTATACTTGTTGTTATCATCAAAACTCCTTTAAGATTCAAGCTCTCCTAAGCTCAACAATCTCCCCCTTTTTGATGATGACAACCCATGATTCATATTGTATCAACCCAATGCTATTGTGCTTCAAAAAATTTTAGCCATTGTGCCTTCAATTCATTCCAACCTGCACAATACATACACACAAGCACAATTCCTGCAAAAACAACTATACACACACCATACCACACACCATACCATTTCTCCCCCTTTGGCATTATCAAAAACAAAGTAAGCCAAGTTTTTCAAATATAAGCCATGTATAGAGTATGTGCAGCAATAACCAAAATAAAACTTTGATTCAGCAAACCAAATCAATCATATGTGCACCATTTAGCCACAGTTCAGACCAAATCAAGTCAAGAAAAACATGTCCACAATATTAAAAACAGAGTATTCCAATCAAAACCAAAATAGCAACTCATATGCTCACAAAATAGAGCATTTTTGCATCAGTCAAGAAAACCATAACATGATACCACACTCAGACCAACAAATCAGCAAAATAAAGTCCAAATTTCATCAGAATGTAAATTGTTCAGAACCAGAATTAAAAAAAAACTTACAACCAAATTGAAATTAATTGTTCAAGAACTGAATTTAAAATCCTAATTAAAACTAATCAAAGAAACAGAACACGGATCAATCCTCATCCTCCGGTATCCCAAGTTGGGTCTTGATCAGCCTCACTTCACGATCCAAATCATCAAATCTGTCAAGAATACCAGAAAATAAGGACTCATGTCTTCTCGACATTTCCATCACTGCATCCATCTTGTTGATCATTATTTGCTCAAACGGTGAGAACGGATTCAGTTCCGGTTCAGACTCCCTTCCAGGCTCAGCTTCCACCTGTGGTGGCTGATCCTCATC
Organism: Cajanus cajan; assembly: GCF_000230855.2. Lineage (NCBI taxonomy): Eukaryota > Viridiplantae > Streptophyta > Magnoliopsida > Fabales > Fabaceae > Cajanus > Cajanus cajan. The sequence continues at coordinate 44,248,596 of NC_138521.1, read as the reverse complement.
ATGGGACGGAACACCGTCTTCATCTGTTTCCGGCTCCGGTGTAGGGGGTACATCGCCTTTAAACACCCACTTGTCTTCTTGCTTGAGCATCCCCATGTGATGCAAAGAAGACTTCTCTATTTTATTCGAAGCATGCAACACAATTTTTCTTTCACCTGTCAAATCTACTCCAGCATTCTCAAAAATTTTAGATAGCAAAAGAGCATATTGAATCGGACCATCTTCCTTTCTCCTTGCTTTCCATATACAATCATTCACAACCGATACCCAATCGATTTTAATTTTCTTCTTAATGACATGCATCAGCAAAATGTCATCCCTTGACATTTGAGCATGATTGTGTAACCTGGGTTTTAACATCCAAGCAATAATAAGAGAAATTAAACGAGAGTTCTTTTTCATACCTCCCGCCAAGAATTTCTCATAATTGGTGTTCACCGGGTTCCTTTGACAATCCCGGAATGTGGTCAGCTCTTCAAAATCCCCAAAGTTAAAGGGTTGGGGTTTCTCTGCTCCAGTGCCGCTCAGCCCTGCAGCAACCGCCAATGTCGGTCCGTCCAACCGAATCATTTTCCCTTTTACCACCGATTGCATAATGCCATCGTTGCTAGTGGCAAAACAGAGAAAAAGCCTAATCAACTCAGGATAATAGGGACCATCCAGCTCTAAAAAGTTCTTCAGCCCTTGATGCTCCAAAAGGGTTGGAAAACTAAAACGTTCGTTCTTGAACCAATCAAGCTTTAGGGTCTTCGGAGGAATGATTCTCCGGCCAACATACCACTCAAAATAGTACTCTTGAGTCTTCTCATCAGGGAACCATTTAGAAATAAGTTGCCCAGAGGGTAGAGGACGTTTGCTCCCCCTCACTTCAAGCTTCTTTGGCCTTTTGGATGAAGATGCCATGGATGGGTCTTGAAGAAAATGAAGAAGAAGAGAGATTTTGAGAGGATTTGAGAGGGTTAGGGTTTTGAGGGTTGAGAGAAAATGAGAGAATGAGAGAAGATCAGTTGAGAGAAGTGTTTTATGCCCTAACACATTCTGGGTATAAGGGTAATGGATGGTTTTAAAAGTTGGCGCGGAGATAACCGTTTCAGGAAATTTTAAAACACACCGCCTAGATAATCGATTATTTATGCAAATAATCAATTATTTGCATCAGTAAAAACACTTAAAAACGCAATCTGATATGGATAATCGATTATTTTAAGGATAATCGATTATTACAGAGGGTAGTTTCTCCTAACAAAACCCAGATAATCGATTATTTACAGAATAATCGATTATTCCAGTGACTTCTCAGATTCCAGCTTCCAGATAATCGATTATTGCCCAAATAATCGATTATTTCAGAGACTTTTGGAATTCTTCATGTTCCAGATAATCGATTATTACCCAAGATAATCGATTATTTCCATGAATTACTTAAGATAATCGATTATATCTTTAGATAATCGATTATTCCAGAGAAGTTTTGCTTCTCAGAAATTTTAACATTTTTCAAATTTTACCAAGTCTTATTTGTCACTGATACTTTCTTCCAACCATCTCTAATTTCCACTCTCAAAGTATAATCAATTCAAACATGATTCATTGATTATTCCCAATTCAATTCTCAAATGGTTGAATCTTTCTCTTGGTAGAGGTTTTGTAAAAATATCAGCTAATTGCTTGCTTGTTTCCACAAACTCTACAACACAATCATTCCTTTGAACATGATCTCTCAAAAAGTGGTGTCTTATTTCAATATGTTTTGTTCTAGAGTGCAACACTGGATTCTTGGTCAAATTTATTGCACTAGTATTGTCACACCTCAAAGGAATTTTGTTCAACTCAACTCCATAATCTCTTAGTTGTTGTTTCATCCAAAGAATTTGAGCACAACAACTTCCAGCAGCTATATATTCAGCCTCAGCTGTACTCAAAGCAACACAAGCTTTCTTTTTGCTATGCCATGAAACAAGTGCACTACCTAGAAAGTGACAAGTTCCACTTGTGCTCTTTCTATCTAGTCTACACCCAGCATAGTCTGAATCTGAGTAACCTATCAGACTTAGTGAGACTCCCTTTGGATACCACAACCCCACATTTGTTGTACCTTTCAAATACTTAAGAATTCTCTTCACACTCTTCATATGAGATTCTTTAGGATTATCTTGGAATCTTGCACATAGGCACACAACAAACATTATGTCAGGCCTACTTGCTGTCAAGTACAAGAGTGATCCTATAATGCCTCTATACTTTGAACTATCAACAACAATTCCTTTCTCATCTAAGTCAAGATTGCAATTGTTTGATATTGGTGTGGCAGCCTCCTTACACCCTTCCATACCAAACTTTTTCAGAAGTTCATTGCAATACTTGCTTTGACTTATGAATATTCCATCATGCATTTGTTTAATTTGCAATCCTAAAAAGAATGTAAGCTCTCCCATCATTGACATTTCAAATTCTCCTTGCATGGTTTGAGCAAATTCTTTACATAGAGAGGTATTTGTAGATCCAAACACAAACTCATCCACATATATTTGTACATACATTGTATAATTTTCAAACTTCTTGACAAACAATGTATTATCCACCTTTCCTCTTTCATAATCATTCTCAATTAGAAATTTGCTCAGCCTATCATACCATGATCTAGGAGCTTGCTTCAAGCCATAGAGTGCCTTTTTGAGCTTGTACACATGATTAGGATTCTTGTAGTCCACAAAGCCAGGTGGCTGTTCCACATACACTTCCTCTTGTATAAACCCATTGAGGAAAGCACTTTTCACATCCATTTGATAAAGCTTGAAATTCTTTATAGAGGAATAAGCAAGAAGTAATCTAATGGCTTCTATCCTTGCTACAGGGACAAAAGTCTCATCATAGTCAATTCCCTCTTCTTGATTATACCCCTTGGCCACTAGTCTTGCCTTATTTCTTAGAATTATTCCAGATTCATCAAGCTTATTTCTGAAAACCCACTTGGTTCCAATAATTGGATGATCTTTTGGTAATGGCACTAAATCCCACACTTCATTTCTTTCAAACTGATTTAGTTCCTCTTGCATGGCCATTAACCAATGCTTATCTTTAAGTGCTTCATCAATGTTCTTAGGTTCAACTTGTGACACAAATGCCATAGTGTTACAAATATTTTTAATAGCACTCCTAGTTGAGACACCCTTACCAATGCTTCCAATTATGTTGTCCATTGATAAGTCTCTAGTGGTTTTCCATTCCTTAGGCAGTTGCTCACTTGTTTCCTTTGCTTTCTCATGTGATTCACTCTCCTTAGGCACTTCATTAGGTTCATTCTCCAATAGGGATTGATCAAGCAACTCATTTAAATCTTCAATTTCAGTTTGCCTAGTCTCTTGCTTATTTGACTCATCAAATACCACATGGACAGATTCTTCTATAACTAGAGTTCTCTTATTATAAATTCTATAAGCCTTACTATTTGTAGAGTATCCTAGAAATATTGCTTCATCAGCCTTTGCATCAAACTTCCCAAGTTGCTCTTTCCCATTGTTCAGCACATAGCACTTACACCCAAACACTCTAAAATATGAAATGTTAGGCTTCTTACCTTTGTAAATTTCATAGGGTTTTTTCTTTAATATAGGCCGAATCAGAACTTTATTTAACACATGACAAGCAGTGTTAATAGCATCAGCCCAAAAATATTTTGGCAAGTTTGTTTCATTCAACATTGTTCTAGCAAGTTCTTCTAAGGACTTATTCTTTCTCTCAACAACCACATTTTGTTGAGGTGTCCTAGGTGCTGAGAAATTATGGTTTATACCATGTTCCTCACAGAATTTCTGAAACATCAAGTTTTGAAACTCACCTCCATGGTCACTTCTTATAGAGGTGATGTTTGAGCACTTCTCATTTTGAACAAGTTTGGCAAATTTTCTAAAGGCATTAAAAGCATCATTTTTATTTGCAAGAAACATAACCCATGTGTATCTAGAATAGTCATCAACAATTACTAAGCCATAGTAGTTTCCGCCTAAGCTCATGGTTCTTGAAGGACCAAACAAATCAATGTGAATTAATTGCAAAGGTCTAGATGTGGAAATCTGATTTTTGCTTTTAAAGTTAGCCTTCACTTGCTTGCCCTTTTGACAAGCATCACATAGTTTGTCCTTACCAAACTTGAGTTTAGGTAGACCAACCACTAATTCTTTCCTACACAGCTTATTCAAATGATCCATATGAATATGTACAGCTCTCCTATGCCAAAGCCATATGTTTTCTTCTTGAGTTATTAGACACTTAGTGTTTGACATTGTTATAGAGTGTTCTAAGTCAAGCATGTATATATTGTCAATTCTTTTACCAATGAATCTGATTTCTTTACTCTTTTTATCACATATCAAGCAACATGTATCATCAAATTCAATTTTAAAGCCTTTATCACTCAATTGACTAATACTCAGCAAATTATGTTTCAACCCATCAACAAGCAGAACATTTTCAATCAATGTTTGAGAGGAGGGATTACCAACATTGCCATGGCCAAGAATTTTTCCCTTATTGTTGTCACCATAGGTAACATACCCTTCATTCTTCAATTTCAGATTTGTGAATTTTGAAGGATCCCCAGTCATATGCCTTGAGCAGCCACTATCAAGATACCAAAGTAGATTTTTGGCCCTCAAGCATTCCTACAACAAAAATTCAGAGGAAAAATTTAGGTACCCATGTGGAGGGTCCTTGTAGGTTAGTTCTTAGCCTTTGACTCTTCTCAACCCAAATCATTTCTCCATTTGGAACTCCATATTTCCTAGAATAGAAGTTCCTAATTGTATGACCTCTTTTGCAGCAATAAAAACAAGTTGTTTGTCTAGAAAAGTTGCTTTTGAATTTTCTAAAATTTTGATTTTTCACAAAAGCTTCTTTCTTTGACTTAAATGGCATGCTCATACTTTGGTTAAAACCAAGTCCACTCCTATCAAAAGTGTTTCTTTGTTTTCCCAAAAGAATGTTCAAGTTTTCATTTCCGTTAGTGAACCTTGCAAGTGTAGATTTTAAATCAGCATTTTCCTTTTCAAAAATTTTGCAATGTTCACAAACATCTTTTGAGGAGTGAGCTTCACTAAAGTTAAACATAGTTTGAAGATTTTCATGCTCATGCTTCAAATCTTCAAGCTCTTGTTCAGCTTCAATTAAAGCATTTTCATACAATTTCAGCTTGTTTTTCAACTTTGAATTTAAGGCACCTAATTTGACAGCTTCTTCATGAATTTGTATAAAAGCTTCTTGGAGCTGATCATAATCCGGATTGGATTCAAGGTCAGAGTCACTTACAATTGTGTCATGGTCAGTTCCAGCCATCAAACACAGGTTGTTTTCCTCACTTTCAGATTCTTCACTTGTTGTGCTTGAGTCATTGTCTTCCCAAGCAATATAGGTTGTTTTTCCTTTTCCCTTTTTCTTAAACTTCTTCTCCTCTTGTTGCTTCTTCAAGAGATTTGGACACTCAGCTTTCATGTGTCCCGGTTTTCCACATTCAAAGCAATTAAAGGAGGATGTGCTTGCTTCCTCTTTCTTGTTTGTCTTTTTATTGAATTTATAGGGGGAGTTTTTCTTTCTTCTCATGAACTTTCTGAACTTCTTCACCAGCAAGTTGAAGTTCTCGGTTTCAGACTCATCGGAGCTTGTTTCTTCATTCACCTCCTTTCCTTTGGAAGATTTCAAGGCTTTTAATGACACTCCCTTGCCTTTCTTATCTTGTTGCTCATGTTCATCAAATATGTGCAGCTTTTGCTCATGCTCCCTCAACTTCCCAAAGAGAGTAGCTAATGTCAAGGAGGTCAAATCCTTTGATTCTTCAATGGCTGTCACCTTTGCTTGCCATGATCTGTCCAAGCATTGCAGCACTTTTAAATTCAGCTCTTCCTTCTCAAATTTCCTGCAAAGGTCAACAAGGTGATTTATCAAGTGTGTAAATCTCTTTTGAAAATCATAAATAGATTCACCATTTTGCATTCTAAACAGCTCATATTCTCTTATGAGAGTATGCTTTCTTGATCTCTTTACATCACTTGTTCCTTCATGAGTGACTTGCAAGGTATCCCACATTTCTTTAGCAGATATGCATTGTGAAATTCTAAAAAATTCATCAATAGACAATGCAGATGTTATAATGTTTTTGGCTCTCTTATCATGTTGGGCTCTTTTCTTTTCCTCATCACTCCATTCACTCCAATGTTTTTTCTTAAGCTCACCATCATCATCTTTTTTCATAGGGATATAGGGTCCATTTTCTATAGCATCCCATACAGCAATATCAATAGCTTCAATGAAAATTCTCATCCTAATTTTCCAATAGACATAGTTTTCACCATTGAAAACAGGAGGTCTATGAATAGACACACCCTCACCATAGGGTAAGTTGTTGTTGGCCATTTTTGAAATCTTGAATAACTCTCAAGAACCTTGCTCTAGATACCAATTGTTAGAAAAGAATGGCACAATCCAAGAGGAGGGGTGAATTGGATTCAATGACCCTTTAAAAATTTATCAGGGTATTTTGGATCTTAATTTCAATCAAAACTTTTCTATGACAGAATTTCCAAATGAAGCTCTTCTAAAGACTTGTTATGAAAATATGAATGTAATATGCTCACTTGATTACAACATAATGAGGTTCAACAATAATGTTCAATTACAGATTTAAACCATCAAGATTCACATACACTTGTTAATCAAGTTTTATCTTCTTTAAAGTTTAACCAAGAAATTACAAAAAGTAAAAGATAAGGTAGAAGAAGATTGCACAAGTCTTTTATACTGGTTCAGCCACTTCACTTGTGACCTACATCCAGTCCTTAATCACCACCTGATTAAGATTTGTTCCACTATCTTTAAGCAAGAAGGTTTACAAGCACACACACATGCATATACTTCAATACTAAAAGATAACCACTTTCTTGACCCCAAGAAAGCACCCCTTGTAGAACCCACTACAAGAAACCTTACCACTTGAGAAACCCTTCTCAAGATTTTCCTCAAAGATTCACAAAGAATAAAAGGAACGAATTCACCTGGAATTCTTGAACAAATCTTTATCTTCCCCTTTCAAGAGTATGATGATGATGATCTTCTAACAAAGCTTTTCACAAACGTTTTCTCTCTTGGATTTCACAAAGAAAACTCTCCAAGATGTCACAAAGACTCACAAAAACGTTTTTCACAAATTGATTATCAGTTCTAACTCATGTATGAAGTTTCTCAAAGTTCAAACTATTTATAAAAGTTTCAGATACAGATAATCGATTATTTTAAAGAATAATCGATTATTTTGTTCTTCAGATTTTCTGGAAATCAACCAAGAACAATATAATCGATTATTTAGCTGGATAATCGATTATTCCAGAGATTTGTTCCTGGGATAATCGATTATTTTGGCGAATAATCGATTATTACAGCAAGGCATTCCACTTAGCCTATTAGCTGGAATAATCGATTATATTTAATGATAATCGATTATTTTGAGTTAGTTTTTAAAACTTCATTTTATACCTCAAAATAAGTTTCCAATCTTTTTAATTCATCATCATATACTCTCTACTTAGTTTAGATATAGATTTGCTTATGCACAAAGCATACAAAGCACACAAAATATAAAAACACATTCAAAACAATTTATTTCCTAAGCTCTATTACATAGCTTCATTTCATAGCATTTTCTTGACTCTTCTTTAACTTTGTTTTTGTGTTTCAAGTTGTTGTTGTATACTTGTTGTGATCATCAAAACTCCTTTAAGATTCAAGCTCTCCTAAGCTCAACACCCTCAACCTTTCCTGAATCTATCTCACCATCTCAGTAGTCTAAAAAACTTAACTCTGGACCAACCACTACTAACTCACCTTCCTGATACCAACACAATGGAGTCCTACACCTCCGCCATACAAAGCCTCAAAAGGCGCCATGCCAATACTCAAGTGATAACTGTTATTATAAGTGAACTTTACCAATGGTAACACCTCCTCCAAGCTACCTAGATGATCCAACACACAAGCTCTCAAGAGATCCTCCAATGACTGAATTGGCCTCTCCGACTGACCATCTGTTTGTGGATGATAAGTGCAGCTCAACCTCAACCTCATCCCCAAAGCCTGATGCAGAGTCTGCCAACCTGGAAGTAAACCTTGGATCTCTATCAGAGATAATACTGGAAGGCACTCCATGCAACCATACTATCTCTCTAATATACAACTGTGCAAGCCTCTCCAAGGACCACCTCTTGACAGGAAGAAAGTACGCACACTTTGTCAACCTATCAACAATCACCCAGATAAAGTCACTATTCCTAGCTGTCCTAGGCAACCCAACGACAAAGTCCTTAGTGACACTATCACACTTCCACTCGGGAATCTCCATCAGCACTAAGCTCAAAACCAGCTGTCCTATCAGTACCAAGCAATCCCAAAATTCTCAACAACTCTGGATCCTGTAATTGCTTAGTTCCCACCTGTCTCAAGAACTCATTAGTTATGGTGATCATACCGCAACTAATGGGATCTTGAACAACCTCCACCTCTAGTCTCAAATCTCTGAACTATTCAATCAGTTCCAACTCCCTAATCATCATAACCGACACATGAATGAATTTCCTACTCAATACATCTGCTACCACACTCGCCTTCCCAGGATGATACATCAACTAGAAATCAAAGTCCTTTAGGAATTCCATCCACCTTCTCTGCCTCATATTCAAATCCTTCTGATCACTAAATACACTGAATCTCGCACCATACAGATAGTGCCTCCATGACTTCAAGGCAAACACCACAACTACAAGCTCCAAATCATGAGTAGGATAATTTCTCTCATGAGTCTTAAGCTTCCTTGAAGCATACGCTACTACTCTCCTTCCTGCATCAACACACAGCGCAACCCCTGGTGAGAAGAATCATAGAACACATCAAAATACTCACCAGTGTCAGGTAACACCAAAACTGGAGAAGTAGTCAATCACCCCCTCAATTCTTGAAAACTCTGCTCACAAGCGTCCATCCAAACAAAAAGCTAATCCTTCCAATTCAGTTAAGTCAAAGGCATTACTATTCGAGAGAAACCCTCTATGAATCTCTGATAGTAACTCGTTAACCCAACAAAACTCCTAATCTCCGTAATAGTCCTCGGATACTCCCACTAAATCACAGCCTCCACCTTAGCTGGATCCACTACAATCCCTTCTGCCGATATCACATGCCCCAAATCTCACCTCAAACAATCAAATCTCACTTGGACAGCTTGGCATACAACTACCTCTCCCTTAGTACCTCTAAAACCAACCTCAGATGCTCACGGTGATCCTCCAAAGATCTCGAATACACCAATATATCATCAATGAAGACCACCACAAACCTGTCCAAGAATGACCTAGAAATCCTGTTCATGTAATCCATGAACATTGTTGGAGCATTAGTGACACCGAAACGCATCACTACGTACTCACAACGACCATACCTATTCCTAAAAGCAGTCTTCGGTATGTCACTCTCCTTTACCCTGATCTGATGCTATCTAAATCTCAAATCAATCATTAATACACCGAAGCTCCCCTCAGCTGATCCATCAAATCATCAATCCTCAGAAGTGGATACTTATTCCTTATTGTCAACTTATTCAGTTGCTGATAATCAACATACAAACGAGCTCCACCATCTTTCTTTACTAACAGTATCGGGCACCCCAAGGAGAAACATTGGGCCTCACTATCTGTTTTTCCAACAAATCCTTAATCTGTTTCTTTAGCTCTACCAACTCAGTTGGAGTCATCCTATAAAGAGCCACTGATATCGGTCTTGCACCCAGTACCAGATCAATGCTAAACACAACATCACGCATAAGTGGCAATCCCGACACATCATCTGGAAACACCTCAGGAAAAATCAATAAAAATCTCAATCCCAATGATGGCCCTCTCCGTCTCAACACTCAAGGCGACAAACAACATGAAGCACTCAGTTTCATCTCTCATCAACTACTCAGCCTGACCCGCTGACAACAACACCTCATCCTCTAACAGAGGAAATACCAACTCTCTTCGAGCACAATCTATAAGGATGTAATGCGCAGATAACCAATCCATCCCTAAGATTATGTCGATATCCACCATGAGAAACACAATCAGGTTCACTCGAAACCTCTTACCAAACACCTCTATTGGGAATCTCACACACATCTCGATGTCACCAAAGAAATTGAAGCCAGAGTAGATACATACAAATCAACGTGCCATTCAGACACCGACAACCCAATCTCCCCACACAATCGATAGAAATAAATGAATGTGTGGCACTTGAATCAAACAGGAACAAAACATCCTCACCTGCTGCTTTCCCCTTCCTCTTCACCAAATCTGATGAAGTGAAAGTCTCTACACTTGATAAAGCAAACACTCTCCCCGCAACTGTAGGCCTAACTGGCCTCAGGGGACTCCAAATGGAGTCGGTGGCATTTGACAATCTCAAGAAATGTGGCCTGGCCTGCCACATCTGAAAAAAACATTCCCCGAATAGGAAAAATCTCTAACCATGTGGGCTTCTCCACATCTGTAACATTGCACTGACTGTGCTCCACCCTGAGGAGTAGCAGAATGAGGTCCCCTACTAACAGCACCCCTTTGAGACTGAACAGGCCTGTCATAGGGTCCTCTCTGCTGACCTCCCCTCCTAGATCCAGATGATCTCTCCTGAACTCTAGCAGCCTTGCCGCTGCTACCACCACCCTCCAATCTCTCAACAGTCTTTGCCTTCTCAACCAAGGCAGGAAACTCCTTTATGGACATATGGACTATGACCCTCTTCAGCTCATGCCTCAACCCCTCTACAACTTCCTACATCTCTAAGCCTCAGATACGGCCTGAGAATAGAAACGAGCAGATGCTCAAACCTCATAGCATAATCTAGAACAGACATGCTCCCCTGTTGCAGTCTCATGAACTCAGCCTCCTTAGCATATCTAACGCTGTCAGAGAAATACTTCTCCAAGAAAACTCTCTTAAAGAAATCCCAATCTATAACCACACCTATGCTCTCTATCATCTTCCTGGTGTCTCTCCACCAGTACACAATCTCACCCACCAGCATGTATACTGTATAGACCAACTTCCTCTCCTCAAAAAATCCCAAAACACTAAAGATCTTCTCATCTCACACAACCACAAATCTGTCACATAGGGATCTGAATCCCCCTTGAATTGAGGAGGCTAACATCCCCTGAACTCTGCTAAATCTATCCAATACTAAGAGACCACCGGTCTAACTGCCTCAGCCGCAGCTCTACCCGCCTCCATCTGAGTAAAGTGAGAACTTTGCTGCCGCATCACCATGGCCATCATCTCTATAGCCCTAGCGATCTGATCAAACTAAGGCCTCACCATACTAAAAGAATTCAAACATTCTTTTACTAACACTTCACCACTACAACTCACCAACAGTAACACATATCAGAGATATGACACAACAGAAACCTAGAAGGATCACTCCCCACAGAGTATCCCAAAAGACTCGACCGGCTCTGATACCATAAAAGTGTAACGACCCGCCATGGTCTCTACACTTAGTGGAATCGCACTATTGCTAGTGAAACTAAGAGAAATATTAAGCTGGATAACTCATACATACATGTACAAATAAAAATGAAAATAGCTAAGTTTCTAGTTATAAAATAGAACGCCATATATGTACAGTCATCCAAAAAATAATATTCCCTAGTGCCAGTCAAGCACAGACAAAATTGTTACCAAAATGGTAACCCTAACACAAGGATCCAACTCCCCGTCTCGCAGCGGTCACCTCAACTCCAAGCTAGCCCTGACCTGCTCCCATACCAAGTATGATCAATAAACATACCCATATGAACATATACACATGTCATATCATTATTCAAACATTCATATGTATCATCACAAAGCATACAAATGAATCACACTACACTATACATCATATATCATACATACATGATCTAAAATTTCAACTTTAAACATGCATAAGCATCAATTTAAATCAATTATTTATAAACATATTCACGCTCGGCGCAGCCTGAGCTCGCCCAGCCTAATCCAAACCTGAGAGTCCTAAAACTCATCCACACCCGGCGCGTTCAACTTAGGCTCGGTGTCCTTGAGACAGAGACTCCTAAGAGTCTCCACGCCTGACGCAACCAAATCACGCCTGGCCCAACATCCAAACATAAACATAAACATCCAAACACAAAACACAATGCATAGGCTCCATACGACTCAAAATAAACTTAAATCTCACATGCATCCAACCTATGCATCAAAATCATCAAAATCCTCCTTTTTCACAAAACCCCAAAAATGAGATTTTCTTCAATCCATCTATGGATTCTCAACATTCATGCACCTATTGAGTTTGTAAACTCACATGCAACCTAAATAACAAACATTCTAGCTTCCCTCACCTAAAGATTGGCTCAAAATAGCCAATAACTGAGAAGAAGTAGAACTCCCTTCTGAAGCTCAACCCGTAACTTCAATCCTCCCAAAGTAAGCTTCCTAATCTGAATTTCAAGGAAAGATAGAAGGCATTAGTGATCTAGAGGAAAAAAGGAATCATACAGAGAAATTTGGGAGAGAAAGGAGCTCACAGACCTAGAGTCCTTCTCTCTAAAACTTCTCTCTAAAAACTCATTCTCCTCAACTACCCCAACCCCTATTTACAGAAGTTTCGGAGTGGCCAGAACGGCCTGTTCTGAATCCGGAACGGCCCGTTTTGCATCCTCGCATCACGTACAAAAATCACATGTAGAATGGCCCATTCTGAAATCAGAACGGCCCGTTCTCCATCCAGAACGGCCCGTACTCCCTCCAGAACGGCCCATTTTGGAATTTGGAACAGCCTGTTCTTCCTCCAGAACGACCCGTTCTCAACTACGTTTTATAGGTCAATTTAGTAGTTTGGAACGGCCCGTTCTAGTTTGGGAACGGCCCGTTCTGGGCTACTGAATCAGGCATATTTTTTTTTAAACTTACTATGTTACACCTAACAGACATTTTCTTTTGATCCTCACTTTTGCCTAGGCTACCCTTTTTGTTTGTGGGTCTCTAGCGGACCTTGCTCTAATCTTTGCGCTGCCTTCTCAATGGGTTTCTTGTGGGGCTTTTGTCTTTGCAGCATTTGTGATCATCTTTCACTCCTTCATTAAAGGGGTATGCCCCTTGCACTGATTTCGTTTGGACCTCTATCCACAAGTCATGCCAAAATTGATTGATGCTTTATGTGTTCCTTATCAGGCATTAAGCCATTGTTTTTAGTGACATCCTTATTTCAAATGTGCTTATTCATTTAAGGTTTGTTGACGAGGCTTAGAGTAGATAAAAAGGAGAAGAGAAATGAAGTAGAAAAGTGTATGGCATTAAAATATAATTTTCAATTTACACGTGCCCATTTAATGTAGCTCGAGGGCCCGGGCATGCCCCGAGTTTGTGATTCATACACAAAGAAGTATAGGGAGGTTACCCCTTAGAGAGGCCTAGGTTGTCTGACTGTAGGGCTAGTCCTACACTTGCTTGGATGTGACAATTCAGAAGTTCTCGTGTAGAGGGAGGTCCTTTGGCTTTTTCTCTCATGAAGGTGTTGTCAACCCATATCCTGAGCCTTTCCTAAGAAGTAGGAATGGGTAGAAGCGATGATAGAGCTTTCTATGGAGTCTTGCTTTTCAAGAAGAACATCCAAGGTGTCTCTTGATTTTCATCTCGAACAAACATGACTTTTTTTTTTACTAGAATGCCCTTTGCGGGTTTTCATTCTAGCAGCTTCTTAATAAGCAATGCTTCTCTCTTATTGAAATCATCTTTCAAGAAAGCTCTATTCACTTTGCCTTAGTGTTTGAGGGATTCGCCCTCCTCAGGTTCTCTTTATTAGCTTGCAACTCGTTAGGAGTGTGGATCCATCCATTCCTAGTCATTTTTCCATTCCACTTGGATTTCACGGTTGCACAACATGGCTTTATCCTCTTAGGGCAAGAGTTGGCATCTTAATGATTATGGAGTTCTCTACCCTCAACTCTTTATGCATGGCTTGCTTCCATTACTTCCGATTAACGCACATAGGTTAATTTCCCTTTTTATTCTTATTTATTCTTTTACAAGGAGGGATATGTTCTAAATGAATGTAATGCAGAATGTAGAGAAAGTTGAGAATAATAAATATCAGTCTCGTTGATTTGTTAATTTGTGAATGCTCAAATAAATTTCGACAGTATTAAGCGAGAATTCATATTAGATTCTAAGAAGACTTACTTCAACAAACATATCAAAGCAAGGGCCCAACCATAGTATTTTTAAAAAATTGATTTGGACTTTTCTTTAGAGCGCAGATACTGTCGTATATTAGAGCATTCACTTTTCTTAACTTTCTATACGTATTGCAACCTAATCCTCCTTAGCTAATAAAATAAAATGAATGAAATTAATGAGCTAATATAGAATGCATGTCATATTTTTTTTGCCTAACCTTTATCATGTTTCTATTGTCTAAAGGGAAATGATGCATGGAGATGAGATTTCTTTTATTCATTTTTTTTAAAAAAGAAACTACTTATATGATGTTAATGGAATGATGACCTAAGAATGAACAAAAGGGTATATAATTTTTATTATTATTTTTTTATTTCTTTATTATCTATTTGTTTATTTTAAAATTCCAATCCATCTTATTAAAATAAAATAATACAAACAAATACACACACACATGCTCAATCAACGTACACCCACGAACGATCATGTTCAAATCCTTAGTCTGTGGTCTTTGTCGAGAAAAGTGCATTGTATTGGATGGTTCTAACCTCACTGGTCTTTAAGGCCCCCAAGGTGCCCCATTATAGGGACCCAGTATCTCTGTCGCCGTCACCTGGCAAACTCTAAGGTCTGTCGCAGTATTTTGGGCTAGAGTAACCGGTTATCACCTTGAGTGTGATTTTCGACAAGGCTCGCAAGCTCCAAGGCCAAACTTGGGCCGGTCGTACATCAACCACTCCCTTTGTTTATTACCCTGATGCCCCCGGGTGTAGGGGGAACTGTTGTGTGCAAAGGATTGTGTACAATTTTTATTCCAAACAAATGTTGAATTTAAACAGGCAAACAAATACTAAATCCAAACAAATAAAGCAAACAAAGTAAAGGGGAAAAATATTTAAATTATTACTTTTATTTTTTTAACTTCATCAATTAAATGGGTCTGACCCTCTTTAAACATCCCTAGTGGAGTCGCCATCTGTCGCAACCCGAAAATTTCAGATCTCGCGACATATGGTTTAGACATCCTTTTAAAAGTTTCTTCAATTAAGGAATGCCCGGACACTAGACTAATCCTTAATTAATGGTTTTGAAAAATGAGTTCATGGAGTCGCCACCAATATTTTACTCAAAACATTGGAAAAAGAAAAGGTTTTTAAAAAAGTTCAATAATGGCCTTAATAACCAGAATTGGGTTCAAGGGTCGGTTACATGTAGGGAAGGTATTAAGCACCCCTACAACGCCCTTAATCGGTACCTTATAATGAAGTTAACATTATAAACAATAATAATATAAATATTAAATCCCCTTTTATTAATGATTATTTACATTCTTCAAATTTAAATTAAACAATTAACTCTAAAATATCTACATGATTGTTTTTATTATAACAATACTTATCAAAAATAAGAAATAAAAGAGAGAGAAGAAGATTAATTGAAATACCTCGTAGCAAACTTTGTTAAATCTTCCGATATGGAAATTCTAGGTGCTTTGTGGCAACCTTTCACACTACACAAATGCCTCACAGATCTCAAGAAATACAATATAAGAGAGAGAGAGAGAGAGAAATTTCGAGCTCTAAGGAGTTTTGGACGAAATTTTCGGTGTCCGGAGAACTGTGCCCAAGCTGTCTATTTATAGGCATCAGAAAGGGTCCAGAACAGCCCGTTCCAAAATTGGAACGATCCGTTCTAGATCTGGTCGTTATGTGTTAATTTCATAACTAGAACGGCCCGTTCTGAAACTGGAACGGCCCATTCCATAGATAAGATTAACACACAATTTGGTAGACTAGAACGGGCGTTCCAAACAAGAGTTTTAGGCTATTTTAATATCTCGGAATGGCCCGTTCCAGTTTGGAACGACCCGTTCCGGTTAAGGTTTTTAACCCTTTTTTAGGAGCTTGGAACGGCCCGTTCCAGCCTATTATTTTTACGGAATGGCCCGTTCCGGACTTGGAAACGGCCCGTTCTGATTTTGGAATGGCCCGTTCCGGGTCACTAAAAATAGTTGATTTGGGCTTTTGGACCCTCTGATGTCCTCCTATCTTGTTGTTTGTATCCCCGAACAAAATTAAGTGTCTACAGTCAATCCTAAAGTGTCAAGTGTCACCTTGTCTCTTAAGAAGACAAGAAGGAGACACCTAGATCTATAAGAGTCAATCAAAAGGTGTTAAGTGTCACCTTATCTCCTTAACTAACAAGAACCAAGTTTGTCAGAGGAGCTTTGCAATTTCGGCTAAAAAAAAAGCTATAGATGTAGCAACAACTTCTCCTCATAATTGTTGATAACATTTTTGTAATTTAGTCACGTTTTTTCATAAAGTATAACAATATTTTAAGGTAATTGCCAAAGTACTCAAATAAGTATAACTTTCTGTTCAAGATAAGTGTTAATTTTTTCAAGCAAATTTCTCGAGATTTTAATATGCCTAAATGTATTCTTAAGTTTTTTTTTTTGTTTTTGCTTTATTGAACCATTACTTTTACACATAATAAATTCTTACTAAGCATTGGTGACATACTTAGTCAAAATGTATTCTCCATTTTATCTCCAAAATGTTTCATTAAAAGAACACAATAGCCTGTGTGTTAAGTTTTTGTATATGATCCCAAAATACTTTTTATTTTATTTTTATTTTTGAGATCACATATGAAAATGCATAAGTTCTCCGATATAATTTTTTGAAGACAACTTTTATAAAAGTAATTTAACTTTATTTCCTCTTTGATTATCGAAACAACTTATATATGTGCTTATAAAATATGCATTTATTCAATAATTACAATAGGAGTTTTTAATGATAACTAGGGATGAGAATTGGTTAGGACAAACAAGATTTTAAATATATAGGTTAAGCCTGTTTTACAAAATCAAAGTCTAAGTCTGACCTATTATTTATTGTATGTTTTTTTTATAGGTCTGACTTGGTCTTTTTAAAGCATGTCTTGACTTATTAGCCTATATTTAAATTATTAATGTTAATTACCAATAAACTTAATTTTTAAAAATCAAAAAAGTTATTCTTAAAATATAATTTATTCAATATTATTAAAATTTAAATTTTAAAAAATATAGGAAAAAAATTAAATCATTTTCTATTGAAGGAACAATTCGTGTGTAATCATGTATGTTAATTAATGTATACTGATCATGCATAAGTCGTAATAAACTTATAATAAAAAAAAATTGTATAAAAAAAATTTTAATACTAAGAATTTATTTTTATTTTATAAAATTAATTTCTTGTTTATATATTTTTAATTATATATATATATATATATATTATTTTGTTATTATATTATATAAATAAATAGGTTGATTTATTAGGTTTAACATACTTTTTTATAAGCCTAAGATTTTTATATAAATAAATTTTTTTTTAAATCTAAACTTATTCTTTTTATTAAACAGATCAGGTCAAATGAGACTTTAAAAAGGACAAGTCATAGACCTCCTGCTTAAGACCAGACTATTTCCATTTCTAATAATAACCTAGAGACTCATGTTAAATAAATATAATTTTTTTTGAAGTGTTACTTGAAAGGTATGAAATCAACTCTTTGCGAATTAGGCAATAACTGAATTAATGAAGAGAAATCTTGAAATCGTTTTGTAAGGAAAAAAAATAAGTAGAAAATAAATACATGTACAAATTTAAATATAGGGTTTAACCATCACTACAACACAAACAAGTTTTAGCAATATTTAAAAAATGTTACTTAATTATATACAAATGTTACTAATTTACTTTAGCAACATATTATCAAATGTTGTATATAGTACATGTTGCTAAAAACTTTTAATAACATTTTTATATAATTAGGCAACATTTTTCAAATGTTAGCAAAGTATATTTTTGTACATTTTAATGATGTTGCCAATATTTTGTTAATTTTATAAAATGATAATTAATTTTAATTTAGATATATTACTATCAAGTATTATATTTCTATGCTTCTTAAATTCTTAAGAGTCCTTTGAGAGAAGATTAAAGACATTCTTAATCAATTACTACTTATTATATATAAAATATCAAATTTCATTTATCTTAAGTATAACTATATGGTTATATATACTCTTGATGAATCCTTAATCTATTCGATGTGAGACTTTAATTATGGGTACCAATTAGATATAAGAGAAATTTACTTTTTTTTACTCGACGTGGGACTTTGATTTTAGAAACAATTATAATAACATTTTTTAAAAAAAATGTTGTAAAATAACCTATGTGAAAATCTTTTACTCGATATAGAACTTTGATTTTGAAAACAATTAGAGAAAATAATATTGAAATAAAAAATATTTCTCTATCTATAATAATATTTTTTTTAAAAATGTTGCAAAATAACCTATTTATTTAATATATAATAACATTTTAACAAATGTAAATAAGAAAATGTTGCTAAAGAATTAAAATTTAGTAGTAGATGATCTTACCGAACAATAGTTTTTAAGTTTAGATCCTTGATATAATTCAGGACAAGCCAGTATACTATTTTCACATTGCCTACTTATTCATTCATAAAACTCCAATGCAAGACCTTAAAAGGAACTAGCTAGGCTTTTGTCACTTGGACCAACAGACTTTGGTCTTGTCAAATAATTTTTAACTCAAGGTTGGTATACGTAGCTTGAGCTTTGTGTCGATTGAAAAGACCTTGAAGTTCTTCAACAAATTGGTTGTGTACTTTAGCAACCTGAAACCAATTAACTAAACATAATTGAAGATAAAAAAGTTCAATTGCAACCCACATTTGTCAATATCCCATGCTGAATTAGTAATATTAGCCTAAGAATATCTAAATAAGTGTCATTTTTAGTTTTTTAATGTAATAATTACATGTTTTTCATTTATACGTCAAATAATATCTTTTAAAAAAGTTGTAGTTATATTGTACTGTTTCTAATAAAAATAATTAATAATAGATTAATTTTGAAAAATTATTATTTTCTTTCATTTATTTATTAACTTTTCTAAATTTGTTGGTACAACTTAAGGCAATATTTATTATGGTTAAGACAACACTTAGCATGAGATGAAAGTGAATACTAAGGTGATTACAATACACTTTAATTTTTTTTTCTAACACAAATAGATAATATAACCTATATATATATATATTATTAATGAGATCCACATGAATTTTACTCAAAAGAAAAATGTTACTAATATTTTATTTTTGGAGGAGGGGGTGTTTAAAATAACAATTCCGCTGGATCATGTGACATGTGTGTGGCTTATTTTGAATGTTATTTAGTATAAAATATTGTTGGAGAGTATATACATACATACCTGCTCCATTGTCGGTTCTGGAATTTTCTCAACCTCTATTGGTCTACCCAAGGACGGAGCCAAGGGGGGACCTACGGGTGCCACGGCCCCCCAACAATTTTAATTTTTTTTTATATACATATATATTACTATATGGCACCCCCTATTTTTAATATAAACTCATATGTATAATTAAATGAATAACCCAAATTTATTTTTTTATTCAACTTTTGGACTTCTGGTACGGCCTGCTATGTGGTATCACTTTGGAATTTTTTTTTTTTTAAAAAAATGTAGCGCCTCATTTGATCATTCCAATTCTTGCCTTCTCAATTCTCAAGTAACACTGGCAATAGGAATAGGATTGGGTAGTGACTATTGACTAGTTAGCATCACAATTCACAGCTTGCACCACGTCAATCAATAATCATCAATTCGTCATTGATTCTTATTTCATAACAACACCTGCACCGCATCCTTGCGTCTTCAATCTCTCTTTTTATTTTAGTTCTTCAAAAGGTAAATTAACACTTCTTTTTTGTTACTAATATTTTAATGAATGTTTTCTTTTAATTGTTTTAATATTTTCCCCTTTGCTATTATGCTGAAAACCCTTTTCCCCTCAATTTAATTAGAATTTGTTAAGAGTGTTACTGTGTTAGTGTTGTTGCCTATTTCGTATGATTTTTATAGTTTTAAATTCTTTTAGGTTCAATGAAGATGAGGAAGACAACTATTGAATCATTTTTCAAAAGAAAAGAGAGAGATGATGAAGAAACACTGTCTAATACACCAATTTCAAATTTAGATACAAATGTTGATGATGTTGCTGAAGTTGATGAGCAACAACCACCTCCTCCCAAAGCTTTGAGGACTGAACAAGAAACAATTGAGAGTGGTACCTTGATTCGCGATCCTGGAAAACGTTTACAAATTTGGAACTATCCTATTAATCAACAAGATGATATTCGTAGGGCGTATGTGAAGTTTGGACCATATCAATTTTTAATGGATTTGTATCCACTTTCAGGTCTTGAAGATCATCCTCGCCGATTTCAAGCTCATTGGTTTAGAATGTTTTCTTGGTTAGAATATTCACCGGAAAAAGATGCTGCCTATTGTTTTCCATGTTTTTTATTTTCTAAAAAACCAAGTCCATTCACTTCGGCAGGATTTAGAAATTGGAAGAAAGTGAATAATGGAAAAGATTGTGCATTTTTATCTCACATGGGGAAAAATATTAATTCTGTTCACAATGCTGCTCTTAGATGTTTAGAAGATTTCAAGAATCAATCATGCCACATTGATAAAGTGTTGAACAAGCAAACTTCACAGCAAATTCTAAGCAATCGGTTGCGTCTTAAAGTATCCATCGATGTGGTTAAATGGTTGACATTTCAAGCTTGTGCTTTTAGAGGACGTGATGAGAGTTTGTGGTCAACAAATCGAGGTAACTTTCTTGAAATGATTAAACTCTTAGCTTCTTATAATAACGAAGTAGATCAAGTTGTCTTGGAGAATGCTCCTCAAAATGCAAAATACACTTCACCTACTATTCAAAAAGAAATTTTAAATGTTTTTGCTAGAAGGGTGCAAAATGAAATTCGAGAAGAGATTGGTGATGCAAAATTTTGTTTGATTATTGATGAAGCTCGAGATGAATCTAAGAGAGAACAAATGGCTATTGTTATTAGATTTGTTGATAAGAATGAATTTGTTAAAGAGCGCTTCTTGGATTTAGTACATGTGAAAGATACTACATCATCCACTCTTAAGCAAGAAATCTGTTTAGTATTGTCTAATCATAATCTCAACATTGAAAATATTAGAGGCCAAGGATATGATGGAGCTAGTAATATGCGTGGAGAGTGAAATGGTTTGCAAGCTCTTATTCTTCAAGAATGTCCTTATGCATATTATGTACATTGTTTGGCTCATCAGTTACAATTAGCTCTTGTTGCTGCATCTAAAGATTCAAGTGATGTTCATGCTTTTTTTCAAAACTTGAGTAGGATTGTTAATGTTGTGTGTTCTTCTTGCAAACGCAATGATGAGTTACATGATGCTTATGAGACTGAAATTGCACGTTTGGTTGCAAATGATGAGATTGAAACTGGGAGGGGAGCTAATCAAATTGGCACACTACAAAGACCTGGAGATACTAGATGGAGTTCTCATTTCAATTCAATATGTAGCCTTCTACGCATGTTTAATGCAACTACTTCAGTTCTTGAAGATTTGGTGGTTAATGGAACTGGCTCTCAACGAGGTGATGCTACTTATGCTTTCAGAGTATTGATGTCTTTTGAATTTGTTTTCATTTTACATGTTATGAAAGAAATTATGGGAATCACAGACAAGCTTTGTCAAGCTTTGCAGCAAAAGAATCAAGACATTGTGAATGCTATGTGTTTGGTTTCTAGCACAAAGTCACTAATTCAAAAGTTAAGGGATTTTGGTTGGGATTCTCTTTTAGAAAATGTTAACTCTTTTTGCAATAGCCGAGGTGTACCAATTCCTGATATGAGTGCTACTTACTCTGACATAATTCGAACTCGGCTTAAAAAGGATTCTGTGACAGTTGAGCATCATTATCGTGTAGATATATTTACTGCAGCGATAGATTATCAATTGAAAGAATTGAATAGTAGATTCAGCGAGCAATCAACTGAACTTCTTATGTTGAGTGTAGCTTTGGATCCTAAAGATGCATTCAAATCATTTAATGCTTGTGATATTTGTAGTCTAGCTAAGAAATTTTACTCTTCAGATTTTTCTGACCAAGAAATGATTCATATGGAATATGAATTGCAACATTATGAGTTTGATGTGCCAAAGGATCCCAAATTTCATAATTTGTCAACTCTTGGTGAATTATGTCAAAAACTAGTAGAGGTTGGCAAATCAAATGTTTATCCTTTAATTGATCGATTGATACGACTTGTTCTTACTCTGCCCGTGTCAACAGCAACTACAGAACGTGCTTTTTCAGCTATGAAGATTATAAAAACAAGTTTGCGCAACAAGATGGAAGATGGTTTTCTTACTGACTACATGATTGTTTATATTGAGAAGGAGATTGCACGAAGATTTACAACTGATATGATAATTGATGATTTTTACTTCATGAAACAACGACGGGCACAACTTAAGAAATAAAGGTACATACTTGAATAACTTGATCTTGCAATATGTTCGATATATTTATCAAATGTAAATATGAGAAATAATTTTTATTAAATTATGTTAATTATTATCTAGTTTTGTCAGATAATATGCTTTTGATACTTTAATTTTCATTTATTATAAATTATATATTATTTATTCTCGGCCTCCCAGTATTGAAATCCTGGCTCCGTCCCTCGTCTACCCACCACGACATACAAAGGAACTTTGAATGGTATAAGAGATCTGAAGACAAGAGTTGATCAACCTATGTTATTAATAAAGTTATATTTGACAACTAGTAATAATTGGTTTAAGCTTCATACACCGCAATAGTAAATGATTCAAAAAAAAAAAAAAGCAATTATTAAATGAGTATATGAATATCTTTTATATTGAAAGAAAAATAGCTGATTCCTTAATTCATCAACAAAAATCCCTTGCTAGTGACTACAATAGGGACAGAAAGCCAATTGACATGAAAAAGAGAAAGACACGCACCCATACACTCCCCATGAAAACAATGGCATGATCTTCATAATCCTCGCAAGATTTTGAATTAGCTTCCCTCGAGCTTTCCACCACTTATAGGTGTTTGACTACAAAGATTGCACAAAAATGGGGACAACATGAATTTGTATATATGTATGGGTGAAGAAAATGAAGAACAATAATTAACTAACTTTCGAGTTGAGTTTGTTAGGAAAAGCTAATGTAGGGTTAATTCTATTTCAAGAATAACTATTTTTCCTTGCTAGTCCTACTATATTTTATTATATACCCTATTGTATTTTTTATACATGTTATTAGTAATGTAATGAGTTAAAATCCTTTTGTATAAAAATAATAATAAGCAAGATATAAAAACATATTTAATCTCTAGTAAAATAAGTGGATTTTTATTTTTGTTTTTTTAAAAATGCTTCTTTAACTTCCATTCCTAAAATTGTTAAAATCATTATTTTTATATTTACCCTTCCCTTGGGTCATTTTAATAACAAGGCTAAAAACTTATTTTAGTCCCTTATAATAATTGTTTATTTCAATTTAATCTCACTTTTATTTTTTGCCTCAATTTGGTCTCTAATAAATTAATTGGTTGCAATGTCGGACTTCCGTCTAAACTATTTAGACAGAGTTAAGTGTTGGCCACGTGGAAGCTACGTAGATGCCACGTGGATGTCAAATTTTTGTCATGCATCTGGAACCAGAACGAGCCATTCTGTTTCCGGAATGTCGCACATAAGGTTGATGGTTATATCCAGAAATTTTAGATCGTGAGGACACTACTTATTCATATATTTGTAATATTAAAAATTTTATATATAATTTTTAAAAATATAAATATCAATTATAGTTATTTTTTACAAGTTTTTATATCTACAATTATGATTAAGGATGAAAATAAACTAGGTCAGATTATGTTATATTATAATTTAACATATTTAAACCTAATTTATTTTGTTAAAAATACATGTTATAAATATTATATATTTATCTGTCATAGACATTTTTTAAAATGTTTGGTTACGTAACAATCTTAAAAACCTACTTAATAATAATTTAACACTAATAAAAACATATAAATAAATATGTTAAATCTTATAAAAATTAAGTTTAATTTTTTTATCATATAAAGATGTTTTTAATATGTGATATAAATTTTTACAATTTTAATTTTTTTTTATCAACAAAAACAATAAATAGAAAGTACAAAAGTTTGACAAATATCAGATAAATGAATAACTCCTCGAAATTTATATTTTATACATACGATAATTTAAATATATATATATATTAGAATATAATTTTATTTTTTAAAATATATTATTTTTTAGATAAAAAAATTGTGTATGTGTAAATGGTTTGCTTTCGATTTTTGAACTACATTGGTGCACTATGTTGGCTGGCATTCTGGAACAGCCCGTTCTGAATTCAGAACGGCCCGTTTTGGAAGCCAGAACGGCCCGTTCTGGTTTCAGAACAGTTCATTCTACTGCACGCCTTGGTGTTAAATAATGCATCCGGAACGGGTCGTTCTAGATGCAAAATTTACACACCATGAATGCAACCGGAATGGGCCGTTCCAGTTTCAGAACGGGTCATTCTGGTTCCAGATGCATGACAAATTTTGATATCCACGTGGCATCTATGTAGCTTCCACGTGGCATCTACGTAGCTTCCACGTGGCATCCACGTGACCAACAATTAACTCCGTCTAAATAATTTGGATGGAAGTCCGACATTGCAACCAATTAATTTATTAGGGACCAAATTAAGACCAAAAATAAAAAGTGAAACTAAATTGAAACAAACAATTATTATAAGGGACCAAAATAGGTTTTTAGCTTAATAACAAATAAGTGATAAGGTAAAATACATTATCACTTGTTTTTTATAAAAAAAAAATTCAGAAATAATATCATATGACACCTTAATAAAATGTCAAGTTATCATTTTTGGTCACACTTATTGGAATTTGTCATATCATGTCACCAACATTTCATTCCGCTATATATTTTTCTAAATCTCTAAAATAACGTTCTTTAGTTACCTTATTTTAGATACTAAAAATTAGTGATTTCATACTAAAATTATATGTTTTTAGAGAGAGCGGTTTGAACAAGAAATACCTGGCCGAAGCAGAAAACAGGAACAAGGGGAAGGCCCATCTCCAACGCTATGCGGACAAATCCTCTTCTTTCTTTAAGAAAAACATTCTACAAAATGTATGCTTATTATTATTATGAGTTAATCTCTTATACACTGTCAGTGTAAATTTTTTTTACAATAGCAGTCAATCAGAACCGTAATAGTGTCTTTTCATCTGCTCATTTAATTAAATTAAAATGAAAAAAGTACTATTAACGGCTCTGATTAATTGTCAGTGTAAAAAACTTTACACTGGCAGTGTATAGGTGATTCACTCTATTATTATTATACTATTAAACCACTTGTCAGGGTTTTTTTTTTTTTTTTGGAGAACCCTCTTTTTCTTACCTTTACAAACACTATAAACATTTAACCCCGAACAAAACAAAAGGTAAAAAAAATCTCATATGGAAAAATATCTATCAAGATTAGTCACTAAAATATTAATTAATTGATGAAATTTTCCTTATAAATTTTTTGTAACATTTATATTTTGTGATTAAACAATGATAAATTCGTAGTACACGCACAGGTAGAGATATCTTAGGTTAAAAGTTTGGTATTATTTGTTACATTTTATCTTTAGTTAATTCATGATTACTTATCCATAATTTACAATGTTATCTACACTCTTTTGTATCTAGGTCTTGGAGAAATTACTACTTTTGGCCAACTATAGACACACAACACAAGAATGTTGTTGGCTTGTCAATTTTGCAGGAAAAACAATACAATGGAAGTATATATCTTTCATTTCACAATCTAAATATATAGCTATGAAATATGGAACTAAAAAGGAAAAAAAGAAAATGAATAGTATCTATTCAAAACATATATATAAGGAGGAGTATTAGCAACATACTATCTAACACTCCTATTGACAGACTCACTTTTAATTTTTTATTAGTTAAAAATTATTAAAAATTACAAAATTAATAAAAGATCATTAAATAAAATGTGAGATCTATCAAATTTTATATCTTCCAACAAATTTAAATTAATGAGAGATAATATATTTAAAAAAAAGTTTAATAAAACTTTTCCCAATTTTCAACTTCCAATATTAACCACATGCCACTCACAGGGGGTGAGCCCGAGTGCCTTGGACTTCAAAGGAGAATGACTAACCCAAACTATTTATTAACTTGGCCTTTTTCCCAATCCTTCATCTAGTAGGTAATTTATGAACATTTCAGTTTTTTTTCCCTCGCAAGTTATGAACCTTTTTCAGTTACTAATCAAATAATACAAAATAGGGTAAATCACCTTTTAGTTTATTTAGTTTTACATGAAAGTATTAATCATTTTCACATTGGTTTTTTAACCAAATATAATATTAGTTGGTGTTCTTATCGGAGATCAGTTGTAGGGACGATTTGCTGGGCAAGATCGGTGAGCTTCCTTCGCTGGGTACGGTTGCTGTTCCAAGGTGGGGGTGGTACCTGCAAAAGAGATTCCGATGCTAAAGTTAGTGTTTGTGGATGTATGGGTCTCGTATAAGTAATGCACGTACTTTAGTGTGAATTAGGGTTTTCCTGGGCCTTGGGCCTGAGATCGGTTATAATCTGTTTAGATGGTGAGCCTTGTCTTGGTCGATGTCGCGCGGCGCGTGTCCGAGGTCACTCTGTGCTGTGATGCCGAGCTCGAGCTCGGCATAGCGGTACGGATAGTACACTAGCCCCCCGAGCTCCGAAGACCGCGGGTTGAGGAGTTAAGACCGAGCTCAACAAGGGGCCGTGACCCTTCGCGTACGCCTGTCTGTCATGATGCCATGTGTCATAACCGTCACCTAGTTCCCATAACGCGTGGGACGCGTGTTAATGGGAAGTGACGGTTATGCAATGATGGATGTGCCCATCATAATGGGGTCCCATTAATGTGTCGTCAGTTTTTTCTTTCTCTCTCTATGTGTCGCGTCCGGTTTGAATTTTGGGAAAACCCCTTTTCTCTCTCTCTCTCGCGCCCTTCCCCCTTCTCTTTACTCTTTTTCCTCTGGCTTGCATTCGACGCTTCTTCACTCTCCGTCTTCATTTTTCTTGTCTTCGTTCTTCTCCATCGCCATTTCCAGCAATCCAGTCCCCATCTCTCGTTAGTGTTCTCTCGTTTGTCAAGGAAGTACCAGGTACTTCGATTTCTCTGTCTTCTTCTTCTTCTTCGAATCTTTTCATCTTCTTGATGGCTGGGGAGAGTGGTGTCGCATCTTCTGCGCCGGCCAAGGGTAAAGGCAGGGCGCGCGGCAAGGCAGTGGCCGCCGAGACGATCACCGTCGAAAAGAAAAAGAGGGGAAACCAGCCTAGGGAACCCTTCCCCGTCATCTCTGGCTACGAATGGGTCAGGGGTGACGCCGGAGAGTTCCAGAGCGTCTTCAAGTCATTCCTGGAGATCAATGCGATGTGGAAGTCGCATAGGATCTGTGAATCATCCATTTCTAAGCTCATCCGGCTTGAACCTTGTCAGCCCGGTGAGCGTGTATATATGGGGGTACCTCTAACCCTCCCTTCTTTTACATGTACCAGTGTTTCTTTAGGGATTTAGGCGTATGTCTTCCCTTTACCTAATTTGAGTGCGATTTTTTGAATTTTGTCAACTCGGCTCCTTGCCAGTTGCACCCCAATAGTTGGGGTTTTTTTAGGGCTTTTAAGGTCCTGTGCTCGACCCTAGGGATAGGGTTGTCCCTTCCTATTTTTCTTCACTTTTACCAACTGAAGCTGGGCGTACCTCCCTATGGTTGGGTGTCTTTGAATGGGAGTAAGGCTGGGAGGTTGTTTTCTCTTTACTCCCAGTCTTACAAGAATTTCAAACAAGAGTTCTTTCGGGTTCTGCCCAAGGAGGTCGACCCACTGGAAGATGAGGTGTTCCATTTCGGCAGATTGTCGAGGTTCCCCCTCTACTGGCAGTAGGCTCCGGTCAGGTTTAACGGGTTGGCCAACCTTGAATTGTCGACCTCGGATGTTGCTGCCATTAAAGACCTAGAAGCGCTTCCTCTTCCCTTAGATTGCAAGCTCGTTTTGTCGCTTGCTAACTCGGCGTACAAGGAGAGGGGTCTAGAGAGTGAATATCTTGTCCTCCTCAGTTGTTAGGATTTGTTAAATTTTCTTTCACTGATGCATTGATGCATTTGGCTTTTGTTCTTGTAGGCATAATGGGAAGGAGCAAGTAGCGCGAGTTGAAGTCTCCCTATAAGATTGTTGAGATCGAGGTCCCTGAGCCTCAAGAGGAGGAGATTGCCCCCTTGGAGACCCGCAGAAAAAGAAAGAAAGGGGAGAAAGAGGTTGGGGGGACCTCTGCCCCTCGAGATGCGGAGGAGGTGACTTCGAAGGCTGCTGACACCGGTGCAGTCGACCTCACTGGGAGTCCTCCACCTGAGGGAGTTTCCCAAGTGGCCTCTGAGGAGGTTGCCCATGCCGCCGAGGTTTGTGCCTTTCCTTGTGGTTTTACTTCTATACTGCCTGTCTTCTTGTTTTGTGACTTAGTTGAACATTTTTGTCTTTTGTAGGCGAGGCCTGAGCCAAATGCTACCAGGGTCCGGGTGGCACCGAGCTTGGAGGCGCCAGGGGTGAATTTTGTCGCTGTTGCGCAGGCGGCCTCTGCCCCGACTCCCACCGAGGTTCGCAGAGAGGGGCCGAGCTCCGAGGTCCCAACGCCTACCCCTGCAGCCTCGGCGCCACCGTCTCGTCTACCGAAGGAGGCCCCTAAGGGTAAATACATTGCTCAACGCTTCGACAAGGATCGCCCTTTGACATGGTTGGATCATGTGAGGGCCTCATCGGATATAGACTCATTGTGGAGTTTGGGGGTGACCGTTGAGACCTTCTACCCCAAGGGTTCACTACGCTCGGCTGATCAGGCTATGATCGAGAAGGTCCAGATAGTGGAGGGCCTTGACTCTGCTGAGGTCTTTATGCAGAGGGCGATGGTTATTGTGGACCACTGGAAACACAGGTGGTCCAAGTAGTAGGGGGACCTTGAGAAGATGAAGGGCCGAGTCCAGCCTCTAGAGGAGGAGAATCAAGCGTTGGGGGCCGCCCTGGGCGAGGCTAAGAGGCAGAACGAGGCCGAGCTTCAAGCCACGAGGAGAGATCTCGCAAGGGTCCAGAAATCATTGGAGATCGCCTTGAAGGCTAACGAGGTCTATGCTGCTCAGGTTGGCGAGCTTCAGGAGCTTTCCACCTTCTCTCGGGGTAGAGTGCGTTCCCTTGAGGATGAGGTCTCGACGCTGGAGGGGCAAGCTACTGAGAAGAATCTCTGTGACGAGGTGCTTCTTAGTGACAAGGAAGAGGAGGTCGCGGCTCTGAAGGCGGACCTTGATCAGATGGTTGATGCTAAGGCGAAGCTGGAGAGGAAGCTTGTCGAGACCGAGCGAGCTGTCGTGTTCGAGCATAAGAAAGGCTTCATCAAGGCAGCTCGTCAGGCGAGGTTGCTTACACTTGGAGTCGACCTCTTTGCTATGCATGTGGAGAAAGAGGTGCGCTTTGGGAGGCTGGTGAAGGAAGACGACCTCCCGGACAGCTCGAGCGACAATGCCTCCAGCTAGGCTGATTTTGTAATAATTTGGCTTATTTTGCTTATTTGCTTTTTTAGATTCATGTTTTGAACCTATAAACCTGTTGTGTAAATACTATTTTCCTGAGTATTCATCTTGCGCTCTCGATGGTTTTATTTTTACATTTTGTTTTTGCGCTCGAATCCGAATTTGGTTTTAGGCTTAGCTTTAGCCCGTTTTTGCGGTTTGAAAACACGTTTAAACTTCGGCTTAGTTTAAAGTGATTTGCACCAGGGTTCGAATTCGACCTCAACATAGGATAGGATAATTCGCACTAAGGTTCGAACTCGACCTTGGCTTAAGACAAAACAATTCATACTAAGGTTCGAACTCGACCTCGGCGTAAGATGAAGCAATTCGTACTAAGGTTCGGACTCGACCTCAGGTAAGATAGAGTGATTCATACTAAGGTTCGAACTCGACCTCGGGTAAGATAGAGCGATTCATACTAAGGTTCAAACTCGACCTCGGTGTAGGATAAAATAATTCGTGCTAAGGTTCGAACTCGACCTCGGGTAAGATAGAGCGATTCATACTAAGGTTCGAACTCGACCTCGGTGTAGGATAAAATAATTCGTGCTAAGGTTTGAACTCGACCTCGGGTAAGATAGAACGATTCATACTAAGGTTCAAACTCGACCTCGGTGTGAGATGAGATAATTTGTACTAAGGTTCGAACTCGACCTCAGTGTAAGATAGAACAAGTCATACCAAGGTTCAAACTCGACCTCGGTGTGAGATGAAATAATTCGTACTAAGGTTTGAACTCGACCTCAGTGTAAGATAAAGTATTTTATGATAAAAAAGTGTGAAATTAAGAAGCTATGAACAAAATGAGTTATTTTATTAATGTCGTGGTGTGCCTCGTTAAAAACCCTCTCAGCCAAAACCCATTTTTCTATTTTTTGGGACAAAAGACTGAGTCGGGAAAAGAGTGCACAGCTCATTCTTACAATTTCAACTAAAGTAGAATTTGAGATGCGTGGCATTCCAGGTTCGTGGGATGGGTTTGCCACTAAGCTCTTCCAGTCAGTATGCCCCATTTTCTAAGTTTTCTGTGACTCTTAATGGGCCATCCCAGTTAGGCGCGAGCTTCCCTTTTGACGAATCCCTGCGAGCGTCGCCTAGTAGTCGCCACACCAAGTCGCCAACCCGGAAGGAGCGAGGTCAGACTCGCGTGTTGTATCTTCTCGTCGCTCAAAGCTTACAGGCCTCCTCATGAATCTGAGTTTCTTCTCTAAGCTCGTCAATCAGGTCGAGGTCGACCGCTGTCTCTTGAGCGTTTTGCTCACTGTCGAAAACCTGGCGTCGGTGGGACGTCTCTCCAACTTCTACTGGGATCATGGCATCGGCTCCATAGGTTAGCCTGTAAGGCGTTTCCTACATTGTTGATTGGGGGGTACAATGGTACGCCCAGAGGATGCTGGGGAGCTCGTCGACCCATTGCCCTTTGGCGCTTCCTAGCTGCTTCTTGAGCTCTCAGAGTATTACCTTGTTTGCAGCTTCAGCTTGGCCATTGGTCTGTGGGTGCTCCACTGAGGTCGGGAGGTGTTTGATTCTGAGTTCACGGAGGAAGTCTTCGAAACTTTGCGCAATGAACTGCCTACCATTGTCGGTAACCAGAGAATGTGGAATGCCAAACCTGCATATGATGTTCTTCCAGGTGAATTTCTGTACATTCTCGGCGGTGATCTTGGCGAGTGGGCATGCCTCGATCCACTTGGTGAAGTAGTCGATTGCCACCAGGAGGAATTTGAGTTGACCTTTCGCGGGGGGGAATGGCCTGAGGATGTCCATTCCCCACTAGGCAAAAGGCCACAATGACATCATCTGGTGGAGGGCTTTGGGCAGTTACCGATGTGCATTACCAAAATGCTGGCATTCCTTGCATTTTTATACGTAGGCTTGGCAATCCGACTTCAAGGTGGGCTAGTAATATCCAGCTTGGAGTACTCTGGTCACCATCGAGCGTCCTCCGGAGTGCATGCCGCATATCCCTCGATGGATCTCCTCGACGACATAGGTGGCCTGGGATTCAGCTAAGCATTTCAGAAGGGGAGTGGAGATTCCACGCTTGAATAGTTCATCGCCAATGATGACGAACTTAGCCGACCGTGTCCTTATTTTTTGAGCTTCTTCTTTGTCTTGAGGTAAAGTCCCTTCCTTTAAGTAGCTCCAAATCCATGTCATCCACCCTTGGTCTGCACTGTCACTGGTGTTGACGACCTTGTCATCCAGACTGGCCGTGTTCAGTGTTTCCTGTATGATAGTTCGATGTTGCCCGGGGCGCTCCATGCTAGCAAGCTTGGACAGGAGGTCGGCTCTTGCGTTTTGCTCGCGGGACACATGGTGGATTGTGAACTCCTCGAAGGAGGAGATCTGCTGGGAGGCTACGTGGAAGTACCTCTGCAATAAGGTGTCCTTAGTCTGGTATGCCCCACTGAGCTGCTCCACCATGAGCTTGGAATCGCTGTTGCAGCTCACTCTCCGTGCTCCGAGGTCGTGAGCCAGCCTTAGCCTTGCAAGAAGCGCTTCATATTCTGCTTGGTTGTTGGTCACTTTGAAGCCAAACTTGAGGGATTGCTCTAAGGTGACCTTATTCGACCCATCCAGAATAATACATGCACCACCACCCTTAGAATTGGAGGACCCATCAACATGTAAAGTCCATACCTGTTGTTCGTCGACCGATGTTAGAGTCAGTTCGGCCACAAAATCTGCCAGGCATTGAGCTTTGAGGGGGCCGCGACTTTCATATTTGATACCGAACTCGGACAATTCTACTGACCAAGCTATCATCCGTCCAGCTAGCTCTGGCTTTCTTAGGATTTGCTTGATCGGGTAGTCGGTTTTGACGACCACCTGGTAACTCTAAAAGTAGGGTCGGAGGCTCCGAGCTGCGGTGACTAGCGCCAGTGCAAGCTTCTCAATCATCTGATACTGTGTTTCCGTGTCTTGAAGGACTTGGCTGATGAAGTTGATCGGCGTTTGCACCTTCTGGTTCTCTTGTACTATGACTGTGCTGATTGCGCCTTCTGCCACGGCCAGGTAGAGGAGGAGGTCAGCACGGTGATCCGGCCTCTAGAGGACTGCTGGAGTTGTGAGGAAGACTTTGAAGCTCTTGAAAGCTTTTTCACATTGGTTTGTCTACTCGAAGTTTTTTGGCTTTCGCAGCAGGGTGAAGATGGGTCCTGCCTTCTCCGCCAACCTGGGGATAAAACGGGAGAGGGAAACCAACCTTCCTGCCAGGCGTTGGACTTCTTTTACAGTCTGAGGGCTTTGCATCTGGATTATGGCTTTGCATTTCTCCGGGTTGGCCTCAATCCCCCTGTTGGTAATCATGAAACCAAGGAATTTACCTCCCTGGACGCCGAAGACGCACTTCTCTAGGTTGAGGCGCATGTTGTGTTTTCTGATCTGGCTGAACACCTCAGCCAGGTCGGTAGCATGACCATCAGTCGAAGTGGTTTTGACCACCATGTCATCGACGTAAACCTCCATGTTCCGCCCAATCTGTTTGTGGAAAACTTTATCCATCAATCGTTGGTAAGTGGCTCCTGCGTTTTTGAGACCGAATGACATCACTCGGTAGCAAAAGTTGGCGTGGTCAGTGATGAATGACGTGTGCACCTCGTCCGCGGGGTACATCATGATTTGGTTGTACCCGGAGTAAGCATCTAGAAAGCTGAGGAGGGCGTGCCCGGATGCTCCGTCGACCAGCCTGTCGATGCACGGTAAGGGGTATGAGTCTTTGGGGCATGCTTTGTTCAGGTCGGTGTAGTCGACGCACATGCGCCACTTCCCCGAGCTCTTCTTCACCAGTACTACGTTTGCCAGCCACGATGTGTATCTGACCTCGCGGATGAAGCCCGCATTCAGCAGCTTTTGTGTCTCGGTGATGATAGCTTCTCGCCTCTCACCGCCGACCTTTTGCTTCCTCTAGGCCACCAGTTTTGCCTCTCTATGGGTTGCCAACCTGTGACAAATAAAGTTAGCATCTATACCTGGCATGTCGGCGCTAGACCATGCGAAGAGGTCAGCATTCTTGGAGATTTCAGCTTCAAGTTGCTGCCGTAACTTTGGGTTTAGCTGTCTGCTTATCTTTGTACATTGTTCAGGGAGTTTGCCGACTTAAAGGTCATCGAGCTTGTCAATGGGACTTGGCCGTTCGTCATGGGATTCCGAACTTGGATCCAGGTCAGTGATGGCAACCTGGGATATGTGAGCTACAGTGGGAGGGTCACCTTTGCGACGCTCTTCGGATGGCGAGACTTTCAGGCTTTCGGCATAACACTACCGAGCTGTCTTTTGGTTTGCTCTGACTGAGATGATTTTCCCATTATTCCCTAGGAACTTCATTGTCAAGTGTGGAGTGGATACCACGACTCCTAGCTGGTTTAGGGTAGGCCTGCCGATGATAATGTTATACGACGTATTGGCCTCGACGAGGAGGTAGCAGACCATGATTCTCCTTGAATCAGGAGAGGTTTCAAAAGTTGTCAATAGATCCACGTACCCTCGAGTGTGAACTCGTTCTCCTGCAAAACCGACTAGAGGTTTTGTGTGAGGTTGGATAAGGGAGTGGGGGATATCTAACCTTAGGAACGTCGGCCAGTATAGGACGTCAGCCGAGCTTCCTTGGTCGATCAGCATCTTGTGAACCTCCCAATTGGCAACTTCCACGGCGATGACCATTGGATCATCTTAGTTTGGACAGACGATAGTGTAGTTGTCGTCGGTGAAGGTGATCGGTGGTGTGCTTGGGTGTGGGGCTGAGGTAGCGGAGTGGACATTGTTGATGCTGCGCAAGTGTCTTTTCCGCGCCGAGCTGCTGGAGCCTCCTCCTACGAAACCACCTGCAATTGTGTTGATAACTCCCCGTAAGGGAGCTGACCCTATTTCTTGACTTACCTCGGCCTACACCGCGCCACTAGCATTTTGTTGGGATCTGGAGGGTTGGTTTGTGCGAGTGCCTGAACCGCGACCTCGCCCTCATCCTCGTCCATTGTGACCTCCTCGGTGGCCTTGCTGCCGTTGGACGTAATGTCCAACGTGTCCCCCCTGGACAAGTTTCTCTATGCGATCTCTGAGTGTGCGGCATTCCTCAGTTGTGTGACCATAATTTCTATGGTACCTGCAATGCTTGGATTTGTCCGCACTGTTGGGACTGTGTCCAGGTGGTGGCAGAGTGAGCAGATTATTGTTGCTGGCCTCCTCCTGGGCAGGCACGTTGTTGACTTCATGGGCTGACCTGTTCGTCGGCGCATGCGACCGATGTGTGGCAGGCCTGGGGGTAGGTGCCCTGGGTGCAGTCGGTGGTTGAGAGACCAAGTGTCCCTCTTCCTCGTGTTGATTACTCAGTTGAAGGGGTTGATCAGAAAGGCACCGAGGGAGCTGGGCGCGAATACGCTCATTCTCGGCGCGTAGCGCTGCTAGGTCAGATTCATTCGCGGCACGTAGCGCTGCTAGGTCAGTTTCGTGCTTGGCACAAATGCTCTGCAGGTTGACGGCATGTTGCTACCACATCTGTTCGACCTGTTCGATCAGTCTTCTCAGTGTTGCTTCGCTATCCATTCTAGTTGTGCGATCTAGGTCGTCTGTAGCTCGTATACTATGGCTTCGGGTGAAAATCATAAGCGTGGCCGATAAGAGCTGTCTTGATCGGCCCCACGTTGGGCGCCAAATGTTCTTACCGAAGATCGGTCGTAGGGACGATCTGCTGGGCAAGATCGGTGAGCCTCCTTCGCTGGGTACGGTTGCTGTTCCAAGGTGGGGGTGGTACCTACATGATGGAACTAGGTGAGGAAGATTGGTGTTCCTCAACTCTTCCATGCTTAGGACCGAATTGCACTTGAGGTAGACACTTGAAGAATCTCTGAATCCTCCTTTGAAGAAGCTCCAATGGAGGTGAAGCCAAGAATGAGGTTCGGTTACTTCAAGCTTGAGGTAGAAGCTTGATGAACCAAGGCAAGGTTTGAAGGAACCTTGAAGGAAACCTTAGAGAGGAAATCTCCACGGTTTTATGACTCTTGAGTTGAGAGGAAAATCTGATTTCATTCTCAAAATATGTTCAAAAGTGAGTACAAGTGTAGGAAAAACAAATATATAGGGAATGGTAGCTTGTAGGAGAAGTTATCCCTAACCATGGTTCATTAAGAACCATGGTAGGATTAACTTAAACTCCTACGGTTTAGCTAGCTTCTAGGAGAAGCTAAACCTTGACCATGGTTCTTTTAGGAACCAAGGTAAGGTTAAGCTAACCTTGCTTGAGTTTTAGAAGCTTGCAAGACAAGCTTCAAACTCAAGCAAGAATGCTTGAAAAATTCGGCCAAGGAGAAGGAAGGAAGCTAGGCGGCCCATGGTTCAAATTGCTCCTTGATTTAATTTGAAATTCTTTGATTTGGTTTAGTTAGGTTCATCATATGATGATGAAACCTAGCTAAATCAAACTATGAAAAATTAGGAGCAAAATGAGTCCAATATGTAAAATTTTGCCTAGGCCCAACTCTGGCCCAATTTCTAAGCACACTCCCTAGCTTTGCTAAATGTCACCACCTTTATCCTACTGAAAAAATAAAGAATGAGTGTGTCAACTAGGGAGGTTAAATGGAGTTAAACTCTCCAAGTAACCTACCTTAAAATCAATATACAAACACTAGAAAAAGCTAGTAAAGTGCCTCACAAATACAAAGGCAAAAATAACCTATACACAAGACTATGTATAAACTGTACAATATAAACAAATAGAACTAAGGCTTTCTCTTCATGATAGAGCATTCCAAGTGAAGATTATCTTGGGCCTGACAAGCCCATTAGTCTTCTCTAGATCCAGCTCTTCCTGTATCCTCCTAGCCATAGCTCTGGTCACTGGGCCCTTGGCCCATGGTCTATCATCCCCTCCTTCTTGAGAAGGATTTGTCCTCAAATCTGTAGGTTCATCTTCTTCACCATAGCCTGTAAAAGGAATAAGATCACTCACATTAAAAGTGTTACTCACTCCATAATCACTGGGAAGATCTAACCTGTAAGCATTATCATTAATTCTTTGGAGGACTTGGAAGGGACCATCTCCTCTTGGGTTGAGTTTTGACTTTCTTTGAGAAGGAAACCTTTCCTTTCTTAAGTGAAGCCAAACCCAATCCCCTTCCTCAAAAATGAGGGCTTTCTTTCCCTTGCTTC
Source organism: Cajanus cajan (assembly GCF_000230855.2). NCBI lineage: Eukaryota > Viridiplantae > Streptophyta > Magnoliopsida > Fabales > Fabaceae > Cajanus > Cajanus cajan. The sequence continues at coordinate 44,211,502 of NC_138521.1, read as the reverse complement.
TATCTAAAGCAGTTCTCTCATTTTGTTGTTGTATTTGAGTTTTAACCTTCTCATGCAATTTCTTAACAAATTCAGCCCTTGATACCCCTTCTTTATGAAAATAATGAGAAGAATCTGGTAGGGGTATTAGGTCTAAAGGAGTAAGAGGGTTAAAACCATATACAACCTCAAAAGGTGAGATTTTGGTAGTCTTATGGACTACCCTGTTGTAAGCAAATTCAATGTGGGGCAAGTACTCATCCCAAGATTTATGGTTACCCTTAAGGACTGCCCTTAACATTGTAGATAGGGATCTATTAACTACTTCTGTTTGCCCATAAGTTTGTGGGTGACAAGTAGTAGAGAAAAGTAATTTAGTTCCTAGCCTACTCCAAAGAGTTTTCCAGAAATGACTAAGGAACTTAGTATCCCTATCTGAGACAATAGTTTTGGGTAGACCATGAAGTCTAACCACTTCCTTGAAGAAGAGTCTTGCTATGTTGCTTGCATCATCTATTTTGTGGCAGGGTATAAAGTGGGCCATTTTACTAAATCTGTCTACTACCACAAAAATAGAATCCATGCCTCTCTGGGTCTTGGGCAAGCCCAAAATAAAATCCATACTAATATCAACCCATGGAGAGTTAGCAACAGGTAAGGGTGTATAGATGCCATGAGGCATTACTTTAGACTTTGCTTGTAAACAAGCTATACATCTAGAGCAAAACCTCTCAACATCCCTTCTCATATGGGGCCAAAAGAATTTCTCTTTTAAAAAGCTTAGAGTCTTTTCAACTCCAAAGTGCCCCATGAGACCACCCTCATGACTTTCTTGAATAAGGAGTTTTCTTATAGATCCTTGGGGTAAACAAATTCGTCCCTCTTTATACAAGTACCCCTCGGAAATATAAAAACCTCCTTGAGGCTTTGCTAAGCATTGGGTATAGTTTTCTTTGAATTCGAGATCATTAGTATACAATTCCTTAATGTGATTAAATCCCAAGATTTGAGATCCAAGAGAGACTAACAAAGTATGTCTCCTAGAAAGGGCATCAGCCACAACATTATTTTTCCCTTTCTTGTATTTAATCACATATGGAAATTGTTCTAAGAACTCTACCCACTTAGCATGCCTTTTGTTTAGTTTGCCTTGACCCCTCAGATACTTAAGTGACTCATGGTCACTATGAATGACAAATTCTTTGGGAATAAGGTAGTGTTCCCAAGTTTGAAGGGCCCTAACCAAAGCATAAAGCTCCTTGTCATAGGTAGGGTAGTTAAGAGAGGCACCTTTGAGTTTTTCACTGAAATATGCAATAGGGTGCCCACCCTGTAACAAAACCGCACCTATGCCAACTCTAGAAGCATCACATTCTAACTCAAAAGTTTTTGAAAAATCTGGTAGAGCTAGAAGTGGTGCATGAGTAAGCTTATGCTTTAAAGTTATGAAGGCATTTTCTTGTTTCTCTCCCCATATAAATTCCACATTTTTCTTGACTAAATCATTTAATGGGGAGGCAAGTGTGGAGAAATTAGGAACAAACCTCCTATAGAAGCTTGCCAAACCATGGAAGCTCCTAATATCTCCAACACTTTTAGGAGTGGGCCATTCTTGGATGGCCTTGATTTTCTCGGGGTCCACATGAACCCCTTTTTTACTAATTATAAACCCTAGAAGAACTACACTATCTACACAAAAGGTACATTTTTCTAAATTTCCAAAAAGTTGATTTTTTCTAAGAATATCAAAAACTTGCCTTAAGTGTCCTATGTGATCACTTAGGCTCCTACTATATATGAGGATGTCATCAAAATAAACTACAACAAATCTACCTATACAATCCCTAAGGACATGATTCATGAGACGCATGAAAGTGCTAGGAGCATTGGTGAGCCCAAAAGGCATCACTAACCATTCATATAATCCAAACTTGGTCTTGAAAGCGATTTTCCATTCATCTCCTTCTTTGATTCTAATTTGATTGTATCCGCTTTTAAGATCAACTTTAGAAAATATGATGGCTCCATGAAGCTCATCTAACATGTCATCAAGCCTAGGGATGGGGTGTCTATATTTCACAGTGATGTTGTTGATGGCTCTACTATCACAACACATTCTCCACTTGCCATCTTTTTTTGGAACCAACAACACTGGAACAGCACAAGGACTTAAGCTCTTTCGAACCCAGCCCTTCTCCAACAAATCTTGGACCTGAGACTCAATTTCTTTAGTTTCTTGGGGGTTGGTCCTATAGGCAGGCCTATTAGGTAGGCTAGCTCCAGGCACCAAATCAATTTGATGTTCTATTCCTCTAGAAGGAGGAAGGCCCATTGGACCCTCGGGAGGAAATAGATCATCAAATTCCTTTAAAAGTGTTTTTACCCCCTTAGGTAAAGTCTCATGTCCACTAGATGTGGCAGTGCAAGAAAGAGTTCCTTTACAGAGAAGGAAATAAGAGGGTTGTTGAATCAAGAGGGTTTGTTTGGAAATTTTATTCTCTTGATTAACGACCTCTAGGGAGGGAACTCCTTTCTCCCTAGATTCCTCTCTATCCTTAAGTTTCACAGACTTTTTTTTTTTCTCTCTTTTCTTCTTTTTTTATAAATCTCTTTTCACTATCTCTTTTGAGTTTCATTTGTGCTTGATCCTCAGCCACCTGTTGAGGAGAAAGAGGATGAAGCACAAATTTTCTTTCCTTATGTGTAAAGGTAATCTCGTTAGTAAGGCCATTGTGCATGGTTTTCTTATCAAATTGCCATGGCCTTCCTAATAAGATGTGACAAGCTTCCATTGGTACTACATCACATAGCACCTCATCTTCATAGTTCCCAATGGAAATTTTGACCTTTACTTGTTGGTCAACTGCTAAATCACCATCCTCATTAATCCAATGGAGTTGATAAGGTTTAGGATGGGAATTAGTAGTTAAACCCAACTTCTCAACCAGCCTAGTGCTACAACAATTACACCATGAGCCACTATCAACAATGAGAGAACATGCACTGTTTGAAACTTTGCATCTAGTATGAAATATGTTCTCTCTTTGTGATAGAGTATCACTAGGTTGGTTGTTGAGGAGTCTCCTAATCATTAAGAGCTCCCCTTCATAAGGAAAAGTAGACTCTACACCTTTCTCTTGATCACTTGCTTCTTCCTCACTATTACTAGAGGAAGTAGTAGCCTCATCTTGGCTACTATAAATGTCATGCCCCCTCATGATCATTACCTTCTTTGTGGGGCATTGGGAGGCAATGTGGCCTCTCCCTAAACATTTAAAGCACTTAATATCACTAGTCCTAGAACTAGTGTGTGTAGTGTCCTTTCCCTTTCCCTTATCTTTTTCTGTGGCTAGATTTTTGGAGGGTTCAAAAGATTTCTTCTTTTCAAAAGTTTTTCCCTCCTTCTTGGAATCTTTCTTTAGAAATGAAGAGTTGGAGCTATTTTTGTAAGATTTTCTCATTCTTTGTTGTTCTACCCTTACACAAAGTTGGACCAAGTCATTTAGGTCCCTGTAGGGTAGTAGCTCCACTTGGTCTCTTATTTCTAAATTAAGTCCACTCAAAAATCTAGCTACAGTAGTAGCTTCCTCTTCCCTGATACAAGCCCTCATCATTAATAGCTCCATTTGTTGCCTGTACTGTTCTACAGACATGTCTCTTTGTTGGAGCCTTTGGAGCTTATTCATAAGCTCCCTCCCATAGTAGGTAGGAATGTGCCTCCTCCTCATTGCACTTTTAAGATCATTCCAATATTGAATTGGAGGATCATTGTGGAGGCGTCTCTCTCTCTCTAGGGCTGTCCACCAATACATGGCATGCCCTTGGAAGCTAAGGGCAGCCAATGGTACTTTCCTCTCTTCACTTACCCTATGGCAAGCAAAGAGTTGCTCAACCTTCATTTCCCAATCTAAATAAGACTCCACATCATTTTTGCCAAAGAATTGTGGGAGGTCAACCTTGACTTCCCTTGGCCTAGTAATTCTCCTAGGAGTATGTTGGTAGTGATCCCCTTGATTCATGCTTTCATTAGGGGATGTGTATTGGGAATGTGAGCTCCTACTCTTTTTCCTATGTTTCTTCATATCTTCTTTCAATTTTTCCTCCTCTTGTCTTAAAATTCTCAACTCTTCCTCAAGATAAGCAAGTTGTCCTTCTCTTTCAATTCTTTCCTTCTCTCTTTGAATGGACTCTTGCTTTTTCCATAGTTTAAGTGATTTGAGCTCTTTAGTAATGTAAGAAAGACTTTTTGGAGAGCCATCACTTTCACTATGGGAGGAATCTTGAGACATTTTTAATTCAAGAGATATTTTTCACACAAAAATAGTTTTTATGAAAATAAGGTTTTGGAGTGCTTTAGACTTGGCACTTAGAGGTCTAAGAGTACAAATTGAACTTTGGAGGGAGGTGAGCTACTAAAGAGCCACTTAATAACCAAGCCTCTTCAAGTAAAAATCTCTAAACCCCCTTGTACTTTTGTCTTGCACAAAACAATTTTCACAAAGAACTTTTCTAAAGAAAATAACAAGCAAGTGCCTATGTGTACAATTTATAAAATGCTTGAAAACATAAAGAGCATGAAAACATAAATTGCTTGAAAACTTAAATGACTGAAAACATAAATTGCTTAAAACATAAATTGCTTGAAAACTTAAACTAGACGTTGAAAGCAATTAAACCTAAGTGAGAGCTTGAAAGGCACCAAAGACCTTCAAGGACCACTCTCACAAGTACTAATCGTGGATTACTATAAAAGTTCTTAAGGAGAGATGGAGATACACCAAAGGCACTCCAAGACACTCCTTAATAAAGGCCTTGTACAAAAATTTAGAAAATAAAAATTACAAGGTAAATGAAATTCAAATTTGCTTCAAATGAAATGTAAATTTACACTCCAAATGAAATGTAAATTCACTCTCAAATGAATTTAGTGGCTGCACCTAATTTCAAGGAAAACAAATTAGCCACTAATTTAGAACAAATTTAGAACAAATTTAGAGACGGATTTTGTAATGAAAAACTAGGTTTTAGAAACCAAAATTTCCATCACTAAATTTAGTTCTAAATTTTCACAAAAATTTTCACAATTGGTTTAGTTTCTTGTTGCTCCAAATCAGCCACCAACTGCAGCCTCACAAGGTGTTTCACTCCTCTCTTTAGAAGCAACTTTGATGTTAGTCACTTCTAGGTGTTTCCAAGAGCCTAGCCACCAAGAGAGAACAAACTCCCTAAGCAACCACCAAAGCCTTCAAGTGGATGTCCTTTGCCTTGGCCTCCTACACCTTTCAAGAAGCACTCAACCACCTTCAAGACTGAATATTAGTGCTAAAACTGAAAATGAACAATTTAGGAAAGCTACACCAATTGGTAGAAGAGAAATGAGACAAGACTAGAAAGAGTTCCACAAAATTTGACAAGCAAAAAATTAAGGCAAATTTTAGAAAGCTAGCACACAAAAGAATAACCTAGGAATGGTACTAGAATGGATTAACAAATCAAAAGCTAAGATTAGAAAACAAAAACAAGACACAAATATGTGGCTGGTCAAGAAGTTTTAATGCAAAAATTAACACCAAAACCGAGAGCAACAAACACCAAATTTCCACTCCTTTTTGGCTTTTTCTTTGCTATTTTCTTTCTTTTCTTTTTAGCAAAATATTTTTCACTTATTTTTCTTTTGATGTTCAGGAGTTTTAATGCCTTTTTAACACTTAGGAGTCTCGGTTTCAATATGAATAAACTGCAGCAAAAATTTCACACAAAACAAGAGGTGTTCACATGCATTTTGTAGTTAGTGCTTCACTATTTTGTATTGTTTTTAGGTCAAATTTTTAAGCACTCATTCTTTTGTTTTTCTCATGCAATTAGGACACTCACACCTCTGTTTTGTCTCTGTTTTAAGGTCCAAAAAATTTCAATAAGTTTCAGCCACACAACATACTCAAGGAAGACCTAAGAGGAATTAGTGTTTATGAATTTTTTTTGACAAAACTTTTAATATGACATAAAGGAAACCTAACTCTAGGAAATTTGCTAGAACTAATAGAAAATTAAGAACTCAATTATGTAAATCAAAAGCACATATAGTAAGGTTCAGATTTAATAAGAAAAGACACACAAATTCGGACTCAACAACTCAACACAAAAACTAGGTCAAAACAAGCTAGTCTAGGAATCAATGACATTCAAAGGACTACACATGACTCTAGACAAAACATATGATTCAAAAACAAAAACATACACTAAACAATATCAATGTCCAATCACGGACTCATGTTATAGGAATAGAGAAGACTCAAACAAAAATCAAAAGCACAAGTACAAGAACCTAAAGCACAAACCGAATTGATTCAAGGAATTAGGAACAAGCAAAAATCATGAATCAATTATTTCATATGTGACATAAGGATCCATCAAAATATGTATTAGACTTAGATCCATTCAGCAAACACAATTTTAGACAAAATAAGGAAGGAACAACACGGATTCAATGAAGAAAAATTTAGAAGACATAACCTCAAGAGCAACCAGGCTCTGATACCAAAAATGATGGAACTAGGTGAGGAAGATTGGTGTTCCTCAACTCTTCCATGCTTAGGACCGAATTGCACTTGAGGTAGACACTTGAAGAATCTCTGAATCCTCCTTTGAAGAAGCTCCAATGGAGGTGAAGCCAAGAATGAGGTTCGGTTACTTCAAGCTTGAGGTAGAAGCTTGATGAACCAAGGCAAGGTTTGAAGGAACCTTGAAGGAAACCTTAGAGAGGAAATCTCCACGGTTTTATGACTCTTGAGTTGAGAGGAAAATCTGATTTCATTCTCAAAATATGTTCAAAAGTGAGTACAAGTGTAGGAAAAACAAATATATAGGGAATGGTAGCTTGTAGGAGAAGTTATCCCTAACCATGGTTCATTAAGAACCATGGTAGGATTAACTTAAACTCCTACGGTTTAGCTAGCTTCTAGGAGAAGCTAAACCTTGACCATGGTTCTTTTAGGAACCAAGGTAAGGTTAAGCTAACCTTGCTTGAGTTTTAGAAGCTTGCAAGACAAGCTTCAAACTCAAGCAAGAATGCTTGAAAAATTCGGCCAAGGAGAAGGAAGGAAGCTAGGCGGCCCATGGTTCAAATTGCTCCTTGATTTAATTTGAAATTCTTTGATTTGGTTTAGTTAGGTTCATCATATGATGATGAAACCTAGCTAAATCAAATCTATGAAAAATTAGGAGCAAAATGAGTCCAATATGTAAAATTTTGCCTAGGCCCAACTCTGGCCCAATTTCTAAGCACACTCCCTAGCTTTGCTAAATGTCACCCCCTTTATCCTACTGAAAAAATAAAGAATGAGTGTGTCAACTAGGGAGGTTAAATGGAGTTAAACTCTCCAAGTAACCTACCTTAAAATCAATATACAAACACTAGAAAAAGCTAGTAAAGTGCCTCACAAATACAAAGGCAAAAATAACTTATACACAAGACTATGTATAAACTGTACAATATAAACAAATAGAACTAAGGCTTTCTCTTCATGATAGAGCATTCCAAGTGAAGATTATCTTGGGCCTGACAAGCCCATTAGTCTTCTCTAGATCCAGCTCTTCCTGTATCCTCCTAGCCATAGCTCTGGTCACTGGGCCCTTGGCCCATGGTCTATCACTACAAAAGAGACTCCGATGCTAAAGTTAGTGTTTGTGGATGTATGGGTCTCGTATAAGTAATGTACGTACCTTAGTGTGAATTAGGGTTTTCCTGGGCCTTGGGCCTGAGATCGGTTATAATCTTTTTAGATAGTGGGCCTTGTCTTGGCCGATGTCGCGCGGCGCATGTTCGATGTCACTCTGCATTGTGATGCCGAGCTCGAGCTCGGCATAGCGATACGGATAGTACAGTTGGTATAAATAATAGTAACTTGCATCTTTAACTAAGATGTTTAGACTTTAAATTCTAACAGCAGATATAAAATAAATGGTGTTGAGAGAGGAATATCTAGGGATGGCAACGGGGCGGGTCGGGTACGGATTTTATGATACCCGTCCTCGTTCCTACGACACAAACCCATCCCCGTATCCGTATCCGTACCCGCCGGGTATGTGATTTTGATCCCCATCCCCGTCCTCGTCGGGTATCGGGTATACCCGTACCCGTACCCATAAAAATTATTTTATTTTATTTTTGCAAAAAATATATAATATTTTTAAATTATTTTTCTATTATATTAGAATTATAATTAGATTACTTCTTTATCTCATATTTTAATCAAGAAATTTCTTAATAATTATACAACTATAAATATTTCACATTATAATAAATAATTACACATAATAAAATATTAATTTTTTTTAATATAATTAAATCGGGTACGGGTACGGGACAGGTATGTATATACCCATACCCGGTTTAATTTATCGGGTTTTACCCGTACCCGGTCAAACTAGGTATTTTCCATCAAAATCGGGACGGGTTCGGGTATTACCCACGGGTACGGGTTTATTTGTCATCCCTAAAAATATCTACTTTGCGTACATTTATGGTTTCTAATTGAAATTAATCACTTGTGTGTTCACGGTCCTCAATAGAAATTAGTTACAACTTTTAATGATAAATATTTTATACTAATATCATGATTAACAAAAAAAAATATAAAAATAAAAAATATTTTACGGAGATTGGAACATATAATTTTACATATATGGTTTGAATCCTTCTTACGCTGAACCTAATAATTCATTGTCACATTCATTTCCTAAATTAAGAGAATTCCAAATAAATCTACAAATATTTTCAATAATTTTATTTAAATTTCTAAATTTAATCACTTTCTATTAATTTGCCTCTTAAATATATTTTAGTATTATCACTTAAATCACTTTTTTATTTTATTTTGAACTTATGTAATTAATAAAGTAAACTTTCCGAGAGTATTATTTTTTAATTGTAGAAACTAACGAGAGACAATAAATACTATATAATTATTTTCCTACAAAACATCAACATTGAGTAAAATGGAAAAAGAATGAACTACTAAGATCTAGTGGTCAGAAATTACAATAATATACACATAATTTTATATTCAAATCTGGTGTTAAAATTATAATTTCAATAGATAAAAAATGAGAAATAAATAAATAAATACATTGTATACAGGCTCCATAAGAAGTGTTTCTCGTATTCCACCAGGTACCACAACGCAACTATAGCCAGCAGCCAATGAGGAAATGAAGTTTTTCTTTGCCACTGAAGTATGACCCAACCATGTCCATATATGTCTCAAAAACGGTATGTAAGATGCCTATATACATGAAATGTGATGTTATGTCATCAGATGAAATTACAATTCAATCCTTATTAGGTTTTGTTCCGATCTCGTTATAGGTTAAGGAAGGAGGGTGTTTATATTAGACAAGCCCCCCAGTCGATCTTAAGGGACAAGAGTGACCCAGGTCTTCCTTCTAGTACCAATGTTCGGACCGTAAGTCAATTATCATCATTAGGGTCATTGCATTCGAAATATTATCCAATGGATTAAGGAAGAGGATATTTATAAACCACCCTTAACCCTAACTCCTAAGTAATGTGGGATTTTTTAGGCATATTGGAACAGATTTCATTCACTACATATGTAATATGTTCAGATACAAATTTTTAGAAAAATATTTTAGAGTTTTTCTGTTAAAAATATAATAATTTTAATATAGAAATTCTTGACAAAAAAAACTTAACACGTTATAGTATTAAGTAAAACCCTTACCGCGGTGCTAGCAAGAAATTTTGTTTTTGCAAGAGGCATGAAACCAGTGCCATCAGCAAGTGCAACAAGGCCAATTGGGCATACTGAATGTGGTTCATAACCAAAAACTGCATAGAGGACATGTTCTTGTTACTATCAATGATTTGATACCAAGATGATACAAACAACCAAAGACTAAAGAGGAATAATCATCATGGGTTATTTTCCCATAAATATATCATAATATATATATTTTTTATTTAATACATCATTTGATTCATAAGCTTTTTATGATTTTCTTAGTTAGATCACTAAACTAATAATAAAATTTATATAGTTAAATATTTCATCTTTTTATATTTTGTATAATTTAACCCTTGAAATTAGAAACTTATTTATAATCTATAAAATTTTACAAAATGTACTTACACGAATCAGGTTGGATCCTTAACTCGGATAAGTTGTCTTCCTTGTTCTGGTCCAGCCGAGATCGTATGAGGTCGGTTGTTGGGGTGAGTCACCTCTTTCTGGTCTCCTTGCTCGAGCGTCTTGGATGTACCTACAAAAAGGACTCCGACGATCAAGTTAGTTTTCCACGTTTGTCCATTCTCATACTTATCCCTTACCTGGGTTGTGCAGTTTTCCAATATAACTGCTGTAGCGGTTGCCCGAGATGAGTTAACTATAGTTAGGTTAGTCATTATTGTCACGTGTTGTATATTTGATGTTGTTTATGTATCGAGGTATCAGCCTTATTGACCTCCTAGTTTAAGTCAGCTTATGTGTAGTCTATGATCTCGGTGTGATCTCGGTCCTACATCGGGGGTGGTACATAAGCCCCCCAAGCTCTGAGCTATGCAAGAGCAAAAGAGGTTAAGAACGAATGGAATTGTCCGAGATCAAAATATGAGGTGTCATATCTCGAGAAATAAAGACGCATGAGAGGTGACATGAGGAGTCACAGTGTTTGAGTAATGACAGCTGGTCATACAAGGGGTCATGTCTCTTCAGCGTACACATGGTAGTAGTAATGATGTTTCATTAAGGGGCATCAAATACGAAACGACAGGCGCGTTGGGATGTGTGAAAAATAAAGAGAACGTTTGAGTTTTAGAGAGATGCAAAGGCGGGCATTTAAATGGTGGTTCTGCATATGTTCAGACATTTGTATTCGTTCAAAGAGTCATGAAAAGGTGAAGCGTGGAAGTGTGAAAGGAGCGTCAGCGTTGGTGGGGTGTTTGTATTTCCAGGTATTCATTTAGCCTCGCTGTTGTGCATTTTAAATTCCTTCTACCTTCTATGCGTAGCTTATAAGTTTAGATTGATGAACAAGGGTAAGATGAAAGGTGGCAGAGGGAAAAATAAGATGACAGAGGTGGAGGAGACAAAGGTTCGAAAGAGAGGAGGAAATAATCGTAAAGATTCACATCCCAAAATCGTGGTATCTGGGTATGAATGGGTGAGGGGTGATGTTGGGAAATATAGTAGCAGATTTGGGGATTTAATGGGAGTGAGTGTTCTGGAGCATCATCTAAAGTTTTGCTTGCCTCCCATGCTAGAGCGAATCGTAATAGAGCCTTGCTCCTCTGAGGAGCGTTTGTATTTTGACGAGTCAAAAGTGTCACCTGGTATATATATGTATAAGTGTGTCTTTAAGGATTTAGGGATTCTAATTCCCTTTACACCGTTTGAATGTGAGTTCTTGAAAAAAGTTAACATAGCACCAAGTCAAATGCACCCAAATAGTTGGGGTTTTGTGCGTGCATTTCAAATTCTATGTTCAGTATTAGGAATGGAAGTGAGTTTGGGAAGATTTATGCACTTTTATCAAGTAAAATTAGGGGAGACTCCTTTTGGTTGGGTTTTGTTAAGTGGAAGTTCGAAAGAGGGAGGACTTTTCCAGATATTTGCACAATCATATAAAAATTTTAAAGAAGAATTTGTCAAAATTCGGTCTGTGTGTAATGATCCAAGTTTAGACTGTGTATTTTTCTTGGATGGAGAGCCGAGATTCCCCTTTTACTAGCAATCTCAGCCTGTTAAATTTATCGGCTCGGAAGGGTTGGAACTAACTCCAGCCGAGTTGGAAGATATAGAAAAATTACAAAAGCTACCTCGGCCTTTAGAAAGCAAGTCGGTTCTAGGGCTTGCTGGATCAAAGAATCCTCAAGAGGATCTAGAACGTAAGTGATAATTGTAAAATTGATAATGATTAAATATGTCTAAAATTGATTGTTATATAATATTGTAATGGTTGATGTGATGTAGGTATCATGGGAAGAAGTAGATGGCGTGAGTTGAAGGGGAAATTTAACATAGAAGAAATCCCGGATGCAGCTGTTCCTACGCAAAAAGTGAAGAAGCAAAAGATAGAGGGTGAAAACCTTCACAATAAGGAACATAAGACTGCCGACCATGCTGGTAATTCGAGTATGCCGAGGAAGGAAGTTGTGAAAGAAACTACAAAATCGGAGGGTGATACTAACCGAAAACAAGTGGAGAAAAATCCTGTTATTGATCTGGAAAGAGAAGATACTAGCCAGAAGCAAGTGGAGAAAAATCCTGCTAGTGATTTGAAAAAAGAAAAGGTATATTTCTTATCATTACTAAGCAATATTATGTAATTATGTTGACTACTCTGATTTCAAATTTGTCTTTGTGAAGCCGGCAAATACACAAGTTCCTGAATCGTCAGAACATTTGGTGTCGAATTTCGAAGCATCAATTGCTCAACTCGGCTTTAACTCGCCGACTTCACAAGGGAGGTCGTCGCAATCTGGGCCAAACAACCGTCCGAGATCATTACATCAAAGATATGATACGGAGCATCCTCTGGCTAGGTTGGATCACGTAAGTATGTCACCCGACGTGATTTCCTTTTGGAATGCCAAGTTGAATGCAGGAGCATTTTATAAGGAGGATCCAGCCTATATCGCTGATAAGGCTTTAATTGAAAAGGTTGGGCCTGTTCAAGGTTTGGATTTCGTGCAAGTATTCCTACAAAGATCTATCACTGTGGTAGATCATTGGAAGAAAAAGTGGGATAAAAATGTTGCACTGATGTCCAAACTGAGGACTAAGAATGCCCAAATTGGGTCATTAAATGCTGAGGTTGGTGATTTAAAGAAAAAATTGGAAGAAAGTTCAAAGGCATTTGAGATTTTTGTGAGATCAAACAAGTCATATGTGGCTAAGGTGGAGGACCTTTTGAAGAAGGTGAGTTTGTTAGAAAAAGAAAAAGAAGTTCAAGCAGAGACTGTGAAGATGCTGGAAAAGAAAACAAAGGACTATGAGGGGAATATGCAAAGCTTGAAAGGCAAGATGGTGGAGCTTTACAAGAAAAATAAAGCCTGTCAAGAAGTTATCGCTGCTAATGTGAGGAAGATTGGAGAAATAGAAAATGAGAACAAGAAGTTGAAGAAAGAGATGGAGGCTATTGAGTATCAAGTAGTCGTAGAGCACAAGAGGGGGTTTTCTAAAGCCTTACGACAAGTGAAATGCATTGCCCCAAACATTGATTTGACAGAAGTTCACATCAACAAAGATGTCTTTAAGGGGAAATTGATTAACGAAGATGACATCTCTGATGATATGAGCAGTGAAGAGAACAATGTATAATTGTATTTTTTTACAGAATAGTAGTATGGTTTGTACTTAGGATTCATATTTGTTGTTGCCTTCATAGGCTAAAAGTTTGACAATTTTTATAATGTTCTGAATGTTTTCATGAAGGTTTTAATTAATTATGGTGTTATGCTTAAAGTTAGCACATAGGCATTTGAATGAAACTGGTTCTATTTTGATAGGATGAAATCGGCTCAAACTTGGCCGTGTTACGTTGCAAATAATAAAATCGACTCAAGCTTGGTCGTATTATGAATGAAAAAATAAATTTTGCTCAAACTTGGCTAAATTATTGCTCAAACTTGGCTAGATTATTGCTCAAACTTAGCTAAATTATTGCTCAAACTTGGCTAAATTATTGCTCAAACTTGGCTAAATTATCGCTCAAACTTGGCTAAATTATTGCTCAAACTTGGCTAAATTAAACTTGGCTAAATTATTGCTCAAACTTGGCTTAATTATAAATGATAAGTTCGACTCACTCTTGGCCGATGTATTATTACGAGATGGTAGCAACTCAAACTTGGCCTAGTACCTTACGCAAATGATGATGTCGGCTCAACTTGGCCGAGTGTCTAGTGACGTAGATTTTGTGATAATTAATTAAAGCATAGGAAAGTAAACTAAAAATAAGAGAAGAGAATATGAGAAGAGAGTATGTATGATATAGAATTATAGACCAATTACATCTCTTCGATTTGCCTCAAGCATGCCTCGTTAAAACCTCTTCAGCCAAAACCCTTTTTTTTTTTATTTGGGAAAAAGACTGAAGTAGGAAAAAGAGTACAATACCTGGATTTACATGTATTTAACTGAAATAAAACTTCAAATGAGTGGCATTCCTAGTTCTGGGAAGAACTTTGCCGTTGAGCTCTGTCAGTCTATACGCTCCATTTTGTAAGCATTCTAAGATGCAAAAGGGACCTTCCTAATTAGCTGCAAATTTTCCTGCTGATGTATCTTTCCTAGCATCACCTGTAGCTCTCCAGATGAGATCTCCCTCGTGGAAACATCTCGGTTTGAGATTGGAATTATATCGTCTCGAAGCTCGGAGCTTACATGCTTCCTCTTGCACTCTAGCATATTCCCTTGTCTCCTCAATTAGGTCGAGGTCTATGTTCAATTGTGCCTCATTTTGAGATTCATCAAACATTAATCTTCTGTGACTTGGTTCGCCCACTTCAACTGGTATCATGGCATCAGAGCCGTAGGTTAACTTGTAAGGGGTTTCCTGAGTAGTAGTCTGTGGTGTGCAATGATATGCCCACAGGACACTTGGTAATTCTTCAACCCACGCCCCTTTGGAAGATCCTAACCTTTTCTTAAGCTCTCGCAAGATTACTTTATTGGCTGCTTCAACTTGGCCGTTTGTCTGTGGATGTTCCACCGAGGTGACTTTGTGCTTGATTCCGAGTTGTTCCAAAAAAATTTCAAAATTCTTGTCTATAAATTGCTTTCCATTGTCGGTGGTAATTGCTCGGGGTAGGCCATACCTACAAATGATTTTCTTCCACGTGAATCGTCGTACATTGGCGGCGGTGATTTTCGCTAAAGGTTCAGCTTCAATCCACTTTGTGAAATAGTCAATGCCTACAATTAGAAACTTCAATTGACCCTTGGCGACTGGGAAAGGGCCGAGTATATCCATTCCACACCACGCAAAAGGCCATGCTGATTGCATAGAATGGAGTGTTGTCATAGGTAGCTGGTGTAAGTTACCAAATTCCTGACAAGCTTTACATTTTTGTACATATGCTTTGCAATCTGATCTCATGGTTGGCCAATAATATCCAGCTCGGATTACTCGTGCAACCATGGATCGAGCTCCAGAATGCATACCACATATACCACGATGGATCTCGTTCATCACATACTCGGCTTGGTCTAAATCAAGACATCTTAAAAGGGGTACTGAGAATCCCTTTTTGAACAATTCACCAGCTTCAATTGTGAAATGACAAGATTTGAGTTTGATTTTTGAGGCTTCAACTTTATCTTCCGGTAAAGTACCGCTTGTAAGATATTGCCAAATGTTTGACATCCATCTTGGTTGACCGAGGTTGTTGGCTGACAGTGCTTCAGAATCATAGCTAGGTGTACTAATTGTATCTTGGATAATTGTTTTGTGTTGTCCTGGATATTTTGTATTGGCGAGTTTTGACAGTAGATCAGCTCTAACATTTTGGGCCCTTGGGATATGTTCGATCTGGAAGTTGTAAAAGGAAGAAGTCAAATGAGATACTATGAGGTTATACTTTTGGAGTTGTGGTTCTTTTGTTTGATAACTTCCTCCGACTTGCTCTGTGATCAACTTGGAATCACTACAACATCGAAGCTTTTTGACGCCGACATCTCTGGCCAATCTTAAACCTACAAGCAAAGCCTCATATTCGGCTTGGTTATTAGTAGCTTGGAAATCAAGTTTGATTGCAAGTTCAAGCATCATTTCATTAGGACCCTCGAGAATAATACCTGCACCACTACCTTTTGTATTGGATGATCCATCAACATGTAAAATCCAGGATTATTCTTCCGTAGGAGTGCTGGGTGTAAGCTCGGCAATGAAATCAGCAAGACATTGGGCTTTTAGCACTCCTCGACTTTCATATTTGATTCCATATTCGGATAGCTCGATCGACCAAGCTGTCATCCGACCTGCGAGATCAGGCTTTCAAAGTATCTGCTTGATGGGATAATCAGTTTTGACTACAATTTGATGACTTTGAAAATAGGGCCGAAGTCGCCGAGCTGAAGTTACAAGTGCGAGGACCAATTTCTCAATGGTTTTATACCTCTTCTCCGTGTCTTGTAAAACACGGCTAATAAAGTAAATGGGAATTTACTTTTTACCATCATTCTGCATAAGTGCTGCACTGATTGCATTGTCGGCCACGGCGAGGTATAGCAAGAGATCGGCATGACTCTGAGGTTTAGTCAGGATGGGAGGTACAGATAAAAATATTTTGAAATCTGCAAAATGCTTGTTCACATCGGTCATCCAAATGAAAATTCTTTGGTTTTTTTAGCAGGTTAAAAATGAGTTTGGCCTTTTCTGCCATCTTGGGAATGAACCGAGAGAGAGAAGCGAGTCTGCCTTCCAATCTTTGTACCTCTTTGTGATTTTGGGGACTTCTCATATTAATCAATGCCTGAAATTTGTCTAGATTTGCTTTTATCCCCCGGCAAGTAATCATAAATCCTAAAAACTTCCCACCTTGGACTCCAAAAACACATTTTTCAGGGTTTAATCTCATGTTATACTTTCTGACTTGTTGGAGGACTTCTTCAAGATCTCGGATGTGATCATTGGCTGATTTCATTTTGATGACCATGTCATCAACATAAACCTCAAGATTACGACCGATCTGTTCCGCGAAGACCTTGTCCATTAACCTTTGGTATGTTGCTCCCACATTTTTGAGTTCAAATGGCATGACATGATAACAGTAATTGTCTTGTTCTGTGATAAATGCAGTGTACTCTTCATCTGGGGGGTACATTAAAATCTGATTATAGCCGGAGTAAGCATCTAAGAAACTAAGCATAGCATAACCAGAAGCTCCATCAACCAATCTGTCAATACTAGGTAAGGGGTATGCATCTTTCGGACAAGCTTTGTTTAAATCTGTATAGTCAACACACATACGCCACTTACCATTGGACTTTTTAACCATCACGACATTGGCTAACCAAGTGGTATACTTAATTTCTTTGATGAACCCTGCGCTGAATAGTTTTTTAGTTTCAACTTTAACAGCTTCTCTTCTTTTACCACCAATCTTTCTTTGCTTTTGGGACACTGGCTTCGCTCCCCTGTAGATAGCTAACTTGTGGCAAATCAAGTTGGGGTTTATCCCTGGCATATCTGCACTACTCCATGCAAAGAGATAAGCATTTTCAGTAAGAATTGACATGATTTTACCTCGGAGATCATTTTCTATGTGTTTTCCAATTTTGGTGCACTATCCTGGCTTCTTACCAATCTGGAATTCAATTAGCTCGTCAACAGGGCTAGGTCGGTGGTCATGCATGTCAACTTGAGGATCCAGGTTAGCCATTTCCCTTGTACCGATGGGCGATAACAGCAGAAGTTGACTTCTCGGGTTGAAGATTGGTAGGTGCAATCTTCAGGCTCTCAGCATAACATCTCCTTGCTACTTGCTGATTAGCTTTGACAGTTATTATATGTCCGTCTATGCCCGGGAATTTCATAGTCAAATGGGGCGTTGACACAATTGCTCCTAACTGGTTTAATGTTGGTCTCCCAATAAGAATATTGTAGGAGGTGATGGCATCAACCAAGTACTTCGCCAATACTCTCCTTGAATTTTGAGTTGTACCAAAAGAGGTTAATAATTCAATGAAACCACGAGTATGAACTCGCTCACCTGCGAACCCAACGAGAGGCTCGGAATATGGTTGGATCATATTATGAGGGATGTCAAGCTTCAAGAAAGTGGGCCAATACAGCACGTCGGCAGAGCTACCTTGGTCAATCAATGTTTTCTGAACTTCCCAGTTAGCCACCTCGACCGAGATGACCATGTGATCGTCTTGGTTTAGGCTTATGCCTTCATAATCATCGTCGGTGAAGATGATGGGAGGAGTTGATGGATTCGGTTTGGAGTCCTCGTTGTCGTAACCATTGATGTTGTGGACGTTTCGTAGATGTCTCTTTCTGGCGGAGTTGGAGCTTCCTCCTCCAGCGAAGCCCCCCACAATGGTATTGATGACCCCACGCAAGTTATTCTCGGTAGAGGATTTGTCTCCGTGCTGTGGATCGACACTGTTTGCGCTGGATTTGTTTTCTTCATGCGTGGGTGCTTGTTGATAGTTACCTTGCTCAGATCGGCCTTGGTAACCTTGGTATCGTCCTTGATATCGGTTTGAATATGGACCTCATCCTTTGCCGCGTCCCCGTAAACCCCCGCGGGAAGCTTGACCACGTTGGACATATTGTCCAAGGTGACCGGCTTGAATCAGTTCTTCGATTTTGTCTTTGAGGCTCCAACATTCTTCCGTTGTGTGTCCATGATTTATGTGATATCGACAATGTTTTCTCTTGTCGGCATTGGCCGAGTTGTATGCCAAGGGAGGTAAGGAGATCAGATCTGGATGATTAGCTTCCTCTAAAATGTTAACTCGAGGAGCGTTAAGGGGTGTGTAAAAATCATACCTGGGACCTCGTGCTTGACGAGGTCTCTTGGATCTTTGATCGAAGTGATTCTTGTTCTTCTCCTTACTACTGGACTCGCCTTTGACAGCAAGACCATCTCGGATATTATTACGAAATTCAGCATGTTCTTCCATTTGGATGTATCAGGCAGCGCGTGCTCTCAGTTCATCCATGCTGGTTGGTTGGTGTCGGCAAAGACTGTCAACAAAAGGTCCAGGTTTGAGTTCCATCAGCATGGAATGGAGGGCGACTTCAGGATTGAGGTTTCGGATTTTGATGGAAACGTTGGCAAATCGTTCCATAAAATGCAGGAGGGATTCATCATCTTGTTGTCGCAGGTTAGCCAACGCTACTGAGGTGATATGACGAGGTCTACTAGTGGCATATTGGGCAGAGAAAAGACAAACCAAAGTATCAAAATTATCTACTAATCTGAGTGGTAGTTGTGTGTACCAACTAAGGGCAGCCCCTTTGAGTGAAGTTGGGAATACCCAGCACATGATGGCATCATCATTCGTATAAAGGTTGATTTGGGTAACATATGCATCAATGTGCTCATCGGGATCAGTGGTTCCATCGTATCTATCAATGTTTAACGGTTTCCAAGTAGGTGGGAGAGGAACTTCCATTATTCCATCAACGAATAGGTTTCGTCGAGTGGAATGTGGATCATACTCAGGACGACTGATGTGAGTATGTGCAGATCAATGAGTTCGAGTGGGTTTTGGTGGGTATGTAGGATCGGGAGAAGACTGATGTTCTTCTATAGTAGGTGGAACATGGCTAGCATGATGAGTGTATGGCGGTGGTTGATTTTGCTGCCATTGTGCTCGGAATGCGGCCTGTTCGGCACGTAACTGTTGTAAATCGGCTTCATGCTGTTTACGCAGATTTTCCATCGTTGCCGCATGTTGTCGTTGCATCAGTTCTATCTGTTCAAGTAACCGTCGTAGGGCCGGATTATCTTCCATGTTCGGTGTGCTTGAACGTGGTATACTCGTTGCTCTGTTGGTCTGACTTCGGGTTGAAACCATACGGGTGAAGGAGGAAAAGTTTTACCAGGCCCTCCTTCTAGCGCCAAATGTACTTACACGAATCAGATTGGATCCTTAACTCGGATAAGTCGTCTTCCTTGTTCTGGTCCAGCCGAGATCGTATGAGGTCGGTTGCTGGGGTGAGTCTCCTCTTTCTGGTCTCCTTGCTCGAGCATCTTGGATGTACCTGCAAAAAGGACTCCAACGATCAAGTTAGTTTTCCACGTTTGTCCATTCTCATACTTATCCCTTACTTGGGTTGTGCAGTTTTCCGATATAACTGCTGTAGCGGTTGCCCGAGATGAGTTAATTATAGTTAGGTTAGTCATTATTGTCACGTGTTGTATATTTGATGTTGTTTATGTATCGAGGTATCAGCCTTATTGACCTCCTAGTTTAAGTCAGCTTATGTGTGTAGTCAATATATTGCATTATGATCTCGGTGTGATCTCGGTCCTACATCGGGGGTGGTACACAAAGTATTTTTTTTATGCATATGAACAGTAACACGAAATATAACAATCTAATATGATTATTCAAGTATGTGATATTAAAAATATTTTATAAAATTTCATAAATTATAAATATTTTTTAAAAAATAAATTACTAAAGTATAAAAAGAAGAAGGAATCATTTATAAATGTGTTTAATTTATGAATCTAATTAAAAACTTCTAGAAAAAATTAGGACTGGTATGCATTAAACTTATTTTTTTTTTAATTAGACAAAACGGACGAAATTATTTAATGCAGGACATGTAGAGTGTTCAATGTTTGGAAAATTATATTTAACAAATTGAGGTAATTGATGTAGCTAAATGAATTGATTTAAATTCTAAAGTTGAAGTGGTCCACATATTGCATTAAACTCATTAATGTGCCTAATGGAAGAGCTAGGACAGATGAGGTACACGGCAAAATATTTGAGTCTGATTTGTACTTTGATTATTTTCACTAAGAAGCAAATCTATTTTTAAATTCTACTAGTAATTAATTTGCTTCTGATTTCCATTTGTTAAAATTGAGATATAGTAATAATTAAATTCAAAAATCAAAGGAATTTTTTTTAATGAGAACAATTAACCATAACGTGAGAAAAGGAAATATGGTCTCAATATTCTAATGACCCCTTTCTTAGAGTGCAAATTCAGAAGAAAAATCATCCAACAAATGGAAAAGGACTATATCAAATCCTATAAAAGCAGGGTAAACAATCTTTTTGCTTTATCTAGTGACATGGCAAGAGTGTATGTATATTCTTAAGATGAGAAGGGGGTAAAAGGAGTTTAAATTTATATGAAATAAAATATAAGCACGAAAAACAAATGCTAAAATAAAAAACTTGTCTTTTTTGGGCTTTTGTTTTGAAAATATTTTTCTTTTTTGCATTTTAAATATTTTATAAAAATGATTTTTAAAATTTTTTTTAAGAACAATATTTTTTTTTTGTTTTCAAAATAAAAAAATTATAACATCTTTAAGATTTTCTAAATATTTTTAAATTTAAGTTTTCACTGTTTATGTTCTTTCAGTTTTTACTCTCTAAAAATTATAAGAGTTTAACTTTGATGTAAAAAAAATCTTTTTTACTGTCAACAAAAATAAAAAATAAAAAAATATTTTTTTTAAGATAATTATTACAAGGACGGGCAAACTTATTTTACATGTGATTGAATGAATGAAATTTGCTTAAATTTATTTTTGGACTAGTAGTGGTATTGGTTTCTGAATCGAATGGGACAGGATCTGAATTAGTTTTTAAAATATTACTCAATGTATATTTAAATTAAATTCAAACAAAAACACCATTCAATATGCTCAAAATTTAAGGATTGATGCAAACCATATGCTTGATTGGGACGAAAGGCTTCTACTTCTTCTATGTGAAGAGTTATAGGAAAATAGGAACAAATATGTCTGCATATGTATCTGAAATATAGTCAAAATGAAATAGTGAAATGAATATTGCGGATTTTATTAAAAATAAGTGAAAGAAAAGAAAAGGGCAAAAATACTTTGACAATTTTCTGCCAAACATGCTCTTCTCGTCCACAGGAATCATCACTAACACCAAGAGCAAACCAAACACCCTATCATGAAAATTTTAAAATCCATTTAACATAAGGAACAAAATTAATGTTAGGTGTTGAGATAAGAAGAAAAGGGAAGACCAACAAGAGTGCTTTAGAGAGAGGAAGAAAGAAAGTGGCGAAGAATATCAACGCAAGGTTGAAATGAATTGTTCCAAGATACAACGCCAATGCAAGAACCATCTTCAGCATATTGCATGATTCAGAGAATTTTTCTGCTCCATTCAACACTTTCTCCATGCTTACTACTAATGTTGTTGGTTGATATGTAATTTCAATTTATGAAGCACCTTTTATAGTTAAGGGGATAAAAAGTTATTGAAAAAAATGAGATAAGAAAAATAACATTGTTATGAAAAGAAAGATAAAGATAGAGAGAACAAACAAGATAATATGAGATAGAGAAAATGATTGTATTATTTCTGTATGGGTACAAGCACTCGACCACCTGATAGCCGACACCCAATCGGCCATCGAATAGTCGAACCTAGTAGCCAACAGCCGATCGGCTACCGAGTAGTCAAAGTCCCAAGTAAAGTACACCATGGACTCAAGAATTGTCCCTAATCAAGAATTAAGGATTAATCACACTGATAAGCCGATTAGGGACGTATTACCTAATACGGTAATCCTGTTGCAGGGCCCAGGGAAATCAGGGCCCGTTAATGTTAATATAAATAGCTAATGTCACGAGGTAACGTCACTGTTCATTAATTACTATCGATATTTGTGCTTGTCCTGACTTGAGCGTCGGAGTGCCATTTGCAGGTACCCTCCCTCTCACTGGAATATTCGCTTGGAGCTCTCATTCGGCCTTCGGAGTACGAGAAGTTTACTAGTGTACCCTTCAGACAGGTACAATTTCTAAGAGAGAATTAACCTATTTATAAGTACATATAATATTTGAATAATTACACAAAAAAAGTAAATAATACATAATTGAAATAAATGGTAATAATCTATATTAAATATTGATTCATTAATTGAACTACCAATTATTATTCATAACCTTCCTTGTTGAATGTCAATATGTCTCATTAAAATCTTACTAGAAAAAACTCCGTGGGATAAAAACCTAGGGAAGAAGAAAAGATTACATCATTCTTTAATATGATATCATATAGAGCCTCATTAAAAACCTTGTCAAGAAAATCCAATGGGACAAAATCATGACGAAGGGAAAAAGAGTGCAGAATGTCTCCCCCTAATACAAATGATCATCGCTAGGACAAAAAAGACCAATCTTGTGTACCAATTGCTCAAATTATTGTACTTGACAGTGACTTTGTAAAGTGATATTTTCATACATAAGGAAACTTGTTGAATAATTATAGCGACACTCATTTGATGATTACAAGTCAAAAAGAACTTAAGAAAAAATATTTTGTTCCATCTCCTTTAGTGCATTATTCTTTCAACCAAGTAATAGATGTAACAATCTCTCGTGTATGACTATATACCACATGTAAACAAATACCTAGTTTGCGATTTATCATTACGAGGATTTGACCAAAAAACTTCCTCTAGGATAATGGAAAATATTATTAACTTCGTTCCAACAATTTTATATAAGTGAATAACTATATCTTGCAAGTAAAATGATAATAAATTATATATCAAAATACATTAGTACTTGTATAATACAAAGATATGGTACTTCAGGACTAAGTAACACTTTATCCTTTTTCTTGATAATAAAAGGATCTTTGTCTACATCTAAAGACCTTGAAATCATTGGAGTGCAGAACAAATATAATTTTTTCATATAAATCTTTTTAAACACCTTTTTCAAATAAAGTTATTGATGCACAAAAAACTCTACAATCACTAGTGGAAAATTAGCATATTACGTCACCCCTTTTACGTCAGAAATACTTAAATCTGACGTAAAAAAAATGCGGTGGCATTTTTGTAATTTTTGCGAACTTTTTTACGTCGGACCCTACCAGGTCCGACGTAAAAAAGGATGCAAATTTGAATAAGAGAGCGCGAGGCACACCGCGCGCATTCACTCTTCCTCACTTTTCATTTTTTTCTCTCTAAACCCTCTCCCTCTCCTTTGTTACTGAATCGTTTTTTTTTGTCTTTTGCAGAGGGATGAATCTTTTGTTACTCGTTTGCACATTGTTGCTGCTCCTCAGGTATGAATTAAGGTTTCCTTAACACTTTTCTACTTCGCATTGCTACTCTGACTATCTGTTTTATTTGATTTTTTGGTTGTTCTATTTGTATAGGTAGTGGGCGTTTTCTTTTGGGTTGTTATACGAAGCTGAATGGCTTGTTCTGGAAGCAGAACGGCCCGTTCTGCTGGCATTTTTATGTTTTTTTATGTTTTTTTTTTATTTTTTTCCTACTTTTTTACGTCGGATGTCGTAATGTCTGACGTAGAAAGCTAAAACTGACCGACGTAGTACACCTCTTTTGTACTAGTGAATTTAAATATTCAAATTGGAATGATAAGCAGAACTTTGTTCCTTCAACATCCTTCATTGCAATCTTATCTTTATGAAATCTATAACTTTTTGAATCTCCGCAAGAATTCCAAAATGTTTATGTCATCTACAAAAATATAACAATAAACTCAATTTCATATATTTTAACAAAAATACATGAAAAATGATCATATCATGTCTATATCATTCTTTGCACATATCACATCACTCATATTGTTCTAGTCCATAGTACGACTTACATAATTTGATTGAGTAATTTTCTCAAGAACTTGCACCAATATTTTGGAAATGTTAAAATCCTTTGAAGAATATCACATAAATCTCAACATCAAGTGATCCATAAAATTGGGTTGTAATATTCATTAAATGAGTATTTCATATACAACTTGATTGATCAAGTATTGAAAAATACTTACATCCACTAAAGGTGAACGTTTCTTAAAAATTCATGTTAGATCTTTGTGAAAATCATTGATTTTCAAGACCTATTTTGTATCTCATTATTTCACCATTCTCATTTCATTTTTGCATAAAAACATTATATATCCAACTAATTTCACATCTTCATGTGTATGAATTACAAATCCAAAGTCCAACTAACTTTACATCTTTAGGTGTACGAACTACGTGTCCAAAAACATTTCAATTTGATAAACGAGTTTAATTTTGTCTCAATTGAGTTTTTCTATACTTTTGGTCAATCATTTTTTTTTCTAAAATCTTTAATAGACTTTGTTTCTTGATCCTTGTTACTATTTATCACATAGTGCTAAATTATATGCAAATACATCGTCAACATTGATTTCATTTTGGTTCCATTATATTTCCATTCATGACATAATTTGAGATCTCTTTGTTTTCACAAATTTTAGGTACCTGAGTTCTTTTGGAACTTATTATGTCAGAAATTTTTTTTAGATTTTCTATATTCTTGATTTGACCATCTTGATTTTTAGCTCCTTTCCTAAATAAAAAATTTCTTATATTTGGAATCAATAAGTCTACCATGCTTCATGCGTATTTGAGACTTTTTATAATATTGTCCAATAGGGGCATCACTTTTGTTAGAGCCTTAACAGTTGGTATATGATTTAACCACTCTTTTGGTTAAACTTTTGTAAATCAATTATCTTTTGAATTTCTAACTCACATTGTTTTGTATGGGGATCAAGATGAGATAACGATAATTCATTTCAACTAATATCCTTTTTGCAATTATTTACTCTCTCCCCCTAATATTGGAACATATACAACACACCTAAAGATTCTTAAATGAAAAATATTGGGTTGTTCACCAAAAATCAACTATAAAGGAGAGAATTTGTGATAACTTGTTTTTTTGATGTAAATTAATATTACAGCATGCAAGATCGTAAGTCCCTAAGTTGACATCGAAAGTTTTGATCTCATGAATAATGGTATTACAATCAATTTTAAACATTTCATGAATGATTCTACAAGTTCATTTTGTGTATGAACATGTGCTACTGGATGTTCAATATCAATTCCAATGAGTATACAATACTCATTAAGAGCATGAGATGTGATTTCACCAGCATTATCAAGACCAATTTTCTTAATTGGATAGTCAAAAAAATTAGTTCTTAATCTAATTAGCTGAGCTAATAATCTCACAAACGTTTGGTTTCGAGTTGATAATAAATAAAAATGTGGCCATCTTAATGCATCAATTAAAACCATAAATTATTTAAATGGTTCACATGGAAGGTGTATTAGTCCACAAATATAATCTTGTATCTGTTCTAAAAACAAGATATATTCATTCCCAATTTTTACTGGTGATGGTTTAATTATTAACTTCCCTTGGAATAAGCGATACATGAGAAAATATTTAATTGAAGAATCTCTTGACTCTTCAATAAGTGTTTGCATGAATTTTTAATTATTTTTTTGCATCATGATAGACGCAAGGTAAACCAATCGATCATGCCAAACCTCAAATTTATTTTGATTTGTAAACACCTAGTTTACAATAATATATGTTTCAACTATATTAATATACATGCAATATAGATCATAGGAGAAAGCGAGTAATTTTTCCAATACTTCCTTTTTACTCAAGTGAAGTTTCATGATATAAAGATATTCTATATTTCCTTCATTGTTTGTTTAAATATGGTACCCATTTAAACGAATATCCTTGAAACTTAATAAATTTTAATAAGACTTAAAAAAATATAATGCATGTTTAATATGCAACTTTGTTCCTCCCAATAACAATATATTAGGAGAGCCTTCAATTATATTTTGTAGTACCATATAACATTAATTTATCATACTATTGAATATGAGAAGACAATAATTAATACATTGTTACATTCACTTTGGGGAACCAAATAATGTTAGTTGAAATGGTCTCATACATAAAAAAGAATCTCAATATTTTTGTTTTAGTCTTCAAGAGACAATAAACCAACTTAAGATATTTCTTAATCCTTTTTTTAATATTGTTAATTATAGGGAAAAATAGATGTATGAAAAATATAGTATATTTTTCAAATTGAGAAACCATTGTAAAAATGAAATTTTCGTTATGTATCTTCAGACATCAATTTAATCCCAAGATCTACACTAATTTTTATACCATATCGACACACATAATATAAAAATAAATGTCTCTTACAAAAAAATATATATTTAAAAGACATATCTCAGTATCACTTTATTTTATCATTTTAGGAAATGAATGATATAAAAAAATAAAAAATATTAAAATTAACTACTAGTAATCATATAACACAATTATATATTCTTTTGAAAAAACAATCATAACTTGTTTATGTCTTTCTTTTTCTTAAAAAAAATAAGTGAATCTTTCTCATTATAATGTTAAAAATATTATTTAATAAAAATATATTTATATCATTATTAGGCTGACTTTAACGGAAAAAAATAATGCTAAAAATTAGGAAAATTATTCTCCTAATAAATGTAGTATCGAAAAAATTAAGAAAATAAAATTTGATCATATTTTCATTAAATTCTATTATTTTTATAATTGAATAATTTTGAGTAATGATTTTCATCAATTTAAATAATAGATGCATAACATTATGAAAATAAATAATATCAATTCTATCAATAGAATTTAAAACCAAACCCTTTATGATTTAATAGCACAACATGGAGATTCAATTACTGTCAATTATTTCAACCAATTTGATTAGGAATAATATCAAATTACAAAAATAGGGGTCTCATAGCCCTTTCAAGACATCACACATGGACCTAAAAAGATTTAGGGATTGTTTGACCATCCACAATTTTTATAATTGTCTCAAATATCATTTAATATAACAACTATGACCTTGACAAATTTATTCCACTTCTGGTGCTACTCTTATTCATATCGAAGGATCAAACATAATATTTATATCATATTTTTTTCTTTATCTATTCTTTTCTTTTTCACATTTTGAAAGAAAAAAATATTCACTTCAGGTGAAAATTATTTTCTTTTCACTTTTTATATTATTTTCTCACTTGTGATGAGAAAAAAATTACTTTTTTTTTTCATTGTTGTACAGTTTTTTCACTTCTGTTGAGGAAAAATATTCTTAAAATTTCATTTGACCATTGCAAAAATGTTCTTATAATTCTATTTTCATGATAGTCTTCAAGACCAATTGTATTTAAATAAATTTCACAATCATTTGAACAATACAAATATTCTATGAAATAAATAATGTGAAGAATATGATTAAAGATAGAATATGATTAGAAATAAAATATCTAACATTGAAATATGAATTTAAAAAATATGAATTTTTTCGATAAATTTCTTCACAACTTTGTCTTGTATGTTGCAACACCAATGGGAAAAAAAACTATTGTGTTTATTTTAATGAAGAAAGACTATCGTACTGATAACGTGTTATAGAAAAAGATAAAGATAGAAAGAACAAACAAGATAATGAGATAAAAAAAAAGGATCTAACTGAGGTATTATTTCTAAGAGAGAATTAACTTATTTATAAATACATATATGGTACTTGAACAATTGCGCTATAAGAAATAATATAATAGAAATATATATGATAATAATTAAATATTAACATTCACTTATTGAACCACCAATTATTATTCATAACAAATATTTATTTAATAAATAGGTTTTGCTAAATTAATCGTTTGGTCCATGTTTTATTTCATTAATTTAATTTATTCGCTTTCTTTTATTGATCATCTTTCACGATTTTGACATTTTTAATAAATTTTAACTATTAAAAGAGAATTAAAATGAATGTGTTAAATAATTTATTACTAATACTCCTCTTATTAAAAAGTTGTTTGATCTCTTAAATTTTAAAAATAATGCAAGCAGTCCTTATCATAAATTTTAGGCTAACATCATTAAATTGTTTTTGTCAAATGTGGCAATACGTGCCATTTTTTTTTTCTTGTAAGAGTTAATACCATTACTTTCAATTGGAAAATAACTGCATTAATTTTAAAAATTAAGAGATTAAATTAAATATTTTAATAATAAAGGATGAAATTAAACCATTTAAATAAAAAGAGTGACCAAAACAATAATTTGGACAATAATTATTTTACCTACTCCTTGAAAATAACTTTCAATATAGACCATGATTCACAATCCTCTTTGCCCGTTGTTTATGTAAAAGTGTGGGTAACACTACTAAAAATATTTTTATTATTGGTTAAAGATTATTAAAAATTATAAAATTACAAAAAAATACATTAAAAATAATTGTCTAAGTGTGTGTGGGTGAGGAGTTTTAAGGGAATAATTCATTGAATTTTAATTTTTTTTTTAATGTTTTGAAGTGTAATGTATTGTTTAGATGATGAATTTATAAATTTAAAATTTAAGTATTTATGTGAAATTCTTTAAAATAATAGAATTTCAAGTTATCTAAAAAATAGTAAAAATTTAAAAATTTTCACACTTTTTTTTGTTTGCACTTATCTCACTTTTATATATATATATATATATATTCTTTCTATCATTTTTTTTACTATTTTGAAAATCGGATCAAATTGATTGGTGCATATATTTTTTTTTATAGAGAAATTGGTCCATATATTCTTTCTATCATTTTTTCACTGTTTTGAAAAATCGGATCAAACCGATTGATCCAATGTTAATGTTAAAATTTAGTATGAACCAATCCTAATTTTTTTAAAAAAAATTTAATTTTGAAATATTATATTTAGTTTAAAATTTAATTTAATTTATTCTAGATTTAAACTTGATATTGTTAATGGACATTGAATGTTAATAACTTATATTATATTATATTTAGTTTAAAATTTGAACTTAAATATTAAAAATTATATTTAGTTTAGACTTTTTATGTATACACCGAATGTTATTAACTTTTAAAGACTTATCTAGACTTATATTTAGTTTGAACTTAATATTATTTTGTGTTAATAATAATTATTATTTGTTGAGATGAGATGAATTGCATTATGCATTGTTTTTCCTATGTTAAAAGTTGAATAAAAATCAGAGGGGAAAGAGTTGTTTTTAAGTTAAAAGATTTTGTTGTGTAGATTCAAGTTGTGGTTCTTTTAGAATTCAAAATTGAAAATCATTTAATGAGTGTTGACTCCTAAATGAGAAAGTTGTTTTTGAAAAGTTGTCCTCTCTAGGATTTTTAAGTTGAAAATGGTATGAGGCTAAGCTAAGTCATATATTCTTGACATAAATGACCAACAAGTAAGGTATAGAGTTGGGGGCCAAAACTCATTATCGAATGCTAGAAAAGTGCGCAATATTTGGAGGGTAGGTTGTAACGACCCACCATAGTTCCTATACTATGTGAAATCACTCTACCTGATAGTTTAACTAAGAGAGAGATTATTTACTAGATAACAATATAAACATGCATCTGAAAAATAAAATAAAACCACGTTTATATGAATAATTATAAATATGATGTTTATACAGTCATCCAAAAAGAATAATACTCTATTAGTGCCGATCAAGCACATCCTACCAGTTACTGAAACGGTAACTGGGACAAAACATCCAACGCCTCGGCAATAGTTGCACCAACTTCAACCTAACCCTGATCTACTCTCATACACAGTATGATCATCACAATCCATCCACATGGAAATAGAAGGGTAAGCTAGAGTGAAAATGAAGAAACATATAAGCATAAGAATAAACATCTATGCTACACCATCATCAAATTCATCAATCATTTCCATAGACTCAAACAATGCACTCTATCATACAACCATCATGCAATAAATGCAACTCATGAAAGATAGCAAATGCATATATATCAATCATCTAATGCGTTGTCACGCATACACCTAAGAGATCTCCCTAACAACAGAGCAATATAAATGACATCTCATCCTACCGAAACCACCCCGACCACTTTTATGCCCGAAGCGCCCTACTGGGTTAACAACCAATCGGGATATCAAATCCACCCAAGTGTTTACTCGGATAGTGTCATTTACACAATTAGAAGTTCGGTTCTACCGTCAGGTATAGCACAACTAGGTACAGGCTGGTCACGACCTTGGCATGCATTACCAAGTCACTTATGGAGTTCCCCCACCGACTATCCGCAAGGAACCATGCACCTTCCCCAGTACATGGTTAAGGGAATAATCCTCGACCGCATACCCACTCCAACACTAGCTAAGGACTTAGAAGAGACTCATCCAACCCAGTGGCCTATCCAAGCACCACTCTCACCCAAAATTAGTGGCTCCTAAGCACCACTCTCAGGCATATCGGTGGCCTCTCTAAGCACTACTTTCATGCATCTCAGTAACCTATCCAAGCACCACTTAAGAGACTCTATGTGAGCTTTTCAAGTTCAAAAATATTTTCCCTCTCTTTAGTCCTGAGCTAGACAAATGTCAAAAGGCACCACATGTAAACAATTCATCATACATCATTCATGGTCAATCCACCGTCATGATCAATATCATCCACATAGGAACATACATATATATGTCAATTCATGTTTTAAAACATTCATATATATATATCTAAGCATACATATCAATCATACATCACTACCCATCATATACCATACACATATGAACCAACATTAAACACCAACACATGCGAAAACATTATAACTCAACCACAACAACAAAAGACAATTCACACCCGTCGACGTAGCTTAGCTCAGCTCGCGCCTGGCCTAAGCTCAACCTAAGAACTCTAGTACTCTTCTACGCCCAACGTCAGAATACCATGCCGAACATCAATCTGGAAGAGACTACTTTAAAGAATTACACCCAGTGCAATTCATTTGCGCTCAGCCTCACAAAGTCAGAGACTTCTAGAGCTTCCACGCCTGCCATAATTATTCTTATGCCTAATGCCATATCATTAAGATTCCACTCATGATACTACTTAATATCACGCCTGACATGACTTCATCCACGCCCGACATAGTTCATACAAAGAATCCAATTCACATTTACGCCTAGCGAGACTAACCTCGCACCTGGTGTGAATGAAAAATGGCTATCCCTGATGAATACATGCTCGACACCATGAACACACACTCGATGCATATTCAACCAGCATCGTTCCAAACTCATAAATTCGCCCAAAACCTACAAACTCAAGTAATCTAACAACATACAAACCATCCAAGACAACAACCAAACTCCATACAATCCAAAAACACACTTAGATTCAACAGGCACTTACCTGATGCATCAAAATCACCAAAACCCCATTTTGCCCGAAACCTTAAAAATGAGAAAAATCTCTCAATTCAACGGTTAAATCCCCAAAATCACGCACCAATTGAACTTCTAAACTCACATGCAACCAAAAAAACTACATTCTAGCTTCCTTTAACTGAATCCAGCTCAAAAAAACTAAGAAGAGGAAGAAGGAGAAGAAAATCCCAGCGATTGACCCAACAACTTAAGTCTCCAAAATCTTAGCTTTCTAGCCTAAATTTCAAGAAATGAAAAAAGGAATTAGTGATCTAGAGAAGAAGAATAATTAAACAGAGAAATTTGGGAGAGAAAGGATCTCACTAACCTAGAGCCCTTCTCTCTAAAGCTTCTCTCTAGAACTTTCTTTGAGAATGAGCTTATAAGGCTCTATTCTTAGAGAAAGCCTTATATACCCTTCTCTCTAGCATCCACTAAACTCTAACAGTTAACTTACCACGTTACATAGTTGACTGACAATCTCATTTAAGGCTTGGTTAATGCATGTCAATGTCATAGTTGAATCACACCCAAGTTGTTTTATTCCTAAGGGTAGTACTAAGCTTTCCTAGTTTAAGTTACAACCTTTGAGAAGCCATCCTAAGTTGTTTATGGCTATTATGCCAACTTGGTTTGTTATGTCCTAATGATGAAATGTGACTGTATTGTAGGTTTCGTAGGTTCTATAACACCCCAAACTTTTTAAAAATAATAAAATATATTTTTAATTAATTAAATGTGTTTTAGAAAGAAACATAAAATATTTTAAATAATTAAGTGTGAGTTTTTATTTAATTATTAAGGTTTGTCAAAATATATGTTTATGATATGAGTTATTTGTAAAAGTTTATTATATTTAATTTAATTTAATTTTATTTATTTATTAAGAAAAAGGTATTTTTATTTTAAAAAGGAAGATCATTAGAATATTAATTAGTTTTAAGTTTCTCTTCTCACCCAATGCTTCTTTTATCTAAAACCTAAGGCCTACAATGGGAGAATGCAAAGGCCTCTAGAGTGCACCCAAAAATTCCTATTCATTATCAAGCCCTTATCGAGATAATGGAAGAATGAGAAGTCTTGCTTCGGGTGTGAGTTTATATATTGGGTAGTGAGATTGACCCCAATCTCTTGTTTATTTATGTATGTTATGAGAGAGAAATTCCAATTCAAATTTATAAACTATGAATTTGTATTCCATAGTCTTCTTATGTGCACTATATGTGACGTTTGATGTTGTTCCTACATAGTTTTGCGTCAAACATAACCTTAGCCATGCCAAGCATAAGTGCTATAAAAACGGTTCTATCCTCTCTAACTCTGTGTCAAGCATGAAAAACACCACATCGAGCATGATAATGTCCTAATTAAATCTTGTTATATGTATATTAATCGTAATCTTGGATGTTATCTTTCCAATCCCATTGGAATCATTAAAAAAAAAGGTCCAAAACTCAAATTATGATTTAAGTTGAAACGTTATCATTTTATTTTTCATTGTTTTTAAATAATAAATGGTAGAATCAACTCTTGAGTTCAACATAAGAATTATAGATAATTGTATAATTTTTATAACAAAATTGAGATCAACTTGATGTCGTAAGTATAACTCCATATATCACATTTATACCCCACAATGTTGTAAGAGCTTGAGATAAGAAGAAACAGTTTGGGAGTTGTAATGGTGTGTTGCTTTACCCCTCTAAGTGTTTAATCTTATAATTTTTTTGAGAAACTTATATCAATGGTTAAGAAAGAGAAAGAATGAGAGGGGATATTTGTGAATGAGTTATGATGAAGTTACAAAACTATGTTTAAGAGACCTTGTGCGTGAGACTTTGTGTTTGTATGTAATATTGTGAGATGTTCTTACATGATGTGTGCATTATATGAAATGTTTATGTGTGGGATGGGGTATTCATAGGTGATAGAAGATGATTGTACTTGATGTGATATGAGATGTTTATCTGTGCTATGATTTGAGATGTTTCTACTTGTGCGTTATTAAGGCAAATATGTATAGGAGTTTTGTGATAGATATGTGATAATATTGTCAAATCACTATAAAAATTACTAGATTTTTTCTAATGATTTGTAATATACGAAACAACCTAGGTTATTTTTCTTGAAGACATAAGCTAATAGAATCTGAACTTTTCACGTATTTGTTAGTAAGGGGATTTTTGGAGAGCGAACAATAATTGAACAATTAAGAATGTAAAATAGAAAATTCAATTGAAAATGTATTGATTCAAGATTTCAATCTTTATGGTAAAATTTTCATGGTTTGAATTATAATCCAAATTCAATCAACCTAAATCAACACGAGAATAATTAAAATAAAGATATAAATATAGATCTATTAAATTTCATAAAAATGTGAAACATAATTGCGATCTCACAATTTTTGATAAATTCAAGAATAGTGAATGATTGATTTGGGCAATTTAGATTACTTTATGTTTAGATTTAAAATTAATCTTCAAATATGATCTGAATCTATTAAAATGAAATTCATAATCATGAAGAATAAAAAATTGATCTAGAACAAAGAAGAAAACGAAGAGAATTTGTATAATAAAAATAGATTGGAAACTCAAATTTTACCACAACTCATGGAATCTCAAATCTATTGAAAGAATTATCCACGCATCTCCATCGAGTTGCTACAATCAATTGTGTAGAAAATGTAGAGGGAAAGTTCTAAGAGAGAGAGAAAGAGCAGAATTTAGACAAACTTGTAGAGAAAATAACTCTAAAATCTATATAAAAAAATGAGTATAAAGTGTATATAACAAGTCTTACAACATCTATTAGTATATCGATAGTAATTAGAATATTTACGAGCCTTAGTCCACTAATAAACTAATTAACAAGATTAGACTACTAATATAATAAGTTCCTAAAGTAAACCTAAAATGAAGTGTAGAGGTGTAATATTGAGGCACATTTTTGGACCTTGAATGTTCAAACTGGGTAAAACTTCCAATAGAGGTTGTAGATTTTTGTCTTAGCTTTTCAAGGACACCAAGAATGTCTGATTATGAGTTTGGGAGATCTAGATATGGCCTGTCCAAGACAATATGTGAAAGTGGACAGAAATTATGAAAATTAATTAGAATTGAAACCAAAATAGTCCCCTAAAATAGATGTCAACCAATTCATCAATTTAAGACACTTCTAAATGTTAAATAATCTCAATATAATGTACTAAAACATGTATTAATTATGCACTATCAATATCTGATGTGAATGACATGAGTATGTGATGAGTAATGGGTGTGAAATTATGTTTGTAAGACATTGAGATATAAGATTTTTCTACTTGATGTATGTCACTACAAGAAAAACTGTTATTATCTATGCAATATTACCTACGAAATTTTTTCTGTAGATAACTAAAAGTTATCTACGAGATATTACCTACGAAATTTTTTCCGTAGATAATGTTTAGTTATCTACGAAATATTATCTACGGAATTTTTTCCGTAGATAACCCACGAAAGTTGTTATCTCTAGAAAATTCCATAAGTAACATTACCTAAGGAATTTTCTGTAGATAACCTACGAAAGGTGTTATCTATGGAATTTTCCATAAGTAACATTACCTACGGAATTTTCCGTAGATAACCCACCAAAAATAATAATAATAATAATAACAACAATAACAATAATAATAATAATAACAATAACAATAATAATAATAATAATAATAACAATAACAATATTAATAATAACAATAACAATAACAATAACAATAATAATAAAAATAATAATAATAATAATAACAATAATAATAATAATGATAACAATAACAATAACAATAACAATAACAATAACAATAATAATAATAATAATAATAACAACAATAACAATAACAACAACAACAACAACAACAATAATAATAATAATAGTATAAGTATGAGATTATATAGTTGAGGATGACTTAAATAAATTAATTTGTATTACTTATACTGTTAAGTCAGACGAAGCGCATCTGCAATCCCACCAATGTTTTGAATATGAAAAATATAATACATATTGTTATTACTAACATGTGCATTAGTGATCCAGTCGGATAACGAAAAGTCCAAACAGTGGAATATGTTCAAGCATAATCTGGCTTGACAAAACATTAGACGATAGAAAGGCCAACATTAAGACTAAGGTTGATTTAGGCTAAAATCAAGATACAAAGTCTATCAGTACAAGCCTGAGGCATCAGACGCAAAATTGGCCAAGACATCGACATAAATTGACCATCAGAAAGAACCAATATAGACTAGAAGACGAAGTTATCACTTTCATACTCAGACGAAAAGGGTAGTCAAGATCAGTCGTAGTATCTTGTAACCGGACGATGTCAAGAATATTGAAGCACGTCTGAAGTCTACTAATCACATTGAAAGAAATTATACAAGAAACAGAAGAGAACATCAACGTGAAAAAAAAAATGGGCAAACACGCATTCACAAGTCAAAGCTGAGTGTATCAGAGAAAAGACATCTACTTTTCAGAAAAAGACAACACCGCAACAGCTAAACTGATGAGAAAAGTACAAATATACCTAGATCATGATTGAAGTTAGAAATCAAAGAAATCAACTACACAGAGATACTCCACGAATACAAGCAAACATTTAATGCAAGATCAAATGCATTAAATGAGAATATCTGCATGAGCATGATCAAAGCCTCCATCTGCAACGTCAAAAGGTACGTTCCAACGGATAAATAAAAATTCAAACAATGGGCATATTTATCAAAAGTATATAAGTATCAAGACCAAGAAGAAGGAGATATAGGACAGAGAAGCAAAAAAAAAAACGTGTAATACATATCTCAAGAAGAATCAACTTTGTTTGTTTTTTTTTTCCTGAATGTAAAAATTAAGATAACTTATCTTAGTGAGTGTTGCCAATAGTTCATCCTCTTTACGAGAGTAACCAAACACTTAGACACTTATCTCTGAAAAACTAAGGTTACGCACCTTAGTGAGTGTAGAAGTTACCCTATCCTCTCTGTGAGAGTTATACACACACTCAAAACCTACAACTGCTGTAATGCCTGAAGAGGCTGGTAGAAAGAATACTTGTGAACCAGAAGTGGTTAAAAATAGTAGCGTTGGTGAGTGAAGCCAACGGGCTAGGAGTGGTCAAGAGTACTTGGAGAAACAGAAGTGGTTAAGAATACTAGCGTCTAGTTGACGAGCCAGAAGTGGCTGAGAATACTTGTAATCCTTTGTGATTAGTGGAACCCTTCTGTGGAAGGAAATTGGACATAACTCAGATTGAGTGAACCAGTATAACTATTTGTGCATTCCTTTTTAGTATTACTTACATTGCTCTTGTTATATTTCGTTTTTCAACAAAGCTTTGGACGAAAACATACTTGATCTTGTTAAAACTGCTTTACTAGATGATAACGTTTTCTAGACGGAAAACTAGTTTACTTAATCTCTTACGTTGAAAATCAGTTTTGCTGAAAAAAAAATCATTAGATAGAAAAATCTGCTTAAGTTTTCCAACCAAGAGTATTCTTGCAAAATAACTCTAAAATTTTCCTTTGAATCCGAACACACACATTCAACCCCCCCTTCTGTGTGTATTTTCGCTAACCTCAATTGGTATCAAAGCTTTGTTGAGATTGGGGGAGCCTGAGATTGATAAGATCCTCTGAAGATTGTTGAGTTTTGATGATAACAAATGTGTGGAACATGCTGGCCAAGGACATCAACAACTTAGAAGTCAAAAACAAAGTCAAAGAAACTGTTATGTAATAGGAGTAGTTTTAGATTGGTTTTTTGAGCTTATCTATCTTATGTGTATGCTTTGTGCATAAGCTAAATCTATATCTAATTTGATTAGGGAGTGTATAATGATGAGTTTAAAAGGTTAAGAAGTTATTTTGAAACTTAAAACAAAGTTTTGAAAACTAATTCAAAATAATCGATTATCATTAAATATAATCGATTATTCCAGTAACAGGCAAAAAGGGATGCCTTGCTGCAATAATCGATTATTTGTGAAATAATCGATTATCCCAGAAATGACTCTATGGAATAGTCGATTATCCAACAAAATAATCGATTAAATTGTTCTTGGTTGATTTCCAGAAATTATGAAGAACAAAATAATCGATTATTCTTTAAAATAATTGATTATCTGGTTCTGAAACTTTTATAAATAGTTTGAACATTTTGAAACTTCAGAACAGAGTTAGAATTGAGAATCAAAATTAGAAAAACGTGTTTGTGAAGTGTTTTTGACATTCTTGGGAGTTTTATTTGTGAAACCAAGAAGGAAAAACATTTTTGAAAAGCTTTGAGAAAAGATCATCATCATCACATTCTTGAAAGGGAAGAGATTAAGATTTGCTTCTGAATTCCAGGTGAATTTGTTCCTTAATTCTTTGTGAATACTTGTGAATCTTGAGTAGGTTTCTCAAGTGGTAGGGAATTCTTGTAGTGGGTTTCTACAAGGGGTGCTTTCTTGAGGTCAAGAAAGTGGTTATCCTGAATGTAGGAGTATATGCATGTGTGGTGTGCTTGTAAACCTACTTCATTAAGATAGTGAAACAAATCTTGATCATGTTATGATTGAGGACTGGATGTAGGTCACATGTGGAGTGACTGAACCAGGATAAAAGACTTGTGCAATCTTCTCTTACTCTTATCTTTTACTTTGTGTAATATCTTGATTGTACATTAAAGAAGATTGTTCTTGATTAACATGTGTGCATGATTAACATTGGTTTGAACTGAATCAAAGCATTACATATTGGTATTAACTTTGAATCTCATTATTGGTTAATCAAGAAAGCATATAGGATTCATTCTTCGTTAACAAGTCTTTAAGAAACTTCTTTGAAAATTCATTTTTAGAAAAGTTTAATTGAAATAAAGATCCTAAATACTCTAAAAAATTTTAAAGTGTCATAGAATCCAATTCACCCCCTCTTGGATTGAGCCATTCTTTTCTAACAAGCTTGACCCCTTGGGTTGAGCATCTAGCACTGCAAGGAAAACGATCATGGAAAACGAAGGACAAGACGTAAACCGACCACCTCTCTTCAAAGGAGCAAAATATGACTACTGGAAGCAAAGAATGATTGCATTCTTTGATGCATGTCATATAAACATGTGGGAAGTCGTTGAGCAAGGAAACTACATACCCCTAGATCAAGTCGGCTACAAGAAACCCAGAGCATAATGGACTGAAGAAGCAAACATCTATCTCATGACAAATGCAGACTCATCATCAGAATCAGATAATGAGGAAGTAACTGAATCTGACCTAAAAATTCTTGAGCATGCATACAATCATCTTCTATCAAATTTAGCAAAGATTTCTACAGCATATAAAGAACAAAAGAAAAGAATTATGGAATTAATTGAATAAAACCGTCTACTGAAAAATGAAAATACAAAAATTCTTTCAACTTCTGAAGAAGTAATCAAATTAACCAAAGAAAATGATTTATTAAAATCTGATTTGTCAAAATTCACACTGGGAACTAAAAATCTTAAGCATCTTCTAAAGCACTCCAGGAGCGGGAAAGATAGAACAGGATTAGGATTTGTTGAATATGAGTTCGAAATCAAGACAAAAACTTATGCATCTTCCTTGTATGGAAAGAATGGACATTTTACATCCGAATGCAGTCACATGCATAAGAAGAGGGATTCCAAGACCTCTAGTAATAACAATCATGGACCCAAATCCATTTGGGTACCAAAAACTGAAATAGTGCTTGTTGCAGATCTGTTCAACAAAAACAAAAAGTGCCAGTCATGGTACCTAGACAGTGGCTGCTCGTGACACATGACAGGCAGAAGGTCTATGTTCCTAGACCTCAAGTCCAAGAAAGGAGGGCAAGTCACATTTGGAGGAGGATAGAAAGGATATATCATGGGAATAGGTAAAATAGGTATAAACTCCTCTATTTCCATTGATAATGTTTTGTATGTTAAAGGATTAATGCATAATCTACTAAGCATAAGTCAATTGTGCGATAACGGTTATGAAGTATCCTTCAACAAAGATAAATGTACTGTTAGTCAACCTGATTCATCCATATTATTCACGGCTAACAGATGCAACAACTTGTACAAAATAATGCTTAATGAACTAGAAAATCAGAACATTGATTGTTTAGTTTCATATGAAAATCGACATGAATCTAGCACAATAAACTTGGTCATGCAAGTTAGAGATTAATCTCAAAATTGAAAAAGCATAACCTCATAAGAGGACTACCGAATCTTGTACATTAGACGAACGGTATATGTGAAGCATGTCAAAAGGGGAAACAAGTTAAAAGTTCATTTCAAAGCAATAATCATGTTTCAACTTCACAACCTCTTGAACTGCTCTACATAGATTTATTCGGTCCCACTAGAACAATATTTGTGAGTGGTAAAAGATATGGATTGGTCATTGTGGATGACTACACTAGATGGACATGGGTACTATTCATAACTCACAAGGATGAGTCTTTTAGGGTACTCCATGTATTCTATAAAAGAGTTCAAAATGAAAAAGGAATATCAATTGCATCTATCAGAAAAGATCATGGGGGGAATTTGACAATGAACAATTTCAAGAATTCTGTGAAGATAATGGAATAACACATAAATTTTCAACACCTAGAACTCCACAACAAAATGGGGTTGTAGAACGAAAGAATCGTTCTTTACAAGAAATGGCAAGAACCTTACTAAACAATTTCTTCACCCCTAAACATTTCTGGGTAGAAACAGTTAATACTTCCTGTTATATTCAAAATAGAATATATATTAGGCCCTTACTGAAAAAGACTCCTTATGAACTGTGGAAAGGAAGAACACCCAAGATATCATATTTTCATCCGTTTGGATGTAAATGTTTTATCCTAAATACCAAAGATAATTTAGGAAAATTTGACTCAAAAACCAACAAAGGTGTCCTACTTGGATAAGCTAAGAGGTCGAGAGCTTATAGAGTGTTCAACATCAAAACTAAAATTGTTGAGGAAGCTATTCACGTTAAATTTGATGAACACAGGTTTGATAAAGAAATATCATAGCTAGGCAATTTCTTTAAGAATATGCAGGTAAACAATGATCAGTCGAAAGAGCATGAGTTTGAAGAAATAACAACTCAATAAGATGAAAGAGAGGATAGAGAGCCAGTCAACCGCAACTAGCAGATGAAGGCTCATCATCCGCGAGAGCAAATCATTGGAGAGGCAAAGGATGCAGTAAAAACTAGAAGTTCGTTCAGAACGCAAGTATAAATTACTCTGCTATCTCAAATAGAGCTAAGAACCATAGACGAAGCATTATTAGACAAAAGCTGGGTTCAGGCCATGCAAGAGGAATTGATTCAATTCTAGAAGAATGATGTTTGGAAACTTGTTCCAATGCCTAAGGACAGGACAATCATAGGAACAAAATGGATATACAAAAAAAAATTGGACGAATCTGGAAACGTGGTAAGAAACAAAGGAAGGTTAGTCGCAAAAGGGTACTTTCAACAGGAAGGTATAGACTTTACTGAAACTTTTGCACCTGTTGGTCGAATAGAAGCCATTCAAATTTTACTTACTTTTGTTGCATGTACTAGTATGAAATTATATCAGATGGATGTTAAAAGTGCATTTTTAAACGGAACAATTTCAGAAGAAGTTTATGTATGTCAACCTCCTGGTTTTGAAAACGAATTACTATCATCTTATGTTTTCAAACTAAATAAAGCTTTATATGGATTAAAACAGGCACCACGTGCATGGTATGAAAAACTAAGCTCCTTTCTAATATATAATAACTTTATAAGAGGCAAGATTGACAGCACCCTATTTAGAAAAATAACCAAGGATGATTTCATAATAGTCCAAATCTATTTTGATGACATAATTTTTTGTGCCACTAATGAAAATATTTGCCAAGAATTTTCCAAGCTTATGCAGGATGAATTTGAGATGAGCATGATGGGAGAACTGAAGTTCTTCTTAGGACTTCAAATCGTCCAGTCAGACGAAGGTGTTAAAATTCATCAAGCAAAATACACTAAAAAATTGCTACAAAAGTTTAAGATGGACGATGCGAAATCAATGAAGACACCAATGCATCCCTCAAAAACTCTTGGTCTAGATGAAGAATCACCAGATTTGATAGCATAATGTACCGAGGAATGGCTGGTTCTCTCTTGTACCTAACAGTGTCGAGACCCGACATCATGTTCAGCGTCTGCGTTTGTGCTAGGTTCCAAATACGACCTAAGGAGGTACACTTGCAAGCAGTTAAAAGAATTTTAAAATATCTAAAAGGAACACCTAACCTAGGCATCAGCTTCTATAGAAGCCAAAACTTTTCTCTTCTAGGATATTGTGATGCAGATTATGCAAGAGACAAATTGGAGAGAAAGAGCACTAGCGGAGGATGCCATTTTCTTGGTCGCTGCTTAGTTTCATGGACTAGCAAGAGGAAAAGCACGATTGCCCTATCCACTTGTGAAGCTGAGTATGTTGCTGTAGGACAATGTCTCACGCAGCTACTATGGATCAAACATCAACTGGAAGACTACGACATTTACGAAAGTAGTATTCCTATACTCTGCAATAACACTGCTGCTATTAAAATTTCTAAAAATCATGTTTTGCATTCTAGGACTAAGCATATAGAGATTAAACATCACTTCATTAGAGATCAGTGCAAAAAGGAACATTTGAACTGATTTATGTTAAGACTGAAGAACAACTTGCTGATATCTTCACCAAACCCCTTCAAGAAGATAGATATGTTTGGCTGAGAGATAGGCTAGGAATGGAATTGGTAGATGATCACTAGAATGTCTATTTCACCCTCTATCTCTTTTTTCTGATTACAAAGGGGGAGAGAAAGAATACAAAATCTATCAAACTAAACCAATCATCAAGTAAGGGGGAGAGCTTTAACTTAGGGGGAGGAACCTCATGATACCTCATGATATTTTCTTTGTGTCTAATACAAAATTCCTGATGTGTATAAACATGTATGAACTTGATAGATTATATTTGTCATCATCAAAAAGGGGGAGATTGTTAAGTCAGACGAAGCGCATCCGCAATCCCACCAATGTTTTGAATATGACAAATATAATACATATTGTTATTACTAACATGTGCATTAGTGCTTCAGTCAGAGAACGAAAAGTCCAAACAGTGGAATATGTTCAAGCATAATCTAGCTTGACAAAACATTAGACGATAGAAAGGCCAGCATTATGACTAAGGTTGATTCAGGCTAAAATCAAGATACAAAGTCTATCAGCAGAAGCTTGAGGCATCAGATGCAAAATTGGCTAAGACATCGACATAAAGTGACCATAAGAAAGAACTAATATAGACTAGAAGATGAAGTTATCACTTCCATACTCAGACGAAAAGGGTAGTCAAGATCAGTCATAGTATCTTGTAACCAGACGATGTCAAGAATATTAAAACAAGTCTGAAGTCTACTAATCACAT
The DNA here is from genome assembly GCF_000230855.2 of Cajanus cajan. Lineage (NCBI taxonomy): Eukaryota > Viridiplantae > Streptophyta > Magnoliopsida > Fabales > Fabaceae > Cajanus > Cajanus cajan. The sequence continues at coordinate 44,168,241 of NC_138521.1, read as the reverse complement.
TGAAAGAAATTATACAAGAAACACAAGAGGACATCAACGTGAATAAAAAAAGGACAAACATGCATTCACAAGTCAAAGCTGAGTGCGTCAGAGAAAGGACATCTACTTTTCAGAAAAAGACAGCACTGCAATAGCTAAACTGATGAGGAAAGTACAAATATACCTAGATCATGATTGAAGTTAGAAATCAAAGAAATCAACTACACAGAGAGACTCCACAAATACAAGCAAACATTTAATGCAAGATCAAATGAATTAAATGAGAAGATCTGCATGAACATGATTGAAGCCTCCATCTACAACGTCAAAAAGTTATGCGCCAACGGACAAATAAAAATTTAAACAACGGGCAGATTTATCAAAAGTATATAAGTATCAAGGCCAAGAAGAAGGAGATATAGAAGAGAGAAGCAAAAAAAAAGCGTGTAATACATATCTCAAGAAGAATCAACTTTTTTTTTCTTTCTGAATATCTTTGTAAAAACTAAGATAGCTTATCTTAGTGAGTGTTGTCAATAGTTCATCCTCTCTACGAGAGTAACCAAACACTCAGACACTTATCTCTGAAAAACTAAGGTTACGCACCTTAGTGAGTGTAGAAATTACCCTATCCTCACTGTTAGAGTTATACACACACTCAAAACCTACAACTGCTGTAAAGCCTGAAGAGGCTGGTAGAAAGAATACTTGTGAACCAAAAGTGGTTAAGAATACTAACGTTTGTGAGTGAAGCCAATGGGCCAGGAGTGGTCAAGAGTACTTGGAGAACCAGAAGTGGTTAAGAATAATAGCGTCTAGTTGACGAGCCAGAAGTGGCTGAGAATACTTGTAATCTTTTGTGATTAGTGGAACTCTTCTGCAGAAGGCAACTGAACGTAGCTCAGATTGAGTGAACCAGTATAACTGTCTGTGCATTCTCCTCACTTTTCAGTATTACTTACTTTGCTCTTGTTTTATTTCATTTTTCAACAAAGCTTTGGACGAAAACATACTTGACCTTGTTAAAACTACTTTACTAGACAATAACGTTTTCCTGACAAAAAACTAGTTTACTTAATCTCTTACATTGAAAATCAGTTTTGCTGGAAAAAAAATCTTTAGATAGAAAAGTCTGCTTAAGTTTTCCAACCAAGAGTATTTTTGCAAAATAACTCTAAAATTTTCCTTCGAATCCGAACACATACATTCAACCCTCCCTTCTGTGTGTATTTCCACTAACCTCATACTGATAACATGCATTTGCTTTTCGATAGCTTATCTCATCAGAACTCCACAGTTAAGCGTGCTTGACTTTGAGTAATATAGGGATGGGTGACCTTTTGGGAAGTTTCCCAGAAAATGTGCAGTAAGGACAAAACACGTTGAAAAGTGAAGTGTCATGAAATAACATCATTGAGAGACCAAAGATGAGGATTGTTACATTAATAAATTTATTAAAATTAAAAAAAATTCCAAAATTTATCTATGGATAAAATCTGTAAATAACAACTTTCGTGGGTTATCTACGGAAAATTCCATAGATAACGTTCCGTAGATAACGTTATCTATGACCTTATTACCTATGGATTTTTTTCTGTAGAAAATCCGTAGATAATTGACAGTTACCTACAGATTTTCATTATTATCTACGAAAATTTCCGTAGGTAATGCTGATTTTTCTTGTAGTCTGTGATAAGAAATGTTTATGTATAATATGGGAAATTTATATGTGATAGGAGATGATAATATATGATATGAGAGTGACACAAAAATGATATATATGCATGATATTGACGAGATGATGATGTGTACACATGAGATTGATATGAAGATGATGTGTTAAGCAAATAATACGAGTATGAGTTGAATCCATGAGATGAAAGGATGTATAGAGTCTAGTATGAGTGAATACATCATGTGTATATGGTATTATGTTATTTTCTTTCATTATCTTACCCTTATTTTTCTATGTTGTTGGATTATGATGATCATGCTTAGTATGGGAGTAGGGCATGAATAGGTTGGAGGGCACACTTAGTGAATGGTCATGTTGGAGATCAACTTGCTTTGTTGAGTTCTTAGAATAAAGTAGTTGTATATATAAACGCTTGATTGGCACTAGGATTTCGTATATTTTAGTATTCTATACTAGATGTATATCGTGTATATATATATATGTGTGTGTGTGTGTGTGTGTGTGTGTACAATATTTTATTGTAACCCCATAAGGGCTTTATGTTTGCAAGTCTAAATTGGTAGGAATTGTTTTATGATTTATGCACCTTATACATATATCTATTGTATAACACCCTACGTTTTTGCAATTATATTAATAATATTTTTGTTATAAAATTTAAAGAGTTGAGGTTCTAGAGCATTTTAAGATTTAAATTATATTTTATATATTTGTTTTGATAAAGATTATATTTCAATATAATGTATTGTTATTATTATTATTGTTATTATTATTATTATTATAAAGTGATGGGAAGAAAGGTAACCAAAGTTAAGGTTGAGTAACTGTGGATGAGTTAGAGGGATATTAAGTTAGGTTTAATATGAAAAAGAGAGACGCGTTAGTCTCTACTCATGCTCTTATTTTTTATTTTACGCTCTAAAGAACTTGGAGGAAAGGAGATAGGAGGAGATAATTTTAGAGACTCACGTTCTTCGTTGTTTGTTGATAAAGGTAAAGGGGGAGTGAGAATTATCGCTCTAGAGCATGGGATAACTGATGGGTAGTAAGGTTGGCCACTAACCACTATATATTGTATACATTGTATGAAGAGGAAATACCAATTGTTTTCTCTTCTTGTTTGTTGTCCTTCCATGTGATTCTATTGCTCCTGAATTGCTATGATTTGTGATATATAGTTAATTTCATGCATTGTGCTTTTTTTTTGTATGAATTGAGTTGCCTATGGGTTCTTGTGTAAATTCTAAGAGTATGCATTGAAGGGTTATGCTATGAGTGGTTAATAAAATTGTATAATTATATGAAATTTGTGTCTTATGGTTTTGGTTCGCTATTCACAAACCATAATTCTGCAGGTTTGTGTTTCTGATATGGCATCGGGCACCATTTATGTCTCGTCGGGCGTTGTAGTGCCCGAAAGTAGGGTTCACCCCTATTTTGTTTGAGCCGGGTGTGAGGCATGCCCTATTGGGCATTATCAAGATTGTGAGACTTTGTGATACTCATGCTAGGCATAGGGTATGGCTCGTTGGGTGTGGGGACTCTAGGAGAGTCCCTATTGCTATCTCATTGGGTGTAATATGGGTCACGTCTGGAATAAGTCATCCTAAGAGCTATGAGTGCTCTCTAGACGAGTTGCATCCGGCATAGATGGATTTCCGTCGGGTGTTGATTGTATATAAAAGTTGCTTCCTTATGAGAACTAAGAGATGTGAGGAGTAATTTGAATGTTGATGAGTGTGAAATGAACATGTATGCTTGGTAAGCAAGAATTAGCATATGAAGTTCACAAAAATATGACACTAGAACATGTTAGATCTAATAACATGCATAGAATTCATATGATGAACACTTCTAAGTTTTCTATTATGTGCAGCCAACAATGCTTAACACACAAAAATGGAGAATATTGTTTAAAGATTCAAAAGAAAAAAGGCACACGATGGGAGTAATAAAATACAAGGACTAAACAAGACAACTAGACAAAACTACATGGATTACACAATTGAAAAAACCACATAGTCATACATTTTTCTTTTAGAATTCTTCAACCAAATATTTTTTAAGAGTTTTAAACAAGATATAAGCAAGCCTAAAATGTTAGAATGCAAGAACAAGATTAACCTAAAGGCACACAACAAGATTGATGCATGAATCAAAAACTACAAGACAAGGTGAATTGTTCTATAGATTTATATATGTGACACAAGAAAAATTCTAATGACACAAACACAAGACAATCAAGAACAACACACATTGACTGAATTAAAAGACACAAAAAGCTATGAAAAAAGATTACCAAGAAGACCTTGCTCTTGATACCAAATGATGGAAAACAACAAGGAGAGACTAGATTAGTGTAGTTCCTCCTCCAAGTTCCTTGAATAGATATTTTTCTTCTTAGTTTCCTCTTAGCTTCTTCAATGGCTTCCAAAGGTGTTAGAAGCCATCTTCAAACACATATGAAAGGTTAAGAGCCCCCTTGGTGATGCCACACTCATAGAGTGATAAGTCCCTCCAAATCTCACCACACTTAAGAGAGGATAAGAGAAATGGAACAATTTTCAAGGAGAGAAATAAGCTTTGAGAGAGGGAATTAGAGAAAATTCATCCAATTAATTCATGAGTATACTCAAAGTGATTTTTGGCCATTACAAGGACACCTATATATAATAGTTTGGTTGGCTTATGGTGCAAGCTAGACTAACCATGGTCAAGTGTAACCATGGTTAGCTATCTTGTACTTAAGCTAACCAACCCTAGTTAACTTTCTAGAAACTTATGGAGCAAGCTAAGCAAATCCTAGTTTAGAAGTAACCTAGGTTAGTTTAAGTTAACTCCAAGTACCTAGCCTAATCATGACAACTAGCTTACTAATGATTATTTTTACAAGTTTGTTGAGATGTCACTATATCAAAGTCATGTGACTTATTTAACAATTTGGATGGTCACTTTGACTATGTTTGGACGTCCAAACCACTTGCCTAAGCAAGTGGACGTCTAACCCTATGGTCTAGGAAAAAGTTTGGGCCATCTAAGCCCAAATAAGTCTAGGGCTTAAACTAGTTACACCTCTCCTAAACTACTAATTACACCCTTGAAAAATTATACAAGGACAAAAATTCCTATATTGCTTGACCCAAAATACATGGTCGAAAATATCCTATACAATGGGAGACTAAGTAACTAGGAGAACACATACTCTATACTCATGAATTACATTATCTTCTCTGGTAGCTTCCTCTAGCCTCCTTACCATAGACCTTGTCAAAGGTCCTATAGTCTTCATGGATGGTCCTCCATCAGCTAGTTTATTAAAGCAGTAAAAAAATTGATCGTAAGACTTATAGAGATGAACTTGCTATGTGTATTATCAAGCATATTCTTTCATATAATTATGATGAATTTGAAAAGATATAGGTGGTGAATAAAATGTTATAATCCTTATTTTAAACAATTGTAGAAACATTTTAATAGTTGATCACAATAAAGTGTTTTTAACTAAATAGGAAAAAGCTAAAGAATATGTTATCTACTATTCCAGGTATAACATGTGTGACTTTTGATGTATGGTCATTTGTAACTATCCAAGACTATATGATTGTGACTGACCGAGATCTCATATGTAACTAGTATATAATATCAATTAATAATATTATCTTTTTTCTTTAAAAAAATTTCTTTGTAAATAATATATTTATTTTTTAATGTATTTTTTTAATTAGGCCAATTTGGCCCTATAGCCCAACATTAGTCAGGTTGGAGAAATAAATGGCAGACTAAAAAAAATATAAGTTAGGTCAATCTAACCTAAAATAATATTTAGCTCTTATAGGTTAGATTTTGTTAAATCAGTCTATCCCATTTGACACTTCTAATTCTACCATGATACAGTCATTCGATGCTAGTGAATAATAATATGTTGATTTTTATAATTAATAATCGTGATAATCTAGATACAAAATAATTATACTTTTTATGGAATAATGTGATTTTGGGAACCCCATGTATTTCATATTGTATTAACATTGAATTAATTTAATAAAATAATTGTCATGATTGCATTTCTTTCTTTTCTATATTTTCTTCTCTAAAAAATATATACTTATTCCCTGTGTTTTATTTTATTTTTCTTTTATTTGCATAATAAATATGAAAGTAAACTCAAATTTAACACCATATGTTGCCACAATGAGTGAATTCATTTCTACCCATAATCGGGAGATAGGCCACCTTAATTATTCATTACCTTTTTAGGCAATGTATCCTTCACTATCACATCTTTTTTCTTTACAATAATCCCTTAGTGTTACTAACCATGTTTTTTATGATGATCCCAAAATATATTTTCTGTTTTTTTACAACATTTTGAGAGAGCATATATGAAAATAATATGAAATATGTGCATAAGCTCTCCAATATAAGTTTTTAAAAAAACTTTTATAAAAATAATTTATCTTTGTTTCCTCTTTGATTATCAAAAAAAGTTATATATAAGTGATTATAAAATAAGAATTTACTTCGTGATCGCAATGGAAGTTTTCGATAGTAATCTACCATACCAAATAGATATAATATTTTTCTTGATGTATTACATGAAAGGTAGGAAGATAAGTTACCAATTACGCAATAACTTGGATACAGAAAGAAAATAGAAGAAAAATACAAATCTTTTATTTGGAACCACATTGAAAGTAGCAAAATGAAAAAAAAAAATGTAAATATAAGGTTAAATCGTAATCTTGTCGGACAATATTTAAGTTTAGATTATCCTTGATATAATTCAAGTTAAGGCAGTAAACCATATTTAAGGGATAAAACTCCTACATTGCCTTCTTATTCATTTACAAAACTCCAATGCAAAACCTTCAAGAATCTAGGCTTTTGTCACCTTGGTCCAATAGGCTTTGGTCTTGTCAAATAATTTTCAACTCAAGGTTGGTATATCCAGCTTGAGCTTTGTGTCGATTGAAAAGATCTTGAAGTTCATCAACAAATTGGTTGTGTACTTTGGCAACCTGAAATCAAGTATAAAAAATTGAAGATAAAATGTTCAATTACAACTCACATTTGTTGATATCCTATGTTGAATTAATTAGTAAGGTTAGCTTAGAAACTAGGAAGGAAGGCTATACCTAATTTAAAAGCATACTTTCTATATAATATTCTTTGTCTGATATTCTAAATAGTGACAATATTTTGACAAACCTCAAACCAAGTAAACAAAATTGAAGATAAAACCTTTAATCAACCACAACTCACATTAGTTGAAATCCAAAAGTGAATTGGTAATGTTAACTTAGGAATTGGAAACTATAAAGGTTATTATATTGTAATTTTTTTAAGAGTGCTAACAACACATTCTAATTATTTTATCCTAACACAAATAGATAGTGTAATCTATATATTTAATTAATGAGATCCGCATAAATAATGTTACTAATAAGTTATTTTTGGAGAAGGGGTGTTTAAAATAACAATTACCCTAGATCCTATGACATGTTGCTCAGTTTGAATGTTATTTAAGTAAAAATATGAGAAGATATACTTATACTTACCTGGTCCATTGTTGGTTGTGGATTTTTCTCTACCTTTATTGGTCTACCCACAACAACATACAGAGGAATTTTGAATGGTATCGGAGATCTGAAGACAATAGTTGATCAACCTATGTTATTAACAAGTATTATTGACAAAAAATAAAATAAAATAACTAGTACTAACTGGTTTAAGTTTTATACACCACATTAGTAATTAAATATTATATTATAAAATCAATGTGTATTAAATGAGTAAATGAATATCTTCTATATGAAAGAAAAGTAGTTGATTTATTCATTCCTCGACAAAAATTTATTGCTAGTGGATTCTAGAGAGAGTAGGGATAAAAGCCAGTTGACATGAAAAAGAGATAGACACGAACCCATAAATTCCCCAAAAAAATAATGGCGTGATCTTCAAAATCCTCGCAAGATTTTGAATTAATTTCCCTGGAGCTTTCCACCACTTATAAGTGTCTGTCTACAGATATTGCACCAAAAAAAAAAGGAGAAGATGAATTTGTATATATGGGTGGTGAAGAAAATGAAGAACAATAATTAGTAAACTTCTAGTTGAGTTTGTTAGGAGAGAAGGTAATGTAGCTGTCATTCTCTTGCAAGAGTAGCTACTTGTAATACTAGGCCTACCATATTTTATTATATACCATATTTTATTTTACATTTTTAACAGTAATGCAATGAGTTAAACTCCTGAAAAATAATAATAATTAGCAAGATCTAAAAGGTGTGGAAAATATGATACACGTATAGGTTCATTTTAATTTTAATAGTTTAATAAACCTTTTAAATATATATATATATATATATATATATATATATATATATTCGATCTCTTATAAAATTAATAAATTTTGCTTTTAGTCTTTATAAAAATGTTTCTTTGACTTTCATTACTAAAAAGTTTAAAATTAATATTTTTGGTGCTTATTATTATGCAATGTAACACCCTATTTTTTCATTAAAAAAATTATATAGTTGTTTAATATACAATTTATTTTATTTACTTAAATAATTTGATTAATTAGACTTTTAAAATAAATAAAGTTGCTTTTATAATAGTAAATGGGATGCGGTAAGTTGGGTTGTGAGGGTATGTTGATGGTTTAAGTATTGGGTTTGGACTCTAGAAGACCAGTCTAATAGCTTAGCCAATTCAAATTATAAGTTTTAGGGGTTAGAGTAAACACTTCATATTTTCTGTTATCTTTTCTGATGCTTCAAAGAGAGTTGTATAGAGGAGAACCTTGAGGAGTAACATTTAGAGGTGTGAGATCACACATTTCATGTATAAGAATTATGGGTAGTGAGACAACCCCTAAGTTTCTTTAGGTTTCTATTGTATGAATATAGGGGTTGCGAACAACCTAAATTGCATGTTGAAAATATTTAATGCATATTGTTGATTTTTTTTATGGAATTACCGAATGATTTTGATGAATTGGATTTTCGTTGTTGCTTTGTGAGTGTAAGATTCTTGGGTGATGAATTTGGGGGTTTTAATTATGTGATTATTGTATATGCCTAAATTGAATCAATTCTTGTCAACAATAAATTTTATAGAAGTGTTAAAATGTGATTTAATTGTGAATATGTGGAGAAAAAAAATAAAGAGCTTAGAGGTGAAATTGGTGCTTTAGACAAAGTTTCAAACAAATTTGGGACTTTGTTTAGATAGCACAATCATTCTTAGTAAGAAGCATGCCCATGTTAGAATAAGCTTACCTGTGTTGAATTTATGCACGGTTATGCACCTTTTAAAAAATTGAATTAGTTTGTGTAGTCTTCATGAGAGTTCTAGATATAGATGTTAGCTAATTAATGGCTTTGGAATCACTAAAAAAGAATGTCTATAACTTAATATATGATCAAATCAGCAACTAAAGGTCAAGTTGTCAATGTACATTAGTAAAAAAAAACTTTACGATTTTGTAATGTTTAAGTATAGTAAATGGTAAAATCAACACTTGAGGTCAACATAGAGGTTTTAGATAATTATCTTAGATTTCTAATAAAACTAAGATCAACTAGATAACATATAGGTATAACTCTAGATATCATGTTTGTGGTACACAAGATCATAAAAGCTTATGATAGGAAAAAAGCATTTGTGAGTTATGGTGGTGAATGTTAAGAACAAAAAACAAGTTGAGAGAAACTTAGTGTAACACCCTGAATTTTCTTGTTGATTATTATTTATTAATTAAAGGGGTTTTATAGAGGTTTGTATTAATTTAAAATTATTTATGAAAATTTTTATAAATTCTATTTTAGGCTGGAACGGACTGTTCCAAAAGTGGAACGGGTCGTTCCAGACAATGAAAATAAGTTGTTTTTGAGGGACCAGAACGGGCCGTTCCAAAAGTGGAACGGGCCGTTCCAAAGAAGAAAAGGACCCATTTTTGTATTTCCAGAACGGGCCGTTCCCAATGGGAAACGGGCCGTTCCAAGGTTATGAAATTGCCTAAAGACCTTAGTTGGAAACGGGCCATTCCAACTATAGTCAATCAGTGTTAATGTGAACTTCAGAACGGGCCGTTCTGTTTTTTGAAACAGCCGTTCTGCTTTTTGAAATGGGTCATTCCGATTTTGGAACGGGTCGTTCCAGTTGAAAATTTTGCACAGATTCGAAGGATCCGGAACGGGCCGTTCCGAATTCAATACGGGTCGTTCCGGGTGGACCAGGTTGCCTATAAATAGGGGCAAGGGGGGTGAAAATTTTATACTGAGTAAGAAGGTGAAATCTTAGAGAGAGAAAGAGGAGAGAGAGAGAGAGAGAAAGAAAGAAAGAGAGGGAAGGAAAGAGGGAATCCAGAGGAGGAGACCCTGCCCAAGTTCCAGCTCTGCTTATCCAGGTAAGGGGGGAGTGAGAAACCTCGCTCGGGGGTGTGGGGATAATTGTTGGATAGTTTGTTTGTCGGATTGGCCCCCAATCCCTTGTCGTTGTTCTGTCTGATTTTCTATTTGCTCTACTTTATTTCTTGTTGGAAATGATAAATGATTATGTAACCTCAATCCCTTGCCGTTGTTCTGTATGATTTTTTATTTGCTCTACTTTATTCCTTGTTGGAAATAATAAATGATTATGTCATTAACGTTAAAAATGAATAAGTTTTAATATGAATAAGAATGCCCTTTGTGGATTCCTGTGCGGACCTTATGAGGAGTATTTATGACGTGACCATGTGAAATATGGACAAATGACATGAGACCTAAGAATAGACTATTGAGACAAGTTATGATTATGAGAATATGAAGAATAATGACATGATGTACTAAATAAAATTATGTAATAAGTTAAATGTTGAATCAATGAGATTATGAATATATGACATGCATCATATGCATATATTACTCCAGGTGTGCCGCTGAGGCCGCATACCCACTATGTAACATGCTAATAAGGTGTACCTTATGGTCACCCACGATGTAACATGCTAATAAGGTGTACCTTATGGTCACCCACGATGTAACATGCTAACAAGGTGTACCTTAGGGTCACCCACGATGTAACATGCTAACAAGGTGTACCTTAGGGTCACCAGTGATGTAACCAGGTGTACCTTAGGGTCACCAGTGATGATATGTGAATCTTCCTTATGGCACCACATGCATGCATTTATGAGTCGAGTCCATGACATCATAGCATGATAAATGAGTATATATGTGATATTGATTATTTATGTGTATTGTTTACATGTGATTTATATTTGTTGTGTGTGTGTTATCTAACCTTTATTTCTTCACCTAAAACTGAGTGAGATGTTTCTCACTCCCTTGTTGTTCTTGTATATGTTTAAATTATGTTGCAGGCGATCATTATCATGAGGATGTTGGTGATGAGGCTGAAGGGTTTAGTTGGGCATGCTCTGATTGACATCGGGCATAGCTAGACTTATTTTTTTGGGATGTTATTGTTTTAAAAGCTTTAATTTTCTCTTCCTTTGTAATTTTGAACGTTCTTGAGAAAAGACCAAAATGTACATCTTTGTCATACTATTTTATTACATGATTCGAAAGTGATATATTAATTCCTAACTGTTGGATAATCTTAAATTTCTAGAGATATCCGAGATATCCGAGATATTCGAGATATCCAAGATATCCGGGATATCCGATTTAGTTATCTGGAATTATTTGATTTTGAGTTATTTGGTTTCAGATTAGATAAGATAGTTTTTTGGTAAGTTTTGATTTGATAAGATATTTTATTATCTTCTTGTTAATTCAGTACGTTGTACAATGGCTATTTAAAGGTCATCTCTTATTCAATAAAAATCACAGTGAGTTGCTACGATCACCCACAATTTTAGTGTTACTCGTCTCTCTTAGTTTTTCTACAAATTGGTATCAGAGCTATATGCTCTGAGTGCCGAGTGTGAGAGGAAAACAGTGTGCGCCTGTGAAGGGGGAAGAAAGAAGAAAGAGAGAGTAATGGCAAAGGTTGTGAATGGAATGACCGTACCACAACTGTCAAAGAAAACCAATTATGATAATTGGTGTTTACAAATGAAGACCCTGTTGGGTTCCCAAAGTCTATGGGACATAGTGGAGAAGGGGTTCCAAGAACCCGAGGAGGACGAAGACCAATCTGTGGCTCAGATTGCCGCATTGGAAAAGACACGAGTGAAGGACAAATCAGCTTTGTATTTTTTGTACAATGCCGTGGATGAGTCAGGTTTCGAGAAGATTGCAAACGCTGCATCTTCAAAGGAAGCATGGAAGATCTTAGAGGTTGCGCACAGAGGTAACCACCGTGTCAGACAGATTCGACTTCAAACTCTCCGAGGAGAGTTTGAGAGTTTGAAGATGGAGGATAAGGAACAAGTATCCGAGTACATAACTCGGGTGGAGAAGGTGGCTAACCAACTAGGAAGGAATGGGGAGCCAATGCCAGCAAGTAGAATTGTGGAGAAAATCTTGAGATCATTAACAGATGATTTCGAGAGTATTGCATGCGTAATTGAGGAGTCAAAGGACTTGTCAGTTCTCTCAGTGGAAGAGCTCGCTGGGTCACTCGAAGCCCACGAACAAAGGAGGAGGAAGATGAAGAATACTCTTGATCAAGCATTACAGGCGCAACTTGATTTGAATGAAACTCGGAACACTCAGGGCCGAAGATCAGGAGGACAAGGACGAGGTGATCATGGAGGACGAGGCAAAGGACGAGGTGATCATGGAGGTGATCAAGGACGAGGTCGAGGACGAGGTGACCATGGAGGTGGACAAGGACGAGGTGATCGTAGCCAAGGAAGTCAGCCGAGGTCCGAGGTGGAATGTTATAAGTGTGGCAAACTCGGCCACTACGCAAAGGAATGCAGATCGGCAAATTGCTACAACTGTGGCAAATACGGTCACATAGCAAAGTATTGCCGAGCTAAAAGCCGAAGTGAAGAAAAAGGGAAGAATCTTCTCACAGAAGAAGAGGACGAGGAAGCAGGAATTTTGATGATGACGCAGAGCTCGGAGACCAAGCTACGTCCGAGTTCTGCCTCCGAGGTCCAGCTAAACTTGAGTTGCGTCGAGAGATCAACAATTGAGCCTCCAAGCTCATATGAGAAGTCAGAAGCCGAGCTTGATTCGAGTTGCCTAAACAACTCGATCTGGTATTTGGACACTGGAGCGAGCAATCATATGTGTGGAGAAGAAAGTTTCTTCAATGAACTCATCAAGGTAAAGGCTGGATTCGTGTCATTTGGGGATGATTCCAAGGTGGCGGTAAAAGGGCGTGGAACCATCAAGTTTATGCAGAAGGATGGACGAGTTGGAGAAATAAGGAATGTCTACTACGTTCCCGAGCTTAAGAATAACATCTTAAGCATGGGGCAGATGATGGAGAAAGGAAACTCGGTTCTGATGAAGGATCGAGTGCTTTATTTGAAGGACAAGCATGATCGTTTAATAGCCCGAGTGGAGATGAAAAAGAATCGGATGTATAAACTGGAGATGAACATCATTCAAAATAAGTGCTTAAAGCTAGACGTGAAGGATGAAGCAATGATGAGGCATTCTCGTTTTGGGCATTTAAACATTGGAGGTTTGACCGAGCTATCAAAGAAGGAGTTGGTGCATGGACTACGTGGTGTTGAGTTTGACAAGAAGTTTTGTGAAGCGTGTGTACTTGGAAAGCATACAAGGACAAGTTTTCCGAGCTCGTCCGAGCACAAAGCGAAGGAGCAACTTGGGCTGATACACACTGACTTGTGTGGACCAATCTCTCCAGCATCTTTCAGTGGTAAGAAATACTTCATCTCTTTCATAGATGATTTCTCTCGAAAGACCTGGGTATATTTTTTGCAAGAAAAATCAAAGGCATTTGAAGCTTTTAAGAAGTTTAAAGTCATGGTGGAGAAAGAGACTAACAAGCAAATTAAAGCTTTGAGGTCGGACAGAGGTGGAGAATTCACATCGGCAGAGTTTATGGAATACTGTGAAGAGCAAGGTATAAAGCGTCTTCTCACAGCTCCATATTCACCACAACAAAATGGAGTAGCTGAAAGAAAGAATCGTACTATTCTTGAAATGGTCCGAACCATGCTTAAAGGGAAGAATATGCCTGAGAAGTTTTGGGCAGAGGCAGTACAGTGTGCTATATATATACAGAACAGGTGCCCACATTCAAAATTGGATGATGTGACACCTCAAGAAGCATGGAGTGGACAAAAACCGAGTATACGTCACTTCAAGATCTTTGGAAGCCTTGTGTACCTGTCTGGAGGATACACCAAATCTTCTCGTACTCTGAAGGCCGAACGAGTGGTCCAATCCAATGCGAGTGAAGGGTTGGTACCTGCAAAAGGCACTCCAACGCTCAAGTCAGGACAAGCATCAATATCGAGGGTAATTAATGAACAGTGACGTTACCTTTTGACTTGAGCTATTTATATTGACATTTATGGGCTTTGGGCCCCATGGGCCCTGCAACGTATTTACCGTATTAGGTAATACACCTTAATCAACTAATTAACTCCTAATCATGGATTAAGGGCCATGAGAGATGATGGGCCGATCCAGGTGGCCGAACGCCACTCGGTCACTTGGTTTTGCCTTTTGGCAGCCGACCGGGTGGTGGCCGAACGCCCTTACCCGTACACTGCCCCCCAGCCTTGAAGAGAGACGTGACTTTCTTTAAGGGTAAACTGAAGATGGCGGTTAGGGTAAGGTGAAGGGTCATGTATTAAATAACCGTTAGATATGGAAGATCTAACGGTTACAACTTTTCGATACTTTAAATTTTCGCGCCTTTTTTCATTCCTATAAATAGGTTAAACGGTAGGGCCATTCATACACTTTATCATAATCCGTGTTGAGTTATTCCGAGACCTCAGAAGCCGACCCGGTTATCCTTCGTTTAGAAAAATTGGTAAGTTCTTGTAACCATGGTTGATACTTCTTCTAGTTCTTCGGCTAGCAGCTCTCGGTCCTCGTCTTCCGAGGGGTTCTCGTCCAGTATATCAAGTCCTAGGTTATCTCAATCTCCCATGCATGCCGAAAGGTCAGGTGAAAGCAGTGCCGCAACCGACGAAGCTTCTACTAGTGGCGGTGAAGAGGTTCAAGAGAAAAGAACACGAGCGTCTAACCGTCAACGATATGGTCCGTCTGATGTGCCTGGATATGAATGGGTAAACGGGGAAGTGACTTCATATTATTCGCGCTATCAAGACACCAAAATGATCACAAATCTCCTTGATTACACCAACTGTTTAAATTTTGATACTAAAGAGAATCCCTACCCGATTGGGATTCGGTCATGCCGAAACAATGCTTTTGTTAATCCTGATTTAGTTTGTCTTGATCAAAGTGATGGCAAAATGCCATCATTCTATATGTATGATTGTCTCCTCCGAGATCTCAAGGTTACGTTGCCGTTTGACGAGTTCACGATGGGAGTGCTACGAGTGTTGAATGTAGCTCCTACTCAATTGCACCCGAACAGCTGGGCACAACTGCAGGGCTTCAAGCACTTATGTAAATGTCTTCATATTAAGCCTTCCCCTCTTCTCTTTCTGTATTTCTACTCGTCTCGGCCAACGATTTTAGCAAAGTGGCATTCCCTAAGCCGAATAGGGGATCGGCTTTTATTAAATAGTTTCACTTCATCGTATAAGAATTTCAAAACTGGATTTTTCCGAGTGACCATACGGCCGAATGGGCAACGTTTCTTTTTTGATGGTAATGGGCAAAGTTTATTTCCGTTATACTGGACTCGTACCCCTCGGCCCTATGACGTGGTACCGAAGAAGATGCTGACAGCTGAAGAACGAACAGATTTGAAATTGTTAATGCGCCTTCCTCGGCGATTGCCGACTAGGTCATTAATCAATTTAATTGTATCGCCCCGTTGGTGGACCGACCTGATAGGTATGCTATTCGTCCTATTTTTTTCTAACAATTTAAATCCTATTGATGTTTACTTAACTCATCGTGCAGGAATCATGGTCAAAAGTGGTGCTGCTGACTTAGACATTCGTAGCTTGCTTGCCGCAAGGGTGAAGCAAGCTCGGCGATCCGGGGAAATAGGTACTTCAACTGTTGCTTCCTCTCCCCGACCCAATACGGACGACCGGTTGCCTCCTCATCCCGAACGCAAGAAGAAGAAAAAGGAAAAAGAGACCAACCGAGAGCGCGTAAAGAGAAAAGGTTCTGACGATCAACCAGAAGTGTCCAAAAAGGCGAAGTCATTGCCTGAGTCCTCTCCAAACCGAACCGTCATTGTGGTGCCTCCTCCACTGATGTCTCGTGCGTTTCTAAGCGAGGATACTCCCTCCGAGTCAGTGATTCGGTCTGATCTTGTCTCTCCATTCGGGCAAGAATTTTTATCATCCTTGGATGGGAAAACAAAGTGGAGACTTTTTTGCGAGGTTCAAGCACGCTCTTTGGCTCTGGCCCATCACCTTGCTATGGAACCTCTTGGCGAGGTTCAGTCTTTGAAACAAAATTTAGAGGAGGCTGAAAAGACTGCAGCCGATGCAATTTCAGTCAATGAAGAGGTGACTGCCAAGAATAGGGATCTCGCTGCCGAGTTGGATGCTGTTCGGCGTGATAATGATACCCTTCGTCTGGAACTTCAAAAAATAACCAATGAAGGGCGTCGCCGACTGGAGGAGGCTGAGACTGCCTATGACACCCTCAAAAAGCAAGCTCAAGAAAAGATCGTTGCTCAACATGAGGCTGGGTTCAAGCAGGCCATTCGTCAGGCTAAGCATTTCGGTCAATTTGAAGAGGGCTTTGAATTTGATATGACTAAGGATTTCTATCAAGGGTCCTTGATATCTTATGCCGATCTGCCTGAAGGAGCTGAATTGGATGATGATCCTGCCCCCCAAGCTGAAGATGATGTGGAGACCTCCGAGGAAAACACACTGGATGAGGGACACCATGATCCTACCAACGATACTGAGGGAAACCCCGATACCGTTATGGGAGATGAATCCGTCCGGACGCCGGAAGAGTAGTTAATTATACTTGTAATCAAAATGCCCTTTTTGTTGTAGTTTGGAGGCCGATAGAGCTTTCTTATCTGAATGAAATCGTTTTTCTTAAGCAATCTGTTTTGACTTGCTGTCCATTAATGATTAGTTAAATAAAAATCATCATTCTTGAGTCCTGATAAAGAGCCGAATGGATTAACCACTTGTATGTATATATCTAGGACCGAATGGGTAACCATTTGAACGCCTGAATAAAAGCTGAACAAGCCAGTTTCATCTTTCAGTTAAATAAAACCAAAGATAGGAAATAAACCCGAATTGGTAGCTGTCTTTTGGGTAAAACTAAATCAACTTTGACAAATCCGAAAGGACCTGCTTCGGTTGGTAGCTTTCTTTTGGGTAAAACCGAATCAACTTTGACAAATCCGAAAGGACCTGCTTCGGTTGGTAGCTTTCTTTTGGGTAAAACCGAATCAACTTCCTTCGGCTAGTGCTTGCACGTTTTATGTAAGACCGAAAGAACACGTACCGGTTTGTAGATCTTGAATAACACCGAATGGGTTGCCTCGGCTTGTACTTCTGTTTTATGAAAAACCGAACGAACAAGCCTCGGTTTCTAGAACATTTGTGAATAAAACCGAATGAATTGCCTCGGCTTGTACTTCTGTTTTATGTAAAACCGAACGAACAAGCCTCGGTTTCTAGAACATTTGTGAATAAAACCGAACGAATTGCCTCGGCTTGTACTTCTGTTTTATGTAAAACCGAACGAACAAGCCTCGGTTTCTAGAACATTTGTGAATAAAACCGAACGAATTGGCTCGGCTTGTACTTCTGTTTTATGTAAAACCGAACGAACAAGCCTCGGTTTCTAGAACATTTGTGAATAAAACCGAACGAATTGGCTCGGCTTGTACTTCTGTTTTATGTAAAACCGAACGAACAAGCCTCGGTTTCTAGAACATTTGTGAATAAAACCGAACGAATTGCCTCGGCTTGTACTTCTGTTTTATGTAAAACCGAACGAACAAGCCTCGGTTTCTAGAACATTTGTGAATAAAACCGAACGAATTGGCTCGGCTTGTACTTCTGTTTTATGTAAAACCGAACGAACAAGCCTCGGTTTCTAGAACATTTGTGAATAAAACCGAACGAATTGGCTCGGCTTGTACTTCTGTTTTATGTAAAACCGAACGAACAAGCCTCGGTTTCTAGAACATTTATGAATAAAACCGAACGAATTGGCTCGGCTTGTACTTCTGTTTAATGTAAAACCGAACGAACAAGCCTCGGCTTGTAGAACTTTTATTAATAAAACCGAATGAATTGCTTCGGCTTGTATATCTGTGATGGAAGCATATTTGTTAAGGCACATCCTTGGCCGAGTTGAACAACTCGGGAGGGAAGCCTGTTGCGAGACTTTGAGGCACATCCTTGGCCGAGTTGAACAACTCGGGAGGGAAGCCTGTTGCGAGACTTTGAGGCACATCCTTGGCCGAGTTGAACAACTCGGGAGGGAAGCCTGTTGCGAGACTTTGAGGCACATCCTTGGCCGAGTTGAACAACTCGGGAGGGAAGCCTGTTGCGAGACTTTGAGGCACATCCTTGGCCGAGTTGAACAACTCGGGAGGGAAGCCTGTTGCGAGACTTTGAGGCACATCCTTGGCCGAGTTGAACAACTCGGGAGGGAAGCCTGTTGCGAGACTTTGAGGCACATCCTTGGCCGAGTTGAACAACTCGGGAGGGAAGCCTGTTGCGTTGATTAAGTAACAGAATCGAAAATTGAGCTGTAAGAATGGAAGAACTGCATAGATTTTTATTAACAGGTGCCTCGTTAAAAACCTTATCGGCCAAAACCCCTTTTCACTTTTTTACAAGGGGAGAAAAGACCGAATAAGGAAAAGAGTACACCATCTATGTATACAAGGTCTGATTTACAACAAACATTAACTATAATATGTCTTCAGATGGGATGCATTCCAAGTTCGCGAAATGACCTTGCCTGAAAGCTCTTCCAATTTATATGCACCGTTCTCCAAGCTATGCCGAATCCGAAATGGGCCATCCCAATTAGCAGCCAACTTTCCTTCTCTCGGATTACGCCTCGCCGATCCTTGTGCTCTCCATACTAGATCACCTTCTTTAAAACTTCTTCTGATAAGATTGGAATTAAATCTGCGAGTCATCCTTTGCTTGCAAGCCTCAGCCGTGATTTCTGCTTTGAGACGAACCTCGTCCGCCATATCCACTTCAGCTTGGAGAGACATATCATTGGTATTTTCATCAAAATGCATTCTTCGAAAAGAAGGTTCTCCAACCTCCACAGGTATCATAGCTTCGGTGCCATATGTCAGCCGAAATGGTGTTTCTTTAGTCGTGGATTGGGGCGTGCACCGGTAAGCCCATAGAACTTCCAACAATTCCTCCGCCCAAGCTCCTTTAGCGTCTCCCAACCGTCTCTTCAGTTCGCCAAGTATGACTTTGTTTGCTGCTTCGGCTTGCCCATTGGCTTGTGGATGTTCAACAGAGGTAAATCTGTGCTTGATACCGAGATCTTGTATGAACCGATTGAGTTTCTGATCGGTGAACTGCAGCCCATTATCGGTAACAAGTGCATATGGAATGCCGAAGCGAGTAATGATGTTCTTCCATAAAAATTTTTGGACATTGGCAGCTGTGATACTTGCAAGCGGCTCGGCTTCAACCCATTTTGTGAAGTAATCCACAGCTACCAGTAGAAACTTGCACTGTCCTTTGGCTATCGGGAAGGGGCCTAGAATGTCCATACCCCACATCGCAAATGGCCACGGCGAACTTATGCCGTGCAGTTCTTCAGCCGAAGCGTGGATAAGGTTACCATGTCGCTGACATGACACACAATGCTTCACAAAGTTTACACAGTCGTCCTTGAGAGTAGGCCAGTAGTATCCGGCTCGTAGCACTTTTGTTGCTAAAGTCCGTCCCCCCGAATGAAAACCACATATCCCTTCATGCATTTCTCTCAAAATGTAGCTAGCTTGTGCTTCATCAACACATTTCAACAATGGAGTCGAGAATCCTCTCCTATACAAATCTCCTCCAAGAATAACATATCTAGCGGCCTGCGTTCGGAGCTTTTTAGCCGCTGTTGGGTCCGATGGTAGTGTGCCCTGCTCAAGATAATCCATTATCTCGGTGATCCACGTACGAACGGATCGCTCCACTGCCAAACATTCGGCGGCTACCACACTTGGCGATTCGAGGTCCAAGTGAAGTGTGGTTCGTAGTTGTCCAGGCTTTCTGGTGCTGCTTGCCAACCGAGCCAATTGGTCCGCTCTCGTATTGTGTTCCCTTGGTGTGTGTTTTACTTGAACTTCTTCAAACGTATCGCGCATTTTTTGGAATAAATGATAATATTTCAACAAGTTTGCATCTTTTACCTGAAAATTATCATTCACTTGTTCGGCTACGACCTTTGAATCGGTCCAGCACTCCAGCCGGTTTACACCAATTTCTTGCGCGAGTCTTAAGCCAGCCAATAACGCTTCATACTCGGCCTGATTATTTGAAGCTTTGAACGCAAACCGTAAGGATTGTTCTATGATTAATCCTGTTGGTCCCTCCAAAATTATACCTGCCCCACTCCCTTGATTGTTTGAGGAACCATCCACGTGTATCGTCCATACAGTATTAACAAAATATCCTTTCGGTTGCAATTCATCAACGAAATCCACCAAGCATTGGGACCGGATGGGTCCCCTAGGTTGAAAACAAATATCAAACTCCGATAACTCAATTGACCAAGCCATCATCCTTCCTGCTAACTCGGGTTTGCGTAACACTTTGGCTATCGGGCAATCAGTTCGAACAATAATCTGATGACTTTGAAAATATTGCCGAAGGCGCCGAGCAGTGTGAACAAGCCCGAGTGCCACTTTTTCTAAAAGCTGGTACCTTGTTTCGGCTTCCTGTAACATACGACTGATGAAATAAATGGGCTGTTGTCCCTCTTTTTCTTGAATTAAAACCGTACTTATTGTGTCATTCGAAACACACAAGTAGACCAGAATTGGTACTGCCGGATCGGGCTTAGAAAGGATAGGTGGAGAACCAAGACGTTCTTTTAAAGTCTGAAAAGACTTCTCACATTCGGCAGACCATTCAAACTTGTTCGCTTTTCTCAGTAATTTTACCATAGGTTTGGTTATTTCAGCCAAACACGGGAGGAATCTTGACAACGCTGTAAGCCGACCTGCTAACTGCTGAACTTGCTTAAGATTCTTAGGGCTGATCATTTTGACGATTGCCATACACTTATCGGGATTAGCTTCGATCCCCCTAACCGAAAGCATGAAGCCAAGGAATTTTCCTCCTGATACTCCAAACACACACTTCTCCGGATTAAGCCTCATATCATACTTGCGCAACTGTTTGAATATTTCAGAAAGATCCATTGCATGCTGATCAACATTTCTGGATTTTACCACCATATCATCCACATATACCTCCATGTTCTTGCCTATCTGATGTTGAAAAACTTTATTCATTAACCTTTGGTACGTTGCTCCAGCGTTTTTCAACCCAAACGGCATTACCCGATAGCAGTAATTAGCCGAATCGGTAATGAAGGCCGTCTTTTCCTCATCCCGAGCATGCATGGGAATTTGATTGTATCCCGAATAAGCATCCAGGAATGTCAACATTTCGTGTCCCGAGGCTCCATCGACTAATCGATCTATGTTTGGAAGTGGATAGGCATCCTTAGGGCATGCCTTGTTGAGACTTGTATAATCTGTGCACATTCTCCACTTTCCATTTGACTTTTTTACCATGACCACATTCGCCAACCAAGTGGTGTAATGAACCTCTCGAATGAATCCGGCATCAAGCAATTTGGCAACCTCTGTTTCAACTGCCAGCTTTCTTTCGGTCCCCATTTTTCTCTTGCGCTGCGCGATTGGTTTTGCTTCGGCACAGACTGAAAGTTTATGACACATGACTTTTGGATCCACTCCTGGCATATCGGAGGGTGTCCATGCGAAGAGATCTCTGTTCTTCTTTATAACCTGACATAAGGCCGAGTGGTCATCTTCAGAGATTTCGGCACCGATGTACGTGACCTGCTCGGGACGTGAGCCTATCTGGAACGGCACTTTAGACTCAATTGGTTCCACCCTTTCTTCATTATTCATTCTTGGATCAAGATCCAACACAGCCTCTTCTACTAGTGCCGAAACGTTCACAGCATGAATTTTGTTGGATTTGGATTTTCTTTCCTCCCTCGGCTCAACACGCAAACTAGCGTAATAACATTCCCTAGCAGCCTTTTGATCAGCGTGAATTGTAATGATATTTCCTCTGTCTGACGGGAACTTCATTGCCAAATGTGGCGTTGAAACAATAGCTCCTAATGCATTTAGGGATGGTCTACCGAGTAGGATATTATACGAGGTATTAGCTTCAACGACAATGTACTTTACTTGGATCTCTCTGCTCTCCTTTTCGTCGAAACAAAACCTTGTAAAAAGTTTTATGTATCCCTTGGTGCTGACTCTCTCTCCTGCAAAGCCAACCAACGGATCGTCATAAGGAAGCAACTCTTTTTCCGAGATACCCAACTGTTGGAATGTGCTCCAATATAGTATGTCCGCCGAACTGCCCTGATCAACCAGTGTTTTCTTGACAATGCAGTTGTGAATCTCAACACTAATGACCATCGGATCGTCTTGTTCTGGGTCAATACCCTTGAAGTCTGCATCTGTGAAGGTTATCGTTGGTAATCGCCGAGACGACTGTCGGTGAACAGCGTTGACCGACCGGATAGCTCGGAGATGTCTCTTTTGGGCCGAAGAAGTTGTGCCCCCACCTGCAAAGCCACCAGCAATGGTATTGATAATCCTTCGATGCGAGGGTGCCGAATCATCTTTTCTTTCACGTGACCTGCTTCTCTCGCGTCGACCTCTATCAGAGGTTTTATCAGAACGGTCTTGCCTGTGCCGATCCTGATACCTGGGTTGGTATGAACGATTTTGAGACGAACCAGACCGGTCCACAAAATTGTGCAGTTTCCCTTGCTTAATCAGGTCTTCGATCTTGTCTTTGAGGGCCGCGCATTCATCAGTTGAATGTCCCCGATTCCTATGATACCGACAAGATTTGCTAGTATCTGCTCTTGGCGGAGTAGATGCTCTCTTCGGGATCGTTAACACTTCAGATGCCAAAGCCTGTTCGAGGACCGCCGCGCGATTGGCATTAAGGGGAGTATACTGAGTATACTTCGGTCCACGAATAGGCCTCTCCCGAAGGGATATTTCTTTGCCTCGCCCCCTGTATGATGGTTCAACTGGTTTCTCGGATTTAGTGGACTGCTCGGCGCGGGCCTGATTTCTAAATTCTGCCAACTCCTCCATCTGCATGTACTTATCTGCCCTCCTACGTAAATCATTCATGTCCGAAGGAGGCTTTTTACAAATGCTGTTGACGAATGGGCCTGGTTTTAAAGCCGTTGTGAGATGATGCAGCGCCACGGCTGGGTTGAGATCTCTGATCTCCAAAGTAGCCTTGTTAAACCGATCCATAAACGCCCGAAGAGACTCTTTTTTATCCTGCCTAAGACTAACCAAAGATAAAGATGTTAGACTGTGAGGGCGACTTGTCGCAAATTGGATAGTGAACTGGGATGATAATGTATTAAAGGAATCGATTGAGTTAGGTGGGAGACGAGTGAACCAGCTGAGAGCTCTGCCTTTGAGGGACGTAGGAAAAATCCGACACAATGCAGCGTCATCGGTCGTACTCAGAGTTACCTGTGTCAGAAAAACATCTAAATGTTCATCAGGATCAGTGGTACCATCATACTTGTCAATAGGTAAAGCCTTCCAGTTGTCCATCAGGGGGAGTTGCATAATGGAGGGAGTAAACGGATGTCGGTGTGATCCGATAGTGGTTACATCTGCAGGACGAACTACAGTAGGTAAAGCCGAAGGGAATCTCTCAGGGGCTACTGCTGAAGCGTGGGGGACCGATGTATGGACCGCATGAGATTGGTATGACCCCTGAGTTTGTGTGTTGGTGGCATGGGTAGGCTTCCAAGAAGTATCCTGACTTCTCAACGCTTCATTTTCAGCCCTCAAGGCTGAAAGCTCCCTTGCATCTTTTTCTCTTTGTTGTTTCATCAATTCCATTTCTTGCTTGAGTAGTCGTACTGTTTCGGTAAGATCTGTTTCATCCACCATCTCCACATGTTCTTCAGTAGGGCGGTCTTGCGTGTTTGTTCTCCTAGTTATCGGCATCGTTCTTAGCAAACTTTCAACCACTTTCGTTCGGCCCCACGGTGGGCGCCAAAAATGTACCTGTCTGGAGGATACACCAAATCTTCTCGTACTCTGAAGGCCGAACGAGTGGTCCAATCCAATGCGAGTGAAGGGTTGGTACCTGCAAAAGGCACTCCAACGCTCAAGTCAGGACAAGCATCAATATCGAGGGTAATTAATGAACAGTGACGTTACCTTTTGACTTGAGCTATTTATATTGACATTTATGGGCTTTGGGCCCCATGGGCCCTGCAACGTATTTACCGTATTAGGTAATACACCTTAATCAACTAATTAACTCCTAATCATGGATTAAGGGCCATGAGAGATGATGGGCCGATCCAGGTGGCCGAACGCCACTCGGTCACTTGGTTTTGCCTTTTGGCAGCCGACCGGGTGGTGGCCGAACGCCCTTACCCGTACACCTTGCTTACGGTCATGTTCCAGCTCAGCTCAGAACGAAGCTTGATGATAGGAGCAAGAAGTACATTTTGATCGGGTATGATGAAAAGGCAAAAGCCTACAAATTGTATAACCCTGTTACAGGTAAAATTCTAGTAAGCCGAGATGTCCAAGTAGATGAGGAAAGTGAGTGGAGTTGGAGTAACTCGGAAACGACCTCGGGGAGCTCGAACTCTGAAAGGGAGAACTCGGAGATAATAGGGAGAAGCTCGGATAGGACCAATGAGCATTCCGAGGAAGATGATGAACCTGAGCAACTTAGAACTCGGAGCTTGCAAGACATCTACAACTCCACTGACGAGTTACATGTAGTATGTCTATTGACAAGAACAGAAGACATAAAATCTGAAGAGGTGATACTTGATGAAAGATGGAAGAAAGCAACGGATGAGGAGATCGGATCAATTGAGAAGAGTGAGATGGGAAGTAAAGCTGAGCTAGTTGAGGAGTTTAAAGAAGTGAAGAGGGAGTTTGTGATGACCGATTTGGACATCATGAAGTACTTTCTGGGTTTAAAGGTGGACCAAAGAGCAACGGGTATTTTTGTGTCCCAAAAGAGGCATCGGCCACCTCGACGCAGGGGGTGCTGGACGTTGCATGGCTCGCGGGGCCATGGTACACAGAGGAGTATCGCGCTCTGGTGGAAGAAGCATCGAAATGAAAGAAGAAGGAGAAATTTAAGATTATGGGGGAGTTTTGTTGGATAATCTTAAATTTCTAGAGATATCCGAGATATCCGAGATATTCGAGATATCCAAGATATCCGGGATATCCGATTTAGTTATCTGGAATTATTTGATTTTGAGTTATTTGGTTTCAGATTAGATAAGATAGTTTTTTGGTAAGTTTTGATTTGATAAGATATTTTATTATCTTCTTGTTAATTCAGTACGTTGTACAATGGCTATTTAAATGCCATCTCTTATTCAATAAAAATCACAGTGAGTTGCTACGATCACCCACAATTTTAGTGTTACTCGTCTCTCTTAGTTTTTCTACACTAACTAGGAGGCACTGCCACCTTTACTGGAATTAATATATATTTTCCTTTATATGATTTCTTGAGTTTTAATACTTATATTTGACTTTTTATGATTGATGAGTTATGAATGTGAATCTTCTACCTTATGAGATTTGAAACAATTGTTTTATACATGAAAGATGTTATTAAACTATGAAAGATTTTATTTACTCAAAAAGAAAAAGAAATTATTGTTTACATTTATTGTGTATTAACGTTGGGGTAGAGGGTGTCACACTTAGTCTTATGATTTGTTATGTGAGACTTTCCAACTATGTGTTTGAGATATGGTGTGATAAGATTTCTGTGCCTATGATTTATGTGCATGATGCGACTTAAGTAGTGACTATTAGGAGCATGAAAACAAAATTATACTTGGTCATATTAAGAAATTTAGATGGTGGTCTAACCAAGTGAAAGTTTAGGTTTTACCTAACAACATGTTATGCATGTTATCCATCTTGTGTGTTGTGTTGTCGTGATTGAGTCCGTGTATTCATACATAGTTTGTTTTGAGGTAGATATGAGTCTATATGGGAGGGTTTGTAGTCCTTTACCTTGGCCTCAAGGGAGCTATAGTGAGAAACCTCTCATTTATGAGTAGAATGAGGGGCAACCATGTGCAACTCTAGTACTATGACTAACTCCTAATAGATTTTCGTTTTAGTGAGAGTGGACCACGTGTTGATTACCTATTGTGGAAATCATTTTTTTGTCCATGTTCTCCTTGACTATGCCATACGCATGTGTTTTAATGCAACTTGAGATCAGTACCACATGCATATAAAAATAAGAGAATAAGAGTACATGTGTCTTGTGTATTGAGTTATGATAAGTGTAATTGTGCTTGAGATTTAGCGATCGAATTTTGATCAATCTCTATCACAGCAATTGGAAATAAGTCAATTGTTAGGTTAAACATCACTTGGTTGCTAATTAGTCACTAAAGGATAAGTAAATAAAATTTTAAAATAAAATTACATTGCGATGGATATAACATTTAATTTGTTGGCATTAATTAAAAATATTTGAGCAACCAATTTGTTGCCACTAAAAGTATCTGGTTGCTAAATATTAATAGTATCCAAGCCAACGTCAATAGCTAACAGTGACTAAATATTTTTCGTCCCTAAATTTGATGGCTATTTCAACATTTTCTAGTAGCTAGTGCAATGTATTTGGGCTTGAGATGTCATTCATGATGTACACTATGTACTACATGCATGGCTTCTTTATATATGTCCTAACTTGTATAAGACATATTTTCACTCCTTTATTTCTTATTGTTTGTCATTGTATGGGTTGAACATCATTTTCACTCCTTTAGGATTTTATTTTATTGTTAGGTTGCTCTAATATATTGTGACATTGAAGTAGTGATATTGGTTATTAGTGTTTATATTTTATCAACTCATGTTAGTTTTCAAGAATCCTACTACAAAGGTCATTTTAGTGCCTTAAAATATGTTATTTTAGAACTAATATTAATTTGCTCATATTTATTATATGGTCGAGCTTTATTAAGAAAAGATCGAGATGTGAGTCTTTTGTCCATGAGTTTGAATTTATTACTTATAATTGCAATGTTTTATTATTATATTAAAATTAAAGTGATTTGGAGTAAAAAGGTGTCATAGGTAGGGATGGAAATAGGATAGGTTAGGTTAAGCTAGGCTTTGAATATATAGATTAGGTATCTTCTGCAAAATTAAAGCCTAAACCTGACCTATTATATATCATAGGCTTTTTTAATAGGCCTGAGCTAACTACCTAACTTATTAACCTATTTAAAAGTATTTAAATTATTAATGTTAATTAGGCTAATAAGCTTAATTTTTTAAAATAAAAAAATTTATTTTTAAAATATAGTTTATTCAATATTTATTAAAATTTATATTTTAAAAGAAATATAGAAAAGAAAATTGAATCATTTTCTATTGAAGGAACAATTCATGTGTAACCATGTATGTTAATATACACTCGTGAACAGACCATAAGCTTATAAACCTATAATGAAAAAAAAAAAATTGTATAAAAAGGGGCTTATGTCTGCTCAGAAAAAAAATATCTACTTGTACAAAATTCACTTTTGAAAAGTTCTCCAAGATTCACCCAAGATCCTCATCTTCCTCTTAGTGCTTTTCCGGCCACCCATGCTTAGGCATGGTGGACAATTTTTTTCCTTGGCCTTGTGTGGCCAACATTTCCCCATCAATCTCTCTTAAGCCACCATCAAAACTGTCTTTTGGCAAGGTTGTGACCACAAACTTGGCTACTCCATGTATCACCTCCTTCCCTAAGCCATGTTGGAAGGGAGACTCTATTACCATTAAGATTCCGGAAGACGCCTATCAAGAAGGTCTCTCTCGTTGCACCAACCATCTCCATGGTAGAGTCTTCTTGGTCAAGGATCAAAAGCCTTTGAAGTTTCTTGAGTTAAAAGCCAAACTTGCTCGGTTATGGACACATTTTGTTGGCTGGAAAATCATATCTCTTGAACGAGGGTTCTTTGAGTTTGAATTCCAGCACAACAAGGATCTTGGAACAGTTCTTGCAGCTGACCTATGGAATTTGGAACCTGGATTACTTAGACTTTCACTTTGGAAACTGGATTTCAATCCAAGAAACTTCAAGAACTCCCTTGCACAAGTGTGGCTGCGGATATATGAATTACCTCAAGAATATTGGTGTACTAGGATCATTCTTGCCATTACTTCGGGTGTAGGCACTCTTATTGCACTAGATCAAGCAACGGTACAAAGATCCTATGGCCACTTTGCACGTGTATTAGTTGAAGTTAATCTAGCTGACTCAATCTCGAACCACTTGTTGGTTGAGAGGGAAGGCTTTGCGTTTTGTGTAAAATTAGATTTTGATAGGCTTCCTGCCTATTGTTCATTATGTAACTGCATCGGTCATGAAAATTCTTCTTGTAATAACCAAAAATCTACAGATGCAGATGAAGCACTCAGAAAATCAAAACCGATTGGTAGTGGCGCTCCTCAAAGAAATTTAGTAGCTGGTGCAGGATCAATTGATGCTAATCCAGTTGGCAACCAAAATGTGGCTGATGGTTTGATCACCACAAAGGTGACTGAAAACACTAATGTTGGCCAACAAGTAGGTGAACTAGTTGCATCACTGAAAAAGAAGAAGAAGCTGGCTGGAGGAATGGCTGATGCACCTGGTTCAGCAGCTGATTTGGTGCAGCATGTAGCAGCTGGTGCTGGCTCATTTGCTGCTAATCTGTTTGGTGCAATGGATGGAGCTGTTGCATCTACATCGTTTGCAGATATTGGTGCACCGTCTGCAACTCCTGAGATTACAGCACATGATCAAAAACTGATCAAGGTCAAGGAATCACAAGCAGCAGTACCAGCTGCTGAACGAGCTGCTGCCATGACCACAAAATTTGGTGTAGCAGCTACTGCAATTCCGTTGAGTATAGCTACTGATCCGGCTGCAACTATGGTAAGTCATCATGATGACAATTCTCTAGAAGGCATGCCATCTTTGGAAGACATCTCAAATGATCCAAATCAGCTTTGCTCGGATGAGGCTCATAGTTCTAGTGTCGAGGCTGATGCTGCAGCTGGTGCAATTGTGACTGTTGGTGTTGTAGCTGTGATTGGCAATGTGAAGGAAGCAGCTAAGGTACGTCAAGCTGGTGTAGCAGGTCAATTTGTGGACTGCAATGTGGAAGCATCAATCGAGTTAGATGTGGCAAGTAAAGTTGGTTCAGCTAAATTTGGTCACAGACCCAGGAATACCAAATTTGCTGTAAAAACTTTGCATGGTGCAGATGCAGACTTAGAGTTGGATAGTCCACCCTTGGCCAGGGGCAGGCAAACTTACGTTGAATATTAATTAAGATCTAAAGCAAGGGTAGGCAAATTCGCTAAATTCTCTTAATGTATTTGGAGATTTAGGGGGGTAAGTTGATGGTATAGAGTTTGCCTGATATGGTTTCAGAATATGTCTCTTGATTGGCATTTTTTTGTAACTTTGTGTTGGGATTCATCCCAAGTCCCACATCTGTAAAATAAAGGAACATTGGCTAGTTTATAAGGGTGTCCACCATTCCATATA
Source organism: Cajanus cajan (assembly GCF_000230855.2). Classification (NCBI taxonomy): domain Eukaryota; kingdom Viridiplantae; phylum Streptophyta; class Magnoliopsida; order Fabales; family Fabaceae; genus Cajanus; species Cajanus cajan. Next base: position 44,138,713 of record NC_138521.1, on the reverse strand, counting down.
GTTTGAGGCCTTTTGGGAAGGAGCCCAAAAATAAAACCGTGCGGGCCTAGCCCAAAACGGACAATATCATACTATGGTGGACCAACAGGTGGACTATCAGGACCAACAAGTGGTATCAGAGCTTCGTCTGGGTTTGATGCGGGAAGACCCTCAGTGTTGTGCCTCGCGATGGAGATCCGAACTTGGTCTGAGGGGAGGTTTGTTGGGATTCATCCCAAGTTCCATATAGTTTGAGGCCTTTTGGGAAGGAGCCCAAAAACAAAACCGTGCGGGCCTAGCCCAAAACGGACAATATCATATTATGGTGGACTAACAGGTGGACTATCGGGACCAACACTTTGTTTTCTTTTTCTTCCTTAGGTGGGTTTTGGTTTGGTCCCCCACCTTGTACTTTTACTTTTTCTTACTAATTTTAGCACTTCTGATGTGAAGCACATGATTGATGGAGAGCGGAGTGCTAACTTAGTTAGGATCTCTCTCTTCATAGTAATGCTATACCACATCTACCCTCTTTTCAAAAAAAAAAAAATATATATATATATATATATATATTATTATTTTATATAAATAGGTTAATCTATCAAGTTAAACAGATTTTTCTCTAAGTTTAAGTCTAACTTTTTTATATAAATAAACTTTTTTTTAAAAGTTTAAACTTAACATTTTTATTAAAAAGATTAATTCTAACTAAATTTTAAAAAAATAGGTTATAAGTCTCTATTTAAGGTCTCATCTATTCTCATTCATAGTCACAAATAACATTCATTTATTACTCATGTGTTTAATAAAATATTAAGTTACCATTTTATGACATTCACCGGTATTTATCGTACCATGTCATCAACTTGAAATACTACTATATTTTTCTAAATCTCTAAAATAATGTTCTTTAGTTACAAAATAAATTTCAGATACTAAAAATTAGTGATTTCATACTAAAATAATTTTTTTTTTTTTTAGAGAGAGAGGTTTGGACAAGAAATACCTGGCCGAAGCAGAAAACAGGAACAAGGGGAAGGCCCATCTCCAATGCTATGCGGACAAATCCTCTTCTTTCTTTAAGAAAAACATTCTACAAAATGTATACTTATTATTATACTATTAAACCACTACTCAGGTGTTTTCTTTCTTTTTTTTTTTTTTTTGGAAAACCCTATGTTTCCTACCTTTACAAACACTATAAACATTTAATCCCGTCCAAAACAAAAGGTCAAAAAAAATCTCATTTGAAAAAATATCTATCAAGATTAGTCACTAAAATATTAATTAATTGATGAAATTTCATAACATTTATATTTTGTGATTAAACAATATGATAAAATCGTAGTACATGGACAAGAGGGGCAGATATTTTAGGTTGAAAGTTTGGTATTATTTGTTCAACAAATGTGATACAAATTTGCTTTTGTTAATTCATGATTAGCTATATATAATTTACAATGTTATCTACACTCTTTGTATTCTAGGTCTTGGAGAAATTACTAATTTTTGCCAACTAGAAACACAACACAAAAATGTTGTTGGCTTGTCAATTTGAAGGAAATACAATAAGATGGAAGTTTATGTTTTTCATTTCATAATCTAAATAGTTAGCCATGAAATATGGAACTCGAAAGAAAAAAAGAATTAATAACGTGTTTTCGAAATATATACACAACTTCTGAAATCAACCACATGCCACTTGCAGAGGGCAATTGTGCCCAACTGATTACAATTTCAAAGTGACTACCCCAACATAATATGGCTTAAATATTTTTTATCCACGAAATATACACGTTTTTCATTTTTTTCCCTAAATTTTTTTACTTTTTTTATCCTAATAATTTGTGTAGTTCCTACCATCACTTTTTTAATGTTTTAGATGACACATCAATTAACTTAAATTCACTTAAACAATATCTTAATATTTAACACGTCATTCAACACAATGAAAAAAAAGACACAATGAAACTAAAAAATAGATATTGGGATCAAAAGTTGAAGAAAAAAAAATTAGATACCAAAAATATTGAGCAAAAATATACTATATATTTACTAAACTAATATAATATTTATTAACTTGGCCTATTAATTATCCTTGTCTGCTTGGTAATTAGTGAACCTTTTCAGTTATCAATAAAAAAATAAATAATTGGGTAAGTTACTTTTTATTTATTTATTTATTTATACTTGAAAGTATATTAAGCATTGATACATTATTTTTTCTTTAATACAATGGTTGCACCGAAGTTAAAATATATGATTTCATGCATATTATCTAAATACTTCCTCATTGACTTTCATGATTTTCACATTGGTTCCTAAAAGTAAAAGAATTTCAAATAATTTATGAAATTTTCAATTATTTCATTAAAGTTATAGAATTTAATCATTTTCTATCATTTTAATCCTTAATCACATATTAACATTATTATCTAAAAAAAGGGTAATTTTGAATGAACTTTTATGATTAAAAAAAGAAACTTTTAGGCAATTTTATCTTTAATAATAAGGTTTTAGGTTATAGATGGTTGAATAATATATTCCCCTGCAAAATATGAAGGTGGAGTAGGATGGAGAAAATAAATAGATTATACCTCACAACCAGGCTCCATAAAAAGTGTTTCTCGAATTCCACCAGGTACTACAATGCAACTATACCCAGCTGCCAACGATGAAATGAAATTTTTCTTTGACACTGATGTAAATCCCAACCATGTCCATGTGTGTCTCATAAATGGTATGTAGAATATCTATACATATAGTGTGATGAGAGGTAATTACAATTCAATCCTAGTTAGCTGTCATTATATATATATATATATATATATATATATATATATATATATATATATTTATTTATTTTAAGAATAAGTCTCTTTAAATTTATTTTTTTAATAATTCAAATTATATATTAAATTTTAATAATTAAACTGTATATAAAGTTCTTAATATATAGATTAAATCTGTAAATTTTTAAAAAAATTTAAAAATTATTCGATATTTCATTTCGTTAATTTAATTTGAAGGATAATCATAAAATATTTTATATATTTATTTGAATTAATGAAATGAAATATCAAATAGTTTTAATTTTTTTTAAATTTGTATATTTCATATATGTATTAAAAACTTTAAATTCAACGATTGAATAATTGAAATTTGATATAAAATGAAGTATCAAATAGTTTTCAAAATTTTAAAATATTTGTATACTTGATCTATGTATTAAAAATTTTAAATTCAACGATTGGATTATTGAAACTTGATATGAAACACAATAAATTATTTAACAAAATAAGTTTAGATAGACTTATTCCTAAAATAAATAGTTCCCTCTTATATATGTATGTGAAGAGGAATCAAATGATTGAAAGAGTAATTCTTAGTAAAGTTACTCTACTCAATAACTTATATGGTGCACGTTAAATTTCACAATCCAATTGTTAAATTAAAATTTTTAGTGTACAGATCAAATTTACAAAATTTTAAAATTGTATGATACTTCGTTTTATTAATTAAAATTGACGGATAATTATAAAAAATTTATACTTTGATCTGAATCTATGTAACAAAATATCATATAATTTTGAAAATTTTAAATATTGTAAACTTAATATATGCATTAAAAAATTAATTTAATGGCTAAATCGTTAAAATTTAACATATACCATGAGTTAATGAGTACTAATAGACTATTTTTGATCTCTCCTATATTATATATATATATATATATATATATATATATATATATAGGTGATATATCATTTGAGAATATTTCTTATTTAAGAATGAAAATGTTTAATCTCAACCCTTATATTAAATTATAAAACTTAAATTTTTAAAGAGTACAAACAAAACTATCACATACTACTATTATTGTAGTTATATTTATCATTGTTTTCATCATCATCATCATCATTGCAATGACCACCACCATTGTCTCTGTTCTCATCATTACTACAACTATCATTGTTGTCAACTTCATCTTCGTTGTTCCAAAATGACAATAGTTGTAATAGTGACAAGGATAATAGTAATAATAATAATAGTGACAACAATATCAATAGTGATAACATTAACGATAGTGGTGATGATGACAATATAATGGTAGTGGTAATTACATAGTGATAGTTATGTGAAATTGATATAGATAACTGACTATATGTGATGGCTTTGTTTGTATTTTATAAATTTAAATCAATTATTCTAATTTAAAGATTATATTCAACATTCACATTCTCTCTTTAAAAAAAAATAACTCTTATACAATATGCCGCATATATATGTATATATATAAAATGTTTAATTAAAGTTTAAAAAAGCTTTTGAAAGTAGTTTTTATTAAAAAATCAATCAAAATTCTTCTAATATATTATAACAAAGTCATAATCTTAAGTAAAACTCTTACCACTCTGCTAGCAAGAAGTTTTGTTTTTGCAAGGGGCATGAAACCAGCGCTGTGACCGAGTGCAATCATACCGATTGGGTTAACTGAATGCGGTTCATAACCAAAAACTGCACAGAGTGCATGCTCTCGTTACTATAAACGATTTCATAACAAGATGATACAAACAAAAGAGAAATCATCATCACGGGTTAGTCTTATTTTCACATAAACATATATTTGTTAGTAATAAATAATATATTCTTTTATAATTAAATTAAAAAAATTAAAAGATATTTTTTAAGAAAAAATACTATACACTAATAATATAAAATAATTTTGCACTATCATCCAATTATAATTTATTATATATGATAAATTTGTTAATTTGTATTATAAATACTTAATATTCATATCAATAATAATTTTATTAGTCCACAATGTAAAAAATTATAAAAATTATATTACCGTTTATTTATTTATTTATTTATTTTAATGAGAGCAATATAAGTCGTTGGCAAAAAAGATGCAAATAGAAAATTGTTAAGTGTCAATTTTCTGAACCAATGGTCCCCCAACCCTTTGCTAATTTTAGTAAATGCTCAATTAATGACGCACCCTCACCAAAGAGTCATAAAATGAGAAAGGAAAATGATGATCTCAATATTTTTATGGGTCCCTTTCCTAGAGTGCAAATTCAGAAGATAAATCACCCAACAAATGAAAAAGGACTATACGAAATCCCATCACAAGAGGGTAAACAATCTTTTTACTTTATCTTGTGACATGTCAAGAGTGTGCATATATGTGTATTCTTAAGCAAAGCCGGGCTAAAAGGAGTTTAAATTGATATGAAATAAAATATGCGCATGAAAAACAAATTTGAAAAATAAAATACTTTTTTTTTAATATCTTTTGTTTCATTTTAAATATTTAAAAAGAACAATTTTTTAAAATGTTTTAAAATAATATTTTTATCTTTGATGTATATATGTTTTGTTTTTTGGTGTCGTTTGATGTATATATGCTTGAGTAAACATATATACTAATAAAAGAAATTAAATATAACTTTTAAAATAATCATAATAAATATCAACAAGCTTTCATTATAGATATCAACAAACTTATTTTATATGTTGTGGTTCAACCCTTGGATCTAAACTCCAACAAATAGTAGTATTAATTTTTTGTGAAATTAGAGCAATTGGTATTCAAACCAATTTTTAAAACACTCTTCTTAGTACATTTAAATTAAATTCAAACAAAAACACCATTAAATACGTTCAAAGTTTAAGGATTGATACAAACCATATGCTTGATTAGGACGAAAGGCTTCTAAAAATTATAACATCTTTAAGATTTTCTAAATATTTTTTAATTAAAGTTTTCACTGTTTATGTTCTTTCAGTTTTTACCCTCTAAAAATTATAAGAGTTTAACTTAATTTGATGTAAAAATAATCTTTTTTTACTGTCAACAAAAAATAAAAATAAATAAATAAATATATATATATATATATTTTCAAGGTAATTATTACAAGCATGGGCAAACTTATTTTACATGTGATTGAATGAATGAAATTTGCTAACATTCATTTTTGGACCAGTAGTGGTATTGGTTTCTGATCCAATGGGACAGTCTGAATCAGTTTTTAAAATATTAATGTATATTTAAATTAAATTCAAACAAAAACACCATAAAATATGCTCAAAATTTAAAGAGTGATACAAACCATATGCTTGATTAGGACGAAAGGCTTCTACTTCTTCTATGTGAAGAGTTATAGGAAAATAGGAACAAATATGTCTGCATATGTATCTGAAATATAGTCAAAATGAAATAGTCAGATCACTATCGTGGGTTTCACTAAAAATAAGTGAAAGAAAAGAAAAAGGTAAAGATACTTTGACAATTTTCTGCCAAACATGCTGTTCTCGTCCACAGGAATCATCACTAACACCAAGAGCGAACCAAACACCCTATCATGAAAATTTTAAAATCCATTTAACATATGGAACAAAATTAATGTTAGGTGTTGAGATAAGAAGAAAAGGGAAGACCAACAAGAGTGCTTTAGAGAGAGGAAGAAAGAAAGTGGCGAAGAATATCAACGCAAGGTTGAAATGAATTGTTCCAAGATACAACGCCAATGCAAGAACCATCTTCAGCATATTGCATGATTCAGAGAATTCTTCTGCTCCATTCAACACTTTCTCCATGCTTTCTTCTTACTACTAATGTTGTTGTTGGTTGATATGTAATTTCAATTTATGACGCACCTTTTATAGTTAAGGGGATAAAAAGTTATTGAAAAAAATGAGATAAGAAAAATAACATTGTTATGAAAAAACGCGATAAGAAAAATAACATTTATTTAATAAATTATTTTGCTAAATTAATTATTAGGTCGATCGTTTTATTTAATTAATTTATTTTAGAATTTTAAGTTTTAAAAATGATGTCAATGTGATACTTATAATTTTTTTATATGTTTATTTTATTATTTTAGTAATTTTTATTGCAGGTAAATTATATTATTGTAACACTGTCATCTCATAACTTTATTTTTTGACTTGGTAGTTATTGTAAAACTCAAAGAAATTGAGGTGAAAATTGTGTGTTCTACTCTATATAATTCTCTATTAAATAATAAGATTCTAAACTAATTTTTAGCCCTGAAGTTTGTTAAAAAATACTAACCTACAATTGGCTAATTAAGAATATAGTTACATAATTACAACTATATAATCATGTAATATATGTTGTTTTAAAGGGTCAGCAAATCAGTGAAAATAATATCAAATAATTTTTCATCAATTCTATTGACATCCCCTCAAATTGATGGTGGTAAATCTAGAAGCTTCAATTTGCTGATTAAGAAATTATGTCATTGACATGTCAAGCATGTGGTGAGGATGTTAGCTATTTGAACAGATGTTGAGACATGAGGTATAAAGTGATAATTCTTCGGTCATGGGCTTCCCTGACTAAATGACAATCAACCTCTATGTGCTTCGTTTTTTCATGGTATACATGATTTGCTCCAATTTGTATGGCACTGGTATTATCAGCATGTAATGGAGTAAGTTGTGTTTGTGAATAACCAAGTTCAGAAAGAAGGCTCGATTGGAATCCAAAAAAAATTCCAATCTCACCTATAGATGGTTTAGACTTCCATTTTGAAAATTTCATTAATTAAGCAATGTCTGGATACCAAACTAATCCTTAATCAATAATTTTGAAAAATGGTTCGTGGGAGTTGCCACCGATGTTTTACTCAAAATATCGAAAAAAGAAAAGGGTTTTCGAAAAATGCCAACTTGGCCTTTACAATCAAAATTGGGCTCGGGGGTCTGTTACGGGTAAAGAAGGTATTAGGCATCCTACAATGCCCTAAATCGGTACTCTTATGATGAAACTAGCGTGATAGAGAATAATAGTTTAAATATTTAGCTCCCTTTTATTAATGGTTATTTACATGCTTAAATTTAAATTATGCGATTGACCTTAAGACGTCTACATGGTTACTTTTATATATGACGATAATTACGACAAATATGATAGGTGATAGAGAAAGACTTTGATGAAATACCTCTTGAATGCACTTTAGAAAAGGACCTTCAATGTGGTAGACTTGAGGCGCTTTTTAACCGCCTTGCATACTACAATTTACCTTACAAATCTCAAGAAATACAAGGAGAGAGGAGAAATAGAATATCTAGATTGCCTAAGACTCGAATAGACTAATTTCGTTCTGTTTCGACCCCCTTAGCACTATGTACGAGGTGTCTATTTATTGGCACGAAAATCAACTGGAACAATCGTTTTGATTATCAGAATGAGGCGTTTTGGTTGAGTTTATTACAAGTAAAATTTGAATTTGGAACGACCCATTCCGAAATTAGAACGACCCGTTTTGGATTTGAATTTTACTCATAACAAACTGCATCAAAACGGCCCATTCTGGATTAGGAATAACCCGCTTCGACCTAGGGTTTCTAGGCCATTTTAGAAACTTGGAACAACCTATTCTAGATTGGGAACGACCCGTTCCGCGCTCCTAATTCGTCTTCTTTAAGCTTTTAGGCCTTCTGATGTCCTCCTGGTCCATTATGATGTTAATGGGCCATCCCGATGTTGTGTTGGCTCGTTTTGACGCCTTATTTGGGCCTTCAGGAACTCCTTTGTCTCGTACTAAAGGTGCCATATAGACTTCTAATCTTGTGATGCAATGATCAAGAGCGACATGCAAACCTAATATACAGGTTTCATATTCGGCCATGTTATTAGTGCAATCGAAGTATAATCATGTCGTTACCGGGATGTGCTTTCCTTGGGACGACATTAGTATGGCGTCTACCCCATGTCCCATTAGGTTTAAGGCTCTATTGAAGAACATGGCCCAGGATTCTTTGTTAGTTCGCCCTTTCTCCTCATTTCCCAACGCTAAAACTTCTTCATCGGGAAAATCGTCCTTTACCGCATGATGTTCATTAGTTAGTCTATTTGCTAGATAATCAGCCAAAGCGCTGCCCTTGATTGCCTTTTGTGCGACATAGGTGATATCGTATTCGGATAACAATACCTACCATTTGGCAACCCTCCCAATGAGTATAAGTTTCTCGAACATATACTTAATGGGATCCATTCTTGATATCAATTGGGTGGTGTCGCAACCCGAAAATTTCTGATCTTGCGACCTATGGTTTAGACATCCTTTTAAAGATCTCATCAATTAGGGAATGCCCGAACACCAGACTAATCCTTAATTAATGGTTTTGAAAAATGAGTTCATGGATTCGCCACCAATGTTTTACTCAAAACATTGGAAAAATAAAAGGTTTTTAAAGATCCAATAATGGCCTTGTTAACTAGAATCGGGTTCAGGGATCGGTTACGCGTAGGGAAGGTATTAAGCACCCCTACAACGCCCTCAATCGGTACCTTATGATGAAGTTAACGTGATACGAATTAATAAATTAAATATTAGATCTCCTTTATTAATATTTATTTACATGCTATAAATTTAAATTAACACGGTTGATCCTAAAATGTTTACATGATTACTTTTATTATAACAAGATTTATCAAAGATAAGAAATAAAAAAGAAGAGAAGAAGATTGACTGAAACACCTTTTGAACGAGCTCTATTAAATCTTTAAATATGAAGATTTTTAGGTGCTTTGTGGTAACCTTTCACACTACAATATGCGTCACAAAACTCAAGAAATACAATAGGAGAGAGAGAGAGAAATTTCGAGCTTTAAGGAGTCTTGGACGAAATTTTGTGGCCCCTAGAACTGTGCCCGAGCTGTCTATTTATAAACATCAAAAAGTTGCCAGAACGACCCGTTTCAAAATCGTAACGGCCCATTCTGGATATGACCGTTCTGTGTTAATTTTGTAACTGGAACGACCCGTTCTGAAACTAGAACGGCCCGTTCCAGATATGAGATTAACACATAATTGACTAGGCTGGAACGGCCGTTCCAAACAAGGATTTTTAGGCCTTTTTAATAACTTGGAACGGCCCGTTCCATTTTTGGGAAAGACCCGTTCCAGTTAAGGTTTTAGCCCTTTCTTATGAGCTTGGAACGACCTGTCCCAAACTAGGGTTTTAGGCCCTTAATTTTAGGAACTTGGAACTGCCCATTCCGGTTTTGCAACAGCCTGTTCTAGGCTACTAAAACCACCTTGTTTGGGCTTTTAGGCCTTCTGATGTCATGTTCTGTTATTTTCATTCTTGGGAGTTCTATTTCTTTGATGATAGACATCCATTTCATTGCTTTTGTTGGTCCGGACGAAATAGGGTGTCTACAGGTGGTATGCCTTAGCATGTATTGTCTCAATCGTTGAGCGGACCATACCAAAGCACAACAAGTCTTTTCTAACAGTGAATACCGCATGTCGTAGTCTATGAATTTCTTGTTGAGATAATAAATAAATCTTTCTTGATTATCGGATTCACACCAATGACCTAGCACACATCCCATGAAACCTTCCAATATTGTAAGATATAGAATTAAAGGTTTCCCCTCAACCGGAGGCATTAATATTGGCGAGTTTGCCAAACATTGTTTGATCCTCTCGAAGGCGAGCTGGCATTCTTCATTCCATTCTATCGGCTGGTTCTTTTGGAGTAGTTTGAAGATGGGAGTACAAGTATCAATCAATTAAGATATGAAACGAGCTATGTAATTTACTCTCCTAAGGAAACCTATGGCTTCCTTTTTTGTCTTTGGGGGCGAGATCTCTATGATGCTTTGGCTTTATCTAGATTCACCTTTATCTCTTTTTTACTAACGATGAATCCGAGGAGTTTTCTAGATTGGACTCCGAATGCACATTTGGTAGGGTTTAGCTTTAATTGGTACTTTCGAAGTCGATTAAACAGTTTTCTTAGGTGAACGAGATGGTCACATTCTCTTTTTGACTTGGCGATCATGTCATCTATGTAGACCTCAACCTCCTTATAGATCATGTCATGGAACAAGGTCACCATGGCTCTTTGGTAAATTGGTCCAACGTTTTTTAATCCGAATGGCATTACCTTGTAATAGAACGTTCCCCATGGTGTAATGAAATTTTTTTTTGTGATCTCCGACAGCCATTCTGATATGATTGTATCCTGAATACCCATCCATAAATGAGAAGATAGTGTTTGTGGCGATATTATCCATGAGCACATCATTGTGTGGTAACGGGAAGTCGTCCTTAGGGCTAGCTCGATTTAGATCTCGATAATCTATGCAGACCCACACTTTCCCATTTTTCTTCAATACCGACACTATATTCGAAAGCCATTCAGGATAATAGGAGATGACCAGGAATCCTGTGTCTAACTGTTTCTACACTTCCTCTTTTATCTTAAGGGACCATTCAAGTTTGACCTTTCAGAGTTTCTATTTTATAGGACGAACCTCTTGTTTTATAGGCAATTTATATTCAACATTTTTGGGGTCTGATCTCAGCATATCGTGATAAGACCAAGCGAAAACATTGACATATTCCTTAAGGAGTTTTATCAGTTGGCTTTTGGTTTCTTCTTCAATTTTCATGCCAATGAGGACTTCTTTGTTATCCTCTGTTGTCCTAGGTTAACCTTCTCAATTTCCTCTTGATGAGCTTGGATTATTTAGACCTCTTAGAGCCTAGAAGGGACAAGGTAGTGGACAAAATCCCAACCACCTATGCAGAACTACTACGCCAGCTCTTAGAGGCTTCAATGTTGGTTCGACTCCTTCCATCAAAGAAAATGTATGCTCTTTACCCGCCTTGGTATAGGCCCGAAGAAAAATGTGACTATCACTCTAGCTCTCCGAGACACTTGATGGAAAATTGCAAGGCCCTACAATACCATGTGTAGGGACTCATAAAAGTTGGGTGGTTAAAGTTTGACACCAACACACCTTCTTGGGGTCATGACTCATTAGGGTCTTCCGTCTCTTTCCACTCTTTAGGCCTTGTTCAACCCTTTCGCCTATAGTGATTATGTTGGCAAAAAGGGTTGACCTTGTCATAATAGGGTCCACTCAAGGAGTTGATAAACATCGTGACTGTCTCCTTGTTAGACAATGGGGATTCTACTTATGCGGCCAATTCCCTCCACCTGTGTGCGTAAGCTTTGAAAGGTTTGTCACCTTTCTTGCTCAAACTTTAAAAATTCGACCTGTCAGGAATCAGGTCGATATTATATTTATATTGCCAGAGGAAAGCATCGGTGAGCTAATTCCATGTCTGGACTTTCCCTTCATCCAATTGCATGTACCAGTTGAGAACGACATTAGCCAAACTCTCTTGAAAGCAATGTATCAGGAACTTTTCTTTGCCAATATGGGCAACCATTTTTTGACAATACATTGTTAGGTGCCCTTTTGGACAACTAGTACCAGTGTACTTTTGGAAGTCATGGATCTTGATTTTGGCAAGGAACTCGATGTCTTGTACCAAGCACATTTCTACAGCTTCCTGTATGCCAAAGTTGTGGCCCTCCACAACTCTTAGTCTTTCTTCTAAGGCATTCAGATGATCCTTGGAAGCATCCCCGGCATTATTGGCGCTATTGTCGTTGTGCTGCAAGTTGTTCATGGCTTCGAACATCTTAGCCATTTGTTCCTTAAGCTATGCGAGTTTTTCATTAAGCACGCAGTTCCTCTCCTCTAGGGCCTCCATAGCTCTTATCCTTTGAGCCCTTGTAGGTACAAAGTGTTGAAAAGCCACCTTCGAGAGACAACAATAATTTTCTATTGGGAAGGTGAGTCGTCGGTGTTCTTTTTCGTAATATTTTACGATGTGACAAAGGTCACACCGACTTTTCTTTGTTAGAGGTCTCCTTGATGATCCTAAAATATGTACAACATTCATTTCTTATATACTTGTTCTTTTTATTTTTTTATCTTAGCAGAATTATTTAAAAAGATAAAAAAAATAGTTTGAACAAATAATAATGCAATTAACATATGCTCAGACAAAGTACGCCCATGAACAGTCACGTTGAAGTCCATGGTCTATTGTTCCTGTCAAAGAAAGTTCATTGTATAGTGTCGCAACCCAAATTTTTTTTGATCTTGCGACCTATGGTTTAGACATTCGATTGAAAATCTCATCAATTAAGGAATGCCCGAATACCAGACTAATCCCTAATTAATGGTTTTGAAAATGGTTCATGGAGTCGCCACCAATGTTATACTCAAAACATTGGGAAAAGAAAAGGTTTTTAAAGATCCAATAATGGTCTTGATAACTAGAATTGGGTTCAGGGGTCGATTACGTGTAGGGAAGGTATTAAGCACCCCTACAACGCCCTTAATCGGTACCCTATGATGAAGATAGCGTAATAAGAATTAATAGTTTAAATATTTAATCCCCTTTATACATAAAACTTAAATTACACGATCAACTCTAAGATGTCTACATGATTGTGTTTATTATAGCAATATTTGAAATAAAAGAAGAGAAAGATGGAACAAGAGATTGATGAGTAATACCTCATTGTCGCCACCCGCCGAAACGGACCTTGGCAATCGCGACGATGGTCATGACTCGTTTTAATAGTTTGAAAAGTGGTGGATTGATAGAACGACTTATTCTCAAACTGAGACCTTGTCGAGCTACCAATTTTATTAAATGATTCACCAATCCATATTAATCCCAAGCGGGACCCTCTATGGATTAGTGGTTTTCGCAAAAGGTAGGGTTCTTGGAGTCGCCACCAATGTTTTACTCAAAACATTGGAAAAAGATTTAAGGCAATTGATTTTATAAATCAACCTTGGCCATTACAACCAGAGTTGGGTAAGGGAGTCGGTTACGTGCGGGGAAGGTGTTAGCACCCCACAACGCCCCTTTCGGGTTCCCTATGACGGATTATTTATTAAATAATAGCGTAAAATTACTAAATTACCCCTATTTATTATAAACGATTATATATTAAATATCTACATGATGACGAATTTAAATATGCAACAATCAGAAAGCGGTAAAAGAAGGGATTTTTAGAGAAGAAACCTCTTGAAGCGTGCTTTTTATATATCAATGAAGTTTAGGAGGCTTTTTGGCGCTCCCTCCCTCTACAAGCTCGCTCGCTCCTTCCTAAAAAATAATTTTTACTATGGAAATCCAAAAGATTTCCCTTCGACTAAGTTCGAGACTCAAGCAAATGGCTCGTGACTCAAGAACTTCGTCGGATCGACTCCCAGAGAGATTTCTAGGGCAGAACACTGCTCAAAAACCCCAGAATACTCAAGGAGGGAGTCAAAACTGTGTGTGAAAGTGTGGAATGACGTCCAAATGACGTCCTATTTATAGGGATGAGGCGCAGTACGGCCCCTGGGTTCAATACGGCCCGTATTGAGTTTTTGTACTTCAATACGGCCGTATTGAATTCAGTACGGCCGTATTGAAATATAGAAACTTCAATACGGCCGTATTGGTTTCAGTACGGCCGTATTGTAGTACAAAATGTGCAGTACGGCCGTACTGAACTCCAAGGAGGCCGTATTGAGCTCCAGACCTCCCACTTTCTTATTTTTGGCTACTCTAAGACCTCTAAACCTACAGATAGTCATCCTATGGTCTTCTGGGAGTCCTTCTGGCTGACTTTCCTTTGATCTTTGAGAGTTTTCGAGTCTTATTTCCGACCCGGACAATTTTAGGGGTCTACAGCTGCCCCCCTTTTACTTAGTCAAACGGCCTTTTGGTGTACCGTTTGATAAGTAAAGGAGTTGACCCAATTGTCCGGGGAATAAGCCATCCTTCCGACTTGTAGTGTCTTCAGGTGGGAAAATTGTTGAGTAGCCTCTCCAGGTTGAGTTTGCCCTCTCCAGGGTGAGTATTAGTCGTCGCCTCTCCAGGCTCGTGCATACCTCCGCGCTTCTAGTCACTTTGGTAGCGTGAGTCTTGCCCTCTCCAGGGTTGCATACCTCTGTGCTTCTGATCACTTTGGTAGCGTGAGTCTTGCCCTCTCCAGGGTTGCATACCTCTGTGCTTCTGATCACTTTGGTAGCGTGAGTCTTGCCCTCTCCAGGGTGAGTTTTCCCTCTCCAGGGTGAGTATTAGTCGTCGCCTCTCCAGGCTCGTGCATACCTCCGCGCTTCTAGTCACTTTGGTAGCGTGAGTCTTGCCCTCTCCAGGGTTGCATACCTCTGTGCTTCTGATCACTTTGGTAGCGTGAGTCTTGCCCTCTCCAGGGTGAGTTTGCCCTCTCCAGGGTGAGTATTAGTCGTCGCCTCTCCAGGCTCGTGCATACCTCCGCGCTTCTAGTCACTTTGGTAGCGTGAGTCTTGCCCTCTCCAGGGTTGCATACCTCTGTGCTTCTGATCACTTTGGTAGCGTGAGTCTTGCCCTCTCCAGGGTGAGTTTGCCCTCTCCAGGGTGAGTATTAGTCGTCGCCTCTCCAGGCTCGTGCATACCTCCGCGCTTCTAGTCACTTTGGTAGCGTGAGTCTTGCCCTCTCCAGGGTTGCATACCTCTGTGCTTCTGATCACTTTGGTAGCGTGAGTCTTGCCCTCTCCAGGGTGAGTTTGCCCTCTCCAGGGTGAGTATTAGTCGTCGCCTCTCCAGGCTCGTGCATACCTCAGTGCTTCTGATCACTTTGGTAGCGTGAGTCTTGCCCTCTCCAGGGTGAGTATTAGTCGTCGCCTCTCCAGGCTCGTGCATACCTCCGCGCTTCTAGTCACTTTGGTAGCGTGAGTCTTGCCCTCTCCAGGGTTGCATACCTCTGTGCTTCTGATCACTTTGGTAGCGTGAGTCTTGCCCTCTCCAGGGTGAGTTTGCCCTCTCCAGGGTGAGTATTAGTCGTCGCCTCTCCAGGCTCGTGCATACCTCCGCGCTTCTAGTCACTTTGGTAGCGTGAGTCTTGCCCACTCCAGGGTTGCATACCTCTGTGCTTCTGATCACTTTGGTAGCGTGAGTCTTGCCCTCTCCAGGGTGAGTTTGCCCTCTCCAGGGTTTTGCCTCTCAACATGGGCAGCTGAGTTTGCCCTCTCCAGGGTTTTGCCTCTCAACATGGGCAGCTGAGTTGGCCCTCTCCAGGGTTTTGCCTCTCAACATGGGCAGCTGAGTTTGCCCTCTCCAGGGTTTTGCCTCTCAACATGGGCAGCTGAGTTTGCCCTCTCCAGGGTTTTGCCTCTCAACATGGGCAGCTGAGTTTGCCCTCTCCAGGGTTTTGCCTCTCAACATGGGCAGCTGAGTTTGCCCTCTCCAGGGTTTTGCCTCTCAACATGGGCAGCTGAGTTTGCCCTCTCCAGGGTTTTGCCTCTCAACATGGGCAGCTGAGTTTGCCCTCTCCAGGGTTTTGAGATAAGTTTGTCTCCACAGTCCACAATGCTGCTTCGACGATTTGTTTTTCTGATTTTGTGCCGCTGAGGGCTGGATAACGCAGGGATCCGTCTAGGGGATGTGCAGTCATTCATAGGTTTTTGTGCCCCAACTTGCATTGCTTAGTTGGTACCCATGGGGAATTTCTGACTCCTTGGGGTGTAGACACAAATGCTCTCTCTCTGAGTTGAGCGATGCCTTATGTTTGGCTGACGTCCTTTTGACGTAAGTGGAGTATCCCGGTTGTCCTTATTCGGGTGTCTCTTTTGATTTTCTGATTTTTGTAGCCTCTGTGTAGGCTGTTATCCGCTGGGGGATTCTGTCGTTCAATTCTTGACTGGCCTCTTCTGTTAGGCAAATCATCTTGATGTTCGGTGTTTGGCTGGATGCCGAATTCCGCTTGGGGAATATTTATTGATATTTTTTATTTTTCTCCTTTTGTAGGGGTGCCTCTTGAGTAGGCGACTGGGGATTTGGGGATCTTATGTATCCCAGAGTATTATTTAGGAAGCCTCTGTAGGCTTAGCCTCACTCAACACTTGAGTCAGAGAGCTATCTTCCGCTGAGGAAGTTTCAAGTCCTTTGACTGAATATTTTGCTTGGATGATCGCGCTTCCATTGGGGATTTTGACGATCTTGCTTTGATAGCTCTCGCTGGGGATTTGTTCCATGAGCTTAAGCTGAGGTTTCTCTGGGGAGTATTATTTCTGCGAGCCTCTCCAGGCTCAGTTATTCTGAGAGAGTATTATTTCGGCGAGCCTCTCCAGGCTCAATTATTCTAAGAGGGAGTATTGTTTCGGCAAGCCTCTCCAGGCTCAATTATTCTGAGAGAGTATTATTTCGGCGAGCCTCTCCAGGCTCAGTTATTCTGTACGAGTATTATTTCGGCAAGCCTCTCCAGGCTCAATTATTCTGTACGAGTATTATTTCGGCAAGCCTCTCCAGGCTCAATTATTCTGAGAGAGTATTATTTCGGCGAGCCTCTCCAGGCTCAGTTATTCTGTACGAGTATTATTTCGGCAAGCCTCTCCAGGCTCAATTATTCTGTACGAGTATTATTTCGGCAAGCCTCTCCAGGCTCAATTATTCTGTGGGAGTATTATTTCGGCAAGCCTCTCCAGGCTCAGTTATTCTATACGAGTATTATTTCGGCAAGCCTCTCCAGGCTCAATTATTCTGTACGAGTATTATTTCGGCAAGCCTCTCCAGGCTCAGTTATTTTGTACAATTTGTTGGGTTTTCTGTATTTCGCCTTTTTTTGTTGATTTTTGGCTTTTTCTGTATTTTTGCCTTTTTTGTCGATTTTTCGACTTTTTCTGTTGACCGCTGCCATACACAAGCAATTTTTCCTATTTTTCTATTTTATGCAATTGCCTCATGAAGAGGTCTTTGAAAATTTCTTTGTGGCTAATACGGCCATATCCATTTCAGTACGCCCGTATTGAGTTGAAAATTTGTTCATAACCCTATTTTTAGTACGGGTGTACTGAACATGATACGGGCGCATTTGTTTTTTCTGAAGTTTGATTTTTTTTTATTTTTTATTTTGAATAAACAGAGAATAAGTGATCTTCCATTACACCTATCATCTGTATGCATGTATGCGGTATGATGCACCTAATTCTATTTGATTTATCTTTCAAAAGAATTAACCGATGCGTTTTTGTTTGGATTCTGCCATTCCTCAAGACGGACTGTGCGCTGCCGTCTTCTATAACCGAGGAATGATGCGTATTATATTGAGATTTGGTGTTATCAACCAAGTGATTCTTCCCTTCCTTTAGAAGATATGTCAACCCTCCTATTGACCACTATATCTCCATGTTTCCACTAGATTATTCTAAAATCGTTTGGGACAAGAGAGAAAAGAAGGGAAAGGTATATTTTTTGTTCGAAAGTTTGTGTTTTAGAGGGGTTTTATTTTTATTTTGAAAAATGGTTTTTGTAAGAATGGCTGGCCAAGGTAGGCTTATGTGTTTAGGCTTGTTTGATTAAACACTTATGAAGTTAATAAAATCTTGTTTATTGACGTTGTGATTTTGACAACTTAGATAGCTCCCCTTGAACCTTTCTTTTTTGAATTCGGCTCATGGTACCATCATGGATTTCTTTTGTTTTTTGATTGTCCTTATTTTCTCCTAAAACACCCCTTTGTAGCGTCTTAACGGACCTTTGTTTTTGTTCGTTTTTGCAACCCTAACTTTTGCCTAGGTCACCCTTTCGTGGGATTCCTAGCGGGTCTTTTGCTCTTATTTTTGCGCAGCCCCCTTTTTGGGTTTCCTGCCGAGCTTCTTTTATTTTAATGATTCTTGTTTTTAAAGGATTTTCTTTTTATCCATGATGGCACTTGTCGAGGCCAAGGAAAGGTGCTCTAAGTTGTCACGCACACTTCCACATAAAAATGATGCGGGTTTATTGTTATTAAGACAATCTTAACCTCATTCATGCTTATTCAAACAGGGTTAAAAATAATGTGGTTTAGAAATTTATTGTAAGCAAGAAGAGAAGCAGTAAGAAATAATAAAGAATGATTTTATTATAATCATAATGGAAACATGTGCCCTATCGAGGCTCGGGGGTCGGGCTGTCCCCGAGGAGTGATCTCTAATAGTCATCAGGTCTATACATCCCTATCAGAAGGAGAAAAGCACTTGATGACAACGACCGGCCTTGACGTTTGTGAACCGGCCTTCCTAAAGATCTGGCTTAAAGAACGTCGAGAAGGATCTTGGTTCCTCTTCGTCCTTTGATCTTTATTAGGGTTGTATCCTAACCCTTGTTTCCCCGGATTATCCTTGATAGTGGGTAGCTCGGGAATTCCTTGGGAATCCTTGCCAAGTCCTTGTCCTGGCAAGTATCCATTCTTGGTGAGCATGGAGGCTACCTTCTTCATTTCTCGGGGAAACGTTTCGACATTGGCGATTTCCAATGCTTGGAAGGCGGTTTCTAAAGCTTCCTCCGCTGCATCCACGTAAGGTATGGTGGATGGTTTGCTGATGAGTATGTCGTCTTCAGCTTGTACAGTCACCAGCTTGTCACCCACAATGAATTTGACTTTCTGGTGGAGCGTAGAAGGAACAGCTTTTGCATCATGAATCCAAGGTCGGCCAAGGAGACAGCTGTATGCGGGAGTAATGTCCATCACTTGGAATTCGACATTAAAGATAGTGGGTCCAATTTGGATTGGAAGATTGATCTCTCCCACCACTTCTCTTTTAGAAACGTTGAAAGCTCGAACGATCATGTTGCTCGGGCGCATTTGGACTCCCTTGATTGCCATTTGATCGAACATTCTTTTTGGCATCACATTCAAGGAAGATCCATTATCCACCAAGACTTTAGCGATGTGGTATTCCTTGCACTTTACAGAGATGTGCAAGGGCTTGTTGTGGTTCGATCCCTCAGCGGGGATTTCTTCATTAGTGAAAGAGAGGTGATCACTAGCCGTGATGTGACTAACAATCCCCTCAAATTTGTCTTGGGAGATAGTGTGCGACACATATGCCTCGTTCAAGACTTTCAACAGAGCTTGTCGATGCGGTTCGGAGCTTAGGATCAACGACAACAGAGTGATCTTTGCTGGTGTCCTATGAAGTTGATCCACGATGGAGTACTCGCTCTATCGGATAAACTTTAACAGCTCGTCTGTCTCCTCCTCGGATTCTTTATTTTCCTCGGTTTTTTCTTCTTTTTCTTTCCCTTTATTCTTGGGAGCTTTATCATGAAGATCTTCGGGAGTGTAGATCCTGCCACTCCTAGTCATGCCCCCAAGTCCAGCGATGTTAGAGATATCGCTGTCGGCAGAAAAATGGATGTCGTATATCCATGGCACAGCCTTATTTGATTCGTAGGGAAAAGGCCTTGGAGTAGTGATCCTTAACGGTGTCGGACCTTCCCCTTTGTTTGTCTTGATTACCAACAACGGAGTTGACGTGTGTTCGCTTGACGCGGTTGTTGGCTTGCATTTAATAACGAACGGCGTGCGATCCATTCTTTGAACATATGCATCGCTTAATCCTTTCTTTTTATTACTATTATTAATGAATTACTAGGAGGGATGTATGAAATGCAAACCTAGATCCCTCCATGATCTTTAATAAGAATGCATGATATGAGATGATGGCGATGAATATGCATGCATTGTGTTTATTCAACTAAGCATTATCATGTTTTTAGGATGTCCCTAAGATGATGCATGATATTGCTTGGTTTGGATAAATAACCCTTTTTTTCCTTTTTTTGGGTATTTTGTTTTTTGTATTTTTTTGGGTGAAAAGGGAAACTACCTACATGAATGTGATGATGGTAGATGTTAACACCATGTAACAGAAGATTCTTATTCCCATTTATTCTTATTTAAAAAGGAATGTTGTATGTTTAAAGAATGCAATGTATGCTCAAACAATGTCACATAAACAATGCACAAACAATTCACTCATCCACGAACAGTCACGAGCGAATCACGAGGTAGGGGTATCCTGCAGAAAAGTGCATATTCAAGGAGGTTCTAACTGTTCTCACTGGTCTGAGGCCCCCAAGGTGCCCCCATTATAGGGACCCAATTCCTCTCGTCGTAAGTCGATGGAAAGTTCCAACGCACTGTCGGACTCGAGTTCATGGTTATCACCTTGAGTGATGTTTTCCGACAACGGTCTACGGGCACCTATAGACCCATTCGACAATCGGCCGTACTAACATCCACTCCCTATGGCTTTCCACTCATGCCCCTGGGTATAGAGGGAACTGTTGTGTGCAAAGGTTTGTGTGCAGTTTTTATTTCAAACAATTGCGAGAATTTAAACATACAACAATTATTAAAGCCAAATAGATAAACATGTTATCATACAAGTGAGGGGTAATAAAGTAATTTTAAACTATTATTTTGAAAAGAATCCATCACTAAATGGGACTGACTCTCGAGGCTTCCCCAGTGGAGTCGCCATCTGTCGCCACCCGCCGAAACGGACCTTGGCAATCGCGACGATGGTCATGACTCGTTTTAATAGTTTGAAAAGTGGTGGATTGATAGAACGACTTATTCTCAAACTGAGACCTTGTCGAGCTACCAATTTTATTAAATGATTCACCAATCCATATTAATCCCAAGCGGGACCCTCTATGGATTAGTGGTTTTCGCAAAAGGTAGGGTTCTTGGAGTCGCCACCAATGTTTTACTCAAAACATTGGAAAAAGATTTAAGGCAATTGATTTTATAAATCAACCTTGGCCATTACAACCAGAGTTGGGTAAGGGAGTCGGTTACGTGCGGGGAAGGTGTTAGCACCCCACAACGCCCCTTTCGGGTTCCCTATGACGGATTATTTATTAAATAATAGCGTAAAATTACTAAATTACCTCTATTTATTATAAACGATTATATATTAAATATCTACATGATGACGAATTTAAATATGCAACAATCAGAAAGCGGTAAAAGAAGGGATTTTTAGAGAAGAAACCTCTTGAAGCGTGCTTTTTATATATCAATGAAGTTTAGGAGGCTTTTTGGCGCTCCCTCCCTCTACAAGCTCACTCGCTCCTTCCTAAAAAATAATTTTTACTATGGAAATCCAAAAGATTTCCCTTCGACTAAGTTCGAGACTCAAGCAAATGGCTCGTGACTCAAGAACTTCGTCGGATCGACTCCCAGAGAGATTTTTAGGGCAGAACACTGCTCAAAAACCCCAGAATACTCAAGGAGGGAGTCAAAACTGTGTGTGAAAGTGTGGAATGACGTCCAAATGACGTCCTATTTATAGGGATGAGGCGCAGTACGGCCCCTGGGTTCAATACGGCCCGTATTGAGTTTTTGTACTTCAATACGGCCGTATTGAATTCAGTACGGCCGTGTTGAAATACAGAAACTTCAATACGGCCGTATTGGTTTCAGTACGGCCGTATTGTAGTACAAAATGTGCAGTACGGCCGTACTGAACTCCAAGGAGGCCGTATTGAGCTCCAGACCTCCCACTTTCTTATTTTTGGCTACTCTAAGACCTCTAAACCTACAGATAGTCATCCTATGGTCTTCTGGAAGTCCTTCTGGCTGACTTTCCTTTGATCTTTGAGAGTCTTCGAGTCTTATTTCCGACCCGGACAATTTTAGGGGTCTACACTCATAGCAAGCTTTATTAGATCTTCAACTATGGAGATTTTAGGTGCTTTGTGACAACCTTTCACACTACACAAATACCTCACAAATCTCAGGAAATACAATAAGAGGGAGAGAGAGAGAGAGAAATTTCGAGCCCTAAGGAGTCTTGGACGAAATTTTTGAGGCCTTGAGAACTGTGCCCAAGTCTGCTATTTATAGACATCAAAAAGTTTCCAGAACGGCCCGTTTCAGATTCAGAACAGCTCGTTCTAGATCTGAATGTATGTGTTAATTTTGCATCTTGGAACAGCCTGTTTTGAAATCAGAACAGCCCGTTCCAGAGTTGAGTTTAACAGGTAAATGCCTACGCTGGAACGGCCCGTTCCAACTAAGGTTTTAGGCCTCTTTTGTAACTTGGAATAACCCGTTCCAATTCAGGTTTTAGCCTCTTTTTTAGGAACCTGGAACGGCCCGTTCCAAACTTAGGTTTTAGGCCTTTTTATGGACTTGGAACGACCTGTTCCGGTTTTGCAACAGCCCGTTCTGGGAAACTAAAACCAACTTGTTTGGGCTTTTAGGCCCTTTGATGTCATGTCTTGTTGCTTCCATGCTTCAGGAGTTTCTTTCCTTGATAATAGATGTCCATTTCATTGCTTTTGCGGGTCCGGACGAAATTGGGTGTCTATAGCTGCCCCTCTTTACTTGTCCTTTGAATAACTATGTTTTGCTTTTCCAAAGGAAAGTAAAGACATAGACATTTCGTCCGGGTCTTCTCTCCATCTTTGTGCTGGCACTTCTGAATTGCTTCCCTTGGACAGATGTATTTTCTTGTATCCTCACCGCTTAGAGCAGCTGAGTGCTGGGTTGCATACTCTATTGGGTAACAAGGGTGACAAACTATACACCTGATCTTCAGTCTTCGAGTAGTGAAGTGGAAATCCAGTCCTTCAGCCTGCTGATGTTGAGTATTGTTGTGTCGGCCTCTCCAGGCCGTTGTTGATGGTAAGTAATGTTGTGCTGGCCTCTCCAGGCCAGTTGCTGATGGTGAGTTTTGTTGTGCCAACCTCTCCAGGCTGGTTGCTGATGGTGAGTATTGTTGTGCCGGCCTCTCCAAGCCAGTTGTTGATGGTGAGTATTGTTGTGTCAGCCTCTCTAGGCCGCTGCTGATATTGTGAGTATTATTGTACCGACCTCTCCAGGCCGCCTACTAATATTGTGAGTATTATTGTATCGGCCTCCCCAGGCTGCCTGCTGATGTTGTGAGTATTGTTGTGCCAGCCTCTCCAGGCCACCTGCTGATGTTGTGAGTATTGTTGTGCCAGCCTCTCCAGGCTGCCTACTGATGTTATGAGTATTATTGTGCTGGCCTCTCCAGGCTACTTGTTGATAATGTAAGTATTGTTGTGCCAGCCTCTCTAGGCTACCTGCTGATGTTGTCAGTATTGTTGTGCTGGCCTCTCCAGGCCACCTGCTGATGTTGTGAGTATTGTTGTGCCAGCCTCTCCAGGCCGCCTGCTAATGTTGTGAGTATTCTTATGCCAGCCTCTCTAGGCTGCCTGCTGATGGTGAGTATTGTTGTGCCGGCCTCTCCAGACCGCTTGTTGATGTTGTGAATATTATTATGCCAGCCTCTCCAAGCCGTCTGCTGATGTTGTGAGTATTGTTGTGCCAGCCTCTCCAGGCTGTCTGCTGATGTTGTGAGTATTATTGTGCCAGCCTCTCCAAGCCGCCTACTGATGTTGTGAGTATTGTTGTGCCAGCCTCTCCAGGCCGCCTGCTGATGGTGAGTATTATTGTGTCGGCCTCTTCAGGCCGCCTGCTAATGTTGTGAGTATTGTTGTGCCGGCCTCTCTAGGTCTCCTGTTGATGTTGTGATTATTGTTGTGCCGACCTCTCCAGGCTGCCTGCTAATGTTGTGAGTATTTTTGTGCTAGCCTCTCTAGGCCGCCTGCTAATGGTGAGTATTGTTGTGCTAGCCTCTCCAGGCCGCCTGTTGATGTTATGAGTATTGTTGTGCCAGCCTCTCTAGGATGGCTACTGATGGTGAGTATTATTATGCCGGCCTCTCTAGGCTGGCTGCTAATGGTGAGTATTATTATTCCTAGCCTCTTCAGGCTGGCTGCTGATAGTGAGTATTATTATGCTAGCCTCTCCAGACTGGCTGCTGATGGTGAGTATTATTATGCCTGGCCTCTCCAGGCTGGCTACTGATGGTGAGTATTATTATGCTAGCCTCTCCAGGATGGCTGCTAATGATGAGTATTATTATGCCGACCTCTCCAGGCTGGCTACTGATGGTGAGTATTATTATGCCGGCCTCTCCAGGCTGGTTGTTGATAGTCTCATTTGATTGCCCCTTTTGTTTGGCGAGGACGTCTGATGAAGACGAGGATTGCTCGTAGGCAGTGCCCTTGTGCTAGTGGGCAATAAATGGGTGACATGGATTCTAGCGTTGCTCTTGCCATGTGAGTATTGTGATGCCTCTCCATGCGCCTGCTTGTGATATAATTTTTTTTTTGAATTTCATTTTTGTTTAGCTTCAGATTTTTCATGTTTGAAGCTTGCCTTTTTCTGCTATTTTTTTAAATGCTTCGGCTTTTTCAAAATTCACGAAGCTTTCCTTTTTTTGTTTTATCTTGTGTTGTTATCATTGGTGGAGGGATCCCATCCTATGATAATGTTATTTGCTGAATCTTTATTAATGAGTGTTATTTCAGAAGCCACTCCTGGCTTTGGTGAGGAAACCATTCCTTGTTTTGGCATTCTCTTGGATCATCTTTCATTTGGTGAAGAAGTAAGGCGTGATGGCCTCTTCATGCTTATAGGCTTGATTGTTCTTCCTCGTTCGTTTCTATCCCATCTTGCTGTTGATGTGTCTTTCTTTTCTTGGTGGCTATATGAAACCACTTGTATGGAATGCCCTTATTGGGGCTAGGCTCTTTGACATGATCTTGGATTTTAAGGCACTGTCTAGCTGTTGATCTTTTTTACAAGTGCTTCGGCCTCTTAGTTCCTCCAACAAGTGATGGATAGAAACACACAAAGAATGCAAGAATGCAAAAGAAAATGCAAAGAAGGAATGGATTGGATTTCTTCATTTTTTTCATTTTTTTTAGTGAATTTATACCCTTTTGTGCACACTTGTGCCATATGCATCCTATGCAATGATGCCTCTACGCTAATGCTTAAATGCATATTGATTTTACTTTCAAGAAATTAATCTATGCGCATTGATCAATGTCATGGATTTTTAGCCTTTAGCCGTGTCGAATTCATTCCAAGTGTTGCTTCTTGAACCCGAGGTTTATGTAGTTTAGCCCTCTCACCTGTATCGGATATGATACGCTAGCCCTTAGATCATGTGTACCTAGACTTTTCTTTAGGACACCTCTAACTTTTTCTTGTGAGTGTTCACTGTGCATATTCCGTGTATCTCTCAAATTTATCTTAATGCCATATAGGTCAAGAGGAAAGAGAGGAAGGGGATATATACATATATATTTTTTTTGCAGAAGTTTTGTTAGAAATGATTTTTTCAAAAATGGTTTTTAGAAGAATGGCTCACCGAGGTAGGTTAGTGGTTTAGGCTGATGACCAAGCACATTCAAAGTGAGGAAATCATTTTCTGCATTAGCTCATTATTTCCTTCAAAGTTAAGCGATGATTTGGGATTGCATATTGAATAAATGATCTTCCCGAGCCGTCTTTCGATTTTCAGCTCGGGATGCTGCTTTGTCCTAACTTTTGCCTAGCTTACTTGAGATGTGTTCCCTAGCGGACATTTCCTTTTCGATCCTCATTTTTTCCTAGGCTACCCTTTTTGTTTGTGGGTCTCCTAGCGGACCTTGCCCTAATCTTTAGGCTGCCCTCTTAGTGGATTTCTTGCCAGGCTTTTGTCTTTGCAGCATTTGTGAGCATCTTTCATTCCTTCATTAAAGGGGGATGCCCCTTACACTGATTTCGTTTGGAATTTTATCCACAAGTCATGCTAAATTTGATTGATCTTTATGTGTTTTTTTATTAAGCCATTGTTTCTAATGACGTCCTTATTTCAAATGTACTTTTTCATTTAAGGTTTGTTGACAAGGCTTAGAGTAGATAAAAGGGAGAAGAGAAATGAAGTAGAAAAGTGTATGGCACTAAAATAGAATTTTCAATTTACACGTGCCCATTTAATGTAGCTCGAGGGTCCGAGCATGCCCCGAGTTCGTGATTCATACACAGAGAAGTAGAGGGAGGTTACCCCTTAGAGAGGCCTAGGTTGTCTGACTGTAAGGCTAGTCCTACACTTGCTTGGATGTGGCACTTCAAAAGATCTCGTGTAGAGGGAGGTCCTTTGGCTTCTGCTCTCATGAAGGTGTTGTCAATCCATATCATGAGACTTTCCTAAGAAGTAGGAATGGGTAAAAGCGATGATAGAGTTTTCCATGGAGTCTTGCTTCTCAAGAGGAACATTCAAGTTGTCTCTCGATTTTTAGCTCGAACAAACATTGCTCTTTTTTTTTTTTGCCTAGAATGCCTTTTGCGGGTTTTCATTCTAGCAGCTTCTTAACAAGCAATGCTTCTCTCTTATTGAAATAATCTTTCAAGAAAGCTCTATTCACTTTGCCTTAGTGTTTGAGGGATTCGTCCTCCTCAGGTTCTCTTTATTAGCTTGCAACTTGTTAGGAGTGTGGATCCATCCATTTATAGTCGTTTTTCCTATTCCGCTTGGATTTCACGGTTGCACGACACGAATTTATCCTCTTGGGGCAAGAGTTGGCGTCTTAATGATTGTGGAGTTCTTTACCCTAAACTCTTTATGCATGGCTTACTTTCCATTACTTTCGACTAACGTACATAGGTTAATTTCCCTTTTTAGTCTCATTTATTCTTTTACAAGGAGGGATAATTCTAAATGAATGTAATGCAAAATGTAGAGAAAGTTGAGAATAATAAATATTAGTCTCATTGATTTGTTTATTTGTGAATGCTCAAATAGATTTTGACAGTATTAAGCGAGAATTTATATTAGATTCTAAGAAGACTTACTTTAACAAACATATCAAAGTAAGGGCCCAACCATACTATTTTTTAAAAATTGATTTGGGCTTTTCTTTAGAGTGCAGATATTGTCGTATCTTTAGGTCTGCTAGGAGAACCATAAAAAAAACGAGTAGCCTAGGCAAAAAGTGAGGATCGAAAAGAAAATGTCTGCTAGGGAACACATCTCAAGTAACCTAGGCAAAAGTTAGGACAAAGCAGCATCCCGAAGCTAGGCGGCCCGGGAAGATCATTTAATCGATACGCAATCCTAAGTCATCGCTTAGCTTTTGAAGGAAATAATAAGCCAACGTGAAAAATGATTTCCTCACTTTGAATGTGCATGTTCATCAGCCTAAACCACTAGCCTACCCCGACCAGCCATTCTTCTAAAATCATTTTTGAAAAAAATCCTTTCTAACAAAACTTCTGCAAAAAAATATGTATATATCCTCTTCCTCTCTTTCCTCTTGACTTATATGGCATTAAGATAAATTTGAGAGATACACGGAGTATGCACAGTGAACACTCACAAAGAGAAGATGGAGGTGTCCTAGAACAGAGTCTAGGTACACCTGATCTAAGGGCTAACATATCATATTCGTTACAAGCGAGAAAGCCGAACTACACAAACCTCAAGTTCAAGAAGCAACACTAAATTCGACACGGCTAAAGGCTAACAATCCATGTCATTGATCAATGCGCATAGATTAATTTCTTGAAAGTAAAAATGAATTTGCATTTTAAGAATTAGCATAAAAGCATTATTGCATAGCATGCATATGGCACAAGTGTGTTGGTCCCTACGGTTAGAATCTAGAAGGGGGGGTTGAATAGATTCTATGTTATTTTTCCTTTTCTTCTTTGCTTTCTAAAACTTTACCAAACAAATCTTGATTTAAAACAAACCTTTAAACATAAAAGGTAATTCAGAGTTATAAATGCACAGCTTATCCAACAAGATTTGAATAACACAATTAATACAAGATATGTAAAGATTGAATTTATCAATTACCAAGAATCTTTAAAGTTCAGTTTCTGCAGATAATGTTTTTCTTCATACAACATTAATCAAGAAACTTATACAGAATGTAAAGAGTGTAAGGGTTAAGAAAATCATGCACCAAGATATATACTGGTTCAGCCATCCAAAGGCCTACATCCAGTTTCAGATTTAGATACACCTCTAAATCCAGTCAAATCCACTATTGATATTCTTTACAAGCACCCTGCACAAGCAATATCCAATCAATGAATTTAACAAGCAAATCTTGACACCCACAAGATTAACAAACCATTTCTTGACTCCACAAGAAACATATAACCCAAGAATATTGATCCCACAATATCCTACTTGAGAAAAACCTATCTCAAGATTTCTCTTTACACAACTCTTCCAGAGATTCTCTAATCTCAAGAGTTAAAACCATCCAAACAATAACAAAAGATCAGAAACGAGTACACCTGTTCGTGTAGATATGATCTTCAACAACGTAAACCAGTTTAGAATGAATTTTCTATATGAACTTCATCTTCTTGAATTGATCTTGCACACTTCTTTTTCCAAAAGTTGATTTTCAGCAGATATGATCTTTCTTTCTTTTTCAGAAAATCTTTTTCTCTTTTGCAGTAATGTGTATTCAAAAAAACTTCTTTCCGTGTGTGAAAATTCTCTTTTTTCTCTTCTTTTTTTCTTGTTAAAAAAAACTTCAGTTTTAATCTTATTTAAAGACAATTTTCATGTGCAAGGAAACAGTTATTTCAGTTATATTCATAACAGAGATAATCTATTACCTGTGATGGTAATCTATTACCACGAGTTAGAATAACTGAACTAATTGTTTCAGCTCCTGTTTTAATCTATTACCTAACATGGTAATCGATTAACACGATGCCAAAATAACACAAAACTCACATTTGGAACAGAGGTAATCGATTACTTTAAAGAGATAATCGATTAACACGATCCTTTTTCCTCTTGAAATCATCAGAATCAGTTTGGTAATCTATTACCACACATGGTAATCGATTATTCCAGTATCAATCAGTTTTTCAACATGAGTCAGGTAATCTATTACCAGTTCAGGTAATCTATTCCTTAACTCAGAAAAATTTCTGATGTTTTCAAGTTTTCATTTAAAGTCTCAAACACTCAGTAAATTAATACTTCATGTTCTCAACAATGAATGAAATAAGAAAAATGAGTATTATGATATTTTCACCTTCATGTTAATTACTAATTTTTAACACATAACAAACAAACACATACAAGCCTAATCTTTTAAACAATCAATACATTATCCTTTTGACATAGGCTTAAAATAAAAAGCAACATGAACAAAACATCAAAACTAAAACTTCTAGGGAACATCTTCCAGATGTAGATTCTTCAATCTTCAACAATCTCCCCCTTTTTGGTTTTGATGAGCCAAACTCTTCATGTTGACTTTCACAATCATCATGTTGTTTTGTTTCACTTGTTTGTTTGAAATTTGAACTTGAATTTGAACCTGCATATGTCTAAAACAAAAACTTCCATACAAAGCATTATGCAGTTCTATTTCCATTTCTTTCTTATACAATACATAAACAACCATATAAACATTTAATCAGTTTCTCATGAATTTCTCCCCCTGTTTGGCTTAACCAAACCAAAAAAAACAGAGTAAACAGAGAAATAACATGATACTTATGCAACAAAAACAACAAGCACTTAATAAGACTTTCATCATATAAGCATTAAAAATGTTCAGAAGCATGCAAATACTACAACTATTACAAACTTTAAGTCTGAAATATAAATCAAAGTATTTATGCAGAACAAATTAAAATGCAGTGCCTAAAATGTAATGCATAACTAAAGTTCTTCAGGGTAGGGTATGTTCATCGCATCCAGTCGTTCAGATATAGATTCAAAACAAGCCTTCAGCTCTTGATAATCTCTTCTCTGAGTTTCTCTGATGTCATCTAGCTTTGCCAGAACAGATAGCTCAAAAGTAGAAAGAGGCTTGGGCTCTTCAGCACCTTCCTCTTCTTCAATTTGAACTTCAGGTTGAGACGGCTCTGTAGTCTCAGCAGTAGGAACATCTTCCTTTGCTATCCAACCAGCATCTGTTTTCACTAGCTTCATCATTTTCAGAGCTCTATCCTTGATATCATGAACATCTCTGGTGACCTCTTTTGCTTCACCAGTTAAGGGAACTTTATAGAACACCAATACCTTGCTTATGAACACAGCATATGGACACTTGCAGTCCATTAACCTCCTTGTCTTTAGCATTATGTCTTCTACCACATATACCCAATCAACTTGAATGTTGTTCTTAAAAGCTGCGAGCAGTGCCATATCTTCTTCACTGATTTGTGCGTGATTGCTCCCCCTTGCTGCCAGAATCCAGACAATTACATAATGTAGGAGTCTATCTTCCATTCGTAGACCTCCAGCATTATATGTAATTTTCCTCTTTTCTTTTCTTTTGTATTCTTTATTAGCCTCCCAGGCTGAAACATCCCTCAGCATACTCATAAAAAACGTATCTTTATCTATTAAGAAATTTTTCATCTTTAATTCATTGAAGGTAGGTTTAATACCATTTCTGGTTAATCCACCAATCTTCAAAAATACATCAGCAGATAGAGTAACTTTTATTCCTTTAACTTCTGAAACCAAAGCACCATTTTCATCTTTTCCCAAATTTGAGTAAAAGACCCTAACAAGATCAGGGTAGTACAGTCCACTTAACCCAACAAATTTGCTAACTCCTTGACTAGATAGCAGAGTAGGAAATGTAAAACCTTGCTCTATAAGCCAAGACGAGTAGAGTACCTTTGGAGCCACAATGTCTTTGCAAGCAAAAGACTCATTGAAAGTTTCCTCTTGAGACTTCCTTGTGAACCACGAATGAGAATATTCTTCTTCAGGTTCTGGACGAGAGGACTCTTGTTTCTTCTTTTTAGATGTACCTTGACCTTGAGTAGTAGGACGAGGGTAATCTCTGTTGGCTATGTGCTTTACACGCTTTCCTTTGCCAAGACTTTCCATGAATGGGGCTTAGGGTTAGGTTTTGAAATAGATTTTGAGATAGAAAAGGGAACCAGGGGTTTCGTTCGTTTTAGTTTGAAGTAAAAATGGAGAAAGTTTTGAATTAATTTGAATTCGAAACAGATTTAAAGAGGGTTTTTGAGTACAAAAGAAATAGGGGTTCGCGTCAGGTAATCGATTAACCCAGTTGGTAATCGATTATCTCGCAACTGAAACAGGGTAATTATGCAAGTGAGTGAGTGGTAATCGATTAACCCGCATGGTAATCGATTATCACAGTGGGTATGCATCAGAAATTGCATCAAAGTAGCAGAGGTAGTCGATTACTGAAAATTGATAATCGATTACTGCTGTTGATTTTTCAGCAATTTCTTCATTTCTTCCAATGGTAATCGATTAACCCGATAGGTAATCGATTATCACAGAGAAATGTGTGCAGATACAGGGCATACTGTGTTTTGTGTGATTTCCTATTATGAGTGCACATACATCAAGTTTAAACCTATAAGTGCTTAGCAATTTCATGCATATTCACACAATCATACTTTAATTATGAGATTTAGGATAGATTGGACTCACTAATGATACCAAGATTGGTTCTTAGCTTGAAAAATCTTTCCTTTGGTAGAGGCTTTGTAAAGATGTCAGCAAGTTGATCTTCTGACATTATGAATTTGATGTCACAGTCTCCTTTCTCTACATGATCTCTGATAAAGTGATGTCTAACTTCAATGTGCTTAGTTCTTGAGTGTAGAATAGGATTCCTTGAAATGTTAATTGCACTTGTGTTGTCACACTTCAGTGGTATGTGATCAATCTTCAAACCAAAGTCTTGAAGTTGATGTTTAAACCAAATTGACTGAGCACAGCAGCTTCCAGCAGCTATATACTCAGCTTCAGCAGTTGAGAGTGCTACACAAGCTTGTTTCTTGCTCTGCCACGATATGAGACATTCTCCAAACGTGTGGCACGTTCCACTTGTACTTTTCCTATCCAATTTACAACCAGCAAAATCGGAGTCAGAGTAACCAGTTAAAGATGGAGAAGTACCTTTAGGATACCACAATCCAACATTGATTGTGCCTTTCAAATACTTCAGTATTTTCTTTACAGCCTTCAGATGTGATTCCTTTGGTTTTGATTGGAATCTAGCACATACACATACACTGTACATGATGTCAGGTCTGCTAGCTGTTAGATACAGAAGAGATCCAATGATCCCTCTATACATTGATTCTTCAACATCTTTTCCTGCAATATCACTATCTAGATAACAATTAGTAGACATAGGAGTATTTGATATCTTACAATTCTCCATATCAAATTTCTTTAACAGTTCTTTGCTATATTTAGTTTGATGTAGAAAAATTCCATTTTCCATTTGTTTGACTTGTAGTCCTAGGAAGAAGCTTAATTCTCCCATCATAGACATATCAAACTCCTTCTGCATATTGGAAACAAATTCTTCACAAAGAGATTGGTTAGTTGATCCAAATATTATATCATCAACATAAATCTGAATCAGCAGAATATCTTTTGATTTTCTCTTTATGAAAAGAGTTTTATCAACATTACCTCTTTGAAAGTCATGAGTTAGTAGAAACTTACTTAGCCTTTCATACCATTTCCTTGGAGCTTGTTTCAGTCCATACAAAGCTTTCTTGAGCTTGTAAACATGCTTAGGTAATTTGCAGTCAACAAAACCAGGTGGTTGATCTACATAAACTTCTTCATCAATTAAACCATTTAAAAATGCACTTTTCACATCCATTTGATATAGTTTGAAATCAAACACACAAGCAAATGCAAGTAAAAGCCTAACAGCTTCTAATCTAGCAACTGGAGCATATGTTTCACCAAAGTCTATACCTTCCTGTTGATTGTATCCTTTGGCTACTAATCTAGCTTTATTTTTAACTATAACACCTTCTTCATTTAGTTTGTTTCTGAAAACCCATTTTGTACCAATGACATTCATATTCTTATTGAAAGGAACTAAAATCCAAACATCATTTCTTTTGAATTGATTCAGTTCATCATGCATGGCCATTATCCAGAATTCATCTTTTAATGCATGTTCCACACATAATGGTTCAATTTGAGAGACAAATGCCATATCATCACTTAGAAGATTGAAAGAGTGTCTAGTAGAAACTCCCTTATTTATATCTCCAAGAATGTTATCCAGAGATAGATCTTTGGGTTTCCTCCATTCTTTGGGTAGTGATGTGTCTTCAGATGGTGTTTTCTGCTGTAGTTCCAGTTTTTCTTCTTCTTGTGTAATACTGTCACCTGTCTCATCTTCATCATTAAGAGATTTTCCTTTTTCAAGGATGTTAGTTTCATCAAAGGTAACATGTATAGATTCTTCAACAGATAAGGTACTTTTGTTAAAGACTCTATATGCTTTGCTAATTGCAGAATATCCAATAAAAACTCCTTCATCAGCCTTAGCATCAAATTTTCCAAGAGTGTCTTTTCCATTATTCAGAACAAAACACTTACAGCCAAACACTTTAAAATGTGAAATGTCAGGCTTTCTTCCTTTGTAAAGCTCATATGGTGTTTTCTTTAAAATAGGTCTAATCAAGATTCTATTTAGAACATAGCATGCAGTGTTTACTGCATCAGCCCAAAAGTATTTTGGTAAACCATTTTCATTTAACATGGCTCTTGCTAGCTCTATTAGAGATCTATTTTTCCTCTCTACAACTCCATTTTGTTGAGGAGTTCTAGGGACAGAAAAATTGTGATTAATACCATTTTCTTCACAAAAAGTTTGAAAAGATTCATTTTGAAATTCACCACCATGATCACTTCGCAAAGATTTAATTTTCAAGTCCTTTTCATTCTGAATTCTTTTTGAAATGATTCTAAAGGCTTTAAAAGCATTGTCTTTATGGGATATAAATGCAACCCATGTGAATCTGGAGTAGTCATCAATGAGAACTAAAGCATAAGTGTTTCCACCTAGACTTTTGGTTCTTGATGGTCCAAAGAGATCCATGTGCAAAAGTTCCAGCGGTCTAGAGGTTGACATAACTTTCTTTGATTTAAAAGAAGCTCTAGTCTGCTTTCCCTTTTGACATGCATCACAAAGTCCTTGTTTAGAGAACTTGATCTTTGGAAGACCACTAACAAGATCTTTAGATGCAAGTCTATTTAACTGATCTGCATTTATATGTGCAATGCGTCTATGCCATAACCATGTTACATTATCATGTGATGTGAGACAAGAATTGGATGATGAATGCTCTAAGTCTAAGATGTATATGTTATTGACTCTTTTTCCTATAAGCAGGACTTCATTTGATTCCTTATCACAAACCATACAGCATTGATTATTAAAAGAGATATTGTAATTTTTGTCACAAAGCTGGCTAATACTAAGCAGGTTATATTTGAGACCTTCTACATACAGGACATTTTCAATGAGAGTATTGGAATTGTTACCAACACTGCCTGAGCCTAGTATTCTGCCTTTGTTGTTATCTCCATATGTTACAGATCCTCCTTCTTTTTCCTGTAATGAGATAAATTTGCTTTTATCTCCTGTCATGTGTCTTGAGCAGCCGCTGTCTAAGTACCACATTGATTGCTTTGCTCTCAAGCACACCTGCAACACAAGTTATTCAATTTGATTTTGGTACCCAATGGATCTTGGGTCCTGGAGAATCAGTGAGTACATAATCTAATTTCTTAATCCATTTATATTTTCCACTAGGAATGCCAAATTTCCTTATCATGCATCTGTAGTAGTTATGACCAGATTTCATACAATAGTTACATGAGTGGGAATTAATGGATTTCATAACATTAATATTCTGTTTTTCTTTATCCTTTGCTTTTAATGCAGCATACAATGTTTCACAGTTCTCACATGGTGACTTTAGTTTAGAGATATCTGAAAGTAGTTTCCTGTTATCATTCTCTAAATCAGAAATTTTATCTCTCATGTGTGTCATTTTCTTTTTGTAAACATTATTTGATTTTTCTAATTTCTTTGCTTCAGCATACAGTTCAGCAAATGCATTTTGCAATTCATCATACGAGTCAATAGATGAGTCAGAATCATATACCTCATAATCTGAATTATGTTTGGTCATGAGACAGAGATTTGCTTCCTGATCCTCATCACTATCACTTGAAGTTGTTGAGGCATTCTCTTCCCATGCTATGTATGCTTTCTTTTTCTTTGATCTGAACTTTTGTTTCGTCTCCTCATTCTTTTTCAGGCTTGGACAGTCAGCTCTCATGTGTCCAGCTTTTCCACATTCAAAACATTTGAACTTTGGAGATGAGTTTTCATTCTTCTTGAAGGATTTCTTCTGACTGGAGAATCTCTTATTGTTGTTCTTCCTTCTCATGAATTTTCTGAAATTCTTCACCATTAGATTTAATTCTTCTTGTTCAGAACTTTCATTGCTGCTATCCTCTTCATCACTTGAGGATTCTTTTACCTTTAAGGCCAGACCTTTTGCCTTTTTATCTTTTTGTTCTTCATCAGCAATCCTTGACAGATCCATCTCATATTCTCTTAGCTTTCCAAATAACTCAGCACTTGTCATCTGAGCTAAGTTCTTTGACTCTGTAATTGCTGTGACAGTTGGTTGCCATCTTCTGTTTAGTGACTTCAGGATTTTGACATTTACTTCTTCTTCCACGAAGTCTTTCCCTAATCCTTTTAGGTGATTTATTATGTGAATGAACCTCTTTTGCATATCCATGACAGTTTCACCTTGATTCATTCTGAAGGTTTCATATTCCTGAATGAGTGTGTTCTTTCTAGCTCTTCTCACTTCTGGAGTTCCTTCATGTGTTACTTGGATTAAATCCCAAGCTTCCTTTGCTGTAGAACAAGCTGAAATTCTAAAAAATTCATCAGAATTTAGTGCAGAATGTATGATATTTAAAGCTTTTGCATCATTCTCTGCTCTTCTAATTTCACTTTGATCCCAGCTATCATATGGTTTCTCAATTTCTTTTCCTCCCTCTATCTTAGTGGGTATTTTGTAATCTGTGATTACAGCCTGCCAAATATTTCTATGAACAGATTCCATGAAAATTTTCATTCTAACTTTCCAAAAGGGATAGTTATCTCCACAAAACAATGGGGGTCTGTTTATAGAAGCACCTTCAGCAAACGGTAATTGATTACCAGCCATCTAACCTTTCTAAAGATCTAGTCTTGAATGTTTTACAAGATACAGCTCTGGTACCAATTGTTGGTCCCTACGGTTAGAATCTAGAAGGGGGGGTTGAATAGATTCTATGTTATTTTTCCTTTTCTTCTTTGCTTTCTAAAACTTTACCAAACAAATCTTGATTTAAAACAAACCTTTAAACATAAAAGGTAATTCAGAGTTATAAATGCACAGCTTATCCAACAAGATTTGAATAACACAATTAATACAAGATATGTAAAGATTGAATTTATCAATTACCAAGAATCTTTAAAGTTCAGTTTCTGCAGATAATGTTTTTCTTCATACAACATTAATCAAGAAACTTATACAGAATGTAAAGAGTGTAAGGGTTAAGAAAATCATGCACCAAGATATATACTGGTTCAGCCATCCAAAGGCCTACATCCAGTTTCAGATTTAGATACACCTCTAAATCCAGTCAAATCCACTATTGATATTCTTTACAAGCACCCTGCACAAGCAATATCCAATCAATGAATTTAACAAGCAAATCTTGACACCCACAAGATTAACAAACCATTTCTTGACTCCACAAGAAACATATAACCCAAGAATATTGATCCCACAATATCCTACTTGAGAAAAACCTATCTCAAGATTTCTCTTTACACAACTCTTCCAGAGATTCTCTAATCTCAAGAGTTAAAACCATCCAAACAATAACAAAAGATCAGAAACGAGTACACCTGTTCGTGTAGATATGATCTTCAACAACGTAAACCAGTTTAGAATGAATTTTCTATATGAACTTCATCTTCTTGAATTGATCTTGCACACTTCTTTTTCCAAAAGTTGATTTTCAGCAGATATGATCTTTCTTTCTTTTTCAGAAAATCTTTTTCTCTTTTGCAGTAATGTGTATTCAAAAAAACTTCTTTCCGTGTGTGAAAATTCTCTTTTTTCTCTTCTTTTTTTCTTGTTAAAAAAAACTTCAGTTTTAATCTTATTTAAAGACAATTTTCATGTGCAAGGAAACAGTTATTTCAGTTATATTCATAACAGAGATAATCTATTACCTGTGATGGTAATCTATTACCACGAGTTAGAATAACTGAACTAATTGTTTCAGCTCCTGTTTTAATCTATTACCTAACATGGTAATCGATTAACACGATGCCAAAATAACACAAAACTCACATTTGGAACAGAGGTAATCGATTACTTTAAAGAGATAATCGATTAACACGATCCTTTTTCCTCTTGAAATCATCAGAATCAGTTTGGTAATCTATTACCACACATGGTAATCGATTATTCCAGTATCAATCAGTTTTTCAACATGAGTCAGGTAATCTATTACCAGTTCAGGTAATCTATTCCTTAACTCAGAAAAATTTCTGATGTTTTCAAGTTTTCATTTAAAGTCTCAAACACTCAGTAAATTAATACTTCATGTTCTCAACAATGAATGAAATAAGAAAAATGAGTATTATGATATTTTCACCTTCATGTTAATTACTAATTTTTAACACATAACAAACAAACACATACAAGCCTAATCTTTTAAACAATCAATACATTATCCTTTTGACATAGGCTTAAAATAAAAAGCAACATGAACAAAACATCAAAACTAAAACTTCTAGGGAACATCTTCCAGATGTAGATTCTTCAATCTTCAACAAAGTGTGCACAAAAGGGTATAAGTTCACAATTTTTTTTTTATAAAAAAAATCCAATCCATTTCTGCTTTACAATTTCTTTTGCATTCTTGCATTCTTTGTGTGTGTCTATCCATCACTTGTTGGAGGAATCAAGAGGCCGAAGCACTTGTACAAAAAGATCAACAGCTAAACAGTGCCTTAAGAGCCAAGATCATGTCAAGAAGCCTAGCCCCAACAAGGGCATTCCATACAAGTGGTTTTATATAGCCACCCAAAGAAGAAAGACACGTCAATAGCAAGACGGGATAGAACGGAAAAAGGAAGAATAAGCAAGTCTATAAGCATGAAAAGGCCATCGCGCCCTACTCCTCAACCGAATGAAGGATGATCTAAGAGAATGCCAAGACCAAGAATGACTTCCTAACCAAGGCCAGGAGTGGCTTCCAAAATAATACTCATTAATAAAGATTCAACAAATAACATCATGGGAATAGATCCCTCCACCAATGATGACAATAAGAAAGCAAAAACAACATGAGAAAGAGGAAAGCTTCATAAATGTTGAAAAAGCCGAAGCATTTAGAAAAATAGAAAAAAAAAGGCAAGCTTCAAACATAAAAGAGCTGAAGCTAAACAAAAAATGAAATTCAGAAAAAAAAACCTACCACAAGCACGCGCTTGGAGAGGCATCACAATACTCACATGGTAGGGGCAGTACCAGAACCCCTGTCACCCATTTACTCCTTTGCCCACCATCACAAGGGCACCACCTACCAGCAATCATCGTCTTCATCAGACGTCCTCCCAAAGAAAAGCGGAAATCACATCATCAGCATCAGCAGGCAGCCTAGAGAGGCTAGGCATAATAATACTCACCATTCAACAGGCAGCCTAGAGAGGCCAGGCATAATAATACTCACCATTCAGCAGGCAGCCTGGAGAGGCCAGGCATAATAATACTCACCATTCAACAGGCAGCCTGGAGAGGCCAGGCATAATAATACTTGTAGACCCCTAAAATTGTCCGGGTCGGAAATAAGACTCAAAGACTCTCGAAAATCGAAGGAAAGTCAGCCGGAAGGACTCCTGGAAGACCCTAGGATGATTCTTTGTAGGTCTAGAAGTCTTAGAGTAGCCTAGAATAAGGGTGTGTGACGATTGGAGCTCAATACGCCCTCCTAGAGGTTCAGTACGGCCGTACTGAGCCATTTGAACTACAATACGGCCATAATGAAATCAATACGGCCGTACTGAAGTTTTTGAACTTCAATACGGCCGTACTGAATTCAGTACGGCCGTACTGTAGTTCAAAAACTCAGTACGGGCCGTATTGACTCCTTAGGCCGTACTGCGCCTCAATCCTATAAATAGGACGTCATTGGCTCGTCCTTCCACACATTTGGAGCATTTCTCCACCCTCTGGCTGAGTATTCTTGGGTTTTTGAGCTATTCTCTGCCCTAGAAATCTCTCCGAGAGCTGATCCGACTAAGTTCTTGAGTTCACGAGCCTTTAGCATGAGACTCGAACAAGTCGAAGGGAAATCTCTTTGATTTCCATAGTTAATATTTATTTTTAGGGATGTAGACCCCTAAAATTGTCTGGGTCGGAAATAAAGCTTGAAGACTCTCGAAGACTGAAGGAAGATCAGCCAGAAGGACTCCTGGAAGGCCCTAGGAGGGTTCTCTGTAGGTCTAGAGGTCTTAGAATAGCTTAAACTAAGGGAGTGGAGGGAATGAAGCCCAATACGGCCGTACTGAACTTAATACGGCCGTATTGAAGCTTCAATACGGCCGCAGTGAACTCAATACGGCCGTATTGAAGTTTCTGAACTTCAATACGGCCGTACTGAAATCAATACGGCCGTATTGAAGCTTCAATACAGCCGCAGTGAACTCAATACGGCCGTATTGAAATTTCTGAGCTTCAATACGGCCGTATTGAACTCAATACGGCCGTATTGAAGTTCAAAAATTTCAATACGGCCGTATTGATTCTGTAGCCCGTATTGGGCCTGTTCCCTATAAATATGACGTCAATTGGACGTCATTCCACACTTTCACACACAGTTTTAACCCTCTTCTTGAGTATTCTGGGTTTTTTTTGAGCAGTGCTCTGCCTAGAAATCACTCAGAGAGTTGATCCGACGAAGTTTTTGAGTTCTGAGCATTTTGCTTGAGTCTCGAACTAAGTCGAAGGGAAATCCATCGGATTTCCAAGTCAAAAATTATTTTAGGAAGGAGTGAGCGGGCTTGTAGAGCGAGGGAACGCCAAAAAGCTTCCCAGTTTTACTTGATATATAAAAAGCACGCTTCAAGAGGTTTCTTTTCTAAAAATCCCTTCTTTTACTGCTTTCTGTGTGCATATTAAATTGTCATCATGTAGATAGTTAATTTATAATTGCTTAGAATAAATAGGGGTAATTTAGTAATTTTGCACTATTATTTTAGAAATAATCTGTCATAGGGAACCCGAAAGGGGCGTTGTGGGGTGCTAACACCTTCCCCACACGTAACCGACTCCCTTACCCAACTCTGGTTGTAATGGCCGAAGTTGATTTATAAAATCAATTGCCTTATCCCTTTTTCCAATGTTTTGAGTAAAATATTGGTGGCGACTCCACGAACCCTTCCTTTTACTACGAAAACCACTAATCCATGGAGGGTCCCGCTTGGGATTAACATGGATTGGTGAGACATTTAATCAATAAATTGGATAAGATCGACAAGGTCTCAGTTTGAGAACAAGTCGTTCTAATAATCCAATACATTTTCAAAACTAAAATAAAAGCGAGCTCGACCGTCTTCGCGACCGCCGAGGCCCGTTTGGGCCGGGTGGCGACAGATGGCGACTTCACTGGGGAGGCCTCGAGAGTCAGTCCCATTTAGTGACAGATTATTTTAACAAATAATAGTTAAAATTACTTCATTACCCCTCACTTGTATGATAACATGATTTATTATATGGCTTTTAATAACTGTTGTATTTTTAAATTTACGCAATTGTTTGAAATAAAAACTGCACACAAACCTTTGCACACAACAGTTCCCTCTATACCCGGGGGCATGAGTGATTAACCATAGGGAGTGGATGTTAGTACGGCCGGTTGTCGAATGGGTCTATAGGTGCCCGTAGACCGTTGTCGGAAAACATCACTCAAGGTGATAACCATGAACTTGAGTCCGACGGTGCGTTGGAGCTTTCCATCGACCTACGACGAGAGGAATTGGGTCCCTATAATGGGGGCACCTTGGGGGCCTTTGACCAAGTGAGAACAGTTAGATCCTCCTTGAATATGCACTTTTCTGCAGGAGACCCCTACCTCGTGATTCGCTCGTGACTGTTCGTGGATGAGTGAATTGTTTGTGTAAATGCTTATGTGCAATTGTTTGTGCATTAATAAATAACCTCGTGATAAGGTCTAAAGAATAATCCCCATGCATGAAAATGTCATGACATGAGAGGAAAGACCATGTGTGAAAATATAATAAAAGTAAGGAGCATAGGCATCATTATCAATAATACCTCATGCATCCTCATCATCATTTATAGGTTCACTAATACCCTCTCGATGTGAGTGAAAGAGACCCGTGACTATTGAGATTCTCCGTTGTGGAGAGATAATAGCCTAGGGAGGGTGATAAACTTTCATCTTAAAAAGGCAGCGCCTCAAAGATGAAAGATTATCAAGCTCACATCAAGAGTGTATTCATATCATAAATAAGCTAATTAGAATAAACATTCATTTTAGAAAGTGGCTGGTCACCTCTCTGTCCTCACACGCGCAAAGAAAATCAAGAAAATGGAAGCGCTAGAGGAACAAAACAAGAAGCTCACGACCGAGCTTTCACAGCTCAAAGAGCAGATGGCGCAAATGTTGGAACTCATGCGTCACCATAACATTCATGGATCTCATCACAGTGACCATGGGTCCCATCATGAGGGAGAGGAGGAAGAGCATGAAGAAGATCCTCCACATGCCATACCTATTGGGGCTGGAATCATGATTAAAGAGCCCGAAGTTTCAAAAGAACAATTCCACGCCCTAGAGGATCGGCTAAGGGCTATGGAGGGGCATGATTTTGACATCAAAGATGCCGCCGACATGTGCTTAGTGAGGGATATTCAATTCCCTCCC
Source organism: Cajanus cajan (assembly GCF_000230855.2). Classification (NCBI taxonomy): domain Eukaryota; kingdom Viridiplantae; phylum Streptophyta; class Magnoliopsida; order Fabales; family Fabaceae; genus Cajanus; species Cajanus cajan. The sequence continues at coordinate 44,096,424 of NC_138521.1, read as the reverse complement.
AAATTTAAAGTGCCAGATTTCCCGAGATACGTGGGATCGACTTGCCCCAAGAGTCATCTCACCATGTACTGCCGAAAGATGGCTGCATATGCCACAAACGAAAAGCTCTTGATCCACTGCTTCCAAGAGAGCTTGGCTGATACCGCGCTCAACTGGTATATGCAGCTAGATGGAAATCAAGTATGTACATGGAGGCAGTTGGCCGACGCCTTTCTCAAGCGCTACAAATACAACATCGACCTAACACCCGATAGGTCAGATCTTCAAGCCTTGAGTAAGAAAAATGATGAATCTTTCAAGGCGTACGCCCAACGATGGAGGGAGTTGGCGGCACAGATAGAGCCCCCGCTGTCGGATAAGGAGACGGTGTCCTTATTCATCAACTCGTTGACTGGTCCCTATTACGATAAAATGATAGGGAACACAACGACACTCTTCTCGGACATCATCACCATTGGGGAGAGAGTGGAACAAGGACTTAAAAGTGGGAAGCTAGCAAAGCCCTCCCAATCATTCGAAGCTAAGAAGACCTTTGGGAAGAAGAAGGAGGAAGGAGTCAACGCCATAACCATTTCTTCATCTTCTTCCACTTCGAAGTCAGGAAGATCGCAATTCATCCCTGTGAAGAAGTTTGATAAACTTCCGACCACTTATAGCGATCTCCTGCCGAAGCTAGTAGAAGCCAAACTTCTAGCTCATGTTCCACCAAGGAAGATCGACCCACCTTACCCCAATTGGTACAAGCCACAAGACAAATGTTTATACCATTCGGGGGCACCAGGGCATTCAACAGAGAGATGCCTAGCTCTCAAATACAAGGTCCAAAACCTTATTGATGCCGGGTGGGTCACCTTCGATTCGACAGCGCCCGACGTGAGCAAGAATCCTCTGTCGAAGCAGGAGTAGAGAGAAGAACAAGCCACGATAGGGCCCCTTCATATTTCTCTTTTAGGATTCATGATCAGTACCCGAGATCATGAGAACCTTTTCATGTAAATAAGGGTTTTTGTACAGTTTTAATACATATCAATAAAGAGGCATTTTTCACATTACTCTCTTTTTTGTTCTTTTCTCTCTTTCCTCATTAACATTAATAATTCTAAACCTAAACAAAACCAATAAAATAATTATGTCTGTAATTGTTCGCTCTGACCGGGATCCGAAGGTGAAAGGGTTGAGTTGGACAGTGATGAGGAAACCATTTCTCCAGATCTGCAAAGATTGCTAGATCAAGAAGCTCGTCAAGAGAAATTGGAGACTATAAATTTGGGGCATGGCCGAGAGATAAAAGAGGTCAACATTGGGACCCATATCAGTGGTGAAATAAGGACACATGTTTCCGCTATGATTATAATAAAATCATTCTTCATTGCTTCTTTTCTTGCTTATAATAAAATTCTAAACCACATTTTTTAACCCTGTTTGAATAAACATGAATGAGGTTAAAATCATCTTAATAATAATAAACCCACATCATTTTTATGTGGAAGTGTGTGTGACAACTTGGAGCACCTTTTCTTGGCCTCAATAAGTGCCATCATGGATAAAAAGAAATCCTTTAAAATAAAAGAAGCTCGGCGGGAAACCCAAAAAGGGGTCTGCGCAAAAATAAGAGCAAAAGACCCGCTAGGAATCCCACAAAAGGGTGACCTAGGCAAAAGTTAGGGTTGCAAAAATGAACAAAAACAAAAGTCCGCTAAAACGCCACAAAAGGGTGTTTTAGGCAAAAATAAGGACAATCAAAAAACAAAAGAAATCCATGATGGTACCATGAACCGAATTCAAAAAGAAAGGTTCAAGAGCAGCTATCCAAGTTGTCAAAATCACAACGTCAATAAACAAAGATTTTCTTAACTTCATAAGTGTTTAATCAAACAAGCCTAAACACATAAGCCTACCTTGGCCAAACATTCTTACAAAAACCATTTTTGAAAAATAAATCCCCTCTAAAACACAAACTTCAAAACAAAAATATCTTTCCCTTCTTTTCTCTCTTGTCCCAAAAGATTTTAGAATAATCTAGTGGAAGCATGGAGAAATAAATCATCACTGAAAATGGATCTAATCTGAATAATAAAATGGTGGAAGAACTGAGCCAAGAATTCAAGATCCAACAACACAACTCTTCCCCATATCGGCCAAAGATGAATGGGGCAGTCGAGGCAACCAAAAAGAACATCAAGAAAATAGTGCAAAAGATGGTTGTCTCATTTAAAGACTGACACGAGATGTTACCCTTTGCTCTTCATGATTATAGGACTTCAGGAGGCAATTCTACACGTCGAAGTCGAAAAACCTTATATAAGGGTAATCATGGAAGCAAAACTTTCCGAGGCAGAAAGGGTTCAAAGCCGACACGACCGGTTGAACCTTATCCTAGAGAAACGGCTGAACGCCATATGCCATGGTCAAGCCTATCAGAGGAAGATCAAGAAGGCTTTTGACAAGAAAGTCCACCCTCGAGTCTACCATGAGGGAGAGTTGGCAATGAAGAAATTACTACCAACTCAAAAGGACAAAATCGGAAAGTGGGCCCTAAATCACGAAGGACCGTACATGGTAAAACGAGCTTTCTCAGGAGGAGCATTGATCCTCACAAACATGGATGGAGAAGAACTTCGATACTTAGTCAACACTGACGTGGTAAAGAAGTACTATGCTTGAAGACGTTGCTTGCATAGGCCCGCTAGGATGAAAACCCAAAAAGGGCGTCCTAGGCAAAAGTTAGGGCAAAATAAAAAGCCCGCCAGTACAAGGGTACTAGGCAAAAGAACGGCAAAATCATCCCCGCTAGGATACGTCCTAGGCAAAAGTTAGGGGCAAAAGAATAAGATGTAAAAGCAAAGCAAGCAACGATCGCTTGAATCGAAAACCGAAAGGCGATTCAAGTGATTATCTTCTAGAAGCAAGCATCTTGCAGCATCTACACCCCTGGCTCAGGCCGAAGCAATTAGGGGAACGTAAAGAGCAACAATTACAGATATAATTGTTAAGCCCAATGTATATAGCCTACCCTGGCCAGCCATTCTTCAGAAATTTCCTTCTGTATATCTTTCTGTAAAAACACTTGCGAATATCAATAAAATATCTATTCATTTCTTTTCTCTCTTGACCATGTGATTATGCCTCTAAATTGATGTTTCAAAAATTGTACGAAACTCTCTTAATAATCGGTCAAATAAAGAAAATTGGAGGGGTTCCTATAAAATCCATAAATCTCCTGCATAAAGGCTCATAAAAATACTCCCTCGCGTCAATGACAGAAAGTCCTCCAAGAAGAAGAGGATAGGGAGAGCCACTCACTTTTCTAAATAAATGAACAAAAATAAAAAATTGTATTGCATGCATCACACATATTAATTGCACATTTAAAGACCTTATCATGAGGCAATTGCATAAAATAGAAAAAAATAGAAAAATTGCTTGTGTATGACAGCAGCAAACAAAATGCAAAGATTCAGAAAATCAACAGCGTCATACAGAATAACTGAGCCTGGAGAGGCTTGCCGAAAGAATACTCTCAGAATAACTGAGCCTGGAGAGGCTTGCCGAAAGAATACTCTCAGAATAACTGAGCCTGGAGAGGCTTGCCGAAACAATACTCCCACAGAATAACTGAGCCTGGAGAGGCTTGTCGAAATAATACTCTCTCAAAATAACTGAGCCTGGAGAGGCTTGCCGAAATAATACTCTTTCAGAATAACTGAGCCTGGAGAGGCTCGCCGAAATAATACTCTCAAAATAACTGAGCCTGGAGAGGCTCGCCGAAATAATACTCTCTCAGAATAACTGAGACATTTCTGTACAGAAAAAGCCGAAAAACAACAAAAAAGGCAAAAATACAGAAAAAGCCAAAAAATGACAAAAAAGGCAAAAATACAGAAAAAGTCAAAAGTCGACAAAAAAAAGACAAAGATTTCACATCTTTCAGAATAACTGAGCCTGGAGAGGCTCGCCGAAATAATACTCTTTCAGAATAACTGAGCCTGGAGAGGCTCGCCGAAATAATACTCTCTCAGAATAATTGAGCCTGGAGAGGCTTGCTGAAATAATACTCCCCAACTGTACAGAATAAATGAGCCTGGAGAGGCTCGCAGAAATAATACTCCCCAGAGAAACCTCAGCTTAAGCTCATGGAACAAATCCCCAGCGAGAGCTATCAAAGCAAGATCGTCAAAATCCCCAATGGAAGCGCGATCATCCAAGCAAAATATTCAGTCAAAGGACTTGAAACTTCCTCAGTGGAAGATAGCTCTCTGACTCAAGCGCTGAGTGAGGCTAAGCCTGCAGAGGCTTCCTAAATAATACTCTGGGATACATAAGATCCCTAAATCCCCAGTCGCCTACTCAAGAGGCACTCCTTCAAAAAGGAAAAACCCAAAAAAGAAATCAATAAATCATTCCCCAAGCGGAATTCGGCATTCAGCCAATCATCAAACATCAAGATAATTCGCCTACTCAGAGGCACTCTTTCAAAAAAAAGAAAAAATCGAAAAAATCAATAACAATTCCTCAAGCGGAATTTGGCTTTTCAGCCAATCATTGAACGTCAAGCTGATACGCCTAACAGAAGAGGCCAATCACAACCAATGACCAAATCCCCTAGCGGATAACAGCCTACACAGAGGCAACAAAATCCAAAAATCAAAAAGAGTCACCCGAATAAGGATAACCGGGATACTCCACCAACGTCGAAAGGACGTCAGCCAATCATAAGGCACTGCTCATCTCAGAAAGAGCATCTTCGTGTCTACACCCCAAGGAAACAGAAATTCCTCAATGGGCACCAACTACTCAATGGAAAGTTGGGACACAAGAACCTATGAGTAACTGCACATCCCCTAGACGGATCCCTGCGTTATCCAGCCCTCAGTGGCACAAAAATCAAAAACAATCGTCGAAGCAGCATCGTGGACTGTGGAGACAAAATCAAATCCCCAGCGGATAACAGCCTACACAGAGGCAGTAAAAATCAGAAAATCAAAAAGAGATACCCAAATAAGGATAACCGGGATACTCCACCAACGTCAAAGGACGTCAGCCAAACATAAGGCATCGCTCAACTCAAAGAGAGAGCATCTGTGTCTATACCCCAAGGAAACAAAAATTCCCCATGGGTGCCAACTAAGCAATGCAAGTTGGGGCACAAAAACCTATGAATGACTGCACATCCCCTAGACGGATCCCTGCGTTATCCAGCCCTCAGTGGCATCAAAATCAAAAACAACCGTCGAAGCAGCATCGTGGACTGTGGAGACAAAAATCATCTCAAATCCCTGGAGAGGGTAAACTCGTATTGCCGAAGTGATCAGAAGACACGGACGCAGACCCTGGAGAGGCCAAACTCAGTTGCCTAGGTCGTCAAAGACAACCGAAACAAAGTCTGGAGAGACGGTACTCAAACGAAGTCTGGAGAGACGGTACTCAAACGAAGTCTGGAGAGACGGTACTCAAACGAAGTCTGGAGAGACGGTACTCAAACAAAGTCTGGAGAGACGGTACTCAAACAAGGTCTGGAGAGACGGTACTCAAACAAGGTCTGGAGAGACGGTACTCAAACAAAGTCTGGAGAGACGATACTCAGAGTCTGGAGAGACGGTACTCAAGGTCTGGAGAGACAGTACTCAAAGTCTGGAGAGACAGTACTCAAACAAGGTCTGGAGAGACGATACTCAAACAAAGTCTGGAGAGACGATACTCAGAGTCTGGAGAGACGGTACTCAAGGTCTGGAGAGACGGTACTCAAAGTCTGGAGAGACAGTACTCAAACAAGGTCTGGAGAGACGGTACTCAAACAAGGTCTGGAGAGACGGTACTCAAACAAGGTCTGGAGAGACGGTACTCAAACAAAGTCTGGAGAGACGGTACTCAAACAAAGTCTGGAGAGACGATACTCAAAGTCTGGAGAGACGGTACTCAAAGTCTGGAGAGACGATACTCAGAGTCTGGAGAGACGGTACTCAAGGTCTGGAGAGACAGTACTCAAGGTCTGGAGAGACAGTACTCAACCATCAGCGTCGTCAGAGGCACATTGGTGTTCAACTTCCAGCTCGGGCATCGAGTGAAGTTGACCCTGGAGAGGGTAAACTTAGCTACCGAGGTTGTCAGAAGCGCCGAGGTATGCAACAACCTGGAGAGGCTACTCAACAATTTTTCACCGGAAGACGCTACAAGTCAGAAGGTTGGCACATCACCCGGACAATTGGGTCAACTCCTTTACTTGTCAGCCGGTACACCAAAAGGCCGTTTGACTAAGTAAAGGGGGGGCAGCTGTAGACCCCTAAAATTGTCCGGGTCGGAAATAAAGCTTGAAGACTCTCGAAGACTGAAGGAAGATCAGCCAGAAGGACTCCTAGAAGGCCCTAGGAGGGTTCTCTGTAGGTCTAGAGGTCTTAGAATAGCTTAAAATAAGGGAGTGGAGGGAATGAAGCCCAATACGGCCGTACTGAACTTAATACGGCCGTATTGAAGCTTCAATACGGCCGCAGTGAACTCAATACGGCCGTATTGAAGTTTCTGAACTTCAATACGGCCGTACTGAAATCAATACGGCCGTATTGAAGCTTCAATACAGCCGCAGTGAACTCAATACGGCCGTATTGAAATTTCTGAGCTTCAATACGGCCGTATTGAACTCAATACGGCCGTATTGAAGTTCAAAAATTTCAATACGGCCGTATTGATTCTGTAGCCCGTATTGGGCCTGTTCCCTATAAATATGACGTCAATTGGACGTCATTCCACACTTTCACACACAGTTTTAACCCTCTTCTTGAGTATTCTGGGTTTTTTTTGAGCAGTGCTCTGCCTAGAAATCACTCAGAGAGTTGATCCGACGAAGTTTTTGAGTTCTGAGCATTTTGCTTGAGTCTCGAACTAAGTCGAAGGGAAATCCATCGGATTTCCAAGTCAAAAATTATTTTAGGAAGGAGTGAGCGGGCTTGTAGAGCGAGGGAACGCCAAAAAGCTTCCCAGTTTTACTTGATATATAAAAAGCACGCTTCAAGAGGTTTCTTTTCTAAAAATCCCTTCTTTTACTGCTTTCTGTGTGCATATTAAATTGTCATCATGTAGATAGTTAATTTATAATTGCTTAGAATAAATAGGGGTAATTTAGTAATTTTGCACTATTATTTTAGAAATAATCTGTCATAGGGAACCCGAAAGGGGCGTTGTGGGGTGCTAACACCTTCCCCACACGTAACCGACTCCCTTACCCAACTCTGGTTGTAATGGCCGAAGTTGATTTATAAAATCAATTGCCTTATCCCTTTTTCCAATGTTTTGAGTAAAATATTGGTGGCGACTCCACGAACCCTTCCTTTTACTACGAAAACCACTAATCCATGGAGGGTCCCGCTTGGGATTAACATGGATTGGTGAGACATTTAATCAATAAATTGGATAAGATCGACAAGGTCTCAGTTTGAGAACAAGTCGTTCTAATAATCCAATACATTTTCAAAACTAAAATAAAAGCGAGCTCGACCGTCTTCGCGACCGCCGAGGCCCGTTTGGGCCAGTGGCGACAAGGGAAAGGAGCGAGCGAACGTGTAGTGGGAAGGAGCGCCAAAAAGCCTCCTAACTCCTTTTTGAATATATAAAAGCCCGCTCCGAAGGTTTCTTTCCAAATCCTTTCTTTTATCGCTATCGCTTTTTGATTGTTGCATTGCACGTTTAAAGCTTTCATCATGTAGATAGTTTACTTATAATCGTTCTAATAAATAGGGGTAGTTTAGTAATTTTACGCTATTATTTATGAAATAATCCGTCATAGGGAACCCGAAAGGGGCGTTGTGGGGTGCTAACACCTTCCCCACACGTAATCGACTCCCTTACCCAACTCTGGTTGTAATGGCCAAAGTTGATTTGCGAAAATCAATTGCCTTATGTCTTTTTCCAATGTTTTGAGTAAAACATTGGTGGCGACTCCAAGAACCCCTTTTTGCGAAAACCACTAATCCATGGAGGGTCCTGTTTGGGATTAACACGGATTGGTGAGAATCATTTAACAAAATTGTTAGTTCGATGAGGTCTCAGTTTGAGAATAAGTCGTTCTAACAATCCATCATTTTTCAAAACCAAAAAAAGAGTCCAACCATCGTCGCGAATGCCAATGTCCGTTTCGGCGGGTGGCGACAGATGGCGACTCCACTGGGGAAGCTTCGAGAGTCAGTCCCATTTAGTGATGGATTATTTCTAAAATGATAGTTTAAAATTACTTCATTACCCCTCGCTTGTATGATAATATGTTTTACCTAATTGGCTTTAATAACTGTTGGGTGTTTAAATTTTCGCAATTGTTTGAAATATAAACTGCACACGAACCTTTGCACACAACAGTTCCCTCTATACCCGAGGGCATGAGTGGAAAGCCATAGGGAGTGGATGCTAGTACGGCCGGTTGTCGAATGGGTCTATAGGTGCCCGTAGACCGTTGTCGGAAAACATCACTCAAGGTGAAAACCATGAACTCAAGTTCGACAGTGCGTTGGAGCTTTCCATCGACTTACGACGAAAGGGATTGGGTCTCTATAATGGGGGCACCTTGGGGGCCTTAGACCGGTGAGAACAGTTAGAACCTCCTTGAATATGCACTTGTCTGCAGGATACCCCTACCTCGTGATTCGCTCGTGACTGTTCGTGGATGAGTGAATTGTTTGTGCATTGTTTGTGTGACATTGTTTGAGCATACATTGCATTCTTTAAACATACAACATTCCCCTTTTAGAATAAGATTAAATAGGAATAAGAATCTTCCATTACATGGTGTTAACATCTACCCTCATCACATTCATGTAGGTAGTTTCCCTTTTCACCCAAAAAATACAAAAAACAAAATACCCAAAAAAAAAAAAAGTTATTTATCCAAACCAAGCAATATCATGCATCATCTTAGGAGCATCCTGAAAACATGATAATGCTTAGTTGAATAAACACAATGCATGCATATTCAACGCCATCATCTCATATCATGCATTCTTATCGAAGATCATGGAGGGATCTAGGGGAGTGCAAAGGCAGTTGAAGAAAGTGGACTTCTTGTTATACCGTGCCGAGAGGTTGGACCACCTCTGTTCTTTGATGCCACATGAGGCTCGTGTTGAGTTCGAGAAATCATATGGACGAGTCCTCGATTTGATGAAGATATGTGTGGATCCGGCCTTTCTGAGAGCATTGGTTCACTTTTGGAGTCTCGATTTGCATTGCTTCGAGTTCCCCCAGTTTGACTTAGTTCCTACTCTCGAGGAGTATGAGCTCATGCTGCGATGGCCCAAATCAGCAGGGGTCTATGTTTTTCATGGTAATTATGTGGCCGTGGAGAGGGTCGCTACTCAAGTCAAACTACCATCACGATCATCTGCCTTAGTGGGGAACGGCAGTATCAAAGGTTGGAAGCTCGCTATGATTGAGGATCACCTTTCTTCCTTAGCTGGTGAGGGAGATTGGTTAGCTTTCAACAAGACTCTAGTGTTAGCCGTGTTTGGGACAGTCCTATTCCCCTTTCACGCTAACACAGTGGACCATGCCGCTATGGATGCTTTCTTCGCATATGAGCCAAGCGGTCCATACGCAAGCCGAAGCAATGGCCCGTCATGTAGAGGAAGCCGAAGTTGAATGGAGAAGAAACATGAACCCGCCTGTGGGTTTCTATCGGCTTTTCTCATTTTGTAAAAATTTGCTTCGAAGCATTGTATAATGAGTTGTACACTTTCTTTGATTAATAAATCGAATTTTTGAGATCTATGAAATCTTTCAATTGCCTTTGCATTTCATAGTCATTCATTTGCATACATCTCTCCTAGTAATTCATTAATAACATTAATAAAAAGAAAGGATTAATCGATGCGTATGTTCAGAATGGATCGCACGCCGTTTGTTATTAAGTGTAAGCCAACAACCGCGCCAAGCGAACGCACATCAACTTCGTTGTTGGTAATCAAGACGAATAAAGGGGAAGGTCCGACACCGTTGAAGATCACTGCTCCAAGACCTTTTCCCTTCGAATCGAATAAAGTTGTGCCATGGATATACGACATCCATTCTTCTGCCGACAGCGATATCTCTAACATCGCTGGACTTGGGGGCATGACTAGGAGTGGCAGGATCTACACTCCCGAAGATCTTCATGATAAAGCTCCCAAGAATAAAGGAAAGGAAAAAGAAAAAGAGAAAACCGAGGAAAATAAAGAATCCGAGGAGGAGACTGACGAGCTGTTAAAATATATCCGACAGAGCGAGTACTCCATCGTGGATCAACTTCATAGGACGCCAGCAAAGTTTACTCTGTTGTCGTTGATCCTAAGCTCCGAACCGCATCGGCAAGCTCTGTTGAAAGTCTTGAACGAGGCGTACGTGTCGCACACTATCTCCCAAGACAAGTTTGAGGGGATTGTTAGTCACATCACGGCTAATGATCACCTTACTTTCACCGATGAAGAAATCCCCGCTGAGGGACCGAATCACAACAAGCCCTTGCACATCTCTGTAAAGTGCAAGGAATATCACATCGCTAAAGTCTTGGTGGATAATGGATCTTCCTTGAATGTGATGCCAAAAAGAACGTTTGATCAAGTGGCAATCAAGGGAATCCAAATGCGCCCGAGCAACATGATCGTCCGAGCTTTCGACGGTTCTAAAAGAGAAGTGGTGGGAGAAATCAATCTTCCAATCCAAATTGGACCCACCATCTTTAATGTCGAATTTCAAGTGATGGACATTACTCCCGCGTACAGCTGTCTCCTCGGCCGACCTTGGATTCATGATGCGAAAGCTGTTCCCTCTACGCTCCACCAGAAAGTCAAATTCATAGTGGGTGACAAGCTGGTGACCGTACAAGCCGAAGATGACATACTCATCAGCAAGCCATCTTCCATACCTTACGTGGATGCAGCAGAGGAAGCTCTAGAGACCGCCTTCCAAGCATTGGAGATTGCCAATGTCGAAACGTTTCCCCGAGAAATGAAGAAGGTAGCCTACATGCTCACCAAGAACGGATACTTGCCTGGACAAGGACTTGGCAAGGATTCCCAAGGAATTCCCGAGCTACCCATTATTAAGGATAATCCGGGGAAACAAGGGTTAGGATACAACCCTAATAAAGATCAAAGGACGAAGAGGAACCAAGATCCTTCTCGACGTTCTTTAAGCCAGATCTTTAGGAAGGTCGGTTCACAAGCGTCAAGGCCGGTCGTCGTCATCAAGTGCTCTTCTTCTTCCGATAGGGATGTATAGACCTGATGACTGTTAGAGATCACTCCTCGGGGACAGCCCGACCCCCGAGCCTCGATAGGGCACATGTTTCCGCTAGAATTATAATAAAATCGTTCTTTATTAGTTCTTATTGCTTCTTTTCTTGCTTGCAATAAATTTCTAGACCACATTATTTTTAACCCTGTTTGAATAAGCATGAATGAGGTTAAAATCGTCTTAATAACAATAAACCCGCATCATTTTTATGTGGAAGTGTGTGTGACAACTTGGAGCACCTTTCCTTGGCCTCGACAAGTGCCATCATGGATAAAAAAGAAATCCTTTAAGGACAAAATCCTAAAAACAAAAAAAGCTCGGCAGGAAACCCAAAAAGGGGGCTGCGTAAAAATAAGAGCAAAGAACCCGCTAGGAATCCCACGAAAGGGTGACCTAGGCAAAAATTAGGGTTGCAAAAATGAACAAAAACAAAGGTCCGCTGAGACGCCACAAAGGGGTGTTTTAGGCAAAAATAAGGACAATCAAAAAGCAAAAGAAATCCATGATGGTACCATGAGCTGAATTCAAAAAGAAAGGTTCAAGGGAAACTATCTAAGTTGTCGAATCACAACGTCAATAACAAGACTTTCTTAACTTCATAAGTGTTTAATCAAACAAGCCTAAACACATGAGCCTACCTTGGCCAGCCATTCTTACAAAAACCGTTTTCAAAACAATAATAATCCCCTCTAAAACACAAACTTTTGAACAAAAATATCTTTCCTTTCTTTTCTCTTGTCCCAAACGATTTTAGAATAATCTAGTGGAAACATGGAGATATAGTGGTCAATAGGAAGGTTGATACGGCTTCTAAAGGAAGGGAAAGATCACTGGGTTGATGACACCAATCTCGATATAACACGCATCATTCCTCGGTTACAGAAATCGGCAGCGCACAGCCCGTCTACAGGAATGACAAAAATTCAAGCAAAGAAACGCATCGGTTAATTCTTTTGAAAAATAAATTAAATAGAATTAGGTGCATCATACCGCATACATGCATACAGATGATAGGTGTACTGGAAGATCACTTATTCTCTGTTTATTGAAAAAAAAAAATGAACTTCAGAAAAAACAATGCGCCCGTACCATGTTCAGTACGCCCGTACTAAAATTAGGGTTATGAACAAATTTTCAACTCAATACGGGCGTACTGAAATGAATACGGCCGTATTGGCCATAACGTCCACACCAATACGGGTGTATTGAATTCAATACGGCCCGTATTGGCCCATTCTTTTGTACATCAACAGTAAGATCAGTACGGCCGTACTGAATTCAGTACGGGCCGTACTGACCTAATTTTTTCTATAAATACGTCCCTCCTCCTCTCATTCATCACAACATCTTCATTCCTCTGCATACTTTATCTGTGAGTGTGTTTGAGATCCCTCCGATTCCCAAAAAATGGCCGAGTCTTCAAGGAATAACTGAGCCTGGAGAGGCTTGCCGAAATAATACTCCCCAGAGACATCTCAGCTTGCACTCTTGGGCCGAATTCCCAGTGAAAGCTATCAGAGCAAGATCAGCAAGATTCCCCAATGGAAGCATGATCATCTAAACAAAATATCCGAGTCAAAGGACTTAGACTTCCTCAGTGGAAGATAGCTTTCCAACTCGAGCGACGAGTGAAGCTAAGCCTGAAGAGGCTTTCTAAATAATACTCTGGGATACATAAGATCCTCAATCCCCATTCGCCTACTCAGAGGCACTCCTTCAAAAAGAGAAAATCCGAAAAGATCAATAACCATTCCCCAAGCGGAATTCGGTATTCAGCTAAACACCGAACGTCAAGATAATCCGCCTAACAGAAGAGGCCAATCAAGATCAATACGACAGAATCCCCCAGCGGATAACAGCCTACGCAGAGGCAACAAAACCAGAAAATCAAAAAAGTCACCCGAATAAGGATAACCGGGATACTCCACCAACGTCGAAAGAACGTCAACCAATCATAAGGCATCGCTCACCTCAGAAAGAGCATCTTTGTGTCTGCATCCCCAAGGAATCAGAATTTCCCCAGTGGGCACCAACTACGCAATGGAAAGTTGGGACACAAGAACCTATGAGTAACTGCACATCCCCTAGACGGATCCCTGCGTTATCCAGCCCTCAGCGGCACCAAAATCAAAAACAACCGTCGAAGCAGCATCGTGGACTGTGGAGACAAAATCATCACAGATCCCTAGAGAGGGCAAACTCACGCTACCAAAGTGACCAGAAGCACGGAGGTATGCAACCCTGGGGAGGGCAAACCGCAGACCCTGGAGAGGGCAAACTCACGCTACCGAGGTCGTCAGAAACACCGAGGTATGCACGAGCCTGGAGAGGCGACGACTAATACTCAGCTACCGTCGTCGTCAGAAACACGGAGGTATGCAGCTGCCAACGTCGTCAGAAACACGGAGGCATGCAGACCCTGGAGAGGGCAAACTCACGCTACCGAGGTCGTCAGAAACACTGAGGTATGCACGAGCCTGGAGAGGCGACGACTAATACTCACCCTGGAGAGGGCAAACTCAACCTGGAGAGGCTACTCAACAATTTTCCCACCTGAAGACACTACAAGTCGGAAGGAAGGCTTACTCCCCGGACAATTGGGTCAACTCCTTTACTTGTCAACCGGTACACCAAAAAAAAGCCGTTCGACTAAGTAAAGGGGGGGCAGCTGTAGACCCCTAAAATTGTCCGGGTCAGAAATAAGACTCAAAGACTCTCGAAGACCGAAGGAAAGTCAGCCGGAAGGACTCCTGGAAGACCCTAGGATGATTCTTTGTAGGTCTAGAAGTCTTAGAGTAGCTTAGAATAAGGGTGTGTGAGGATTGGAGCTCAATACGCGCTCTTAGAGGTTCAGTACGGCCGTACTGAGCCATTTGAACTACAATACGGCCATAATGAAATCAATACGGCCGTACTGTAGTTCAAAAACTCAGTACGGGCCGTATTGACTCCTTAGGCCGTACTGCGCCTCAATCCTATAAATAGGACGTCATTGGCTCGTCCTTCCACACATTTGGAGCATTTCTCCACCCTCTGGCTGAGTATTCTTGGGTTTTTGAGCTATTCTCTGCCCTAGAAATCTCTCCGAGAGCTGATCCGACTAAGTTCTTGAGTTCACGAGCCTTTAGCTTGAGACTCGAACAAGTCGAAGGGAAATCTCTTTGATTTCCATAGTTAATATTTATTTTTAGGGAAAGGAGCGAGCGAATGTGTAGTGGGAAGGAGCGCCAAAAATCCTCCTAACTCCTTTTTGAATATATAAAAGCCCGCTTCGAAGGTTTCTTTCCAAATCCTTTCTTTTACCGCTTTCATTTATCGCTTTTTGATTGTTGCATTGCACGTTTAAAGCTTTCATCATGTAGATAGTTTACTTATAATCGTTCTAATAAATAGTGGTATTTTAGTAATTTTACGCTATTATTTATGAAATAATCCGTCATAGGGAACCCGAAAGGGGCGTTGTGGGGTGCTAACACCTTCCCCACACGTAATCGACTCCCTTACCCAACTCTGGTTGTAATGGCCAAAGTTGATTTGCGAAAAATCAATTGCCTTATGTCTTTTTCCAATGTTTTGAGTAAAACATTGGTGGCGACTCCAAGAACCCCTTTTTACGAAAACCACTAATCCATGGAGGGTCCCGTTTGGGATTAACACGGATTGGTGAGAATCATTTAACAAAATTGTTAGTTCGATGAGGTCTCAGTTTGAGAATAAGTCGTTCTAACAATCCATCATTTTTCAAAACTAAAAAAAAAGAGTCCAACCATCGTCGCGAATGCCAATGTCCGTTTCGGCGGGTGGCGACAGTCATTTTTGGAAAGTTTTATGGGAAAAACTAGGAACTAAGCTCCTCTATTCTACTACTTGTCATCCTCAAACCGATGGCCAAACCGAAGTAGTAAATAGATCCCTATCCACTTTGTTGAGGGTACTCCTCAAAGGAAATAAGAAAACTTGGGATGATTGTCTCCCCCATTTAGAATTTGCATACAATAGAGTAGTCCATAAGACTACTAATCTTTCCCCCTTTGAAGTTGTCTATGGCTTTAACCCAATCACTCCTCTTGATCTTTTACCCCTCCCTAATACCCCTTCCTTGTTTCACAAAGAAGGAGTATCTAGGGCGGATTTCATTAAAAAATACCATGAAAAGATCAAGAGTCAAATTGAACAACAAACTCAAAAATATGCCAAATACAACAACAAAGGAAGAAAGAAACTTACTTTTGAAGTTGGGGATTGGGTTTGGCTTCATTTGAGGAAGGATAGATTTCCTACTCAAAGGATGTCAAAACTAAACCCCAGGGGAGATGGACCATTCCAAGTCCTTCACAAAATAAACGACAATGCATATAAATTAGACCTTCCTTCTGATTATGGCACTAGCTCATCTTTTAATGTTTGTGATCTCACACCATTTTTAGGAGCTGAGGATTTGGATGAAGAATCTAATCTGAGGACAAATGCTTCTCAAGAAGGAGGGGATGATGGAGGACCATCCTTGAAGACACATGTGGGCCCCATCACTAGGTCCATGGCTAGGAGAGTTGAAGAGGAGGAGGGAGTTCACACACCAAGGGACACTCTCCTCATGATCATAGAGTATTAGTGCTCTCCTAAGCCTCATTAATTTAGGATTTATTTTATTTTCCATTTTTACCCTTGTATTTTGGGGTATTTTAGTCATAGGATTTATTTCTTTGTATTTCCCATTTTACCCTTGTATTATGGGGTGCTTTAGGTGATTAGGTTTTTAATTTGGGCTAGGGTATCACATTAGGAGGTGACGCCTATTTTTGGTGAAGCATTGGATGTATTTTGGTGATAGAAAGGTTTAGGCCCAAGTGGAGGGCAAAGGTTGCATGGTCTTATCATGCACCTAGATATAGCCAATCTAAACCCATAGATTCCATCCTTGGCCACCAAGTTGCATCTAGGGTTTATTTACATTTCATTTGGAGTGCATTAGCCATATGAATTTCGGCCATGCACATCTCAAATGAAACCCTAGATGCCTCCCCTCCTATAAATACCCAACACCCCACCACTTGTAAATACTTTGGAATATATAGATTTTGAGTGAGCTTTTATGCCTCAACATCTCTTCCTTAGTCACTAGGTTAACTTTGGCTAGCCTCCTTCATTCTCCACCCTTGGAGAGTGAAACCCTAGAGTGGCCTCCACCTATACTTGGAGTGAGCCAACCTTGAGCAACCAAACACCATTCACCTAAACACTTCCGCCACCCTAAACCTACTTCACGCCCATCTTCCTTTTCCCATCATAAGTCACCTTTTGTCTACCCTTTGGTGAGCCTAGATCAAGGGCAAGGTCTCCCCCCTTCACACTCTACATCAATCATGGAAGGAGGAAGCCATCACCTCACATGACTCTCCCTAATTTGCTTCTTCTTCATCCTCACTTGAAGATAAAGAAGTAGTAGCTTCATCATGGCTACTATAAATGTCTTGGCCCCTTAAAATCATCACTTTCTTGTTAGGGAACTGAGAAGCAATGTGGCCTCTCCCAAGACACTTAAAGCATTTTATATCACTAGACTTGGTGCTAGTGTGTGAGGTGTTTATTTTTTTGTCTTTTTCTTTCTCTTTACCTTTGTCTAGACTTTTAGAGGGAAAAGTATTTTTCTTTTCAAAATCATTTTTCTTGCCCTCCCTCTTGTAGTCAAACTTAGAGTAAGAAGATGAGTATGAGCTTGTTTTAAAACCTTTTCGCAAATTTTGTTGTTCAACCTTAATACAAAGTTGAACCAAATCATTTAAATCTCTATAAGGAAGAAGCTCAACCTTATCTCTTATCTCAAAAGTTAACCCACTCAAAAATCTAGCAACAGTAATGTTTTCTTCCTCCCTAATGCCAGCCCTCATCAAATACAACTCCATCGTTTGCCTATACTCTTCCACAGTCATATTTTTTTGATGGAGTCTTTGGAGCTTGTTGATAAGCTCCCTAGTGTAATAAGAGGGAATATGCCTCCTCCTTAAGGCACTCCTTAATTTATTCCAATATTGAATTGGAGGGTCATTATGGAGATGCCTATCTCTCACAAGAGAAGTCCACCAATACATGGCATGACCTTGGAAGCTTAGGGTGGCTAAGGAGACTTTTCTTTCTTCACTCACTTGGTGGCAAGTGAAGATTTGTTCCACCTTCATCTTCCAATCAAGATACCCCTCCACATCATCTTTTCCATGAAAATAAGGGAGATCTACCCTAGATTCCCTTGGCTTGGGGGTCCTATGAACTCTTCTAGGAGGTTGTTGATAATGATCTCCTAAGGCTAGGCTATCATCATGCATTGACTCTCCTAGGGTTGAACTATGAGTTTGGGAGCTATGTCTACTACGGTGCTTGTGGTGTAATTTTTCTTCTTTCTCTTTTAATAGACGAATCTCCTCCTCTAAAAGAGCAAGTTGAGCCTCTCTTTCAAGTTTTTCTTTGAGTCTTTGTTTGGACTCTTTCTCTTTCCAAATTTTAAGTGATCTTAATTCATGTGTTACTTTTGACAAGTCATTGTAATCACTTGAATTACTATCACTTTGAGGAGTTGAAAATTCTTCCATTATAGGAGAAAGGTTCTTTTTGATGAAAGAAGTTTGAAAAGCAATTTTTATGCAAGGTTAAGACTAAGTACTTGGAGGATTAAGTATACAAATTGAACTTTGGAGGGAGGTGAGCTACTAAGAGCCACTTAAAAACCAAGCCTCTTCAAATAAAAATTACTAATCCCCTTTGTAGTTAATCTCTACCAAATTCTTTTCAACGAAAAATTTATTTTTGATGTTTTGTGAACTATGATATACTAAACATATGAAAGCAACTAAAAACAAGTATTAAGCAAGAATTAAACTACCTAAACGTGTCCTAGTGTGAGATCTTGAAAGATACCAAAAATCAATCAATGACCACTCTCACAAAGTACTAACGAAAATGTACACCTAAGGAGAGATGGTTGTGTACCAAAGACACACCCAAGACACACCCAAGACACTCCTTTAAATGGCCAATTACAAGGTTTATACAAAGCTAAACAGCAAAGAACAAGTGGCTTAAAATAAATTAGAAAAACAGCCACTAAGAATTACTGATGGATTAGTGACCAAATTTGCAACAAAATTTTCAAATTAGTAAGGAAAAATTGGTCTCTAAAATCCGTCATATATTTTAAATTCAAGTACAAATTTAAATTTGAAAGTCCAATATGCTTCACGGATGATCCAGTCCAGCCACCACCAAATTTCTAGCCAAGAGTGTTTAGTGTTTGTGTGTTTGAGTAGTCAAAACCGAGAGCCACCTATATCCTTTCCTCTTCCTTTTCTTAGGCTTCTTTTGATGACCCTTGTAGAACTAGCTTCTAGGAAGATAGGTTAGGTCAAACTTAGGTCACATTTGAGTTTAAACAATGATAAGAACAACAAAGAAAATTTAAGAAATAAGGAATATAAGAGTAGAATAGAAGATGACAATTTAGGTGACACAAAACAAGTATTTGACTAGAACAAGAAGGAATTGACCTAAGATAAGTTCTAGAATGGATGCACAAAACCAAAACACTCAAGGATGTAAATCTGAAAACATTAAGTAGCAAGAAATAATGGCAAACCGAGAGAAAATTTGAAACTCCTTAATGGCTTTTTCCTTTGACAAATTAGGTTTAGCAAATTTTTTTTTTTTTTAAATCACTTTGTTTTGAATTTTCTTTTGATCTTTTCTTCTAATTTTTTATTTTAATCTTAGGAGTTGCCTTTTTCTTTCATGAATTATGTAGCATATAAGTCTTGGTCACTCTTAGGTAGCACTAAAAACCGGATTCAAAAAGAAATGCCAAATGACAAGCAAATTAAGTTTAAATTCAAGGCAAATGTGACATGCTTTTTATGCTTGCAAATTTGAATGGCACATGCACGGTTTTTGGCTCCAAAATTCAAATTCAAATGATGCTACAAACACAATTTTCCAGCACACTTCCAATTAGCAAGATCAAACACTCACGAATTTAGAAAAATTTTGAAGACATTTTCAAAAATTGGAAACCTAAAAAATTTTTCTAAGAAAACTACTAATGATCTAATAGTAGTTCATGAACTCAAAGTAAAACAAAACTTATGAGCTTATACCAATGACTATGGATCTCGGCCAAATCCAGAAAATGATTCAAGATTCACTTCAAAAAAAAAAATTTCAAACGGATCAACAAGCAAAGCTAGGAATGATGAACATACAAAGGACTACACAAACCTACTAGACATAGATTCAAAACAAAAAAATAAGACTCAAGCATACAATGACCGAATAAAATTTCAAGTAAGCCTCAAATAAGGCAAAACGTTCATAGGCAGAAAATTTCCTAATAGGCACAAGAATGGAGCATGATTCATGGAAGCATATTATCACAAAAGCATAATGAATCATTCAAGCATAAGAAACTAGATCCTTCAAATTTTGAGACAAAATTAGATCTAGGAAATAATAAACTCTCATGACAAGGACTCAAAACAAGATGAACACAAGATGAAGAGAATTAACTACAGATTACAACATCAAAAGACAAGAACAAGACTTATCTCTTGAAGAAAATCGGATGCTCTTGATACCACTTGATGTGATTCCACTTGGAATGCACAAGGATTCTTCAAGCCTTCACGGATATCCTTGGAGTAGCTTCAAGGATGGAGACTCCACAAGGCTCAATGTGACCTAAGCTTGCATGAAGCTAAGTCCGGAGAAGACTAGTTCCTAGCTCTACAAGGAGAAGCACTCAAGGAGGGTAGAGTTTAGGAATCAAGGTGACTTCGGAGGAGATGAGTTCAAAGAGAGAAAACTCATCAATATATTCCAAAGTGTTCATACAAGTCTCGACCATAGTGATTTATAGGAGAAAATTAGGTCAAGGTGATCTTGGGTTAGCTTAAGGTTAAGTGGAACCAAGGTAAGGTTCACTTAACCTTAGGCGCCCAAAATTTGAATTCAAAATTCAAATTTTGGTGCCTAAAACCTGGATCACCCATGTGCTAGTTCATTTGTCATGTAATTAGAATTCCATTTGAGTTGCATTTCGGATCACACCATGTGCATGTGTTGCACATGGCCGAAATGCACACCAAATGTGATTCTAATTACATGCTAATGCAACTACACATGTAACCTAAATAACCCTAAATTCAAATGACCTCCAAATGTAAATCCTAAGCTACATGGCCGGAAATACAAGGCCCAAAAGAAATACAAGGCACTAAGGCCCAATCCTACACTAACCCTAATCTACTTGGGCTTGAGTCAAAGCCCAACAAAACAAAGAGATGGGCTTTCCTTGGGCTTGGGCCCACTCCTCATGTATCTTCTTTGCCATAGCCCAAGTAGTTGGGCCCTTATAGCCCATGGGCTTCCTCCATCACATGGTATTTAAAAGGTAGTTGGTGGGTTAATCCCATAAGTGGCTTAGTGTTACAGACTAACGTCGTGGTAGATCCATATCCAAATTTTTCTACCCTGACATAGTACTATACTTCCTTTTTTTAAGTGGTGAAACCTGAGAAATCAATCTAGCTTATGCTAGTCATTGTTTCTAACCTTGTGTTAGCCGTTGTTTTTTGCCTTAGTGTCAGTCGTTGTTTCTGGTATTATACCAACCATTATAACTCAGTAGGATCAAGCCACTTAAACTAATTATCACATGTTGTAGGAGAGCTCCGTAAATGACATGTGTGACGAGGTATTAGATATGATGTATATATGAATTCTTTTCACAAGCTTACTCTGTTAGTTGAAACTACAATGATCATACTTAGTATGAGAGCAGTACAAGATTAGTAGGATGGTTTGTATAGTTGGAGGATGGTCATACCGGAGATGACTAGTTTTGGTTGTTGTTGACTACTCCTATGAAATTGGGTTTTATGTAGATGTTGACCAACATTTAGATTATTTTACTCTTAGTACTATATTTTGTATAGAACTTGTATGCACATGATATTAGTAAACAAACACTTAGAGTATCGATGACCTAAGTACAACTTAAAACATTCAAGTGAATCCAATTATATAAAAAAATTGAATGATAAAATGGCACAGTCTAACATCAACATCCCAATTTCAACCACTTGAGCCACTTCCTATAAAAACCCATTCTAGACATGGTTTTGATTCGTTTGATTCGTCTTCTGTGTTCCCTACAAGATGGTGAGTTTAATGAACAAATGCTCTTATCCTGCAAGACCACCATGCTCAAGATTAGTAGATCACCCTTAAAACGCAATTACTTGGAATAATTGAAAGAAAACAAAAATAAAAAATTGTTGTTCTTTTAAATGTGTCCACCGACCACCGTAATTGATGGTTCTGAAATATTGATCTCTAAACTTACTTGCTCTTACTTGTGTTATAAGAGAATCTTGCATCTTCTCTTGAAGTGTGGTCACCATATTCATATCATCATAATTTGGTCCACTAGCCTCCAACGATCCCAACCCATGGCCTGGCTTTTCACCTACTGCAGAAATGGAATAACTAGACCTTGATGTGTTTTCCATGTCCATGTCTATGCTCAGCTGAATCAATTAAAAACAAAGCATATACTTATTTTTTAACATGCAACTACAAATAAAAGCCAAAGTAAATGCCTTTTTTTTAAATAAATAAAAAAACTAGAAAGTATACTACATGCATGTTTTCTCCATTTAATGTAACTAGTATGGTTACCTGCACTATGTATAATATATTTGATTTAAAATATAATTTATATCATAATAATTAATAAGTATAATTAAAAATAATTGTGTTTATTAGATTAATATGTTTAAGTGCATTTTTATAGTTCTAAAATATTTATTTTAACTTTATAATAAGAAAAGTTGATTATGTAGAGTTTATAAATTAATTATTAGTATATATAATAACGAGTTTGATATATTTATTGAACTTATTATAATTAATGCATATGAAATAATTATTGATTAATGTTCTCATATAATATTAATTGTCTCTATTAAAAACTAAATTATTTATTATAGTTTTAAATTATTTATCATACATTTATATCTTATCTCAAACCTTTTCTACTATAAAATTTAAATATTTTTTCTCAATAATATTTTCAGAAAATTATAATCAATTTTATAAATAAAGTGATGGTACTTTGTTGTAAAATGTATTAAAAAAAGACAACATATTATCAAGCCAGCAAAACATTTCCTCTTTTTATGTTTTGAGATTTTCTTCCTATGTGTAGTCAACTTAACAATGAAATAATTGATGTAAGAAAATGAACCATTTTCAAATGATTATAAATTAACTCGTTGAAATGTTATAAGAAAATATAAAAGAAACAAATAAATGGTAAAACCTACTATATTTGTTCAATTTATTTGGATGAAGATCACCCAAATTTCCAATGGCAAGAAACTTGTAAAGAAGACAAAAAAGTAAAATAAAATGCATAAAATTTATTAATAATGTGCATTAACGTATATGTCAATAGATTGTGAATATGAATTAATGTTGAAGAAAAAAATTGATAGGTGAATGAAAAGGTGATAGGTAAGATAAATCTAAAAGGGAGTGAGAGTGAAGAAAGCTTTGTAGAGGTCTTATAGTAATTACATAGTGCCATTGAAGAAATGCAATAGAATTTTTTTTTTTTTTTTGAAGAATGTAGTAGAAGAAAAACAATTGACAAGTGAATGAAGATGTAATATGGAAGGTGAATATAAAAAAGAGTGAGAATGAAGAAAATTTTGTAGAAGTTATGTAGCAATTTTCAAGAGTTATTTAAGAAATGCAAGAGATCAAGAAAGAAAAAGTGAGACAAAATAAAATTCATCATATCATATTTATATCTATAACTATATATTATTAAAGGTAAAATAGTCTACTCACAATTATATGCATTTTCTTATGATATTTTAATTTTTCTAAAAAAAATTATTTATGCTTAATTGACATAATTCAAGTTATCAAATGTTAATAATTTTATTTTATAATTAATAGAAAATATTTGAATTTTAAAAGGGTAAAAATTGTAATTGTACTATCCATAATTCGCACCCGGACTCCGAGCCCGGATTAGCAATACAAGAGGGCGGCCTCGGGCACGTGTTGCGCGACGTCAGCCCGGTATTTGGGCGAATCACACCTGATTCCGAGGATCTCGCCCCAGGCCAGATCCACCCTTCAACTATATCATATTATATCACGTTACATTATATCATGATATATCTTATCTCAAGCCCAAAGCCCAAGGCAAACCTAGATCACCTCAAGGTACGTGCATTATATATATGAGACCATTATTCAGACAAACCCTAACTTTGGCATCAGAGTCTCTTTTGCAGGTACCTCCCCCATCTTGGAGCACCAATACATCAGGCAAAGGAGGCTCACCGATCTTACTGGACGGGTCACCTCTACGACCAAATTCCGGTAAGAACATTTGGCGCCCACCGTGGGAAGTACAAAAGACGCTCATCGACCAAGGGAGTTCGGCCGACGTCCTGTACTGGCCAACGTTCCTCAGGCTAGACGTCCCCCATTCTCTCATCCAACAACACACAGAGCCCCTAGTTGGCTTTGCCGGCGAACGGGTTCACACCCGCAGATACGTGGATCTGCTGACAACCTTCGGAACACCTCCGGATGCAAGGAGGGTCATGGTTCGATACCTCCTCGTGGAGGCCAACACCTCCTACAACATCATCATCGGGAGGCCGACCCTAAACCACCTCGATGCGGTGGTATCCACTCCGCACCTCACCATGAAGTTCCTAGGGAATGACGGTAAGATTATCTCCGTCAGAGCAAACCAGAAGACAGCTCGGCAATGCTACGCCGAGAGCCTGAGGATCTCCTCGTCCGGCAAGGAAAGCAAGGGGAATCCCCCACCGCGCCCCATTAGATTCTGTTCCCCCTCTATGTATAAACAAAATCGTGCACTCTTTTCCCGCCTTAGTCCCAAATTGAGAGGGTTTTTAACGAGGCACACAAAATTAATTAATGATATTCTCCATTTTGCTCAACCCATCTTCTTACTTATTACTTTCTTACCTATCGTAAAAATCGAAATTGAACCACCCTTCTTCACGTAAACCCGAGGTCGAATACGAACCCCGATATTCTCATTTGAGGTCGAATACGAACCCCGACATTCTCGTTAGAGGTCGAATACGAACCTTGATCAAATCCTTCACGTAAACCCGAGGTCGAATACGAACCCCAGTATTCTCATTTGAGGTCGAATATGAACCCTGGTATTCTCATTCGAGGTCGAATACAAACCTCGACATTCTCGTTAGAGGTCGAATACGAACCTTGATCAAATCCTTCACGTAAACCCGAGGTCGAATACGAACCCCGGTATTCTCATTCGAGGTCGAATACGAACCCCGACATTCTCGTTAGAGGTCGAATACGAACCTTGATCAAATCCTTCACGTAAACCCGAGGTCGAATGCGAACCCCGGTATTCTCATTCGAGGTCGAATACGAACCCCGACATTCTCGTTAGAGGTCGAATACGAACCTTGATCAAATCCTTCACGTAAACCCGAGGTCGAATATGAACCACGGTATTCTCATTCGAGGTCGAATACGAACCCCGACATTCTCGCTAGAGGTCGAATACGAACCTTGATCAAATCCTTCACGTAAACCCGAGGTCGAATACGAACCCCGGTATTCTCATTCGAGGTCGAATACGAACCCCGGCATTCTCGTTAGAGGTCGAATACGAACCTTGATCAAATCCTTCACATAAACCCGAGGTCGAATACGAACCCTGATATTCTCATTCGAGGTCGAATACGAACCCCGGCATTCTCGTTAGAGGTCGAGTACGAACCTTAATCAAATTTTTCACGTAAACCCGTGGTCGAATAACGAACCCCGGTATTCTCATTCGAGGTCAATGCGAACCTTAATCCAATCGTTCACGTAAACCCGAGGTCAAATCAAACATGTAAAACCGAGGTCAAACATGAACCTCAATATTCTTAGCTAAGGTCGAGTTCGAACCATAACCAAATCAATTTGCTTGAGAGCCCGAGGCTGAGGTCGACAACGAACCTCGACGCCTTCGTAAAAAGTCGAGTCCACACCTTCATTCATCTGAGTCTGAGGTCGAGTACGAACCTCAATATCCCCACTTAAAGGGTGGAGCCGAACCCCCATTTGCCTGTATGCCAATTCGAAGGGGTATGCGAACCCCCAACATGCAAATTCGAGGTCGAATGCAAACCTCGATATCCTCACAAGGTCGAGTTCGAACCTCAATCAAACCTTTCACCTATCACCCCGCCACGTCCCCCAACCCATAACCCGGGGGCCGAGCATGAACCTCAATATCCCCACCTAAAGGTCGAATTCGAACCTTCACTATATCGCTCACCTCACACCGAGGTCGAAGCACAAACCTCAAGCATGTAAATCCGAGCTCGGGTACGAACCTTAAGTATGTAACTCCAAGGTCAAGTATGAACCCAATATTCTCACCTAAGGTCGAGTTCGAACCATAGCTGAATCGTCTACTCAAATCCAAGCCCAAATTGCGATACGCCCCATTTCCAAGTCAAGCACAACCCAAAACCGAGGTCGCGCACGGACCTCGGAACCTTCATGAACGGTCAAGTCCATTTACGCAAATACGAAGTCAAATGCGAACCTCAGGCAAGTAAAGCTGAGAACAAGTGCGAACCCTGACGATCACGTCAAAAGTCGAATACGAACCTTAATCAAGTCACCTCACTCAAATTCGAAAATGAATACAAGCCATAAGTGCACTTAAAGCCAAGAATAGAGCCATCACCAACCCGCTTCACTTAAAGCCGAGGTCAATCTCAAACCCTGACCCGGTCAACACAAGGCAAAGACACCACCATGCACGAAAAACACACAACAGACGCCAAGTGAAGGCCTAAAAGCAGACAAACAATAAAAACCCAGGACAGGTCCAGAGCACACCAGGTGCATCGGACATAAGCCTTAGAACACACAAGTGTCGAAAAATCAAACACAGCCGCGAAGGAAGAAAAAACACATATATACATAAATTCACAACTAGTTCAGTACATGAATCCAAGAAAAGGAAACAAAAATTACAAAGGCAGCCTAGGCGGAGGCACTTTCACTAAAACTGTCGTTGACATCGTCCTCCTGAACCAACCTCCCAAAGCGGACCACCTTCTCCACATGCATGGAGGAGAAGTCGAACCCGGGAGCAAGAAGCCGTGCCTGACGAGCAGCCTTCTGAAAGCCCCTCTTATGCTCCGCCACGACGGAGCGCTCCACCTCGGTGAGCCTCCCCTCCACAGCTGCCTTCCCCGTCGCCAGCTCCGCGAGCTCTACCCTCAGGGCGGCGATCTCATCCTCCCGGCCGCCCAGAACGACCTCACTGCAGAGACGCTCCTCAGCCGCCGCCGCCAACTCTCCTTTGAGAGAGGTTACAACATCCTCCAAAGCCCGCACCTGGTCACGGGAAGACGTCACCTCATCCTCCAGAGAGCGCGCGCGCCCGGGAGAAGGCGGCGAGCTCCCGCAGCTCCCCCACCTGAGAAGCATAAGTCTCATTAGATCGCAACGCAATCTCAAGAGACTTCTGCACCCGTGAAAGGTCGCCACGCGCAGTCTGGAGCTCGGCCTCCTACCGCTTCGCCTCATCGAGGGCCGCGCTCAGAGCTTTGTTGTCCTCCCTCAGAATCATGTTCGCCTCCTTCCACGGTTGAAGGCGACCCCTCATCTTAGCCAGCTCCTCTTGCTGCTTGGCCAGATCTTCTCGCTGCTGGCCCCACTTAGGCTTCCAGTGGCTCACTATGCCCATCACCCTCTGTAGCATGACCTGGGCAGCATCAAAGCTGTCCTCGGGACCGACCCTGTCAATCAATCCCCGGTCCTCGGAGCTCAGTGAACCCTGAGGGAAAAACCCCTCCGCAGTCACCCCCGCGCTCCACAATGAATCCATGTCGGCGGAGGCATTCACGTGATCCAGCCGCACCTTATCTATACCCTTCCCAAAGCGATGGGATAGATATCGAGTCCGGGCAGGCCCCTGCGACGAGCCCACCTGCGGCGCCGAATCCGCGGTAGAGGTCAGCGCCCCCTGCTCAGCACCTAAAGAGTCCACTTTAGGGACCTCCGGCCCCGCCTGCAAAAAACCAGTCCCACGTCAAAAATAAACAAGGTGACGTACGAGAAAACACGGAAACAAGAAGACCAAACACCACCCACCTCAGCAGCCTGGGCGACCAGCCCAGCAGCCTGCACCTCAGGCCCAACGGCATTTCCCGCCTGCACCTCAGGCTCAGCGACATTTCCTGCCTGCAAAAAGCCACCCAGATCGGACAGCCGGACAACATAACAAAAGGCAAAGGGAAAGTCCGAGAAAGACGATACTCACCACCTTGGCAACTCGGACAGCCTTCCCGGCAATCTGGACCTCCACCTCGGCAACGCCAGCCCCGCCCTGCAAGGGGACCCATCCCGCCTTAGCAAGCTAAAACGAAGCTAACACGGAAAGCACAAGCAAAAAAAAAATAGAATACTTACCTCGGCATCCCGCGCAGTAGGCCCAACATTCTGCGCCGCCTCCCCCATAACCACCGGAGAAGCCTCCTTGGCCGGAGGACTCTCGGTGAGATCCACCGCGTCCACAACCCTGGAGGTTACCTCCTCGGCATCGCGAGGGGCGGAGATCCCCCCAACCTCCTTCTCCCCCCTCTTCCTCTTCCGGTGTATCTTTAGGGGGGTGACATCCTCCTCCAGAGGCTCGGGAACCTCGAGTTCAGTAACATTGTAGCGGTGCTTAAGCTGACGCCACAAGTTTCTCCCCATAATGCCTGCACAGAAGAAACAGAAGCACATCAATAAGATGCAACCACACAAGCCCTAATAACCTACCAAAACGCGCAATACTCACTCTCTAGGCCCCTCTCTCTGTAAGGCAAATTTGCAAGCGACAAAACGAGCTTGCAATCCAACGGACGAGGGAGCGCGACAAGATTCTTAACGGCGGCCGCCTCCACGGCCGTCACCTTCAGATCCCCCAAACCGTGAAACCTAGACGGTTTGGGACACCAATAGAACGGAAACCTCGGCAAACCGCCGAAGTAGAACACCTCATCTTCCAAAGGGTCAACACCCACAAGGGCGACCCGGAAAAACTCCTGCTTGAAATTTTTATACGATTGGGAGTAGGGAGTAAACAAACCCCCATCCCTACTCCCACTCAAAGACAAAATACCGTAAGGCGGAGTGCCTATCTTCAACTGATAAAAATGAAGAAAGACGCGAAGAAACACCTCTATACCCAGAACTGTACACAGGACCTGAAAAGCCCTCAAAAAATCCCAACTATTGGGATGCAACTGGAAAGGAGCCGAGTTGATAAAATTCAAAAAATCACACTCAAACTGAGTGAAGGGAAGACAGACACCCAAATCCCTGAAAAAGCATTGATACACATAGAAATGGGGGGGATCAGTAGACCTCCCCATGTACACACCCTCATCGGCCTGACAGGGCTCAAGCCGAATCATATGGGAGATGGAAGAATCGCAAACCCTATTCGTCCTCCGAAACGCATTTACTTCCAGGAAAGAGCGAAAAATGCTCTGAACCTCAGCCACCTCGCGTTTAACCCAGTCATAACCTGGAACGCCCGGCTCCGGGCCCCTAGGCAACGGCGGGTCTTTCTTCTCAACAGTGACCCTTCCAGCGGCCACCGCCTTGCCACGCGCCTTACCCCCGGCAGGCGCAGAAGATTCGGCACCACTTCCACCAGCCATTAAAAAGAAAAAAGAGAGAGGAACACCCAGAAAGGATCCGAGAAAAGGAGAAAAGAAACAAATAAAAAGGAAATACCTGGTACTCCTCCTCAGAAAATAACCCTAACAAGAAAGGGGTTACCGGAAACGACATCGGAAGAACAAAGGAGAAGGGAGACGAAAGGAAGCAAGAAAGCAAGAAACACTCGCGTACTCGAGAAGTCAGAAGGAAGGCAAAGAGTAAAGACAATGAGGCGCAAGTAAAAGAAAAGAAAAAGTTTTCCCCCAAAATTCAAAACCGACGCGACACGTGTCGGCCCAGGAGCACGCTTGACGACACATTTATTGCAAAATCATCATTACATAACCGCCACTTCTCTTAACGCGTCACTCGAACGTCTTCGGGAAACGAACAGTTGTGACACATGGCAGACCTTCAGATAGCGTACGCGAAAAGCCACTCCCCTCCAGCGAGCCTGGTCTTAACTCCTCGACCTACGGCCTTTGGAGCTCGGGGGGCTAGTGTACTATCCGTACTTCGCACCCGGGCTCCGAGCCCGGATTAGCAATACAAGAGGGCGGCCTCGGGCACGTGTTGCGCGACGTCAGCCCGGTATTTGGGCGAATCACACCTGATTCCGAGGATCTCGCCCCAGGCCAGATCCACCCTTCAACTATATCATATTATATCACGTTACCTTATATCATGATATATTTTATCTCAAGCCCAAAGCTCAAGGCAAACCTAGATCACCTCAAGGTACGTGCATTATATATATGAGACCATTATTCAGGCAAACCCTAACTTTGGCATCGGAGTCTCTTTTGCAGGTACCTCCCCCATCTTGGAGCACCAATACATCAGGCAAAGGAGGCTCACCGATCTTACTGGACGGGTCACCTCTACGACCAAATTCCAGTAAGAACAGTAATTAAAAAAAATGGACTAGAGTTATGTAGTTTTGAGCGGAATTTTTTTTTTAAAGTCTAATATAGATTTCTACCTTTAATAATATATAGATTATGTTTGAATAATGTATAACTATTATATAATGATATTTTTTTATATTGTGTTTAATGAAGAATTTTAAAAATTAAATAAATTTAAAATTTTAGAATTTAAATCATTTTGATTTCAATTTCCATCATTTATTAAATATTATATTTGGATAAATCAATTCAAACTTTTTAAAATTTATATTTTTAATTTGGATAGGACAATTTAATTTCTCAAGTGTAAAATTTATTTTAAACACTTATATATATATATATATATATATATATATATAAATTTTAGCATTAAATTTATAAAACTAAATATTAGCTAATTCAAATATTTAATACTTTTTAAAAATTAATATTAGAGAATATTTAAAAATTTTAAAATAATTTTGAATAGTTAATAATTAATAAAAAAAATTATTATTATTTTTTATGTCTGACTTTACGAGAGAGAGGAGAGGGAAGTAGGAAAAAAGAATAGAAAAAAGAATTTTAAATTCTTAAGTTTTTGAAAGAATTTAAAATTCTACAATTTTAATAAATTTCACAAATATTTGAATTTTAAATTCTTTGTAAACTTTTCATGCAAACAAAATATTTGACCTCAAAACATTTAAAATTCTTCAAAAAAAAAAAATTACTCCATTAAACTATCTAAACACACTCTTAAGTATTTAAAAGAAATGTTTATATATCACTAGTTAAGTTTCTTTTTTTACAAAAAAAAAGTTAGGTGTTCAAAGCATCTTATAGGACAAAGATACTCTAACAACATTAACACTCCTAAACTTACCAATCATTTACAATACACACTAGAAAATCATATAAAAACTGAAAAAAAAAATCAGATTCAAAAACACATGGAGGACTAAAACAAGATCCAAACAGTTAAAATAATTATATAACCGTTAATATAAGTGATCAATGATAATAATGTTTGCCTTTGGAATATCTTATAGGTTAAAGAACTTCGATCAATTGAAAAGAAAGTTTAATTATATATCGGTACTAATTTAATAAAGGATCAACTCTTTAAGATAAATTAAATCTTTTAGTCGATTGTTACAAATAAAGTAATATTAGTTTTTAGTTTCTCAAAAATATAATTTTTAACTTCAATAATACAAGATCAAAATATGAGACAATTTTTGAAAGAAAAAAACAAACATATTGTTGTCTATTAAATATTATAGTTATACAATTTTAGTCAATCAAATTTTAATTGAGCAATTATAATTCTCAAGTATCATAGTTTTACAATTTCAATCTATCAAATTTTAATCGAACAGTTTTAGTCTTCCAAGTACTATAATTATGTAATTTTAGATTTTTAGTCATTCAAATTCTACAATTATGTAATTTTTGACTTATTTAATTACATATATTATTAATTTTAATAATAAAAATATATATCATCTACTATATGAATAAAAGTAGTAATATATATAATTTAAATAAATCAAAAATTATATAATTACAATATTTAAAGGACTAAAATTATATAATTGTATTTGAAAAATTAAAATTATTTAATTAATATTTATAAAATTAAAAATACATAATTATAATAATAGAATGACTAAAATTTGTTAATTAAAATCTTGAAAACCAAAATCGTCCTATTGCAATACTTAATACTTAAGTGATAAAATCGCAACTAAGAAAAGGGAAGAAAGCAATACAGAGGCCATATATGATATATTTTTTTCAAAGAGATTAAAAAGCATAATTTATTCTTATTTGGATAACTAAAATGATATTTAATCTTAAAAATAAAATATGAGTTAATTATCCATACACTGTTAATATAAAGTTTTTTACACTGACAACCAATCATATCTTTTAAATTATTTTATTTTATTTTTATTTCATTAAATAAGCAACTAACATAACACTTTTAAAAAATATAATTAATTGTCAGTGTAAAAAAAACTTTACACTAACAGTGTATAGATGATTAACTCATAAAATATTATCTTGGATCTTTAATTACCACCAACCTGAATTACTCGATTTTCTAGCACTGCTACTCGCTCTAGTAACGTGCCTTTATGGTTAACCTCTTCAAGGGCAGAGAACATGGTCCTGCACTTGTCTTCTCGATTCAGACATTTATCATCCGAATTAATTGGTGCTCTATAACGGTGCCTCTCTTCCAGAACCAGCAACTTTGCATTTCCAAGAAAACCATTATTATATGGACTAAATTAATCATAATTAAAACTTGAAAAATATATAATTTTAATTTACCTGATGCTCAAGTCGATCCAATCTCAGGAGGATCGACAAGGGTGGAGGATTAACCTCTTCTCTTTCATCTTTGTTCATCATATCCAGAATCAATCAAACAATAATTACACATACACACTTACATGCAAATGATGTAATTCAGTATCTACCACCAGAAATTATTATGTAACATTAAAAGTATTAACATTCACTCGGAGATCAATAGAAAACCAGAATGAATTGTATACAACAGTGTCTGATGTTCAACTTTTGGTGGGTATTTGTTGGATTTTATAAAGTGGTGTTTTAAAATTTTAACTACCTTCCCACAGTATGTATTTATTGGACGCGTAGATAATTTTCTCGATGCGTGGCGAGGGAATGGATGATTGACTTCACATACGTGTAGAGAGTGTGGAACTGTGATCTTTTATCATATGGTGGTAGAATAGATAGCAGTGATTTTCTTGTCATGTTGTTATTGCGATCACATATCTCGAGTATGAAATATGGATGGGTCACTTTGTCGATTTCTTTTGCTGATGACATTACTTGATCCCAATGCGTTTCTGATGTTGCAATTTTAAGGCTTGTATTAGTTATGCAATCATATGGTTGAAGTAATAATGAAGTGCTTAGCTTCTTTATGGTTGAATCTATTATTGATGAATATCTAATCAAATTTCAGAAATGGTAAATTGGGTTTATCATAATTTCTTTTTCTTCCTTTTGGTATACAGTAGATTACAGGTAGCTTTTATTAGAGGCAATTGTATTCAAATAATTAGTTGATAAAGTCTTATTTTTTATGTTAATTATCAAAGCTGGACACTAAAGAAAGTATCGACTTCATAAAGAAAAATATAAATTATACTGAATGTGATATGGCAAAGTTTTCAATTGAGATTAAATATCGATAAAGTTAGTGAATAATTTGATCCAATAATTAAACAAACAAAATAATGCTAGAATCTATTAAAGAACAATTCATTAATGATGTTAGTCTCGTTGTAAACTTTGAATCCTTTGAATTAATTTAGGAAATACCAAAATAATGTAGCGAATTAATTGCTTAATTGACTACTAACAATGCCATGTAAAATATAATTAGATATGCCTCATGTATATTGTATAATACCTCAATTTTTTAAAATTAATAAAAATATTTTTAATTAATAAAATAGGTTTTTAGAAAATAATTAGAGGCATTTAAATAAATATGAATGTTTTATTATATGGTTTTGATGTAAATTATTTTATTTATAATTGTTTTAATTAAACAAGAGGGAAAGGAAGTATGAACGGAGTTAATCTTTTTACCCGAGGAGTTAAGGAGAATTATGAGAGATTAATCATCATACTTGTATTTTAATGTTTTCTAAAAACTTATGTTTCTTTTCTTTGAAACTCAAGAACTCTAAAACAAGAGCACACTTCAAAGATCTACATCCTTTGTCATATGTCTACAGAGGTAGGGGAGTAAGTTGTTTTTGAATTGTGTGATATATCTATTGGATACTAGGATTAGCTTCAATTCCTTTGTTTGTGTTTCTCTATAGAGGAACCTTAAGAACTCCAAAATTTTACTTTTACTTTTACTTTTAGTGATTGTTATCCATGTGATTTAATTGTGTTATATAAGATATCAGTTGTGGAAGAATTGGTTTAAAGTGTGAAGCTATGAGAATTTGCAAGCACTTGTATAAAATCCAAATTATAGAGAAAGTTGAAGATTAATGAATTTGAATGATGTTTGTGTAATTGTCACATGCTTGGACTCATTGATAGTTTAATATTAATAGAGTAGTTTTAGGCCTTAATTAATGTTTTCACCGATTGGAGTAAGTGATAAGTGATGCGTGTTGAACATTAAGCGATTTCACATTTTTGCAAGTGTCTCGAAATTAATGTTATGCTAGACACCAACTAAGTGTCGATAGGCATAGGAGCAATAGTATTTCAAGATTAGATGATGGGCTAATTCCACATAGGGCTTAGTTAATGCACGTTAATTCCATTGTAGACTCACCCAAACTGCTCTATTTCTAATAGTATTGCACCTTTCTAGTGTGAGTGACGAAATTTAAGAAATCAAAATTAGTTGTTAAATAGGTTATCATATATGAAGGTGTCTATATTTGACCTAGAGATTTTGTGTGCTAAATGGGCCTAGCCCAGATGATTTTAGGCCTAATTAACTTGAGAAAGGCAAAAGAACTTCTAAATGTTAAATCACCATCCAAAAAGTGAGACCACCTGAGATAGTCATCAATATCAAAGTTAGGTAGTACAACATTTGTAATCAAACCACCAATCATACTATTTAGGAAGGGATGGAGATTTAAGGAATAATAATCCTAAATAAAGTTAGACACCCTAGAATATATAATTAAAAGTGCAAACTTTGATCGATGTTGCGAATTTCTACCACTAGTGTAAAGATTCAATTATCAGTTCAAAAATTAACACTATTACCATTCCCAATCTGTCACCATATGACATTTTCTTAATAATGCCCCCATTTTGTCTTAATAAGTCTTTAATATAGGTAGCCTATTGTAAAGTAACCTCCAAAGGATGAAGGATTCAGAAGGAGGGATTTTTGTGTGCTTGTAAACACCTGATTTTGTTTGGGACACGCAAACAAAGAAGTGGACTTTTCGCATGAAGAAAATGAGTTTTTGAAAGCCTGAAAATGACATCAGAGCAGTCAAACATGACATTAGAAGGCCCAAATCCCAAAAAGGGTGAATTAGGAGCCCAAAATGACCGTTCCTAATCTAGAACGGGTTGTTTCAAACTGTTGAAAAGGCCTAGAAACCCTATATATGTTGAAACAGGTCATTCCTATACCAGAATGGACTGTTTCAACACGGGTTGTTGTTAGTAAAATTCAATTTTGGAATGGGTCGTTCCGATTCCAAAATGGGTCGTTCCAAATTCAAATTTTACTCTTAACAAACTAATCTAAAACTGGTCGTTCCGGTGATCAGAATGGGTCGTTCTGATTAGTCTGATGTCTATAAATATGAAAGTCAGACATTGCTCCTAGGGTTGGAAAATTTAGTCTCTGAAAGTCCCTCTAGAGTCTAGACACTTCTTTTCTTCTCTTTTGTATTTCTTGAGATCTATAAGGTATTTTTAAGTGTGAAAGGCAACCAAAAAGCGCTTAAAGTTTACAATATTGAAGGTATTTATAAAATCTCGTTCTAAGAGATATTTTTCTTCATTATTTATTTGTTTTGTTGTAAACAAAAGCAAGCATGTAGCCATTTTAGGGAAAATCGTGTAATGGTGTAAATAGTCATTAATAAAAGAAACTCAATATTTAAATTATTGTTCTTAATCGCGTTAGTTTCATTATAGTACCGATTCAGGGCATTGTAGGATGCCTAACACCTTTCCTACATGTAATCGACTCCCGAGCCCAAATTTTGGTTGTAAAGGTCAATTTGGCATTCTAAAACTCTTTTCTTCTTTTTTCGATGTTTTGACTAAAATATCGGTGGCGACTCCATGAACTCTTTTCAAAATCATAGTTAGGGATTAGTCTAGTGTCCGGGCATTCCGTAATTGATGAGATTTTCAAAAAGGAAGTCTAAACCATCTATGGGCAAGATCAAAATTTTTCAAGTTCCGATAGTGCTAAATGGTCTTAGCCTAGATGATTTTAGGCCTAATTTGAAGTTAAACATGAAAAACACATAGAATGAGAGGTTGAATATGTGTGTGAGAATAAAGGCATTTTTAAAATCATTTTCGCAAGAGTAATGTTCTTCGTCCAATGTACTTTTAGATGTCATACGGTTATGCAGAATTTGCTTAACACGAGATCATTATGTCTGAAAGATTTTATCATCTGCTGGGAAAATGGTTTATAATGATAATTAAAATTCTTGCATTTTCCTTTTTAAGATAGTTTCATTTAAGGATAAGTAGTAGATAAAACTTTTCAATATAATATATTTGTTAAACAAAATTTGTGTCTTTGTTTCAAAAATGGTTTTAATGAGGAATAGACAGTAGACGAAGATTTTAATATGATTTGTCAATTAAGAAGAGTTTGCATCTGAAATATAAATAAAAAAATATGATCATTTTTCTACTGGTTCGCTCAACTGAGCTACGTCTAGTCTCCTTCAACTGAAGGGTTCCACTATATAAGCAACTCAATACAAAAGTATTGTCAACCACTTCTGGCCTGTTGACTTTACTCATCAACGCTAGTCTTTTATTTTCAGCCTCTTCAGGCTATCATTGAGTATTATCGTCCACTCTTGGACCTGAGTATTCTCGACCACTCCTGGCCCATTGGCTTTACTT
This sequence comes from Cajanus cajan, assembly GCF_000230855.2. NCBI lineage: Eukaryota > Viridiplantae > Streptophyta > Magnoliopsida > Fabales > Fabaceae > Cajanus > Cajanus cajan. The sequence goes on along the minus strand of NC_138521.1, from coordinate 44,059,852 downwards.
ACCAACGCTAGTATTCTTAAACCACTTCTAGTTCTCCAAGTATTCTCAACCACTCCTGGCCCACCAACTTCACTCACCAGCGCTAGTATTCTTAAACGACTTCTGGTTCACCAAGTATTCTCAACCACTCCTGGCCTGCCAGCTTCACTCACCGCACTAGTATTCTTAAACCACTTTTGGTTCTCCAAGTTTTCTCGACCACTCCTAGCCCGCCAGCTTCACTCACCAGCACTAGTATTCTTTGTTCAGCCACTTTTGGCTCTTAGTGAATATTCTTTGACAAGCCCCTCCAGGCTTTACAAGTATTCTTTCCCTAGCCTCTTCAGGCTTTACGATGTTGGCTAGACAGATTTTGTTTGAGTTTATGGGTTACTCTCATAGAGAGGATACAAAGGTTTCTACACTCACTAAGGTTCATGTTCCTAAGTTACACTTAGAACACCTTAGTCTACAAAGATAATTACATCAAGGTACATTTGACTCTAAGAGATCTATCTCTGGTTTTACCTCTACTTGGTCTTGATATTATTTTTTACAATGCAAAAAGCCTCACTTTTTAATGTTTATGGTAGTTATATATATATGGTCTTGTAGAATCTACCCGTTGCTTGATTTTGAATATATCCGTCGAGGCAGAGCCTCCCATTGCAAGTGTCTGTTGAAGCAGATATAGTTGTTAAGGACTAGTTCGATCTACTCATTTAATGCTTGAGTTCTTGCATTAAATGTTGCTTCCTGTGATAGACCTTGCGTGAAGTCTTCTTTGTCTTATTAGCAGCTGTGTCTGACTTTAGCAAAGTTCTAGGAACTTTTTTGTCCTTTTTTGGTCTCGTGACTCATAGAGTGTTGTCTTTTTCCAAAAAAAAGTGACGCACTTTTTCTGACACATGCATGCTTCCTATTTTGACTTGTTTCCCTTATCCTTCTTTCTTTCCCTTAACGTTGAGAGCTTCTCGTATGATTGTGGACGATGTCTGATTCTTTCTCTAAGATCTGATTCTTTTCTTCATGATAATTTCTGTCTGCGTCTAATCACTTCATGTACTTCTTACGTTTTGGATCTTTGTCTGGGATATGATGCATTGGCTTCTCCATTAGTTTAGTCAACTCTATAGATAGGCTTTGTTTCCGTCTAGAATGTCTTTCGTCTTTAGTGTTGTTGACCTTCTTCTTATCTATGTCTCATGCTTGGTCCATTTCTTCATGATGCGTTGGAGGTTGCTCTTTGATACACATCTATCTGATATTGGACTTGTAGTCGTTTGGTGTACACATTGTGCCTTATCTGTTTGATTAGCTTGAATTGTCTGGTTCTCATGTTGTGCCTTGTCGCAACTATTCTTTTATCAAAGTTGATCTTCTGGTTTCACAGCTTTCCTTGTTCCATGTTTGATCTTATTCTTGGCTTTTCTTCTTATACTCCATTTCCTCTTTTCTATAGTAGTCCTTATCCAATGTTTGTTGAATATTCTTTCGTCCGTGATCAGTCCTAACTTTTGATGCTTGACTAGCCATCATCTAATTCTCTTGTTTAGCTTGCACAGGCTTCGTGGATTCTTGCATTTAATGCCTTTGATCTTGCATTAAATGTTTGCTTGCTGAATCCACGTTCCACGAGGTCTTTTTGTACCATTTGTTTGCTTCTATGTCTGACATTAAGATATCTCTGTATTTTCCTGATTTTCTAGCTATAGAGGCGTTGTCCTTTGTTGACTGGTAGGTATACTTGCTCTGACACACGCAGCTTTTGATCTGTGGATAAACGCTAGTCCATTTTTTTTATTCTAATGACTTCATGTGCTCTTCTAAGAGTGTAGGTGCTGATAATTTGTCTCATTGTGTTCTTTAGACGTAATCCATCATTCCTGATCTTCATCTGTGTATTCGAGTCTTCGTCTGGTTGGCTGTTGTAAGTTCTTGACTCTGTCTAGGATGCTTTGACCTAGTTTTTTCCATCATCCATGGTCTTGTATCATTTGAGGCTTCATTATTTTCTTTCTTGTGTTGGGCTTGATTCCGTTTGATCGTTGGATCTCCTCATCTGACATTTTGTTAGCTTTTATCCTTTTTCTTTATGTCTTTTGTCTCTGGATATCTTCGTCTAATGTTTTCCTTTGATTAGCCTTTATCCAGTGCTTAGCTCATATCTCTCGGTTCTGGTGGGGACGGTGACACATGCATATTCTCTATTCTTCAACTCGCCTGTACTTATATCTGAAATACTAACACACTTATTAGAAATAACAACTTGTATTATGTTTGTCTCATTCAAAACCTTGCTAGGAATTGCTTTCGTCTTCGCCTGTCTTAACATAATTAACTTGAGAAAGGCAAAAGAACTTCTAAATGTTAAATCACCATCCAAAGAGTGAGACCACCTGAGACAGTCATCAATATCAAAGTTAGGTAGTACAACATTTGTAATCAAACCACCAATCATAATATTTAGGAGGGGATGGAGATTTAAGGAACAATCCTAAATAAAGTTAGACACCCTAGAACGTAGCTAAGAGTGCAAACTTTGATCGATGTTGCAAATTTCTACCACTAGTCTAAAGAGTCAATTATTAGTTCAAAAATTAACACTATTACAATTCCCAATGTGCCATATGGCATTTTCTTTGACAATAATATATTGATCCTTCATGTTGGTCCATTAAAAGGTAGCCAGATGATCAACCACCTCACTATTTCTTTTATATGATCACTACAAGCAAGAATATTTTGCCCAATCATTGTCTTGCTTAAGAAAATGACAACACAACTTCATCATATAAGCCTCATTAATGTATGAAATTGATCCAATTCTAAGACCTTCTTTGTCAAAGTTTGAGTAAAGAATGTTCCATGATACAATGATAGTTGGTTTGATAATTAAATTGAACCAATCCAAATGAAATTCTTGAACTAGCACTCAACCGTATTGATGAGAGAGGTTGACCATTTATATACTTGAAAGTTGTAAAAAAGCATACTTTGCAATATATTTAATAAGAAGCACTTTGTTCATGTATGATAGTAAAACACCTTTCTAATTAGCCAATTTTTCTTTAATTCTATCGATAAGAGGCAGAAGATGTTGTTTCTTAGGTTTGCTCTGAACATAAGTATGCCAAGATAGTTAAAATGCAAATAACCTTTATTAAAATCAAGACAATTTTTAATTCTCTCAATCCTACAAATTGGCATATTTTGACTAACATAAACTTGAAATTGATTTTTTTGGCCAGAAATATCACCATAATGCCTAAGCAAAGACATGATAGTAGTCAAGTTTTTCTTGGAACACCTGCAAAATATTATAATGTCATCAACATAAAATGTATGTGTTGAGAAATTTATTGTACTAGGGTCATCAAATTTGGCCAATCCGACAAAGACTACAAGTTGTGTTAAAAGCTCTACTTAAGACTTCCTTTGGATGCAAAAAAGGAGAGGAGATATTGGGTTTCCCTGCCTAACACTTCTACAACATGAGAAAAAACCTTGTCGCTTCCATTAACAAGAATAGACAACCTAGCATATTTAAACAAAACACACATCCAATTATAGTAAATATTACTAAACCCAAAATCTTTTAAAACATTGATAAGAAAGTCTCAATCCAAATGTCTCAAAAGCCTTACTAATGTCAATTTTCATGGCAATGTTACCAAAATAACTTTTCTTGTATAGCAAGTTAATTGCTTCTGATGCTAGGACAATGTAATCAAAGATATTTCTATTAGGAATAAAGCCTCTTTGATGAGGAGAAATAACTTTATCAATAAAAATAGTAAGTTTATCGATCAAAATTTTAAATATGATTTTATATTTAAAGTTAGATAAAATTTCCTCAACAATTTTGAATTATGTTCTAATTCTTTTATACGTATGATATTAGCACCTAGTGTATTAAAGTTAGATAATATATATATATATATATTAAAATTATAATTGATACACATTTGACAAGTATACTAGTTGTCATAAGTAGTAAAGAGGATAAAAGTATAAGTGTCGAATTTAAAAAGATTTGAGTTTATAATTGTTTAATATTGTTGGAGAAAAAGATACACAATAGAAGGAGTTGAATAATGTATATCAAAAACTCATAATTTTTTAAATGCAATAAAGTAATAATAGCTTTGACAAACAAAGTGCTGGAATGCAACACAAAAAAGAGCATAAATCTTTTATACTGGTTCGTCTCAAACCCAAAGACTACGTCCAATTCTCAATTTAACCAGATTAAGTTCCATTATCTTTTCAAGATACAAGTATTCTTTCAACAAGCCACTTCTGTCTCAAATCTATGTAGTCTTTGACTTGCCTCTTCAAGCAACTACCCAAGTATTCTTTCAACAAACTTCTCTAGACTCAACACTAAATATTCTTTTGAATAATCCTCTTCAGGCTCAACACCAAGTATTTTTTCAACATGCCTCTTTAGGCTCAAACACTAAGTATTCTTTCAACAAGCTTAGGAAGACTTAAATACTAAGTATTATTTTAACAAGCCTCTTCAGTCTCAAACACCAAGTATTCTTACAATAAGCCTCTATGAGCTCAACCCTTATAAATAAAAATTTGAAAAGAGTTACAAAGATAGTTTCATCTCTTCTAGACATGATGCTACGAAATTAAGCACAAATAAACTGTATAAGACGAAATTTTTCTATAAGGTATGCACTTCGTTTCTTCCATTATTTTTTTATTGTCTCTCTTGTTTCATCTTTGATTGAGAATCCTTTATATAGTAGCTTGGAAGAAAATGACCATTGAGCAATCTTTTCACTTTGTCTGTCTTCACTTTGAGATCTAAAAGAGAGAGTAAATTATTCGTTGTTGCAAACATTTAATGTTTTGCGTGAAGATGTCCATCTCTTATATGATCTTGGCGGCTACTCATCAAAATTTTGTTAAGTAAGGAGAAAAATAGTGGCTAAATCATGGCACTGTAGTGTGTTCAGAGTTCTTGTCTACTTTTTCGTGAAATTTAGATTTTTCTCTTTCTTTTTGACGCAAGGATTTGACTTTCCATTTTTAGTAGTTTTTCGGTATCTTCGAGGAAGCTTTCTCATCCGATCTGTTATGGAATAAATTATTCAATGCTCTTAAAAGATAATCTAAGTTTATAACAAGAAATAAATATATCATTGATTTAGATTGTGTGTTTCATCTAATGTCATTTGTCTTATCGATGAAATATGATGTTTTCTTCGTCTAAAATAGTTTTCTGAAGAAAGTTTGTTTGTTATCATTAAAACTTATAGCTCTTAAGAGATTTTAAGATCATCTTTTGATTTTACAGATATAATTTTGGTACTAAATAAGTGAGTAAAAGGAATTTAATTTTTTTTATAATGAAAGAAGAAAATTTATAGAAAAACATGAAATAAAACACTAAATTATTTGAATTAAGATATTGATAAGAACAGTTCGAGATTGATTTCACTAAACTTCCTTATGTAAATTCTCCCCAATTTTCATTCAATATTATAAATTATACAATTAATACAATAGTCCACAATTATATTTGAACCTTAATTCCTTAGGTGAGAAATTCTAGGTTGTTTAAGAGAAATATCAATTCCTTGATATTTTTTTATTAAACAATCATGTATTAAGATCAAGGACCAAAAGTCGATTGATAAGGCTTATCCTAATTCCTCGATAATAAATTATAAAATCATGCATTGGCCAAAACATGCATCAAGCATAAACCAGTCAAGAAAGGAAGATATGAATATCATGATGTGTAATAGGAGTAGCTCATGAGTTCTTATGTGTTGTATTGCTTTGATTAGTTTATTTTGCATGTGTATGCTTTGTGCATGAGTTAATCTTAATATAAATTGACTGAGAGTGAGTGTGATGATGATTTAAAACACTTGGAATGATTTTTGAAGTATAAAATTGAGTTTTTGAAAGCTAACTCAAAATAATCGATTATCATTAAATGTAATCGATTATTCCAGTAATAGGTGAAAAGAGCCTTGCTGAAATAATCGATTATCTGTGAAATAATCGATTATTCCAGGAAGTACCCTCTGGAATAATCGATTATCCTGCAAAATAATCAATTATTCTATTCTTGAGTAGTTTCCAGAAATCATGAAGAACAAAATAATCGATTATCCTAAGAAATAATCGATTATCTGGGTCTGAAAAAGCTTATAAATAGCTTCACACTTTGAAACTTTACAAGTGAGATGAACTGAAAATAAAAGAGAGAGAAACTGATATTATGAAGTCTTTGTGACCTTTTTGGAGTATTTTCTTTGTGAAACCAAGAAGAGAAACATTTTGTGAAATGATTTGAAAGAGATCATCATCATCACTACGTACATTCTTGGGAGAGAAAGATTAAGATTTGTTTGGAATTCACAGTCTAGTTTGTTCAGCTTCCAGGTGAATTTGTTACTTTAATTCTTTGTGTAATGTGTAAGAAAATCTTGAGTAAGTTTCTCAAGTGGTAAGGAATTCTTGTAGTGGGTTTCTACAAGAAGTGTTTTCTTAGGGGCAAGAAAGTGGTTATCTTGAATGAAAGAGTGTATGCATGTGTGGTATGCTTGTAAAACTTCTTCATTAAGATAGTGGAACAAATCTTGATCAGGTTATGATTGAGGACTGGATGTAGGTCACATGTGGAGTGGCTGAACCAGGATAAAATACTTGTGCATTCTTCTTTCACCCTTATCTCTTACATTGAGCAAAATCTTAATTGAGTGATAAAATGGCTGATCTTGATTAATGTGTTTGTATGCTTAACATTGCTTTAAATTGGATCAAAACATTGCATATTAGTTGTTCTTAAAATTGAACTTAATCAAGATTAATCAAGAAAGTATATAGGACTCATTCCCATTGGCAAGTCTTTCAAGAAACTTCTATGAGAATTCGTATTATAAAAGTTTAAGTTGAAATAAAGATCCTTAAAACTCTGATAAATTTTTTAAGTGTCATAGAATCCAATTCACCCCCCTCTTGGATTGAGTCATTCTTTTCTATAACTCATGACTAAGGATTACAACAGAAAAGAATGACCTTTGAGCGATCCATAATTATAAGAGCAACCACACAAGAACTCTTTCTAATATCTCTAGAATTGTGTTTGTAAAAGTAAGAATGGATAAGAATGCTTTAGATACCTTTTAGAGACCTTACTTTTAAAATATTCTATTGGGATTTTAGGTCAAATATGCTCACCCGTGTGGCCCACCCTAAGCAAGCATGCGTACTCCAGTGATGTTCTTTATTTTGGCCCTCTTAAAACACTCAAGTAGCTCACTCTAAGTGAGATGTTGTGATTCTCCAAGGGTGTTCTCTGTTGTTGCTTGCTTTAAATAATAATTTGGTCACTTTGAGCAAATTTTGCTAACTTAAAATAATCTTCTATGTAGCTTGGAGCTATGAGTCTCCTGTGGTATTTGTAACTTTCAAATTATTTTTCCTAGTGTAATATCTCAACAAAGAAAAAAAAATTAAAAATACTTAATATTTAAATAATTAAATCATAATATTGAAATTAACTCATTGACTAATTATTTTGTGGTAAAAAAAATATAAGCATAGAATACATTAATAATTTCCTAAAATAAATAAAATATGTATGCATATTTGACAATTATTAATAATGACTACAATAAGATTTAAATATAAGACTTTGTGAATATCAAATATCACTAGAATTAACCAAATAGTAAAAAGGTTGTAGTAATGTTCATAATTTTATGTTTATATTTTATTATTGTCATTATAATTTCTAATATATAGAGAGATAGTCTGTAACGACTCAACAGATCACTACATTTAGTACAACACAATTAGTATGAAATAGAAATACTAACTAGTATTCAAACTATTCTAGTGTTATCATGCAACAGGTTATTCGTGCAATAAATATATGCATAGGGGTTGAAAACATAAAATAGATCCTGCATATGTGATTGAAAACATAAATTCTCTTATAAGATTACATATATACCTTGTAAATATATACAATCTACATAAAATACACCATTGTATACAAAATAACCCTAATCATCAATCGTGTCTATACAATCCATAGCTAAAACAGGACAACTTAACAAAAACAAGACCATCTCCAACATGGCCATCCACCAAGCATGTCCTCCCAACCTAAATTTTCCATGTTTTTATACCAAGTATGATCATCATAGTCCAACCATAAGAAAAAGAAATGATAAGCTAGTGAAAGAAAAAAAAATAACGTATCAATAAAGAAGGAGTCACATCTCTAGCAACATAAGCAACTAGAACAACAAGTTAGCCTCCCAACTTAAAAGAATAACAACGACTTTAACATAAATCATATTGAACTACTAAAAACCAATTATGAATTATTAATTGAACATATCATAAATAATCTATGATCGAACAATTGTAATATAAATAGGTCAACAACATAGTTAGCTTAGATAAAAACTTCAACTAAAATCATTCACCAATGATTTAAAGAAACAACTAAATAAATTCAATCAAGAACTAATCATCATATAAGCAACTAGATAATGATAATAAACAACTATCAAAAGACATCTTAACATATTAATAACTTCAAACACAACATAGTAATTAGTTAACAACTAAGTAATTACTAAACACCAATAATAATTTCTAAGCAACTTTAAACACAACAAAGAAATAGCTAAAAATGGAACAATTATTAAATCACCAATAATAATTGCTAAAACAACTTAATAATGGATGTGTCACGAATAACATCTAATGGAGATCTCCTAAAACAATGATGAATAATTTAAGTGACTTGTCCCTATTGAATCATAATGATTGGTATAAACCAGAAACAATAGCTGACATGTAATCAGAAGCAACAACTAGTATAAAACTAAAAACAACTACTAGCATAGGGCTAGATTAATTTATTAGATTTTGTCACTTAAACTAGGAAATTCTAGTACCACTATTAGTGTAAAATAGCTTGAGTGTGAGCTTACCACAACCTTAGCATGCATAAACTAAGTCTCATATGGGATTAGTCTGCTAATTACCCTCCAATTACTATGCACCCTTTCAATAATTGGTTAAAGATTCTGACCCTCGACTTTATACCTTAGTCAATAGGTCACTTCAACTACAATATGGATCAACCAAACCTCCATATTGTTTCACATAAACCCTAGAAGAGACACCTTAAAAACACCTTCCCATTCAGGAGCCAACACACTTAGTGAAGGGTTTTCAACTTTGGAAAACTTTGGCCTCTCTATGTGCCACAATTGATATCCAAACCAGGGAATATGAAAATTTTCAAAAATTGGTATCTTAGAGCACCACAATTGATATCCACATAATGGGATATAAAAACTTTCAAAAACTACTTTTCTCTCATCCAATCTTTATGTATCTCAATGAAGAGATGTATCACAACACCACATGTGTAGACAACTTAATCAACTCTAATCAAAATCAACTTGCAACTTATCAGCTTAATCATCTTCAACAATATACAACTTTCTATCAACTTTAAAACAACTTAGGTCACCATTATACACCATTATAAATCAATATATAATGCATCAGGTTCAATCATTATCATACATCATGTAAAATAACCAATACAACAAGATACATGATGAAAATTATGCGTTAAAAGGGGAAATAGTCGCTTCAAGTGCCCCAAAGCGAGCTTTGAGTATTGCAAATTCGCTTCGAGCACCCAATAATTAGCTCGAAGCTACTAAAATGTGGTTAGAGTGTCCAACAACTAGCTTGGAGCAAGCTCAGATAAAGATCACCCTTAGGAGCCTCGATTTAGTCACCTAAGTGACTAAACCTTCACTCTAAGCAAACAAAATTTTCTCAGAGTGCTCAAGAATTCGCTCCAAGCGAGCCAAGTTAGAGAACACCCCTGAATTACCGCATTTTCTCACTTTGAGCAAGTGAGTTCTTGCTTTGAGTGAGACTACCCAAAAACATGCATACACCAAGAATAAGAACAACAACTTATGCACTCAACTCAACAACTCCAAATTTTCTCATCCTACACTAGAATACTATGCATGCAACTTCGCAATCAACATCTACTATCATCATATAGCTCAGAATTTGATGAAAATGAAAAATGTAACAAAATACACTTACAAGATCATCAATTCCCTCATTCCTTACCAAGAACACCAAGAACAAAGGATACCAAAGTTCTACCTTCAATCTCATCTTCAATGCTAACGAAAGCGTAAATCCACACAACACAACAACATACATAACTTAGGAAATCAAACAACATTCAATTCACAAACTTTCCTTATCTCGATTACTCTAGATAACAAGGAATAAAAGAAGAAAACTTGACAACCCTGAACTTTTGTACAACATCTTCTCTCTAAGATTCTCAACTCCTGAACTTGAATCTTAGCTTTTACCACATCAACTAATGATCGGGGGAAGAAAAAATATTTTTTGGTGGAATTAGATCAAAGATGAGACTTTGTTAGTCCTAGAATATCTTTCTCTAACTTCTTTTTAAAATTCTAGAGTTATGACCTTATGAGGTTAATTCCTCAGAATTTACATTATATACCTAGTGATGGAATAGACTAGTTGAAGTGATTGAGGATCTCCTCCTAGCTCCATCTTTATGTCCAATTTTCTCTTGAGGCTTTGGGATTCACAAACAAGTATTCAAGCTCTTAGAAGCTTGAAGAAACAACAATGGAGGCGTGGCAATCTTCTTGAAGAAGAAGAAGAATAGAAATTTGAAACCTATGCACAAAGGAAGGAATCTTTTGTGAAGGTTCTTAAGGAGAGAACTTTCTCCTACGTTTGGACCTTTGAAAGTAGAGAGTATTTCTGAAAATTCTAATCTTATTAACATCAAAAGTGATTACAAAGCCGACGAAAAGACTTATATAGTGAGGAGAAGCTTGTGGTGCAAGCTCCTTCTTCCACTCAAGCTAACCGGTCTAGTTAGTTTAGGAGACTTGTGGAGCAAGCTTCTAACTTAGTAGCTTGGGAAGCAAGCTAAGTTAGAAGCTTGTAGCACAAGCTTCCCAAGTGTGTAGAAGAAGCTAAGGATGTTTTCCCACATTTAATCCAATCCAAAAATCTTGGAGTTGGTTTAGTTAGGTTTACCAAATGATGGTGAGACCTAACTAAATCAATTCCTTAGAAAAAATGGAGAAAAACAAACCCAATATGTAAAATTTAGCCTAGGTTCACTTCTAGCCCAATTATTATACACCTACACACCTTACAATTTGACACCCCACTTCTACTACTGAAAATATAAAATCAATGACCCTTAATACAAGGTTAAATGGAGCAAAAGTCTCCAAGTAACATACCCTAAAATCTTAAAGGAATATTCTATATGAAAGAAAGAAAGTGTCTCACAAATACAAAGGAAAAAAGGAACCTATACAAGAAACTATTATGTACAAATGAGTTAGGCTAACTCTTAAGATGTGATGGCCCACATGAAGAGTAGTTTGGGCTTAGAAAGCCCACTAACCTCCAAGCTAGCCAATCCTTCCTATATGCCCCTAGTCATAGCTCGAGTAATTGGGCCCTTGGTCCATGGTCTTCCATCACCTATCCTTCTCCAGGTCAACTTTCAAACACTTAAGTCATATTCTCTATAACTTAAGTCATATTCTCTATAACTTATTAGAGTTATCACAACTCTAACTTCCACTCCACAAAAGTTACAAACAATAAAACGACATGAAATATAATAATTAATTACATCTACCACAATAAACATAATTAAGAAATCATGGTGTTACACAATTAGGATCTGTTGACATCAAGTAAGTTTAAAAATTTACACAAAATCTTATAACTTCAATAACTTTTTTATAACAAAAATTTAACTGATTGAATCATTGAATTATGTGATATTACTCAAGATCATGTTTATCAAATTTCACATGATTCCAAAATTATTTATTAGTTCATCATTTTACTTTATTTTAATGTATAATATCATATTTAAAATGTGTAAATATTAAATTTTGGATAACATATCTAAAAAAATTAAAATCAAATAAAATTTAATATACATTATCTCGAGTATAATATAATATAATTTAATCATTAGATCGGTTAAATTTATATTATAAAAATTATTAAAGATATAAAATTTAATATAAATTTTTAGACTTATTCATAACACAACAAATTTGACTCATATATATTACAACTCACATAAAGTTAAATACGTTTAATACTCATATTAACTAGATTTCACTTCATTTTTCACTCTTCTATTATAATTAATGAATAGTTTTAATTTCATAATACTTTGTGGGTTAAATTTAGTCTTTTAATCTTTGTTTCTCATGAATAGGAAAATAAAACAACAAAAAAAAGGGTATTGTCTACTATAGGATACGTACAAAATCATTCTAATGATTGTTTTTTCTTGTTTTTGAAAGTGGGAGAAGGAAGGAGTGGTAATGATGAGAAATGTAGTTGTGCTTGGATGAGTTAGTGGTTTTTACATAAGGCATCACTTCTAGTTAGTTGTGATCTCATGCAAAGTTCATGATAGGGACTGTTTAGCATGAGTTTTATCATGAAGAAGGCGTGTCTATGTGGTGGAGCAAGGAATAAGGATAGTATTTTCGACTTTCCCTGTCGGTGTCAGGTTGTTATTGTTTTTGTTAAAGAAGTTAATGAGTTTATTTTGTTATCTAATTTCTTTAAAGAAGTTTATATGTTTATTATTTGTAATTGCTGTGTTGTTGCTGTCACTATGTTCTGTTACCTATCAAAAATTAATAAAAAAAATCCTACCAAAATTAAAAAAAAAAAAAGAAAAAAAGTGAATTGTCTACGTGCCAAACTAAGGTAGCCCAATTCAAAACTGTTTATAACAAGACTTTATTAGACTATACTAAAAAATATTGGCACTAACTTTGGGATTAAAAATTGAAGTCCAACCTCTATAACTTATTAGACAGATTTGGGTTACTATAGCCACTTTTTTTTATCTACATTTCCAAGGCCTCTGGCCCAAATTAGGAGAGATCAGAAACTGGCCAACGTGTTCGACTAAGAAAAATTTACGTGGCCCAACACATATAGAAGAACAGAAAAGAATGAAAGAAGAAAATAGTATCAGTAGCAATAGAAAAATAAAATAAAATAAAATGCTAGTTTATTTATTTTTATTGAAATTTAAAAGAAAAAAGAAATGGAGAGGATGCTACAATATGATGAAGGTAACTCTTCTTATATATGAATATATCTATTAAAATCATGAATATTATTTTGGTAAAATATAAATGGTTTAAATATGTTTTTAGTCCCTCAAATTTAAGGTAAATTTATTTTTGGTTCCTCAAATTTAAAACTGTTGTTTTTAGTATTTGTAATTTTCAAAAATCTTGTTTTAGTCCCTTAGATCACTAATAACATATTTGAAAGTGACTAATTAAGAAAGTTATGTGATATTAATCAGATTTAATGCGATATTTTCACTAATAGGAGTACCGATAGGTAGATTTTATCTAATAATGTTTGATAAATTTCTTAACAAAATTTGAATATAAGGACTAAAATAAGATTTTTTGAAATTACAGGAACTAAACAACAATTTTAAATTTGAGGAACCAAAATTCTATGAAAATAAGTAAGTAATGATGAAGCAAATCATAAGTTAATCAAGTTAACACAACCTAGTTAACCAACTGGTCACGGAAATGAACCTAATAGCCAAGCAAAATTCAATTCCAATCCAGCATAAATAAAAGCTTGAAAAAAAACTAAACGTTTCTTGTGAAAAAGAAACTAAACATTCCAAGTCCAAAATTTCTTGTTGGACCACACGGCATAAGTAAACACTTACATCAGTTACATGGCTCCTTAAATATGAAGAACTTCAATCAAATCTTCAAATAGCTAGGAAAAAAACAAGGCAAAAATAGGATTGTCAAAATTACCCAGCCCACCCTCCAAAATTCTAGCTCATATGGGTTAGGGTTAAAAAATTTACAGGCCTAATGAGTCCACACAGAAAGTTCTATGGGTTAGGACTAGTCCATGAACTAATTTTTTTTATATAAATAATAAATTTTCAACTATTAAAAAATTATCCAACAATATCAATGAACCAATGTTTAATAACTCATTCTAAAATCTAAAATGCATTTCCACTTTTCAAATTTCAAATGTAAAAAAAAAATATCTTTTAGGTTAAAATTTGATATGAAAACCATTCATGCAACATTTAAATAACAAAATATCAAATTATAAGCATTACAATTTTGTTAACATGTTGAAAAAATGATATTTTATAACAAGAAAATCACAAAAATTTATTTTATCATACACAAACACACAACCCCATATCGGTAGCCTCAACCATCTTGGAGTAATTATAACAATTATATTGTGAAAAGTATTATTAAGGAACTTTTGATAAATAACAATTCTAAAATAATATCTAAAATTCAATCTCCATCTGAAGATGATAATATGAGAAAATGGTACATACAATTAATAGAGATTGGAAGCACAATTGTGTTGTTTTAAAGAATCACAAAACAAAGAAAAAAATATTAAACAATGATAACAAGAAATACGAATGAAGGAATGATGTTTTAAATAAGAATGAGAGTGAGGAATAAACCTGTCAAAGGAATTAGGGTTCTTTTCACAGGTTTCGTAACTTCAATTTGTCAAGGTTATTTGTCATGCTATGTGGTATTCTTGGGCCGACTCACCTTTGGCCCAATCATACCCAACAATTTGTAAGGGTTTTGGGGTCCAAGTGCTCTTTGTTGTTTATAAAGTGGGGAAGATGGGTCTCCTAGAGTCTAGGTCTAGGTAGAAAATAATACTAATGTTCATGTGTTCATAAAATATAAAATTAAACAAAATTTTTATAAAAAAAAATAGCCACCAAGATAAAAAATAAAAAGTATTCACGAATATACCAACCATTATTATGTGCAAGTGAACTTATATGAACAATCATTATTGGTGTAAAGAAAATTTCGAGGAGGAACCAGAATCAAACCTCCCAATTCTACATATTCTAAATTTCAATGATACTCAATCTCATCAAATCCATTTTTAAATCATGCCATGTGCATTCTTTTATATATTATAAATTTTTTTATTACTTTTTTTTTAAAGAAACCACAACGAAGCAGTAAGGTTCTCTTGAAGGATTTATTGGAGATCAAGAGCAGCAATATCCTAGTTAAATTTTCATATTTTCTTATCCGTCTACAATCAATTGCTTTATATTTTCCTTGTCATATTAATTAATGAATTCAGTTTCAATTGTGTTATGTTGTAAATTAAAACTCACATGCTAAAATTAACATAAAACTCGACCCAAATCGTATAAATTAAAAAGAGAAATACTAATGGAACTAAATTTAAACATAGAAAACCCACAATCATGTATGCATATCACATTGATTCACCCTATACACTCAGAATTTTGTTTTCACTGAGTAATGTGGAACATATTAACTGACATAAAATTGAGAAGAGGAAACAAAACATTACTTTTTATTTATTATTACTTATTCATTGAAAACCACCTAGTCCAAAGTTAATATTTTGGATCAACTATAGATTCCAATGGTGGTGGTGGAGGTGAATGAAGAACAACCTCGTCACAATAACCCTCCAATATATCAGTCTCTTGGTCGGTGAATCCTAGAGAAGCAACAACGTTGGGCCAACAATCATGTCCAATAACCCTAATTGCACGGCAGCAACCTTGTCCAAGGTAGGTCTCGCCATTAAGAAAAAATGTCACAATTTCGCCACTGCATGCTTGGATCTTCCATAGTGAATCCCAACAGTTGGAGGGATCATCCTCAAGCTTCAAACGAAATGCAAGGCTTGAAGAGGGGTCAAAGAGTGATCTAGACTCAACCATAGAAGCTGATGAGACCAATGCAAATATAGTCACTAAAGAAGAAATAGCAAAGAGGTTGAGGGTGAAAGTCATTTTAGTATTAGATCAAGGGATGATGAAAACATATGTTAGTGGATGGTTCTGGTGCAAACTTGTTCATGTTTATATAGAGAATGGTATGAAGAGTAGTATTTAGTAATAGTGAGGGAGATGAAGTGTTTAGTAACTACAAGTAATTGTTCAACTTCTACTGTTACAGTAGTAGTGTAATATTATTCTTCCAAAATATCAACTTACAATTTAATTACCATTTTTTGTGCTAGACTTGATTATAAAGTTAGTGAATTTTTCTATCATCTACTTAATAGTCAATTAAAAGTATGTAGTATTTAATTTGACTTAAAATTTTATTTATTAAATTAACAATTAGTAGAATAAAAAATTATTCATGACACTGTCATCTAATCACAATATGGTAAGTTTATTAATTTTTATTATAACTACCTTAAAAATCATATCAAAAATACTTTTAATTGGTTGATAATGTAAAAATTATTATATTAACATGACTGTTAAATTCTAATCATAAATTGTTTTAGATATATAATCTTAAAATAATTATTCAAAAATTAATTATCTTATATATCATCACGATAATTCATGATTAAATAATAGTATAAAATAACGGTTACATTTTAGTAAAATTCATTTTGGAATGTAAATTAAGTAAGCAAAGGATTTTATTACCTTAAAAAAAAAGGACTCAAGTATATTAAAATTTCAAAGGACTAACTTTAAGTAGAAAATTATTGAAATATATATATATATATATATATATATATATATATATATATATATATATATATATATATATATCAATAAATCTTACAGTTGTCCGGAGTGAAAGTATTTAATGATTAATGAATTATTAATTACTAACATTGTATGAAAAAAAAAAGTAAATAAAAATAGTTAGAAAGTTGACACGTTGAAATTTGCTGAGATAAATATATCTTAGTAAAATTAATTATAATTTTCATCCTCTGAATTTAATTTAATTTAATTTTCCTTAGTAAAATTAATTATAATTTTCATCCTCTAAATTTAATTTAATTTTCAGTTATGTCCTTTAGCATTTTGTATTTAGTTTATTTTTCAGTTTAAGTTTCAATTTAATCCTCTATTTTTTTAAATTCAGTTTAGTATTTTAAATTATTTCTTACAACAATATAATTATAATAGTCTATTGATTAAAATATATACTAATATAAGTAAAACAAATTATTTAGTAATATTATTAAAAATAGCGTAAATAGTTGATAACATAAAGAATAATATATTTTATTTTATTTGAAAACTATTATAATATAAAAATTGTCCGTATCTTGTTATTGTATCTTCTTTCCTGCCAAATGACATTTCAATCATTTTATAATAAAATCATTCACATTATACAGATTTTACACGTAGCAACAGTTTTGTAATAATTCATAAAAATATAAAAAGTTGTAATTTTCCTAAGAACGGATGAGCATTTTTATTTGAATGGATTCCTTGTCTTCTTCAGTTCTTCCGATTTTTTTTGTTTGTTTGTTTGTACGGATTGTTAAAATGTGTTGCTCCTAAATGTGGTTAAGACAAGTGGCGATATCATTTTTTTCTAACATTTTTTTAAAGTATTTTATTAATTATGGATTAAAGTTTATTAAAATTCCAAAATTTTAGTGGATACTATTATTCAATATAAAAATTATTAGATGAGATACAAAATCTACTAAACTTATAATTTTTAATAAGTTTTAGTCAATAATAAAATATTAAAAAAATATCAGAGAAAATATTTCTAACATTTCTCATTTCATGTAGTTGATTCTTTCTTTGATTTATGAAAGTCAATTATGGGAAAAAGTGAAAGAAAATAAAAAGTTGGAAAAGAAAATAAGTAAGAAAAAAAAAAGATGATCGTTTAATTCTTCGGTATTAGACCAAAAAGAAAGAAAAAAATAAATAATTATATTTTTAAAAGACATAAATAACTTTGATAAAAATAATTTTATTTGTATATGATAAAATTATAAATGGTATAATAATAATTTTGATGATGGAGAGAAATTTTTTTAGACCAACTTCAACTAAACAAGAGCTAAATCTCTGATAGAAAGTTGTTCTTCATCATAAAATTTATTTTTATATTATAAATCTGAAACTTTTAAATAAATCTTTTTAGAGTTCTTTTTAATTTTTTTTTAAAATATTGTGCGACTTTTCCTACATTAAATATGCCACACATTTTTTTTATTCCATATCAAAATAATAAACATTGAAACATAGTGTTGATAGTTTTTTATTTGAATTTTTTTTCCTAAATTTATTTTTAAATTCTAAAAGTTTTCTCTTTATTTATTTTTTAGTAACAATATTATAAGTACAAAATATCACAAAGTTTGTCAATGGCTAAACCCTTTATATATTATTTCTCTTTATCACATTTCTATATAAAAAAACAAAATTCTATTATTAATAATGAAGACATATTCTATTATATATTTTTTATATTAAGATAGTGATTTTATCATTATTATATTTCTATTAAATATCCTTAAATTTGAAAATATAAAAGCAATACACGATAGTTTTAGTTTGTTCTAAATAAAAATAACGGTATATGATTAAAGAATTAATATTCAGTGATACTTAAAAAATAATATGATTTTTTTTTTACAGAAACTGAACCACATTTAAGATCTCACTTTGCTGAATTTCAAATTTTTAATATCGACAACAACTAGTTGCCAACCCAGCACATGCACAAGTAATTTTTATTTTTTGTTTTAATAGCAACAAGTCTGAGGGTTGAATAAAGAGTATCAAACTATGTATTTTACTCAAACAATTCACATGCTCCTTTTACGTTAACACTAAAAAGAATATATTATATATTATTTGAGACGGTTAAATTATTTTCTAGTGGTTAAAAACTGTCATATTTTACATTTTTAAACATTTTAAATAATTAGTAAATTTTCATGTACCAAAAATGACGAAATATAATTGGACGCTAGTATTATTGTTAGAAATACCACAAAATACATTTTAATTTTATTTACTTTTAATATTTCTCAGCATTTTTATCACCAAAATATGTTGTATATTTTTATTTAACAGGTAAATAGCCATAAAATATATATATTTTTTTTCACAAAGCATACTTACGCAATATAATGCTCTATCTAACACACTGTAAGTTACCTTGTTATATGGAGAGTGAAATACAAAATATTCAGCTTCAGAAATAGAAAATTGTGTTTTCCCTCTAGTTTTTCATATGTGAGAAAAGAAAAATGATATGTGCTTGGTTTAAATTTATAAACCAAATTTCAGAAGAAGAAAAAAACTATATATATTAATAGTAGAAGCTTACCTGTGACTTAAGTGATTATAGCAAGAATTAAGGACCATAAGATAACAAGTTTGAGAAAGCTTCCAATCAACAACATAAATTAAGTCAATTTATTGTAATTAATATTACTATATCATGATTATGTGTACAATTTTGAGAAAGCTTACTTATTGTTATTAATTAAGCAAATAATAACCATTGCAACATCAGCTTTCAATGATTATGTGTAATATTACTATCACTACTAGAAAAGTGTCTTTTTCTGCAAATTTTTCTAAAAAAAAAATATTCGCGGAAATTTTTTATGAATTTTCTTGCAATAATAATTTCACAAAAAATATTTACGAATTCATTTGCGAAAAATGATTTACAGATATTTCTTACAAATTTTTTATGAAAAATAATCAACAATAAATTTTTGCAAATTTTCCTACAATTTTAATGATCATAAAAAAAATTTCTATGGTAAAAATTTACAAAAAATATTGTAACAATTTTATTTTGTTTCTTGCAGATTTTGTTGCAAAAAAAATCGCAAGTAATGTTTACTAAATGGTAGAAAAATTTTGTAGGTAATTTTTCTTACGGATTTTTCTGTCAATTTTAATTTGCAGGAAAAATAAAAAAAAATTAAATTAATAAGTTTAATATTTTAAAAAAACTTCAAGTCCCACATCGATTGAAAATAAAATAATTAAAGAGTATATTAGTTGGGACAACACTTACCTTACAAGTTGATTTGTATGGTTGAGTGTTAGACTTATAATCTACAATCTTAGAATTTAAAGATTATGTATCACATGTTGGAGGCGTAGAAACAAATACTTCGGATAAATTCATTATGAGCATTTGAAAGTTGAAGAATTATTGATAGAATTTATAGTGATTTCTTTAATTTTTTCGTAAAAAATATTCTTGCAGAATTTCTTGCAAAAAATTTGTAGAAAACTTTTCTTCAAATTTTCTTGCAAATTTTTTTTTTGCAGGAAACTTTCCTGTGAAATTTTTTCGCAAGAAATTTCCCAGGAAAATTTCTTGCGAATTTTAAAATTTGCAAAAACATATTATCCACAAAGATATTGCTTGCAGATAAAATTTCGCAGAAAAATTTGTAAGAACAACGTTTCTTGTGAATTTTTCATAAAAATTTACAGGAAAATTCGCATGTAATAAGAAAAATTCTAGAAGTGTATATTATTATATTTTGTTTATTTTGCGGGGCGGGGGAGACTCGCTATTCCATTCAAACACAAAATTTAGAGTTTATTACAAGTCCACGGGCATATATTATAGCCCAATCAGAGACATAAACACCAGAGAGAGGGACAATTTCTTCGTATCAAGTAGTAATATAGAACAATAGTAATTTAACCACATGAATCAAAGTTCATTATTAGATATTTTATTAACTTTGTAACATGATTAATTATATATACAAGTACCTTCATATATTTTTACTCACTGATGGGACAAAGTTAGTAGCTCAATTAGCAATAATACCTTGATATTTATCCATTTACGTTGCTACTTTTCCAAATAAAATAAAATTTGTTTGCCCAGGCGACTAATAGCTCATTGAAACTTACGGGGTTAGAACATTAAACAGTAGCAATATATATTTTGTGAAAGTGAACAAGAAAGGAAGATTTATAATCATGTAATAATAGAGTCTATAACAATGGGTCTCCAAGTACATGAAGTAAAAGCAAAAGTGCAACAAGATATTGAAAAGCAAAGAACAAATGGAACAATGAAAAGATAAAAGCATCTTGAACAGAAGATAAACAACAAATAAAAACAGAATGTATGTGTATATAGTATAAGACTAAAACATGGTACAGATGAGTGTGTCCAACTCCAAGAGAAGGAGGGGAGGTTCAGTTTCAGGGGGTGGTGGTTGAAGGTGGTGGAGAGAAGAAGGGGATGGAAGGAAAAGTGGTTGGAATGGTGGGGATTGATGGAAAGTTTGGCAGTGAAGTTGTTGGAAGTGGTGGCAGAGTGACCTTTGGGACACTTGGAATGTTAGGCATGGATGGTAATGGGATAGTAGGCAAAGGTGGAACATTTCCCTGAGGCAATGTTGGAACTGTAGGCAAAGGTGGCAATGTTGTTTGCAACAGTTGGCGGGCTGCTAATGTCATGTTTATGCTTGATGAGGAAATAGCAATGAGAAAGGCCAATATCATGCAACTGTGGTGAGAGGCCATAGCTGGTTATGTTGTAACTTTGATTTCAATTAGGTAGCTGTAGATATCCTGTAGAGGAAGTGTGCATGTTCCAAAAGACTAGTGACTGGCCTTTTATAGACATCAGTTATATGAGATGAGACCCTTTTGCCATTTCTTTTTCTTGTTAGCTTACCTTCCTTAGATTAAACACATATTATGGTATTGAACTAAAGTGTTTTTGTTGGTAGTGGTTGGATAGTGGCAACGGAGCAAATTCAAAAGTAGGATATCTAACCCTTCTCTCTTTGAATAATTTCATAGATTAATTTATTACTTATTATGATTTACTATGTGTTTGGCTATACCAAACACTGCATTATTCATGGAGTAAATACCAAACACTTCAAAACAAGTACCCCCATTAGTAACAAAAGCAATATTGCATAAAAACTCAACTCCATTTACAGTGCAGTATGACAATTCAATCTTGAAACCAGCCTCAAAGTTCCAAGTTCAAATAAGTAAACATATTCAACAAAAATATAGGGTTTTCGATGTAAATTATCATTTTAAAAAAGATTATACATGAAAATTTACCGGTAAAAAATATACAATTAAACCAATATACTATGAGAATAATTATCTAGAAAAAAAAGTTATGTTCTTGATCCAACATAAATTTACTGTAAATTTATCTTTTATGGATATAAAACAAAACAAAAAGATAGGTTGGCAGGTTGGTCCACCAAGTTGGCGGGTTAGGTGGGGGGTTTAGTGGTTTATTTATCAAACTCAACCCACCAAAAATAGATGGGTTGACAAGTTGACCCATTAGATTCAACCAACATTATCATCCCTATTGGATGTGTGGCTCATGTATAGGGATGTAAAAAAATTTGTACCCATGGGTATCTGGAGATAAAAACTGCAGTAGGTAATGATAGCAACCCTCCTTACATGGATTAAGTTAGGAGCATCAAAGAGGGAAGACTTGTGACACCCTTACTATTCCAACACATATATATTGTAACAATGTAAATAAACTAAAGAATAAAATTTTCAACGTTCGTAAAAGGGTTCACATAAAACCTTCATAATTGTTCTTCAATATCCAAAATAATTGAAAATAAAATTTGGAAAGTAAAACTTAAGAGTTTACAAATTGTTTTCAAAAGAAAAGATACAACTCCAAATACATATAAAAATTTATATCCTATAATCCTCTACCCCGATATCACAATACCAGAGCACACACCCACAATTCAATTGTTGGCATTCTAGATGCCACTCAAAGTCATATCTTCCTCACCTAAAACATCCACAAATTATACGGTGATAAAAGAAAACATCTATATGTAAAGCACATACAAACACACCACAATGTAATCTCATCATAACTCATTACATAATGAAATATTTACAATCATTTCTACATATCATAATTCTATCAATCATCCATCAACTTCACATCACAATTTCACAATCACACCAATCCATCACAAATCTTGCAATTAACATTATGTCAAGGTCACGTCTATAGCATCTCTTGCCCAAGGTCGTGCCACCCCCGACATAAGCATGAGGAATCACCCATCACATACCATGCCAAGGTCACGCCCATAACATCTCTTGCTCGAGATCATGCCACCCCCGACATAAGTATTAATTGCTTCACACATCTCATCCTATGCCAAGGTCACGCCTGTAGCATCTCTTGCCCAAAGTCGTGCCACCCCTGACATAAGCATGAAGAATCACCCATCCCATACTATGCCAAGGTCACGCTTGTAGCATCTCTTATCTAAGGTCATGCCACCCCTGGTCACAAGTGTGAGGAACCACAATCACATTCACATTCACAACTCAATTCCACAACACATACACAAAACCCACACAAAATAGTGGTTCACATACCTCTCAAGCAATTCACCATGAATCCACATATAGATCATCAATTTTACCAAATAATGTAATAATAATATTTATAAATTAATATAAAACCATATTAAATCAACAATTTAATAGAATCTTAACCCAAATAGTAAAACTCCCAATTTTTTCAAAACCTAACTCACAGACACTTTTCTAAAATTTTGTTCTCTCTCCTAGATCATCATTTTTACAAATTAAATATATATTTCTAATTTTCAATACATGCAAAATCTAATGGGATTATAAAATTATAAAATTACCCATAATCCTACGGGATTCTTTCTCTACCCAATCCCATCATGTAACTTTGCATACAAATAATCCCCTTTTCCCCCGTACCTCAATAAGCAGTAGTTGAAACTAAGCAGGATCTGGTTGGTCTCCTCCATTGGGTTCCCCTCGGTCTTTAGAGTGTAGAAGAAAAGAAGTCAGAAGTGAAAAGTGTGTTTTTTGGGAGTGCTAGAGCGCTCTATTTATAGGCATCAGGAGTCGCTGGAACGACCCGTTTCAAATCCGAAACGGCCCGTTCTGGACTCTTACGTTATGTGTAAAATTCACATCCAGAACAGCCCGTTCTTAAATCAGAACGACTCGTTCTAGGGTTGCATCTAACCCATAATGGCTATATTTGGAACGACCCGTTCCCAACTAGGGTTATAGGCCTTTTTAATAGTTTGGAATAGTCCGTTCCAGCTTGGAAACGGCCTGTTCTGGGCTACTAAATTACCCTTGTTAGTAGACTGGAATGACCCGTTCTAATTTGAGAACGGCTCGTTCTGGGCTACTAAACCACCCTTGTTAATTTATGAAAAATTACTAAATTACCCTCAATAAATGGTATGAAAATTGGGGTGTTACAAGACCGGACTCCTTGGATCATGGAACTCAAGGTTTCTAGCCTTGGTGATAGAGATGAGCGAATGGTGTATATGGAGGCTAGATATTTGATGAAATGTTAGAATGGTACTCTAGGATTTTTGGCTCACTTCATTGATGGATGAAGGCCACTCATAAAGGTGAGAACACTCACGGTGAAGATGAGGAAGAGAGGTGGCCGGATTGACCAAGGTGACTAAGGAAGGATATTAAGGCTCAAAGGCACTCTCAATATCATAAATTCTAAAGTATTTACAAGGATGCTAGCCTAGGGTATTTATATAAGGGAGGTTGAATTTAGGGTTGCATTTGCGAGTGCATGACCGAAAAATGCAAGCCAAATGCACTTCAAATGAAACCTAAATTATAACCCTAGATGCTACTTGGTGACCAAGGATGGAATCTTTGGGTTTGGTGAAGCTACATCTAGGTGCATGATAAGACCATGCAACCTAGGTGCCTTCCACTTGGGCCTAAACCTTACCAAGCCCAAAAATAATTCCAAGACTACCAAAAAAATACGTATAGGCCTATTTTCTCACCTTAATAAAATACCTTAGTCCAAAAATAAAATCCTATAATTTAATGCACCCCATAATACAAGGATAAAATGGAAAATACAAGTAAAAATAAATCCTATGTCTAAGATACCCAAAATACAAGGGTAAAAATAGAAAATTAAAGACAAGGGTAAAATAGGCATAAAAGATAAATTCTATGCTAACAAGGCTTAGGAGTTTGATCAATATCCTTTAACCACAAGAAGCATGTCCCTAGGGGTGTTAGCTCCCTTATCCTCTTCCAATCTCCTAGTCATGGACCTAGTGATGGGTCCCACATGAAGCTCTACAAGGATGGTCGTCCATCAGGTAAAAAATTGATATAGTAAATGAATACCTACAAGTAACGAATACGAATAATTTTTATACTTGCATGTTAACAAGGAGGGTACAAGTATCATAGTATATGTACCGCCGATACCCATACACGCTAATATTGAATTTAGTTGGACTTGTATAAATTTGATTTTATTTAAACTTAATTGAATTTGATTTTATTTGAACTTACATGAATTTGATTTTATTTGAACTTTGTTTGGACTTATAATAGTTAAATATTATAATTTATTATCTTTTATTTTGATTTATGTGTAATCAAAATAGTTTATTCTAACAATTATTGTTTAAACTTTAAACTTATATGATTAAACATTTAAAATTTAATTTTTAAATCTCCTTATTGTTATTAGTATAATTGTGAATAATATTTGAGTTTTAATTTTATAACCTTTAAACTTTTTATGCAAATTTTATTTAAATTTTAGTTATATATGCATATTTTTATAACTCTTTTAAGAAAAATAATTATTACAAATAACTAGAATGCATGATTAAAATATTTTGTTGATTATATTTAAGATATTTTTTTTAGTAAATACCCATGAGTACCATGCATATCCGCAGATATTGAAAAAATAAGCAAGTACCCGCTCAAAGGACACCCGCACGGATATGGGGATGGGTACGAGATTGATATTTATCTGATAAGGAGGGTAACAAGGAGCTACTACCCATACCTGTCCCGTCTCGTTGACATCCTTACTCATGTACACATTCCAAATGCTAAAAGAACTAAACTAGAGAACAAAAGTTACAAGTGTGTGCTCCTTGGAATGATAAATGAATCTAAAAGGTGCAAGTTTTATTATCAAATGCAAGAAAGTTCATTGTGAGCACAAGTGTAATTTTTAAAAAGACACTCAGTGGAATTGGGACACAAATCGCAAAAAATAGTTAACCATGGAGTTGGAATAAGATGATGCTAGGAGTAATTCTCATGTTGAAGAGGAAAGTGTAGTAGGTAGTGAAACAAGTGATGAAGGAGATGATAGAGACTTGTCACATACTAAAGTGGTGAACAATGGAGAAGGTAAAGATAGATACACCCTGAATGGATGAGGGATTATGTTACTAGAGAAGAGTTCTTAAAAGAAGAAGAAGAAAAAAAAAAGAATAAGCAGTTAACGTGGCATTAGTTGATTACACAAATCCTAAGACTTTTGAGGTAGCAATAAAAAAATGAAAAATAGACGCTACCTATGGTCACAAAAATCGATTGTATTGTGAAAAATGGAACCTGTGAACTTGCTGAATTATCAATTGAAGTAAAGAAAATAGGAGTCAAATGGATCTACAAGACGAGGTTGAATGAACTTGGTCAAGTGGACAAGTATAAGGCTTGGTTGGTGGCTAAAGGATATTCTCAATAGTATGGGGTGGATTATGCAAAGGTCTTTGCTCTTGTGAGCATATTAGATACTGTGAAAATGGTGATAGCTCTTGCAGCTCATAGAGGTTGGGAATTGTATCAATTAGATGTCAAGTCTACTTTTTTACATGGGACGTTGATAGCTCTTGCCGCCTAGTCTCTTCCTTTCACTCTTGGCCGAATTTTTGCTCATCTTCTTCCTAGCTTTGAAGCTTGCTCTCCAAGTTTGTAAACCTTGGGTGGTTAGGCCGACCTTACCATGGTTCTTTAGTGAACCATGGTCAAGGTTAGCTTGCTCTCCAAGCTTTACAAACCATGGACGGTCAAGCTTAATCTTACCATGGTTCCTAGTGAACCATGGTTAAGGTTAGCTTGCTCCCTAAGCTACCTCTCCCTATATATTTGTAATTTCTACTCTTGTAATCACTTTTGAACATTTTGAGAAATAGAAATCAGATTTCTCTCTCACTCAAGAGTCCTAAAAACTGTAGAGAACTCTCTTAAGGTTTCTCTCAAAGGTTCTTCAACCTTTGCCTTGGTTCCTCAAGCTTCTTCATCCTCCATTGAAGTGGCCGAACCTACTTCAAGCTTCCTTCACCATTGGAGTTTCTTCAAGGTGGATTCAAGCTTCTCAACGTGTCACCTCAAGAGTAGAAAGATCTTGGACGGTTCAACTTGAAGAACAACAATCTTCTCCAAGTGGTTCCATCATTTTTGGTATCTAGAGCTTTGGTGCTCTTGAGGTTTTATGTCTCTAACTTGTTCTACTTGAATCCGTGTTGTCTTCTCTTCCTTTTTCTATGTCTACATTTTTGTTTTCTGTATGGATCTAATTTTGTTCATATCTTGATGGATCTTATTTGTCACATGAAAAATAATTGATTCATATTTTTGCTTGTTCCTAATTCTTGAATCAATTTGTTTTGGTGCGCCTAGGTTCCTTGCTTGTGCGTTTTGTGTTTTACTTGAGTCTCTCCATTCCCTAACATGTGTCCGTGATTGGACAACATTCATATTGCATTAGATTTGTTTTTGAATAACTTGTTTTGTCTTAGAAAGTCACGTGTAGTTCTTTGTATGTTGGAAATTCCTAGACTAGCTTGTTTGACCTAATTTTTGTGTTGTTCTTAACTCATTGTTTGGTGCGTCTTTTTACCTTATAAATATGAACTTATCTAAATGTTCTTTTGCTTTATATGATTGAGTTCATGATTTTCTATTAGTTCTAGCAAATTTCCTAGAGTTAGGTTTCTATTATGTCTTGTTAAAAGTTTTGTCAAAAAAAATTGTTAAACATTAATTCCTATTAGGTTTCTTTGAGTCTTGTGTGTGGCTGAAACTTATATCAATTTTTAAAGCATTAAAACAGAGACAAAACAGAGGTGTATGTGTTCTTAATGCATGAGAAAAACAAAATAAAATAGTGCTTGAAAATTAGACCTAAAATTAGTACAAAATTATGAAGCACTAGTTGAATGTTTCAAGTGAACACCTCTTATTTTTGTGTAATTTCTTGGCAGCATTTTTATTAGCCTAAAACCGAGACCTATACATGTTTAAAAGGCATTAAACTCCTGTACAAAAGAAAAGAAAAAGTGTAAAAGAAGTTATAAAAATAATCATAAAAAAAAGGTACAAGAAAAAGCCAAGGAGTGAAGAATATTAGTGAAATTTTGCTCTCGATTTTGGATGAATTTTTGTGCCTTGTCTTAAATTTTCTGTCCATCCACATATACATTGCTTTGAGTCTTATTTTACTTTCTAATCTTAGCTTTTATTTTGTAATCTACTCTAGTGCCTTTGTTAGGATTTCCTTTGTGTGCTAGCTTTCCAAATTGTGCCTTATTTGTTGCTTGTCAATTTTTTGGAACTCCTTCTAGTTTGTCTCATTTCTTTCCACCAATTGGTGTAGCTATTCTAAATTGTGCCTTTTCTGTTTTAGCACTAATATTCCAGAAATTGAAGGTGTGTTGAGTGCTTCTTGAAGGTGTAGACGGCCAAGTCCAAAGGAAGCCAACTTTGAAGGCTTTGGTGGATGCTTAGGGAGCTTGTTTCTCTCTTGGTGGAAGGCCTTGTAGACCCCTAAAATTGTCCGGGTCGGAAATAAGACTCGAAGACTCTCAAAGATCGAAGGAAAGTCAGCCAGAAGGACTCCTAGAAGACCATAGGATGGCTATCTGTAGGTTTAGAGGTCTTAGAGTAGCTTAAAATAAGGAAGTGGAGGGAATGAAGCCCAATACGGCCGTACTGAACTTAATACGGCCGTATTGAAGCTTCAATACGGCCGCAGTGAACTCAATACGGCCGTATTGAAGTTTCTGAAACTTCAATACGGCCGTACTGAAATCAATACGGCCGTATTGAAGCTTCAATACAGCCGCAGTGAACTCAATACGGCCGTATTGAAATTTCTGAATTTCAATACGGCCGTATTGAACTCAATACGGCCGTATTGAAGTTCAAAAATTTCAATACGGCCGTATTGATTCCATAGCCCGTATTGCGCCTATTCCCTATAAATATGGCGTCATTTTGACGTCATTCCACACTTTTCCACTGAGTTTTGACTCCCTCCTTGAGTATTCTGGGGTTTTTGAGCAGTGTTCTGCCCTAGAAATCTCTCTGGGAGTCGATCCGACGAAGTTCTGGAATTCCGAGCATTTAGCTTGGAGATTCGAACTTAGTCGAAGGGAAATCCTTCGGATTTCCATAGTCAAAAATTATTTTTAGGAAGGAGTGAGCGGGCTTGTAGAGCGAGGGAACGCCAAAAAGCTTCCCAGTTTTACTTGATATATAAAAAGCACGCTTCAAGAGGTTTCTTTTCTAAAAATCCCTTCTTTTACTGCTTTCTGTGTGCATATTAAACTGTCATCATGTAGATAGTTAATTTATAATTGCTTAGAATAAATAGGGGTAATTTAGTAATTTTGCACTATTATTTTTAGAAATAATCTGTCATAGGGAACCCGAAAGGGGCGCTGTGGGGTGCTAACACCTTCCCCACGCGTAACCGACTCCCTTACCCGACTCTGGTTATAATGGCCGAAGTCGATTTTTGAATCGATTGCCTTAAACTTCTTTTTCCAATGTTTTGAGTAAAACATTGGTGGCGACTCCATGAACCCTTCCTTTTTATGAAAACCGCTAATCCATGGAGGGTCCCGCTTGGGATTAACATGGATTGGTGAGCCTTTTAATAAAATTGCTCGTTTGACGAGGTCTCAGTTTGAGAATAAGTCATTCTAGCAATCCATGTTTTTAAACAAATAAAAGAGTCCAACCATCCTTCGCGAATGCCGAAAGCCCGTTTCGGGCCGGTGGCGACAGATGGCGACTCCACTGGGGAAGCCTCGAGAGTCAGTCCCATTTAGTGACAGATTATTTTTAACAAATAATAGTTAAAATTACTTTATTACCCCTCACTTGTATGATAACATGTTTATCTATTTGGCTTTAATAACTGTTGTATTTTTAAATTTACGCAATTGCTTGAAATAAAAACTGCACACAAACCTTTGCACACAACAGTTCCCTCTATACCCGGGGGCATGAGTGATTAACCATAGGGAGTGGATGTTAGTACGGCCGGTTGTCGAATGGGTCTATAGGTGCCCGTAGACCGTTGTCGGAAAACATCACTCAAGGTGATAACCATGAACTTGAGTCCGACGGTGCGTTGGAGCTTTCCATCGACCTACGATGAGAGGAATTGGGTCCCTATAATGGGGGCACCTTGGGGGCCTCAGACCGGTGAGAACAGTTAGAACCACCTTGAATATGCACCTTTCTGCAGGAAACCCCTACCTCGTGATTCGCTCGTGACTGTTCGTGGATGAGTGAATTGTTTGTGCATTGTTTATGTGAAATTGTTTGAGCATACATTGCATTTCTTTAAACATACAACATTCCTATTCTTTTATAATAAGAATAAATAGAAATAAGAATCTTCCATTACATGGTGTTAACATCTACCTTCATCACATTCATATAGGTAGTTTCCCTTTTCACCCTAAAAATACAAAAAAATATATATTCAAAAAACAAAGAAAAATGATATTTACCCAAAACCAAGCAATATCATGCATCATCTTAGGGACATCCCGAAAACATGATAATGCTTGGTTCAATAAACACAATGCATGCATATTCAACATCATCATCTCATATCATGCATATAGATCATGGAGGGATCTAGGAGTCATGCATTTCATACATCCCTCCTAGTAATTCATTAATAAACATAAATAAAAAGAAAGGATTTAATCGATGCGTATGTTCAAGATGGATCGCACGCCATTTGTTATTAAGTGTAAGCCAACAACCGCGCCAAGCGAGCGCACATCAACTCCGTTGTTGGTAATCAAGACGAATAAAGGGGAAGGTCCGACACCATTAAGGATCACTGCTCCAAGACCTTTCCCCTACGAATCAAATAAGGCTGTGCCGTGGATATACGACATCCACTCTTCTGCCGACAGCGATATCTCCAACATCGCTGGACTTGGGGGCATGACTAGGAGTGGCAGGATCTACACTCCCGAAGATCTTCAGGATAAAGCTCCCAAGAATAAAGGAAAAGAAGAAAAGAAAATCGAGGAAAAAGAATCCGAGGAGGAGACTGATGAGCTGTTAAAATTCATCAGACAGAGCGAGTACTCCATTGTGGATCAACTTCACAAGACACCAGCGAAGATCACTTTGTTGTCGTTGATCCTAAGCTCCGAACCGCATCGGCAAGCTCTGTTGAAAGTCTTGAACGGGGCGTATGTATCACACACCATATCCCAAGACAAATTTGAGGGGATTGTTAGTCACATCACGACTAATGATCACCTCACCTTCACAGATGAAGAGATCCCCACCGAGGGACCGCACCATAACAAGCCCTTGCACATCTCTGTAAAGTGCAAGGAGTATCACATCGCGAAGGTCTTGGTGGATAATGGATCTTCCTTGAACGTGATGCCAAAAAGAACGTTCGATCAGATGGCAATCAAGGGAGTCCAAATGCGCCCAAGCAACATGATCGTTCGAGCTTTCGACGGCTCTAAAAGAGAAGTGGTGGGAGAAGTCAGTCTTCCAATCCAAATCGGACCCACTATCTTTAACGTCGAATTTCAAATAATGGACATTACTCCTGCATACAGCTGTCTCCTCGGCCGACCTTGGATTCATGATGCGAAAGCTGTACCCTCTA
Source organism: Cajanus cajan (assembly GCF_000230855.2). Lineage (NCBI taxonomy): Eukaryota > Viridiplantae > Streptophyta > Magnoliopsida > Fabales > Fabaceae > Cajanus > Cajanus cajan. The sequence goes on along the minus strand of NC_138521.1, from coordinate 44,028,161 downwards.
CGCTCCACCAGAAAGTCAAGTTCATCGTGGGTGACAAACTGGTGACCGTGCAAGCTGAAGATGACATACTCATCAGTAAGCCATCCAACATACCTTATGTGGATGCAGCAGAGGAAGCTTTGGAAACCGCCTTCCAAGCATTGGAAATCGCCAATGTTGAGATATTTCCCCGAGAAATGAAGAAGGTAGCTCATATGCTCACAAAGAACGGATACTTGCCAGGACAAGGATTAGGCAAGGACTCCCAAGGGATCCCGGAGCTACCTATTATCAAGGATAATCCGGGGAAACAAGGGTTAGGATACAACCCTAGCAAAGATCAAAGGACGAAGAGGAATCAAGATCCTTCTCGACGTTCTTTAAGCCAGATCTTTAAGAAGGCTGGTTCACAAACGTCAAGGCCAGCTGTCGTCATCAAGTGTTCTTTTCTTTCTAATAGGGATGTGTAAACCTGATGACTATTAGAGATCACTCCTCGGGGACAGCCCGACCCCCGAGCCTCGATAGGGCACATGTTTCCACTATGATTATAATAAAATCATTCATTATTATTTCTTATTGCTTCTTTTCTCGCTTGCAATAAAATTCTAGACCGCGTTATTTAACCCTGTTTGAATAAACATGAATGAGGTTAAAATCGTCTTAAAAAAATAAACCCACATCATTTTGCGTGGAAGTGTGCACGACAACTTGGAGCACCTTTTCTTGGCTTCAATAAGTGCCATCATGGATAAAAAGAAATCAATTCAGGACAAAAATCCTAAAAAACAAAAAGCTCGGCAGGAAACCCAAAAAGGGGACTGCGCAAAAATAAGAGCAAAAGACCCGCTAGGAATCCCACAAAAGGGTGACCTAGGCAAAAATTAGGGTTGCAAAATAATGAACAAAAACAAAAGCCCGCTAAAACTCCACAAATGGGTGTTTTAGGCAAAAGTTAGGGCAATCGAAAAACAAAATAAATCCATGATGGTACCACCAACTGAATTCAACAAAGGGGCTCAAGAAAAGCTATCCAAGTTGTCAAATCACAAATGTTAATAACCAAGACGTGCTTAACTTCATAAGTGTTTAATCAAACAAGCCTAAACACTTAAGCCTACCATTGGCCAAGCCATTCTTACAAAATCCATTTTTCAAAAAATAAATAATCCCCTCTAAAACACAAACTTTCGAAAAAAATATCTTTCCTTTCTTTTCTCTCTTGCCCCCACACGATTTTAGGATAATCTAGTGGAAACATGGAGATATAGTGGTCAATAGGAGGGTTGACATATCTTCTAAAAGAAGGGAAGGATCATTTGGTTGATGACACCAAATCTCAATATAACATGCATCATTCCTCGGTTATAGAAATCGGCAGAGCACAGTTCGTCTTGAGGAATGGCAGAATCCAAACAGAGAAACGCATCGGTTAATTCTTTTGAAAAGTGAATCAAATAGAATTAGGTGCATCATACTGCATACATGCATACAGATGATAGGTGTAATGGAAGATCACTTATTCTCTGTTTATTGAAAAAAAAAAAAACAAAACAAAAAATATAAACTTCAGAAAAACAATACGCCCGTATCATGTTCAGTACGCCCGTACCAAAATTAGGGTTATGAACAAATTTTCAATTCAATACGGGCATACTGAAATGAATAACGGCCGTATTGGCAATAACAGAAATCCTCCCTCACGTCGATGACAAAATTCCTCCAAGAAGAAGAGGATAGGGGGAGCCATTCATTTTTTCTAAAAAACAACAAAACATTAAATAATAAAACTTGCATTTGTGCATCACGCACATTAATTGCACATTCAAAGACCTCATCATGAGGCAGTCGCATAAAATAGAAAAATAGGAAAAATTGCTTGTGTATGACAGCAGCAAACAAAATGAAGAAATTCAGAAAATCAACAGCATCATACAGAATAATTGAGCCTGGAGAGGCTCGCCGAAATAATACTCTCAGAATAATTGAGCCTGGAGAGGCTCGCCGAAATAATACTCTCTCAGAATAATTGAGCCTGGAGAGGCTCGCCAAAATAATACTCCTCAGAGACATTTCTGTACAGAAAAAGCCAAAACCAACAAAAAGGCAAAAATACAGAAAAAGCCAAAATCAACAAAAAATACAGAAAAAGCCAAAACCAACAAAAAAGGCAAAAACACAGAAAAAGCCAAAATCAAAAGGCAAAAACACAGAAAAAGCCAAAATCAACAAAAAGGCAAAATACAGAAAATCCAACAAATTATACAGAATAACTGAGCCTGGAGAGGCTTGCCAAAATAATACTCTCCAAAAGACATCTCAGCTTGCATTCTTAGGCTGAACAAGAAAAGCAACTCATCGTACAGAATAACTGAGCCTGGAGAGGCTTGCCGAAATAATACTCATACAGAATAACTAAGCCTGGAGAGGCTTGCCAAAATAATACTCTCAGAATAATTGAGCCTGGAGAGGCTCGCCGAAATAATACTCTCAGAATAATTGAGCCTGGAGAGGCTCGCCGAAATAATACTCTCAGAATAATTGAGCCTGGAGAGGCTTGCCGAAATAATACTCCCACAGAATAATTGAGCCTGGAGAGGCTCGCCGAAATAATACTCTCAGAATAATTGAGCCTGGAGAGGCTTGCTGAAATAATACTCCCATAGAATAATTGAGCCTGGAGAGGCTTACCAAAATACTCCTCATCCTCCACATCAAAGAATAATTGAGCCTGGAGAGGCTCGCAGAAATAATACTCCCCAGAGAAACCTCAACTCACGCTCTTGGACTCAAAATCCCCAGCAAGAGCTATCAAGCAAGATCGTCAAAATCCCTAATGGAAACACGATCGCCCAAGAAGAATATCCAAGTCAAAGGACTTTAAAACTTCCTCAGTGAAGATAGCTCTTCAACTCAGGCGTTGAGTGAGGCTAAGCCTGCAGAGGCTTCCTAAAAAATACTCTGGGATACATAAGATCCCCAAATCCCCAGTCGCCTACTCAAGAGGCATCCCTGCAAAAGGAGAAAAATCAAAAAATATCAATAAATATTCCCCAAGCGGAATCCGGCACTCAGCCGAACACTGAACCCCATTCCCCAGTCGCCTACATAAGAGGCACTCCTTCAAAAGGAAAAATCATAAAAAGATCAATAATCATTCCCCAAGTGGAATCTGGCTCTCAGCCAATCATTGAACATCAAGGTGATATGCCTAACAGAAGAGGCTAATCAAAATCAACGACAAAATCCCCCAGTGGATAACAGCCTACACAGAGGCAGCAAAATCAGAAAACCAAAAGAGACACCCGAACAAGGATAACCGGGATACTCCACCAACGTCGAAAGGACGTCAGCCAATCATAAGGCACCGCTCACATCAGAAAGAGCATCTTTGTGTCTGCACCCCTAAGGAATCAGAAATTCCCCAGTGGGCACCAACTACGCAATGGAAAGTTGGGACACAAGAACCTATGAGTAACTGCACATCCCCTAGACAGATCCCTGCGTTATCCAGCCCTCAGTGGCACAAAAATCAAAAAACAACCGTCGAAGCAGCATCGTGGACTGTGGAGACAAAATCATCACAAATCCCTGGAAAGGAGATATTCACGCTACCCCGTCGTCACAAACACGGAGGTATGCAGCTTCCGGCTCGAGCAATGAGCGAAGCTATCTCTGGAAAGGAGGTACTCACTGCTCACCGTCGTCACAAAGGTACTTAGCTTCCGGCTCGAGCAAAGAGCGAAGCTAAGCCTGGAGAGGCGGTACTCACAGCTTCCAGCTTGGGCAGCAAGCAAAGCAAAGCCTGGAGAGGCGAAACTCACACTGCTCACCGTCGTCACAAAGGTGCTTAGTTTCCGGCTCGAACAAAGAGCGAGACTAAGCCTAGAGAGGCGAAACTCACACTGCTACCGTTGTCACAAGGGTACTTAGCTTCCGGCTCGAACAAAGAGTGAAGCTAAGCCTGGAGAGGCGGTACTCACAGCTTCCAGCTTGGGCAAGAAGCAAAGCAAAGCCTGGAGAGGCGAAACTCACACTGCTCACCGTCGTCACAAAGGTGCTTAGTTTCCGACTCGAACAAAGAGCGAGACTAAGCCTGGAGAGGCGAAACTCACACTGCTACCGTTGTCACAAGGGTACTTAGCTTCCGGCTCGAACAAAGAGTGAAGCTAAGCCTGGAGAGGCGGTACTCACAGCTTCCAGCTTGGGCAGCAAGCAAAGCAAAACCTGGAGAGGCTACTCGACAATTTTCCACCGGAAGACGCTACAAGTCAGAAGGTTGGCACATCACCCGGACAATTGGGTCAACTCCTTTACTTGTCAGCCGGTACACCAAAAGACCGTTTGACTAAGTAAAGGGGGGGCAGCTGTAGACCCCTAAAATTGTCCGGGTCGGAAATAAGACTCGAAGACTCTCAAAGATCGAAGGAAAGTCAGCCAGAAGGACTCCTAGAAGACCATAGGATGGCTATCTGTAGGTTTAGAGGTCTTAGAGTAGCTTAAAATAAGGAAGTGGAGGGAATGAAGCCCAATACGGCCGTACTGAACTTAATACGGCCGTATTGAAGCTTCAATACGGCCGCAGTGAACTCAATACGGCCGTATTGAAGTTTCTGAAACTTCAATACGGCCGTACTGAAATCAATACGGCCGTATTGAAGCTTCAATACAGCCGCAGTGAACTCAATACGGCCGTATTGAAATTTCTGAATTTCAATACGGCCGTATTGAACTCAATACGGCCGTATTGAAGTTCAAAAATTTCAATACGGCCGTATTGATTCCATAGCCCGTATTGCGCCTATTCCCTATAAATATGGCGTCATTTTGACGTCATTCCACACTTTTCCACTGAGTTTTGACTCCCTCCTTGAGTATTCTGGGGTTTTTGAGCAGTGTTCTGCCCTAGAAATCTCTCTGGGAGTCGATCCGACGAAGTTCTGGAATTCCGAGCATTTAGCTTGGAGATTCGAACTTAGTCGAAGGGAAATCCTTCGGATTTCCATAGTCAAAAATTATTTTTAGGAAGGAGTGAGCGGGCTTGTAGAGCGAGGGAACGCCAAAAAGCTTCCCAGTTTTACTTGATATATAAAAAGCACGCTTCAAGAGGTTTCTTTTCTAAAAATCCCTTCTTTTACTGCTTTCTGTGTGCATATTAAACTGTCATCATGTAGATAGTTAATTTATAATTGCTTAGAATAAATAGGGGTAATTTAGTAATTTTGCACTATTATTTTTAGAAATAATCTGTCATAGGGAACCCGAAAGGGGCGCTGTGGGGTGCTAACACCTTCCCCACGCGTAACCGACTCCCTTACCCGACTCTGGTTATAATGGCCGAAGTCGATTTTTGAATCGATTGCCTTAAACTTCTTTTTCCAATGTTTTGAGTAAAACATTGGTGGCGACTCCATGAACCCTTCCTTTTTATGAAAACCGCTAATCCATGGAGGGTCCCGCTTGGGATTAACATGGATTGGTGAGCCTTTTAATAAAATTGCTCGTTTGACGAGGTCTCAGTTTGAGAATAAGTCATTCTAGCAATCCATGTTTTTAAACAAATAAAAGAGTCCAACCATCCTTCGCGAATGCCGAAAGCCCGTTTCGGGCCGGTGGCGACAGGCCTCTTGGAAACTAAACACCTAGAAGTAACCAACATCAAGGTTGCTTCTAAAAGAAGAGTGATACACTAGTGAGGGCTGCAACATTGGTGGCTGAAGTGGAAGAATATAATAAAATTTTTGTGAAAATTTGTGTGAAAATTTAGTAACAAGTTTAGTGACCGAATTCTTCCTTTACAAGATTTTCAATACCAAATCCGTCTCTAAATTTGTCACTAATTTAGTGGCTAATTTTTGTTTTCTTGAAATTAAGTGCAGCCACTAATTTCATTTAGTGAATTTACATTTCATTTGGTGCGAATTTGCATTTCATTTGAATGTGAATTTGCATTTCATTTGGTGTAAATTTGCATTTCAATTTTTGTAAAATTTTCAATTCCGATTATTTTGTACAAGGCCTTTATTAGGAGTGTCTTGGAGTGCCTTTGGTGTATCTCCATCTCTCCTTAGTGTTTTCAATTAGGTAATTTCGTTTAGTACATGTGAGAGTGGTCCTTGGAAGTCTTTGGTACTTTCCAAGCTCTCACCTAGGTTTACTTACTTAAAAACGCCTAGTTTATGTTTTCTTGTATTTAGGTTTTCATGCAATTTATGTTTTAAGCAATTTAAGTTTTTAGAAATTTAAGTTTTCAAGCAATTTATGTTTTCATGCCATTTATGTTTTCAAGCACTTTATGTTTTCAAGCATTGAATAATTGTACACTTTAGGCACTTGCTTGTTATTTTTTTTTTTTAAATATCTTTGTGAAAATTGCTTTGTGTAAGGCAAACGTACAAAGGGGTTTAGAGATTTTTACTTGAAGAGGCTTGGTTATTAAGTGGCTCTTTAGTAGCTCACCTCCCTCCAAAGTTCAATTTGTGCTCTTAGACCTCTAAGTGCCAAGTCTAAGCACTTCCAAAAATTATTTTCTTTAAAACTATTTTTGTGTGAAAATCCTTTTTGTCTAACTATGTCTCAAGATTCCTCCCATAGTGAAAGTGATGGCTCACCAAAAAGTCTTTCATACATTACTAAAGAGCTCAAACCACTTAAACTATGGAAAAAGCAAGGGGCTATTCAAAGAGAAAGAGATAAAATTGAAAGAGAAGGCTAACTTGCTTATCTTGAGGAAGAATTGAGAATTCTTAGGCAAGAAGAAGAAAAGTTGAAAGAAGATATGAAGAAACATAGAAAAAAGAGTAGGAGTTCACATTCCCAATATACATCCCCTAATGAAAGCATGAATCAAGAGGATCACTATCAACCTCTACCTAGAAGGACTATAAGGCCTAGGGAAGTCAAAGTTGACCTCCCACAATTCTTTGGAAAAGATGATGTGGAGTTATATCTAGATTGGGAGATGAAAGTTGAGCAACTCTTTGCTTACCACAAGGTAAGTGAAGAGAGGAAAGTCCCTCTGTCTACCCTTAGCTTCCAAGGGCATGCCATGTATTGGTGGACAACTCTAGAGAGAGAGATGCCTCCATAATGATCCTCCAATTCAATATTGGAATGATCTTAAAAGTGCAATGAGAAGGAGGCACATTTCCACCTATTATGGAAGGGAGCTTATGAATAAGCTCCAAAGGCTCCAACAAAGAGATATGTCTGTAGAACAGTACAGGCAACAAATGGAGATTTACATGATGAGGGCTTGTATTAGGGAAGAGGAAGCTACAACTGTAGCTAGATTCTTAAATGGTCTTAATTTAGAGATAAGAGACCAAGTGGAGCTACTACCCTACAGGGACCTAAATGACTTGGTCCAACTTTGTGTATAGGTAGAACAACAAAGAATGAGAAAATCTTCTTATAAAAGAGATAGCTCCCACTCTTCATCTCTAAAGAAAGACTCCAAGAGGGAGGGAAAACCTTTTGATAAAAAGAAAAATTTTGAACCCTCCAAGAGTCTAGCTATAGAAAAAGACAAAGGAAAGGGGAAAGTCACTTCACACACTAGTTCTAGGACTAGTGATATTAAATGCTTTAAATGTCTAGGTAGAGGCCACATCGCCTCCCAATGTCCCACAAAGAAAGTGATGATCATGAGGGGACATGACATTTATAGTAGCCAAGATGAGGCTACTACTTCCTCTAGTAATAGTGAGCAAGAAGCAAGTGATTAAGAGGAAAATGTGGAGTCTACTTTTCCCTATGAAGGGGAGCTCTTAATGATTAGGAGACTCCTCAACAACCAACCTAGTGGTACTCTAACATTTTTCATACTAGATGCAAAGTTTTAAATAATGCATGTTCTCTCATTGTTGATAGTGGCTCATGGTGCAACTGTTGTAACACTAGGCTGGTTGAGAAGTTGGATTTAACTACTAGTCCCCATCCTAAACTTTATCAACTCCATTGTCTTAATGAGGATGGTGACCTAGTAGTTGATCAACAAGTAAAGGTAAAGCTTTCTATTGGGAATTATGAAGATGAGGTGCTATGTGATGTAGTACCAATGGAAGCTTGTCATATCTTATTAGGAAGGCCATGACAATTTGATAAAAAAATCATGCATAATGGCCTTACTAACGAGATTACCTTTACTCATAGAGAAAATAAATTTGTGCTTCATCCTCTTTCTCCTCAACAGGTGGCTATGCATCAAGCACAGATGAAACTCAAAAGAGAGAGTGAGAAAAGATTTTAAAAAAAAAGAAGAAAAGAGAGAAAAAAAACCCATGAAAAATAAGGAAAAAGAGGAATCTAGGGAGAAAAGAGTTCCTTCCCTAGATGTTGTTACTTAAGAGAAAGAAATTTCTAAACAAACCCTTTTGATTCATCAACCCTCTTTTATCCTTCTTTGTAAAGGAACTCTCATTTGCACTACCACATCTACTGGACATGAGACTTTACCTAAGGGGGTAAAAATTCTTCTAAAAGAATTTGATGATCTATTTCCTCCCGAGGGTCCAATGGGCCTTCCTCCTTTAAGAGGGATAGAAGATCAAATTGATCTGGTGCCTGGGGCTAGCCTACCCAATAGGCCTGCCTATAGGACCAACCCCCAAGAGACTAAAGAGATAGAGTCTCAAGTCCAAAAGTTGTTGGAGAAGGGCTGGGTTCGAAAAAGCTTAAGCCCTTGTGTTATTCCAATGTTGTTGGTTCCCAAGAAAGATTGCAAGTGGAGAATGTGTTGTGATAGTAGAGCCATCAACAACATCACTGTGAAGTATAGACATCCCATCCCTAGCCTTGATGACATGCTAGATGAGCTTCATGGAACCATCATATTTTCTAAAGTTGATCTTAAAAGCGGATATAATCAAATTAGAATCAAAGAAGAGGATGAATGGAAAACCGCTTTCAAGACCAAATTTGGATTATATGAGTGGCTAGTGATGCCCTTTAGGCTCACCAATGCTCCTAGTACATTCATGCATCCCATGAATCATGTCCTTAGGGATTGTATAGGCAAGTTCGTTGTAGTTTATTTTGATGACATTCTTATATATAGTAGGTGCCTAAGTGATCATCTAGGACACTTAAGGCAAGTCTTTCATATACTTAGGAAAAATCAACTCTTTGGAAACTTTAGAAAAATTTACCTTTTGCGTAGATAGTGTCATATTCTTAGGTTTTATTATTAATAAAAAAAGGGGTTCATGTGGACCCCGAGAAAATCAAGGCCATCCAAGAATGACCTACTCCTAAAAGTGATGGAGATATTAGGAGCTTCCATGGTTTGGCAAGCTTCTATAGAAGGTTTGTGCCTAATTTCTCGACACTTGCCTCCCCATTGAATGAGTTAGTGAAGAAAAATTTAGAATTCATTTGGGGAGAGCAACAAGAGAAAACCTTCCTGACTTTAAAGGATAAGCTCACTCATGCACCACTTCTAGCTCTTCCCGATTTTTCAAGAACTTTTGAGCTAGATGTGATGCCTCTAGAGTTGGCATAGGGGCGGTTTTGTTACAAGGTGGGCACCCAATTTCTTATTTTAGTGAAAAACTCAAAGGTGCCTCCCTTAACTACCCTACTATGACAAAGAACTCTATGCTTTGGTTAGGGCCCTTCAAACTTGGGAACACTACCTTATTCCCAAGGAGTTTGTCATTCACAGTGACCATGAGTCACTTAAGTACTTGAGGGGCCAAGGAAAATTAAATAAAAGGCATGCTAAATGGGTAGAGTTCTTGGAACAATTCCCATATGTGATCAAATACAAGAAAGGGAAAAATAATGTTGTGGCTGATGCCTTTTCTAGGAGACACACTTTGTTAGTCTCCCCTGGATCTCAAATCTTGGGATTTGATCACATTAAGGAATTGTATTCCAATGATCTTGAGTTTAATGAATATTATACCCAATGTGGCAAAGCCTCAAGGAGGTTTCTATATTTCTGAGGGGTACTTGTATAAAGAAGGAAGAATATGTATACCCCAAGGATCTATTAGAAAACTCCTTGTTAAAGAAAGTCATGTGGGTGGTCTCATGGGGCATTTTGGAGTTGAAAAGACTCTAAGTTTCTTAAAGGAAAAATTCTTTTGGTCCCATATGAGAAGGGATGTTGAGAGGTTTTGCTCTAGATGTATAGCTTGTTTCAAGCAAAGTCTAAAGTAATGCCTCGTGGCTCCTATACACCTTTTCCAGTTGCTAACTCTCCATGGGTTGATATCAGTATGGATTTTATTTTGGGCTTGCCAAGACCCAGAGAGGCATGGATTCTATTTTTGTGATAGTGGACAGATTTAGTAAAATGGCCCATTTTATACCCTGTCACAAATAGATGATGCAAGCAACATAGCAAGACTCTTCTTCAAGGAAGTGGTTAGACTTCATGGTCTACCCAAAACAATTGTGTCAGATAGGGACACTAATTTCCTTAGCCATTTCTAGAAAACTCTTTGGAGTAGGCTAGGAACTAAACTACTTTTCTCAACTACTTGTCATCCCCAAACTGATGGGAAAATAGAAGTAGTTAAGATCCCTATCTACTATGTTAAGGGCAGTCCTTAAGGGTAACCACAAGTCTTGGGATGAGTACTTGCCCTATATTGAATTTGCTTATAATAGGGTAGTCCATAAGACTACTAAAATCTCACCTTTTTAGGTTGTATATGGTTTTAACCCTCTTACTCCTTTGGACCTAATACCCCTACCAGATTTTTCTCATTATTTTCATAAAGAAGGGGTATTTAGGGCTGAATTTGTGAAGAAATTACATGAGAAGGTTAAAACACATACAACAACAAAATGAGAGAACTGCTTTAGAAAGAAGCAAAGGAAAGAAAAACCTCATTTTTGAGGAAGGAGATTGGGTTTGGCTTCATTTGAGAAAGGAAAGGTTTCCTTCCCAAAGGAAGTCTAAACTCAATCCAAGAGGAGATGGTCCCTTTCAGGTCCTCCAAAGAATCAATGATAATGCTTACAGGTTAGATCTTCCTAGTGATTATGGAGTAAGTAACACTTTTAATATAAGTGATCTTATTCTCTTTGCAGGTTATGATGAGGAAGATGAACCTATAGATTTGAGGACAAATCCTTCTCAAGAGGGAGGGGATGATAGACCATGGGCCAAGGGCCCAGTCACTAGAGCTATGACTAAGAGAATACAAGAAGATTTGGACCTCTTGAAGACTAGTGGGCTTCTCAAGCCCAAGGTACTCTTCACCTGGACTACTCTATCATGAAGAGAAGGCCTAGTTCTACTTGTGTATATTTTGTACATAGTTTCTCTTGTATAGGTTATTTTTGCCTTTGTATTTGTGAGGCACTTTACTTGTTTTTATTAGTCATTGTATATTGATTTTAGGGTAGGTTACTTGGAGAGTTTAACTCCATTTAACCTCCTTTTTTGATACATCCATTTTCTATTTTTTCAGTAGGAAAAAAGGGGTGGCATTTAGCAATACTTGGGAGTGTGATTAGAAATTGGGCCAGAGTTGGGCCTAGGCAAAATTTTACATATTAGACTCATTTTGCTCCTAATTTTTCATAGATTTGATTTAGCTAGGTCTCATCATCATAGGATGAACCTAACTAAACCAAATCAACATTTTTGAAATAAATCAAAGTAGATAAATGGAGCCAAAGCCACCTAGTCTCTTCCTTTCACTCTTGGCCGCATTTTTGCTCATCTTCTTCCTAGCTTTGAAGCTTGCTCTCCAAGTTTGTAAACCTTGGGTGGTTAGGCCGACCTTACCATGGTTCTTTAGTGAACCATGGTCAAGGTTAGCTTGCTTTCCAAGCTTTACAAACCATGGACGGTCAAGCTTAATCTTACCATGGTTCCTAGTGAACCATGGTTAAGGTTAGCTTGCTCCCTAAGCTACCTCTCCCTATATATTTGTAATTTATACTCTTGTAATCACTTTTGAACATTTTGAGAAATAGAAATCAGATTTCTCTCACTCAAGAGTCCTAAAAACCGTAGAGAACTCTCTCTCTAAGGTTTCTCTCAAAGGTTCTTCAACCTTTGCCTTGGTTCCTCAAGCTTCTTCATCCTCCATTGAAGTGGCTGAACCTTCTTCAAGCTTCCTTCACCATTGGAGTTTCTTCAAGGTGGATTCAAGCTTCTCAATGTGTCACCTTAAGAGTAGAAAGATCTTGGACGGTTCAACTTGAAGAACAACAATCTTCTCCAAGTGGTTCCATCAGAAGAAGAATAAGAAAGCATGCAAAAGCAAAAGCATGCATGTGTCAAAAAAAGTACATTACTTTTTTAGACAAGGACAACACTATACAGCTATGTGACCAGAAAAGGACAAAAAGGTTCCTAGGTCTATGCTAAATTTAGACACTGTTGCTACCAAGGCAAAGAATACTTCACTCAAGGTCTATCACAGGAAGTAACATTTAATGCAAGAATCTGAGCATTAAATAAGAAGATCAAACCAGTTATAAACAACTATATTTGCTTCAACGGACACTTGCAACGGGAAGATTACGCAAGACTATATATACGCCTTGACATCAATCCTAAAAAGGCTGGCATTGCCCTGGGCTTTTTAGCTGGCCTTTGGCTTTGCATTCTCAAAGTGATATCATGCCCACAAAATAACGAAACCAGAGATAGAGCGTATAGATTCAAATGTACCACAATGTACTCATCTCTATAAACTAAGGAAGTTCCAAACATGTGCATCTTAGGAACAAAACCTTAGTGAGTTAACCAACTTATGTATCCTCTTCATGAGAGTAAACCAAACACTCAATCGTTGTAAAGACTAAGGTTGCATAACTTAGTGAGTGTAGAAACCTATGTATCCTCTCTATGAGAGTAACCCATACACTCAAACCAAACTTGCCTAGCAAATGTTGTAAAGCCTGAAGAGGCTAGGAAAAGAATACTTATAAATCCTGGAGAGGCTTGTCAAAGAATACTCACTACGAGCCAGAAGTGGCTGAGTAAAGAATACTAGCGTTGATGAGTGAAGTCAACAGGCCAGGAGTTAGTCGAGAATACTCATTGAGAGCTAGAAGTGGCTGATCAAAGAATACTAGTGCTAGCAAGTGAAGCTAGCCGGCCAAGAGTTGGTCAATAATACTCACTAAGAGCCAGAAGTGGATGAACAAAGAATACTAGTGTCAACAAGTGAAGTTGACGAACCAGGAGTTGTTGAGAATACTCGGGCAACTAGAAGTGGTTTAAAGAATACCAGCGTCTGTGAGTGAAGCAAACGACCCAGAAGTGGTTGAGAATACTTGGGACCAGGAGTGGTAGTGACCTGGTGGTCTATAATACTCACTGCGAGCCTGTAGAGGCTGAACAAACAATACTTGCACTTAATTGATTATCTAGTGGAACCCTTCGATTGGAGGAGACTGAACGTAGCTCAATTTGAGTGAACCAATATAAAAATACTTGCTCTACACTTTACTATTTCAAATGCACTTTATTCGATTTATCTAATTCACTAAAAACTTCGTTCAATAATCATCGTCTATTAAATCTATCTTCAGACGAATACTATATTTGTTCAATTGATTATTCTAAAAGAACATTTATCGTCCATGAAGTATTTTACTCTTAACAGATGATGGAACACCCAGACGCAAAATAATTTTGGTAAACCAATCTTGGGTTGTTTTCGTTCAAGCATTCACTAATATTTTTACTGGATGAAAGATAGCCTGATTGCGAAAAGATTTTAAAATGCCTTTGTTCTCACACACACACATATTCAACCCCCCTTTTATGTGGTTTTTCGTCTAACTTCAACCTATAGCCTACAACAAGTTTGAAGATAAAGCTAAGGTCTATCAGCAAATACTGAACAATTTGATCCTTCACAAGGTAGGCTCCAAGGACAGCGTCTCACACTTCCACTAGTTTTCCTTGTTCCAAATGATGATTGGAACCCCTTTCAACCTCCCTCAAGTCCTCTTTCAGCATTGGAGAAGGTGTTTGAAAGACAACAAAGAGTTCTTGGTTCACACCATGATACTCAACAAAATCCTTTGGGACCACAAAGTCTACCATACCTTCTTCACCACTGACGAAGAGGAAAGGAAGAGGATCATGGCGATGGGGAGAAACAAGAGACTAAACCCCATTGTATTCAAAAAGACAAACCTGGGGAAGATGCCAGTGAGCTACATCATCTCTGACCCCACGGTAGCCTTGAAGATCAAGAAGGAGATCGAGGGAGAACAACCTGTGACGCACTCAAGCAGGAAGCACCAACCTTCTCAGTCTCCCAAAATGGTTGAACCCTTAGCTGCTGTTGCACCATCAGCTAAAAGGAGAATGATCCTCCAATCCGAATCAGACAAAGATTCAGCTTCTGATGTAGAGGACAACCAACCCATCGGGAAGGAATTAAAAAGGAAAGCTCCTCTACCTCCTCTAGCGCCACCTCACCCTAAGAAGAAGAGGGTATTGAGGTTAGCACCAAAGGTGGTTGCTGAACTGAAGCAGTCGACATGCTCTTCGCCTCCTGAAATTGAGGCTGAAATCATTGTCCCTTTAGCTTCGTTTGAAGATCCTGTGGATGCTTCTTCTGCCTCTATCACTAAGCATTCCTCATCTATAAGTGATACTCCTATGACTCCTTTCTCTCTATCTTTCTTGAACCTTGTCTAAATCTTAACTTTCTTACAGGTCACCCCTGTAAATACTCTCGCCCTAAGGAAGAGAAAGATAAAAATCAAAGCCGATCGTCTGATCTTGCCTCCAAGGCCTCTTCCTTCATTTTCAACCAAGAAAACTAAGAATCCGCTAATTCTAGAAGGGATGCACCTAGAGACAAACATATATGCTTCCTCTGCGTTAACAACCATCTTCATCACCACCCAAACGCAAGAAGAAAATGCCATCCATCATAACCATTCATCCAAGAAAGCCTCTATCCCCTCTACGAAAGGTAGATTTCATTAAAACACCCACTAAATTCTCTCCTGTTGATCAAAGTCGTATCCGGTCAAATAAAACAATTACATGTAGTACTAGAAAGTTGTCCTAGGTCATCTCCCAAGGACCATTTTTTTTCTGTCAAAGGCTTAAACACGAAGTGGCCGTTCAGATTTTTCAGTTTATAACACAATAAAACACAGATAACACAACAAGTAAAATAGATTGGCTCCTTGTTCGGATTGTAACTCTCTTATCCTTGGTTCACAATGAGATTACTCTATCAACCACTTAATCCTTGTTCCATCCGAGTTAACTAACTAAGCAAAGATTAACTCAAGATTTCCCTACACGAATTAAGCAAATGTATACAACATCAACCTCTTCACAGATTAAGCAATTGTGGCATTGGGGACAGCCCATTAAGCATGGACACATTGATACAGAGGTTAAATGAAAAATGACCAAGTAGAACAAAGATTACAAACATACCCAACCTCAAACAGAGATTACAATCCATAACAAGAAGCCAACCCCAGGGATTTTAGCCTTCCATTAAAACAAAAGCAGATATAGAAACGAAAATGCAAGGAGAGGAAAGCAAAATGAAATGGATAATCTGTATTCTTCAATGCAAGGGTTCATATACAAAACGTAAACTACAGATAAGAGGAGATGAGAGCAAAACGTAAACGGTAGATACAAGAACAAAGAGCCAAAAAGAGAAAAACGTAAAAACCAAGAGAAAGAAGGTGTCCCCAACATGGTCACATCAGATGGGGGCTGCATGGTGCCTACCCTAGGACCCTAAAAACCCTAGAAGAGTCAAAATGGGACCCCAAGTCAGGTTTGACTCGAAAATACATAAAATAAATGAAAAATAAAATAAAATAAAATGTTGATGTGAGGCTGATGTGGTGTTGACGTGACATTTATCTCTTGAAGTTCAAAAATAATATCCAAGCCCAAAAATGCTTCACAATTAACCTGAAAATAACTAATAGACAAAAATTAGACCAAGTGAATTAGAATTAATTAAAATTTGAATTACTGACCCAATGAAGCCCAAATAGTGAAATTGTGTAATTAATAAGCGATTAAGCCCAAATTAACAATTAAAATAAGTACAGAAAGATAAATAAATAGGGGAAAATAATGACTCATCACCTGTACATATAGGTCACCTTTGCTCTCTTTCAGCGTCTGACCTTACAATAATTGGCCATCTCTGCTTGTGTATAGATACACCCGTACAACTATACATACCTCCCTCACTATACACCACAAATGACACCCAAATTTTTGTTTACCCTGACCGCATTTTCCCCCATCTTCCTCTAGTGGATCAAAACAAGATGAAGGATCCTGCACTTCATCTCGGACCAATGCCCAAACCATCAAGGGTTGAGGTTTGCCACTATCCAGGGGTAAGTTTGGACAAGCCACAAGATCCTGCAAATGCACTTCAATGCACTAAAGACGACATTGAGAAGTATTATCAAAACTTCATGCATAGGTGCAGTTAGGAGGCTAGTTTGTCTGGTATTTTAGATGAAGAAAAGGCAAAGACACTCATGATGCATGGATATCGCTGGATGTCTCCATGCAAGCTAATGCACTTCTTTGACACATTTATCGCCTTTCTTCGGAATAAAAGACACGAGCCATACCTGTACGCTCTCATCAATGAGTACTTCATCCATTCTACGCTATTCAATTTAGATCTCCTCCCTCTATAAAGAATGGAAGTATGGATGAATCGACATCCAAAAAAATCAACCCTCCTCCAAGAAGAATTGTGCTATGCCCTCCTGATCCCTATAGAGCGAAAGAACTGCCTAGTGATCCCTAGGTTACAGCACGTCCAGTCATTAACTCCTCGCCCTGGAGCAGCATCAGGTATAAGCAACACCAGAAACAGAAATCGGAATAGTCATATATATATAAGTAGCCGTAGGAATTGCCATCATGTGTCGGTCGCACATTCAACATAGCGTTCGGACTCATGTGCCTTCCAGAACAAGGGGTATTCGAGCCAGCTGCATACGATTAGCCAGCCTTGCAACTGCAAAAGGATTAGACATCCTCCCATGCTACAGTTCCCTACAGTTCGAACCCGGTGCCACATTAGGTTAGGGAGCTGGGCTTTTTTCGCTCCTCTCACATTCATTCATTCGAGGGGCCGGAAAAATAACAGACGAAGATTTACTTAGATAGGGCTTTGATTGGTATTTTTTTTCTTAGTGATTGGAAAGGAGGGCGCCTATCTAAGATTAGGGGGGAGATCCTCAGTAGTGGTGTTCCTTTTGAGGTTAGCGGAAATACACATAGAAGGGGGGTTGAATATGTGTGTGTGTGAACAAGAAAGTTTAAAACATTTTCGCAACAGTGATGTTCTCCGTCCAGTGTTCTTTTGAACATCGGTCGGTTATGCAGATTTGCTTAATCAAGATTACTGCGTCTGAAGGGTTTATCTTCCACTAGGGAAAATGTTTCGTAAAGATAATCGTTGAAATTCTTACATTTTCCTTTTCAAGATAGTTTAGTTTAAGGATAAGTAGTAGATGAAACTTTCAATGTGATAAGCTTGTTAAGGAAAGTGAACATATTTGTCTAAAGGTTGTTTTAAAGATGTATATAAACATTGGACAAAGTCTTTCACAAAGGTTTAATCAGTAAGGAAGATTTGCGTCTAAGTAAATAAGAGGATGTAATCATTTTATACTGGTTCTCTCAACAGAGCTACGTCCAGTCTCCTTCAACTTGAAGGGTTCCACTAGATATAAAATGAAGTACATTGAGTATTATCGTCCACTCCTGGACCTGAGTATTCTCGACCACTCCTGACCCAAGTATTCTCGACTACTCCTAGCCCGTAGGCTTCACTCACCAACGCTAGTATTCTTAAACCACTTATGGTTCTCCAAGTATTCTCGACCACTCCTGGCCCGTCGGCTTCACTCACCAACGCTAGTATTCTTAAACCACTTCTGGTTCTCCAATTATCCTTGCCTCTTCAGGCTTTACGATGATAGATGTGTAGTCGGGTTCGAGTGTTTTGGGTTAATCTCACAAAGAGGATACATATATGATCTACACTCACTAAGGTTTGCTACCTTAATTTTACAGAGATTTTGAGTGTGTGGGTTACTCTCATGGAGTGGATACATAAGTTTACAACACTCACTAAGGTTTTGTCCATCACTGAAATTTTTGAACACCTTAGTCTACAGAGATAAAAAATACAATATAACATTGTACATATGACTATGTATGCTCAGCTGTGGTCTCTGTCTCGTGGGCTTGATATCACTCTTTTTCTTCCAATCAAAAAGCCAACCTCTTAAGGTTTAAGATAGTGATATATATATATATGGTCTAGTGGAGATCTGCCCGTTGCTTGATTTTGAATATGTCCATTGATGCGGAGCTTCCCGTTGCAAGTGTCCGTTGAAGTAGATATATTAATTCATGACTAGTTTGATCTTTTCATTTAATGCATTTGGTCTTGCATTAAATGTTGCTTCCTGCTTTTAGACATTGCGTGTATTCTTCTTTGGTCAATTGTCAATGGTGTTTGACTTTATCTGAGACCTAGAAGTTGTTTGTCTATTTCTGGTCATGCAGCAATATAGTCGTTGTCCTTTTCAAAAAAAGTAATCTACTTTTTCTGACCCATGCATGTTTTTGCTTTTGCGTGCTTCTTTTCTTCTTTGTTTCTTTGTTTGGATCACGTGTCTTATATTGAGTTCTTCTGTGTTATTATAGACGATGCCTTGGTTTATCTCTTGAGACTTGATTCTTTATATGCTTTTATGACAGTCTTCGTCTTTGTCTGTTGGTCTTGTGCATTTCAATCTTGACTTTTGCCTCAACATTTGAGTTCAGTGCTTGAACTTTTCTTTGGTATGATTAATAATGTGAGTAGACAAACATTATTTCTATCTGGAGTATCTTTCAGTCTGTGTTGTCCTTCATCTGATGCATGGTCGACTTTCTTTTGATCTTAGACATATGTCTCATCTGATTAGCGCTTTATGATAGTTGTACTAGACACGTCTCTGTCTGAGTATTTTATGATCATCTGGTACTCATTCGTGTTCCAACTATCCATCTCTTGGCGCTTGGTTTCCTCTGTCTCTTGCTTCATCTGTCTCGACTTCACTGGTTCATGTCTCGCCTTGACTATTTCTTCGTCTGATACTTCGATGTCTCATTTTGGTAATAGTAGACTTCGCTCTTATGCTTGATTTCTCATCATCTGATTCTTTCATCTGATTTGTACAGTCTTCATGAATTGTGACATTTAATGCTTCTGACTTGGCATTAAATGTTTGCTTGCTGAATCTGCACTTTTTGAGATCTTTTGTACTTTCTTGGTACTGTTGCTGTAGAGGTGTTGTCTTTTCCTGGCTGGTAGGTGTACTTGTTCTGAAAAATGCTATTTTGATTTGTGGTTAGGCGCTCATCCATTTGTATTATCTTCCTTCTTATACTTTAATGACTCCATATGTTCTTCTGAGAGTATAGATGTTAGGTAGTTTGTCTCGTTGTGTCTTCAGACGTAATCCAGCTTCCGTGATCTTCGTTTGTGTATTCGAGTCTTTGTCTGATTGGTTGTTGTAGATACTTGACTCTGTCTATGGTGCTTTAACTTAGTCTTGCCCATCGTCCATGGTCTTGTATCATCTGAGGCTTCATTATTTTACTTCTCGTGTTGGGCTTGATTCTGTTTGATCGTTTGATCTTTTCATCTGTCGTCTTGTTAGCTTTTTCCCTTCATCTTGGTTGCTCGTGCTCTTGTCCTTTATTTCATTTGTGTATGGGTTTATGGGTGTCTTCGTCTGATGTAGTTCCTTCTTTTGCTCAGCCTTTATCCAAGTGCTTGCTTCACATCTCCTTGATTCTGGTATGGATGTATATTCTTTATTCAGCAGTTTACCTGTACTTATATATGAAACACTAACATACTTGTTAGTAATAACAATATGTATTATATTTGTCTCATTCAAAACCTTGTTGGGTATTGATTTCATCTTCGTCTGACTTAACACATTTCACTCTTCCATGGACTGATACATGTACCGAATGCTCATACGGGAAAGTTGACTCCTAGGTCTGGAATGAAGTCTCCGAAAAATCCTTTCTTTCTCGTCCACTTAGGGGGTGCGGACACACTTGCGCGGATTACAGGTGACGGTTACAAGAATGGCGGGGAAGTGAACATTACCCGATGACATTCAGGGATGGATGTAGACCCATCAGGCAGGGATAATCATTCTGGTCCTGGGAGAGGTGGCAAACATTCTCAAGAATTGAGCTAAGGGAAGCCTTATGAGTCACTGAAACGACGGCAGGGGGCCTTGATCTATCAATCAATAGAGGGAGCAAAAAATGGGCTTTGCTCCCCTTTACAATATGAAGAAAGAAAGAAGGGTCGAAGTTTAGACCACTTATAGTAGTTCTACTTATAGAAAAGATCATGAATGAGGCGATCAGAATGGTACTCGAATCCATTTATGATCCCAAGTTTTCAGACACATCGCACTTCTGCTCGGGTCGAGGCCGCTACTCGGCCCTAAGACGGATCAAAGAAGAGTAGGGAACCTCTCGCTGGTTTTTGGAATTTGACATTCGGAAGTGTTTTCACACCATCGACCGACATCGACTCATCCCAATCTTTAAGGAAGAGATTGACGATCCTAAGTTCTTTTACTCCATTCATAAAGTCTTTTCTGTCGGACGACTCATAGGAGGTGAGAAGGGCCTTTACTCTGTCCCACACAGTGTACTAAGGATGAATGGAAGGCAGTTATAGACTCATGGTACAAAGCTCCCATCTACAACTGGTGCAAGGACATTCCCTCATGGAAACCAAGCATGCCTATGCCTTGGGATGCTTCTTCTGAAATGGCACCGTCTGAATTGACCATGTCTGAGCCTATCTACACTGAGCTAATTGTAGTGTCTGCCCCTCTTGAGGCTCTTCAATCTGTGTTTGACCCTGCACAACAATATGTCTCTATAGAGACATTCAACAAATTCAAAGCAGATCTAGACAGCAAGTTGGACCGTTTGTTCAACTTGATGGCGTCTAAGCTTCCCAAGGATCCACCTCCGTCTTCATGATCATTGGGGAGGACAAAATAATTTGTGTAAAATAGCTTAGGGATAATCAAGTCAAGGGGAGAATAATCGAGTGTATTTCTTATTTATTTGGATGTATAGATTCTTCTCATTGTATACATTTCTAATACAATTCAATTCAATATACATTTTTCATCCAAAGTTATTGCCTTGATGTATGGAATGCTCTGCTCAAAGTTATGGTTTTGATATGTATGATCTCGCTTTGTTATGTTATTTATCCTAGTATCAAATTTCTCTTAAAGATTCATCTATTTCTTTTTGATGATTACAAAGCGGAGAAATAGAAAAGGATTGATCAAATATGATATATGAATCAGATATAACTATGAAACAATTTAGTAAGGGGGAGAGCATATACTAAGGGGGAGAGCTGCAGTACATTAATAATATGCGAACTTGCTATGATATATGAATTGCTCTGATTTAGTTTATCTGAAACAATTTGATCAATTATATTTATCATCATCAAAAAGGGGGAAATTGTTAAGTCAGACGAAGCAATTCCCAGCAAAGTTTTGAATGAGACAAATATAATACATATTGTTATTTCTAACATATGTATTAGTGTTTCAGAAAAATATAAGTACAGGCAAGTTGAAGAACAAAGCATGTTCTACTTCTTATACTAGAACCAAGATAAAGGAAGGAAAGTTTCAAGCATCAGACGGAAAGATCAAACGAAGCCAAGTCTAGCACAAGAAGGAAAATAATCAAGCTTCAGACAAAGCGCATTCAAGAATGAGAAGAAGTCCATACAGACCACAAATGAAACTTCTTCAAGTACCAGACGAAGATTAGTCAAGGCAAAGCACAACATGAGGATCAAACGAAGCAGAGTCAAATGCAAGATAAAATACGATATGAGCACCAGATGATGTTGGATCAAATACTAGACGCAAGTGTGTCAAGCACAACATAAAACGCAACATAAAGATTCAGACGAAGGCTAGTCAAGAATCAAATGAAAGTCAACTACAAATCAGACAAAGGACAACATAGACTGAAAAGCATTCCAGATGGAAATGAAGTCTGTCCATCTACAATATTGACCAGACTAAAGGAAGTCAAAGTATTGATGACAAATGCTCAGACAAAGATCAAGTCTTGAGATGCACATGGACTACCAAATGCAGACGAAGACTGTCATGCAAGCATTTTAAGGATCAAGTCTCAAGGGACAATTCAGGCATCATCTACAATCATACAAAGAGCTATCAATATGATCGCGTGCTGGAAGAAAAAGAAGAAGAAAAAGAAATGCAAGCCCAAAAGTCGAAGCATGCATGTGTCAGAAAAAATACATTATTTTTTCAGGTAAAGACAATGACTCTACAACTACGATGACCAAAAAAAAAAGAAAAGAAACTCCTAGGTCACAGTTAAAGTCAGACACTGCAGCTAAAAAAAACTTAGAAGACTTCACACAATGTCTATAAACAGGAAGTAACATTTACTGCAAAATCAAGTGCATGAAATGAGAAATCAAACTAGTCATGAACGACTACATTCTGCTTCAACGGACACTTGCAATGGGCAGATTTTACAATGGCTATAAATATATCATGACTTCAAACCTGGAATGGTTGGTGAAAGCCCAAGAAGCAATGAAATCAGAGACAGAGCATACATAGTCAAATGTATAATATTGTATTTATCTTTGTAGACTAAGGAGTTCTAAGTGTAACTTAGGAACACAAACCTTAGTGAGTATAGTAAACCTTTGTATCCTCTCTGTGGGAGTAAACCACATACTCAAAACAAATTATCTATCATTTGTAAAGCCTGAAGAGGCTAGGGAAAGAATACTTGTATAAGCTTGAAGAGGCTTGTCAAAGAATCCTCATTGAGAGCCTGAAGAGGCTGAACAAAGAATACTAGTACTAATGAGTGAAGTTAACGGGCCAAGAGTGGTTGATAATACCCGGGAACTAGAAGTGATTGAGAATATTCACTAAGAGCCTAAAGAGGCTAAACAAAGAATACTAGCGCTAATGAGTGAAGTTAGCGAACCAGGAGTGGTTGATAATACTCGGGAACTATGAGTGGTTGAGAATACTCACTGAGAGCCTAAACAAAGAATACGAGCGCTAATGAGTAAAGTTAGCGAACCAGGAGCGGTTGATAATACTCAGAAACTAGGAGTGGTTGAGAATACTCACTATAAGGAAAATCATAAATTACGACGGACAAATTGCGACGGTTATCTAGAAACCATCGTCGCTTTGATATTGCGACCCTTCATACGATAGTTTTTCAAAACCGTCGCAAAATTGTTCAACATTGCGACGGTTTATCGTAAATCATCGCAAAATTTGTTTAATATTACGACAGTTAATCATAAACCGTCGCAAATTTTTTAAACATTGTGACAGTTAATCGTAAACCTTCGCAAACTTTTCAACATTGCGACGATATTACGACCCTTCATACGACAGTTTTTCAAAATCGTCACAAAATTGTTCAACATTGCGACGATTTATCGTAAACCGTCGCAAAATTTGTTTAACATTGCGACAATTAATCATAAACCGTCGCAAATTTTTTTTAACATTGCGATAGTTAGCCATAAACCGTCGCAAACTTTTCAGCATTGCAACGGTTTACTATAAACCGTCGCAATCTACAAGACAATTTTTTTATTAGAATTTAAAAGTTTTTTTTTGAAGTATTATGTATATTATCTTAATGAACTTATATTTTATTAACAATTTTATATATACTTCCTTTAACATGAGGTACACGATTTTTTTTCTTTATATAATTTCAAAATCGTGACTAGAATATAAATTTATCTTTCAACAAACTTATGAATTTATCTTGTATGTAAGATGTGTTAGAGTATATAAATAAATATAATTATCATTTTATAACTTAATTTTTGAGTTATCAGATCACATATTATTGAATAATTTACAATGTTAAATTTTATAAATTTTATTTTAAATGTCCATCTTTTTAACACTATTAAAAATATAAAAATAAATATCTTAAATTTTATAAAAATCCAGTTTAATTTATTTATGATATAAATATGTTTTTAACATCTAATATATATTTTTAGATGATAATTTATTTTAAAATATATCTTATAATAAAAAACACAAAAGATAAACATGCATGGTACAAATTTTATTTTATCAAAAAATTATTTATTTTAATATATTACATTATATATGTGAATATTAAGACATATATATACATACATATATATATTATAATTAAACTTTTTAAAAAAATTAATTCATTATTAAGAAAAAAATTTTATCACATGAGAATTAATTTCTTTCAAAAATTTGACAGATATCAAATAAATAAACATTTTTTCTGAATCTATATTTTTATTTTATTAGAATATAATTTTTTTTAAAAAAATATATATTATTTTTTTAGATAAAAAATTATGTATATGTCAAATAGTAGTGGGGGCAAGTGCCCCACTATTCCAAACGTGCACCCATCCTTATATATATATATATATATATATATATATATATGAGGAGGGTTCAAACGACACCGGTGTAACTTTTACTAAGTATTACACCGTTCAATAACTTTATATTAAATGTGAATTTTGTAAATCCAACCGTTAGATGGAAAGTTCATATCTCTTAGATCATATATGTCAAATTTTGTTAAAATTGAACAACAACTTGAAGGTAATCAAAGTGTTCATATTTTAGTATATTTTGAAATGTATATATTACGTCAATTTTGTTTTATGAAAATGAAGTATCAAATCATCTTAGATTAATATAAAATTTGATATATATGATCTAAGAGATATGAACTTTCAATCTAACGGTTGGATTTACAAAATTCACATTTAATATAAAGTTATTGAGCGGTGTAACACTTAGTTAAAGTTACACCGGTGTCGTTTGAACCCTCCTCTATATATATATATATATATATATATATATATATATATATATAATATAGGGGGTTATAATTATACTGGTGTAACTTTTACTAAGTATTATGCCGCTCAATAACTTTATATTAAATGTGAATTTTCTAAATCCAACCGTTAAATTGAAAGTTCATATCACTTTATAAGTGTATATCAAATTTTGTTAAAATTGAACAACAACTGGAAGGTAATCAAAGTGTTTATATTTTAGTGTATTTTGAAATGAATATATTACATCAATTTTGTTTTATAAAAATGAAGTATCAAATCATCTTGGATTAATATAAAGTTTTGTATATATAATCTATGAGAGATATGAACTTTCAATCTAACAGTTGGATTTACCAAATTCACATTTAATATAAAGTTATTGAGCAGTGTAATACTTAGTAAAAGTCACATTGAATATATATATATATATATATATATATATATATATATATATATATATATATATATATGAGGAGGGTTCAAACGACACGGGTTCAAACGACACCGGTGTAACTTTTACTAAGTGTTACACCGCTCAATAACTTTATATTAAATGTGAATTTTGAAAATCCAACCATTAGATTGAAAGTTCATATCTCTTAGATCATATAATTACATCAATTATAATTACATCGGTGTAAATTTTACTAAGTGTTACACTGCTCAATAACTTTATATTAAATGAGAATTTTGTAAATTCAACCGTTAAATTAAAAATACTTTACTCTTAAATCATATATACAAAATGTTATATTAATCGAAGATGATTTCTTATAAAACAAAATTAAATCTGTCGGAAAATTTATATTTTCGATGAGAAAATTTTTGTAGGAAAAGCTATATTATTGATGGAATATTTCAGAAAAATTTATATTTGTCGAAAATGTAAGAACTGGTTTTAAATTTGATATGAAAATATTATGATATAATTAGATAAGATTTTAAGTTAGTATTTTATTAATGGTTGATAATTAAAAAATAAAACAAGGATAAATACATTTTTTAAATTTTATATGTTTGATTTAGGATAACTTACAAAATAACTCTTGGTAAAGTTATTCCGCTCAATAACTCATGGTGTGTGTTGAATTTCATCGATCCAATTAATTGTTAATTTAAAATTTATTAAATTTTACTAATAATTAATATAAAAAATTAATTAGTTTTGGGATAAATTATTTGCTAATTAACAATATAATTGAAACATTAATTATTTTAAATTGTTTAACTAAAATCTTATTGACAATTTACTATATGATCTTAATATTTTTGTATAACTAATATCTGGTTTTAAATTTGATATGAGAATATTATATATAATTAGATAAGATTTTAAGTTAGTATTTTATTAATAGTTGATAATTTGAAAATAAAACAAGGATAAATACATTTATTTGAATTTTATATGTTTGATTTAAGATAAATAAATATATTAAATTAATTAATAATTTATTTAAAATATTAAAATTTAATTTATAAGTTTGTAATAAATAAATATTTATAATTTTATAAATTATATTATCATTATAAATTATAAAATTAAATAATTTAAATTATAATTTTAAATAAAAATAAGTAGATGTTAATTATAAAAGTAAGTACATATAAATAAAGAATAACTGAATATATTATTATTATTATTATTATTCGTAATATAAAATTATTAT
Organism: Cajanus cajan; assembly: GCF_000230855.2. Lineage (NCBI taxonomy): Eukaryota > Viridiplantae > Streptophyta > Magnoliopsida > Fabales > Fabaceae > Cajanus > Cajanus cajan. Next base: position 44,001,568 of record NC_138521.1, on the reverse strand, counting down.
ATATTATTATTATAGTACGAATATGAGATTGTATATTTGAGGATGACTTAAATGAATTAATTTGTACAAGTTATACTGACAACATACATGTACATTTCGGTAGCTTACTCATTAGAACTTCACAGTTAAGCGTGTTTGACCTGGAGTAGTACAGGGATGGGTGACCTTCTGGGAAGTTTCCTAGAAATTGCACAAGTAAGGATAAAATATGCTAAACAATGAAATATCGTGTAATAGAACTCTTGAGATGCCAAATATGAGGATTGTTACATTAATAAATTTAATAAAATTAAAAAAAATTATAATTTTTGACGGGTAAAAAAAGGGTCGTAATATTAATTTAGAGGCAGTTGGTGCGACAGTTGATGAAAGGGTCGCAATGTTAATATAGAGGCAGTTAGTGCGTTGGAAGCTTCAAGGGTCACAATTCCAATGTTGCGACGGTTTGTGCAACGATTCTGATAACCGTGGCAAAATTGCCTTGTGACGGACAATTCTGCGACGGTTCCCAAACCGTCGCAATGTTGTCTTTGCGGCAGATCTAACCGTCGCAATGTAGGCCATATAACCGTTGCAAAATCGTCATTTTCTTGTAGTGACTCACTAAGAACCTGAAGAGGCTGAACAAAGAATACTAGCGCTGACGAGTAAAGTTGGCAAGCCAGAAGTGGTCGACAATACTCGGCAAGCCAGAAGTGGTGATAGTACTTGTACTTGATTAAAAATCTAGTGGAACCCTTCAATTGAAGGAGGCTAGACATAGCTTAGTTTGAGCAAACCAATATAAAAATCTTTGCACTGTCTTTCTCTTCTCAGACGCAAATTTATTTACTTGATATTTCATACTGAAAATCTTAATCACTGCTTATTTCACACTACAATAGCTTTTAGAAGGAAAACATCTCTTGTTTAACTTATTACTGCAAGAAACACTCTCGTGCAGACGATAAAACTTGCAAACAAAAAACACTTTGAAATGTTATATTAAAAGTAAACGAGAGATGCATCTTGAATTTGAAAATGTCAGCATGAAATATGAAAAAGCCTCTTATGCGAAAAGATTCCTTAAAACCTTCACACACACATATTCAACCCCCTTTCTATGTGTTTTTCCTCTAACTTCAGATGAAAAAGGGTTAAAGTGAATGAGACACAGTACAAGAAATTGGTAGGAAGTCTTATATATATCACAACAACACAACCTGATATGATGTTGTTATCAGTCTTATTAGTCGATTTATGAACCACCAACATAGATACATATGCAAGTTGTAAAAGGGGTCTTGAGGCATTGCATTTTGTATACATTTAGGAAGCATTTTTACTTTGATCTATTTACATAAGTATTTGTCTTTGTCCTTTTTGTTGCATATTTGTCTTTATTTGTTGAACCTATTATTTTGGGGGTAGTTTTTATAAATACAAGGGTCAAAAGTGTTTAGATATGATGCAAAAAGAGAAATTTTGGAATTACATGGATCATCAAAGCATGATTAATCATCACGGATCCATAAAGGAACAAATTTGAGAGGTTTCGACCTTTTTACCAAATGGCAAACCACAAGGCAGCAAATGGAATGCCTGTGCATCCAATTATGCACTCGTGCCATTCATTGAGGAAGCCTCACATTTAGTGAAGCCATTAAGACAACAACTAGCATGGGTGTGTAATTAGGTTGCACGTTCGTGAAAATGTCTATAATTTCTTTTCTATTTTGTTATTTTTAATTTTTATTTTAATTATATTTTCTTTTCTTTTTAGAATTATTTTTTAGGCTTTTAAATTGTAGGTGAGTGGGGAGTAGAGGTATCTTTTGTTCTGCTTTCTACCTCTAAACTTGAGGATCTCACTCTCAACTTTATTCCACTAGTACTACACGTGAGAATGCTAACAAGGAGTTAGATATACCTGACCAGCTTCTTAATACTCCCTCCAAGCTTTACAAATTGATTTTAAAATACAAGAGAGATTGCAAAATTTAAACTAGCCTAGAAAGCAATAAATGGCGGTTTTCGTGACCAATTAGTGACGGTTTTGTGTTCAACTTTTCTAACACTTGTTTAAGTGTCTTAATCCGCCACTAATCCTTCAAATTTGATGCTCCTGGACCTGCAAAGAATCACAACAAAAGAGGTTAATGGTGGCTGCCTCACAAGGTGAAAGGAATGGTCACTCAAGTGAAGGAAGTTTAGGAGAAGTTTTGGCCATTAATTTAGGTCAAATTTTAAGGTCTTAATGTCCAAACTTTTCCTACTCTTTGTTGAGCAATGCTTGATCCTTGAGCAAGGATCTGAGGCCACTTTCAGCACAGGGAAATTATTGAAAGAAAACTAGACAAGCAATAGAAGCACAATTTGAAAGGCTTATACCAAAAGTTAAGAGTAATATGTATATATGACAAGACTCAAAGAGGTTCAACAAGTAAAACTGGAAAATAAGACTCCAAATAAAGCTAGCACTCAGTTAGGAATGTTCCTAGATAGGTACTAGAGTAGATGAACAAAACAAAAAAAATTTGAAAGCAATTGGATAAGTATAGCAAAAGTAGTAGTCAAAACAATAACAAGGAATCAAATGATTTTCTATCAATACACACCTCACGGCTTTTTCAATTTAAAATGTCTTATATATTTTTTTTTAATTCTTTCTTTTTCTAGTCTCAAATTAAGACTCCAGAGAAGGTGTTTGCCTTTTGTTTCAAATTTTTCTATGATTCCAAGCTATAGAAACCGAGACTACAAGTTAGCCAAAAATTAGATCAAAATTCAAGTAAATTTGAGAAACTAGTGCACTAGTCTTTAGGTTTTGGTTTGGATTTCTTTTGAACTCTTTTTCTTTTGAACATTAGGTCTTTAGGCTCTGTTTTAAACTCTGTTTTCCAGCCTCTTAACTCACTTTTTTTTTTAAATTTGAATCCACAAAATTAGTGCACTAGAAGTAGGATTACACTTGAAATTTTGAGTCAAATTTTTTTTATAAGATTTTCAATGGAATGTGATTTGAAAACTTAAGAACACAAAGGAAACCTAACTCTAAGGAAACTTGCTAGAACTAATAGCAAATCATGAACACAATAAGGTAAAAGAAAAAGCACATATAGGTAGGCACATTAGAAGTATGACCGAATCAAAAAAATGATGAACAATGTACTATAAAACAATTAGGTCAACATGCTATTCAAGGAGTTTTTGAACATAAAAGAACTAAACACAAACTCTAAGACAAAACATGGATTAAAAACCAAAATCTAATGCAAATGCATGAAGTCCAATCACGGACACATACAAGAATGGAGAGACTCAAATTAAATCAAAACAAGCACAAGCTAATAGGTCCTAAACATGTTGATTGTGGAAGAAAATTCAAAAGCAATCAATCAATGGATCTATGGAACAAAATGTGATTCAAAACATATAGATCCGAAAATAAACTCAAACAAGACAAGAACACAATGAACACACTAGAACACAAGAAGAAACGGACTCAAAAGTGAAACAACTTATCTCCTTGAAGAACCTTGCTCTTGATACCAAAAATGATGGAAAAGATAGGAGGAGTGAATGTTGTTCTTCTCCTATTCTTCACCTAGGCTTGGATCTTCTTCAAGGAGCTTGAATCCGAAGATGGAGAACTCTGGAATGATGAAGAAACACGAGTGGAATGAGGTCTAGACTTGGATGGAAGCATCCAAGCTCAAAGATCAATGGAAGACTCACTTCAAAGAGAAGGAAGAAGATGAACTTCCTAGGTTTTTGAGGTGAATTCTCAAGAAGACTTTGAAAAGGAAATTCGGCTCTTGGCTCTCAAATTTCATACAAGGTTCAAAGTGAATACAAAAGGTGAAAGAATAGCTTAATTATGCACGGAATTGTGACCCATAGGTGCCTAAACTAAAGCCTCACAAAATGGCGCCTAAAGTTTGAATTCAAATTTGAATTTTGAATTCAAACTTTGGTGCACATGTGTAAGTCCGAAAATTTAGGTACCAAGGTGCAGTTAGGTGTGATTTGAGAGTCATTTAGGGTTAATTTGAGTGGCACATGTTCAGCCACCCATGGTGCTAAACATGTGACTCAAATGTAACTTTAATGACTTCCAAATTAAACCTAATTTAACCTAATTAGCATACTTTAGTATTCCTTGTATTTTCCTATTCTAATGACCTAATTACATTGGTCAAACAATTACAATGGAAAGGAAAAATTACAAGAATGAAAATGAGCCCAATATTGGGTACCAAAAGCCCAAAGGTCCATGAAGCCCAAAACTAGGCCCAACAAGCCTAACACCTAAAATGCTACTCTATGTGGTCCAAAATACAAGACCAAAATATATGATACCTATACTAACATGATGTATACAAAACATATGAAAATAGCTATAACAAAATATGGCCCATGAAAAGTTCAACTTGGGCCTTCCCAGGCCCATCAGGCCCATTGGGCCCTGACTGGCCCAAACCTTCATGTCTAGCCAACTCCTCTTGGCTCCTTCAATATGTCACCTCTTGCCTTCCTAGGCATGATTCCATCAATAAGAGAATTGAATTGAAATCAAAGAGGTTTGAGACTTTTCGAAGAGAGAAAACTCAGAGGAAATTTCAGAACTCCCTCAATAGATGCATCAAAAGTGTCTACAAAGTGAAGAGAAAGGCTTATGTAGTGAGGAGGTGGCTTGTGGTGCAGGCTAGGCTAACTATGGTTCAAGGAGAACCATGGTTAGCCTTCTTACACTCAAGCTAACCGATCTAGTAACTTGGAAGCTTGTAGAACAAGTTAAGCTCCAAAGCTTGTGGAGCAAGCCAAGCTAGAAGCTTGTAGCACAAGCTAACCAAGTGTGTGGGAGAAGCTAGAAGAGTTAGGCGACCATCTTGTTTTCCTTCACTTAATCCAATCCAAAAATGTTGGAATTAGTTTAGTTAGGTTCACCTAATGAGGGTGAGACCTAGCTAAATCAATTCCTTGGATTAAATGGAGAAAAACAAGCTCAATATGTAAAAATTAGCCTAGGGTCTCTATAGGTCCAACTGCTAGCTTCACCTACACACTTTACTATTTGTCACCCTACTTCTACTACTAAAAATATGAAAATCAATGACCCTCAATACAAGGTCAAATGGAGCAAAAGTTTTCAAACAACATACCTTAAAATCCTAAAGGGATGACCTATAAGAAAAGGAATAGGTGCCTTACAAATACAAAGGCAAAATACACCTATACAAGTATCTACTATATACAAGGTACAAGAACTCAAACTATACAAGGAATGTACAATAGAGAGTATGATACTAAAAAGAAAAATCATACTCAATGCTCATATTGAGCATAGGTCTAAGAAGTACCTCCTCTATAGAAGTCTCCTCTAGCCTCCTAACCATGGACCTAGTTAAAGGCCCAATGGTCTTCAAGTGTGAGCTCTCCTATGAATCAACCATCACCCTTCCTGGTCTTACCTCTTCCAAAGGGATCCTTAGGGATTAGATTTCCATCAACAACCGTAAATCCCTTTCCTTCCTTCTATAAATACCCTAGGCTGCCCACCTTGTAAATACTTTGGAATATATGATATTGAGTGAGCATTATCTTGCCTCAATATACTTACTTAGTCATCTAGGGTTTCTTTTGTAATATTCTGAAACTTTTGATACAATATTATAAATTTCCTTATCATTATCTTATTCTTAAAATAATATTTTTAAATTTTTAGTTACCATATTTAATATTTTTTTAAAAAAATTAGTTACCATATTTAAAATAAATAGATAAATACTGATGTTTTATTTTTGATACCTTATAAAATTTTATATATTTAGTAGACTAAAAAAATGTATAATATTCAATTATATTATAAATATTTATAACATTTTTAATAATAACTTAATTAGTATAATTACATGTGAAACAAATTAGATATATTATAATTTATATAATAACATTTACATATAAAATGGAATGGTTCAATGACTTATTTAGTTGTGCATAAAAACCATAAGTTCCAGGTCACAGGTTCATGCCATGACTCTATATATTTTTATATAACTAATAGTAATTAAATAACTTTTATCTCTTTTAAATTATTATTTCATATATGATTATATTTATTTTATGTTTTTCTATATTTAATTAGTGAGGTGTCTCTAACCTCATTTATTTGCTTAATCTATGATACTTTTTACTCTAAATAATTAATAAGGTGTTGCTTGTTTATATTGTTTAATTATTTTATGATGTTTATCACTGTCATTTAATAAATTAATATTCTTTAATACATTCCATTTTTGTAAACTATATTATATTAAATTTAAATAATTAAAATATTTAAGCTTATTTAGCTTAATTATTTTTATATTAATTCTAACTATAACATAGTTTGTTAAAATATTCTAAGCTTATCTTGTTATTATTTCTTCATGGATTTATAAAGATAAATATTATTATATGGCCATAAGAATGAAAGTTTGAATTAATTTGTAGTTGCAGGTCTACCTTGAGGATTTAAATGAGTAAAACTTAAGGTGAAATAACCTTTGGTTATTTGTTATTATAATGTGCATTTATCCTGACTAGTCACTACAAGTATAATTTAAATTTTTATATCAAGAAGAATTAATATATATTTATTAGTATTCGTTAAAAATATTTCTATGCATATTGTTTAATTATTGAAATTTATTGGATAATTGTTCTCACTCCTTAATTTTCTTTGTTTAAAATATTTAATTAATTATAATAAAAAAATAGATGGATCTACCAACAATACCTAACCCTTTTCCTTCTGTCATATCAGTAGTATTTTCTAGGACCAATTAGAATGTGGGTGTTGTTGCGAATTCGGTTACTTTCCATGGGGTGGCATTGTCGACTTTCACATTTTCTCCGACCCAAGAAGTCCTACAGTTATTGACGGTCTTATAGTAGTTACCTTCTACCTACCCCCAGCCAATCACGTCAATCCCATAATAAATTTGTATCAACCTAATATATAAATATTGTAATAGAAGTGTGAGAAATAAATAGTTTATAATTACGTACGTTGTTGTAAATATTTTTAGAATAGTATGTAATGTAATTATAAGCTAATTATATGAAAACAAGTTCACAAAATCTTCCTTTGGTTTTATGTACAATATTTTTAATGATATACTTGTGTTAACAACCTATAAATATATATATATATACACACACACACACACACACATATATATATATATATATATATATATATATATATAATATTATGCTTAATATTATATAAATTGGGCATTACATCTTCAGCCTAAACCTCTCCTCTCAACCTAGAATGAGTGTTAGGTTTCCATTGAGTGGCCTTCATCCATCTTTGGTGAAGTGAGCCAACCTAGAAGCAACCAAACACCTCCAGAGTTGGAGTGGGTTTCTTAGCCCGAAGTGCTAGATCAAGATCTATGCAACCAAGAACTATCTCTATTACTTCCTTCCAGACCTTAAAGTTTTTCCCATTAAGCACTGAGATTGAATTCACTTGAGCAGTAACATTTGTAGTAGAAGAAGTATTAACTAAATAGAGAAAAAAAAATATCATGTTATTAACATGTTTTCAAATCACTAAGCAAAGCCATATAAATTATATACAACAAGATAAACAAATATTTTACATGATGGACCCATCACAAGATACTCAACACAACATTAATTTCTAGTCTTTGGACAAAGAAGTTAATTTGTAATTGGTACTCTTAATGCAATGATCAAATATTGACAATTAGTTCTATCTGATGGAAACCCTCCTTCCATGGATTGAGTTAGGAGCATCAAAGAGGGAAGACCGGACTCCTTGGATCATGGAACTCAAGGTTTCTAGCCTTGGTGATGGAGATGGGCGAATGGTATTTATGGAGGCTAGGTGTTTGATGAAATGCTAAGGTGGTACTCTAGGATTTTGGCTCACTTCATTGATGGATGAAGGCCACTCCTAAAGGTGAGAACACTCACGGTGAAGATGAGAAGGATAGTTGGCCGAAATGACCAAGGGGACTAAGGAAAGAATATTAAGGCTCAAAGGCTTTCTTAATATCATAAATTCCAAAGTATTTATAAGGTTGATAGCCTAGGGTATTTATAGAAGGGAAGATGCATTTAGGGTTACATTTGAGAGTGCTTGGCTGAAAAATGCAAGCCAAATGCACTTCAAATGAAACTTAAATTAACCCTAGATGCTACTTGGTGGCCAAGGATGGAATCTTTGGGTTTGCTTAAGCTACATTTAGGTGCATGATAAGACCATGCAACCTAGGTACCCTCCACTTGGGCCTAAACCTTGCCAAGTCCACAAATAAATCCAAGGCTACCAAAAAACACGTCTAGACCTTATTTTCTCACTCTAATAAAATACCCTAGCTATAAAATAAAATCCTATAATCTAAGGCACCCCATAATACAAGGGTAAAATGGGAAATACAAGTAAAAATAAATGTTATAACTAAGACACCCCAAAATACAAGGGTAAAATAGGAAATACAAGATAAATAAATCCTACGTCTAAGGTACCCAAAATAAAAGGGTAAAATAGGAAATTAAAGACAAAGGTAAAATAGGAATAAATCCTATACTAATAAAAAACGTAGGAGCTAAGGCCCAAAAGTAGGCCCACTCCTCTTATGGTTTTCAAAACTAACCCATTCCTCTTGACTCCTTCAATATATCACCTCTTAGTCTTTTTGGCCTTAGTGTGATTCCATCATTCCCTCCCTCTTGAAAAGAAGTTGACCTCAAATCAAGAGGTTCTTCATGGTGGACATCATGACCAACAAAAGTATAAAAATAAGCATTAGAGGCAATATTATATGATATAAATGGAAAGTGCATCCTAAGAGGAGTTCCACTAAAAAAGCTGTGACACCCTCTACCCCAACATCAATACACAATAAATGTAAACAACAATTTTTTTTTCTTTTTGAGTAAATAAGATCTTTCATAGTTTGATAACATCTTTCATGTATAAAAAAATTGTTTCAAATATCATAAGGTAGAAGATTCACATTCGTAACTCATCAACCATAAAAAAATCAACATATAAGTATTAAAACTCAAGAAATTATATAAAGGAAAATATATATTAATTCCAGTAAAGGTGGCAGTGCCTCCTAGTTAGGAATTAATTTATAACTTTCAAATCATGTAATAAAATAGTATGACAAAGATGTACATTTTAGTCTTTTCTCAAGAACGTTCAAAATTACAAAAGAAGAGAAAATTAAAGCTTTTAAAATAATAACATCCCAAAAACAAGCCTAGCTATGCCCGATGTCACATCCTATCAGAGCATGCCCAACTCAAGCCTTAAGCCTCATCACCAACATCCTCATGATGCTGATCACCTGCAACATAATTTAAAACATATACAAGAACAACAAGGGAGTGAGAAACATCTCACTCAGTTTTAGGTGAAGAAATAAAGGTTAGATAGCACACACACAACAAATATAAATCACATGTAAACAATACACATAAATAATCAATATCACATATATACTCATTTATCATGCTATGATGTCATGGACTCGACTCATAAATGCATGCATGTGGCGCCATAAGGAAGATTCACATATCACCACTAGTGACCCTAAGGTACACCTTGTTAGCATGTTACATCGTGGGTGACCCTAAGGTACACCTTGTTAGCATGTTACGTCGTGGGTGACCATAAAGTACACCTTATTAGCATGCTACATCGTGGGTTACCATAAGGTACACCTTATTAGCATGTTACATCGTGGGTGACCATAAGGTACACCTTATTAGCATGTTACATCGTGGGTATGCGGCCTCAGCGGCACACCTGGAGTAATATATGCATATGATGCATGTCATACATTCATAATCTCATTGACTCAACATTTAACTTATTACATAATTTCATTTAGTACATCATGTCATTATTTTTCATATTCTCATAATCAAAACCTGTCTCAATAGTCCATTCTTAGGTCTCATGTCATTTGTCCATATTTCACAAGGTCATGTCATCAATACTCCTCATAAGGTCCACACAGGAATTCACAGAGAACATTCTTTTTCATATTAAAACTTATTTATTTTTAGCATTAATTCCATATTCATTTATTACTTTCAAGGAACAAAGTAACAAGGAATAAAGTAACAAGGAACAAAGTAACAAGGAACAAAGTAACAAGGAACAAAGTAACAAGGAACAAAATAACAAGGAACAAAGTAACAAGGAACAAAGTAACAAGGAACAAAGTAACAAGGAACAAAGTAACAAGGAACAAAGTAACAAGGAACAAAGCAACGTAACAAGGAACAAAGTAGACCATACAGAAAAACAGAACAACAGGCAAGGGATTGGGGCCAATCCGACAATCAAACTATCCAACAATTATCCCCACACCCCCGAGCGAGGTTTCTCACTCCCCCCCTTACCTAGATAAGCGGAGTTGAAACTTGGGCATGGCCTCCTCCTCTAGATTCCCTCTTTCTTTCCCTCTCTTTCTTTCTCTTTCTCTCTCTCTCTCTCTCTCTCTCTCTCTCTCTCTCTTTCTCTCTCTAAGATTTTCACTTCTCACTCAGTTATAAAATTTTCACTCCCCCTGCCCCTATTTATAGGCATCCTGGCGCACCCGGAACGACCCGTACTGATTTCGGAACGGCCCGTTCCGGATCCTTCGAATATATGCAAATTTTTCAATTGGAACGGCCCGTTCCAAAATCAGAACGGCCCGTTTTCAAAAAGCAGAACGACCCGTTCTAAAATCAGAACGACCTGTTCTGGAGTTCATTTTTACACAGCTTGACCATAAGGAGAACGGCCCATTTCTAACTTAACTTTTTAGGCATTTTTATTACTCTGGAATGGCCCGTTTCACTTTGGGAACGACCCATTCTGGAAAAACCCAATTAGGCATTTTTACAAATTTGGAACGGCCCGTTCCACCATTTGAAACGGCCCGTTCTGGTCCTTCAAAATAGTTCACTTTCATCCTTTGGAACGACTCGTTCCACTTTTTGGAACAGCCCGTTCCGCTTTTTGGGAACAGCCCGTTCCTCTTTTCGGAACAGGCCGTTCTGGGCCTAAAAAAAATCATAATTAACTTTATATAAAATTTTCATAAATAATTTTAAATTAATACAAACCTCTATAAAACCCCTTTAATTAACAAAAATAACTATATAAAAATAATAATATTCAAAATTGTATTAGTAGAAAATTCGGGGTGTTACAAAAGCTAAAAAGATTTTCTAAACTAAAAGGACTAGATTCTCTTATGCTAAGGATATATAGGATCCTCCCCATGATGAAGTCTAGGTGTATAACTAAAGCCTAAAAAGGTAAAAAGACTAAAACTATAGCACACTAAAGCATTAGTCCTAAGAACTAAAATGTCTTGTTGGAAGTACCCAATGTAGTGACCTAGGTATGACTTGGAAAATAAAGAAAACGTAACTAAAAAATTACCTAAACAACTTTGTGTTGCATTATTTGTTAGATACATATGAGAAAAGGGTGTTAAGAGGAGTCTAGAAGACTCATATAATCTAAGTTTGTCTTGTAGGGAAATAGCCAAGTTAAGTTCAAATAAGTTTGAACTTCCCTCAAGATCAAAAATAGAAAATATGACACCATGAGATGTATCCAACAAACAATACAAACCAAAAGTTGGGTGCTTAATGAGGAGAACTAAAGTAGAAAGAGTCTTAAAGAAAGAAGGCCTATCTACCTTGGGCACCACCAAGGAAGTAGCACAAGAAGTGGCACTAAGTGAAGTCCAATTCTTCTTCACTAATTCTTGAAGTTGAGATTCTTTTTCTTGAAAAGGGATTTGTTTTTGAATCTCCACTTCATGAATAGTGGCAACATGAGAGAAAGAGTTAAGGTCTTGATGAATGAAGAGAGTGTTAAGAGTGTTGGTTGTTGTTTTTCTTATTCTAACCACTCTTTAACCCTCTCTATACTTTTCTTCTTTTTTTCTTTCTTTATCATTTGTATTTTCTTTTGTTTTTCTTTTCTTCTAAGTTCTTCCTCTCTTTTTGTATTTACTTCCTCATGCATACTCTTAGGGGTTCTAACCCCTTTGGATATTTAAGACCTAGTAGGAAGAACCCTAATTTTGGATCCACTAGTTTCTCTCCCCTCAACTAATTTTGCAAGTAATTGCCTCATTTCTTCATTATTCTTTGCATTTTCTTTTTCTCCTTTTCTAATTTCTTCCTCTCTTTTTATGTTTTCCTCTTCTTTTTTTCTTATGTACTCTTTCAACTCCCTAAGCTCATCCCTAACACTAGGTCTACTACTACAAGAGTTATGAGCATGTACACTAGAGTGATCACTCATCTTTGATCAAGAAAAAGGTTTTCACAAATATGTTGCAAAAATTTGGCACTAAAAGTTTTCACAAAGAGTGAGTGATAAAAAGTTTTCACTAAATGTTTTCAAGGTGTAAGAGTAGTATAAAAAGGCTTAAGTGTACAAAGTGAACTATCAAGGGAGGTGGACTACTAAGAATCTCTTAAAAACCAAGCCTTTTCAAGTAGAAATCACTAAGCCCTTTCACACTTTTCTTACAAAACAATTTGCACAAAATTTAAGTGTGTGTGTGCACAGCCCCTTAATAGGCAACTTGTAGCCTTCTAAAGCAAAACAAGTAAGAATAAAGAACCTAAGCAATTATACTACCAAAGCTATAAAGCATGCAACAAGGCAATTAAAGCATGTGCTAGTCGGATTCCCTAGGGCAGGAGCTTGAAGTGACCTTGGTGGTATTCAAGCCACTCTCACAAGCACTACTCGAATTACCCTAAACACTTCTCAGTAAAAGACCAATTACAAACCAAATAACCAAAGGTAAACAAAGGCCAAAAATACAAGTGGCCTAAAAGAAATTGTGTAAAAGAGAAATGTAAACAATAAAAGTAGATCTTCTAGTCCTCAATTCTCCACCCCTTCACAAGGAACACCCAAGGTTAGCCTCTCAATGGTGTATTCACTCTTTTTGATGGTAGAACTCCTTCCAAATTTCTTGGAGTCAAATCGGACAACTCCTCCAATCAATTCACTGAAAATGTATATGATGAGTTTAGGAGCTTTCCACACCTAGATCAAGAAGAAACCACCCAAGAGTACAAGAGTCCAAAGAAATAAAAACTAAAAATGCACAATTAGGAAGGCTAAACTCAAATGCAGATAAATGTGACAAAACTTAGGAGTAGAAAAAAGACATAAAACTAAAATTAAGGCACATTAAGAAAGGCAAGCACTCAAAATATTAATTCCTAGAATGGCACTAGAATTGAGTAGCAAGTGTTTGATAAAATGTTGCACTTAACATGTTAAATTTTAAAATCTCATTCAGCCATTAAAGCTTAGTCCAAATGTCCAAAGATTTACTCCAATTGCAAAGGTAGGAAAAATTGTCCAAAAGTCCACAAGTCTAGCAAAGGATCCCTTTTATTTGCATTTTTTCACTTGTTTTGGCACGGTTTTTTATTTTTATTTTTTTATGATAATGTCCAGCCACTTTCTTTCTTTCTTTTTTTTTTAATATTAATATTCCTCCTTTGCTTGGGTTTTACACTTGTGTTTGTTGATTTTGATTAGAAAAAATTTAGAGTATCCTTTTAGCAATTAGTGATGACTTAATGAGTCAATAATTTGAGTTTCTTTAAGCTTTATGTGTAATAAAGTCCAGCAGTAAAATAAGGACATATAATCAGTTTTCAACCTCAAATTATGAAGCAAAACGTGTTCATATTAAGTGAAAATGGAAAAGGAAAGCAAGATGGCCGAATTTAGCAATATGTGCAAAGATACAAATCACACATGAATGGTTAAATATCAAGGAACATGCTAGGACTAATTAGCATGCATGATTGACTATCTAAATCACTCTAAATCCTACGACCATTTCAACAAACATATAGCATGCATATCATCTTTTTGATCATGAAAGTGTTTAGGCATGTGTATTTGGAATTTTCTTTCAAGAAAAATTAGGGAGAATCATACTCTTATGACAAAACTTAATAGATTATAAAATAAAAACACATGATCATCATTTTTCTTATCATGCACAAAATTGTCCAACCACCCAAACTTAAACAAAAATGGACGGATCCTACAAAGAAACCTATAGATTACCCTTAAACTTAAACTTAAAGATGATTCACAAGAAGATTTTTGGCATGAATCAATGAACAAAACAAGACACATAGACCATGAGAATATAACATGAATATGATCTATTTAGCACAACTTCAAGACAAGCAAGAAAGACATGACATTACCGGATTTTTAAAAGACTCAAAATAGACTAGAGATTACCCTTGAAGAACCATTGGCTCTAGATATCACATGATGGCAGCCCTCCTTGCATGGATTGAGTTAAGAGCTTCAAAAAGGGAAGACCAGACTCCTTGGATCATGGAACTCAAGGTTTCTAGCCTTGGAGATGGAGATGGGCGGATGGTGTTTATGGAGGCTAGGTGTTTGATGAAATGCTAAAGTGGTACTCTAGGTTTTTGGCTCACTTCATTGATGGATGAAGGCCACTCCTAAAGGTGAGAACACTCACGGTGAAGATAAGAAGGATAGTTGGCCGAAATGACCAAGGGGACTAAGGAAAGAATATTAAGGCTCAAAGGCTCTGTTAATATCATAAATTCCAAAATATTTACTGTAGACACCTAATTTTGTCCGAGAGCATACAATCAACAAGATAGGACATTAGAGGGCCCAAAAGCCCAAATCAACTATTTTTAGTGGCCTGGAACGGGCTGTTCCAAAATCAAAACCGGCCGTTCCAAAGTCTGGAACAGGCCGTTCTTGAATTGGAACGGGCCGTTCTGAGACTCCTAAAAAGGCCTTAAATTGTAGGTTGGAACGGGCCGTTCCAAACCAATCAAAGGGCCTAAAATTTGTACCCCGGAACGAGCCGTTCCCATTTCAGAATGGGCCATTCTAGTTCCCGGAACTGGCCATTCTGATTTTAGAACGGGCCATTCTAGGGTGCAAAAATAATACGTAACGTTCAGATCTGGAACGGGCCGTTCTGAATCCAGAACGGGCCATTCCGACCCACGTCTGATGCCTATAAATAGAAGTCTCGGCCACAGTTTTGAGGACCCCAAAAATTTCGTCCGAGACTCCTTAGAGCATGAAATTTCTCTTTTTCTCTCCTATTGTATTTCTTGAGATTTGTGAGGCATACTGTAGTGTGAAAGGTTTCCATAAAACACCTTCTCCATATTTGAAGATTCAATAGAGCTTGTTCAAGAAGTATTTCAATCAATCTTTTTCTATATCTTTTATTTCTTATCTATATCTCTATTTTTTTTATAGCAAACGCAATCATGTAAATATTTTAGGATTATTCGTATAATTTAAATTTTCAATATGTAAATAAATATTAATAAAGGGGATTCAATATTTAATTTATTAATTCTTATCATGTTAACTTCATCATAGGGTACCGATTGAGGGCGTTGTAGGTGTGCTTAATACCTTCCCTACACGTAACCGACCCCCGAACCCAATTCTGGTTATCAAGGCCATTATTGGATCTTTAAAAACCTTTTCTTTTTCCAATGTTTTGAGTAAAATATTGGTGGCGACTCCATGAAACTATTTTCAAAACCATTAATTAAGGATTAGTCTGGTGTCTGGGCATTCCTTAATTAATGAGACTTTTAAAAGGATGTCTAAACCATTAGTCGCGAGATCAGAAATTTTCAGGTTGCGATAGATGACGACTCCACTAAGGACGTTTAAAGAGGGCCAGGCCCATTTAATTGATGAAGTTAATAAAATAAAAATAATAATTTAAATTATTTCCCCTTTACTTTGTTTGTTTTATTTGTTTGGCTTTAATATTTATTTGCCTGTTTAAATTCAGCACTTGTTAGGAATAAAAATTGTACACAAACATTTGCACACAACAGTTCTCCCTACACCCGGGGGCATAAGGGTATTAAACATAGGGAGTGGTTGACGTACAACCGACCCAAGTTTGGCCTTGGAGCCTGCGAGCCTTGTCGAAAATCACACTCAAGGTGATAACCGGTTACTCTAGCCCGAAATACTGCGACAGACCTTAGAGTTTGCCAGGTGACGGCGACAGAGATACTGGGTCCCTATAATGGAGGCACCTTGGGGGCCTTAAAGACTAGTGAGGTTAGAACCGTCCAATACAATGCACTTTTCTCAATAGGGACCACAGACCAAGGATTTGAACACGATCGTTCGTGGGTGTACGTTGATTGAGCATCTGTGTGTGCATTTGTTTGTATTATTTTGTTCTAATAAGATGGATTGGAATTTTAAAATAAGCAAATAGATAATAAAGAAATAATAAAAAATAACAAAAATTTTATACCCCTTTGTTCATTCTTAGGTCATCATTCCATTAACATCATATAGGTAGTTTCTTTTTTTTTTTTTTAAAAAAATGAATAAAAGAAATCTCATCTTTACCATGCATCATTTCCCTTCAGATAATAGAAACATGATAAAGATTAGGCAAAAGAAAATGACATGCATTCTAGATTAGCTCATTAATTCCATTCATTATTTTATTAGCTGTGGAGGATTAGGTTGCGGTATGTATAGAAAGTTAAGAAAAGTGAATGCTTTAATATACGACAGTATCTGGGCTTTAAAGAAAAAGCCCAAATTGATTTTTAAAAAATATTATGGTTAGGCCCTTGCTTTTATATGTTTGTTGAAGTAAGTCTTCTTCGAATCTAGTATAGATTCTCGCTTAATACTGTCAAAATCTATTTAAGCATTCACAGATAAACAAATCAATGAGACTGATATTTATCATTCTCAACTTTCTCTACATTCTGCATTACATTCATTTAGAACAGATCCCTCCTTATAAAAGAATAAATGAGAATAAAAAGGAAAATTAACTTATGTGCATTAGTCCAAAGTAATGGGATGTAAGCCATATGCATACAGAGTTTTCAAGACGCCAACTCTTGCCCCAAGAGGATAAAGCGTGTCGTGCAACCATGAAATCCAAGAGGAATAGGAGAAACGACTAGGAATGGATGGATCCACACTCCTAACGAGTTGCAAGCTAATAAAGAGAACCTGAGGAGGACGAACTCAAACACTAAGACAAAGTGAATAGAGCTTTCTCGAAAAGTGATTTCAACAAGAAGAGAAATATTGCTTGTTAAGAAGCTGCTAGAATGAAAACCCGAAAAGGGCGTTCTAGCCAAAAAATATAAAAATAATAATAATAAAATTGAGAAGCAATGTTTGTTCGAGCTGAAAATTGAGAGACAGCTTGAATGTTCCTCTTGAGAAGCAAAACTCCATGGAAAGCTCTATCATCGCTTCTACCCATTCCTACTTCTTAGGAAAAGCTCAGAATATGGGTTGAAAATACCTTTATGAGAGAAGGACCCAAAGGACCTCCTTCTACACGAGATCTTCTGAAGCGCCACATCCATGCAAGTGGAGGACTAGCTCTATAGTTAGATGACTTAGACCTCTCTAAGGGGCAACCTCCTTCTTTTTCTTCGTGTACGAATCACGAACTTGGGGCATGCCCGGGCCCTCGAGCTACATTAAATGGGCACGTGTAAATTAAAAATTCTATTTTAATGTCATACACTTTTCTACTTCATTTCTCTTCTCCTTTTTATCTACTCTAAGCCTCGTCAACAAACCTTAAATGAACAAGTACATTTGAAATAAGGACGTCATCAGAAATAATGGCTTAATACGCAATAAAAAAACACATAAAGATCAATCAAATTGGGCATGACTTGTGGATAAAAGTCCAAATGAAATCAATGCAAGGGGCATCCCCCTTTAATGAAGGAATGAAAGTGTTGGTCCCTACGGTTAGAATCTAGAAGGGGGGGTTGAATAGATTCTATGTTATTTTTCCTTTTCTTCTTTGCTTTCTAAATCTTTACCAAACAAATCTTGATTTAAAACAAACCTTTAAACATAAAAGGTAATTCAGAGTTATATATGCACAGCTTATCCAACAAGATTTGAATAACAAGATATGTAAAGATTGAATTTATCAATAACCAAGAATCTTTAAAGTTCAGTTTCTGCAGATAATGTTTTTCTTCATCAACATTAATCAAGAAACTTATACAGAATGTAAAGAGTGTAAGGGTTAAGAAAATCATGCACCAAGATATATACTGGTTCAGCCATCCAAAGGCCTACATCCAGTTTCAGATTTAGATACACCTCTAAATCCAGTCAAATCCACTATTGATATTCTTTACAAGCACCCTGCACAAGCAATATCCAATCAATGAATTTAACAAGCAAATCTTGACACCCACAAGATTAACAAACCATTTCTTGACTCCACAAGAAACATATAACCCAAGAATATTGATCCCACAATATCCTACTTGAGAAAAACCTATCTCAAGATTTCTCTTTACACAACTCTTCCAGAGATTCTCTAATCTCAAGAGTTAAAACCATCCAAACAATAAAAGATCAGAAACGAGTACACCTGTTCGTGTAGATATGATCTTCAACAACGTAAACCAGTTTAGAATGAATTTTCTATATGAACTTCATCTTCTTGAATTGATCTTGCACACTTCTTTTTCCAAAAGTTGATTTTCAGCAGATATGATCTTTCTTTCTTTTTCAGAAAATCTTTTTCTCTTTTGCAGTAATGTGTATTCAAAAAAGAACTTCTTTCCGTGTGTGAAAATTCTCTTTTTTCTCTTCTTTTTTCTTGTTAAAAAAACTTCAGCTTTAATCTTATTTAAAGACAATTTTCATGTGCAAGGAAACAGTTATTTCAGTTATATTCATAACAGAGATAATCTATTACCTGTGATGGTAATCTATTACCACGAGTTAGAATAACTGAACTAATTGTTTCAGCTCCTGTTTTAATCTATTACCTAACATGGTAATCGATTAACACGATGCCAAAATAACACAAAACTCACATTTGGAACAGAGGTAATCGATTACTTTAAAGAGATAATCGATTAACACGATCCTTTTTCCTCTTGAAATCATCAGAATCAGTTTGGTAATCTATTACCACACATGGTAATCGATTAATCCAGTATCAATCAGTTTTTCAACATGAGTCAGGTAATCTATTACCAGTTCAGGTAATCTATTCCTTAACTCAGAAAATTTCTGATGTTTTCAAGTTTTCATTTAAAGTCTCAAACACTCAGTAAATTAATACTTCATGTTCTCAACAATGAATGAAATAAGAAAAATGAGTATTATGATATTTTCACCTTCATGTTAATTACTAATTTTTAACACATAACAAACAAACACATACAAGCCTAATCTTTTAAACAATCAATACATTATCCTTTTGACATAGGCTTAAAATAAAAAGCAACATGAGCAAAACAACAAAACTAAAACTTCTAGGGAACATCTTCCAGATGTAGATTCTTCAATCTTCAACAATCTCCCCCTTTTTGGTTTTGATGAGCCAAACTCTTCATGTTGACTTTCACAATCATCATGTTGTTTTGTTTCACTTGTTTGTTTGAAATTTGAACTTGAATTTGAACCTGCATATGTCTAGAACAAAAACTTCCATACAAAGCATTATGCAGTTCTATTTCCATTTATTTCTTATACAATACATAAACAACCATATAAACATTTAATCAGTTTCTCATGAATTTCTCCCCCTGTTTGGCTTAACCAAACCAAAAAAAACAGAGTAAACAGAGAAATAACATGATACTTATGCAACAAAAACAACAAGCACTTAATAAGACTTTCATCATATAAGCATTAAAAATGTTCAGAAGCATACAAATACTACAACTATTACAAACTTTAAGTCTGAAATATAAATCAAAGTATTTATGCAGAACAAATTAAAATGCAGTGCCTAAAATGTAATGCATAACTAAAGTTCTTCAGGGTAGGGTATGTTCATCGCATCCAGTCGTTCAGATATAGATTCAAAACAAGCCTTCAGCTCTTGATAATCTCTTCTCTGAGTTTCTCTGATGTCATCTAGCTTTGCCAGAACAGATAGCTCAAAAGTAGAAAGAGGCTTGGGCTCTTCAGCACCTTCCTCTTCTTCAATTTGAACTTCAGGTTGAGACGGCTCTGTAGTCTCAGCAGTAGGAACATCTTCCTTTGCTATCCAACCAGCATCTGTTTTCACTAGCTTCATCATTTTCAGAGCTCTATCCTTGATATCATGAACATCTCTGGTGACCTCTTTTGCTTCACCAGTTAAGGGAACTTTATAGAACACCAATACCTTGCTTATGAACACAGCATATGGACACTTGCAGTCCATTAACCTCCTTGTCTTTAGCATTATGTCTTCTACCACATATACCCAATCAACTTGAATGTTGTTCTTAAAAGCTGCGAGCAGTGCCATATCTTCTTCACTGATTTGTGCGTGATTGCTCCCCCTTGCTGCCAGAATCCAGACAATTACATAATGTAGGAGTCTATCTTCCATTCGTAGACCTCCAGCATTATATGTAATTTTCCTCTTTTCTTTTCTTTTGTATTCTTTATTAGCCTCCCAGGCTGAAACATCCCTCAGCATACTCATAAAAAACGTATCTTTATCTATTAAGAAATTTTTCATCTTTAATTCATTGAAGGTAGGTTTAATACCATTTCTGGTTAATCCACCAATCTTCAAAAATACATCAGCAGATAGAGTAACTTTTATTCCTTTAACTTCTGAAACCAAAGCACCATTTTCATCTTTTCCCAAATTTGAGTAAAAGACCCTAACAAGATCAGGGTAGTACAGTCCACTTAACCCAACAAATTTGCTAACTGAACCACGAATGAGAATATTCTTCTTCAGGTTCTGGACGAGAGGACTCTCGTTTCTTCTTTTTAGATGTACCTTGACCTTGAGTAGTAGGACGAGGGTAATCTCTGTTGGCTATGTGCTTTACACGCTTTCCTTTGCCAAGACTTTCCATGAATGGGGCTTAGGGTTAGGTTTTGAAATAGATTTTGAGATAGAAAAGGGAACCAGGGGTTTCGTTCGTTTTAGTTTGAAGTAAAAATGGAGAGAGTTTTGAATTAATTTGAATTCGAAACAGATTTAAAGAGGGTTTTTGAGTACAAAAAAACAGGGGTTCGCGTCAGGTAATCGATTAACCCAGTTGGTAATCGATTATCTCGCAACTGAAACAGGGTAATTATGCAAGTGAGTGAGTGGTAATCGATTAACCCGCATGGTAATCGATTATCACAGTGGGTATGCATCAGAAATTGCATCAAAGTAGCAGAGGTAGTCGATTACTGAAAATTGATAATCGATTACTGCTGTTGATTTTTCAGCAATTTCTTCATTTCTTCCAATGGTAATCGATTAACCCGATAGGTAATCGATTATCACAGAGAAATGTGTGCAGATACAGGGCATACTGTGTTTTGTGTGATTTCCTATTATGAGTGCACATACATCAAGTTTAAACCTATAAGTGCTTAGCAATTTCATGCATATTCACACAATCATACTTTAATTATGAGATTTAGGATAGATTGGACTCACTAATGATACCAAGATTGGTTCTTAGCTTGAAAAATCTTTCCTTTGGTAGAGGCTTTGTAAAGATGTCAGCAAGTTGATCTTCTGACATTATGAATTTGATGTCACAGTCTCCTTTCTCTACATGATCTCTGATAAAGTGATGTCTAACTTCAATGTGCTTAGTTCTTGAGTGTAGAATAGGATTCCTTGAAATGTTAATTGCACTTGTGTTGTCACACTTCAGTGGTATGTGATCAATCTTCAAACCAAAGTCTTGAAGTTGATGTTTAAACCAAATTGACTGAGCACAGCAGCTTCCAGCAGCTATATACTCAGCTTCAGCAGTTGAGAGTGCTACACAAGCTTGTTTCTTGCTCTGCCACGATATGAGACATTCTCCAAACGTGTGGCACGTTCCACTTGTACTTTTCCTATCCAATTTACAACCAGCAAAATCGAAGTCAGAGTAACCAGTTAAAGATGGAGAAGTACCTTTAGGATACCACAATCCAACATTGATTGTGCCTTTCAAATACTTCAGTATTTTTTTTACAGCCTTCAGATGTGATTCCTTTGGTTTTGATTGGAATCTAGCACATACACATACACTGTACATGATGTCAGGTCTGCTAGCTGTTAGATACAGAAGAGATCCAATGATCCCTCTATACATTGATTCTTCAACATCTTTTCCTGCAATATCACTATCTAGATAACAATTAGTAGACATAGGAGTATTTGATATCTTACAATTCTCCATATCAAATTTCTTTAACAGTTCTTTGCTATATTTAGTTTGATGTAGAAAAATTCCATTTTCCATTTGTTTGACTTGTAGTCCTAGGAAGAAGCTTAATTCTCCCATCATAGACATATCAAACTCCTTCTGCATATTGGAAACAAATTCTTCACAAAGAGATTGGTTAGTTGATCCAAATATTATATCATCAACATAAATCTGAATCAGCAGAATATCTTTTGATTTTCTCTTTATGAAAAGAGTTTTATCAACATTACCTCTTTGAAAGTCATGAGTTAGTAGAAACTTACTCAGCCTTTCATACCATTTCCTTGGAGCTTGTTTCAGTCCATACAAAGCTTTCTTGAGCTTGTAAACATGCTTAGGTAATTTGCAGTCAACAAAACCAGGTGGTTGATCTACATAAACTTCTTCATCAATTAGACCATTTAAAAATGCACTTTTCACATCCATTTGATATAGTTTGAAATCAAACACACAAGCAAATGCAAGTAAAAGCCTAACAGCTTCTAATCTAGCAACTGGAGCATATGTTTCACCAAAGTCTATACCTTCCTGTTGATTGTATCCTTTGGCTACTAATCTAGCTTTATTTTTAACTATAACACCTTCTTCATTTAGTTTGTTTCTGAAAACCCATTTTGTACCAATGACATTCATATTCTTATTGAAAGGAACTAAAATCCAAACATCATTTCTTTTGAATTGATTCAGTTCATCATGCATGGCCATTATCCAGAATTCATCTTTTAATGCATGTTCCACACATAATGGTTCAATTTGAGAAACAAATGCCATATCATCACTTAGAAGATTGAAAGAGTGTCTAGTAGAAACTCCCTTATTTATATCTCCAAGAATGTTATCCAGAGATAGATCTTTGGGTTTCCTCCATTCTTTGGGTAGTGATGTGTCTTCAGATGGTGTTTTCTGCTGTAGTTCCAGTTTTTCTTCTTCTTGTGTAATACTGTCACCTGTCTCATCTTCATCATTAAGAGATTTTCCTTTTTCAAGGATGTTAGTTTCATCAAAGGTAACATGTATAGATTCTTCAACAGATAAGGTACTTTTGTTAAAGACTCTATATGCTTTGCTAATTGCAGAATATCGATTTAAAATAAGCTCTAGTCTGCTTTCCCTTTTGACATGCATCACAAAGTCCTTGTTTAGAGAACTTGATCTTTGGAAGACCACTAACAAGATCTTTAGATGCAAGTCTATTTAACTGATCTGCATTTATATGTGCAATGCGTCTATGCCATAACCATGTTACATTATCATGTGATGTGAGACAAGAATTGGATGATGAATGCTCTAAGTCTAAGATGTATATGTTATTGACTCTTTTTCCTATAAGCAGGACTTCATTTGATTCCTTATCACAAACCATACAGCATTGATTATTAAAAGAGATATTGTAATTTTTGTCACAAAGCTGGCTAATACTAAGCAGGTTATATTTGAGACCTTCTACATACAGGACATTTTCAATGAGAGTATTGGAATTGTTACCAACACTGCCTGAGCCTAGTATTCTGCCTTTGTTGTTATCTCCATATGTTACAGATCCTCCTTCTTTTTCCTGTAATGAGATAAATTTGCTTTTATCTCCTGTCATGTGTCTTGAGCACCCGCTGTCTAAGTACCACATTGATTGCTTTGCTCTCAAGCACACCTGCAACACAAGTTATTCAATTTGATTTTGGTACCCAATGGATCTTGGGTCCTGGAGAATCAGTGAGTACATAATCTAATTTCTTAATCCATTTATATTTTCCACTAGGAATGCCAAATTTCCTTATCATGCATCTGTAGTAGTTATGACCAGATTTCATACAATAGTTACATGAGTGGGAATTAATGGATTTCATAACATTAATATTCTGTTTTTCTTTATCCTTTGCTTTTAATGCAGCATACAATGTTTCACAGTTCTCACATGGTGACTTTAGTTTAGAGATATCTGAAAGTAGTTTCTTGTTATCATTCTCTAAATCAGAAATTTTATCTCTCATGTGTGTCATTTTCTTTTTGTAAACATTGTTTGATTTTTCTAATTTCCTTGCTTTAGCATACAGTTCAGCAAATGCATTTTGCAATTCATCATACGAGTCAATAGATGAGTCAGAATCATATACCTCATAATCTGAATTATGTTTGGTCATGAGACAGAGATTTGCTTCCTGATCCTCATCACTATCACTTGAAGTTGTTGAGGCATTCTCTTCCCATGCTATGTATGCTTTCTTTTTCTTTGATCTGAACTTTTGTTTCGTCTCCTCATTCTTTTTCAGGCTTGGACAGTCAGCTCTCATGTGTCCAGCTTTTCCACATTCAAAACATTTGAACTTTGGAGATGAGTTTTCATTCTTCTTGAAGGATTTCTTCTGACTGGAGAATCTCTTATTGTTGTTCTTCCTTCTCATGAATTTTCTGAAATTCTTCACCATTAGATTTAATTCTTCTTGTTCAGAACTTTCATTGCTGCTATCCTCTTCATCACTTGAGGATTCTTTTACCTTTAAGGCCAGACCTTTTGCCTTTTTATCTTTTTGTTCTTCATCAGCAATCCTTGACAGATCCATCTCATATTCTCTTAGCTTTCCAAATAACTCAGCACTTGTCATCTGAGCTAAGTTCTTTGACTCTGTAATTGCTGTGACAGTTGGTTGCCATCTTCTGTTTAGTGACTTCAGGATTTTGACATTTACTTCTTCTTCCACGAAGTCTTTCCCTAATCCTTTTAGGTGATTTATTATGTGAATGAACCTCTTTTGCATATCCATGACAGTTTCACCTTGATTCATTCTGAAGGTTTCATATTCCTGAATGAGTGTGTTCTTTCTAGCTCTTCTCACTTCTGGAGTTCCTTCATGTGTTACTTGGATTAAGTCCCAAGCTTCCTTTGCTGTAGAACAAGCTGAAATTCTAAAAAATTCATCAGAATTTAGTGCAGAATGTATGATATTTAAAGCTTTTGCATCATTCTCTGCTCTTCTAATTTCACTTTGATCCCAGCTATCATATGGTTTCTCAATTTCTTTTCCTCCCTCTATCTTAGTGGGTATTTTGTAATCTGTGATTACAGCCTGCCAAATATTTCTATGAACAGATTCCATGAAAATTTTCATTCTAACTTTCCAAAAGGGATAGTTATCTCCACAAAACAATGGGGGTCTGTTTATAGAAGCACCTTCAGCAAACGGTAATTGATTACCAGCCATCTAACCTTTCTAAAGATCTAGTCTTGAATGTTTTACAAGATACAGCTCTGGTACCAATTGTTGGTCCCTACGGTTAGAATCTAGAAGGGGGGGTTGAATAGATTCTATGTTATTTTTCCTTTTCTTCTTTGCTTTCTAAATCTTTACCAAACAAATCTTGATTTAAAACAAACCTTTAAACATAAAAGGTAATTCAGAGTTATATATGCACAGCTTATCCAACAAGATTTGAATAACAAGATATGTAAAGATTGAATTTATCAATAACCAAGAATCTTTAAAGTTCAGTTTCTGCAGATAATGTTTTTCTTCATCAACATTAATCAAGAAACTTATACAGAATGTAAAGAGTGTAAGGGTTAAGAAAATCATGCACCAAGATATATACTGGTTCAGCCATCCAAAGGCCTACATCCAGTTTCAGATTTAGATACACCTCTAAATCCAGTCAAATCCACTATTGATATTCTTTACAAGCACCCTGCACAAGCAATATCCAATCAATGAATTTAACAAGCAAATCTTGACACCCACAAGATTAACAAACCATTTCTTGACTCCACAAGAAACATATAACCCAAGAATATTGATCCCACAATATCCTACTTGAGAAAAACCTATCTCAAGATTTCTCTTTACACAACTCTTCCAGAGATTCTCTAATCTCAAGAGTTAAAACCATCCAAACAATAAAAGATCAGAAACGAGTACACCTGTTCGTGTAGATATGATCTTCAACAACGTAAACCAGTTTAGAATGAATTTTCTATATGAACTTCATCTTCTTGAATTGATCTTGCACACTTCTTTTTCCAAAAGTTGATTTTCAGCAGATATGATCTTTCTTTCTTTTTCAGAAAATCTTTTTCTCTTTTGCAGTAATGTGTATTCAAAAAAGAACTTCTTTCCGTGTGTGAAAATTCTCTTTTTTCTCTTCTTTTTTCTTGTTAAAAAAACTTCAGCTTTAATCTTATTTAAAGACAATTTTCATGTGCAAGGAAACAGTTATTTCAGTTATATTCATAACAGAGATAATCTATTACCTGTGATGGTAATCTATTACCACGAGTTAGAATAACTGAACTAATTGTTTCAGCTCCTGTTTTAATCTATTACCTAACATGGTAATCGATTAACACGATGCCAAAATAACACAAAACTCACATTTGGAACAGAGGTAATCGATTACTTTAAAGAGATAATCGATTAACACGATCCTTTTTCCTCTTGAAATCATCAGAATCAGTTTGGTAATCTATTACCACACATGGTAATCGATTAATCCAGTATCAATCAGTTTTTCAACATGAGTCAGGTAATCTATTACCAGTTCAGGTAATCTATTCCTTAACTCAGAAAATTTCTGATGTTTTCAAGTTTTCATTTAAAGTCTCAAACACTCAGTAAATTAATACTTCATGTTCTCAACAATGAATGAAATAAGAAAAATGAGTATTATGATATTTTCACCTTCATGTTAATTACTAATTTTTAACACATAACAAACAAACACATACAAGCCTAATCTTTTAAACAATCAATACATTATCCTTTTGACATAGGCTTAAAATAAAAAGCAACATGAGCAAAACAACAAAACTAAAACTTCTAGGGAACATCTTCCAGATGTAGATTCTTCAATCTTCAACAGAAAGATGATCACAAATGCTGCAAAGACAAAAGCCTGGCAGGAAACCTACTAAGGGGGCTGCGCAAAAATTAGGGCAAGGTCCGCTAGGAGACTCAAACTAAAAGAGTAACCTAGGCAAAAGTTAGGACAAAGTAGCATCCCGAGCTGAAAATCGAAAGGCGGCTCGAGAAGATCATTTAATCAATATGCAATCCCAAGTCATCGTTTAACTTTGAAGGAAATAATAAGCTAACGCGGAAAATGATTTCCTCACTTTGAATGTGCTTGTTCATCAGCCTAAACCACTAGCCTACCTCAGCCAGCCATTCTTCTATAAAACATTTTTGAAAAATCCTTTCTACCAAAACTTTTACAAAAAATATATATATATCCTCTTCCTCTCTTTCCTCTTGACCTATATGGCATTAAGTTAAATTTGAGAGATACACGGAGTATGCACAGTGAACACTTACAAGGAAAAGATGGAGGTGTCCTAGAACAAAGTCTAGGTACACCTGATCTAAGGGCTAACATATCATTTTCGATATAAACGAGAGGGCCGAACTACACAAACCTCAGGTTCAAGCAACACTGAATTCGACAAGGCTAAAGGCTAACAATCCATGTCATTGATCAATGCGCATAGATTAATTTCTTGAAAGTAAAAATAAATTTTCATTTTAAGCATTAGCATAGAAGCATCATTGCATAACATGCATATGGCACAAGCGTGCACAAAAGGGTATAAGTTCATTTAAAAAAAAATCCAATTCATTCCTGCTTTGCATTTTCTTTTGCATTCTTGCATTCTCCGTATGTGTCTATCCATCACTTGTTGGAGGAATCAAGAGGCCGAAACACTCGTAAAAAAGATCAACAGCTAGACAGTGCCTTAAGAGCCAAGATCATGTCAAAAAAAACCTAGCCCCAACAAGGGCGTTCCATACAAGTGGTTTCATATAGCCACCAAGAAAAGAAAGACACATCAACAGCAAGACGGGATAGAACCAGAATCGTTCGAATAAGCAAGCCCATAAGCATGAAGAGGCCATCGCGCCCTACTCCTCAACTGAATGAAGGATGATCTAAGAGAATGCCGAGACCAGGAATGACTTCTTAACCAAAGCTAGGAGTGGCTTCCAAAATAATACTCATCAATAAAGATTGAGCAAATAACATCATCATGGGATATGATCCCTCCACCAATGATGACAAAAAAATATAAAATCAAAAAAGGCAAGCTTCGTACATGTTGAAAAAAGCCGAAGCATTTAGAAAAATAAAATAGAAAAAAGGCAAGCTTTGTACATGTTGAAAAAGCCAAAGCTAAGAAAACAAAATTTAGAAAAAACCCTATTACAAGCAGACGCCTGGAGAGGCATCACAATACCCACATGGCAGGGACAACACTTGAATCCCTGTCACCCATCTATCGCCCATCAACACAGGGGGCACATCAAGTACATCTTGCCCATTCTCCTTGGGGCATTTTCCATCACAAGTCAACAACGAGGGTACCGTCGAGTACTTCAAATCGAAGAAGGATCACCGTTGAGTATCCACCCAAGATTTCAAAGGTCCTCCTTCAAAGGACATCAACAATCATCCAACCTTCAAAGGACATCAACAATCATCCAAGTCGAGAGCCGCCGTCGAGCCTCTCAAATCAGTGAATGACAACGAGGGTACCACTGAGTCCTTCGAAGTCAAAATCGGGATTGCCGTCGAACCCCCACCATAGGCTGGCTGAAGCCTTAAAATCAGTCCATCTTGATTGAAGAGCCGTCGTCAAGCCTCTCAGATCAAGAACGATAGTGAGGGTACCGCCGAGTTCCTCAAAGTTAAAATTGGGACCGCCGTCGAGCTCCCACCATAGGCTGGCTGAAGCCTTAAAATCAGTCCATCTTGATTGAAGAGCCTTCGTCAAGCCTCTCAGATCAAGAACGACAGTGAGGGTACCACCGAGTTCCTCGAAGTTAAAATTGGGACTATCGCCGAGCTCCCACCATAGGCCGGCTGAAGCCTTGAAATCATTCCATCTTGATTGAAGAGCCGCTGTCGAGCCTCTCAGATCAAGAATTACAGTAAGGGCATCGTCGAGTTCCTCGAAGTCACAACCGGGATCGCCGTCGAGCTTCTACCATGGGCCGGCTGAAGCCCTAAATATCAGTCCAGCCTGGAGAGGCTGAGCTCAGAATATACTCTCTCTTCAACAAGTTATGAATAAAGGAACACACTACCATGAAGCAAGCAGAAGCAGTAAGATGCATTGACATCAAAGACAGAAGCCTAGATGGTACAAGTTTACCATCCTTATCACCCGACAGAGCATATAAACCAACACTCAGTTGCTCTTAGGGACAAAGATACAGGTAAACACCATCTACCCGAAGGAAATGGTGTGGGCGCATCTACACTACTGAAGTAAATGAGAAGATTCGGACATAGCAAGCGACATAGGGCATTCACATGGATCTTGAATGATGGAGTTTAGGTTGAAGCAATGGATGGATTCTTGCTTCTTGTGACCTTCTCCGAATTTGAAGACCTTTTCCTTGAGCTTGCCACAGATTAGATGATGGAAGAAGATGATTGAAATGATAGGAGAAGATCCCTAAGCTATGGATGGAAGCATCCAAGCTCAAGAACCAAAAGAAAGCTCACTTTCAAGTTTAGGAATGGAGGTTTTCCTAGAACTAGGGAAAGTGAGATTTCGGTTACCTTTGAGAGAATTTGGGCTGAAGTAAAATTCAGAAATTCTCATTCATCAAAAGTGAATACAAGTTGTCAAGGATCATGCATATATAGGTTCGGCTAGGGAAGCATTTTGGTGCCAAGATTCAAACACCACATGTGGCGCCAAGCCCTATCGGGCCCATTGGGCCTTGACTGGCCCAATCCTCCATGTCTAGCTCACTCCTCTTGGCTCCTTCAATATGTCACCCCTTGCTTTCCTAAGCATGATTCCATCATTGAAGCCTAGATGTTTCAGTTCACCATCCTTGACACCCAATAGAGCATACAATCCAACACTCAGTTGCTCTAAGGGGCAAGGATATAGGGAACACCGTCTACTCGAAGGAAACAACGTGAAGGTATCTATTGACAAAACAAGAGTGAAGATCCGAATTTTCACATCACTATCACAATAGAAACAATGGAGCTTATACTCGAAGACTGAAGATCAGGTGTACAGTTTGTCAACTTTGTTACCCAATAGAGTACGCAATCAATGCTCAACTGCTCTAAAGGGTGAGGATACGAGCAAATACACCCGTCTAAAGGAAGCAACGTAGAAGCATCAACATAGAGACGAGAAGAAGACCCGGACAAAATGTCTACGTCTTTACTTGCCTTTGCAAAAGCAACACAGCTATTCTAAAGGACAAGTAAAGAGGGGCAGCTGTAGACACCTAATTTTGTCCGGGAGCATACAATCAACAAGATAGGACATTAGAGGGCCCAAAAGCCTAACTCAACAGTGGCCCGGAACGGGCTGTTCCAAAATCAGAACAGGCCATTCCAAAGTCTGGAACGGGCCGTTCTTGAATTGGAACGGGCCGTTCTAAGACTCCTAAAAAGGCCTAAAATTGTAGGTTGGAACGGGTTGTTCCAGACCAGAACGGCCCGTTCCAAACCAATCAAAGGGCCTAAAATTTGTACCCCAGAACGGGCCGTTCCCATTTCAGAATGGGCCGTTCTAGTTCTTGGAACTGGCCGTTCTGATTTCAGAACGGGCCATTCTAGGGTGCAAAAATAATACGTAACGTTCAGATCCAGAACGGGCCGTTCCGGCCCATGTCTGATGCCTATAAATAGAAATCTCGGCCACAGTTCTAAGGACCCCAAAAATTTCGTCCGAGACTCCTTAGAGCACGAAATTTCTCTATCTTTCTTTGCTATTGTATTTCTTGAGATTTGTGAGGCATACTGTAGTGTGAAAGATTTCCATAAAACACCTCCATATTTGAAGATTCAATAGAGCTCGTTCAAGAGGTATTTCAATCAATCTTTTTCTATATTTTTTTATTTCTTATCTTTATCTCTATTTTTTATTTATAGCAAACGCAATCATGTAAATATTTTAAGGTTATTCGTATAATTTAAATTTTCAATATGTAAATAAATATTAATAAATGAGATTCAATATTTATTTTATTAATTCTTATCTTGTTAACTTCATCATAGGGTACCGATTGAGGGCGTTGTAGGGGTGCTTAATACCTTCCTTACACGTAACCAACCCCCGAACCCAATTCTGGTTATGAAGGCCATTATTGGATCTTTAAAAACCTTTTCTTTTTCCAATGTTTTAAGTAAAATATTGGTGGCGACTCCATGAACCTATTTTCAAAACAATTAATTAAGGATTAGTTTGGTGTCCGGGCATTCCTTAATTAATGAGACTTTTAAAAGGATGTCTAAACCATTAGTCGCGAGATCAAAAATTTTTGGGTTGCGACATTTACAAGGTGCATGGTTTAGGGTATTTATAGGGGAGGGAGCATTTAGGGTTGCATTTCGGAGTGTATGGCTGTCGCCACCGGCCCGAAACGGGCTTTCGGCATTCGCGAAGGATGGTTGGACTCTTTTATTTGTTTAAAAATATGGATTGCTAGAATGACTTATTCTCAAACTGAGACCTTGTCAAACGAGCAATTTTATTAAAAGGCTCACCAATCCATGTTAATCCCAAGCGGGACCCTCTATGGATCAGCGGTTTTCATAAAAAGGAAGGGTTCATGGAGTCGCCACCAATGTTTTACTCAAAACATTGGAAAAAGAAGTTTAAGGCAATCGATTCAAAAATCGACTTCGGCCATTACAACCAGAGTCGGGTAAGGGAGTCGGTTACGCATGGGGAAGGTGTTAGCACCCCACAACGCCCCTTTCGGGTTCCCTATGACAGATTATTTGTTAAATAATAGCTCAAAATTACTAAATTACCCCTATTTATTATAAGCGATTGTAAATTAAATATCTACATGATGATAAATTTAAATATGCAACAATCAGAAAGCGGTAAAAGAAGGGATTTTTAGAAAAGAAACCTCTTGAAGCGTGCTTTTTATATATCAAGTAAAACTGGGAAGCTTTTTGGCGTTCCCTCGCTCTACAAGCCCGCTCGCTCCCTCCTAGAAAATTTTAACTATGGAAATCCGGAGATTTCCCTTCGACTAAGTTCGAATCTCCAAGCTAAATGCTCGGAATTCCAGAACTTCGTCGGATCGACTCCCAGAGAGATTTCTAGGGCAGAACACTGCTCAAAAACCCCAGAATACTCAAGGAGGGAGTCAAAACTGTGTGTAAAAGTGTAGAATGACGTCCCATTGACGTCATATTTATAGGGAAGAGGCTCAATACGGTTTATGAGGGTCAATACGGTCAACATTGAAATTTTGAACTAATACGGCCGTATTGAATTCAATACGGCCGTATTGAAGTTCAAAAAACCTCAATACGGCCGTATTGAAGTTCAGTGCGGCCGTATTGAAGTTCAGTGCAGCCGTATTGAATTCAATGCAGCCGTATTGAAGTCCAGAAACTTCAATACGGCCGTATTGAGTTCAGTGCGGCCGTATTGTAGTTTAAAATGTTCAATACGGCCGTACTGAACCTCTGGGAGGCCGTATTGGGCTTCATTCCTCCCACTTTTCTTATTTTAGCTATCCTAAGACCTCTAGACCTATAGAGAACCCTCCTTGGGCCTTCTGGAAGTCCTTCTGGCTGATCTTCCTTCAGTCTTCGAGAGTCTTCAAGCTTTATTTCCGACCCGGACAATTTTAGGGGTCTACAGCTGCCCCCCCTTTACTTAGTCGGACGGCCTTTTGGTGTACCGGCTGACAAGTAAAGGAGTTGACCCAATTGTCCGGGTGATGTGCCAACCTTCTGACTTGTAGTGTCTTCCGGTGGAAAATTGTTGAGTAGCCTCTCCAGGTTTTGCTTCGCTCGTCGCCCGAGCCGGAAGCTGCATACCTCCGTGCTTCTGAACACTCTGGTAGCGTGAGTACCCGCCTCTCCAGGCTCAACTTCATTCGACGCTCGAGCTGGAAGTTGTGAGTACCCGCCTCTCCAGGCTTAGCTTCGCTTGCCGCCCAAGCTGGAAGCTGTGAGTACCCGCCTCTCCAGGCTATGCTTCGGTGCTTCTGACATCCTAGGCAGTTGAGTTTGCCCTCTCCAGGGTTAGCTTCGCTTGCCGCCCAAGCTGGAAGCTGTGAGTACCCGCCTCTCCAGGTTCTGCTTCGGTGCTTCTGACATCCTAGGCAGTTGAGTTTGCCCTCTCCAGGGTTAGCTTCGCTTGCCGCCCAAGCTGGAAGCTGTGAAAACCGCCTCTCCAGGCTCTGCTTTGGTGCTTCTGACATCCTAGGCAGTTGAGTTTGCCCTCTCCAGGGTTAGCTTCGCTTGCCGCCCAAGCTGGAAGCTGTGAGTACCGCCTCTCCAGGTTCTGCTTCGGTGCTTCTGACATCCTAGGCAGTTGAGTTTGCCCTCTCCAGGGTTAGCTTCGCTTGCCGCCCAAGCTGGAAGCTGTGAGTACCGCCTCTCCAGGCTCTGCTTCGGTGCTTCTAACATCCTAGGCAGTTGAGTTTGCCCTCTCCAGGGTTAGCTTCGCTTGCCGCCCAAGCTGGAAGCTGTGAGTACCGCCTCTCCAGGCTCAACTTCACCCGACGCCCGAGCTGGAAGTTGTGAGTACCGCCTCTCCAGGCTTTGCTTCGCTCGCCGCCCGAGCTGGAAGCTGCATACCTCCGTGCTTCTGAACACTTTGGTAGCGTGAGTACCGCCTCTCCAGGCTTTGCTTCGCTCGCCGCCCGAGCAGGAAGCTGCATACCTCCGTGCTTCTGAACACTTTGGTAGCGTGAGTACCGCCTCTCCAGGCTCTGCTTTGGTGTTTCTGACAACCTAGGCAGTTGAGTTTGCCCTCTCCAGGGTTGTGCATACCTCGATGCTCTGGACATCTGGGTAGCTGAGTATTGCCTCTCCAGGCTTGTGCATACCTCGGTGCTCTGGACATCTGGGTAGCTGAGTATTGCCTCTCCAGGCTTGTGCATACCTCGGTGCTCTGGACATCTGGGTAGCTGAGTATTGCCTCTCCAGGCTTGTGCATACCTCGGTGCTCTGGACATCTGGGTAGCTGAGTATTGCCTCTCCAGGCTTGTGCATACCTCGGTGCTCTGGACATCTGGGTAGCTGAGTATTGCCTCTCCAGGCTTGTGCATACCTCGGTGCTCTGGACATCTGGGTAGCTGAGTATTGCCTCTCCAGGCTTGTGCATACCTCGGTGCTCTGGACATCTGGGTAGCTGAGTATTGCCTCTCCAGGCTTTGTGCATACCTCGGTGCTCTGGACATCTGGGTAGCGTGAGTTTGCCCTCTCCAGGGATTTGTGATAGTTTTGTCTCCACAGTCCACGATGCTGCTTCGACGGTTGTTTTTGATTTTGGTGCCGCTGAGGGCTGGATAACGCAGAGATCCATCTAGGGGATGTGCAGTTACTCATAGGTTCTTGTGTCCCAATTTTGCATTGCGTAATTGGTGCCCATTGAGGAATTTCTGTTTCCTTGGGGTGTAGACACAAAGATGCTCTTTCTGAGATGAGCGGTGCCTTATGGTTGGCTGACGTCCTTTTGACGGTGGTGGAGTATCCCGGTTATCCTTATTCGGGCGACTCTTTTTGTTTTTCTGGTTTTGTTGCCTCTGTGTAGGCTATTATCCGCTGGGGATTTTGTCATTGATTTTGTCTCCACAGTCCACGATGCTGCTTCGACGATTGTTTTTGATTTTTGTGCCACTGAGGGCTGGATAATGCAGGGATCCGTCTAGGGGATGTGCAGTTACTCATAGGTTCTTGTGTCCCAACTTTCCTTTGCATAGTTGGTGCCCATTGAGGAATTTCTGATTCCTTGGGGGTGTAGACACAAAGATGCTCTTTCTGATTGTGAGCGGTGCCTTATGATTGGCTGTCGTCCTTTCGACGTTGTGGAGTATCCCGGTTATCCTTATTCGGGTGACTCTTTTTGTTTTTCTGGTTTTGTCGCCTCTGTGTAGGCTGTTATCCGCTGGGGGATTTTGTCATTGATTGTGATTAGCCTCTTTTGTTAGGCAGATCATCTTGACGCTTTGATGTTTGGCTGAAAAGCCAGATTCCGCTTGGGGAATTGTTATTGATCTTTTGGATTTTTGCTTTTTGTAGGAATGCCTCTGTGTAGGCGACTGGGGATTTGAAGTTCTTATGTATCCCAGAGTATTATTTAGAAAGCCTCTTCAGGCTTAGCTTCACTCTTCGTTTGAGTTGAAGAGCTATCTTCCACCGAGGAAGTTTTAAGTCCTTTGACTAGATATACTGCTTGGGCGATCGTGCTTCCATTGGGAATTTTGCTGATCTTGGTTTGATAGCTTTCACTGGGGAATTTGGCCCGTGAGTGGAAGCTGAGATATCTCTGGGGAGTATTATTTCTGCGAGCCTCTCCAGGCTCATTTATTCTGTACAGTTGGGGAGTATTATTTCAGCAAGCCTCTCCAGGCTCAGTTATTCTGAGAGAGTATTATTTCGGCGAGCCTCTCCAGGCTCAATTATTCTGAGAGAGTATTATTTCGGCGAGCCTCTCCAGGCTCAGTTATTCTGAGAGTATTATTTCGGCAAGCCTCTCCAGGCTCAGTTATTTTGTATGAGTATTATTTCGGCAAGCCTCTCCAGGCTCAATTATTCTGAGAGAGTATTATTTCGGCGAGCCTCTCCAGGCTCAATTATTCTGAGAGTATTATTTCGGCAAGCCTCTCCAGGCTCAGTTATTTTGTATGAGTATTATTTCGGCAAGCCTCTCCAGGCTCAGTTATTCTGCATGAGTATTGTTTCGGCAAGCCTCTCCAGGCTCAGTTATTCTGTACGAGGCGATCGATTTTCTAAATCTTTTGCCTTTTTTGTCGTTTTTGGCTTTTTCTGTATTTTTGCCTTTTTTGTTGATTTTGGCTTTTTCTGTGTTTTTGCCTTTTTTGGTTGATTTCGGCTTTTTCTGTACAGAAATGTCTCTGAGAAGTATTATTTTGGCAAGCCTCTTCAGGCTCAGTTATTCTGAGAGAGTATTATTTCGGCGAGCCTCTCCAGGCTCAATTATTCTGTGAGAGTATTATTTCGGCGAGCCTCTCCAGGCTCAATTATTCTGAGAGAGTATTATTTCGGCAAGCCTCTCCAGGCTCAGTTATTCTGAGAGTATTATTTCGGCGAGCCTCTCCAGGCTCAGTTATTCTGTATGGTGAGAGAGTATTGTTTCTGCAAGCCTCTCCAGGCTTAATTATTCTGAGGAAGTATTTTTTCAGCAAGCCTCTCCAGGCTCAATCATTCTGTACAAACTGAGGAGTATTGTTTGTATCCTTGCCTTTTTTCGTTTTCGGCTTTTGTTGACTGCTGTCATACACAAGCAATTTTCTATTTTTTCTATTTTATGCAATTGCCTCATGATAAGGTCTTTGAATGTGCAACTAATGTGTGTGATGCACAAATGCAAGTTTTATTATTTAATGTTTTTAGAAAAATGAATGGTTCTCCCTATCCTCTTCTTCTTGGAGGAATTTTGTCATTGATGTGAGGGAGGATTTCTGTTATTGCCAATACGACCGTTATTCATTTCAGTATGCCCGTATTGAATTGAAAATTTGTTCATAACCCTAATTTTGGTACGGGCATACTGAACATGATACGGGCGTATTGTTTTTCTGAAGTTTATATTTTTTTGTTTTTTTCAATAAACAGAGAATAAGTGATCTTCCATTACACCTATCATCTGTATGCATGTATGCAGTATGATGCACCTAATTCTATTTGATTCACTTTTCAAAAGAATTAACCGATGCGTTTCTGTGTTTGGATTTTTGCCATTCCTCTAGACGGGCTGTGTGCTGCCGATTTCTGTAACCGAGGAATGATGCATGTTATATTGAGATTTGGTGTCATCAACCAAATGATTTTCCTTTTCTTTAGAAGATGTGTCAACCCTCCTATTGACTACTATATCTCCATGTTTCCACTAGATTATTCAAAAATCGTTTGGGACAAGAGAGAAAAGAAGGAAAGGATATATTTTTTTTCGAAAGTTTGTGTTTTAGAGGGGATTATTTATTTTTTGAAAAATGGATTTTGTAAGAATGGCTTGGCCAATGGTAGGCTTAAGTGTTTAGGCTTGTTTGATTAAACACTTATGAAGTTAAGCACGTCTTGGTTATTAACATTTGTGATTTGACAACTTGGATAGCTTTTCTTGAGCCCCTTTGTTGAATTCAGTGGGTGGTACCATCATGGATTTATTCTGTTTTTCGATTGCCCTAACTTTTGCCTAAAACACCCATTTGTGGAGTTTTAGCGGGCTTTTGTTTTTGTTCATTATTTTGTAACCCTAATTTTTGCCTAGGTCACCCTCTTGTGGGATTCCTAGCGGGTCTTTTGCTCTTATTTTTGCGCAGTCCCCTTTTTGGGTTTCCTGCCGAGCTTTCTTTTTATTTTTAGGATTTTTGTCCTGAATGGATTTCTTTTTATCCATGATGGCACTTATTGAAGCCAAGGAAAGGTGCTCCAAGTTGTCACACACTTCCACATAAAAAAGATGCGGGTTTATTTTTATTAAGACGATTTTAACCTCACTTATGTTCATTCAAACAGGGTTAAATAATGTGGTTTAGAATTTTTATTGCAAGCAAGAAAAGAAGCAATAAGAAATAATGAAGAATGATTTTATTATAATCATAGTGGAAACATGTGCCCTATCGAGGCTCGGGGGTCGGGCTGTCCCCGAGGAGTAATCTCTAATAGTCATCAGGTTTACACATCCCTATCGGAAGGAGAAAAACACTTGATGACGACAGCAGGCCTTGATATTTGTGAACCAGCCTTCCTAAAGATCTGGCTTAAAGAACGTCGAGAAGGATCTTGATTCCTCTTCGTTCTTTGATCTTTAACGGGGTTGTATCCTAACCCTTGTTTCCCTAGATTATCCTTGATAATGGGTAGCTCCGGGATTCCTTGGGAGTCCTTGCCTAATCCTTGTCCTGGCAAGTATCCGTTCTTAGTGAGCACATGGGCTACCTTCTTTATTTCTCGGGGAAACGTCTCAACATTGGCAATTTCCAATGCTTGGAAGGCGGTTTCCAAAGCTTCCTCTGCTGCATCCACATAAGGTATGGTGGATGGCTTGCTGATGAGTATGTCATCTTCAGCTTGTACAGTCACCAGCTTGTCACCCACTATGAACTTGACTTTCTGGTGGAGCGTAGAGGGTACAGCTTTCGCATCATGAATCCAAGGTCGGCCGAGGAGACAGCTGTATGCGGGAGTAATGTCCATCACTTGGAATTCGACATTAAAGATAGTGGGTCCAATTTGGATTGGAAGATTGATCTCTCCCACCACTTCTCTTTTAGAACCATCGAAGGCTCGAACGATCATGTTGCTCGGGCGCATTTGGACTCCCTTGATTGCCAATTGCTTGAGCGTTCTTTTTGGCATCACATTCAAGGAAGATCCATTATCTACCAAGACTTTAGCGATGTGATACTCCTTGCACTTTACAGAGATGTGCAAGGGCTTGTTATGATTCGGTCCCCCAGCGGGGATTTCTTCATCGGTGAAGGTGAGGTGATCACTAGCCGTGATGTGACTAACAATCCCCTCAAACTTGTCTTGGGAGATAGTGTGCGACACATATGCCTCGTTCAAGACTTTCGACAGAGCTTGCCGATGCGGTTCGGAACTTAGGATCAACGACAACAGCGTAATCCTTGCTGGCGTCCTATGAAGTTGATCCACGATGGAGTACTCGCTCTGTCGGATAAACTTTAACAGCTCGTCTGTCTCCTCCTCGGATTCTTTTTCCTCGGTTTTCTTTTCTTTTTTTTCTTTATTCTTGGGGGCTTTATCATGAAGATCTTCGGGAGTGTAGATCCTGCCACTCCTAGTCATGCCCCCAAGTCCAGCGATGTTAGAGATATCGCTGTCGGCAGAAAAATGGATGTCGTATATCCACGGCACAGCCTTATTCGATTCGTAGGGAAAAGGCCTTGGAGTAGTGATCCTTAACGGTGTCGGACCTTCCCCTTTATTCGTCTTAATTACCAACAACGGAGTTGACGTGTGTTCGCTTGGCGCGGTTGTTGGCTTACACTTGATAACGAACGGCGTGCGATCCATTCTTTGAACATACGCATCGATTTAATCCTTTCTTTTTATTTACGTTTATTAATGAATTACTAGGAGGGATGTATGAAATGCAAACCTAGATCCCTCCATAATCTTTGATAAGAATGCATGATATGAGATGATGACGTTGAATATGCATGCATTGTGTTTATTCAACTAAGCATTATCATGTTTTTAGGATGTCCCTAAGATGATGCATGATATTGCTTGGTTTGGATAAATAACCCTTTTTTCCTTTTTTTGGGTATTTTGTTTTTTGTATTTTTTTGGGTGAAAAGGGAAACTACCTACATGAATGTGATGAAGGTAGATGTTAACACCATGCAATGGAAGATTCTTATTCCTATTTATTTTTATTTTAAAAGAATAGGAATGTTGTATGTTTAAAGAAATGCAATGTATGCTCAAACAATTTCACATAAACAATGCACAAACAATTCACTCATCCACGAACAGTCACGAGCGAATCACGAGGTAGGGGTATCCTGCAGAAAAGTGCATATTCAAGGTGGTTCTAACTGTTCTCACCGGTCTGAGGCCCCCAAGGTGCCCCCATTATAGGGACCCAATTCCTCTCGTCGTAAGCCGATGGAAAGCTCCAACGCACTGTCGGACTCGAGTTCATGGTTATCACCTTGAGTGATGCTTTCCGACAACGGTCTACGGGCACCTATAGACCCATTCGACAACCGGCCGTACTAACATCCACTCCCTATGGCTTACCACTCATGCCCCCGGGTATAGAGGGAACTGTTGTGTGCAAAGGTTTGTGTGCAATTTATATTTCAAACAATTGCAGAAAATTAAACAAACAACAGTTATTAAAGCCAATTAGATAAACATGTTATCATACAAGCAAGGGGTAATAAAGTAATTTTAACTATTATTTGTTAAAAATAATCTGTCACTCAATGGGACTGACTCTCGAGGCTTCCCCAGTGGAGTCGCCATCTGTCGCCACCGGCCCGAAACGGGCTTTCGGCATTCGCGAAGGATGGTTGGACTCTTTTATTTGTTTAAAAATATGGATTGCTAGAATGACTTATTCTCAAACTGAGACCTTGTCAAACGAGCAATTTTATTAAAAGGCTCACCAATCCATGTTAATCCCAAGCGGGACCCTCCATGGATCAGCGGTTTTCATAAAAAGGAAGGGTTCATGGAGTCGCCACCAATGTTTTACTCAAAACATTGGAAAAAGAAGTTTAAGGCAATCGATTCAAAAATCGACTTCGGCCATTACAACCAGAGTCGGGTAAGGGAGTCGGTTACGCATGGGGAAGGTGTTAGCACCCCACAGCGCCCCTTTCGGGTTCCCTATGACAGATTATTTGTTAAATAATAGCTCAAAATTACTAAATTACCCCTATTTATTATAAGCGATTGTAAATTAAATATCTACATGATGATAAATTTAAATATGCAACAATCAGAAAGCGGTAAAAGAAGGGATTTTTAGAAAAGAAACCTCTTGAAGCGTGCTTTTTATATATCAAGTAAAACTGGGAAGCTTTTTGGCGTTCCCTCGCTCTACAAGCCCGCTCGCTCCCTCCTAGAAAATTTTAACTATGGAAATCCGGAGATTTCCCTTCGACTAAGTTCGAATCTCCAAGCTAAATGCTCGGAATTCCAGAACTTCGTCGGATCGACTCCCAGAGAGATTTCTAGGGCAGAACACTGCTCAAAAACCCCAGAATACTCAAGGAGGGAGTCAAAACTGTGTGTAAAAGTGTAGAATGACGTCCCATTGACGTCATATTTATAGGGAAGAGGCTCAATACGGTTTATGAGGGTCAATACGGTCAACATTGAAATTTTGAACTAATACGGCCGTATTGAATTCAATACGGCCGTATTGAAGTTCAAAAAACCTCAATACGGCCGTATTGAAGTTCAGTGCGGCCGTATTGAAGTTCAGTGCAGCCGTATTGAATTCAATGCAGCCGTATTGAAGTCCAGAAACTTCAATACGGCCGTATTGAGTTCAGTGCGGCCGTATTGTAGTTTAAAATGTTCAATACGGCCGTACTGAACCTCTGGGAGGCCGTATTGGGCTTCATTCCTCCCACTTTTCTTATTTTAGCTATCCTAAGACCTCTAGACCTATAGAGAACCCTCCTTGGGCCTTCTGGAAGTCCTTCTGGCTGATCTTCCTTCAGTCTTCAAGAGTCTTCAAGCTTTATTTCCGACCCGGACAATTTTAGGGGTCTACAATGGCTGAAAATGCAATGTCAAATACTTCAAATAGAACTCAAATTAACCCTAGATGCTACTTGGT
This sequence comes from Cajanus cajan, assembly GCF_000230855.2. NCBI lineage: Eukaryota > Viridiplantae > Streptophyta > Magnoliopsida > Fabales > Fabaceae > Cajanus > Cajanus cajan. The sequence continues at coordinate 43,960,005 of NC_138521.1, read as the reverse complement.
GGCCAAGGATGGAATCTTTGGGTTTGGCTAAGCTACAACTAGGTGCATGATAAGACCATGCAACCTAGGTGCCCTCCACTTGGGCCTAAGCCTTGTCAAGTCCAAAAATAAATCCTATGCTCACCAAAAACTTCTAGGCCTATTTTCTCACCTTAATAAAATACCCTAGTCAAAAAATAGAATCCTATAATCTAAGGCACCCCATAATACAAGGGTAAAATGGGAAATACAAGTTAAAATAAATCCTATGACTAAAATACCCCAAAATACAAGGGTAAAATGGGAAATACAAGTAAAATAAATCTTGTGTAAGATACCCAAAATACAATGGTAAAATGGGAAAATTAAAGACAAGGGCAAAATAGGCATAAAAGATAAATTCTATGCTAATAAGGCTTAGGAGCTAAGGCCCAAATGCAGGCTCACTCCTCCTATGCTTTTCAAAACTAACTCATTCCTCTTGCCTCTTTCAATATATCACCTCTTGGTCTTCTTGGCCTTAGTGTTATTCCATCACTATCAAATAATAACCTTTCTTTGGATCAACTATTATTCAAATGAAAAAAAATTCTTTATAATTGTCATATATGTATCATCACAATCATGTTATTATTTGGCAAAATTGTGCATTCATTTGGGCCAAACACAATTCGCATAAACAATATTTTACTAACATCCATGTAATTTTAATTAAATCAATTTTCACAATAAAGGTCACTTTGGCAACATATTCACTACTTTGGTTTGCCCATCGATTTGTGGGTGACAAGTAGTGGAATAAACAAGCTTTGTTCTTAGTTTTTCCCATAGTACTTTTCAAAAGTGACTAAGGAACTTAGCATCTCTATTGGATACAATATTCTTGGGTAGACCATGCAAACAAACAACCTCCTTGAAGAAAAGTTTAGCAATATAACTAGCATCATCTACCTTGTGGCATGGTATAAAATGAGCCATCTTGCTAAAATGGTCCACTACCACAAAAATAGAATCAAATCCCCTTTGGGTCCTTGGGAGACCAAGCACAAAATTCATACTAATGTCAACCCAAGGGTAGCTAGCTATAAAGAGGGGTGTATAGAGTCCATGAGGCATCACCCTAGATTTTAGAATTTGGATTTCAAAAGGCTTAGAATTTTATCAACCCCAAAGTGGCCCATGAGACCTCCCTCATGACTTTCCTTGACCAAAAGCTTCCTAATGGATCCTTAAGGTACACAAAGTTTTCCTATTCTAAATAGATACCCCTCAAGAAGATAAAATCCATCAAAAAGCTTTTGGAGGCACTTGGCATAAGTGGTCTGGAAGTCTAAATCAAGTTCATACAATTCCTTTATATTATCAAATCTAAGAATTTGAGAGCCTAAGGTGAAGAGTAATGTATGCCTTCTAGAGAGAGCATCGGCCACTACATTATTCTTTTCCTTCTTATACTTGATAATATAAGGAAATTGCTCGGGATATTCCACCCACTTTGCATGCCTTTTATTCAACTTCCCTTAAACCCATACAAGGATAAGGTTGAAAAATTGGAACACTCAAACTGAATGTGCCTAATGATCATAAAGTGATCTGTTCCAGAACTTTTTCGAGGCTCTATTTTTTAGATCCAAAACACTATAAGTTTCATTGATTTTATTGAATATTATTTCACCAGTAATGACAAGGTTGATTCAAGTAGTTTGATTGCCATGCTTATCTCTATGAGATACAAAGGCAAGGGAAACATAAGGGAGTACATTATGGAAATGTCTAATATTGCGTCAAAACTAAAAGTACTAAAGTTAGAGTTGTTTGATGACTTACTCATGCACTTAATTTTGATTTCCCTTCTTGCACACTTTGGGAAATTCAAGGTGAGTTATAATTCTCAAAAGGATAAATGGGCCTTAAACGAACTCATTTCTCACTGTGTGCAAGATGAGAAAAGGCAACAAAGAGAGAATATTGAAAATGCTTATTTGGCCTTAAACTCTTTGAATAAGAAGAGAAAGAATAATAAAGATGTTACAGAAAGGAATTCTCAACAAAAGAAATTCAAAATAGATGAGAAAACACCTACCTGCTTCTTTTGCTAGAAACCTAGACACATAAAGAAAAAGTGCTTCAAGTGCCCCTCATGGCATGTAAAGAAAGATAATTTTCTATATTTTGTTTGTTCTGAAGTTAATTTAGATTTTGTACCATATGATACTTGGTGGTAGATTGTGGTGCTACTACTCACATTAGTATATCCATGCAAGGTTTCCTTTGGAGAAGTAATAATGAAATATTTATCTATATGGGTAGGGATGGCAAAAATACCCGCACCCGCGGGTATTTGCAAGTAAAATCCGCTACAGATAATAAATGGATAGGCTAATTGGGTACCCGCGGATAATGAGGACGGATAATTTTTTACCCGTTTATAAACGAGGCGGGGGCGGGTATGATGATATCCATACCCGCAGATACCCGTTTAATAATATTTCTTAAATATCCTAATTATCCTTGTATCACATAACCCTAAAACTACACTCTCTCATCTTATTTTCTTACAAAAGTGAGGTTGATAAAGTTACCAACATGTGTTAAGCATGTTATAGAATTATGTTGGATGCAATTTGATTAGTTTTCTATCTTTGATTGGACCAATAAGATTTATGTATTTTAAGTTGTCTACTTTCGTTTGGAATTATGAGATTGAATTGTTGTAGCTATGTAATATGAGACTTTCACTTACTTATGAGATTGATGTATTTTAAGTTATTGATTATCTTGCATTTTTATTATTATTTTAACAAAATTAACATTAAATACAAGTTCAAAATTAACATTGAATTTTTTTTAATATTTCAATGACATTAAATATAAACTTAAAATCATTTGTAATATAATTTTTTTAATTTCTTAAAAAAAATTTTAAAAATCCATGGATATCCATGAATATCTGTGGGTATTCAAGAAATTCATGGATACCCGCGCGGATATGGGGTGGGTATGGGGCCAATTTTCATCTAGCGGGACGGGGACGGGTTTACTATTACCCGCCCTTATGGGGCTCCATTGTCATCCCTATATATGGATGATGGAAACAAGATCACAATGGAGGCTATTAGAAAATTTAGATTACAATTAAAAACTGAATTTCATTTAGATTTATTTGTGACTTTTGTTGTATCGTCTTTTATGTGAAATTTGATTTATATTTCTAGTCTTGACAAAATTGTTTTTTCTTGTTCATTTAGAAATAATAAATTTAGTCTCTATTAAAATTCAAATATTTTTGGTTTTGGTTTCTTGATTGATAATCTATATATGCTTGATGTTATTAGCTCCCATAATGAAATACTACAAATAAGTTCATAGGGAACAAAATGAAAATTAAATAAGAACTCAGCCACCTTATGGCATAAGAATTTAGGTCAAATGAGATTCTTGGACCCTAGACTTGTCAGACTTTGTTGTTTGCGTTAAGTGTATTAAGGGTAAGCAAACAAACTATAGAAAATTAGGTGTCAAAAGGGCTAAGGACATTTTGGAATTAATTCACACTGACAATATCTGATGGAGGACCATTCTTAGAGCTTCATGTGGGAGCCATCACTCAATCCATGGCTAGGAGAATGGAGGAGGATGGAGGAGACACCATGCCTAGAGCTATGCTCATCATGTGTGTATAGTATTGACCCTCTCCTAAGCCTATATTTGAGTAGTATAGGGTTTATTTCTTTTATTCCTATTTTACCCTTGTATTTTAGGGTACCTTAGAGTTATAGGATTTATTTTGTATTTCTTATTAGCCTTTATATTATGGGGCAAATTAGACTAGGATTTATTTTTGGGCTTAAACCTTGACTTGTGAGGTCAAAGTCCATTTTTTTTTCTTTCTATTTTTAGGTAAAACAGTATTTTGGTCTTTTAGGAGGGTAGGACATCCACACTACATGAAGGGTTAATTTAGGGTGCATTTGGAGTGCATGTGGCTTGCATTTCTCGACCAAGCACCCCTTGCAACCCTAAATATCTTTCCTTCTTTATATAAATACCCTAGGCCACCCACCTTGTAAATACTTTAGAATATATGATATTGAGTGAGCATTATCTTGCCTCAACATCCTTCCTTAGTCATCTAGGGTTCCTTCGGCCTAAAACTCTTCTCTCAACCTAGAGTGAGTGTTATGTTTCCATTGAGTGGCCTTCATCCATTTTTGGTGAAGTGAGCCAACCTAAGCAACCAAACACCTTCCACCCTTCATTAAACCTATTTGCCTTTTTCACTAAACCTCACAAAACTCTTCTCTCAACCTAGAGTGAGTGTTATGTTTCCATTGAGTGGCCTTCATCCATTTTTGGTGAAGTGAGCCAACCTAAGCAACCAAACACCTTCCACCCTTCATTAAACCTATTTGCCTTTTTCACTAAACCTCACATCGATCTTTGATTCATCATCACCTTGGAGGAAAATCCAGCCATTAACATCCTTCTAAGCCCGTAGAGGAAAGGAATCTTCTCCCTTAGAAACCATTAGGCACACCATGGAGAGAAGAAGTCCATCAGTATCTTGGAATGGACAATAGTATTTCATTACATTCATAGATGATTATTCAAGGTACAACTACCTATTTTTAATTCATGATAAGTCTCAATCCCTAGATATGTTTAAATCTTTTAAAGCTGAAATTGAGTTTTAACTTCCAAAGAAAATTGAGGTTGTTAAATTTGATCCTAGAGGTGAATATTATGGTAGATATGATGGATCAGGTGAACAATGTCCAAGGCCTTTCGCGCTTTCCCTATGTGAATGTGACATTATTCCTCAATATGTTATGCCTAGAAAACTAAGCATGAAGGGTGTCGCAGAACATAGAAACAAGACTCTTAAAGATATGGTGGGAAGTATAATTAGTCATTCTTCCTTGCCAGAGTCATTGTGAGGAGAAGCACTCAAGACTACAATTTACATCCTAAACAAGGTACCAAGTATAGTTAACAAAACTCCTTATGAGTTATGGACTTATAAAATACCAAGCATAAAACATTTACACATTTGGGGTTATCTAGTTGAGGCACATCCTTATAGGTTGCATGAAAGCAAGTTGGAATCAAGGATTGTTGACTGTTATTTTGTTGGATATCATGAACAATCTCGGGGCTATAAATTTTACAATCTCGCTACTAGATCATTCCTTGAGACGAGGAAGGTGAGATTCCTTGAGGATGTTGAGTTTGGGAAGGAAAAAACATGAGGAATGTTGTATTTGAGGAAGAACCTGTCATTGACAATGATCAAGCCCTCATGTCTATTACTATTCCAATACCTACCTCAACATATGACAATAATGAGATTTTTCCTCAAATACCCATAAAGCAAGCTTAACAACCTAAAGAAGTGTCACTAAGGAGATTTACTAGATAAGTGAGAAATGTAATTCTAGATGATTATATTGTGTTTCTCCAAGAACATAAGGATGATCCAATCTACTTCTATCAAGCTATCCACAGTTCTAACTCTCAAAAGTGGATTGATGCCATGAAGGATGAGATGAAGTCTATGCATGACAATGATGTTTGGGATCTCATTGAATTACCTAAAGGTGTGAAACCTATTTGTAAACACTCAATTTTGTCACCTTTTTCTTTATTTTTTTTCTTTTTTCATTCCTTTTATTTATTATTTTTCATTTTTTTTATTAATCACGTTATACTATTTTTTCTTTTTCAGGAATAAAAGTTAAGTTAAATACAATATAAAAATAATAAATAAATTCAGTGTTTCAAAAATGTTAAATATTGAGTTTTAGTATATATATATATATATATATATATATATATATATATATATTCATATATATGAAAACAAAAAAACAATAAATATTGAAAATGCAATAAGCAAAAAATCTTCAAAAATCTTTCTCAATCCATTCCTGTCTAATCAGCCACCAATTTCAGCCTACGAGCAGACATATGTTAAAGGGGTCATATCTCCTATGAATAAAAAGGGAAAATAAATAAAGAAAAAGGGGATTAAATAGAAGAACATTCTACACACGTTGAACACGACGAGAAGCTCATTTCTCACAGTATATAAGGTTGAACAAATTGTAGGTGAAGGACCCTCTTTTTTCACATACACAACACTCACACCTCACGCTTTACCCCAGGCGTTTTTTGTTGAGCTTAGGAGAGCTTGAAGCCTAAAGAAGTTTTGATGATCACAACACAAGTGTACAACAACAACTTGCAACTTGGAAGCACAAAAACAAAGTCAAAGAAAAGTCAAGAAAATGTTATGAAATGAAGCTATGTAATAGAACTTAGGAAATAAATTGTTTTGAATGTGTTTTTATATTTTGTGTGCTTTGTTTGCTATGTGCATAAGCAAATCTATATCTAAACCAAGTAGAGAGTATATGATGATGAGTTAAAAACATTGGAAAGTTATTTTGAGTCTTAAAATGAAGTTTTAAGAACTAACTCAAAATAATCGATTATTGTTAAATATAATCGATTATTTCAGCAAATAGGCTAAGTGGAATGCCTTGCTGTAATAATCGATTGTTTGCCAAAATAATCGATTATCCCAGGAACAACTCTCTGGAATAATCGATTATCCAGCTAAATAATCGATTATATTGTTCTTGGTTGATTTCCAGAAAATCTGAAGAACAAAATAATCGATTATTCTTTAAAATAATCGATTATCTGTGTCTGAAACTTTTATAAATAGTTTGAACTTTGAGAAACTTCAGACATGAGTTAGAACTGATAATCAATTTGTGAAAAGCGTTTTTGTGAGTCTTTGTGACATCTTGGAGAGTTTTGTTTGTGAAATCCAAGAGTGAAAACGTTTGTGAAAAGCTTTGTTAGAAGATCATCATCATCATATTCTTGAAAGGGGAAGATAAAGATTTGTTCAAGAATTCCAGGTGAATTCGTTCCTTTTATTCTTTGTGAATCTTTGTGGAAAATCTTGAGAAGGGTTTCTCAAGTTGTAAGGTTTCTTGTAGTGGGTTCTACAAGGGGTGCTTTCTTGGGGTCAAGAAAGTGGTTATCTTTTAGTGTTGAAGTATATGCATGTGTGTGTGCTTGTAAACCTTCTTGCTTAAAGATAGTGGAACAAATCTTAATCAGGTGTTGATTAAGGACTGGATGTAGGTCACATGTGGAGTGGCTGAACCAGTATAAAAGACTTGTGCAATCTTCTTCTACCTTATCTTTTACTTTCAGTAATTTCTTGGTTAAACTTTAAAGAAGATAAAACTTGATTAACAAGTGTATGTGAATCTTGATGGTTTAAATCTGTAATTGAACATTATTGTTGAACCTCATTATGTTGTAATCAAGTGAACATATTACATTCATATTTTCATAACAAGTCTTTAGAAGAGCTTCATTTGGAAATTCTGTCATAGAAAAGTTTTGATTGAAATTAAGATCCAAAATACTCTGATAAATTTTTAAAGGGTCATTGAATCCAATTCACCCCCCCTCTTGGATTGTGCCATTCTTTTCTATCATTTTTCACACACAAAGAGTACCCACTGCAAGATCCGGATCACATACATAATATGACATTAAACTTTGATCTTCCTTGAATCCATCATGGCTCATGCGGTGCCAGAGCTTGAGTTGGCAGCCACTCCAACCTAGCACTGTATCTTCATGCCAACATTAGTAGTTGTACCTACCACCAAATCACCTGAATCAATTTTTTTTTATATTTTAATCAACACCACAAACACAAAACCGCTGCATAATCAAAAGAATTGGTAAAACATATTTCTTCATTTTTTGCCTTCGGTCCGCAACTTCTATCTTTGACTACTTATACTTTGTTTCATTTGTATCATGAATATTTCCATCTAATTTGTTGTTATATTATTCACCTCATCCATGCATAAAATTGTGCTCAGTATCACGTGCCACCAAGTCCATAACCTTTTCTTTCTTTTCTTGGATATATCACATTTCCATAGGCTACGTAAACCTGGTGCATGCAGTTTTGTTTTTTAGCTTTTATCAAGGTTTGATAGAATATATTTTCATGCTTTTTTTATTATATTTTTGTGTGCAAAACTACTAAAAGTTAGATTAGCATAAGAAGGAATCGTAAGACTTACTGAATATGTTAACATAAATCAAATAATAATCACGTAATTCCGCATTGAAATAAGGATTATAAAATCATTTAAAATTAAAGTTCTCATCTTATAATAATAGTATGAAATCAAACTTTTGTGTCTTAGTTAAAATAGTTATTAATAATAATGATTCCTTTTAATAGTAAAATAAGAGAAAGAGTTTGGTTGAATGTAACATTTTTTGACTCTCAAAATTTTTAGAGCACAAGTTGTGGCAACTTGATTGTTCTAAAAATTCTAAAAAAATATTTCAAATATTAAAATTAAGTATTTATGATTTAACTAATCTAAACAATATTACAATAAGATTTTTTAGTGAAAAATGGTCAAATAGACGTGATGTCTTTTTATCCCTAAATTGCCTGAAAACATATAGTTATAATTTATAATCTCGAGATCTTTTAAAATGAAGAACATTACAAATTATATGTTTAATTTAAAATCAAGTTTTATATTTTATCAATAAAATAATTCAAGTAATATTTGACAAAAAGATTATTTGAATGTGACATTCTCTTAATCTTAGAATGCATGGATACAAATTGTGACAACTTGTTATCTTAAAACTCCTTTCTAAATTAATTAAAACGTATAATTCTTACCATTGAAAAAACCATTATAGAATTTTCGCTAAATATTTAAAAACATTGTAACAAAATTTATTACAAAACAATTAATTTTTGTTTTTGCCAAAATTATAATAATCATGATTAATCAAAGTTAAATAATTTAATAAATTGGCTTTGGTGTACACCTTTGTCAGTTTTATGTTGTATGAGCTGAGACAGCTCAAAAGCCCCAAATTAAATTAAAATGGTGAATTTAAATAAAAAACTATTAAACAAACATTTTCTTTGAAGAATTATGTGACTATGATTCTTCATTACATATGAAGATACGTAGGAGCAAAAAATCATTTATGTCGAGCCCAAAAATAAAAATAATAATAACATCTCATTTTTACATCTATAATAATAAACAAATCTTATATTCAATTTAAATAAAGTAAATGCACTTGTTGGATAAAAATATTTGATTATCATCATTAATTTCTGTTAATTTGGGGTGCCATAAATATTTTAAAAGTTATATAGTTTTTTTGATTAATTAGAGGTAATCGTCTTTACGATGGACGTTGTAAGGTGCTAATATCTTCCTTACACGTAATTGACCCCCGAACTCAAAGTCTGATTTCATAGACCATTTTTCTAGTTTTTCCAATGTTTTTTTGTAAAAATAAACATTGGTGGTGACTCCATATTTGTCAAAAAAAAATTAAAATTATTTTTCCATGACGACGGAGGTTGCTACACTATTGATTGTAAATAGATATTTAAAACCAAGAGGGATTCAAAAGGTAATATCGAGATATATAAGACTCATTTAGTTTCTAAAGGTAAAAGGAAGGAATTGATTACGAAGAAACCTTTTTCTCTAGTTTCTTTAAAGGATTCTTTTAGAATAATAATGACACTAGTAGCTCATTATGATTTAGAGCTTCATCATATGGATGTTAGGACTACATTTCTAAATGGTGACATTGAAGAAATGATTGATATGATGGAACCACAAAATTTTGTGTCTAATGACTTAAAGTCTATGGTACGCAAACTAAGAAATTCATATATGGTCTCAAACAAGCTTCCTCTCAATGGTATCACAAGTTCCATCTAATTATTACCTTATATGGTTTTGAGGCAAATATAGTTGATGATTATGTTTCTCATAACTTCAATGGGAGCAAATATATATTCTTGGTGTTATATGTCAATGATATATTACTTGCTAGCAATGATATAGGCTTATTGCACGAAATCAAGAGATTTCTAATAAATAATTTTGAAATAAAAGATATTGGTGAAGCCTCTTTTGTATTAGGTATTAAGATACTAAGAAATCGTTCTCATGGTATCCTAAGGTTATTATAAAAGGCTATATTGATAAAGTTTTAGATAGATTCAACAAGAAAGATAGTAAACTATGATGTACCCATATAGCCAACGGAGACAAATTTAACCTCAAATAGTGCCCTAATAATGACCTTGAAAGAAATGAGTTACAAAAGATTTCTTATGCTTCAATTGTGGGAAGTTTAATGTTCCCTCATATTTATATTCGTCCCAATATAGCATACATAGTGGGAGTTTTGGGCAAATACTTAAGTAATACTCGGATACAACATTGGTAGGCAATAAAGCGTGTAATGCACTATTTGAAGATAACAAAAAGCACTACAAAAAAAAGTCAATTTAGCCACCAAAATTAGCGACCGATTTTTTTCCGTCACTATTAGTGACATAATTAGCGATCGAATCTGATTTGGTTGCAAATTTTATTTACCGACCGAATTGTTTAGTGGCCAATAATTGATCGCTAAATCGATCGCTAAAATAATAATTGTTGGTTAAAATAGCGACGGAACAGTTTCGGTCGCTAAAAAAATAAAAATATTATTATTTATAATAATTTTAGCGATCAAATTAAAATTGGTCGTTAAAAAAATAAAAATATTATTACTTATAATAATTTTAGAGACCAAATTAAAATCAGTCGCTAAATATAAATTTTTTTAAAAATTTAAAATATATTTATTTTAAATGAAAGCAAATATAAAATATAAAATATTATTTTTATAATGATAAAAATATTAATGATAAGAAATAAAAATCATTACCCTCCCAATAAAATTATTTTATTTTTAAAGTAATATAAATTATATAATTTAAAATAGATAATTAATATATCATGATGTATTAAAAAATGAGAAACATAATGCTATAAAAGAAAATTAAATAATAATCTTTTTAATTGAATCTTTTTTAAAAAAAATTAGACTAATTTAAATAATAATTTATCTAGAAAATTTATTTATTTTTCTCTTGAGAAATTTATTTCTCTTTTATCATGCTTAATATTTTATTATATTATTAGATAATATGAAAATACATAATTTATTGTGCTTTCCAATTTTGTTAAGGTAAATAAACTTCTTTTCATAAATCTTATTTTATTTTAATTATTATTTTTAAAATTGACTTAAACATCTAGTTCAATTGATATAAACACGTTATTTACATCAAATTAAAAATAATTGGCTTATATAAGGATTAATAAAAATTTATCAAACAAATCTAAAATTGATAAAATATAATTAATGTTCCATTAGTTTAATAAATAAAAATTATAAAAATAAATTAAATATATAAATATATACACCAATAACACATGAGATCAATTACTTAAAATACGTTATATCATCTATCTTCGATTATGCTCGTACTACTTTGAGGTAGATATCGCTTCTTTGAGGAGATATGATTCTATTATTATATATGAATATGATCCCTCCATGGGAAACTAATTTAACAACAACCATATTTTGAAATATTTTTATTTTGTTTAATGATAAATTAATTTTTAATATAAAATTTTTTATTTAAAATATATCTAATTATACATATATATTTTAAAATTATATTAATTAAATATGTATATAATAGTTTATCTTAAAAATCAATTCATTTAGATATTATAAAATATTTTATTTTAAACATCAATTTAATAATACCTTGCTACTTATAATTTATTTAAATATTTATAAATGAATATTACATTAACTCCATTGATTATTTTAATCCTTGTCTTTAATCTTATTATATATAAAAATTATTTACCTAATATATTTTGAAATTATTTTCATGAATTTTATTTTATTTCAATTTTTATTTTAAAAATTAGACTTAACCATTCAATTCAATTGATATAATCGTGTTAGCTTCATTGTTTAAAAGCAATTGACTTATATAAAAATTAGTAAGAATTTGTGAAACAATTATAAAATGAAATATTTTTTAGTAATTTAAAAAGATTATTTTTTATTTTAATTTACTCAAAGATGTTCATAGTATTTAACTTATGATATATACACTTCCTTTTTATTACAATTATACCTCATTTGTTTAAAAAGGCTAAAATTGCTGACAGTAGAGCTCGAATCTAGACACATACTTACCTGGAGAAAATCTTAAGTCTTCCCCCTTAACTAATTGGGCAAACCACCCGCTTGTTCTTTTTGATCAGTTTTTAATACATCACAATGCGTTTCCTTGCTTTTTTCTCTATCAAATAGAATATGTGACTGTTTTAATAGAGTTTTTTTTATTCACATTTATTTTCAAGTTTCGTGTTGAAATAAAATCCCAACACAAATTAACATATTTTATAACTAATTAATATCTGGTTTTAAACTTGATATGAAAATATTATGATATAACTCGATAAGATTTTAAATTAGTATTTTATTAATGGTTGATAATTAGAAAATAAAATAAGGATAAATAAATTTTTTGAATTTTATATCTTAGATTTAAGATGAATAAATATATTAAGTTAATTAATAATTTATTTAAAATATTAAAATTTAATTTATAAAAATAATATTTTAAAAGAGAAGGGTTATAATAACATTGGTGTAACTTTTACTAAGTATTACATCGCTTAATAACTTTATATTAAATGTGAATTTATAAATTCAACCGTTAGATTGAAAGTTTTTTACTCTTAGATCATATATACAAAATTTTATATGAATTCAAGATGATTTGATACTTCATTCTTGTAAAATAAAATTGACATAATACATACATTTCAAAATATACTAAAATTTGAACACTTTGATTACCTTCAAGTTGTTGTTCAATTTTAACAAAACTTGATATAAACATATAAAGTGATATGAACTTTCAATCTAACAGTTGGATTTATGAAATTCACATCTAATATAAAGTTATTGAGCAATGTAATACTTAGTAAAAGTTATACTAGTGTTATTATAACCCTTCTCATTTTAAAATATAAAAATTATTATTTAAACTTTTAAATTTATAATAAATAATTTAAATTGCATCATAATATTAAATTTAAATAGAAATAAGTAGATTGTTAATCATAAAAATAAGTATATATATATATATATATAAATAAAGATTAATTAAATATAATATAATAATTATCATTAGTAATATAATTATTATATATATTATTATATATTATAACGGTCCGGACACATCGAAATGAGAATGATCCAAAGATATAAGTTGAGATTGTATAGTTGAGGATGACTTAAATGAATTAATTTGTGCTACCTATACTAACAACATGCATCTGTTTTTCGGTAGCTTATCTTATCAGAACTTCATAGTTAAGCGTGCTTGACTTGGAGTAATATAGGGATGGGTGACCTTCTAGAAAGTTTTCCAAAAAATGTGTAATTAAGGACAAAACATGCTGAAAAGTGAAGTATTGTGAAATAGAATCCTTGAGAGGCCAAATATAAGTGTTTCGTAGCGACCGAATTTGCGACGTCTATAAAATTTAATAAAATAAAAAATAAATCTTTAGTAACCGATTTATTCAATCACTAATTTGGTCCCCATACACATCAGCGACCAAAATCATTTCAACCATTTTGCGACCGAAATTTTTGGTCGCTAAACAGCGACCAAAATTTTTGGTTGCTATATAGCTTTGTGACTAGGATTTTTGCGACTACTTAAATTCGGTCGCTAAGGTAAATAACGACCGATTTTAGTAATTTAGCGACCGATTTTGGTGGTCGCTAAATGCCATTTTTTTTGTAGTGAAGGTACATGCTCACTTATCAAAAGTTTGACAATTTATAGATCATTGGGTACTCAGACTCTGATTTTGCTGCATTTCACGACAATAAATGCTCCACGTCTGGATACATCTTTATATTGGTTGGAGGAGCTATCTCTTAGAAGTCAGTTAAACAAACTATTAAAGCTTCTTCAACCATGGTTGCGGAGTTCATTGCTTGTTTTGAAGTATCCAACCATGGTATATGACTACGAAATTTTGTCACTAATTTATGTATGGTCAATGGTATTAAAAGGCCATTGAAAATTTATTGTAACAATAACTCAGTACTTCTTTATTCTAATAATAATAGGAGTACAACCAAGTCAAAATTCATTGATATCAAGTTTTTGGTTATTAAGGAAAGAGTTCAGAATAAGTGAATTTTCATAGTACATATTAGGACTAACTTTATGCTAGCAGATCTGTTTGCTAAGGACTTAGTGCTTAGAGTTTTTCACGAACACACTACTCATATGAGTGTAGTTTCTCATAATACCTTAATTTAGTAGGAGTTCTAATTATATTCCATGTTTTGTTCTTTTTCATACAATGTATTAAATAAATTTTCTCTAGAAATAAAGTTAATGTTTATTATTCAATTATGAACTTGTTTTGTGTAATATTTATGATGCATTTGGATTGATCTTTATAAAAAATAAAGTTTGGACTAGTTGGAAATAGACATGACTGATATCACATTGCCTATAATTTCCATGCCACTTATCCATGTTTGATCTATGTCATTGAACATATAATTGCGGTGATCATTGTGGTTTAATCACATTGAGTTATGACGAAAGCTATAGTGGTTTCCTATTGTTGTATGAGACGGACCAAATTGTTTAAGAGGAGTCTAAATGTAAATATCATACGGTTGTGCACCTAAAGAATTTTATGATATAAATGCTTAAATGAATATGAAGTCAAAGTGGGAGATTGTTAAGAAATTTTATTTCTAATATTCAATATTGACTATATATATTATTTGTAGTATTTATATAAGTTATTTACATTTAGTGAAACTTAATAAAAAAATGATCTCATTTTAGTGAGATTTTAGATTATTAATAGAAAAAATTGGTATGTGTCCAATAAGTGGAAACTGAATTTGACTCATTAGGAGTTTATGATAATTCTATTAGGTTTTAAACCGTAAATATGGTCATAGTTCTCAACACGTTAATTCAGAAGAACATCTCTTTCTGCCATCACAAGAGAAATATCTAGTCTCATTTACGAAATTTGGTGATTTGGTTGAGAAAAATTATTATACCGAAAGACTATTTCACTCCATCTCTAATCAACATCAATGAATCCAAATATAATTTAAATTCAAGAATCTTAATAATCTAACACGATTTATATTATATTATTTATTATTTAGTAATTATTAAAATTATAATAAATCTCTCATCATTTATATATAAATATATAAAATATAATATGGTCAATAAATAAGATTTATGTCACATATATGTGTGATGATTAAATATGAATGGACATCACGTGTAAACAAGATTTATATACTAATTTACTTTTTATTTTTTATATATTTATCTGCTGGCAAATGAATTCTTACAGGTGGTCACCATTATGCGCGGAAAAGGAATTACTCACCGAAATCCTGTCCTTACATCTGCTATATATTAATTGATTCTACTTGTGTTTTTCTTTCCCTTGTTTTGTTTCTTATTGCATCCCATCAATGCACAACTTTTCGGTTTACTATCATTTTCTTTACCACATCATGAAGGCACAGGTTAAAGATAAACCATAAAGACTCTTTCGATAGCTCTTAGACTTGGATGTATGATCACAAGATGTGGATCAGTTGTATGATGACAAGAGATCTGCATCTTATGATGAGAAAGTGACTTATTAATATAATAACACATATAGTCAGGTGGATGCACCAGAGTGCAGGATCGATCACACATGCAATATGTATAATAATCTAAAGGAAAACTATTTATATTGCAAAGGTTTACCCTAAATTTTCTATTGAACTAAATGTATTTTTGGTCAACTTTGGTTAATCATGATCAAGCTTTTCTACCGACAATATATATATATTATTTACAAAAATGTATTATTTTAATTTTTTAGCTAAAAAATCTAAACCATGTAGTTAAGGTAAGGAGCTTCCTTGTCATTAGTAAATTTTTTTTCTCATCTATAAATTCTAGTTAGTATGCTGTAAATTTTAGGGATCTTCCTTTTAAATTTTCTTATCACTACAATTATGAGTAATGTATTTATGAGAGAATTAGATTATATTTAATAAAAATATATATTTATTGTTATTTTTAATCTATGAATAAAAAATCGATAAAATGGGTTGAGTTTGTCAAGATTGTCTTATAGTGCTTGAATTCTAACTATCAAAATCAAATTAAATGTGGGACTTTTTGGTTTGGTATCATAAATTTATTGTCATAAAAAAGTTCAAGTCAAGCTAGTGTGATTGGACCATGGGTAGTCTACATCTTTATTTTTTTTTATTTTACACCAGTATCCTAATAAGATTTTGTTTTAGATTAATTTTGCTCGGTCAAGAGGTAAGTAAAGCTTTTAAGAATTATTTTCACAAAGATAAAACTCAGACACTACCTGAACAATTCACCATTGAATTCAAAACATTAATTAATTGTATCTAACTCCTTTACATCCTTATTTAATTTTGACAAGGGACTAATAAAAAAAGTTAAAATATTAGAATTTAACATCAATTTAGAAGGTCGAATTAAATATTAGTCTTTTTAATACAACTTGTTATAACATGTGACCTACATTGAGCTATTCCACAATGGATTAAGTAGTAAATGATCAATTCTAGTGAAAATCTTAAATTGTAATCATTTTAAAATAAAAAAGGTATTTTTTTCATTTGTAAAAATTACAATAAAGACAACAAAATTCAAAAAAAAGAACTTTGTGCATATTATCACAATCTCCATCATTAAATCAACCCTAATGATTCAATAGAAGGAGATAATAATAATAATAATAATAATAATAATAATAATAATAATAATAATAATAATAATAATAATAATAATAATAATAATAATAATAATAATAATAATAATAATAATAATAATAATAATAATAATAATAATAATAATAATAATAATAATAATAATAATAATAATAATAATAATAATAATAATAATAATAATAATAATAATAATAATAATAATAATAATAATAATAATAATAATAATAATAATAATAATAATAATAATAATAATAATAATAATAATAATAATAATAATAATAATAATAATAATAATAATAATAATAATAATAATAATAATAATAATAATAATAATAATAATAATAATAATAATAATAATAATAATAATAATAATAATAATAATAATAATAATAATAATAATAATAATAATAATAATAATAATAATAATAATAATAATAATAATAATAATAATAATAATAATAATAATAATAATAATAATAATAATAATAATAATAATAATAATAATAATAATAATAATAATAATAATAATAATAATAATAATAATAATAATAATAATAATAATAATAATAATAATAATAATAATAATAATAATAATAATAATAATAATAATAATAATAATAATAATAATAATAATAATAATAATAATAATAATAATAATAATAATAATAATAATAATAATAATAATAATAATAATAATAATAATAATAATAATAATAATAATAATAATAATAATAATAATAATAATAATAATAATAATAATAATAATAATAATAATAATAATAATAATAATAATAATAATAATAATAATAATAATAATAATAATAATAATAATAATAATAATAATAATAATAATAATAATAATAATAATAATAATAATAATAATAATAATAATAATAATAATAATAATAATAATAATAATAATAATAATAATAATAATAATAATAATAATAATAATAATAATAATAATAATAATAATAATAATAATAATAATAATAATAATAATAATAATAATAATAATAATAATAATAATAATAATAATAATAATAATAATAATAATAATAATAATAATAATAATAATAATAATAATAATAATAATAATAATAATAATAATAATAATAATAATAATAATAATAATAATAATAATAATAATAATAATAATAATAATAATAATAATAATAATAATAATAATAATAATAATAATAATAATAATAATAATAATAATAATAATAATAATAATAATAATAATAATAATAATAATAATAATAATAATAATATATAATAATAATAATAATAATCAACCTAAAAATAATCATAATAAAAAAATAATTATTACTACTATAATCATCCATAATAAATCATACAACTACTATATAACTCTAATTCAATATAATTAATTAAAAATAATATACTAATCACACAACACAAATACTCATACCAAATAAAACACTCCATAATACTAAAAATACACCATATAAACATACATAATAATAATAATAATAATAATAATAATAATAATAATAATAATAATAATAATAATAATAATAATAATAATAATAATAATAATAATAATAATAATAATAATAATAATAATAATAATAATAATAATAATAATAATAATAATAATAATAATAATAATAATAATAATAATAATAATAATAATAATAATAATAATAATAATAATAATAATAATAATAATAATAATAATAATAATAATAATAATAATAATAATAATAATAATAATAATAATAATAATAATAATAATAATAATAATAATAATAATAATAATAATAATAATAATAATAATAATAATAATAATAATAATAATAATAATAATAATAATAATAATAATAATAATAATAATAATAATAATAATAATAATAATAATAATAATAATAATAATAATAATAATAATAATAATAATAATAATAATAATAATAATAATAATAATAATAATAATAATAATAATAATAATAATAATAATAATAATAATAATAATAATAATAATAATAATAATAATAATAATAATAATAATAATAATAATAATAATAATAATAATAATAATAATAATAATAATAATAATAATAATAATAATAATAATAATAATAATAATAATAATAATAATAATAATAATAATAATAATAATAATAATAATAATAATAATAATAATAATAATAATAATAATAATAATAATAATAATAATAATAATAATAATAATAATAATAATAATAATAATAATAATAATAATAATAATAATAATAATAATAATAATAATAATAATAATAATAATAATAATAATAATAATAATAATAATAATAATAATAATAATAATAATAATAATAATAATAATAATAATAATAATAATAATAATAATAATAATAATAATAATAATAATAATAATAATAATAATAATAATAATAATAATAATAATAATAATAATAATAATAATAATAATAATAATAATAATAATAATAATAATAATAATAATAATAATAATAATAATAATAATAATAATAATAATAATAATAATAATAATAATAATAATAATAATAATAATAATAATAATAATAATAATAATAATAATAATAATAATAATAATAATAATAATAATAATAATAATAATAATAATAATAATAATAATAATAATAATAATAATAATAATAATAATAATAATAATAATAATAATAATAATAATAATAATAATAATAATAATAATAATAATAATAATAATAATAATAATAATAATAATAATAATAATAATAATAATAATAATAATAATAATAATAATAATAATAATAATAATAATAATAATAATAATAATAATAATAATAATAATAATAATAATAATAATAATAATAATAATAATAATAATAATAATAATAATAATAATAATAATAATAATAATAATAATAATAATAATAATAATAATAATAATAATAATAATAATAATAATAATAATAATAATAAAAAATTGTGTTATTTTCATATGTTACTTATCTCGCTTAATTAATATTGATTTATCTTAGACTTAAATATGTTTTTAGTTCCACGAATTTATGGTAAATTTATTTTTTATCTCTCAAATTTAAAATTATTTTTTTAGCCCTGTAATTTTTAAAAAAGAATTGTTTTAGTCCCTCAAGTCATAATAACATATATGAAAATGAGAATTTTAGTTATAGAGTATCAACTAAGTTTAATGTTATGTTTTCACTAACAAAAATATTAGACGGTAGATTTTGTGTGATAATATTTAACAGATTTCCAAAAAAAAAACTTTAATATAAGGATTAAAACAATTTTTCTTTTAAATTATAGGGATTAAAATGATCAATTTTAAGTTTGAAGGACTAAAAATAAATTTATCTTAAATATGAGGGATTAAAGATATATTTGAACTTTTATCCTAATTAATAATTTTTTAATTAGAGATATTTTAATCTAAAAATAATCAATATATGAGATAATACAAATTAAATATTAAAAAATATTTTAAATTGAAACTTATAAATAAAATGGATGTAGTACTTTTTATTAGTAAATGTAATAACAAAATGACAATAAAAATTATATTTAAAATCTTTGTGTATATATCCGTGGTCAATAACTGAATCATTTTTAAATTATTATATAAATAAAGAAAATGAATATAATTAATAAGTAGGGGTAAGGGAGAGAGGACCTAGAAGGGCCATGATCCCTCTCCCCTTATTGTATAAATAAAGAAAATGAATATAATTAACAAGTAGGGGTAACTGAGAGGACACTTAAAGGAGCCATGATCCCTCCCCAAATTTGAAAAAAAAATGTATCAAAATTACTTTAAAAATATTTTTTTACTTCCTAAAATCTATAAAAAAAAAATATATATTATAAGTTGTTAGATGAAAATTATCATGTTAGCTTATAAAATAACAAGTGAGAAATATAAGTAGGATTGATATATAATGTGATAGAAAGAGAAATAAAAAAAGTATAAATGATAATGAACTAGTTATGATATTAGTAGTGTTAAAAAAATCTTGGCCCCTTAAGTGAAATTTTTGACTCCGCTTGTAATACCCGCAGTTCTTCTTCCTCCTTCCCCTCAACACTCTCATTTTCTCCTCATTTCCTATTCTCTTATTTCAAAATTTTTGAGCTTCCTTGTGGTGTTGTTGTTGTTGAAGGTGCTGAGTAGAAGTGTGGGTTGTTAGTTGGAACACAAACCTCCTTCTTCTTTTCTTTCTCTTCCCCGGAGCTCGAATTCTTCTTCTCTAAGGTAAGGGAAGCTAGATTATAGATTGATTCATTGTATATGACTTTAGAAACTCAAATTGATGTATGAATTCTAAGAATTCATGGTTGGATTGGAGAAATTTCAAATTTTCGGGGTTTTGGGGTTAAGCTTGGAGAATTTGATGCCTTTGATGGTTGCATGTTGAAATTAAGCTTGTTTTTGAACTGCATGAAGTAAATTTATTTCATTTCATGGATTGCATGTGTCTGAGTTGGCTGATTTTCGGGTTTTTAGTTGAAATTTTCGAACTTGTGAGGGTTGTTGTTTGAGTTCATGCCAGGCGTAGTTCTTGGCGTCGGGCGTGCGTTCATCAGGGAACTCCATTGTCCAATCACGTCGAGTGTGAGGTTGGTCGTGCCGGGTGAGATTAGGAATGGAATCCTTTGGATGAATCACGCCAGGCGTGGAAGAACCATGTCGGGCATGATATCAGATGTTTGCCTTATGATTTTGGTTACTGATATGGCGCCAGGCGTACTCTGAGCACATCGAGCATAGAGACTCCTTGGGAGTCTCTGCCTGGGGTGATGTTGGGCATAGAGGAGTGCACTAGGCGCGAGACCCTTGTGAGGTCTCTGCCTAATTTCACGCTGAGCGCGAGTTGGGCACGCCAGGCTTGGGAAACTCCTTGAAGTCTCTACCTACCAAACACTGGACGTGATGATGCTACGCCGGGCGTGAGAGAGCTTTAGAGCTCTCAGGTTGGGTTCAGGCTGGGCACGAGTTACTTGCATCGGGCATGAAGGTGTTTGGTCCTATGATTAAGAAAATGTTGAATATTGTGATATGATGAGAAGATATAGTTGTGTATTGTGTAGAAATGTCGTATGTATGATTTGAATGAGTTGCTTTGTTGCTAAGACATGTTGTTAAACATTGTTGAGAAGTTGTTGTGCTGTTCAGTTGTGTTGTTAAAATTATGAGTTGACCACATTGTTTTAAGTTGAAAGTTAATTGAGAAGATAAGTTGAAAAGTAGTGTGTTATTTAAGTTATTGAGATGAACTGTGCTGTTGAGGTGAAAGTTGATTAAACTATGATGATGAGTTGTTGATCACTAGGACTAGAGGAGATGTTTTCGAAATTTCTTATCTCATTGTGCGGATTGAGATAGTTGTGGTGCTCTGAGAGCCCAATTTGTTGAAAACCCTCCTTGGGAAGTTGTCCCTTGGAGTGGACGTTGTGTTGTTCTCCTCTAGGACTTAGTTGGTCTCGTGTGTGGGCAAGGTCGAGGCACACGTGTACAAAGCGACCACGATATAGGGGTCAGGTCGAGCTATACCGATTACAAGCGGCCAATTCGAGTAAAGTACGAAGTCAGGAACTTAGTTCCTAATCGAGTATCGGAGGATTGTAGTATTTGGAGGATAGTCGGTAGGCTAATCCCATAGATGGCTTAGTTGAGCTAGCTAATGTCGTGGTAGGCCTAAACTCATCTATTCTATCCTGACATAGTACTATACTTCCTTGTTTAAGTGGTAAAGCCTGAGAAACTGTTATCGTGTTGTGGATTGGTATCTAAATTTGCTATTTGCCTAGCAAGTCCAAAAAGGTTCTTTGTTGTCTGCTCAGTAGGGCCTTGATGGAGTCCGTCCTTCCATTGTTGATGATAGTGTGTTGAAGGGAGACACCTTGCCCATGATCTAGGCTCACCAAAGGTTAGGCAAAGGATAATTTATGGTGGACAAAGGGTGATAGGCGTGAAATGGGTGTAGGGTTGCTCACGGTTGACTCACTCCAAGTGTAGGTGGAGGCCACTCTAGGGTTTCACTCTCCAAGGGTGGAGAATGAAGGGGGCTAGCCGAACTAACCTAGGGACTAAGGATGGGATTTGAGGCAAAGAAATGTTCTCTCAAATTCATAAAATCCAAAGTATTTACAAGGTGTGGGGTGTTGGGTATTTATAGGAGGGGAGGCATCTAGGGTTTCATTTGGAGTGTGCATGGCTGAAATTCACAAGGCAAATGAACTCCAAATGAAATGCCAAATGAACCTTAGATGCAACTTGGTGGCCAAGGATGGAATCTATGGGTTTAGGTTGGCTATATCTAGGTGCATGATAAGACCATGCAACCTTTGCCCTCCACTTGGGCCTAAGCCTTTCTAACACCAAAAATAGATCCAATGAGCACCAAAAATGTGTCACCCTTCTAATGTAACACCCTAGCCCAAAATTAAAACCCTAATCATCTAGTGTACCCCATAATACAAGGGTAAAATGGGAAATACAAGGGAAAATAAATTCTAAGTCCTAAACACCCCAAAATACAAGGGTAAATTTGGAATAAAGCAATAAAATTCTATACTACTCAAATTGGTCATAGTCATGACCATGTGATGGGTCTCACATGAAGTACCATGGATGGTCCTCCATCATCCCCTCCTTCTTGAGAAGGATTTGACTTCAAATCTTCAAGCTCTTCCATTCCATTGATCCTTCAATAAGATGTGAAACCACAATTAGGGAAGTAAAATACTAAAACTTAGCTATGCAATCCTTAAGTACACAATTTGTTGAATGAAAATGTTAGGGTCAGTGGGGAAAATTTTCAAAAGTTGTGGTGACCCCATGTAATTCATTCACTAAATTATCTATCTTAGGGATTGGGTGCCTTTTATGCAATGATGGCTTTCTAAAATGGTGCACATCCTCTATTGCCATCTTTCTTTGGCACCAAAAGAAAGAGGATGGCACAAGGGTTAAGGTTCTCTCGAACCTAGCCCTTTTTCGTCAAAGGAAAAATTCTTTTTTTCTTTTCTTTTCTTTTTTTTTTTGTTTTTACTTTTCTCTTCTTCATCTTTCTTAGCCTTTAGTTTGAGTTGGTCCTCATTCACTTGAGAGGGTGATAGAGGACACCACACAAACTTCTTACCTAAGTGTTGGAAACTTATTTTATTTGTGAGGCCATCATGGATTGTTTGCTTGTCAAATTTCCATGGCCTCCCAAGCAAGACATGACTAACCTCTAATGGCACTATGTCACACAAAACTTCTTCTTTATACTTGCCAATAGAGATTGGTATGCTTTCTTGTTGGTTAACTACAACACCTCTTTCCTCATTGATTCATTGCATTTTGTAAGGTTTAGGATGAGGTTTTGTAGTTAAGGCTAGCTTATCAACCAATCTAGCACTACAACAATTAGAAGTAGACCCACTATCGACAATGAGAGAACAAGTGCTTTCTAAGACCTTGCATTTTGTTTGAAACAAGTTCTCTCTTTGTGATTGGTCAATTTCACTAGGTTGGTTGTTAAGGAGCCTTCTAACCAATAATAAGTCTCCTTCACAAGGTAAGATTTCTTCCTCGGATTCTAAAACTTCTTCTTCATCACTTGAAGATGAGGAAGTAGCTTCATTAAGGCTACTATAGTGATCTTGGCCCTTTAAAAGCATGGTTTTCTTGGTGGGACATTGTGAAGCAATGTGCCCTCAGCCAAGACACTTGAAACACTTGATGTCACTTGTTTTAGTGTGTTTGGAAGATGCCTTAAAAGATGATGTTTCTTTTTCTTTTTCTTTTTCTTCTTTGGGATAAGGTAGGGAAGAGTGGCCCTCTTGCTTGAAACTCTTGGAATAAGATGGAGTGGAGTCTTTTCGAAAAGTTTTTCTTTTAAGTTGATGCTCCACCCTTGAACAAAGTTGAACAAGTTCATTTAAATCTCTATAAGGTAAAAGTTCAACTTTGTCTCTTATTTCAAGGTTTAAACCACTTTGAAATCTTGAGATTGTGGTCCTCTCTTCCTCCCTAATCCCAGCCCTCATCATTAGCAACTCCATAGATTGCCTATATTCTTCCACACTAGAGGACCCTTGTTTCAATATTTGAAGCTTATCCATAAGCTCTCGGTCATAGTATGGAGGAATATGCCTCCTTCTCAAGGCACTACGGAGCTCATTCCAATATTGGATTGGGGGCTCATGATTTATTCTCCTTTCTTTTTCTAAGGAGGTCCACCAATACATAGCATGCCCTTGGAAGCTAAGGGTTGCTAAAGAAACCTTCCTATCTTCACTCACTCCATGGCAAGAGAAAAGTTGTTCCACTTTCATTTCCCAATCTAAATAATTTTCAACATTATCTTTGCCATGAAATGGGGGAAGAGTGATGTTGGGTTCCCTATTGGAAGACTCCCTATGTTTATGTTGCCTTGGGGGTCTTTGATAGTAATCATCATTGTGATGACTACTATAGAAGATATCACTTGGAGGTTGGGTATGATGCTCTTCCTCCTCATGAATAGTTGAAGGTACCATATGCCCCTTGCCTTTTGATGATATGGGGGAAGTGACTTTTGGTCTTGAACCACTAGCCTCTCCTCCCACAACTAGTCTTTCAAGCAACCTTTTTATTTCCTCATTATTTTTTTCAAACCCTTTTTCTTTTCTTCTCAACTCTTCCTCTCTTTTTATATTTTCCTCTTCTTTTTTTCTTAGGTACTCTTTTAGTTTCCAAAGTTCATCCCTAACACTAGACCTAGTACTACAATAGTTATGACCATGTACACTAGAATGATCACTCATCTTTGATAAAAACAAAGGTTTTCACAAAGTTGTTTTCAAAAAGGTTTGAAAAAAAGTTTTCACAAAGAGTGAGTGATAAAAGGTTTTCAAAAAGATTTTCAAGGTGCAAGATAGGTAGGAAAAGGCTTAAGTGTACAAAGTGAACTATCAAAGGGAGGTTGACTACTAGGAATCACTTAAAAACCAAGCCTTATCAAGTAAAAATCACAAAACCCTTTCCACTTTTCTCACAAAACAAGTTGGCACAACAATAAAGTGTGTGTGTGCACGTTACCCCTAGTTGGCAAAGCAAGCCTTCTAAACGTAATTGGAAGCAAAGTTAAAACCCTAACAATTATACTACCAAAAGCTTTAAAACATGCAACAAGGAAAGCATTTAAAGCATACTCTAGTCGAAGTCCTAGGTGAAGGTTTTCAAATCACCTTCAACTACACGAACTAAAACCAAAGTGAAGAGGTTTAGAATTGGCCAATTACAAACCAAAATGAATGAAACCAAGGCCAAAAAACAAAGAGGCCGAAAAGAACAATTCAAGCAAAATATGAAAAAAATCAAAAATTTTAGGTCTTCAAACTCCTCCACTTGGGTTCCTTCACAAAGAGCAAACTTGTTAGTCCTCTCCAAGTGTTTAAACACTCCTTTTGGTGTGGTGTAAATCCTTCCAAAGGCTAGGTTTGGATTCGGTTCACTTCTCCACTCAAATCCACCAAAGGTGTGCTAGTTTGCTAGATAGGTTCTTCACCTACAAACAAAATGAAACCAACCCAAAGAGCAAGAGTCCAAGAAATAAAATTGAAAAGCACAATTAGGAAAGGCTAAACTCAGAGAGAAATGATTGAGACAAAACAAAAGAGGCCAAAGAAAAGACAAACTAAAATTAAGACTCAATCAAAAATAGGAAGCACACAAAAGAGTATTCCTAGAAAGGCACTAGAATGGATTAGTGTTTAAGCCCACTTGATTTAAGTCTTTTATGAATTTTTTCCATCCATCTTTAAGGTCTCAAAATAGGTCAATAATGGTCTTAAGTCCAACTCCAAAAAGCACAGGTATTGGTCCAAGTCCACAAGTCTAGCAACAAGTCATTTTTGGTCAAAATTTTCCTTTTTTTTTGTTCTTTCTTTTCCTTTCTTTCACGTCAAATTTTTTTTTTGATGTTCCTTGGGTCCAATTTCTTTTCTTTAGTGTTCAGCCCATTGTTGCTTAGGTTTTGCATTTGTGGATGGTGAAAATTAGGTCAAATTTTAAGAAAGGAGAGAAGGACAAATGGCGGTTTCTTAGAGGTGTTTAGGGTATCTTTTGAGTGGAAATTGATTTGTACTATCTAGTACAAGTTGTTTGCACAAATTTTTCAGCACACCTCTTAGATTCTTTTAGGGTTTTTCATACAACCAAAATTAGACTAAATCAAGTGAAAAATTCAAGGAAGTGGGGCGGCAATGCATGTGCAAGGAAACATTTACACATGGATATCAAAAATCACATAGAACATGCTAGGACTAAGTAGCATGCATGAATGAATCCTAGATGGCTCCTATATGTCACGCCCACTTAGAATGATGCATCATGGTATTTTTGTTCATGTATTTCATGAAAAGGTGTTTGGCACATACATGGAATTTTTTTTTGTAGACAAAATATAGGAAACATAAAATATGACAAAACTTAGGTGGATTTAAAAATCAAAAGCATATTCATAGCATGTTTTTATGAGACTCAAGCCTAAAAATAAAAAAGCATGGCACACCTAATAATGGAAACCTATAATGTTAAAGGAAGGTTCACAAGAGACAAGAATATGAACCCAAAGCATTCGGCCATACAAAGAAAGGCAAAAAAAAGAAGACAAGACCGAATGGAAAGAAAAGACAAGAAGACAAGGAAGACAACGTTTTACCTTTGATGATCCTTGGCTCTAGATACCACTTGATGGAGTCCCTCCTTCCATGGTTGATGATAGTGTGTTGAAGGGAGACACCTTGCCCATGATCTAGGCTCACCAAAGGTTAGGCAAAGGATAATTTATGGTGGACAAAGGGTGATAGGCGTGAAATGGGTGTAGGGTTGCTCACGGTTGGCTCACTCCAAGTGTAGGTGGAGGTCACTCTAGGGTTTCACTCTCCAAGGGTGGAGAATGAAGGGGGCTAGCCGAACTAACCTAGGGACTAAGGATGGGATTTGAGGCAAAGAAATGTTCTCTCAAATTCATATAATCCAAAGTATTTACAAGGTGTGGGGTGTTGGGTATTTATAGGAGGAGAGGCATCTAGGGTTTCATTTGGAGTGTGCATGGCCGAAATTCACAAGGCAAATGCACTCCAAATGAAATGCCAAATGAACCCTAGATGCAACTTGGTGGCCAAGGATGGAATCTATGGGTTTAGATTGGTTATATCTAGGTGCATGATAAGACCATGCAACCTTTGCCCTCCACTTGGGCCTAAGCCTTTCTAACACCAAAAATAGATCCAATGAGCACCAAAAATGCGTCACCCTTCTAATGTAACACCCTAACCCAAAATTAAAACCCTAATCATCTAGAGCACCCCATAATACAAGGGTAAAATGGGAAATACAAGGGAAAATAAATTCTAAGTCCTAAACACCCTAAAATACAAGGGTAAATTTGGAATAAAGCAATAAAATTCTATACTACTCAAATTGGTCATAGTCATGAACCATGTGATGGGTCTCACATGAAGTACCATGGATGGTCCTCCATCAGGCCTAGCCACTTAGACTGCTCACCCATGTTGTAGGAGATCTCCAAGTTGAAATGCGTGATGACGCATAAGTTGTTGATGTGTTGATTTTGTGTTGATTTAGTTGCATATCTGTTGTGATGTTGTGAAGTTGTGATTAAGTTGGGTGTTGTTATGTGTTGAATGTTGAACTGTTGAAAATGTTGTTTTTGTTGTTGAAGTAGTAATTTGTTTATATCTATATGTTGATTATTTTCACTAGCTTACCCTTGCACGTTTCCATGTGATTTGGGCTGTGGTGATTATACTATGTATGGGAGCAGAGTAGGGATAGGCTGGAGAGTAACAGTAGTGTCATAGGTGGTGACTTGAGTTGATTGTTGTGTAGTCTACCTTGGTGTAGCATTTTGTTAGTATTAGATATACTTTGACTTGTTGAGCCTCAAGCTGGATATATGTATATATACTCTTTTATGTATATATGTTCTACTCTTGTGTGATATTGTTCTGCAGTGTGACTGTAACACCCCAAATTTTTTTACTAATAGTACGAATAATTATTATTTATTTTTGTATTTATAAAAATTATTTCCTTATAATTATTTTGATTAATTAAATGTGTTTGATTGAATTTTTAAAGGTTTTTAATAATAATAATAATAATTATTATTATATGGTATTTGGTCATAATTATTTTAATAATTATAGAAGAATATTATTTTGTACGTTTTAAATAATTATTGTTTTGGACAATTATTTTGTACGTATTAAATAAGTATTTTTTATTAGCATATTTAAATAAATATTTATATGTTTTAAGAGAAGGTTGATTTTATATGATATTTTGTTATTGAAATTATATTATTATATTTTGGGTCAGAAATATATTATTATTATAGAGGAAAAATATTTTATAATATACATGTATTTATTTTATTTAATTATTTTGAGGAAAAAGAGAAGTGAGTTAGAAGAGAAGGAAAATGGGTTGGGTTGACCCAGCCCAATGGATTAATTTTAAGGAGTCAGGTAGCGTTAACCCTATCTACCTCATTTGCGTTCTGAAGGGTTAAAAAAAAAAAAAAAGGAGAAACAAAGAGCTCTAAGGAAGAGTACTCAGGAACGACCTTAGATCACACCTTTGTCTTCTGCTCATCCAGGTAAGGGGGGAGTGAGAAACCTCGCTCTGGGTGTGAGATTGTATGCTGGGTAGTGGGATTGGCCCCCAATCCTGTGTTTGTTGCATTTTTTGTATGCTTATGTATGAGGGGTTTTTCCAATTGTATCTATTTTGCCTATTGTTTTCTTATATGTAATTAATCATATGAATTGAGATTTCTATGGGTTCCTATGGGAAACCCTAAGGGAATGCATTGATAATTGTAAGAGGCAAATTTTAAATGTTTTCTGTTTTACCTTCTGAGTTTTCTGTTGTGTTTCTTGATATTTGCTGAGTGTAAATATGTATATAATCTTGAAAATAAACAAGTTTTGATATGAATTAGAGTGCTCTGTGGGTTCCTGTGGGAACCCTATGAGAAACAGACAAAATATGAATATTTTCTGTTTTTCTTTCTGATTGTTCTGATGTATTCCTTGTTGAATGAGATGTATAAATATGTGTTTATTTTTGAAAATAGATCAATTTTGATATGATTTTGAGTGCTCTGTATACACTATGTGAATATGATGAGATGATGTGAAAAATGATGATTATGTGAATATGATGAGATAATGTGAAAAGTGATGACTATGTGAATATGATGAGATGATGTGAAAAGTGATAATGAGACATGATAATGTGATATGGGAATGATAAATGATAATGAGATATGAGAATGCATAGAGTCTTGAATGACATGCATCATTTGCATAAGTGTTTTAAGGGTACGATATGGAATACACCGCCAGAGAAGGCCCCCTAGTGTAAAAGCTTTGGGGATTAGTCCTTGGGGATAGCTCGGTTTGGAAGTCCCAGTCTCGCCCATTGTGTGCATGGGATGTATCTTGCGCGGCTTAGCTATCCCGACGAGACTCTGGTAGTATATCCTTCTAGTGAGAGTGCGCAGAGGGTGTGACCCGACATGTACTCCTAGACTACTCTTCGTGTATTGCTAGCGGCAATATGCCATGTGATGTTTTACTGGCGCCACATGCATGATAATATGTAGTCCGTGTCCATGCATATGCATTCTTAATGTTATATGATAAAGTGATGGTTTATGTCTTGGATGAGTGTGATGTTATTATTAATTTATCTATGTTATACTTATTTTGTTTGTGTTTGGCTATTCGGCGTATATTTCTACACTGTGAGCCAGAGTGAGATGTTTCTCACTCCCTTTTCTCGTGTTGTTCTGTTTTGACTGTTATACAGGTGATCATCAGCGTGAGGCTGAGGATGTTGGTGATGAAGCTTAGGCTTCTATGTTGGGTTTTTCTCTGATAGGACATGTGACATCGGGACATAGATAGAATTAGTTTAAAGATGTTCTTATTAAATTATTTTAGAAAATTCAGTTTTATTTCTTTGTAATTTTACCGGCATGTTATTTGGATTAAGTTTATGAATGTGAACTCTTTACCCTTACGTGGATGGAAATTTGATTTTTAATGATGAATTTTTTTTATTTTTTTATAATTACTGTATATGTATGTTGGGGTAGAGGGTGTCACAGTGACGGTTAGGCGAGTCGTTACACCGCTCGTGATAATAAGCTTCTAGTCATGACAAACGAATATGTTTATCTTTAAGACATTAATTAAAAGTAAAAAATTTCTATTGAGAAGTATTATTTTATGCTTCATAAAATGTAAAGATAAAATAAAAAACAAATACTCTAATATGTAACCCACTCGTGCCATTGACTAGCAAAAGGCAAGCAAATTGAGGGAGGTTGCTTGTTCAAACTTACATAGATTGATCATACATGACGTGATGCTTTGTCAAAAAATCAGTACACACATTAACTTTTTGGAGGACTTGCTTAAAGCTAACAATTTAAATTAAAGAAAAAAAATGATGAATCTTTTTTTTATATGTGAATGAAAAACGTTTATATTTTCCCTTATCAATTTTAACATCATAAAGAAATCTAATTTATAAATAAAATTACAAATACCTTCATATCAAACTTTATAAGACTCAAAAAAAAATATTGACCAACTATGTTTTTGTACCTGTCTGAAGGGCACACTAGTAATCTTCTTGTACTCTGAGGGCCGAACGAGTGCTCCGATCGAACGTTCCGGTGAGAGGGAAGTACCTACAAAAGACACTCCGACGCTCAAGTCAGGACAAAGCACATATATCGATAATAATTAATGAACAGTGACGTTACCTTGTGACATGAGCTATTGATACTAACATTTATGAGCCCTGATTCCCATGGGCCCTACAACATGCTTACCGTATTAGGTAATACGCCCTAATCGGTTTATCGGTATGATTAACCCCTAATTATTGATTAGGAGTAATACTTGAGCATATACCGATCCGGGTGGCCGATTGGGTGTCGGCCACCAAATTCTGCCGCTTGGTAATCGATAGGGTTTTGGCCGAACGCCCTTACCTGTACAGTTTTGAATCGTTCATTTTAATCATAAATTATATCTCTATATTTAACACTTCTGTAGATTTCTATGGAGAAGTATATATACACATTTAATTTTCGGTATAACTTTATTATACAGTAGTTTTAAATTAAAATTTTCTTTACACGTACATTTCTTTAGGGTATTTATACTACATTGATTCCTCGATCAATTTTCTAAACAACTGCTTAGCAAGATTTTTCTTTTATACTTGTCGGCCACAAAAGTTTGGATTATAAACTTTCTTCCCTGCTACAAAAGTTTGGATTAAAAACTTGAGCTTTGTAAAATACAACATATGAATGATGTGACTTAAGATTCCGTAAATTACATGACCATGGCGGAATGTTGGTACACCAAGAAGTAATATCATGATTATGGTAATTTTTTTATATTGTTTTCCCTGATAAAAGTAATTATTATGTTTTGTGGTAATGAAAGAAATTGATCATAATGATAGTAATTGATGATAGATCTGGCAGTGGGTTAATGATATATGATGATTAGTTTAAGATAACTGAGCATACTTCATCCATCAGAATGTTGACTTTTGGCACTGAAATTCCATGAGAATGATGCTATGGGTAACGGTAAGGTTTCTCGGCATCACGGTGACAAGAGCGTGAATGAAAAAGAAAAAGTTAATTAATAATACACTTTTTCCATACTTTTTTTTAAAATATTCAAAGTATCTAACAAAATCTTATTCTATGACGTCACGTGGGTTCAACTTCTATTGGGTTTCGCTTATTAGTCTTAAAAAATTTATCTAATTAATAAATATGTTAAAATATTTAATAAAATAAGAAAGTTTAGATTATATTTTTAATAATTAAGAATTAATTAACTTTGTAATCTCTTAATATACATCCTTTCGGCTTTAGTTCCTGTTGGCCTTTGTTAATTTATATTTGATTAATTAAATGCATTTCTGTTTTCAAGTATATTAGTTCGTAAAAGAATTTCTGTTGGCCTTTGTTAATAGCTTAAGTTTGGCCTCTCAAATTTTAATTAAGAAATTCTAATTCTTTGTAATTTTAGTTTATCAATTATTGTAATTATATAAATTTTTACTTATTTAAATTATATATATTAGTAATTTTAGTATAAATATATATATATATATATATATATATATAAGTGAAAATTATAATGTATATAACTTAAATAAGTTAAAATTTGTATAATTATAATATTTAAATGATTAAAATCATATAATTATGATACTTAAAAGATTAAAATTATTTAATTATAATTTAGAAAATCAAAATCACATACTTGTGATAATTGATAAACAAGTTGTTCAATTAAAATTTTAAAAATTAAAATCGTACAATTATAATATTAAATAAATAAAAAATAAAATTAAACTTTTTTATTTTCGATCTTAATCCCTAAAGTTATCTATATGATAGCAAATTATTTATATAAGTCTCTTATATCTGAAAATATTGATGTAATTTCATATTATTTATATAATATTATTATATCTATTTTTCAATATTTGTTATCTATATAAAAAAAACTACGCAAATAACTAATAGAGAACAAAATCATCCAAAAAAAAAAATAAAATTGGGAATTAAAATCAAAAGGTGTATAATATGATAATAAAAAAATTATTGAAGTCTTGTCATTTTTAAATCATTAGTAGTTAAAATATTTTGAAAAACAAAAACATTTTGATAAAATTGATTAGAATTTAACTTATTAAGTTACCGTTTTGGGTTGGTATTTCGCTGTCATTGGCATGATTTCTCCATATGAAGTTGCTTTTGTTGGCGTATTTGTCTCTTGTGGTTTCAACAGCTTGTGTGATATCTAAAAATCCCAAGAGGAAGAGCATGAGAATGAGTTTGCTATAGTATATCTTGGAATCTCACCCTTGGCATTGGGATTTGAGACATATACCACCACTCAATTATTTATTGATGGAACACTCCGCAAGTGACAAATTTTACATCACTACCTATTAATTAGATTAGATCAGATAAGATACTCTTTGTTTTTCTTTTTCTCTGCTAAAAATAATGAATCAAATCAACACACACATAAGGAAGGTCACATGCCCCCATTGAGTGTGATGAATTACATTGCTTTTAACAGTCTCCGGAATAAAAGGGTCATATTGACATTTGAGTAGACAAAAAAAACATGGATGCTTTGTATTTGCTTGGCATCGTTACAAAAGCATTAGTCCCTTTCTCTCTCTCTCACTCTCTCTCTCTTAGTCATCATCTATAACACCCTTTACTCACTACTAGTGCTACTAGCCTTTGCCTCTTTGCTTATTGCCACCACTACTACCCCATGTTTTCTCATTGCATTCATCTCTTTTTGTTGTCTTATATATAAAATAAAAATCCAACCTTGTTGAACATTAACTCATGTCACACACCAATATGATACCTCAGTCTCTTTTTCTATCAGGGTTTTCTTTTATTATTATTTGTTTTGGTTGATGGTTACCACTCTTATCTTTATTTATAGAACCCGGTTCTTGTTTCCTGCATCCTTGTTGCTATCACTATATATATGCTGATACACTGGTTTTAGTGACCAAAGGTTGAGACTTTGACAATGTCTTCTTCTGGTTATGCCACAAGCAGTGCTTTGTTTTTTCTGTTTCTCGCTGTGCTGGTTGCAAAAGTTAGCTTTTGTTTTTCCACCAAGGTAAAGTCAAACAGTGGTGTCTTTGTGTAGCATTTTTGGCTATGGTGATCACTGGTTTTTGGGTTTCTTGAGTGAACTGTAGAATGTGGATTTGATGGCAGGTTTATGTAGTGTACATGGGAAGCAAAAGTGGGGAACACCCAGATGATATTCTGAAGGAAAATCATCAAATGCTTGCTTCTGTTCACAGTGGAAGGTCAGAGATAAGATCACTTTTTCTTTTCTTGGCAAATTCTGCTGGTCTTTCAGCTATTTGCACTTTTTTAGTCACCCCTTGTTTCAAATAAGTGGTTTTTCTCATTTTTCCCATTGTGATGTTTTGTTTTGACAGCATTGAACAAGCTCAAGCATCTCATGTTTATAGCTATAAACATGCTTTTAGAGGCTTTGCAGCCAAGCTCAGTGATGAACAGGCTTCCCAAATTTCTAGTAAGTGAGAGGAAATTTCCTTATTTTATTATTTTTTTTTCCTTTTCTCAATTTATAAATGTTTGAATTATCCAATTGTTTTGCTAGTAATGTTGCTTGATTTACTTAGGCCTAGAAATTGATGGCTGTGTAACTTGTATGTTTCAATTTAACCAGAAATGCCAGGAGTGGTTTCTGTTTTTCCCAATTCTAAGAGAAAGCTGCACACAACTCATTCATGGGATTTCATGGGACTTTTGGATGACCAAACCATGGAGACTCTTGGTTACTCCATCAGAAACCAAGAAAACATCATCATTGGTTTCATTGATACTGGTGAGCAGTCTTGACCATTTTGCTGAAAGTTTCGGCCTTGATGATAAGTTGAAAACTTCTATGTATCATAATTGCATTTATTCGTCGGTTCACAAGAATCTTCACTTCCACACTTCATTTATTACTTTAGTGGCAGAGTCTCAGTCCCTTTATTCCTCTCCTTTTAGCAGTAACAGCCATAAGGAAAGTATAATTAATAACCTTGGAAATTGGACTTCAAGTGACATTGCTATGGTAGTCAAATTCGTACTAGTGGTGAACTCTCAGTGAATTAAATCATCTTCTGTACAGAGCTAAAATAGAACCAAAATATACTACTTTATTCATCTCCTGTTTGCAGTTGGTATAATTCCCTCAAAAACATACCTTTTGCACACCCTAAATTATTCATTGAAATTAGTTGAAAAAATGGCATAGGACTTTAGGCACTGCATGCTTAAAATACTACACTTGGATGTCAACCTTAATTACTTGGATTTTGATGATAAATGGGAATGATAATGAGTTATGTTCATAATCACTATTCACTCAGGAATTTGGCCAGAATCCCCAAGCTTCAGTGACACCGACATGCCTGCAGTGCCACCTGGCTGGAAGGGCAAATGTCAACAAGGAGAGGCATTCAATGCCTCATCTTGCAACAGGTTTGTGGATGAACCTTATCCTTGTCTAGTTTCATTACCCTGTTGATTAATAGTGTGTTTAGTTTTACCTTTGAAATGCTCAAACCTCAGTTTAATCCAAAACAACAAGACACAAACTTGTCCGATGAAGTGTTTTGAAAGTTGTGACAACTACAAACTATACACACACTAAGTGTATGTTTGGAACCGCAACTTTGAATCACATCCAACACCAATTCCATGTTAAAAAAGGCCGAAATATGAAGCTACTCCTTGTGGCTTTGCCTTTGACATGACTTTCAGACTTGAGTCTATTTTGACACGATGGGATACAGTAGGAATTCAGAAAAATTAGAAGGCTGAAACTCGTATATTTTATTCATACTTGCAACCTTTAAATACATAAAACACACTGATACAAATTCTGCACATAAACGTAAAACTAAACGACAAATGTAAATACTCATAAAAGTGTAACAATACCTATAATTCCTATAATTAAAATTCATAACCGTAAGAATTCTAATAATGCTCCATTAATCTGAAATAAACTCAAATAATAGATGGTGATTCATATTCTCATCAGATACCAAACAGGTCCTAAGTCATCTTGAATGGTTAACAATTTGTGGAACAGGAAAGTGATTGGAGCTAGATACTACATGAGTGGATATGAGGCTGAGGAAGAGTCAGATGCAAAAATCTCCTTCAGATCTGCAAGGGACAGCACTGGCCATGGAAGCCACACAGCCTCTATAGCTGCAGGGAGGTATGTGGCAAACATGAATTACAAGGGTCTGGCTGGTGGAGGAGCAAGAGGAGGTGCACCATTGGCCAGAATTGCTGTGTACAAGACATGTTGGGACTCAGGTTGCTATGATGTGGACTTGTTGGCTGCTTTTGATGATGCCATAAGAGATGGGGTTCACATTTTGTCTCTATCTCTGGGTGCTGAATCACCCCAAGGAGACTATTTCAGTGATGCCATTTCTGTGGGGTCATTTCATGCTGCTAGTCGTGGGGTGCTGGTCGTTGCATCGGCTGGAAATGAAGGGAGTGCTGCTTCTGCCACTAACCTTGCACCATGGATGCTCACTGTTGCTGCCAGCTCAACAGATAGGGATTTCACTTCAGATGTCATTTTGGGAAATGGTGCTAAAATCATGGTAAAACTTATTTAACTGTTTGCAAAATGTGACTTTTTTTGTTTTAGTCTCTACAAATTTTATTAGCTTTTAGTTGTTACATTCAACAAAAACACTACTACATTTTTAACCTGTCACTAGAGATTAAAAGTATATGACTTTTATAATTTTTAAGTTAAAAATGAATTAAATTTAAGGAAAATGCTGACAGGTTAAGTAATCAAAAGTAGAAAACTTTTGAAAGTGCTACCAATGTACTTCCATCATAATCTCCAATGTACTCTCACCATGAATTTTAATTAAAAATTGTATTTATTAATTTCTTAACCGGTATTCTCATGACACTGGTTAGCAAAATCCAAAATTTAAATAGGTAGTTTAAAAAAAAAAATTAAACCTGAATTTATTTTAATACTAGCTTTTTGGCACACTGTGAGGACCCTGATTAGTTTTCCATGATGAAACAGGGTGAAAGTCTCAGTCTCTTTGAAATGAATGCCTCCACAAGGATAATTTCTGCTTCTGTAGCCAATGGAGGATACTTTACTCCTTATCAATCCAGGTGAAGCAAGGTACTTAAAGTGAGAGCTACCTAAAAATCAATGCAAAAGATGACTCTCAAGTTATATTTTGCTCTCTTTTATTCCTTCTGTAGTTACTGTTTGGAGAGTTCTCTGAATAAAACAAAGAGCAAAGGCAAGGTTCTGGTGTGTAGACATGTAGAGAGTTCAACGGAGTCAAAGGTGCAAAAGAGCAAGATAGTGAAAAATGCAGGTGGAGTTGGCATGATACTAATTGATGAGACAGATCAAGATGTTGCCATCCCATTTGTGATCCCTTCAGCTATTGTTGGAAAGAAAACAGGGGAACAGATTCTATCCTATCTCAAGACTACACGGTTTGTTTTGTATTTTGAGAATAAAAAATAATGACATTTCTGCAAAGTAGTCTTGTTTTACTTTCATTCTTCAAAATCTAACTTTGCATCCTGTTATATACTGAACAGTAAGCCAGTGTCAAGGATATTTGGAGCCAAGACAGTTCTAGGAGCACATCCTGCACCACGTGTGGCAGCATTTTCTTCTAAAGGCCCCAATTCTTTAAACCCAGAAATTCTGAAGGTGAAGTTTTCATTAATATGCAATTGAATTTCTATGTTCCAGATTTAGCTTCTTTATAAATTATAATCATATTCATTATTATTCAGAATAAATTACTCTGACACTCTTAAATTTTATGAAATTGCACCAACACTCCCTTCTATTTTGTAACGTTTCCATGAACCTCCTTGCCAGTGTTATGTTTTTCAAATAATTAAGAGAGTTAATGTAATGTTTAAGGAATATTAGTGTAATATTTTTCAAATAATTAAGGGGATTATTATAGGGATAAAAAAAGTAGGGTATTTGTGCAATCTCATGAAACTTCAAGTGGTACTTGTGTTAACTTACTCTATTATTTTTTACTTCATTCTTGGACTTCTGATCATGTTGTTGTTGCTATGCAGCCTGATGTCACAGCTCCAGGACTAAATATCCTTGCAGCATGGTCTCCAGCAGCTGGAAATATGTTCAACATTCTCTCAGGAACTTCTATGGCTTGTCCTCATGTAACCGGAATAGCAACCTTAGTCAAAGCTGTCCATCCTTCATGGTCTCCATCTGCTATCAAATCTGCCATCATGACCACTGGTAATACTGATATTAAAACTCCATAATAGATCAAATTCCATCTTTCAATATCTACAAAACTAGAAACTGAACATTATAAAAAAATACTACTATACTATGTCACCAAAAGGAAATAAAATGATTTGTTGAGAAAAGCTAGCTACATATTCTCCAACAAACTTCAGAATATACTCTTCGTTAAGGATTTGTATTGAATCAAACCCGTTAAACAAGGGGTGGAACTCCTATCATTTAATGAATTTCACCTAATAATAAGGAGTATGTTGAAAAGAACATTTAAGAGTGTGCGGTTAACATTTATTGTGATACATATGCACAGACCCATCATTGCTACTTCCACTCAGGAAACTAATCATAAATTCATTATGCAGCCACAATTCTGGATAAGCACCACAGACCCATCATTGCAGATCCAGAACAAAGATGGGCTAATGCATTTGATTACGGATCAGGGTTTGTGAACCCTGCTAGAGTTCTTGATCCTGGTCTCATCTATGACTCAGAGCCAGCAGATTTTGTTGCATTCCTGTGTTCAGTGGGCTATGATCAGAGGTCACTCCATCAAGTTACAAGAGACAACAGCACATGTGACAGGGCATTCAGTACAGCATCTGACCTCAACTACCCTTCCATTGCAGTGCCAAATCTTAAAGACAACTTTTCAGTTTCTAGGATTGTGACCAATGTTGGCAAACCAAGAAATGTTTATAGAGCTGTAGTGTCTTCTCCACCTGGTGTTAATATCAGTGTTATACCTAACAGGTTAATCTTCACAAGAATTGGGCAGAAAATCAACTTCACTGTGAATTTCAAAGTAACTGATCCCTCAAAGGGGTATGCATTTGGGTTCTTGTCATGGAGAAATAGAAGATCACAAGTCACTAGTCCTTTGGTTGTCCAAGTTGCACCTGGAAAAAAGGGGTTGGTCAGATAGCATTGCCTGTAAATATCTAAATTAGCTAAAGAGCTTTGAGAATCCTAGTCACTAGAACAACCATTCATATTGAAATCCTGATGCAAACTAGATGATCAGTGCCAAAATTGTATTCATTATGTGCGTGGAGGAGCAACAACAGTTACCAAAAGTAATATCTAAAAGAGATGGTATATTTAAATTACTCTGAAATTCATTATTTATAAATTGTTGCAACATACTACTGGCGTATACTTATTTGAACTGAAAATCCTGCAAATAAGTCACATCCACATGTAGATACCTGAGATAAGCCATGTTGCTCATATATTTGTAAAGAAGTTGAAGCTCCAGTAGGTGGTATTCTGGAAATTCCGCAGTAAATAGTTTGTGGGCATTTCTACACTTTGTCTCTACACTCTCTCTCATTCTATAAAACTTCTCTACTTGCAAACTGCAAGATCTGGCTGCTTTATTTTGTGTTGTTTTCTTAGTCAAAATAGTATACCTTTAACTACAAGAAAATAAAAAAAATCAGGCCTATTTACACCACTCCTAATTGTAAGTTCAAGTTATCACTCGTTTTTTTGAAGTCAAATAAATATTAGTTTTTTATTTCTATCTTGAATTTCTTGACCTAATTTTTCTAGTATTTTTCTTCCTAAAAAGTTACACAAAAGAAGCCATGATGATACAAAGTGCATCATTGATGCAACATGTTAGGATCAAATGAATCACATCGACTTCTTATTGACCTATATTGTATTTGGATAAGTAATTTTAGAAATTCAAAGAATTTGAAATTTGAATTTTTTTGGTTTCAATTTTTATTATTCATTAAGTACTTTGTTTGGATAAATCAATTTTAATTTTAATTTTTTAGTTTAGATAAAACAATTTAATTTATATTATAAAAAATTGATTTTAAATGAATAAATATTTAAATTTTAAAATTAAAAATTATATAATAAAAAAGTTTCTTTGTTTAAACTCAAAAAGAAGTGTTTCTAAACAAGTGTTTTGAAAAAAATAATTATTTAAGAAACATATAAGAGTTGTGTATTACATGTAAACTTGACCTAGAGACTTTCTGATGAATCAACCACCTCTCACCAAGCTTATCAAAAAAAAAACCACCTCTCACCAAATTGTTGGATGGAGGTGAGATTCTTGCTCCACCGGTTTCATTCCATGATAAAGTATTGAGTAGGAAAGGTCGAGAGCTGCATCATGAGAAGATGGACCTAATCCTTACTAGTTTTTAAGGCCCCCAAGGTATCCCTATTATAGGGACTCAGTATCTTTGTCACCGTCACCTAGTAAATTCTAAGGTTTGTCGCAGTATTTTGAATTAAAGTAATCGGTAATCACCTTGAGTGTGGTTTTCGATAAGGCTCGCAAGCTCTAAGGCCATACTTGGACCAGTCGTATGTCAATCACTTCCTATGTTTATGCCCTCATGCCCTCAGATATAGAGGAAACTTTTGTGTGCAAGGTTTTGTGCGCAATTGTTTATTTCAAACATATTGATATAAAGCCATCAAAGTAAATACATGCAAAACAAACAAAGTAAAGGGAACCAATATTTGAACTATTATTCTTATTTCTCTATTTTCATCATTTAATTGGGTCTGACCCTCTTTAAGCTTCCTTAGTAGAGTTGTCATCTGTCCAAACCCAAAATATTTCGATATTGCCCATAGATGATTTAGATTTCCTTTCTGAAAATCTCATCAATTAGAGAATGCCTGAACACCAGATTAATCCCTAACTAATAATTTTGAAGAGGGTTTATGGAGTCGCCATCGATGTTTTACTCAAAACATCAAAAAAAAAAGAAGAGAGTTTTAAAATACCAAAACGGCCTTTCACTACAAGAAAAACTGTTATTATTTACAGAATATTACCTACGAAATTTTTTGTGTAGATAATGTTTAGTTATCTATGGAATATTACCTACGGAATTTTCTGTAGATAATTTTTAGTTATCTATGGAATATTACCTACGAAAATTTTTTCATAGATAATGTTTAGTTATCTACGGAATATTACTTACGGAATTAGTTATCTACGGAATGTTACCTACGGGATTTTTTTCGTTGATAATGTTTAGTTATGTACGGAATATTACCTACGAAATTAGTTATTTACGAAATATTACCTACGAAATTTTTTTCGTAGATAATGTTTAGTTATCTACGGAATATTACCTACGAAATTTTTTTTGTAGATAATTTTTTAGTTATCTAAGTGATGTAAAAAATATTTGGTAATAAAAAAATATTATTAAATATTTTCATTTTAAATTTTTTATTTTTATAAATTAATGATGATAAAAAATAACATACTAATATTTGGTTTTAAATTTGATATGAAAATATTATGATGTAATTAGATAAGATTTTAAATTAGTATTTTATTAATGATTGATAATTAGAAAATAAAACAAGAATAAAGACATTTTTTGAATTTTACATCATAGATTTAAGATGAATAAATATATTAAGTTAATTAATATAATTTATTTAAAATAATAAATTTTAATTTATAAAAATAATATTTTAAAAAGATAATGGTTATAATAACACCAATGTAACTTTTACTAAGTATTACACCGCTCAATAACTTTATATTAAATGTGAATTTTATAAATTCAACCTTTAGATTGAAAGTTTTTTACTCTTAGCTCATATATACAAAATTTTATATTAATTCAAGATGATTTGATACTTCATTCTTATAAAAAAAAATTAACGTAATATATACATTTCAAAATATACTAAAATATAAACACTTTGATTGCCTTCAAGTTGTTGTTCAATTTTAACAAAAATTGATATAAACATATAAAGTGGTATGAACTTTCAATCTAACGGTTAGATTTACAAAATTCACATTTAATATAAAGTTATTGAGGAGTGTAATACTTAGTGAAAGTTACACCGGTGTTATTATAACCCTTATCATTTTAAAATATATAAATTATTATTTAAACTTTTAAATTTATAATAAATAATTTAAATTGTATCATAATATTAATTTTAAATAAAAATAAGTAGATTGTTAATTATACAAGTAAGTATATATATAAATAAAGATTAATTAAATATAATATAATTATTATTATTGATAATATAATTATTATATATATTTTTATATTTTTATAGTGGTCTAGACACACCAAAATGAGAGGGGTCCAAAAATAGTATAAGATTGTATAGTTGAGAATGACTTAAATTAATTAATTTGTACTACTTATACTAACAACATGCATTTACTTTTCAGTAGCTTATCTCATCAAAACTCTTCAGTTAAGCGTGCTTGACTTGGAGTAATATAGGGATGGGTGATCTTTTGGGAAGTTTCCTAGAAAATGTGCAGTAAGGACAAAATACGTTGAAAAGTGAAGTAACATGAACTAGCATCCTTGAGAGGCTAAATCTGAGGGTTGTTACATTA
The DNA here is from genome assembly GCF_000230855.2 of Cajanus cajan. Lineage (NCBI taxonomy): Eukaryota > Viridiplantae > Streptophyta > Magnoliopsida > Fabales > Fabaceae > Cajanus > Cajanus cajan. Next base: position 43,916,879 of record NC_138521.1, on the reverse strand, counting down.
ATAAATTTATTAAAATTAAACAAATTTTTTTTTGAAGGTTATCTATAGATAAAATTCGTAGATAAAAACTATTGTGGGTTATCTACGGAAAAAATCCGTAGATAATAACTTTTGTGGGTTATCTATGTAAAATTTTTCGTAGGTAACGTTACCTAAGGAAAAATTCTCATAGGTAACGTTACCTACAAAAAATTTTCTGTAGATAATGTTATCTACAACCTTATTACGTACGAATTTTTTTTCCGTAGATAATTAACCCTTACCTATGGATTTTCATGCTTATCTACGATTCTTCCGTAGATAATGCTGATTTTTCTTGTGGTGTTTACAACCAGAATTGGGTTCAGGGGTCGATTACACATAGGGAAGGTGTTAGGCACTCTATTACACCCTGAATCGATACCCTATACAAAACTAGCGCAATTGTAAATAATAATTTAAATATTTGGCTCTCTTTTATTAATAATTATTTACATGTTTACACGATTTGTCCTAAAACGCCTACATGATTGCCTTCGTTTATGATAGAAAGAATAAATGATAAAGAAAGGTACCTCTTAAAATGAGCTTTTTATGAATACTTCCAATGTAGTAAATTTGAGGTGCTTTTTGGCTATCCTTCACACTTCATAATGCCTCACAAATCTTAAGAAATACAATAAAAAAGATAGAATAATTCTAGAATTTAGGGGGACTATTCAAAGACTAAATTTCTGGCCCCAGGCACTGTGCATGAGCCTGCTATTTATAGGCACGAAAATTCACCAGAACGAGTCGTTCCGATTTTGGAACAGGCCATTCTGGACTTTTTTGTTTTGTGTAAAATTTGAATTTGGAACAGCTCGTTCCCGAAGCAGAACTGCCCGTTCCAGATTTGAATTTTACACATAACAGACTAGGTTAGAATGGGGTGTTCTAACCTAGGGTTATATGCCTTTTTCTAAGCTTGGAACGACCTGTTTCGGTTTGGGAACGACCCGTTCCAGGCTACTAATTATGGAACTTGGTTTTTTGGATCTTTGGATGTCATGTTAGCCTATTCTACTGTTGTTTTTAGGCCTTCGAGAGCTTCTTCTTCATGCTAAAAGTCCATTCCTTTGTTTTTGTGCCCCCAAATGAAATTGGGTGTCTGCAATCATGCCCTAGTTTGAAACCTCCTCTCAGGGAGCAAGCAAACTAATAGGCGGAGTCTGGTAATCTAGTAGTGGCGGCAGTGACCAACCACCTTATGGCGATGGTGACAATGGATAATGAAAAGGGTGTTCAGTATTCAAACCTATCCCCATTATTATTTGGCGAGAATCAAGGGCCCAATATTTTGCATGGGGATTAGTTAGTTGTTCAGAAACCTAAACGAGGTCTAAAGATTCAAAATTTGAATTCACTCTGTTTGAAACGTGATCTGAAAACAATTATAAAGGATACACAACATCACAACTAATTTGATGTGTTAGAGCATGCAATCTTATAAGATATGAAGGGTGGAAACAACCTTGCTGACGTGTCATCAATTATGAAGGAAGGTGATGGACTCCTTCCACCAAGGGGTTGATCATGAACGTCCAAGGTGGGAAGAATCTCCTTTCTAAGGCCAAGATGATGGCTTTAGGGGCTGGACTTTCCTTCAAGGGTGGAGAAATAAAGGAAGGTGGGTGTGTAGGGTGATGGTTGGGCGAATAAGAGAAAAGGGAGGAGGAAGGTGTCTAGGTGGTTCTAGGTTGGCTCACTTCACCAAGTGGAGATGAAGGCCACTCAATAAACCCTAAACTCACTCAAGGGAGGAGATAGGAGGGGTAGGCCGTGTAGACCTAGTGACTAAGGAGAGGATTTGAGGCACAAAAGGTTCACTCAAATTCATATATTCCAAAGTATTTACAAGGTGTGGTGCATTGGGTATTTATAGGAGGGGAGGCATCTAGGGTTGCATTTGGAGTAGGCAAATGCATTCCAAATGAAATGCAAATGAACCCTAGATGCAACTTGGTGGCCAAGGATGGAATCTTTGGTTTTAGATTGGCTATATCTAGGTGCATGATAATACCATGCAACCTTTGCCCTCCACTTGGGCCTAAGCCTTTCTAACACCAAAAATAGACCCAATAAGCACCAAAAATGCATCACCCTCTAATTAACACCCTAGCCCAAAATTAAAAACCCTAATCATCTAGAGCACCCCATAATACAAGGGTAAAATGAGAAATATAAGAGAAAATAACTTCTAAGTCCTAAACACCCAAAATACAAGGGTAAAATTGGAAAATAAAATAAACCCTATACTAATGAGGCTTAGGAGAGAACTAATACTCTATGATCATGAGGAGAGTGTCTCTTGGTGTGTGAACACCCTCCTCCTCTTCAACTCTCCTAGCCATGGACCTAGTGATGGGGCCCACATGTGTCTTCAAGGATGGTCCTCCATCATCCCCTCCTTCTTGAGAAGCATCTGTCCTCAGATTAGAATCTTCATCCAAATCCTCAGCTCCTAAAAATGGTGTGAGATCACATACATTAAAAGATGAGCTAGTGCCATAATCAGAAGGAAGGTCTAATTTATATGCATTGTCATTTATTTTAAGAAGGACTTGGAATGGTCCATCTCCCCTAGGGTTTAGTTTTGACATCCTTTGAGTGGGAAATCTATCCTTCCTCAAATGAAGCCAAACCCAATCCCCAACTTCAAAAGTGAGTTTCTTTCTTCCTTTGTTGTTGTATTTGGCATATTTTTGAGTTTGTTTTTCAATTTGACTCTTGATCTTTTCATGGTATTTCTTAATAAAATCCGCCCTAGATACTCCTTCTTTGTGAAACAAGGAAGGGGTATTAGGAAGGGGTAAAAGATCAATAGGAGTTATTGGGTTAAAGCCATAGACAACTTCAAAGGGGGAAAGATTAGTAGTCTTATGGACTACTCTATTGTATGCAAATTCTAAATGGGGGAGACAATCATCCCAAGTTTTCTTATTCCCTTTGAGGAGCACCCTTAACAAAGTGGATAGGGATCTATTTACTACTTCGGTTTGGCCATCGGTTTGAGGATGACAAGTAGTAGAATAGAGGAGCTTTGTTCCTAGTTTTTCCCATAGTACTTTTCAAAAGTGACTAAGGAACTTAGCATCCCTATCGGACACAATTGTTTTGGGTAGACCATGCAAACGGACCACTTCCCTAAAGAAAAGTTTAGCTATATAGCTAGCATCATCCACTTTGTGGCATGGTATAAAATGAGCCATTTTGCTAAAACGGTCCACTACCACAAAGATGGAGTCAAATCCCCTTTGAGTCCTTGGAAGCCCAAGCACAAAGTCCATACTAATATCTACCCAAGGGGAGCTAGCTATAGGAAGGGGGGTATAGAGTCCATGAGGCATTACTCTTGATTTAGCTTTCAAACAAGTAATGTACTTGGAGCAATGCCTTTGGACATCTATTCTCATGTGTGGCCAATAAAATTTAGCTTTTAAGAAACTTAGGGTTTTGTCAACCCCAAAATGGCCCATGAGACCTCCTTCATGACTCTCTTTGACCAAGAGCTTTCTAATGGATCCTTGGGGTATGCAAAGTTTGCCCATTCTAAAAAGATACCCCTCAAGAAGATAGAATCCATCAAAAGGCTTTTGGAGACATTTGGCATAAGTGGCTTGGAAGTCTAAATCAAGCTCATACAATTCCTTTACATCATCAAAGCCAAGTATTTGTGTTCCTAAGGTGGAGAGCAAGGTATGCCTCCTTGAAAGAGCGTCGGCTACCACATTGCTCTTTCCCTTCTTATATTTGATGATGTAGGGGAATTGTTCAAGGTATTCCACCCACTTTGCATGCCTTTTGTTCAACTTACCTTGCCCTCTAAGATACTTGAGTGACTCATGATAGGTGTGAATAAAAAATTCTTTAGTCACTAAGTAGTGCTCCCACACTTGTAGAGCTCTTATGAGGGCATAGAGTTCCTTGTCATAGGTGGGATAATTCAAGGTGGCCCCATGGAGTTTTTCACTAAAATAAGCAATGGGGTGACCTCCTTGAAGTAACACAGCACCTATGCCTAAACCGGATGCATCACATTCTAGCTCAAAGGTTTGATCAAAATTTGGTAGAGCTAGAATGGGTGCATTGGTGAGTTTCTCTTTTAGGGTTTTAAATGCTTTTTCTTGGGCTTCACCCCAAAGGAATGGTACATCCTTCTTAACAAGCTCATTAAGAGGGGATGCAAGTATGGAGAAGTCTTTTACAAACCTTCTATAGAAGCTAGCTAAGCCATGAAAACTTCTAACTTCTCCAACACTCTTTGGGGTGGGCCATTATTGGATAGCCTTTATTTTCTCGGAGTCAACTTGTACTCCCTCCTTGCCAACAATGAAACCCAAAAAATTTACTTGTTCTTGACAAAAAGTACATTTTTCAAGGTTGGCATAGAGGTGGTTGACTCTAAGAATTATTAGGACTTGCCTTAGATGTCCAAGATGTTCATCTGAGGTCTTACTATACACAAGGATGTCATCAAAGTAGACAACCACAAATTTTCCTATGCAATCCCTAAGAATATGATTCATTAGGCGCATGAAAGTACTAGGGGCATTAGTGAGGCCAAAAGGCATCACTAACCACTCATATAAACCAAATTTGGTCTTAAAAGCGGTTTTCCACTCATCACCTTCTTTGATTCGAATTTGGTGATAACCACTTTTAAGGTCAATCTTGGAGAATATGATGGCCCCATGCAATTCATCTAACATATCATCTAGCCTAGGGATTGGGTGCCTATATTTTATTGTTATTTTATTGATGGCACGACAATCAGTGCACATCTTCCATTTGCCATCTTTCTTAGGCACCAAGAGAACGGGGACGGCACAAGGGCTAAGGCTCTTTTGAAGCCAACCCTTCTTCAACAATTCATCAACTTGAGCTTCTATCTCTTTGGTTTCTTGAGGGTTAGTCCTATAGGCGGGCCTATTAGGAAGACTAGAACCCTGTATGAGGTCTATTTGATGTTCTATTCCTCTTAAGGGTGGAAGTCCACTTGGAACTTCTTGAGGAAATAGATCATCAAACTCCTTTAAAAGTTTTTGAACCTCTTGAGGTAGAGTCTCAAGTTCATGACTAGTGGCAGCAAGTGTCTCTTTGAAATAGAAAAGGTACAAAGGTTGTTCAATCAAAAGTGTTTCTTTGATGTCATTTTTAAGAGATAGAACACTTTTGTGGACAACTTCTTTAGAGGGGACACTTGCCTCTAAACTTGGCACCTTCTCTTCCCCTTCTTTATTTGTAGGGGAAAGGTATTTTCTTTCTTTCTTTTGTTTTCTACTTTTTTTTTCTTCTCCCTCTCTTTTGACCTTCATTTTGAGTTGGTCCTCACACACTTGAGAAGGTGATAGAGGACACAACACAATCTTTTTACCTAAGTGATGAAAACTTATTTTGTTGGTTAGGCCATCATGAATAGTTTTTTTTATCAAATTGCCAAGGCCTTCCAAGTAGAATATGACTAGCATCCAATGGCACTATATCACATAAAACTTCATCTTGGTATTTGCCAATGGAGATAGGTATATTCACTTGTTGATTAACTACAATACCTCCCTCCTCATTGATCCATTGTAATTTGTAAGGTTTTGGGTGAGGTATAGTAGTTAAGGCTAGCTTATCCACTAATCTAGTGCTACAACAATTGCAACTAGATCCACTATCCACAATGAGAGAACAAGTGTTTTCTAAAACTTTGCACCTTGTATAAAACAAGTTCTCTCTTTGGGATTGGTCTAGATTACTAGATTGGTTTCCAAGAAGCCTTCTAACCATTAACAAGTCTCCTTCACAAGGGTAAATTTCTTCCTCGGATTCCAAGATTTCTTCTTCATCACTTGAAGAAGAAGAAGTAGCTTCATCAAGGCTACTATAGTGGTCTTGGCCCTTTAAAATCATGGTTTTCTTAGTTGGGCATTGAGAGGCAATGTGCCCTCGACCAAGGCACTTAAAGCACTTGATGTCACTTGTCTTAGTTTCTTTGGAAGATGCCCTTTGAGAGGTTTCTTTTTCTTTTTCTTTAGGAAAAGGATTGGAAGAGGGGCCCTCCTTCTTGAAACTCTTGGAATAAGATGGAGTGGAGTCTTTTCTAAAAGTTTTCCTTTTGAGTTGGTGCTCCACTCTAGAACAAAGTTGAACAAGTTCATTTAAATCTCTATATGGTAAGAGTTCAACTTTGTCTCTTATTTCAAGGTTAAGACCACTTTGGAATCTTGAGATGGTGGTCCTCTCTTCTTCCCTTATCCCAGCCCTCATCATGAGTAACTCCATAGATTGCCTATATTCTTCCACACTAGATGACCCTTATTTCAATCTTTGTAGCTTGTCCATAAGCTCACAGTCATAGTATGGAGGAATATGCCTCCTTCTCAAGGCACTACGGAGCTCATTCCAATATTGAATTGGAGGCTCATGGTTTATTCTTCTTTCTTTTTCTAAGGAGGTCTACCAATACATAGCATACCCTTGGAAGCTAAGGGTTGCTAAAGAAACCTTCCTATCTTCACTTATTCCATGGCAAGAGAAAAGTTGTTCAACTTTCATTTCCCAATCCAAATAATTTTCAACATTATCTTTGCCATGGAATGGGGGAAGATTGATGTTGGGTTCCCTATTGGAAGACTCCCTATGTCTATGGTGTCTTGGGGGTCTTTGATAGTAATCATCATTGTGATGACTACTAAAGAAGGTATCACTTGGAGGTTGGGTATGATGCCCTTCCTCCTCATGAAAACTTGAATGCATATGCCCCTTTCCTCTTGACGATTGAGGAGAAGTGACTCTTGGTTTTGAACCACTAGCCTCTCCTCCCACAACTAGCTTAGCAAGCAATTTTTTTATTTCCTCATTATTCCTTTCAAACTCTTTTTCTTTTCTTCTCAATTCTTCCTCTCTTTTTATATTTTCCTCTTATTTTTTTCTTAGGTATTCTTTGAGTTGCCTAAGCTCATCCCTAACACTAGACCTAGTACTACAAGAGTTATGACCATGCACACTAGAATGATCACTCATCTTTGATCAAAAAGGTTTTCACAAAGTTGTTTTCAAAAAGGTTTGAAAAAGGTTTTCACAAAGAATGAGTGATAAAAGGGTTTTCACAAAAGGTTTTCAAAGTGCAAGATAGGTAGGAAAAGGCCTAAGTGTACAAAGTGAACTTTCAAAGGGAGGTGGACTACTAGGAATCACTTAATAACCAAGCCTTATCAAGTAAGAATCACTAAGCCTTTTCTACTTTTCTCACAAAACAATTTGGCACAAAAATAAAGTGTGTGTGTGCACGTTCCCCCTAGTAGGCAAAAGCAAGCCTTCTAAACAAAAATTGAGGCAAAATAAAGTCCTAAGCAATTATACTACTAAAAGCTTTAAGACATGCAAAAGAAAAACACTTAAAGCATATACTAGTCGAAGTCCTAGGTGAAGGTTTTCAAATCACCTTCAACTACACGAACTAAAACCAAAATGAAGAGGTTTAAAAATGGCCAATTACAAACCAAGATAAAAGAAAGCAAAGGCCAAAATACAAAAGGCTGAAAATTCACAAGAAAGAAACAATTAGGAAAACAAAAATTTTCAAGTCTTCAACTCCTCCAATTTGGCTCCCCTTCACAAGGAACAAACAAAGTTAGTCCTCTCCTTTGGTGTTTGCACTCTTTGAGATATGATATCCTTCTCCAAAGCACTTGGGACCTCACGGATTTAGTCTCCACTCAATCCCTCAAAGAAGTTTTGCTAAGGGTATCTTGGAGATAGTACTTCACCTACACTCAAAGACAACAATCCAACCAAGAACAAGAAGGAGGTCAAAGGAATAAAAACTGAAAAAGCTCAATTAAAATAAAGCTAAACTCAAAGAGAGATTAATGAGACAAACATAAGAATTTCAAGGAAGACAAACAAAAATTAAGACACATTAAAAAGGCTAGCACTCAAGAGAAAATCCTAGAATGGCACTAGAATGGAATAAGTCTTTAAAGGTTTTGCAATTGTAAACTTAAGTCCTTTTTGGTAAAGGTCCAGCCACGTTTTTGTGTCTCAAAGAGGGTCCAATAAGGTCCAAAAATTCAGTCCAAATCTAACTCCAATGTGCAAGGGTAATTAGGTCAAGTCCATAAGTCTAGCAACAAGTCCTTTTTGTTTTTCTTTCTTTTCTTTTAGTCTTTTTTGGTCACGTTTTTTTTTAATTTTTCTGCCCAGATTTTTCTTCTATTTTCTTTTTAAATTTTGCTTGGTTTTTACACTTGTGGGTGATTAAAAATTCAGCACATATAAGGAGTCAAAAATAGAGAGACAAGTGGCAACACATGAGTGGGTATAGAAGCATTTTGTGAGTGGAGTGTGTCTTGTACTATTTTCTTTTTGGTGCAGATTTTTTTTTCAAAGATTCCAGCACTCACACACAAAACTTATCACTCACACATGTGCATAAAAGGACAAAAGATTAATCATGTAATGATGTGCATGGAAAGGTGGCCAATCATGTATGTGTAGGAAGGAAATAACACATAGATTTCAACACAAATTTGGAGCATGCCAAGGACTAGTTAACATGCATGAATGACCTCTAAATGGTGCAGCAAAATTTAGGCCACCTCATGGAAAAACACATACATTTCATATTTTCATGGTTTCATACATCAAATGGGTGCATCATACATATATTTTTTTGTATTTTTTAGAAAGGTGAGATAAACACAAGTTTTGACAAAACTTTAAAGGTAAAAAGATCAAAAAGAGATGGAAGACATGTTCTTGATGTTCATAATATATTTTTCCAGCAACAAGAGTAAAAACAAAAATGGCACACAAGAACCTAAAACTCAAGAAAATACCTAAAGCACAAAAGGAGGCTCATGAATAAGCAATGAACCATGGAGTAACATAAAAAGACATTTTTAACAAGGTTTTCATGGATAACAAGGAACTCAAAGATGACGCAAATCAAGACTCAAAAAAAAGAAAAGACTCAAAGAAATGGAAAGGAAGCTAGTTACCCTTGAAGATAACCTAAGCTCTTGATACCAAATGATGGACTCCTTCCACCAAGGGGTTGATCATGGACGTCCAAGGTGGGAAGAATCTCCTTTCTAAGGCCAAGATGATGGCTTTAGGGGTTGGACTTTTCCTTCAAGGGTGGAGAAATAAAGGAAGGTGGGTGTGTAGGGTGATGGTTGGGCGAATATGAGAAAAGGGAGGAGGAAGGTGTCTAGGTGGTTCTAGGTTGGCTCACTTCACCAAGTGGAGATGAAGACCACTCAATAAACCCTAAACTCACTCAAGGGAGGAGATAGGAGGGGTAGGCCGTGTAGACCTAGTGACTAAGGAGAGGATTTGAGGCACAAAAGGCTTACTCAAATTCATATATTCCAAAGTATTTACAAGGTGTGGTGCATTGGGTATTTATAGGAGGGGAGGCATCTAGGGTTGCATTTGGAGTAGGCAAATGCATTCCAAATGAAATGCAAATGAACTCTAGATGCAACTTGGTGGCCAAGGATGGAATATTTGGGTTTAGATTGGCTATATCTAGGTGCATGATAATACCATGCAACCTTTGCCCTCCACTTGGGCCTAAGCCTTTCTAACACCAAAAATAGACCCAATAAGCACCAAAAATGTATCACCCTCTAATTAACACCCTAGCCCAAAATTAAAAACCCTAATCATCTAGAGCACCCCATAATACAAGGGTAAAATGGGAAATACAAGAGAAAATAACTTCTAAGTCCGAAACACCCAAAATACAAGGGTAAAATTGGAAAATAAAATAAACCCTATACTAATGAGGCTTAGGAGAGAACTAATACTCTATGATCATGAGGAGAATGTCTCTTGGTGTGTGAACACCCTCCTTCTCTTCAACTCTCCTAGCCATGGACCTAGTGATGGGGCCCACATGTGTCTTCAAGGATGGTCCTCCATCATAAGGAAGCAAAATCAAACATCCCACGTTTACTATGAAGGAAGGTCCCTCAAGAAACATAAAAGATCATACTTTGAAAAGGTCGTGTCATGGATCTATACTAGTGCATCACATGATGTGGTTGTAATGATGCGAGAACCCTCAAAGGTTAAAAATAAGAAAACTTTGTTGGTGGGTCTCGTTTTGCATGAAGATCACATAGTCATCTCATCGCCAATTGGCTAAGGTTCTCAATCCAAGGTCTCACTTTAGGTGGCACCATTTGTTAACCATGACGATAGTTCTCAATGGGGTATTCAAACATTACTTTCTGTATAGGCATTAGAGGGGTCTTAGACTCGAGTATATTGATGAACCACATACCTCAAATATTGGAGAGAAGGCTCTCCTTATTCCACCTCTTATGTCACACAAGCTGGGGGACACAAATATGGAATATACATATGATGAAATAAAGGATATTATGGTGGAAGAAAAAGCCAATAAGCTCTTGATAGGGGGTTTGAGTTAATCAGTTAGTATTTTATTTTTTACCTCTTTTATCCTTGATGTAACCCTTTGACTGTAACGTTCTAGGTTGGAATGTACATGGAGTAGTTGGTAAGAGAAATGTCTCTCATCTACGAGATACCATTTGGTGACACACTCTTGATCTTGTAATCATATTTGAAGTTCACGTGCAATTCCCAAGGACAAGTGATGGAGCCTTCATAGGAAAATGCTCCATGATGCTTGAAACCTCTCCACGGTTCCTTGTTGATTTAAGCAAGGAGAGAAACTAGAGTGGAGAAGCAAGGGTAGCCTAGCTTGATCTTCCAATTTCGGATAAAAGAATGCTAGCCTAGCTCTACAAAGAGAGAAGCTCAAGTAGAGAAGGAGAAAGGAACTCCTAGAGTGACTTTCGGTGGGAGAGAATTTTCAAAGAAATGAATTCTCATAGATTGCCAAAAGTGAGTACAAGTCCGGCCATAGTGAATTTATAGGGATAGGAAGTGTGGTGAACAAGCTAGGCTTAACCCAAGGTTAAGTTAAACCATGGTATGGTTTAACTAACCTTAGGTGCCAAAATTTGAATGTTTAAATTCAAATTTTGGTGCCAAGTCTGGTCACCCCCATGTGCCTCCTAATTTGTATGTGATTTAGTGTTCATTTAGGAGTCATTTCGGTCACACCATGTGCATAAGTGCACATGGCCGAAATGCCTACTAAATGTAATATTAATTACATGCAAATTGAAATGCACATGACAACCTAAATTAACCCTAAATTCAAATGGCAATGAAATGAAATTCTTAATCTAGGTGGCCAAAATACAAGGCCCAAAATACAATACAAGCCCAATGGGCCCAAACCTAATCTACATGGGCTTGATTTAAAGCCCAACTAAAAAGTACTATGGGCTTCTCTTGAACATTGGCCCATTCTTCATGCATCCTCTTGGCAATAGCCCTAGTAGTTGGGCCCTTGGCCATGGGCCTCCCATCATCCCCTCCCTCTTGAAGAGGATTTGACCTCAAATCCAAAGAATCTTCCTCTTGATCAAAAAGTCATGTAAAAAGAGATAAATCAGATATATTGAAACTAGGACTAACCCCATACTTAGAGGGAAGATCTAGGACATAGGCATTATTATTGTTGCTCTTAAGGACATGAAAAGGTCCATCTTCTCTAGGACTAAGTTTAGATTTTCTTTTGGAAGGAAATCTATCCTTCCTAAGATGTAGCCAAACCCAGTCTCCTTCATTGAAGACAACTTCCTTTCTACTCTTATTATTGTATTTTGTGTATTTTTCAGTTTGAGATTGTATATGATTTCTAACCCTCTCATGCAAGGTCTTCACAAATTCAGCCCTAGATGTTCCTTCTTTATGAATAAAAGAAGCAACATCAGGTAGGGGCAATAAGTCTAAAGGGGTAAGAGGATTGAAACCATAAACAATCTCAAAAGGAGACATCTTAGTGGTTTTATGAACCACCCTGTTATAAGCAAACTCCACATGAGGGAGATAGTCATCCCATGACTTTTTATTGCCTTTGAGGATTGTCCATTGACTACCTCAGTTTACCCATCAGTTTGTGGGTGACATATGGTAGAAAATAGAAGTTTAGTTCCTAGCCTTACCCACAAAGTTTTCCAAAAGTGGCTAAGGAACTTAACATCTCTATCAGAGACTATAGTTTTAGGTAACCCATGGAGTCTCACTATTTCTTGAAAGAATAACTTAGCAATATTGCTTGCATCATCCACTTTGTGGCAAGGAATAAAATGTGCCATTTTACTAAAACGGTCCACTACCACAAAGATGGAATCCTTTCCTCTTTGGGTTCAAGGCAAACCAAGGACAAATTCCATGGAAATGTCAACCCAAGGAGCATTGGATATAGGCAATGGGGTGTATAGTCCATGAGGTTTTGTTGTAGATTTAGCTTGAAGACAAGCTATGCATCTAGTACAAAACCTTTGAACATCTCTTTTCATATAAGGCCAAAAGAATTTCTCTTTTAAAAGTAAAAGAGTTTTCTCAATTACAAAATGCCCCATGAGCCCACCCTCATGGCTCTCCTTTACCAAGAGTTTCCTAATAGATCCTTGGAGAATACAAAGTTTGTTTTCTTTAAAAAGAAACCCCTCAAAAATATAGTAACCTTTATAAGGTTTTTGAATACATAAAAGATAAAAGTTAGCAAAATCGGGGTCTTTCTCATACAATTCCTTTATGTCATCAAACCCTAGTATTTGAGATCCTAGGATATTCAACAACACATGCCTTCTTGATAAAGCATCAGCTATTACATTTGTAGAGCCCTTTTTATACTTGATGACATAAGAAAATTGTTCTAGATACTCAACCCATTTTGCATGTCTTTTATTTAACTTACCTTGGCCCTTCAAGTATTTAAGTGATTCATGATCACTATGAATGACAAATTCCTTGGTCACAAGATAATGTTCCCATGTTTGAAGAGCTCGAACTAAAGCATAAAGCTCCTTGTCATAGGTTGGGTAGTTCAAGGCAGCCCCATGAAGTTTTTCACTAAAATAGGCTATGGGGTGGCCACCTTGTAACAACACAGCTCCTATGCCAATACCCGAAGCATCACATTCTAGCTCAAAAGTTTTGCTAAAATCAGGGAGAGCTAGAACAGGTGCTTGAGTGAGTTTTTGCTTAAGTTCTTTGAAGGCTAAATTATGTTTTTCTTGCAATAGGAAGACCATATCCTTCTTCACAAACTCATTGAGAGGTGAAGCTAATGTAGAGAAGTTAGGAACAAAACGTCTATAAAAACTTGCCAATCCATGGAAGCTCCTAACTTCACTTACATTAGTAGGAGTAGGCCATTCTTGAATGGATTTGATTTTCTCGGGGTCCACATGAACCCCTTGTTTTCTCACTACAAATCCCAAGAATATAACATTATCAACACAAAAGGTGCACTTTTCTACATTGGCAAACAAGTGATTGTATCTAAGCACAAGCAAAACTTGTCTTAGGTGATCCACATGATCACTTAGACTTTTGCTATAGATTAAGATATCATCAAAATAAACAACTACAAACCTACCAATGCAATCCCTAAGGACATGATTCATCAACCTCATGAATGTACTAGGTGCATTAGTAAGCCCAAATGGCATTACTAACCATTCATATAATCCAAACTTAGTCTTAAAAGCAGTCTTCTTCCACACATCACCTTCCTTAATTTTCATTTTTACTTGTTGAACCTCTTTGAGTCTTGTCATATACACCTATTACTCTTCACTTTTGGTATAAGCTTTTCAAATTGTGCTTTTGTTGCTTGTCTTGTTTTCTTTCATTAAATTCTCTGTGCTGGAAGTGGCCTCAAATACTTGCTTAAGGATCAAGCATTGTTCAACAAAGAGTAGGAAAAGTTTGGACACTAAGACTACAAAATTTTGACCTAATTTAGTGACCTAGCTTTTCCTAAACTTCCTTCACTTGAGTGACCATTCCTTTCACCTTGTGAGGAGCCTCCATTAACCACTTTTGTTGTGTTCATTGTGCAGGTCCAGGAGCATCTTATTTCAAGGATTAGTGGTGGATTAAAACACTTGAACAAGTGTTAGAAAAGTTGATCAACCAATCTGTCACTAATTGGGTCACAAAAGCCGTCATTAATTGTTTTCTAGGCTAGTTTAAATTTTGCAATCTCTTTTGTATTTTTAAACCAATTTGTAAAGCTTGGAGGGAGTATTAAGAAGCTGGTCAGGTATATCTAAACCTTGGTAGCTCACTCACGTGTAGTACTAGTGGAAGTGGCTTGGAAATTTCATATGTTTCAAGCTTCCACTTAGGGCAAACCGACTAGTTGCTTAATCTTGCTTCCTTTAAGTGTTTGATCTTTAATTTGTTTACTTTTGCTTCCTTGTTTCGACTAGCTTTGTGTAGCATTTAATTGTTCACATTTTAGATAGCTTCAAAAACAATTGTGAAAAGCATACAACATAAAAATCTTTGTGAAAATTTTTGTGGAATTGAAAATACCACAAGGGAGTTTAGTGATTTCCACTTGAAAAGGCTTGGTTATTAAGTGGCTCTTAGTAGCTCACCTCCCTTGATAGTGCAATTTGTACACTTAGACTTCCAAGTGCTATTTTTTTGTTCCTAGAAAATTACAAAAATATTTTCTTTTTGCATAGCATATAAAAATAAAATTCTTTTGTTTAATCATGAGAAAATATTCCTCAAGTGGTAGTGATTTAAGCTCTCCAAAAAAATTTTCACATCCTACTCAAAGGCTTAAATCGCTAACACCTTGGACAAAGCAAGAAGTGTTAAAAAGAGAAAAAGAAAAACTTGAAAGAAAAGCACGACTTGCAATTTTAGAGGAAGAAATTCACATTCTTAAACAAAAGAAAGAAAAATTTTTAGCAAAAGAAAAATTGAGAAAAACAAGAGAAAAAGAAAGAAAAAAGGCATTGCTCTTAGGGAAGAGTAAGGAGGAAAATAATTCCTCTAAAGGACTTGTGAGTGAAGAGAGTTGTTCTACCACTAAAAATCATTTACAAAATACTCTCTTCATAAATAAAGACCTTAACTCTTACCCTAATCTTATCACTAGTCATGAAGTAGAGATTCAAGAACAAATTATTCTAAAGAAAAATGAATCTCAACTTTAAGATGCAGTGAAGAAGGAGTGGACTACATTTAGTTCCACTTCTTGTGCTACTTCCTTGGAGGTGGCCAAGGAAGAAAGCCTTCCCCTCTTTAGGACTCCTTCTACCTTAGTTGTTCTAATAAAGCACCCAATTTTCGGTTTACATTGTTTAGTAGATACAACTTGTAATAATCTATATTCTATGTTTGATCTTATGGGAAGTTCTTACTCTTTTGAACTTAATACGTTTCCTTCCCTACAAGACAAATATAGCTTATATGATTGTGAGTATCTAGTAAACAATCAAATTCAAAATTGTTTAGGGCGTTTTATAGTGGTATTTTCTTTATATTCTAGGAAAAGCCTAGGTTACCATTTAGGGTACTTTAGGCAAGATGTTGTGATTTTTAAGAAGCATTCTTTTCATTGTCTTAGTCATAGTGTCATTACATTTTTAGGATTTCATTCTAGGTTGTACTTAGAAGAGGATCCAATTTCTACTTTTAGGGAGTCTAATTTTGATAGTTTATTTTTTCTTAGGCTAGATATAAGGACTCCTCTTAGGATCCATAATCCATTTTCTCATCATAAACATGTCACCTCTTATACATGGTTTGTTGTGTATGTAGGTGATGATTCTTATTCCATGCATCCTCGTGATTTGAGGACAAATCCTTTTCAAGAGGGAGGGGATGATGGAATCATGCCTAGGAAGGCAAGAGGTGACATATTGAAGGAGCCAAGAGGAGTTGGCTAGACATGAAGGTTTGGGCCAGTCAGGGCCCAATGGGCCTGATGGGCCTGGGAAGGCCCAAGTTGAACTTTTCATGGGCCATATTTTGTTATAGCTATTTTCATATGTTTTTTATACATCATGTTAGTATAGGTATCATATATTTTGGTCTTGTATTTTGGACCACATAGAGTAGCATTTTAGGTTTTAGGCTAGTTGGGCCTAGTTTTGGGCTTCATGGGCCTTTGGGCTTTTGGTACCCAATATTGGGCTCATTTTCATTCTTGTAATTTTTCCTTTCCATTGTAATTGTTTGACCAATGTAATTAGGTCATTAGAATAGGAAAATACAAGGAATACTAAAGTATGCTAATTAGGTTAAACTAGGTTTAATTTGGAAGCCATTTAAGTTACATTTGAGTCACATGTTTTGCACCATTGGTGGCTGAACATGTGACACTCAAATTAACCCTAAATGACTCTCAAATCAGACCTAAATGCACCTTGGTACCTAAATTTTCGGACTTACACATGTGCACCAAAGTTTGAATTCAAACTTTAGGCGCCAATTTGTGTAGTTTTGGTTTAGGTGCCTATGTGCTTCATTTCCGTGCATACTTAAGTCCTCCCTTCACATTTTTGTATTCACTTTTGAGAATAATGAAATTTGATAGCTTATTCAGCCAAATTTCTTTCAAGAGTCACCATGAGAGAAAGCTTCACCTTAGGAACCCTACTAGGTTTTCCTCCTCTTTGAAGTGAGCTTTCCCTTGCACCTTAAGCTTGGATGCTTCCATCCAAGGCTTAAGCCTCTTCTATATCCGAGATTCTTCCTCCATCTAGTGTTCATCTTTGTGGTTTCCATCTCCTTGAAGAAGATCCGAGCAAAGGAGAAGCTAAGGAGAAGTCATATACCACTCCTCCTAACTTTTTCCATCATATGGGTTCTTCTAGGAGGTGGTTGATAATGATCTCCTAAAGCTAGGCTATCATCATGCATAGACTCTCCTAGGGCTGAACTATGAAATTGAGAACTACCATGCCTACTTCGGTGTTTGTTGTGTAGATTTTCTTCCTTTTGCTTTAATATCCAAATTTCCTCCTTTAAAAGTGCAAGTTGAGTCTCTCTTTCAATTTTCTCTTTAAGTCTTTGTTTGGCCTCTTGCTCTCTCCAAAGTTTTAGTGATTTCAATTCATGAGCTACCTTTGAAAGATCTTTGTAAGCACTTGAATCACTATCACTTTGATGAGGAGAATATTCTTCCATTATGGGTGAAAGTTTTTCTCTAATAAAAGACTTTTTGAAAGCAATTTTTGAAGGTTTAGACTAAGTACTTGGAGGACTAAGTATACAAATTAAACTTTGGAGGGAGGTGAGCTACTAAGAGCCACTTAATAACCAAGCCTCTTCAAGTAAAAATTACTAATCCCCCTTGTAGTTAATCCTCACCTAAAACCATTTTTAATGAAAATATTTTTGTTATTTTGGTGTAGTGATCTATCTAGACGAACAAGTAATGAATAACAAAGTAAATGGCAGAATTTAAAAGCTAAGTAAACAGATTCCTAAGGTGAAAGCTTGATAGGTACCAAAGACCCTCAAGGATCACTTTCACCAAGTCTAAACGCAACTAAAGTTCTATAGAGAGATGGTTGTGTACCAAAGACACTCCCAAGACACTCCAAAACGACCAATTACAAATAATAAACAAGAGTTAAAACAGAAAATGAATCAAAAGTGGCTTAGCAATTAAGAGAAAACAGCCATCGAAATTAGAGAGGGAATTAGAGACTGATTTTGCAAGAGAAAGGGTTTTGTGACGAAAATTTCCATTTCTAATTCCGTCTCTAATACTTTTTTTTTTTTAAACAAATTTGAGTGACTCTTCCAAGTTGTATCCGCAGCTAGGTAGAGTTGGCAGCCAAGATCCAAGTGTTTGAGGTGGTAGAGTTGTAATGTTTGGTAGCTAGCCGAAAGTATACTCTACTTGTCACCTTTCCACAAATCTTTCTTAGTTCTCTTTTGATGACCCTTGTAGAACTAGCTTCTAAAGAAACTTGTTAGATCAAAATTAGGCCACACTTAGAGTTTAGTTTCAATCACAAACAGCCAAGACATTTTGTGAACTCAATGACAAAGAATAGAATTGAGGAGATAGATGAACAAGAATGACAAAAAGGCTAGCTCAAGAAAGAATTTCTCCTAGATAGGTTCTAGATTTAGAGTTACAAATCAAAAACAAATTCAAGGATTAATCTCATGTATAATGTAAAGTCATCTATCATGCTTTATGCCACACACACTTAGACCGAGAAGCATACAATACAATTCAATCTCCTTTTGGCTTTTTCTTGAAAATATGTATGTATATATTTTTTTTAATCAAAGTTCTTTTGAATTCTTTTTTTTCTTTTGATTTTTATTTTGTTCTTTTTTTTTAACACTTTCTTTTAGGAGATGCCTTTTTCTTTTCTCCTTTGAATTTTGAAAAAAATCACTCTCGGTCACCACCTTATGTTGCACTAAAACCGGTTTGAATAATTTGAAACAAATGAGATGCAAATTAGGTTTGAAATGAAATTTGCTAATGCATGCTTTTCTCACTTGTTTCCACTCAAGTCATGTGTCACGGTTCCCACTTGTAGACCCCTAAAATTGTCCGGGTCGGAAATAAAGCTTGAAGACTCTCGAAGACCAAAGGAAAGTCAGCCGGAAGGACTCCTGGAAGACCCTGGAAGACCCTAGGATGACAATCTGTAGGTTTAGAGGTCTTAGAGTAGCAAAAAATAAGAAAGTGGAGGGAATGAAGCCCAATACGGCCTCCCAAAAGTTCAGTACGGCCGTATTGAACATTTTAAACTACAATACGGCCGCACTGAACTCAATACGGCCGTATTGAAGTTTCTGAACTTCAATACGGATGCACTGAACTCAATACGGCTGCACTGAACTTCAATACGGCTGCACTGAACTCAATACGGCCGTATTGAGGTTTTTTGAACTTCAATACGGCCGTACTGAATTCAATACAGCCGTATTGTAGTTCAAAACTTAAATACGGACCGTATTGACCCCCAGAGGCCGTATTGCGCCTCATCCCTATAAATATGACGTCAATTGGACGTCATTCTACACTTTTTCACTGAGTTTTAACCCTCTTCTTGAGTATTCTGGGTTTTTTTGAGCAGTGCTCTGCCTAGAAATCACTCGGAGAGTTGATCCGACGAAGTTCTTGAGTCACGAGCCATTTGCTTGAGTCTCGAACCTAGTCGAAGGGAAATCCTCCGGATTTCCATAGTTAAAATTTTATAGGAGGGAGCGAGCGGTCTTGTAGAGAGAGGGAACGCCAAAACGCTTCCCAATTTCTGTCAAGATATATAAGAAAGCACGCTTCAAAGGTTTATCTCTTTAAAGTCCCTTCTTTTACCGCTTTCTGTGTGTACATATTTAAACTGTCATCATGTAGATAGTTAATTTATAATTGCTTAGAATAAATAGGGGTAATTTAGTAATTTCGCACTATTATTTTTAAATAATCTGTCATACGGAACCCGAAAGGGGCGCTGTAACACCTTCCCCACGCGTAACCGACTCCCTTACCCGACTCTGGTTGTTATGGCCGAAGTCAATTTTTGAATCGATTGCCTTAAACTTCTTTTTCCAATGTTTTGAGTAAAACATTGGTGGCGACTCCATGAACCCTTCCTTTTTATGAAAACCGCTAATCCATGGAGGGTCCCGCTTGGGATTAACATGGATTGGTGAGTCTTTTAATAAAATTGCTCGTTTGACAAGGTCTCAGTTTGAGAATAAGTCATTCTAGCAATCCATATTTTTAAACAAATAAAAGAGTCCAACCATCCTTCGCGAATGCCGAAAGCCCGTTTCGGGCCGGTGGCGACAGATGGCGACTCCACCGGGGAAGCCTCGAGAGTCAGTCCCATTTAGTGACAGATTATTTTTAACAAATAATAGTTAAAATTACTTTATTACCCCTCACTTGTATGATAAAATGTTTTATCTATGTGGCTTTTAATAACTGTTGTATGTTTAAAATCTCGCAATTGTTTGAAATAAAAACTGCACACAAACCTTTGCACACAACAGTTCCCTCTATACCCGGGGGCATGAGTGGTAAGCCATAGGGAGTGGATGTTAGTACGGCCGGTTGTCGAATGGGTCTATAGGTGCCCGTAGACCGTTGTCGGAAAGCATCACTCAAGGTGATAACCATGAACTCGAGTCCGACAGTGCGTTGGAGCTTTCCATCGGCTTACGACGAGAGGAATTGGGTCCCTATAATGGGGGCACCTTGGGGGCCTCAGACCGGTGAGAACAGTTAGAACCACCTTGAATATGCACTTTTCTGCAGGATACCCCTACCTCGTGATTCGCTCGTGACTGTTCGTGGATGAGTGAATTGTTTGTGCATTGTTTATGTGACATTGTTTGAGCATACATTGCATTTCTTTAAACATACAACATTCTTTTTTAAATAATAAGAATAAATAGAAATAAGAATCTTCCATTACATGGTGTTAACATCTACCTTCATCACATTCATATAGGTAATTTCCCTTTTCACCCTAAAAAAAATAATAAATAAAAATACCCAAAAAAAGAAAAAAGGGTTATTTATCCAAACCAAGCAATATCATGCATCATCTTAGGGACATCCTAAAAACATGATAATGCTTAGTTGAATAAACACAATGCATGCATATTCAACGTCATCATCTCATATCATGCATTCTTATCAAAGATCATGGAGGGATCTAGATTTGCATTTCATACATCCCTCCTAGTAATCCATTAATAACATTAATAAAAAGAAAAAATTAATCGATGCGTATGTTCAAAGAATGGATCGCACGCCGTTCGTTATCAAGTGTAAGCCAACAACCGCGCCAAGCGAACACACGTCAACTCCGTTGTTGGTAATCAAGACAAACAAAGGGGAAGGTCCAACACCATTAAGGATCACCGCTCCAAGGCCTTTCCCTTACGAATCAAATAAGGCTGTGCCGTGGATATACGACATCCACTCTTCTGCCGACAGTGATGTCTCCAACATCGCTGGACTTGGGGGCATGACTAGGAGTGGCAGGATCTACACTCCCGAAGATCTTCACGATAAAGCTCCCAAGAATAAAGGGAAAGAAAAGGAAGAGAAAACCGAGGAAAATAAAGAATCCGAGGAGGAGACTGATGAGCTATTAAAAAATATCCGACAGAGCGAGTACTCCATCATGGATCAACTTCATAAGACGCCAGCAAAGATTACGCTGTTGTCGTTGATCCTAAGCTCCGAACCGCATCGACAAGCTCTGTTGAAAGTCTTGAACGAGGCATATGTATCGCATACCATCTCCCAAGACAAATTTGAGGGAATTGTTAGTCACATCACGGCTAATGATCACCTCACTTTCACCGATGAAGAGATCCCCGCAGAGGGACCTAATCACAACAAGCCCTTGCACATCTCCGTAAAGTGCAAGGAATATCACATCGCAAAAGTCTTGGTGGATAATGGATCTTCCTTGAATGTGATACCGAAAAGAACTCTAGATCAAGTGGCAATCAAGGGAGTCCAAATGCGCCCGAGCAACATGATCGTCCGAGCTTTCGACGGTTCTAAAAGAGAAGTGGTGGGAGAAGTCAATCTCCCAATCCAAATTGGGCCCACCATCTTCAACGTCGAATTTCAAGTGATGGACATTACTCCTGCATACAGCTGTCTCCTCGGCCGACCTTGGATTCATGATGCGAAAGCTGTACCCTCTACGCTCCACCAGAAAGTCAAGTTCATAGTGGGTGACAAACTGGTGACCGTACAAGCTGAAGATGACATACTCATCAGCAAGCCATCCAACATACCTTATGTGGATGCAGCAGAGGAAGCTTTAGAAACCGCCTTCCAAGCATTGGAGATCGCCAATGTTGAGACATTTCCTCGAGAAATGAAGAAGGTAGCCCATATGCTCACCAAGAATGGATACTTGCCGGGACAAGGACTTGGCAAGGACTCCCAAGGAATTCTGGAGCTACCCATTATCAAAGATAATCCGGGGAAACAAGGGTTAGGATACAACCCTAATAAAGATCAAAGGACGAAGAGGAATCAAGATCCTTCTCGACGTTCTTTAAGCCAGATCTTTAGGAAGGCCGGTTCACAAGCATCAAGGCCGGTCGTCGTCATCAAGTGCTCTCCTCCTTCCGATAGGGATGTGTAAACCTGATGACTATTAGAGATTACTCCTCGGGGACAGCCCGACCCCCGAGCCTCGATAGGGCACATGTTTCCACTATGATTATAATAAAATCATTCTTCATTATTTCTTATTGCTTCTTTTCTTGCTTACAATAAAATTCTAGACCGCATTATTTAACCCTGTTTGAATAAACATAAATGAGGTTAAAATCGTCTTAATAAAAATAAACCCGCATCTTTTTTTATGTGGAAGTGTGTGACAACTTAGAGCACCTTTCCTTGGCCTCGACAAGTGCCATCATGGATAAAAAAGAAATCCTAAAAACAAAAAGCTCGGCAGGAAACCCAAAAAGGGGGCTGCGCAAAAATAAGAGCAAAAGACCCGCTAGGAATCCCACGAAAGGGTGACCTAGGCAAAATTTAGGGTTGCAAAAATGAACAAAAACGAAGGTCCGCTAAAACGCCACAAAAGGGTGTTTTAGGCAAAAATAAGGACAATCAAAAAACGAAAGAAATCCATGATGGTACCACCAACTGAATTCAACAAAGGGGCTCAAGAAAAGCTATCCAAGTTATCAAATCACAAACGTTAATAACCAAGACGTGCTTAACTTCATAAGTGTTTAATCAAACAAGCCTAAACACTTAAGCCTACCATTGGCCAAGCCATTCTTACAAAATCATTTTTTTTTCAAAAATAAAATAATCCCCTCTAAAACACAAACTTTTGAAAATATATCCTTTCCTTCTTTTCTCTCTTGTCCCAACGATTTTTTAATAATCTAGTGGAAACATGGAGATATAGTGGTCAATAGGAGGGTTGACATGTCTTCTAAAGGAAGGGAAGGATCACTTGGTTGATGACACCAATCTCGATATAACACGCATCATTCCTCGGTTACAATAAATCGGCAGCGCACAGCCCGTCTGGAGGAATGGCAAAACTCAAACAGAGAAACGCATCGGTTAATTCTTTTGAAAAATGAATCAAATAGAATTAGGTGCATCATATCGCATACATGCATACAGATGATAGGTGTACTGGAAGATCACTTATTCTCTGTTTATTGAAAAAAACAAAAAAATATAAACTTCAGAAAAACAATACGCCCGTATCATGTTCAGTACGCCCGTACCAAAATTAGGGTTATGAACAAATTTTCAATTCAATACGGGCATACTGAAATGAATAACGACCGTATTGGCAATAACAGAAATCCTCCCTCACGTCGATGACAAAATTCCTCCAAGAAGAAGAGGATAGGGGGAGCCATTCATTTTTCTAAAAAAAAAAAAAAAACAAATTAATAAAATAATTAAACTTGCATTTTGTGCATCACGCACATTAATTGCACATTCAAAGACCTCATCATGAGGCAGTCGCATAAAATAGAAAAAATAGAAAAATTGCTTGTGTATGACAGCAGCAAACAAAATGCAGAAATTCAGAAAATCAATAAAACGTACAAAATAATTGAGCCTGGAGAGGCTTGCCGAAATAATACTCTCTCAGAATAACTGAGCCTGGAGAGGCTTGCCAAAATAATACTCTCTCAAGATAACTGAGCCTGGAGAGGCTTGCCGAAATAATACTCTCTCAGAATAACTGAGCCTGGAGAGGCTCGCCGAAATAATACTCTCTCAGAATAATTGAGCCTGGAGAGGCTCGCCGAAATAATACTCTCTCAGAATAACTGAGCCTGGAGAGGCTTGCCGAAATAATACTCTCTCAGAATAATTGAGCCTGGAGAGGCTCGCCGAAATAATACTCTCTCAGAATAACTGAGCCTGGAGAGGCTCGCCGAAATAATACTCTCTCAGAATAACTGAGCCTGAAGAGGCTTGCCAAAATAATACTCCTCAGAGACATTTCTGTACAGAAAAAGCCAAAACCAACAAAAAAGGCAAAAATACAGAAAAAGCCAAAATCAACAAAAAATACATAAAAAGCCGAAATCAACAAAAAAGGCAAAAACACAGAAAAAGTCAAAATCAACAAAAAAGGCAAAAACACAGAAAAAGCCAAAATCAACAAAAAGGCAAAATACAGAAAATCCAACAAATTATACAGAATAACTGAGCCTGGAGAGGCTTGCTAAAATAATACTCTCCAAAAGACGTCTCAGCTCGCATTCTCGGGCTGAACAAAAAACCAATTCATCATACAGAATAATTGAGCCTGGAGAGGCTTGCCGAAATAATACTCTCTCAGAATAATTGAGCCTGGAGAGGCTCGCCGAAATAATACTCCCTCATCAGAATAATTGAGCCTGGAGAGGCTTTCCGAAATAATACTCCTTCAGAATAACTGAGCCTGGAGAGGCTTGCTGAAATAATACTCTCTCAGAATAATTGAGCCTGGAGAGGCTTGCCGAAACAATACTCCCTCTTAAAATAATTGAGCCTGGAGAGGCTTGCTGAAATAATACTCCCCAACTGTACAGAATAAATGAGCCTGGAGAGGCTCGCCGAAATAATACTCCCCAGAGATATCTCAGCTTCCACTCACGGGCCAAATTCCCCAGTGAAAGCTATCAAACCAAGATCAGCAAAATTCCCCAAGAGAGGCTTGATCATCTAAACAGAATATCCAAGTCGAAAGGACTTAAACTTCCTCAGTGGAAGGTAGCTTTCCAACTCAAGCGATGAGTGAAGCTAAGCCTGAAGAGGCTTTCTAAATAATACTCTGGGATATATAAACTTTAAATCCCCACTCGCCTACTCAGAGGCACCCCCTCAAGAAAAATCACAAAAGACAAATAATCATTCCCCAAGCGGAATCCGGCACTCAGCCGAACACCAAACATCAAGATAATTCGCCTACTCAGAGGCACTCTTTCAAAAAAGAAAAAAAAAAAAAATCCAAAAGATCAATAACAATTCCCCAAGCGGAATTTGGCTTTTCAGCCAATCATTGAACATCAAGATGATATGCCTAACAGAAGAGGCTAATCAAAATCAACGACAAAATCCCCCAGCGAATAACAGCCTACACAGAGGCAACAAAAAACAAAAAAATCAAAAAAGAGTCACCCGAATAAGGATAACCGGGATACTCCACCATCGTCGAAAGGACGTCAGCCAATCATAAGGCACCGCTCATCTCAGAAAGAGCATCTTCGTGTCTACACCCCAGGGAAACAGAAATTCCTCAATGGGCACCAACTATGCAAAGGAAAGTTGGGACACAAGAACCTATGAGTAACTGCACATCCCCTAGACGGATCCCTGCGTTATCCAGCCCTCAGTGGCACAAAAATCAAAAACAATCGTCAAAGCAGCATCGTGGACTGTGGAGACAAAATCAAAATCAACATCCAGAATCCCCTAGTGGATAATAGCCTACACAGAGGCTACAAAATCAGAAAATCAAAGAGAGACACCCGAATAAGGATAACCGGGATACTCCACCAACGTCAAAGGACGTCAGCCAAACATAAGGCATCGCTCAATTCAAGAAGAGCATCTGTGTCTACACCCCAAGGAGTCAGAAATTCCCCATGGGTACCAACTATGCAAATGCAAGTTGGGGCACAAGAACCTATGAATGACTGCACATCCCCTAGACGGATCCCTGCGTTATCCAGCCCTCAGTGGCACAAAATCAGAAAAAAAACCATCGAAGCAGCATAGTGGACTGTGGAGACAAAAAATCATCTCAGATCCCTGGAGAGGGTAAACTCGCATTGCCGAAGTGATCAGAAGACACGGACGCAGACCCTGGAGAGGGCAAACTCAGTTGCCTAGGTCGTCAGAGACAACCGAAGCAAAGTCTGGAGAGACGGTACTCAAAGTCTGGAGAGACGGTACTCAAAGTCTGGAGAGACGGTACTCAGAGTCTGGAGAGACGGTACTCAAAGTCTGGAGAGACGGTACTCAATGTCTGGAGAGACGGTACTCAAAGTCTGGAGAGACGGTACTCAAAGTCTGGAGAGACGATACTCAAAGTCTGGAGAGACGGTACTCAGAGTCTGGAGAGACGGTACTCAAAGTCTGGAGAGACGGTACTCAAAGTCTGGAGAGACGGTACTCAAAGTCTGGAGAGACGGTACTCAGAGTCTGGAAAGACGGTACTCAGAGTCTGGAGAGACGGTACTCAAAGTCTGGAGAGACGGTACTCAAAGTCTGGAGAGACGGTACTCAAAGTCTGGAGAGACGGTACTCAAAGTCTGGAGAGACGGTACTCAAAGTCTGGAGAGACGGTACTCAAAAGTCTGGAGAGACGGTACTCAAAGTCTGGAGAGACGGTACTCAAAGTCTGGAGAGACGGTACTCAGAGTCTGGAGAGACGGTACTCAAGGTCTAGAGAGACAGTACTCAACCATCAGCGTCGTCAGAGGCACGTTGGTGTTCAACTTCCGGCTCGGGCGTCGAGTGAAGTTGACCCTGGAGAGGGTAAACTTAGCTACCGAGGTTGTCAGAAGCGCCGAGGTATGCAACAACCTGGAGAGGCTACTCAACAATTTTCCACCGGAAGACGCTACAAGTCAGAAGGTTGGCACATCACCCGGACAATTGGGTCAACTCCTTTACTTGTCAGCCGGTACACCAAAAGGCCGTCCGACTAAGTAAAGGGGGGGCAGCTGTAGACCCCTAAAATTGTCCGGGTCGGAAATAAAGTTTGAAGACTCTCGAAGACCAAAGGAAAGTCAGCCGGAAGGACTCCTGGAAGACCCTGGAAGACCCTAGGATGACAATCTGTAGGTTTAGAGGTCTTAGAGTAGCAAAAAATAAGAAAGTGGAGGGAATGAAGCCCAATACGGCCTCCCAAAAGTTCAGTACGGCCGTATTGAACATTTTAAACTACAATACGGCCGCACTGAACTCAATACGGCCGTATTGAAGTTTCTGAACTTCAATACGGCTGCACTGAACTCAATACGGCTGCACTGAACTTCAATACGGCTGCACTGAACTCAATACGGCCGTATTGAGGTTTTTTGAACTTCAATACGGCCGTACTGAATTCAATACGGCCGTATTGTAGTTCAAAACTTCAATACGGACCGTATTGACCCCCAGAGGCCGTATTGCGCCTCATCCCTATAAATATGACGTCAATTGGACGTCATTATACACTTTTTCACTGAGTTTTAACCCTCTTCTTGAGTATTCTGGGTTTTTTTGAGCAGTGCTCTGCCTAGAAATCACTCGGAGAGTTGATCCGACGAAGTTCTTGAGTCACGAGCCATTTGCTTGAGTCTCGAACCTAGTCGAAGGGAAATCCTCCGGATTTCCATAGTTAAAATTTTATAGGAGGGAGCGAGCGGTCTTGTAGAGAGAGGGAACGCCAAAACGCTTCCCAATTTCTGTCAAGATATATAAGAAAGCACGCTTCAAAGGTTTATCTCTTTAAAGTCCCTTCTTTTACCGCTTTCTGTGTGTACATATTTAAACTGTCATCATGTAGATAGTTAATTTATAATTGCTTAGAATAAATAGGGGTAATTTAGTAATTTTGCACTATTATTTTTAAATAATCTGTCATAGGGAACCCGAAAGGGGCGCTGTGGGGTGCTAACACCTTCCCCACGCGTAACCGACTCCCTTACCCGACTCTGGTTGTTATGGCCGAAGTCGATTTTTGAATCGATTGCCTTAAACTTCTTTTTCCAATGTTTTGAGTAAAACATTGGTGGCGACTCCATGAACCCTTCCTTTTTATGAAAACCGCTAATCCATGGAGGGTCCCGCTTGGGATTAACATGGATTGGTGAGTCTTTTAATAAAATTGCTCGTTTGACAAGGTCTCAGTTTGAGAATAAGTCATTCTAGCAATCCATATTTTTAAACAAATAAAAGAGTTCAACCATCCTTCGCGAATGCCGAAAGCCCGTTTCGGGCCGGTGGCGACACCACTCAAATTTTTGAATTCAAATGTGTAAATCCAATTTTCCAGCCACTTATCTTTTTAAGAACAGAATTTCAAACAGAACAATTAAGGAAATAATATGTGGACATTCAAGGAAACCTAATGCTAAAGAGAATTACTAATGAACTAATAGTAATTCATGAACTCAATTTGAAATCAAAAATAGAAAGCACTACAAACTCAATGGATTCAGTCAAAGTCCAACATTCAAATTAAAATAAAAGTTAAACAAGCATAGCTAGGAAAATATGACATACAAATGGCTAAACATGACACTAAACATATTGAATGGATTTAAAAATTTAAAAGACTCAAAACAAAGCATATGACCGAAAAATTTTAAGCAAGACTCAAAGAAAAGAAAAAGCACATAAGCTGAATCCTAAGGCACATTTAGAAGCATGATTCATAGGATAACAATAAGATCATGAAAATTTATGAATCATAGAAGCAAACCGAACTAGATCTATCAAATTTTAATCACAAGGAAATTATATCTAGGAAGGAAACTTCAAACAAGAAAAATGACACAAATATGAACGGATCACAAAACAAAACAATCACCAAAAGATGAAGAACTTATCTCTTGATGATCCGGGCTCTGATACCACTTGATGGAGCCTTCATAGGAAAATGCTCCATGATGCTTGAAACCTCTCCACGGTTCCTTGTTGATTGAAGCAAGGAGAGAAACTAGAGTGGAGAAGCAAGGGTAGCCTAGCTTGATCTTCCAATTTCGGATAGAAGAATGCTAGCCTAGCTCTACAAAGAGAGAAGCTCAAGTAGAGAAGGAGAAAGGAACTCATAGAGTGACTTTCGGTGGGAGAGAATTTTCAAAGAAATGAATTCTCATAGATTGCCAAAAGTGAGTACAAGTCTGGCCATAGTGAATATATAGGGATAGGAAGTGTGGTGAACAAGCCAGGCTTAACCCAAGGTTAAGTTAAACCATGGTATGGTTTAACTAACCTTAGGCGCTAAAATTTGAATGTTTAAATTCAAATTTTGGTGCCAAGTCCAGTCACCCCCATGTGCCTCCTAATTTGTATGTGATTTAGTGTTCATTTAGGAGTCATTTCGGTCCCACCATGTGCATGAGTGCACATGGCCGAAATGCCTACTAAATGTAATACTAATTACATGCAAATTGAAATGCACATGACAACCTAAATTAACCCTAAATTCAAATGGCAATGAAATGAAATTCCTATTCTAGGTGGCCAAAATACAAGGCCCAAAATACAATACAAGCCCAATGGGCCCAAACCTAATCTACATGGGCTTGATTTAAAGCCCAACTAAAAAGTACTATGGGCTTCTCTTGAACATTGGCCCATTCTTCATGCATCCTCTTGGCCATAGCCCTAGTAGTTGGGCCCTTGGCCCATGGGCCCCCATCAACAAGCAAATTTTGGGAGAGTATGGGTTTTCTGGTAATTGAAATCCAGGGAGCTCGTGGCCACCCTGAAGGCATATGGGCCTTGAAAAATTGTATTTTTCCCTTTCAGTTTCAATTACTTGTGATGAGTCATTATTTTCCCTTATTTATTTATCTTTTTGTACTTATTTTAATTGTTGATTTGGGCTTAATCGCTTATTAATTGCACAGTTTCACTGTTTGGGCTTCATTTGGCCAATAACTTGAATTTTAATTAAATCCAATTTACTTGGTCTAATTTTTGTCTATTAATAATTTTTAGGTTAATTGTGAAGCATTTTTGGGCTTGGATATTATTTTTGGACTTCAAGAGATAAGTGCCATGTCAGTGCCACTTCAGCACCACTTCACCACATCAGTGCCACATCAGCATTTTGTTTTATTTTTCATTTATTTTACTGTATTTTTGGGTCAGACTTGGATTGGGGGCCATTTGAATTTTCTAGGCTTTTTAGGGACCTAGGGTAGGTTGACCATGCAGTCACCACCTGATGTGACCATGTTTATGTTTTTAGTTCTTCTTCTTCCTTTAGGTTTCTCTCTCATTTTTGCTTCTGTCTTATTTTTCGTTCTGCTTCTTCTTCCTTTTCACGTTCTACTTGTATTTGAGACTGGGTTTACATTTGAATGAATACAAATTGTTAGTTTCTTCTTCTTCTTCCTTACTGACTCTGCATTTTTGTTTTGATGGAAGGCTAAAACCCTTGGGTTGGCTCCTTGAACAGATTGTAATCTCTCTTTGAGGTTTTATTCGTCTTATGCATCTCCCTTCTACTTTCTTATTCTTCATTGGATTTCTATATTAACACATTTTCAACATCCGTTCATGCTTAATGAATCTGGGTTGCTTGTGTTTAATGCCACAGTTTGCTTAATCTTGTGGAGAAGTTCAATGTTGTATAGGTTAAGTCAGACGAAGCAATTCTCAGCAAAATTTTGAATATGACAAATATAATACATATTGTTATTACTTACCTGTGTAGTAGTGTTTTAGATATGTATAAGAACAAGCAAAACTAAAGCATGAAGCAGGGTTAAGCAAAACAAAGATCAAGCCAAACAATATA
This sequence comes from Cajanus cajan, assembly GCF_000230855.2. NCBI lineage: Eukaryota > Viridiplantae > Streptophyta > Magnoliopsida > Fabales > Fabaceae > Cajanus > Cajanus cajan. The sequence goes on along the minus strand of NC_138521.1, from coordinate 43,886,496 downwards.
AGGATCATGACTTGCGCACCAGACGAAAATGAATACCAAACGAAGATATGCCAAGAAAAATCCAAAGCACAATATAAGAAATCAGAAACAAGAGCAAATTAAGACTAAGACAAAGTTGGCTCAGCACCAAATAAACATCAAACGAAGCTCAACGGTCAACCACATATAGGTCAACAAAATGATCATCAGTCATTGGATAACACAAGATGAAGAAACATTCAAGATGGAATAAAAGTCGTTCACCTTCAAGAATGATCAGACGAGATGGCAAAGTCGAAGTCTAACTCTTAGACGTAGACTCAAATTTCCAGACGCAAACGAAGCATGGTGAAAAGGCGTCTAAAGTCCATTAGTCATAACGAAGAAGATCATATATCATCTCCATTGTAGACCCCTAAAATTGTCCGGGTCGGAAATAAAGCTTGAAGACTCTCGAAGACTGAAGGAAGATCAGCCAGAAGGACTCCTGGAAGGCCCTAGGAGGGTTCTCTGTAGGTCTAGAGGTCTTAGAATAGCTTAAAATAAGGAAGTGGAGGGAATGAAGCCCAATACGGCCGTACTAAACTTAATACGGCCGTATTGAAGCTTCAATATGGTCGCAGTGAACTCAATACGGCGTATTGAAGTTTCTGAAACTTCAATACGGCCGTACTGAAATCAATACGGCCGTATTGAAGCTTCAATACAGCCGCAGTGAACTCAATACGGCCGTATTGAAGTTCAAAAATTTCAATACGGCCGTATTGCTCCTGTAGGCCGTATTGCGCCTATTCCCTATAAATATGACGTCAATTGGACGTCATTCCACACTTTCACACTCAGTTTTGACTCCCTCCTTGAGTATTCTGGGGTTTTTGAGCAGTGTTCTGCCCTAGAAATCTCTCTGGGAGTCGATCCGACGAAGTTCTGGAATTCCGAGCACTTAGCTTGGAGATTCGAACCTAGTCGAAGGGAAATCCTCCGGATTTCCATAGCCAAAATTTTATAGGAGAGAGCGAGCGAGCTTGTAGAGCGAGGGAACGCCAAAAAGCTTCCCAGTTTTACTCAATATATAAAAGCACGCTTCAAGAGGTTTCTTCTTAAATCCTTCCTTTTACTGCTTTCTGTGTGCATATTTAACTGTCATCATGTAGATAGTTAATTTATAATCGCTTATAATAAATAGGGGTAATTTAGTAATTTTACGCTATTATTTTAGAAATAATCTGTCATAGGGAACCCGAAAGGGGCGCTGTGGGGTGCTAACACCTTCCCCACGCGTAATCGACTCCCTTACCCAACTCTGGTTGTAATGGCCAAAGTTGATTTATAAAATCAATTGCCTTATCCCTTTTTCCAATGTTTTGAGTAAAACATTGGTGGCGACTCCACGAACCCTCCTTTTGCGAAAACCACTAATCCATGGAGGGTCCCGCTTGGGATTAATATGGATTGGTGAGACATTTAATAAATAAATTGGATAAGATCGACAAGGTCTCAGTTTGAGAACAAGTCGTTCTAATAATCCAATACATTTTCAAAACTAAAATAAAAGCGAGCTCGACCGTCTTCTCGACCGCCGAGGCCCGTTCGGGCCGGTGGCGACATCCATTCACAAGAAAAGCACACTGAGTTATCAAAGAAATGAAGAGAAAGAAGAAAAATCAAAGAGCGCGAATTCACAAGTCAAAGCTGCATGTGTCAAGGCAAGTACACCTATTTTTCAAAGAAAGGCAACGCCTCTACAGCTACAATAAAGAAAAAAGGACAAACATACCTAGGTCATGATTAAAGTCAGAAATAAAAGGGAACAAATTATGCTAAGGACTTCACGTAACACAGATTTAGCAAGCAAAGCATTTAATGCAAAATCAAACGCATTAAATGAAAAAGATCTATGTAGCCATGAACGAATGTTTATCTGCACCAACGAAAAGCTCCGCCGCAACGGACACATTCAAATTCAAACAATGGACAGATTTATCACAAGGCTATAAATATGAAGACCTCAGAAGAAAAGAAATGATGGAGGACCATCCTTAAAGCATCATATAGGGCCTATCACAAGGTCCATGGCTAGGAGAGTACAGGAAGATGAAGAACACACCACACCAAAGGCCATGATCATCATGTGTGTGGAATTTTAGCCATCTCCTTAATTTGTTGCTTCCTTTTCCCATTTTACCCTTGTATTTTGGGGTACATTAGATATTAGGATTTTGTTTTGTATTTTTATTTAGCCTTTGTATTATGGGGCAAAATTAGTCTTAGGATTTATTTTAGAACTTAAGCCTTATTTTTAAGGTCAAAAGTCCATTTCTTTCTTTTTTTTTTTACCTAAGGGTACTTTAGTCTTTTAGGAGGGATGAGACCTATTTCATTTGGGATGCATTTAGGGTTCATTTAGGGTGCATTTGGACACCAAAATTTCGGCCAAATGCTCCCAAGAAACCCTAGATGCCTTTCTTTCCCTATAAGTACTCTAGGTAACCCACCTTGTAGCCACTTTGGAAATTAATGAATTTGAGTGAGCCTTTGTGCCTCTTCATTCCTTCCTTAGTCCCCTAGGAACTCCATGGCCCCCTATCCTCTCCTCTCTACCTAGAGTGAGCTTGGGTCTTCCTTGGTTGGCCTTCATCATCCTAAGTGAAGTGAGCTAGCCTAAAGGAGCTACACCACCAAACACCATCTAAATTATAGAAGAGCTTGAAGCTTAGGAGAGCTTGAAGCTTAAGAAGTTTTGATGATCACAACATGCAACAACTTGGAGAACACAAAAACAAAGTTAAAGAAGAGTCAAGAGAATGCTATGATCTAAGACTATGTAATAGAACTTAGGAGATGAATTTTTATATTTGTGTATACTTGTGTGTGTGCTTTGTGCATTAAGCAAATCTTGTCTAAAATCAAGTAGGGAGTAGATGATGATGAGTTGAGAACATTGGAAAATTATTTTGAGACTTAAAATGAAGTTTTAAGAACTGACTCAAAATAATCGATTATTGTTAAATATAATCGATTATTTCAGCAAATGGGCTAAGTGGAATGCCTTGCTGTAATAATCGATTATTTGTCAAAATAATCGATTATTTCAGAAACAACTCTCTGGAATAATCGATTATCCAGCTAAATAATCGATTAAATTGTTCTTGGTTGATTTCCAGAAATCTGAAGAACAAAATAATCGATTATTCTTTAAAATAATCGATTATCTGGGTTTGAACTTTTATAAATAGACTTGAACTATTTTGAAACATAAGACAATTGAATGAGAACTGATAATAAACTTCTAAAAGCACTTTAGAGAGTCTGTGTGACATCTTGGAAAGGTTTCTTTGTGAAATTCCAAGAAGAAAAACATTTGTGAAAGAACTTGTGAAAATCATCATCATCATCATACTCTTGAAAGAGAAGGACAAAGAATTGTTCAAGAATTCCAGGTGAATTCGTTTCATTTTTGTTTCTTTGTGAATCTTTGTGGAAAATCTTGAGAAGGGTTTCTCAAGTGATTAAGGTTCTTGTAGTGGGGATCTACAAGGGGTACTTTCTTGGGGTCAAGAAAGTGATTATCTTTTAGTAGTGAAGTATATGCATGTGTGTTTGCTTGTAAACCTTCTTGCTTAAAGATAGTGGAAAAATCTTAATCAGGTGGTGATTAAGGACTGGATGTAGGTCACATGTGGAGTGGCTGAACCAGTATAAAAGACTTGTGCAATCTTCTTCAACCTTATCTCTTGTTTTGTAATTTCTTGATTGAGTTTTAAGGAAGATAAAATTTGATTAACAAGTGAATGTAATTCTTGATGTTTTAAATCTGTAAATTGAACATTGTTGATGAACCTCATGATGTTGTAATCAAGTTAGCATATTGCATTCATATTATCATAACAAGTCTTGAGAAGTGCTTCAAGTGAGAATTCTGTCATAGAAAAGTTTGTAATTGAAAGTGAAGATCCAAAAACTCTGATAAATTTTTAAAGGGTCATTGAATCCAATTCACCCCCCCTCTTGGATTTGGCCATTCTTTTCTAACAATTGGTATCTAGAGCAAGGTTCTTGAGAGTTGTTCAAGACTTAAAAATGGCCAACAACAACCTACCCTATGGTGAGGGTGTCTCTATACATAGACCTCCTGTTTTCAATGGTGAAAATTATGTCTATTGGAAAATTAGGATGAGAATTTTCATTGAAGCTATTGATATTGCTGTATGGGATGCTATAGAAAATGGACCCTATGTTCCAATGAAAAAGAATGATGATGGTGAGCTTAAGGAGAAACATTGGAGTGAGTGGAGTGATGAGGAAAGGAGAAGAGCCCAACATGATAAGAGAGCAAAAAATATAATCACATCTGCATTGTCTATTGATGAATTTTTCAGGATTTCACAATGCTCATCAGCTAAAGAAATGTGGGACACCTTGCAAGTCACTCATGAAGGAACAAGTGATGTCAAAAGATCAAGAAAACATACTCTCATTAGAGAATATGAATTGTTTAGAATGCAAAATGGTGAATCCATCTCTGATTTTCAAAAAAGATTTACACATTTGATAAATCACCTTGTTGATCTTGGCAGGAAATTTGAAAAGGAAGAGCTGAATCTAAAAGTGCTGCAATGCTTGGATAGAACATGGCAAGCAAAGGTGACAGCCATTGAAGAATCAAAGGACTTGACCTCCTTAACATTAGCTACTCTCTTTGGAAAATTAAGGGAACATGAACAAAAGCTGCACATATTTGATGAACATGAGCAGCAAGACAAGAAAGGTAAAGGAGTGTCATTGAAGGCTCTAAAATCTGCCAAAGGAAAAGAGGTATATGAAGAAATAAGCTCCGATGACTCCGAAACCGAAAATTTCAACCTGCTAGTGAAGAAATTCAGAAAGTTTATAAGAAGAAAAAGAAACTCTCCCTATAAGTTCAGCAAAAAGCCAAACAAGAAAGAGGAAGCATCCTCCTCCTCCTTCAATTGCTTTGAATGCGGAAAGCCTGGACACATGAAAGTTGACTGTCCAAATATCTTAAAGAAGCAACAAGAGGAGAAGAAGTTTAAGAAAAATGCAAAAGGAAAAAGAGCCTATATTGCTTGGGAAGACAATGACTCAAGCACAACAAGTGGAGAATCTGAAAGTGAGGAAAACAATCTGTGTTTGATGGTTGGAACTGCACAAGACACAATAGTAAGTGACTCAGACCTTGAATCAAATCCTGATTATGACCAACTTCAAGAAGCTTTCATTCAAATTCATGAAGAGGCTGTCAAATTAGGTGCCTCAAATTTAAAATTGAAAAACAAGCTGAAATGGTATGAAAATGCTTTAATTAAAGCTGAACAAAAATTTGAAGATTTGAAGCATGAGCATGATGATCTTCAAACTATGTTTAACTTTAGTGAAGCTCATTCCTTAAAAGATGTTTGTGAACATTGCAAAGTTTTTGAAAAGGAAAATGCTGATTTAAAATTCACACTTGCAAGGTTCACAAAGGGAAATGAAAATTTGAACATTCTTTTGGGAAAACAAAGAAACACTTTTGATAGGAGTGGACTTGGCTTTAATCCAAGCACAAGCATACCATTTGAGTCTAGGAAAGTAGCTTTTGTGAAAAGTCAAAATTTTAGAAAACTCAAAAGTAACTTTTCTAAACAAGCAACTTGTTTTTATTGTTGTAAAAGGGGTCATACAATTAGGAACTGCTATTCAAGAAAATATGGAGTTCCAAGTGGAAAAATGATTTGGGTTGAGAAGAGTCAAAGGTTGAGAACTAACCAACAAGGACCCTCCACATGGGTACCTAAATTTTTCCTCTGAATTTATTTTGTAGGAATGCTTGAGGGCCAAAAATTTGCTGTGGTATCTTGATAGTGGCTGCTCAAGGCACATGACCGGGGATCCCTCCAAATTCTCAAGTCTGAAATTGAAGAATGAAGGGTATGTTACCTATGGTGACAACAATAAAGGCAAAATTCTTGGCCATGGCAATGTTGGTAATTCCTCCTCTCAAACATTGATTGAAAATGTTTTGCTTGTTGATGGCTTGAAACATAATTTGCTGAGTATTAGTCAATTAAGTGATAAAGGCTTTAAAATTGAATTTGATGACACATGTTGCTTAATTTGTGATAAAAGGAGTAAAGAAATCAGATTTATAGGAAAAAGGATTGACAACATATACATGCTAGACTTAGAGCATTCTATATCAATGTCAAACACTAAATGTCTAATAACTCAAGAAGAAAATATATGGCTTTGGCATAGGAGAGCTGCACACATTCACATGGATCACTTGAATAAATTGAGTAGGAAAGAATTGGTGGTTGGTCTACCTAAACTCAAGTTTGGAAAAGACAAATTATGTGATGCTTGTCAAAAGGGCAAGCAAGTGAAGGCTAGTTTTAAAAGCAAAAATCAGATTTCAACATCTAGACCTTTGCAATTAATTCACATGGATTTGTTTGGTCCATCAAGAACAATGAGCTTAGGTGGAAACTACTATGGCTTAGTAATTGTAGATGACTACTCAAGATTTACATGGGTTATGTTTCTTGCAAATAAGAATGATGCTTTTACTGCCTTTAGAAAATTTGCTAAGCTTGTTCAAAATGAGAAGTGTTTAAACATCACCTCTATAAGAAGTGATCATGGAGGTGAATTCCAAAACATCATGTTTCAAAAATTCTGTGAGGAACATGGTATAAACCATAATTTCTCAGCACCTAGGACACCTCAACAAAATGGGGTTGTTGAGAGAAAGAATAGGTCCTTAGAAGAACTTGCAAGAACAATGTTAAATGAAACAAACCTACCAAAATACTTTTGGGCTGATGCTATTAACACAGCTTGTCATGTGTTAAATAAAGTTCTGATTCGGCCTATTTTAAAGAAAACACCCTATGAAATCTATAAAGGAAAGAAGCCTAACATTTCTTATTTTAGAGTGTTTGGTTGCAAGTGTTATGTGCTGAACAATGGGAAAGAACAACTTGGGAAGTTTGATGCAAAGGCTGATGAAGCAATATTTCTAGGATACTCTACAAATAGTAAGTCATATAGAATTTACAATAAGAGAACTCTAGTGGTAGAGGAATCTGTTCATGTAGTATTTGATGAATCAAATAAGCAAGAGACAAGGCAAACTGAAATTGAAGATTTAAATGAATTGCTTGATCAACCCCTATTGGAAAATGAACCAAATGAAAAATCTAAGGAGAGTGTATCACATGAGAAAGAAAAGGTAACATGTGAACAATTGCCTAAAGAGTGGAAGACTTCTAGAGAATTATCAATAGATAACATAATTGGAAATATTGGTAAAGGTGTTACAACTAGGAGTGCTATCAAAAATATTTGCAACACTATGGCATTTGTTTCACAAGTTGAACCTAAGAACATTGATGAAGCACTTAAAGATGAGCATTGGTTAATGGCTATGCAAGAGGAACTAAATCAGTTTGAAAGAAATGAAGTGTGGGATTTAGTGCCATTACCAAAAGATTATCCAATTATTGGAACCAAGTGGGTTTTCAGAAATAAGCTTGATGAATCTGGAATAATTCTTAGAAATAAGGCAAGACTAGTGGCTAAGGGGTATAATCAAGAAGAAGGAATTGACTATGATGAGACTTTTGCCCCTGTAGCAAGGATTGAAGCAATTAGACTACTTCTTGCTTATTCTACCATAAGGAATTTCAAGCTTTATCAAATGGACGTAAAAAGTGCTTTCCTCAATGGGCTGATACAAGAGGAAGTGTATGTGGAACAGCCACCTGGATTTGTGGACTTCAAAAATCCTAATCATGTGTACAAGCTCAAAAAGGCACTCTATGGCTTGAAGCAAGCTCCTAGATCTTGGTATGATAGGTTGAGCAAATTTCTAATTGAGAATGATTATGAAAAAGGAAAGGTGGACAATACATTGTTTGTTAAGAGATTTAAAAATGATACAATGTATGTGCAAATATATGTGGATGATATTGTGTTTGGATCTACAAATTCCTCTCTTTGTAAAGAATTTGCCAAAACAATGCAAGGAGAATTTGAGATGTCAATGATGGGAGAACTTACCTTCTTTTTGGGATTACAAATCAAACAAATGCATGATGGAACTTTCATAAGTCAGAGCAAGTATTGCAATGAACTTTTGAAAAAGTTTGGTATAGAAGGGTGTAAGGAGGCTGCCACACCAATATCAAACAATTGCAATCTTGACTTAGATGAGAAAGGAATTGCTGTTGATAATTCAAAATATAGAGGTATCATAGGATCACTCTTATACTTGACAGCAAGTAGGCCTGATATAATGTTTGCTGTGTGCCTATGTGCAAGATTTCAAGCAAATCCTAAAGAATCTCATATGAAAAGTGTAAAGAGAATCCTTAAGTATTTGAAGGGTACAACTAATGTTGGTTTGTGGTATCCAAAAGGAGTATCATTGAGTCTAATTGGCTACTCAGATTCAGATTTTGCTGGGTGTAGGCTAGACAGAAAGAGCACAAGTGGAACTTGTCACTTGTTAGGTAGTGCACTTGTTTCATGGCATAGCAAAAAACAAGCTTGTGTTGCCTTAAGTACAGCTGAGGCTGAGTATATAGCAGCTGGAAGTTGTTGTGCTCAAATCCTTTGGATGAAGCAACAATTAAGAGACTATGGAATTGAGTTGAACAAGATTCCTTTGAGGTGTGATAACACAAGTGCAATAAATCTGACCAAAAATCCAATTTTGCACTCTAGGACTAAGCATATTGAGATAAGACACCACTTTTTGAGAGATCATGTTCAAAGGAATGATTGTGTTGTGGAGTTTGTAGAAACAACCAAACAACTAGCTGATATTTTCACAAAACCTCTACCTAGAGAGAGGTTCAATCAATTGAGAATTGAGTTGGGAATAATTAGTGAAACAAGTTTGAATTGATTATGTTGTGAGAATGAATACAAGAGATGTGTGGAAGATAATATTTGGAAGTTGCAAACAAGACGTGGTGAAATTTGAGAAGTTAAAATTTTCAGTGAAACAAATCATCACTGGAATAATCGATTATCTTAAGATATAATCGATTATCTTAAAGTGACTCATGAAAATAATCGATTATCTGAGGAAATAATCGATTATCTGGAACATGAAGAATTCCAAGAGTTTCGGAAATAATCGATTATTTGGGTAATAATCGATTATCTGGTAAGCAAGAAACTCAAAAGTCACTGGAATAATCGATTATTTGGGTAATAATCGATTATTTGATAAGAAGAAACTCAAAGGTCACTGAAATAATCGATTACTTCAGTCAATAATCGATTATCTGGGGAGTATAAGGAAAATGAACCCTCTGTAATAATCGATTATCCTTAAAATAATCGATTATCCATATCAGAAAGTGGTTTAAACTGAGTTTACTGATGCAAATAATCGATTATTTGCACAACTAATCGATTATTTGGGCGGTTTTTTTTTAAATTTTCTTAAAACGGTTAACTACGCGCCAACTCATAAAACTACCCACTTTTTCCATACCCAGAACGTGCAAACACCTTAAAATCTTCTCAGAACCTCTCATTATCTCATTCTCTCATTTTCTCATTATTTCCCAAACCCTCCAAACCCTAACTCTCTCAAAACCTCTCAAATCCCTCTTCTTCTTCATCTTTCTCCAAGACCCAACCATGGCATCTTCCTCCAAGAGACCCAAGAAGCTGGAAGTGAGGGGGAGCAAGCGCCCTCTTCCCTCGGAGCAACTCATCTCGAAGTGGTTCGCCGATGAGAAGGCCCAAGAATACTACTTCGAATGGTATGCCGGTCGGAGAATCATCCCTCCGAAGACCCTAAAGCTTGATTGGTTCAAGAATGAGGGGTTTAGCTTTCCAACCCTCCTGGAGTACCAAGAGTTGAAGGCGTTTCTAGAGATGGACGGACCCTATTATCCGGAGCTCATCCGGTTGTTTCTCTGCTTTGCCACCACAAATGGAGGAGTTATGCAATCCGTGGTGAAAGGCAAGTTGATCAAGTTAGATGGACCAACTTTGAGAGCTGCTGCGGGTCTGAGCGGAACTGGAGCAGAGAAACCCCAGCCATTCAACTTTGGAGATTTTGAGGAACTGATCACATTCCGGGATTGTCAACGGAACCCATCCAACACAAACTATGAAAAGTTCTTGGCGGGAGGTATGAAAAAGAACTCTCGCTTGATTTCCTTCATTATTGCCTGGATGTTAAAGCCTAGGTTGCACAACCATGCCCAAATGTCTCGGGATGACATTTTGTTAATGCATGTCATTAAGAAGAAAATTAAGATTGATTGGGTGGCGGTTGTGAATGACTGTATTTGAAAGGCAAGGAGAAAGGAAGACGGTCCAATTCCTTATGCTTTGCTTCTGTCAAAAATTTTTGAGATTGCTGGTGTAGATTTAACAGGTGAAAGAAAGATTGTTCTGCACGCATCGAACAAAATAAAGAAGTCTTCTTTGCATCATATGGGGATGCTAAAGCAAGAAGACAAGTGGGTGTTTAAAGGAGATGTTCCTCCTACACCGGAGCCAGCTACAGATAAGGACGGTGTGCCTTCTCATGATGAGGATCAGCCACCACAGGTGGAAGCTGAGCCTGGAGAAGCTGAGCCGGAACTGAAGCCGTTTTCACCTTTTGAGCAGATCATGATTAATAAGATTGATGCTGTGATGGACATGTCAAGGAGACATGAGACTTTGTTTTCAGGTTTGCTGGACAGGTTTGATGATCTGGATCGCGAAGTTAGGCTGATCAAGACTCAACTTGGCATTCCTGAGGATGAAGAATGATTGTTTTTACTAGTTTTCATTAGGATTTTTAATTCTGGTTGAGACAATTTTAAGTTCAATTGGGTTGTAATGATTTTAATTTCTGAACACTTTTATTGCTTTTGGTGTTGAACACTTTAAATTTGATGATTTTGAAGTTTGTTTGTTAATATGTTGATTTGTTTTTTAATTCCAATGCTTGATTTAGAATGCTGGTGCACAATGCTCTGTTTTTGTGAGCATCTGTTTTTGTGAGCATATATATTGATTTGTGAGCATCTGTTTTGGTTCAAAATTATCATACTCTGTTTTTTTTGAAGTGATGCATATTTTTGCCTAGCTTAAGTTGATCTGAATTAAGGTTTTCTGATGCACAAATGATTTGATCTAACTTGCTGAACCAATGTTTTTGGCAAGTGGCTGAATATATTCTATACATAGCCAATGATTGTTAACCTTGGCTTACTTTGTTTTTGATAATGCCAAAGGGGGAGAAATGGTATAAATGGTGTGTGTTTAGTTGTTGTTTTTGCAGGTATTGTGCTTGTGTGTGTATTGTGCAGGTTTTTGGTTCATGGTACAATAAGAAGTTTCAGGCACAAAGTGCATTGTGGGCTGAGATCATTATCCATGGGTTGTCATCATCAAAAAGGGGGAGATTGTTGAGCTTAGGAGAGCTTGAAGCTTAAGAAGTTTTGATGATCACAACATGCAACAACTTGGAGAACACAAAAACAAAGTTAAAGAAGAGTCAAGAGAATGCTATGATCTAAGACTATGTAATAGAACTTAGGAGATGAATTTTTATATTTGTGTATACTTGTGTGTGTGCTTTGTGCATTAAGCAAATCTTGTCTAAAATCAAGTAGGGAGTAGATGATGATGAGTTGAGAACATTGGAAAATTATTTTGAGACTTAAAATGAAGTTTTAAGAACTGACTCAAAATAATCGATTATTGTTAAATATAATCGATTATTTCAGCAAATGGGCTAAGTGGAATGCCTTGCTGTAATAATCGATTATTTGTCAAAATAATCAATTATTTCAGAAACAACTCTCTGGAATAATCGATTATCCAGCTAAATAATCGATTAAATTGTTCTTGGTTGATTTCCAGAAATCTGAAGAACAAAATAATCGATTATTCTTTAAAATAATCGATTATCTGGGTTTGAACTTTTATAAATAGACTTGAACTATTTTGAAACATAAGACAATTGAATGAGAACTGATAATAAACTTCTAAAAGCACTTTAGAGAGTCTGTGTGACATCTTGGAAAGGTTTCTTTGTGAAATTCCAAGAAGAAAAACATTTGTGAAAGAACTTGTGAAAATCATCATCATCATCATACTCTTGAAAGAGAAGGACAAAGAATTGTTCAAGAATTCCAGGTGAATTCGTTTCATTTTTGTTTCTTTGTGAATCTTTGTGGAAAATCTTGAGAAGGGTTTCTCAAGTGATTAAGGTTCTTGTAGTGGGGATCTACAAGGGGTACTTTCTTGGGGTCAAGAAAGTGATTATCTTTTAGTAGTGAAGTATATGCATGTGTGTTTGCTTGTAAACCTTCTTGCTTAAAGATAGTGGAAAAATCTTAATCAGGTGGTGATTAAGGACTGGATGTAGGTCACATTTGGAGTGGCTGAACCAGTATAAAAGACTTGTGCAATCTTCTTCAACCTTATCTCTTGTTTTGTAATTTCTTGATTGAGTTTTAAGGAAGATAAAATTTGATTAACAAGTGAATGTAATTCTTGATGTTTTAAATCTGTAAATTGAACATTGTTGATGAACCTCATGATGTTGTAATCAAGTTAGCATATTGCATTTATATTATCATAACAAGTCTTGAGAAGTGCTTCAAGTGAGAATTCTGTCATAGAAAAGTTTGTAATTGAAAGTGAAGATCCAAAAACTCTGATAAATTTTTAAAGGGTCATTGAATCCAATTCACCCCCCCTCTTGGATTTGGCCATTCTTTTCTAACACCTTTGTGCCTCTTCATTCCTTCCTTAGTCCCCTAGGAACTCCATGGCCCCCTATCCTCTCCTCTCTACCTAGAGTGAGCTTGGGTCTTCCTTGGTTGGCCTTCATCATCCTAAGTGAAGTGAGCTAGCCTAAAGGAGCTACACCATCAAACACCATCCATTTCTCTCCTTCATTTTGTGCGTCACCCTTAACCTTCCCAAACATCAAATCCTCCACTTCCATACCCTTGAAGAGATCATCCTTCACATCATATCAACCTTGGAGAAGAGAAGGAATCAACCACTAACTCTCATGGAGAAGTTGGTTCCATCAAGAAATAGAGAAGAGAAGCAATAAGAAATAAGCAAAAGCAAGCGTCAAAACAATCTCACCTCTCTTCTTGTTCAAGTATGAATATCTATGTAAAACTAATATAGTTTAACTTAGTGAGTGTAGAAACCATTTTATCCTCTCTGTGAGAATTACATACACACTCTAAACACATTCATGTAAAACTAAGGTTGAATACTTAGTGAGTGTAGAAACCATTTTATCCTCTCTGTGAGAGTCACATAGACACTCAAAACATCTATCGTCTATCAAGCTTGAAGAGGCTAGTAAAAGAATACTTGAAGAACCAGAAGTGATTGAAGAATACTAGCGTCAACAAGTGAAGTTGACAAAGTAGAAGGGGTTGAGAATACTCGGGCAACCAGAAGTGTTTTAAGAATACTAGCATTAGAAAGTGAAGTTGACTAACCAGAAGTGGTTAAGAATACTTATAATCCGTTGTGATTAGTGGAACCCTCTAGTTGAAGGAGACTGGACGTAGCTCAGAACGAATGAACCAGTATAAAACTTTGTGTATTATTATTTGATTTAGAAACTCAGTTTTACTTATATTGATTTATCACACTGAAAAACTTCGTCCACAACTACCTATTCTCTAAACAATATTTATACGAATTTATATTTGATTAACATAGGAAACCATTTTCGAACAGACGATAGATTTTTAGACGCAAGTTTCCTTTTACCAATCTTGCACTTTCCTTACGCACTCAAAATGTTATTTTATGACAGAAATTAGCACCTTTGCGAAAACGTTTTTAAAATCCTTCGTTCACAAACATTCAACCCTCCTTCTGTGTCTTTTTCATCTAACTTCAGTATACGTTTGCTTAATTCATGTAGGGAAGTCATGAGTTAATCTTCGCTTAGTTGGTTAACTCGGATGGAATAAGGATTAAGTTGTTGACAGAGAAATCTCTTGTGAACCAGGGATGAGAGTTACAATCTTAATAAGGAGTCAACCTGCTTTGCTTATTTTCATTTTATTGCGTTTAAACTTTGATAAATCTGAACAAACACCCCACTTCGTGTTTTAACCTTTGATAGAGAAGGGATGGTATTCGGGAGACAACCTAGGAAAGAATCCTAGTACTTCATTTACTTGTTTTATTTGACCGAATACAGCTTCGATCAAATTAATTTGGCGTCATTGTCGGGGGCCATCGATTCTTGTCAAAGGTTTTGTGTTTTGTTGTGTGTTTTGTGTTTTTGTTAGTAGTGTAGTGTTTTAGAGTCTTTGTTATGTTTTGTGTGTTTGGTGTAGTGTTTTAGTGTATCAGTGTATCAGTTTTAGTGTATCAGTTTTTGCTTCAATTTTGTATCAGTTTCGTGTATTAGTTTGGTGCTTGTGTTTTTGTGTACCACTACATGTTATGTTTCGTATTTGTGTTTGTTATTAGTCCATGCAGGTGTAGCAAGTATACCAATTGAAGAATTCATGCTATTCAATCTCGTGCAACTAACCAATGGAACAGTAAATTCGAAGTCTAAGTTGTACATTGTATGGTGTACTCTATTTTCATTTTGTGCATACTCTGTTTCATATGGTCATACCCTATTTTCTCCCTCTACTAGTCCTCTGTTCAGGGGCTGAAAATCTGGTATAAGTTGCTAAATTGTTGCATTTCATATGTCGGTGAATAGTGCTAAATAGTACCCGAATTTTCCAATTAATTGGGATTTTGGTTTTGATAGCTAGACTTTTTATTTTTGCTTCAAATTTTGTGTGAACACTTATTTCAACCTATATTTTGTGTAAAAAATCCTAGAGGCACTTATAGTGGTCCTGATTTGAAGATACAAAAAAAATTTAAACTAGTTTTCAAAAAAACTTCAAACTACCATAACTTTTGTTCTGGTTATCAGAATTCGACATATTATATATGCTTTTGGGGTAGGAAAAAAACTATCTATTAAACCTAGCCGCTATGTCGACTAGCTTAGCTTATATTTTCAAAAAAAAAGGTCGTTTACTATTTTTTTTTTCCTAATTTTGAAGTTTTATTACCCTATTTTTTCAAACTTTTCATAAGATTTTCATATAGTTAGACTTAGAATTTTTCCTTGAAATTTTTTGTGGTAGTTTTTAATGATTTTAGGATGATATTTTTGCATTAGTTTTGATGCTTTCTAAGTTGTCATGGAAATTCTCATTTTACCCCTACTATTCACGTGTCTTGATGCATGTGTTGCATGTAGTGCATGACTAAGAGCAATCCAAGCTTTTTGCATCCATTTGACCCTGAGATTGATGGGAAATTAGCATATAATTCCACGTTTAAATAGTGATAGTCCTAGTGATAGTGTGAGTGTTGCATCAAAAATCGATTCTATCTTCTTGAGAGGTATCTTCCAAGCCACTTATGCCAAATGTCTCCAAAAGCCTTTTGATGGATTCTATCTTCTTGAGGGGTATCTTTTTAGAATGGGCAAACTTTGCATACCCCAAGGATCCATTAGAAAGCTCTTGGTCAAAGAGAGTCATGAAGGAGGTCTCATGGGCCATTTTGGGGTTGACAAAACCCTAAGTTTCTTAAAAGCTAAATTTTATTGGTCACACATGAGAATAGATGTCCAAAGGCATTGCTCCAAGTGCATTACTTGTTTGAAAGCTAAATCAAGAGTAATGCCTCATGGACTCTATACCCCCTTTCCTATAGCTAGCTCCCCTTGGGTAGATATTAGTATGGACTTTGTGCTTGGGCTTCCAAGGACTCAAAGGGGATTTGACTCCATCTTTGTGGTAGTGGACCGTTTTAGCAAAATGGCTCATTTTATACCATGCCACAAAGTGGATGATGCTAGCTATATAGCTAAACTTTTCTTTAGGGAAGTGGTCCGTTTGCATTGTCTACCCAAAACAATTGTGTCCGATAGGGATGCTAAGTTCCTTAGTCACTTTTGGAAAGTACTATGGGAAAAACTAGGAACAAAGCTCCTCTATTCTACTACTTGTCATCCTCAAACCGATGGCCAAACCGAAGTAGTAAATAGATCCTTATCCACTTTGTTAAGGGTGCTCCTCAAAGGGAATAAGAAAACTTGGGATGATTGTCTCCCCCATTTAGAATTTGCATACAATAGAGTAGTCCATAAGACTACTAATCTTTCCCCCTTTGAAGTTGTCTATGGCTTTAACCCAATAACTCCTCTTAATCTTTTACCCCTTCCTAATACCCCTTCCTTGTTTCACAAAGAAGGAGTATCTAGGGTGGATTTTATTAAGAAATACCATGAAAAGATCAAGAGTCAAATTGAAAAACAAACTCAAAAATATGCCAAATACAACAACAAAGGAAGAAAGAAACTCACTTTTGAAGTTGGGGATTGGGTTTGGCTTCATTTGAGGAAGGATAGATTTGCCACTCAAAGGATGTCAAAACTAAACCCTAGGGGAGATGGACCATTCCAAGTCCTTCATAAAATAAATGACAATGCATATAAATTAGACCTTCCTTCTGATTATGGCACTAGCTCATCTTTTAATGTATGTGATCTCACACCATTTTTAGGAGCTGACGATTTGGATGAAGATTCTAATCTGAGGACAGATGCTTCTTAAGAAGGAGGGGATGATGGAGGACCATCCTTGAAGACACATGTGGGCCCCATCACTAGGTCCATGGCTAGGAGAGTTGAAGAGGAGGAGGGTGTTCACACACCAAGAGACACTCTCCTCATGATCATAGAGTATTAGTTCTCTCCTAAGCCTCATTAGTATAGGGTTTATTTTATTTTCCAATTTTACCCTTGTATTTTGGGTGTTTAGGACTTAGAAGTTATTTTCTCTTGTATTTCCCATTTTACCCTTGTATTATGGGGTGCTCTAGATGATTAGGGTTTTTAATTTTGGGCTAGGGTGTTAATTAGAGGGTGATGCATTTTTGGTGCTTATTGGGTCTATTTTTGGTGTTAGAAAGGCTTAGGCCCAAGTGGAGGGCAAAGGTTGCATGGTATTATCATGCACCTAGATATAGCCAATCTAAACCCAAAGATTCCATCCTTGGCCACCAAGTTGCATCTAGGGTTCATTTGCATTTCATTTGGAATGCATTTGCCTACTCCAAATGCAACCCTAGATGCCTCCCCTCCTATAAATACCCAATGCACCACACCTTGTAAATACTTTGGAATATATGAATTTGAGTGAGCCTTTTGTGCCTCAAATCCTCTCCTTAGTCACTAGGTCTACACGGCCTACCCCTCCTATCTCCTCCCTTGAGTGAGTTTAGGGTTTATTGAGTGGCCTTCATCTCCACTTGGTGAAGTGAGCCAACCTAGAACCACCTAGACACCTTCCTCCTCCCTTTTCTCCTATTCGCCCAACCATCACCCTACACACCCACCTTCCTTTATTTCTCCACCCTTGAAGGAAAGTCCAGCCCCTAAAGCCATCATCTTGGCCTTAGAAAGGAGATTCTTCCCACCTTGGACGTTCATGATCAACCCCTTGGTGGAAGGAGTCCATCATATGAGATTCTGTGAATTCAATATCTTGAGGAGGATGTTCCTTTTGTGCTTAAAATTGGACTAATCCATTTGTTGCCCAAGTTTCATGGTCATGCAGGTGAAGATCCACATAAACATCTAAAGGAGTTCCATATTGTTTGTTTTACCATGAAGCCTCCTGATGTTCAAGAGGACCATATTTACTTGAAGGCATTTCCACATTCTCTGGAGGGCGTTGCTGAAGATTGGTTGTATTATTTGGCTCCCACGTCCATCACCAGCTGGGACGATCATAAAATCATATTTCTGGAGAAATTCTTCCCTGCCTCGAGGACCACTGCAATTGAAAAAGATATATTAGGATCAGGCAACTTGGTGGAGAGAGATTGTATGAGTACTGGGAAAGATTCAAGAAATTATGCGCAAGTTGTCCTCACCACCAGATTTTTGAGCAGTTGTTGTTGCATTATTTTTATGAGGGGCTGAATAACATGGAGATGAGTATGATAGATGCTGCTAGTGGTGGAGCACTTGGTGACATGACTCTAGCTGAAGCCAGGCACTTGATAGAAAAGATGGCCTCCAATTCTTAACAATTCAGTGCCAGAAATGACAATTCAATTGTCATCGTAGGAGTTCACAATGTGGCCACTGATGCAGATAGAAAGCTGGAGAGTAAACTTGATGCATTGGTGAACCTAGTGACTCAACTCGCTGCAAATCAGAAATCCACATTTATAGCAAGGGTCTGCGGTATTTGTTCTTCAACAGATCATCATACAAATGTTTGCCCTTTTCTACAACGGTCTAGAGTAAATGAACAACCAGAGGCCTATGTTGCAAATATTTACAACAGACTTTTTGTCCAATAGCAACAACAGCAAAGTTATGATTTTTCCAGCAACAGGTACAATCCAGGTAGGAGGAATCACCCCAATCTTAGATGGTCCAACCAGCAACAACAACAACCATCCCCTCCCTTCTAGAACAATGTTGGTCCTAGTAGATATGTGCCTCCTCTTGTCCAACAGCACCAATAAAGACACATGATGTTCGTGCACCTCCACCAGCTCAACCTTCTACATTTGAGCCTTCATTAGAGGAGTTAGTGAAGTAGATGACCATTCAAAGCATGTAGTTTCAACAAGAGACCAGAGCCTCCATTCAGAGTTTGACAAATTAGATAGGTCAGATGGCCACTCAACTCAATCAAGCACAGTCCCAAAATTCAGACAAGTTACCTTCACAGACTGTGCAGAATCTAAAGAACGTGAGTGCCATCACCTAGAGGTCTGGCAAACAAATTGACATACCAGTACCTGCACCTGCACCTGCACCTGAGCCTACACTTGAGAAAGAGGCCCCTACAAGTAGTAGTATAAAATCTAATTCAGATGGACCTTCTTCCAGCGCACATAGTGGTGATCTACAGCAGCCTCCTATCCCTCTTCCATTTCCACCAAAATTAATTCCAAGCAAAAAGATGGAAGAGGTGGATAAGGAGATATTGGAGACCTTTAGGAAGTTGGAGGTGAACATACCTCTACTGGATGCAATCAAACAAATTCCTAGATATGCTAAGTTCCTGAATGAGTTGTGCACCCACAAGAGGAAGCTAAAGGGAAATGAACGGATCAGCATGGGCAAAAATGTCTCAGCACTTATAGGTAAATATGTTCCACACATTCCTGAAAAATGTAAGGACCCAGTTACATTTTATATACCTTGTGTTATTGGTAACAGTAAATTTGAAATGCCATGCTTGATTTAGGAGCTTCAATTAATGTCATGCCTCTGTCCGTTTTTATTTCTTTGTCTCTTGGACCTCTACAACCTATGGGTGTGGTCATTCAATTGGCTAATAGGAGTGTTGCCCACCCCATAGGCTTTGTAGAGGATGTCTTGGTTCGGGTTGGTGAACTTACTTTTCTAGCTGATTTCTATGTTCTTGATATGGAGGAGGGATTCTCCCATGGTTCTGTCCCAATGATTCTGGGTAGACCATTTTTGAAAACAGCCCGGACCAAGATTAATGTTTATGTTGGAACCTTGTCTATGGAATTTCGTGACATTGTTGTTCATTTCAATATTCTGGATGCCATGAAATTTCCTTTCGAAGATCATTCTCATTCTATTTTTTGTGCTGAATTGATTGATGATTTAGTTGATGAGCACATTCATGATTTTGATTCTTTTCATGATAAGAAACATTTCTTTTTGTCTGATTTGTATACTATCTTTCATGCATTGAATCTGAATCTAAATTTGGAAGTGATTTTGATTGTGATGATGCATATAGATTTGATACTTTGGGTGTTGTACCTCTTGATCTTGATTTTATAGAGCCATAATGCACTAACCATGTTGCAAGAAATACAAAAGAATCTAATGAAGCCTCTTCTCCCTGCGGAACCCCTTCTCCCTTCTCTGGTTCCTTCTGATGTTCAGCCAGCACCCACACCAAAGTTGAAGCCTCTTCTAGAGAACCTCAAGTATGCTTACTTGGAGGATGATGAAAGATTTCTTGTGATCATTTCCACCTCCCTTGATGTTGATTAAGAGGAGAGGTTGTTGCATATGCTTAGGAATCACAAGAAGGCAATTGGTTAGACCCTGGCAAACATTCCTGGTATTAGCCCATTGACATGCATGCACAGGATATTATTCGAGGATGGAGCTAAACCAGTGAGACAACCACAGAGGAGACTTAACCCAGTGATTCTGGACATGGAAAACAAGGAGGTGACCAAGCTTCTATAGGCTGGGATCATCTATCCCATCTCTGATAGTTAGTGGGTTAGTCCAGTCCAGGTGCTCCCCAAGAAGACATGCCTCATTGTTTTTAAGAATGGGAGGGATGAGCTCATACCCACCAGAGTGCAAAATAGTTGGAGAGTCTGTATTGACTACTGGAGGCTCAACCAAGCAACAAGGAAGGATCATTTTCCTCTACCCTTCATTGATCAGATGCTAGAGCGTTTGGAAGGTAAATATCATTACTTTTTTCTTGATGATTTCTCTAGTTATTTTCAAATTCATATTGCTCCTGAGGATCAAAAAAAGACTATATTCACTTTCCCCTTTGGCACTTTTGCCTATAGGAGGATTCCCTTTGGCCTATGCAATGCCCCTGGCACATTCCAGCGGTGCATGCTTAGTATTTTTAGTGATTTTCTTGAAAATTGCATAGATGTGTTTATGGATGATTTTACTGTTTATGGATCCTCTTTTGACGTATGTTTGGATAGTTTGGATAGAGTTCTAAATAGACGCATTGAGATTAACCTTGTTCTTAATTTTCAGAAATGCCATTTCACGGTAGAGCAGGGTATAGTTTTATGGCATATCATTTCTAGTAGGGGCATTGAGGTAAACCCTGCAAAGATACCTATTATTGCCCAATTTCCTTACCCCTCTTTCGTGCGAGAGGTGCGATCTTTTCTTGGCCATAAAGGTTTTTATAGGCGCTTCATTAAGGACTTCAACAAGAAATCCCCTCCACTATCCAGCTTGTTGTAGAAGGATATTGAGTTTAATTTTGATGACAGGTGTAAGGAGGCATTTGACTGTCTCAAGAGAGCCTTGACCACCACTCCTATCATTCAAGCACCATACTGGACAGTTCCCTTTGATCTGATGTGCGATGCTTCAAATTATGCACTGGGGGGTGTCTTAGCACAGAGGGTTAACAAATTTGCTAGGGTGGAAGTTGTGCAGTGATTAGGTAACTAGGAGATGCATTCCGGACCATGAGATTGATTCGGTCCTGCACTTCTGTCATTCTTTTACACATGATGGTCATCTTGGCATTTAGAGGACAGCTCGCAAGGTGCTTGACTGTGGTTTTTTCTGGCCCACCATCTTCAGAGATGCGTGGAAGATTTGCAGCACTTGTGAATAGTGTCAAAGAGCAGGAAGATCCCTTTCTTGGATACAACAGATGTCTCAACAACCCATGTTGTTCTATGAGGTCTTTGATGTATGGGGTAAAGATTTCATGGGTCTTTTTCCTATTTCTTTTGGTTTTCATATATTCTCCTAGCTGTTGATTATGTTTCAAAATGCGTGGAAGCCAAAGCCACCAGAACTAATGATGCTCGAGTTGTTATGGATTTTGTCAAATCTAACATATTTTGCAGGTTTGGAGTACCCAAAGCTATTGTTAGTGATCAAGGCACCCATTTTTGTAACAAATCCATGCAGGCATTGCTTAGGAAGTATGGGGTTATTTATAAAATCTCTACACCCTACCACCCCCAAACTAATGGGAAAGTCGAGATTTCAAAAAAGGAGATCAAGAGGATCTTGGAGAAAATTGTGCAGCCCAACAGGAAAGATTGGAGTAGCAGGCTTGAGGATGCTCTCTGGGCACATAGGATTGCTTACAAAGCACCCATAGGGATGTCTCCTTATCGGGTTGTCGTTGGCAAAGCATGTCATCTTCCTGTGGAGATAGAGCACCGAGCCTACTAGGTTGTGAAGACCTACAACTTCTCTATTGATCAGGCTAGAGAGGAAAGAAGGTTGCAACTGAGTGAACTTGATGAGATTTGCCTGGAAGCCTATGAGAACTCTAAGTTATACAAGGAGAAAACGAAGAAGTTTCATGATAGCTTGATAGCTAGGAAGGACTTCACGGTTGGGCATAAAGTTTTACTATATAATTCAAGGCTTGGTCTCATGGGTGGTAAGTTACGTTCTAAGTGGATTGGACCTTTTGTTGTTACTAGTGTTTTTCCTTATGGTACAGTTGAGATCAAAAGTGAATCCACAGACAAGAGCTTCAAATTTAATGGACACCATCTCAAGCCTTTCCTCAACAATCCTTCCATGTTGAATGTAGTTGTAGAGGAGATATCTTTGCTCAAACCCGCTTCTCTCCCACCATGACTTAGGGAGTTTTCTTTTCCTTTCCCCTTCTTTACTTTTATTGTACATGTCCAATTCTGTTGATTATTCTTATTGCTCTGAACTTATGTGAGCCACATTGGGACAATGTGTGGTTTAAGTGTGGGGGGGAGAATGTTTTGGTTATATGTTTTTAGGGTTTATTTGTTATTTTTGGTTTAGGTTTTATGTTTAGGTTTTATGTTTAGGTTTTATGTTTAGGTTTTATGTACAGTTTTCATGTTTCTCTTTGATTTCTAGGTCTTGATAGTTTGTAGGCACTTACTTCACTCTGATTACTTGATATTCTATGGATTGAAATCCCTGTCTTTCTTTGTTTGACAAGTTGATTATGAGGTTTGAGAGGTTGATTTGAATGTGACAGATTTACCCTGTGAGAGGTTTTAAGCCACTCTTTGTTTTTTCTTGTGTGTTTTGCCTCTTGATTGCTTGCAAAATATCCTTGGCTTGACTTTATTTGATATTTCTTGGTTCACATGCATGTTTGGAAAGGATTAAGGCATTTTGATTCTGATAAGCCTCTAGCCAAATAAGCCTACCTTGAATTAATTCCTTTGATATCCCCTATTGAGTCTGTTTCCCTTTCTTTGTTTGAAGCTCATTACAAGCCTTAAGTGAAAAACCATGATTACCTTAACCTTGGGGAGTTTTGGAGCTTTGGAATTGTTTTGGGAATAAGTTCTTGAATAAGTGTGGGGGTGTGTGTATGTTTCATTGGATGATATATATTGGCTAGTTGGTTCCTCATGTTGTACATTTTACTTCTCTGCGCATCTTATCTTGTCTCATCTCAAAATTTCGTGTGTACTGTTCACACTCTTCTAAAAAAATCAAAAAAATAAAAAAAAATGAAAAAGAGAAGTTGTTTGAGGCAAGAGAAAAAGGATTGATTATTGTAGAGGTCATTAGAGGTTTCTGGATTTGCTTCTTATGCTTATTCTTGACTTATTCTCCATTGCTCCTCTAGTTCCTCTGGTTTGTAGTTACTTATCCCATATATTATCCTCTACCCTGTCCTTGGCCTCAATGCAACCCTAAAAAGGCCTTTTGATCCTTATGTGCTTGTTTATTGGGTGTTGATTTTAGAGGCTTGCCAAGTCTATCTGTCGCTTGTTTTTTATGAGTGTTTTGAGGGTATATAGTAGCCTAAACACTTGAGAGATATAATGATACAGTGCATATCTTGTGAGGTTCTGTTGCTTTTGATTCACCTCTTGAACTGACTGATTTTCCTGCCATGTTTTGAAATACTTGGATGATGTTCATAAATATCTGGTTTCTTTGACTCTTTGTGTGTTGGATGTTGTCTATTCCTTTCTTTTCATAGGATTCATTGAGGAGTATGTAACTCTATCTGTTTGTGTGCTGCTGTTTTTGTTTCTGTTGTTCTCCCTTATGTGGCTCTCTTTGTTGTTCTAGATTTGTCCATTGCTCTACTTCATGATTTTGCCCAGGAGTGCAAAAGGCTGAGTGTGGGGAATTTGATGAGTCATTATTTTCCCTTATTTATTTATCTTTTTGTACTTATTTTAATTGTTGATTTGGGCTTAATCGCTTATTATTTGCACAGTTTCACTGTTTGGGCTTCATTAGGCCAGTAACTCGAATTTTAATTAATTCCAATTCACTTTGTCTAATTTTTTTCTATTAATTATTTTCAGGTTAATTGTGAAGCATTTTGGGCTTGGATATTATTTTTGGACTTCAAGAGATAAGTGCCACGTTAGTGCCACATCAGCACCACTTCACCACATCAGCGCCACATCAGCATTTTGTTTTATTTTTCATTTATTTTATTGTATTTTCGGGTCACACTAGGATTGGGGGCCCATTTGACTTTTCTAGGGTTTTTAGGGACCTAGGGCAGGCTGACCATGCAGCCACAACCTGATGTGACCATGTTTATGTTTTTAGTTCTTCTTCTTCCTTTAGGTTTCTCTCTCGTTTTTGCTTTTGTCTTCACGTTTTCTGTTCTTCTTCTTCTTCCTTTTCACATTCTGCTTGTATTTGAGATTGGCTTTACATTTGAATGAATATAGATTGTTAGTTTCTTCTTCTTCTTCCTTGCTGACTCTTCATTTTTGTTTTGATGGAAGGCTAAAACTATTGGGGTTGGCTCTTTGAACATATTGTAATCTCTCTTTGAGGTTTTATTCGTATTATGCATCTCTGTTCCACTTTCTTCTTCTTCATTGGATTTTTTGTATTAACACGTTTTCAACATCTGTTCATGCTTAATGAATTTGGGTTGCTTGTGTTTAATGCCACAGTTTGCTTAATCCTATGGAGAAGTTCAATGTTGTATACGTTTGCTTAATTCGTGTAGGGAAGTCTTGGGTTAATCTTTGCTTAGTTGGTTAACTCAGATGGAACAATGATTAAGTTTTTGACAGAGAAATCTCTTGTGAACAAGGGATAAGAGAGTTACAAGCTTGATAAGGTGATGGCATCCTTACTTGCATGAACTTGAGATGATCAACAAGGAATAGGACGCCTTCTCCAAGGATCAAGTTCTTCAAAGGTGGCACAAGGTTTTAAGGTGGATGATGATGGAATGGACAAAAATGGAGGTTGGGTAGAAGGTGTTTGAGGAAATTCTTGAGAAGGGTACTCTAGGGTTGGCTCACTTCATGATGATGAAGGCCACTTCTAGGGTTGTTTCTCTCAAGGTGGAGATGGTAGGGTTTGGCCGAAAATAACCAAAGGTGACTAAGGAAAGATATAAAGGCACAAAAGGCTCTCTTTATATTCAATATCCAAAGTATTTACAAGGTGTGGTGCCTAGGGTATTTATAGGAGTGGGAGGCATCTAGGGTTGCATTTAGAGTGCCAAATGCACATCAAATGAAACCCAAATTAACCCTAGATGCAACTTGGTGGCCAAGGATTGAATCTTTGGGTTTAGTTAGGCTACATGTAAGTGCATGATAAGACCATGCAACCTTTGCCCTCCACTTGGGCCTAAGTCTTTCTAAGTCCAAAAATAGGTCCAAACACCACCAAAAATATATATGTCTAGCTCCCTAATTAAA
The DNA here is from genome assembly GCF_000230855.2 of Cajanus cajan. Lineage (NCBI taxonomy): Eukaryota > Viridiplantae > Streptophyta > Magnoliopsida > Fabales > Fabaceae > Cajanus > Cajanus cajan. The sequence continues at coordinate 43,861,038 of NC_138521.1, read as the reverse complement.
TACCTTAGCCCAAAATTAAAAACCTATGATCTAAAGCACCCCATAATACAAGGGTAAAATGGGAAATACAAAAGAAAATAAATCCTATGACTAAGATACCCCAAAATACAAGGGTAAAATAGCAAATTAAAGACAAGGGCAAAAAATAGGAATAAAAATAAATGCTATAAAAACTTAGGAGCTAAGGCCCAAAAGCAGGCTTACTCCTCCTATGGTTTTTCAATACTAACCCATTCCTCTTGCCTCCTTCGATATATCACCTCTTGGTCTTCTTGGCCTTAGTGTTATTCCATCATAAGGAGTCAACCTGCTTTGCTTATTTGTATTTTATTGCGTTTAAACTTTGATAAATATGAACAAACCCCCCCCCCCACTTCGTGTTTTAACCTTTGATAGAGAAAGGATAGTCCTTGGGAGACGACCTAGAAAAGCTTTCTAGTACTGCATTTAATTATTTTATTTGACCGAATACAACTTCGATCAACTTGACTCTATGAGTTAGGTCATTTCTCTTGAGATTTTTGAGGGTAACTGATGGCAACACTAGGAGAAGTGAAGGATGTGCTTCTCCTTGGAATTGCCTAGACCGGATCTTCTTCAAAGGAGACTTGATTCCACAACTAAGAGCACTTGAAGACTATGAACTCACGGATACACTCTTCCAAAGTTTAGGAGGGAAGCATCCAAGCTCAAGCATCAATGGATTCTCACTTCAAAAAGTAGGAAAGTAGACAACTAGCCTAGGGTTTTTGAAGGTGAGAGGTTGGAGACTTTTGAGAGAGGAAACTCGGCCAATGGCTCACAAATTTCTATTATGTTCAAAAGTGAGTACAATAGGTGAAGGAGGGAACATATATGCATCCGAAAATATGAATACACTTGGCGCCACATGAGTGGTCACCATGTTGGCGCCAAGATTTGAATTCAAATTTGAATTTGAATTCAAATCTTGTCACACATGTGTATGACCGGTCCCATGAGTGCTTGGTGCATTTGGTTTTGATTTAGTGTGCATTTAGGGTTGAATTTGAGTCACACATGTTCAGCCAAGGTGGCATGATCCATGTGACTCAAAATGCAACTTAAATGCATGCTAAATTAAACCTAGTTTACCCTAATTTAACTAAACTAGTAATCCTCCTTTAATCCTAATCTAATGGCCTAATTACAATGGCCAAACAAATACAATGGAAAGGAAAAATTACAAGAATGAAAATGAGCCCAATATTGGGTACCAAAAGCCCAAAGGCCCATGAAGCCCAAAACTAGGCCCAACTAGCCTATAACCTAAAATGCTACTCTATATGGTCCAAAATACTGTAGACCCCTAAAATTGTCCGGGTCGGAAATAAAGCTTGAAGACTCTCGAAGACTGAAGGATAATCAGCCAGAAGGACTCCTCGAAGGCCCTAGGAGGGTTCTCTGTAGGTCTAGAGGTCTTAGAATAGCTCAAAATAAAGAAGTAGAGGGAAAAAGCCCAATACGGCCGTACTGAACCCAATACGGTCGTATTGAAGCTTCAATACGGCCGCAGCGAAACACAATACGGCGTATTGAAGTTTCTGAAACTTCAATACGGCCGTACTGAAGTCAGTACGACCGTATTGACACTTCAATACGACCGCAGCGAAGTCAATACGGGCGTATTGAAATTTCTGAATTTCAATACGACCGTATTGAACTTCAATACGACCGTATTGAAGTTCAAAAATTTCAATACGGCCGTATTGCCCCTGTAGGCCGTATTGCGCCTATTCCCTATAAATATGACGTCAATTGGACGTCATTCCACACTTTTTCACTCAGTTTTGACTCCCTCCTTGAGTATTCTGGGGTTTTTGAGCAGTGTTCTGCCCTAGAAATCTCTCTGGGAGTCGATCCGACGAAGTTCTGGAATTCCGAGCACTTAGCTTGGAGATTCGAACCTAGTCGAAGGGAAATCCTCCGGATTTCCATAGTTAAAAGTTTTTAGGAAGGAGCGAGCGAGCTTGTAGAGCGAGGGAACGCCAAAAAGCTTCCCAGTTTTACTCAATATATAAAAGCACGCTTCAAGAGGTTTTCCTTTAATTCCCTCCTTTTACTGCTTTCTGTGTGTTTAATTTAAGCACCATGTAGATATTTAAAATAATAATCGTTCATAAATAAAAAGGGGTAATTTAGTAATTTTGCACTATTATTTGTAAAATAATCCGTCATAGGGAACCCGTCAGGGGCGCTGTGGGGTGCTAACACCTTCCTCACGCGTAACCGACTCCCTTACCCGACTCTGGTTGTAATGGCCGAAGTCGATTTTTGAAATCGATTGCCTTAACTTCTTTTTCCAATGTTTTGAGCAAAACATTGGTGGCGACTCCACGAACCCTCCCTTTTATGAAAACCACTAATCCATGGAGGGTCCCGCTTGGGATTAGATTGGATTGGTGAGACTTTTTTTAAATAAATTGGATAAGATCGACGAGGTCTCAGTTTGAGAACAAGTCGCTCTAATAATCCAATACATTTTCAAAACTAAAATAAAAAGCGAGCTCGACCGTCTTCGCGAATGCCGAAAGCCCGTTTCGGGCCGGTGGCGACAGATGGCGACTCCACTGGGGAAGCCTCGAGAGTCAGTCCCATTTAGTGACAGATTATTTTTAACAAATAATAGTTAAAAATTACTTCATTACCCCTTTGTTTGTATGATAACATGTTTATCTATTTGGCTTTAATAACTGTTGTATTTTTAAATTTACGCAATTGTTTGAAATAAAAACTGCACACAAACCTTTGCACACAACAGTTCCCTCTATACCCGGGGGCATGAGTGGTAATCCATAGGGAGTGGATGTTAATACGGCCGGTTGATGGGTTTATAGGAGCCTATGAGACCGTTGTCGGAAAACATCACTCAAGGTGATAACCATGAACTTGAATCCGACGGTGCGTTGGAACTTTCCATCGACCTACGATGAGAGGAATTGGGTCCCTATAATGGGGGCACCTTGGGGGCCTTTGACCAAGTGAGAACAGTTAGATCCTCCTTGAATATGCACTTTTCTGCAGGAGACCCCTACCTCGTGATTCGCTCGTGACTGTTCGTGGATGAGTGAATTGTTTGTGTAAATGCTTATGTGCAATTGTTTGTGCATTAATAAATAACCTCGTGATAAGGTCTAAGAATAATCCCCATGCATGAAAATACCATGACATGAGAGGAAAGACCATGTGTGAAAATATAATAAAAGTGAGGAGCATGTACATCATTACCAAAAAAGACATCATGCATCCTCATAGACCATGCATTTTAGGTTCACTAATACCCTCTCGACATGAGTAAAAGTGACCCATAATTATCGAGATTCTCCGTTGAGGAGAGATCATAAGTCAAGGAGGGTGGTAACACTCTGTTTTAAAAAGGCAGCGCCTTAAAAATGGAGGGTTATCAAGCTCATGTCAAGAGCGTATTCATTCCATAAATTAATTAGATTAAATATTCATTTTAGAAAGTGGCTGGTCATCTCTCTGTCCTCACACGCGCAAAGAAGATCAAGAAAATGGAAGCATTGGAGGAGCAAAACAAAAAGCTCACAACCGAGCTTTCACAACTTAAAGACCAAATGGCGCAAATGATGGAACTCATGCGTCATCACAACATCCATGGATCTCATCACAGTGATCATGGGTCCCATCATGAGGGAGAGGAGGAAGAGCATGAAAAAGATCCTCCACACGCTGTACCCCTTGGGGCTGGAATTATGATTAAAGAGCCCGAAGTATCAAAGGAACAATTCCACGCCCTCGAGGATCGGCTAAGGGCTATGGAGGGGCATGATTTTGACATCAAGGATGCCGCCGACATGTGCTTAGTGAGGGACATTCAATTCCCTCCTAAATTTAAAGTGCCAGATTTCCCGAAATATGTGGGATCGACTTGCCCCAAGAGTCATCTCACCATGTACTGTCGCAAGATGGCTGCATATGCCACCAATGAAAAGCTCTTAATTCATTGCTTTCAAGAGAGCTTGGCTGAAACTGCACTCAACTGGTATATGCAGCTAGATGGAAATCTAGTACACACATGGAGGCAGTTGGCTGACGCCTTTCTCAAGCGCTACAAATACAACATCGACCTAACACCCGATAGGTCAGATCTTCAAGCCTTGAGTAAAAAGAACGATGAATCCTTCAAGGCGTACGCCCAACGTTGGAGGGAGTTGGCGGCACAGATAGAGCCCCCGCTGTCGGATAAGGAGACGGTGTCCTTATTCATCAACTCGTTGACTGGTCCCTATTACGATAAAATGATAGGGAACACAACGACACTCTTCTCGGACATCATCACCATTGGAGAAAGGGTGGAACAAGGACTTAAAAGTGGGAAGCTGGCTAAGCCTTCCCAACCATATGAAGCTAAGAAGGCCTTCGGGAAGAAGAAAGAAGGAGGAGTCAACGCTGTAACCATTGCTCCGTCTTCTTCCGCTTCGAAGTCAGGAAAATCGCAATACAACTCTGTGAAGAAGTTTGACAAACTTCCGACCACTTATAGCGATCTCCTGCCGAAGCTAGTAGAGGCGCGTCTCATAGCTTATATTCCACCAAAGAAGGTGAATCCACCCTACCCCGATTGGTACAATCCACAAGACAAATGTCTATACCATTCGGGGGCACAGGGGCATTCAACGGAGAACTGCCGAGCTCTCAAGTATAAGGTCCAAGACCTTATCGACGCTGGGTGGGTCACTTTCGATTCGACGGCGCCCGACGTGAGCAAGAATCCTCTACCGCAGCAGGAGTAGAGAGAAGGGCAAGCCATGATAGGGCCCCTCCACATTTTTTCTTTTAGGGACTCATGATCAGTACCCGAGATCATGAGGACCTTTTCATGTAAATAAAGGGTTTTGTACAGTTTTACACTCATATATCAATAAAAAGGCATTTTTCACACATTATTCTCTCATTTTGTTCTATTCTCTCTCTCTCATTAATATTAATAAACTCTAAACCTAAACAGAACCAGTAAATAATTATGTCTGTGATTGCTCGCTCTGACCGGGATCCGAAAGCCGAGGGTGAATGGGTTGAGTTGGACAGTGATGAGGAGACCATCTCTCCGGATCTGCAAAGACTGCTAGATCAAGAAGCTCGTCTACTCCAACCGAATCAAGAAGAATTGGAGACCGTGAATTTGGGGCGGGATCAAGAATTGAAAGAGGTCAACATTGGGACCCGTATCAGTGATGGAATAAAAACGCAATTAATTCAATTATTGAGGGAATACAAGGACGTATTTGCATGGTCGTACCATGATATGCCCGGGTTGGACTCCAACATCGTCGAACACAAGTTGCCCTTAAAAGAGGGGTTTCGACCTATCAAGCAAAAGCTTCGACGAATCAAGCCCGAATGGTCCTTAAAGATTAAGGAGGAGGTGGAAAAACAATTGGACGCGGGATTCTTGGTTGTATCCCAGTATCCCGAATGGCTGGCTAACATTGTGCCAGTCGTCAAAAAGAATGGGAAGGTTAGAGTGTGTGTTGATTATAGGGATTTGAATCGTGCCAGTCCAAAGGACGATTTTCCCTTGCCCCACATCGATACACTTGTGGATCACACCGCCACAAACACACTCTATTCCTTTATGGATGGATACTCGGGGTATAATCAAATCAAGATGAATATAGAAGACCGCGAGAAAACTTCTTTCATTACACCCTGGGGAACTTTCTGCTACAGGGTGATGCCTTTCGGACTTAAAAATGCGGGTGCCACCTACCAACGAGCGATGGTGACTCTATTCCACGATATGATCCACAAAGAAATTGAAGTATACGTGGATGACATGATCGCAAAGTCAAAAGACGAAATGGACCACATCCAATATTTGAGAAAATTATTCAATCGGCTTCGTAAGTATCAGCTTAAGCTAAACCCGGCTAAGTGTACTTTCGGAGTTCGGTCGGGTAAGCTTCTTGGGTTCATCGTCAGTGAAAAAGGCATAGAGGTGGACCCCGATAAAGTAAAGGCAATAATGGAAATGCCTCCTCCTAAAACTGAGAAAGAAATTAGAGGATTCCTCGGCAGGGTGAACTACGTCGCAAGGTTCATCGCACAGTTGACTGACACGTGCAAACCAATATTCAAGCTGTTGCGCAAGAATCATTCCGAAACTTGGGATGAGAATTGTCAACGAGCTTTTGACAAGGTCAAACAGTGCTTGGCCAATCCACCAGTATTGGTGCCACCTGTCGAGGGAAGGCCATTAATCCTCTATCTGACAGTACTTGATGAGTCCATGGGAGCCGTGCTAGGGCAACAGGACGAAACTGGAAAGAAAGAACAAGCCATCTACTACCTGAGCAAAAAGTTCCTTGATTATGAAACCCGCTACACGCCATTAGAAAAGACTTGCTGTGCGTTAGCGTGGGCAACACAAAGGCTCAGGCAGTACATGATAAGGCATACTACTTGGTTGGTCTCCAAAATGGACCCAATTAAGTACGTGTTCGACAAGCCAATAATCACTGGGAAGATTGCCCGATGGCAAGTGCAATTATCAGAATTTGACATCATACATGTCACACAAAAGGCCATCAAGGGTAGTACCCTAGCTGATTACCTAGCACACGGGCCGACCAATGACTATCAATCCCTTCAGGATGATTTCCCCGATGAGCATATAATGCATCTACAACATGAAGAGCTTAAAGATGATGCATGGACCATGTACTTTGATGGAGCCTCCAACATGCTTGGACAGGGGATTGGAACAGTACTAATCTCCCCACAAGGAAAGCATATCCCCCTAACGGCAAGACTCAACTTCGACTGTACAAATAACATGGCCGAATACGAGGCTTGCGCGTTAGGAATCCAAGCGGCTATCAACAATGGTATCCTCAAACTCAAAGTATTTGGAGACTCGGCTTTAGTCATCCATCAGCTACGAGGTGACTGGGAAGTCCGAAATCCTAAACTGATACCATATGTTGAGCATATCAAAGACCTGATACAATTCTTTCAAATTGTCGTCTTTGAATATATCCCAAGGGAGGAAAATCAGTTCGCTGACGCCCTTGCTACACTATCATCGATGTTCGCCTTGGATAAGGAGCATGAAATGCCCATCATCAATATCCGGCGGCACGATAAGCAAGCGTTCTGCCTACTGATAGATGAAGCTGTTGATGATCATCCATGGTTCCATGACATCAAACAATACCTGTCAAAAGGGGAATATCCTGATATGGCTAGTGATAATGATAAAAAGCATATCCGAAGAAGGGCCATGGGATTTCTGTTGATTGGAGGAACCCTCTACAAAAAGAATTATGACTCGGTCTTGTTGAGATGTATAGACCAAGTCGAAGCTCAAAATGTAATCAAAGAAATACATGAGGGGGTTTTCGGTACCCATATTCCTGGGCCTGCAATGGCTAAGAAAATTCTCAGAGCAGGATATTACTGGTCGACCATTGAAAGGGATTGTTACCAATACGTCCGGAAATGCCACAAGTGCCAAGCATATGCCGACAATATTCATGTCCCACCAACGCCACTCAATGTTTTGGCTTCACCATGGCCATTCGCAATGTGGGGCATGGATGTTATTGGACCCATCGAGCCAAAAGCATCCAACAGACATAGGTTCATCCTTGTGGCCATTGACTATTTCACCAAATGGGTAGAAGCGGCATCGTATGCTCATGTGACCCGAAAGGTGGTAACGTCCTTCATCAGAAAGAATATCATATGCAGATACGGTATTCCCGATAAAATCATCACTGATAATGGATCCAATTTGAACAATAAGATGGTGGAAGAACTGTGCAAAGAGTTCAAAATTCAGCACCACAACTCTTCCCCATATCGACCAAAGATGAATGGGGCAGTCGAGGCAGCCAATAAGAATATCAAGAAGATAGTACAAAAGATGGTTGTCTCATTCAAAGACTGGCATGAGATGCTACCCTTCGCTCTCCATGGTTATAGGACTTCAGTACGTACATCCACAGGAGCTACTCCATTCTCCCTTGTTTATGGAATGGAGGCAGTTCTGCCGATCGAAGTCGAGATACCGTCTCTGAGAGTAATCATGGAAGCAAAACTTTCCGAGGCAGAATGGGTTCAAAGTCGATACGACCAATTGAACCTTATCGAAGAAAAACGACTGAACGCCATATGCCATGGTCAAGCCTACCAAAGGAAGATCAAAAAGGCTTTTGACAAGAAAGTCCATCCTCGAATCTACCATGAGGGAGAGCTGGTGATGAAGAAACTGCTACCAGCTCAAAAGGACAAAATCGGAAAGTGGGCCCCAAATTACGAAGGACCATATGTGGTGAAGCGAGCTTTCTCCGGAGGAGCATTGATTCTCACAGACATGGACGGAGAAGAACTTCGATACCCAGTCAACGCTGACGTGGTAAAGAAGCATTATGCTTGAAGACGTTGCTTGCATCAGCCCGCTAGGATGAAAACCCAAAAAGGGCATCCTAGGCAAAAGTTAGGGCAAGACAAAAAGCCCGCCAGTACAAGGGTACTAGGCAAAACAAAGGCAAAATTATCCCCGCTAGGACATGTCCTAGGCAAAAATTAGGGGCAAAAGAATAAGATATAAAAACAAAGCAAGCAACGATCACGTGAACCGAAAACCGAAAGGCGGTTCAAGTGATAATCTTCTAGAAGCAAGCGTCTTGCAGTATCTACACTCCTGGCTCAGGCATCTCACCCGAAACAACTAAGGAAACGGGAAGAGCAGCAATTACAAATATAATTGTTTAAGCCAAAAATGTATAGCCCACCTTGGCCAGCCATTCTTCAGAAATTCCCTTTGTAAATCTTTCTGTATAAACATTTGTGAATATCAATAAAATATCCATTTGTTTCTTTTCTTTCTTGACCTTGTGATTATGCCTTTAAATTGATGTTTCTAAAAATTGTACGAAACTCTTAATAATCGGTCAATAAAAGAAAGTTGGAGGGGTTCCTGTAAAATCCATAATCTCCTGCATAAAGGCTCACAAAAATACTCCCTCGCGTCAATGGTAGAAAGTCCTCCTAGAAGAAGAGGATAGGGAGAGCCACTCACTTTTCTAACTAAATGAACAAAAATATAAAATGTATTGCATTTGTGCATCACACACACATTAGTTGCACATTCAAAGACCTTACCATGAGGCAACTGCATAAAATAGAAAAATAGAAAAATTGCTTGTGTATGACAGCAGCAAACAAAATGCAAAGATTCAGAAAATCAACAGCGTCATACAGAATAACTGAGCCTGGAGAGGCTTGCCGAAAAAATACTCTCAGAATAACTGAGCCTGGAGAGGCTTACTAAAATAATACTCTCTCAGAAATAACTGAGCCTGGAGAGGCTTGCCGAAACAATACTCATTCAGAATAATTGAGCCTGGAGAGGCTCGCCAAAATAATACTCCACATCAAAGAATAATTGAGCCTGGAGAGGCTCGCAGAAATAATACTCCCCAAAGGGAACCTCAGCTCATGAAGCCAATATCCAACAAGAGCTTTCAAAGCAAGATCGTCAAAATCTCCCAAAGGAAGTACGATCATCCAAGTAATATATCCAAGTCAAAGGACTTCAGACTTCCTCAGTGGAAAGTAGCTCTCCAACTCAGGCATTGAGTGAGGCTAAGCCTGTAGAGGCTTCCTAAAGAATACTCCCTTCAGAATAATTGAGCCTGGAGAGGCTCGCAGAAATAATACTCCTTCAGAATAATTGAGCCTGGAGAGGCTCGCAGAAAGAATACTCCCTTCAGAATAATTGAGCCTGGAGAGGCTCGCAGAAAGAATACTCCCTTCAGAATAATTGAGCCTGGAGAGGCTCGCAGAAAGAATACTCCCTCAGAATAATTGAGCCTGGAGAGGCTCGCAGAAACAATACTCTTCCTTCAGAATAGTTGAGCCTAGAAAGGCTCGATTCCCCAGAGATATCTCAAGCTTACACTCACGGGCCAAACTCCCCAGTGAAAGCTATCAGAATGCGATCAGCGAAATCCCCAAAGGAGGCCTGATCATCCAAGAAAAATGTCTAAGGACTTTAAACTTCCCCAATGGAGGATAGCTTTCCAACTCAAAAGCGATGAGTGAAGCTAAGCCTGAAGAGGCTTTCTAAATAATACTCTGGGATGAATAAAAACTTCAAATCCCCAATCGCCTACTAAAGAGGCATCTCTTCAAAAGGAAGACCAATAAACTATTCCCCAAGTGGAATTTGGCTCTCAGCCTAAACAAATGAACGTCAAGATGATCTGCCTAACAAAAGAGGCCAATCAACATCAATCCCCAGTGGATGATCGCCTATCCAAGAGGCATCCCCCACAAAAGGGGAAGAAAATCAAAAAGATTAATAAAATTCCCCAAGCGGAATTTGGCATCCCGCCAAAACATCGAACATCAAGACTATCTGCCTAACAGAAGAGGCCAGTCAAAAAATCAACATGTCAACATCCCTAGCGGATAACAGCCTACACAGAGGCTACAAAACCAGAAAAGTCAAAAAGAGTCACCCGAATAAGGATAACCGGGATACTCCACCAACGTCGACAGGACGTCAGCCAAACATAAGGCATCGCTCAACTCAGAGAGAAAGAGCATCTGTGTCTATACCCCAAGGAATCAGAAATTCCCCAAGGGTACCAACAATGCAATGCAAGTTGGGGCACAGGAACCTGTGAATGACTGCACATCCCCTAGACGAATCCCTGCGTTATCCAGCCCTCAGCGGCACAAAATCAGAAAAACAATCGTCAAAGCAGCATCGTGGACTGCGGAGACAAAATCAATATCCAGAATCCCCAGCGGATAACAGCCTACACAGAGGCAGCAAAAAATCAGAAAATCAAAAAGAGTTACCCGAACAAGGATAACCGGGATACTCCACCAACGTCGAAAGGACGTCAGCCAATCATAAGGCACCGCTCACATCAAAAAGAGCATCTTTGTGTCTGCACCCCAAAGGAATCAGAAATTCCCCAGTGGGCACCAACTACGCAATGGAAAGTTGGGACACAAGAACCTATGAGTAACTGCACATCCCCTAGACGGATCCCTGCGTTATCCAGCCCTTAGTGGCACAAAATCAAAAAAACAACCGTCGAAGCAGCATCGTGGACTGTGGAGACAAAATCATCACAAATCCCTGGAAAGGAGATATCCACGCTACCCCGTCGTCACAAACACGGAGGTATGCAGCTTCCGGCTCGAGCAATGAGCGAAGCTATCTCTGGAAAGGGGGTACTCACTGCTTACCGTTGTCACAAAGGTACTTAGCTTCCGGCTCGAACAAAGAGTGAAGCTAAGGCTGGAGAGACGGTACTTACAGCTTCCAGCTTGGGCAACAAGCAAAGCAAGGCCTGGAGAGGCAAAACTCACACTGTTCACCGCCGTCACAAGGGTATTTAGCTTCCGGCTCGAACAAAGAGTGAAGCTAAGCCTAGAGAGGCGGTACTCACAGCTTCCAGCTTGGGCAGCAAGCAAAGCAAAGCCTGGAGAGGCGAAACTCACACTGCTCACCATCGTCACAAAGGTGCTTAGTTTCCGGCTCGAACAAAGAGCGAGACTAAGCTTGGAAAGGCGAAACTCACACTGCTACCGTTGTCACAAGGGTACTTAGCTTCCGGCTCGAACAAAGAGTGAAGCTAAGCCTGGAAAGGCGGTACTCACAGCTTCCAGCTTGGGCAGCAAGCAAAGCAAAACCTGGAGAGGCTACTCGACAATTTTCCACCGGAAGACGCTACAAGTCAGAAGGTCGGCGCATCACCCGGACAATTGGGTCAACTCCTTTACTTGTCAGCCGGTACACCAAAAGGCCGTCCGACTAAGTAAAGGGGGGGCAGCTGTAGACCCCTAAAATTGTCCGGGTCGGAAATAAAGCTTGAAGACTCTCGAAGACTGAAGGATAATCAGCCAGAAGGACTCCTCGAAGGCCCTAGGAGGGTTCTCTGTAGGTCTAGAGGTCTTAGAATAGCTCAAAATAAAGAAGTAGAGGGAAAAAGCCCAATACGGCCGTACTGAACCCAATACGGTCGTATTGAAGCTTCAATACGGCCGCAGCGAAACACAATACGGCGTATTGAAGTTTCTGAAACTTCAATACGGCCGTACTGAAGTCAGTACGACCGTATTGACACTTCAATACGACCGCAGCGAAGTCAATACGGGCGTATTGAAATTTCTGAATTTCAATACGACCGTATTGAACTTCAATACGACCGTATTGAAGTTCAAAAATTTCAATACGGCCGTATTGCCCCTGTAGGCCGTATTGCGCCTATTCCCTATAAATATGACGTCAATTGGACGTCATTCCACACTTTTTCACTCAGTTTTGACTCCCTCCTTGAGTATTCTGGGGTTTTTGAGCAGTGTTCTGCCCTAGAAATCTCTCTGGGAGTCGATCCGACGAAGTTCTGGAATTCCGAGCACTTAGCTTGGAGATTCGAACCTAGTCGAAGGGAAATCCTCCGGATTTCCATAGTTAAAAGTTTTTAGGAAGGAGCGAGCGAGCTTGTAGAGCGAGGGAACGCCAAAAAGCTTCCCAGTTTTACTCAATATATAAAAGCACGCTTCAAGAGGTTTTCCTTTAATTCCCTCCTTTTACTGCTTTCTGTGTGTTTAATTTAAGCACCATGTAGATATTTAAAATAATAATCGTTCATAAATAAAAAGGGGTAATTTAGTAATTTTGCACTATTATTTGTAAAATAATCCGTCATAGGGAACCCGTCAGGGGCGCTGTGGGGTGCTAACACCTTCCTCACGCGTAACCGACTCCCTTACCCGACTCTGGTTGTAATGGCCGAAGTCGATTTTTGAAATCGATTGCCTTAACTTCTTTTTCCAATGTTTTGAGCAAAACATTGGTGGCGACTCCACGAACCCTCCCTTTTATGAAAACCACTAATCCATGGAGGGTCCCGCTTGGGATTAGATTGGATTGGTGAGACTTTTTTTAAATAAATTGGATAAGATCGACGAGGTCTCAGTTTGAGAACAAGTCGCTCTAATAATCCAATACATTTTCAAAACTAAAATAAAAAGCGAGCTCGACCGTCTTCGCGAATGCCGAAAGCCCGTTTCGGGCCGGTGGCGACAAATACAAGACCAAAATATATTCAAACTAGGTTAACAAAAGTATAATAAGGATGTTAATAACAAGATAGGCCCATGTTGAAACTTGGTTTGGGCCTTCCAAGCCCATAGGGCCCATTGGGCCTGGATTGGCCCAATCTTCCATGTCTAGCCCATTCCTCTTGGATCTTTGAGTATGTCACCTCTTGCACTCCAAAGCATGATTCCATCAGTAACCATTCTTGGATTTTTTTTTTCAAGAGTATATGCTAATCCCGTTCTATCTGAACGTTACAAGCTTTGGGCTCACTTACGATCTCTCCGTGGCATTTTGCATCAACTGTGTGTTTTGTTTGGGGACTTTAATGACATTTTACTACTCTTTGAGCAATGATGTGGTGTTTTTCATCATAATCATGTGTCTCTATTTGGGTAATTGGTGGATGACTATGGACTTGTCACTTTGGATCAGGTTGGGGATCGTTATACTTGGCATCAAATGTCTAGTAGTTGTGGTCCAATTCATAAGCAACTTGATAGAGCTTTGGGAGATATTAGCTATACAATGAGATTCCCTAAAGCCATAGTTGAAATTCTTCCTAGATGACACTTAGATCATAACTTTTTGCTACTACATTGTGGTAGGTAGGTGAAAGGTGAGCACCCTTTCCGGTTTAAAGCTGCATGGTGCACTCATAAGGGTTATGCAAATATATATAGTTCAGATTGTTTGGGAGAAAGGTTGAGGTGATTTTGTGAAGGCTTTGAACTTTGTTCATAAAGACTCCATAGCCTTTAACGAAGAAGTATTTGCTAGCATTCATAATCATAAACGAAAGCTCAATGGGTATATATGTGATACCGAACGTTCTTTAGAGAAGGTGGACTCATTGCGACTTCTTCATCTATATCATTAGCTTCTTCATGAATATGAACTAACCTTACTCCAAGAAGAGACGATGTGGTTTCAAAAATCTCGAGAGGACTGGATTAGGTTGGGTAATAAAAACACTTGTTTTTTTCATACACAAACCATTGTTCGGAGGACAAGAAGTAAAATTCATTCCTTTTCTTGCCTTTTGCTGAATGGAGCACCAATGAAAAAATACTCCAAACAGGGACTATGGATTATTTTAAAGGATTTTTTGGGATCTCTAAATGTGTGTCCTTAGTCCCATAAGATCCACCCATGCCTCGATTGCTGGAGGGTGACATTCAGACTATTAGTGCAGCTCCATCTAAGGACGAGTTGTACATAACTCTGATGGGTATGAAATTGTTCAAAGAACCTAGTCCTAATGGGTTTCAAACCAGTTTTTATAAAATGTACTAGAATAGTGTTGGAGACTCGGTGTGGAAGGTAGTTCGAGATGCTTTTGTGAATGGTTTTTTTACCCAAAGTTAGCTTATATTCTTGTCATCCTTATCCCAAAAAAGGATGATCCAAAGTGTCTCAATGATTTTCGTCCAATTAATTTATGTAATGTTATACATAAACTCATTTCCAAGGTTCTTGTGAATAGGTTAAGGCTTTTACTCAAGAATATAGTGAGCTCACTTCAAAAAAGCTTTATCCTAGGTAGGAGCACAACTAATAATGTTATTATTCTACAAGAGATTATTCATTCCATAAAGAAATCCCGCAAAAGGAAAGGGGATATGGTCTTTAAATTAAACCAATTGAAAAGGCTTATGATCAAGTGGAATAGAATTTTGTTGAAAGCATACTCATAGAGTATGGGTTTCCTCCGAATATTGTTTGGATGACAAAATTTACTTCTAGAAAGAACTTTTTAGAAGAGAAATATTTTTACTTTTTTGGAAAACATTTTTTGGAAGTATATATTTTAACCTTCTAGAAAATGTTTTTTGAACGTATCTTTTACCACCTCTAAGTCGAGGAGAAAAATCTATTTCAAGAAAGTTATTTTTTTCTTTCAAAAGTACTTTTCAGAAGACAAAATATACTTCAAAAAAGAACTTTTCAAAAAATACTTTTTACTCTTCCAAAAAGTACGAAAGTATATTTTAAGAAACAATTTCAAAACGATAATAATAAAAAATAAATTATTTCTAAACAATAATTCATTATAAAATTAATAAATCACACTTTTAAAAGCAATGACTTTATACATTTACAACTTGTATCCAATATATACAACAATAAAGATGGAGTATAACATTTGTCCATATAACATTTGCCTTATTATTAAGACATTGGGCCTACTCAAATTGAGACACTAAGTTGTGTATATGCTAATTTGTTTTTTTCCTACATGGTCCCTTTATTGTTTTGGCCCATCTTAAGATCTATATTTTCTTTTTACAATGAGTAAAAATAAGGAACAGACAATAAAAGGACGAAAACTAATCGTGGGTAAATAATATAATTATCAGAGTAATGATAGAATAGTAATTTTCTTTCTATCAAAACACTTGAACATTAGAGCATCTCCAATGACAAATCCTTGGAGAGTTTCTTAGTCTAAGCAACAGAACCTTGAAGAAACTTGTCAATGGAGGAGTTCTAGGTGTAACGACCCACCTTAGACCGTCACATCAACAACCAATATGACAACTAAAATAAAATATTATATAATAAAAAAAATAGAGTAAAGGCCAGTTACACTAGAGTGTAAATATACAATAACGTATAAATTGTTTCCATAATGTAAAACATAATTTTATAAAAGAGTCATCCTCAACAAAGTTATACAGTCATTCAAAAAGATAATATAATTACAACATCATGAAAGTATCAAAATAAGACACCCTAGGTGCTGGTCAAGCTCTAAGTCTAGCCACTTCTCAAAGCAGCTACCTAAAAGACTCCTTGTCATCCCAAAGCCTCACACCTGATCTGCTCTCTCACATAGTGAGATCATCACAGTCCACATCATGGAAATATAAAGGTTAGCACGTATAAAACCAACCATAGAACAATAAAATGAAATATCATTAAACTAGATATTCATCAACAATATGTATCCATACCAAGGGAATGACAACATTATAACAAGTCATTTCCATGCCAAATATAAACCAATCCAAAATCCAATGTATACACATCCATACCAATGCATACATATTCTATGATAATAAAGAATCCATAACCAATATATACAATCCATACCAAATGCATACATATTCCACATCCAAACCAAAGTCACAAAACTGTATAATCCCATGAAGTAGCCAACACATCCAAACCAAATGTTGACCTCAACACATCCAAACCAAGTGTTGAATTCATGAACATGTCACCTGCCCATGTCACACACCTAACCTCTCATGGAAAATATGCATTTGGGTTACGTCGTCACGTAACCTTGGTGATCGCGGCCACTTCATCCATCAGTATGCCTCGGCCTTTCCCCCATACCGGAAGAAAATAGAATACTTAGAGGAGTACTTCAGAATCCACCTAACATCTGAAGTGGTTTATTATATAATCTCTGGAAAAGTTCCATATTGGAATCCTCACCATGGGACTCCCAAATTCCATATTTTCCCAAAGATTATATCATGATCTCACCAAGAGATCTCCCAATCCATACCATAACCTTACTCCTCTAAGTCCTATTGGCTTCCAAACCAAACACACATAGCATATTCCATAATTACATACAAACTTTTCCATAACCATGCCAAATTACTCAATATAACAACATAAATAATTAAACACCCAAAACAACTATCAACTTAACCAAATCACCCTTTGTGAAATGGCAATCTTCACATAAAATAGCATATTAAGAGTTATACTACTCCTATCATGCTCATACTTATCTCATATGAAATATAAGAAGACTTCCTACAACTCTTATGAAGACATCAAGTCCTAATTCCATCATCTACTTTACTAAAAATTCTAAAAACCGTAACAGCTATAACCAATGCTGGCAGCTTGACCCCTGTTCACTAAAATAGTCATATCTAGAGTTCTAGACCTCTTTTTTGGGTGATTCCAACGCCATTGGAAAGCTAACATCCAAGGCTACAACTTTTATGAGGACTTTAAGACCAACATACTCACGCCCATTGAAAAACTCAAACATAGATCTACAGAGGTCATTGCGCCCGGCGCAATTATTCTGCGCCCAGCGCAATATTAGTAACCAAAACACAAAGACCACGTCTGATAGTGCGCCCGGCATGGTTCTCCCCACGCCTGGCATGATTCACCCAGGGATTCTCATATCAAATTGAGCCCGGCGCGACTAACCTCGCGCTCGGCGTGATTTGGCAATGATGGTCTCTGATGAATTCACGCCCGGGGCCAAGAACTGCACCGACGCATTTACTACCAGAAACCCTCGAAAACCTTGAAAATTTCTTCCAATCATGAAT
This sequence comes from Cajanus cajan, assembly GCF_000230855.2. Classification (NCBI taxonomy): domain Eukaryota; kingdom Viridiplantae; phylum Streptophyta; class Magnoliopsida; order Fabales; family Fabaceae; genus Cajanus; species Cajanus cajan. The sequence continues at coordinate 43,843,614 of NC_138521.1, read as the reverse complement.
CCAATCCAAATTACATGAGTTCGAACCATTATAAAGCATAAACAATATCCAAAAACAACATTTTAAGCAATAAAATCAAGTATTAACCATTAATCCATGGAAATCATGAAGAAACCCCAACCAAAACCCTTTCCCCTCAATCCATCCTTAATCAGGCATAAATCATGGAATTAATATGATATTTCAAACCCATACATACTAGATTAAGTCTTATAACTATTACCCTTACCTTAGAAACCTTAGAAATGCAAGATTTGGACAAAACCCTCAAATCCCAACTCAAACTTTAATCCTTATTTTCAAGGCTTTAGAGGCTGAATCTCTTGAAACTCTAGTTGTGAAGATTGATCCTAGCTTGATAAACTTCCCAAATGTGTCCTCAGCTTCCCTCCAGACCAGAGCCCTTCTCTCTACTTTCTCTCTCTAGAACTGTCTCTGTCTGACAAATGAGACCCTCCAATCCTAAGTCCCTATATATAGCCATTTTCTGAAATTTCCAAATTTCACCCATAGTAACTATTCACCTCAAATATTCTATTCCTTGAAGTATTTCAACTCCCTAAGCTCTAAAACAACCTCAAATTCACTCAGAAATACCGAATTTATCTTATGTTCCTATCCTTCAATCTCCTACCCATCTTATTCATTTCCATGCAATACGCACAACTCACCACCATATGAAATGCAACATGTATTAACACACAAACAAACATCACTTTCAGATACATATGCTTGGAATAATGAGTTGCATGCCATAATACTTCACTTAACCAAGATGAGAAGGAAGGTGATCAGTCTTCTTCCCTCTTAGTACCAATTCAGTATAATGGTGTACAATGCATCATTCACCAAATTCATGCACACACATGCCTATATAAACCTCTCAAAACATCAACCTCTCATCTCATACTATAAAATCACTACCATGCTTAAACAACTAATCAAAACCACATCAACATACAACATGCACAGAGGTAAGTACATTTCAAATCCACATCTCCATAATCCAATCCAAATCCATATAAATAACATATACATACATACATACATATATATATATATATGTAGAGTATATCTACCAAATAGCTCGGTATTTCCATGGCGTTACAACTCTCCCCAACAACAAAAATTTTCGACCTCGAAAATTCACTTACTCAAAAAGAGATATGGGTATTGATCCTTCATCCTATCTTCCAACTCCCAAGTGGCTTCATTAGTAACCTCATCCCAAATAACCTTTACCAAATTGATAGATTTACCCCGCAACTGTTTAACTTTATTATCTACCACTAAGACTGACTGTTTCTCAAAAGTTAAATTCTCCTTAACTTGAATTGCCTCTGATTCCAAGAAATGACTCGGATCGTGAATATACTTCCTCAGTTGTGAAACATGGAACACATCATGCAAATTAGACAAGAATGGAGGTAATGCAATCTGATATGCCACTGATCCAATCCTCTTAAGAATTTGATACGACCCAATGTAGACCCCTAAAATTGTCCGGGTCGGAAATAAAACTCGAAGACCCTCAAAGATCGAAGGAAAGTCAGCCAGAAGGACTCCTAGAAGACCATAGGATGGCTATCTGTAGGTTTAGAGGTCTTAGAGTAGCTTAAAATAAGGAAGTGGAGGGAATGAAGCCCAATACGGACGTACTAAACTTAATACGGCCGTATTGAAGCTTCAACACGGCCGCAGTGAACTCAATACGGCGTATTGAAGTTTCTGAAACTTCAATACGGCCGTACTGAAATCAATACGGCCGTATTGAAGCTTCAATACAGCCGCAGTGAACTCAATACGGGCGCATTGAAATTTCTGAATTTCAATACGGCCGTATTGAACTCAATACGACCGTATTGAAGTTCAAAAATTTCAATACGGCCGTATTGATTCCATAGCCCGTATTACGCCTGTTCCCTATAAATATGGCGTCATTTTGACGTCATTACACACTTTTACACACAGTTTTAACCCTCTTCTTGAGTATTCTGGGTTTTTTTTGAGCAGTGCTCTGCCTAGAAATCACTCGGAGAGTTGATCCGACGAAGTTTTTGAGTTCTGAGCATTTTGCTTGAGTCTCGAACTAAGTCGAAGGGAAATCCATCGGATTTCCAAGTCAAAAATTATTTTTTAGGAAGGAGTGAGCGGGCTTGTAGAGCGAGGGAACGCCAAAAAGCTTCCCAGTTTTACTTGATATATAAAAAGCACGCTTCAAGAGGTTTCTTTTCTAAAAATCCCTTCTTTTACTGCTTTCTGTGTGCATATTAAACTGTCATCATGTAGATAGTTAATTTATAATTGCTTAGAATAAATAGGGGTAATTTAGTAATTTGGTACTATTATTTTTTAGAAATAATCTGTCATAGGGAACCCGAAAGGGGCGTTGTGGGGTGCTAACACCTTCCCCACACGTAACCGACTCCCTTACCCAACTCTGGTTGTAATGGCCGAAGTTGATTTATAAAATCAATTGCCTTATCCCTTTTTCCAATGTTTTGAGTAAAACATTGGTGGCGACTCCACGAACCCTTCCTTTTACTACGAAAACCACTAATCCATCCATGGAGGGTCCCGCTTGGGATTAACATGGATTGGTGAGACATTTAATAAATAAATTGGATAAGATCGACAAGGTCTCAGTTTGAGAACAAGTCATTCTAATAATCCAATACATTTTCAAAACTAAAATAAAAAGCGAGCTCGACCGTCTTCGCGACCGCCGAGGCCTGTTTGGGCCGGTGGCGACACCCAATAAACTTAGGATTCAACTTCTTAGCTTTAATAGCTCTTCCCACACCTGTGGTAGGAGTTACCTTCAAAAATACATGTTCTCCCTCTGAAAACTTCAAAGGTTTCCTCCTCTTGTCTGCATAAGACTTTTTCCTACTCTGAGTAGCTTTCATTCTTTCCTGAATTTGTTTCACTTTTTCGGTAGTCTGTAAAGATAATCTCTGGCCCACAATCATTGATTCTCCCTCTTTAAACCAACACAAAGGTGTTCGACACTTCCTCCCATACAGAGCCTCAAATGGTGTCATTCCTATACTTGCATGAAAACTGTTATTATAAGTGAACTCGACCAAAGGAAACATTTCTTCCCAACTCCCTAGATGATCCAAAATACAAGCCCTCAACAAGTCCTCCAAAGTCCTCCAAAGTTGGATAGTCCCCTCAGACTGCCCATCAGTCTGTGGGTGATAAGCAGAACTGAGTCTCAACTTAGTCCCTAACGCCTGTTGCAAACTCTGCCAAAATTGGGAGGTAAAATGAGGATCCCTATTAGAGGTGATACTGGAGGGCACACCATGTAATCTAACTATCTCCTTAACATACAACTGAATTAAATTTTCCAAGGACCATTTTATATTCACTGGAAGAAAATGAGCACACTTAGTTAATCTATCCACGATCACCCAAATAGAATCACAATTCTTAGCAGACCTTGGGAAACAAACAACAAAATCCATGGCAATACTATCCCATTTCCATTCTGGCACTTCCATCATCTGTAACAAACCTCCTGGTTTTTTATGTTCTACCTTAGCTTTCTGACACACAATGCAAGTTGCAACATACTTGGCCACCTCCCTTTTCATACCATTCCACTAAAACATTCTCTTCAAATCTTGATACATCTTTGTCATCCTCGGATGCACACTCAACTTGCTTTTATTACCTTCTTCAAGTATCAACTTCCTCAACTCTCCATCTTGTGGAATACAAATTTTGCCCTTGTACCTCAAAACCTCATCCACATCTTGTTCAAATCCTTCAGCTCTCTCAGAACCCAACAACTCTCTAACCTTATTCAAACCCACATCCTGAGTTTGTTTTTGTTTCACCATCTCCAAGAAATCACTAGTAATGGTAGTCATACCACAACTAATAAAATTTGGAGCAACCAAAACGTTAAGATTCATATCCCTGAATTTCTCTACCAACTCCATTTCTTTAACCATCATGTAAGACATATGAAGAGATTTTATACTCAAAGCATCTGCTACCACGTTCGCTTTACCTGGATGGTACATTAGTTGAAAATCATAATCTTTCAAAAACTCAATCCACCTCCTTTGCCTCATATTCAACTCTTTCTGATCAAACAAATATTTTAGACTCTTATGATCACTGAACACATCAAACTTTTCTCCATAGAGATAATGCCTCCAAATCTTTAGAGCAAAAACCACCGCAACCAACTCTAGATCATGCGAAGGATAATTTCGTTCATGAGTCTTCAACTGTCTAGATGCATAGGCCACAACCTGCCTATCTTGCATAAGAACACATCCTAAGCCTTGATGAGATGCATCACAATAAACCTCAAAAGATTTATTGGGATCCGGCAGAATCAACACAGGAGATGATGTCAACTTTTCCTTTAACTCTTGAAAACTCTTCTCACACTCCTCTGTCCATACAAAAGGATGATCCTTCCTGATCAGCTATGTCAAAGGCATAACTATTTTAGAAAACCCTTCTATGAATCTCCTATAATAGCCAGCCAATCCCACAAAACCTCTAACTTCAGTAACTGATTTCGGACGCTCCCACCTCAAAACTGCTTCCACCTTAGTAGGATCAATTGCAATTCCTTATGCAGAAATCACATGACCCAAGAACTTAACTTCAAATAACCAAAACTCACATTTCGACAACTTTGCAAATAATTGTTTCTCCTTCAATACCTGCAAAACTATCCTCAAATGTTCTCTATGTTCTTCCATAGATCTAGAATAAACCAAAATGTCATCAATGAACACCACAAAAAACTTATCCAGAAAGGGTATGAAAATCCTGTTCATATAATCCATGAAAATAGCTGGAGCATTCGTCACTCCAAAAGGCATAACGACATACTCATAATGCCCATACCGAGTCCTGAAAGCAGTCTTTGGTATGTTCTCCACCTTTACCGAATCTGGTGATACCCAGACCTAAAATCAATCTTGGAGAAAATAGAAGCTCACCTCAACTGATCCATCAAATCATCTATCCTTGGAAATGGATACTTATTCTTGATTGTCAATTTATTTAACTGCCTGTAATCCACACATAACCTCACACCACCATCCTTCTTCTTTACCAATAACACGGGTGCTCCCCACAGAGACACACTAGGTCTAATCATCTGCTTCTCCAAAAGTTCCTCAACCTTCTTCTTCAATTCAGACTACTCCACTGGTGCCATTCTATAAGGAGAAATAGACACTAGTCCCGCCCCTGGTATAAGATCAATACTAAACTCCAACTCTCATTTTGGTGGTAACCCCGGAACATCATCCGGAAAAACCTCTGGGAAATCTCTAACAACATCAATACTATTCAACAACTTTTCATTCTCTAAACTGATAAAAGATAGGATCATAAACCCAAGAGCTCCACCCTTCAACAACCCATCCACCTGTCCACTAGAAATAAATCTCTCATGTTCAACAGTAGGAAAGATTAATCTCTTCTTTGAACAATCTATCAAAATCTTGTTGGCAGAAAGTCAATCCATCCCTAAAATCACATCCAAATCGGATAAAGGTAAACAAAACAAACTCACTTTATAACAACGCCCTTCCACCTCCACTGGACATCTTAAACAAACCTCAGAAGTCAAAACAGACCCTGAAGCTGGGGTAGAAACGACTAGATCCACATAAAAGGAACTCACAACTAAATTTAACCTTGTCACACATTCATAAGAAATAAAAGAATGTGAAGCACCAGAATCAAATAGAATAAAAATATCATTACCACAGCTTTTCCCTTTCCCTTTACCAGCTCAGATGACGTTTCAACTTCAGCACCTGTTAAAGCAAAAACATGACCTACTGTAATAGGCTGATCCACTTTCTAGTTTCCTCTAGCTTGAGTATTTCTTACATTGCAATCCTTAGCCATGTGACCCACCTTGCCACATTTAAAAAACACATAATCCTTTATAGGACAATTCCTCATCATATGTGGGCCTCCACATTTGTAACATCTAAAACTCTGAACAGCTCCTGTAGTAGTAGTCCACATTGGTTTCTTATTAGCATTCCCCTTCTGAAACTGAGATGGTCTCTTTTGGGGATGTTTCCCCCTTCCAAATCCAGATGATCCCTCTGGACCTTTTCCACTCTATTTCCTCCTTCAAATCTCTCAACTATTTTTTTCTTTTCAACTAGAATTGGGAACTCCACAATTCCCATAGGAACAATAGCCTTCTTCAGCTCATACCTTAAACCCTCACTGAACTTCCTACATCTCCAAGCTTCAGTGATAGCTTGAGAATAGTACCTAGCCAAGTGTTCAAACTTGACAACATATTCTTGCACTGACATATTCCCTTGCTACAATCTTAAAAACTCAGCTTTCTTAGCATACCTGGCACTATTGAGAAAATATTTCTCTAGAAACACCTTTTTGAAGTTCTCCCAATTCACCACTTCCCCTCTAGCTTCCACCATAGCTTGAGCACCTTTCCACCAGAAGCTAGCCTCACCCATCAACATATAAACATCATAAACTAACTTCCTCTCTGTAGACCCCTAAAATTGTCCGGGTCGGAAATAAAGCTTGAAGACTCTCGAAGACTGAAGGAAGATCAGCCAGAAGGACTTCCAGAAGGCCCAAGGAGGGTTCTCTATAGGTCTAGAGGTCTTAGGATAGCTAAAATAAGAAAAGTGGGAGGAAAGAAGCCCAATACGGTCTCCCAGAGGTTCAGTACGGCCGTATTGAACATTTTGAACTTCAATACGGCCGCACTGAACTCAATACGGCCGTATTGAAGTTTCTGGACTTCAATACGGCTGCATTGAATTCAATACGGCTGCACTGAACTTCAATACGGCCGCACTGAACTTTAATACGGCCGTATTGAGGTTTTTTGAACTTCAATACGGCCGTATTGAATTCAATACGGCCGTATTAGTTCAAAATTTCAATGTTGACCGTATTAACCCTCTTAAACCGTATTGAGCCTCATCCCTATAAATATGACGTCAATGGGACGTCATTTCACACTTTTACACTGAGTTTTGACTCCCTCCTTGAGTATTCTGGGGTTTTTGAGCAGTGTTCTGCCCTAGAAATCTCTCTGGGAGTCGATCCGACGAAGTTCTGGAATTCCGAGCATTTAGCTTGGAGATTCGAACTTAGTCGAAGGGAAATCCTCCGGATTTCCATAGTTAAAATTTTCTAGGAGGGAGCGAGCGGGCTTGTAGAGCGAGGGAACGCCAAAAAGCTTCCCAGTTTTACTTGATATATAAAAAGCACGCTTCAAAGGTTTCTTCTTAAGACCTTCCTTTTACTGCTTTCTGTGTGTATATTTAACTGTCATCATGTAGATAGTTAATTTACAATCGCTTAGAATAAATAGGGGTAATTTAGTAATTTTGCGCTATTATTTAATAAATAATCTGTCATAGGGAACCCGAAAGGGGCGCTGTGGGGTGCTAACACCTTCCCCACGCGTAACCGACTCCCTTACCCGACTCTGGTTGTAATGGCCGAAGTCGATTTTTGAATCGATTGCCTTAAACTTCTTTTTCCAATGTTTTGAGTAAAACATTGGTGGCGACTCCATGAACCCTTCCTTTTTATGAAAACCACTAATCCATGGAGGGTCCCGCTTGGGATTAACATGGATTGGTGAGCCTTTTAATAAAATTGCTCGTTTGACGAGGTCTCAGTTTGAGAATAAGTCATTCTAGCAATCCATATTTTTAAACAAATAAAAGAGTCCAACCATCCCTCGCGAATGCCAAAAGCCCGTTTCGGGCCGGTGGCGACACTCTCCTCTGGACAATGCATCACCATGAAGATTTTCTCCATCTCCTCAATCCACTGGTCAGCAACTTCAGCCTCGTCCATACCTATAAATTGAGGAGGATTCCCTTTTCTAAACTCTGAAAAACCCCTGTACTCGTTAGGTACATCAGCCCTAGCTGCTTCAGCTGCAGCCCGGTTGGTCTCCATCTGAGCCAACAAAGTATTTTGTTGTCCAATAGCAGCAGCAATCAGCTCCAAAGCTTGAGCAGTCTGCCGCTCATCCATGCCTGAAGAAGGATTAGAATGGTTTCCCCTACCAACCATCTTAATCAAGATAAAAGATCAAGAAGCCTATGATTTTACACTAAAACACATAAGTAGTACCTTTTCAAAATCCATTTCCTCACAATAGAAACATAACAAGACCATTTCCCACAAACCCTAACGAGACTTGACCAGCTCTGATACCAACAAGTGTAACGACCCGCCTTAGACCGTCACATCAACAACCAATATGACAACTAAAATAAAAATATTATATAATAAAGAAAATAGAGCAAAGGCCAGCTACACTAGAGTGTAAATATACAATAACGTATAAATTGTTTCCATAATGTAAAACATAATTTTATAAAAGAGTCATCCTCAACAAAGTTATACAGTCATTCAAAAAGATAATATAATTACAACATCATGAAAGTATCAAAATAAGACACCCTAGGTGCTGGTCAAGCTCTAAGTCTAGCCACTTCTCAAAGCAGCTACCCAAAAGACTCCTTTTCATCCCAAAGCCTCACACCTGATCTGCTCCCCCACATAGTGAGATCATCACAGTCCACATCATGGAAATATAAGGGTTAGCACGTATAAAACCAACCATAGTACAATAAAATGAAATATCATTAAACTAGATAGTCATCAACAATATGTATCCATACCAAGGGAATGACAACATTATAACAAGTCATTTCCATGCCAAATATAAACCAATCCAAAATCCAATGTATACACATCCATACCAATGCATACATATTCTATGATAATCAAGAATCCATAACCAATGTATACAATTCATACCAAATGCATACATATTCCACATCCAAACCAAAGTCACACCACTGTATAATCCCATGAAGTAGCCAACACATCCAAACCAAATGTTGACCTCAACACATCCAAACCAAGTGTTGAATTCGTGAACATGTCACCTGCTCATGTCACACGCCTAACCTCTCATGGAAAATATGCAGTTGGGTTATATCGTCACGTAACCCTGGTGATCACAGCCACTTCATCCATCGATATGACTCGGCCTTGCCCCCATACCGGTAGCAAATAGAATACTTAGAGGAGTACTTCAGAATCCACCTAACATCTGAAGTGGTTTATTATATAATCTTTGGAAACATTCCATTTTGGAATCCTCACCATGGGACTCCCAAATTCCATATTTTCCCAAAGATTATATCCTGATCTCACCAAGAGATCTCCTAATCCATACCATAACCTTACTCCTCTAAGTCCTATTAGCTTTCGAAACCAAGAACACATAGCATATTCCATAATTACATACAAACTTTTCCATAACCATGCCAAATTACTCAATATAACAACATAAATAATTAAACACCCAAAACAACTATCAACTTAACCAAATCACCCTTTCTGAAATGGCAATCTTCACATAAAACAGCATATTAAGAGTTATATTACTCCTATCATGCTCATACTTACTCATATGAAAGATAAGAAGATTTCCTACAACTCTTATGAAGACATCAAGTCCTAATTCCATCATCTACTTTGTTAAAAATTATAAAACCGCAACATCTATAACCAATGCTGGCAGCTTAACCCCTATTCACTAAAACAATCATATCTGGAGTTCTAGACCTCCTTTTTGGGTGATTCCAACGCCATTGGTAAGCTAACATCCAAGGCTACAACTTTAGTGAAGACTTTAAGACCAACATACTCTCTCCCGGCGCACTAATATCCCGCCCGGTGCAAAACTCAAACGGAGATCTACAGAAACCCTCGAAAACCTCAAAAATCTCAAAAATTTCTTCCAATCCAAATTACATGAGTTCGAACCATTATAAAGCATAAACAATATACAAAAACAACATTTTAAGCAATAAAATCAAGTATTAACCATTAATCCATGGAAATCATGAAGAAACCCCAACCAAAACCCTTTCCCCTCAATCCATCCTTAATCAGGCATAAATCATGGAATTAATATGATATTTCAAACTCATACATACTAGATTAAGTCTTATAAGCACTACCCTTACCTTAGAAACCTCAGAAATGCAAGATTTGGACAAAACCCTCAAATCCCAACTCAAACTTCAATCCTCATTTTCAAGGCTTTAGAGGCTGAATCACTTGAAACTCTAGTTGTGAAGATTGATCCTAGCTTGATAAGCTTCCCAAATGTGTCCTCAGCTTCCCTCCGGACCAAAGCCCCTCTGTCTACTTTCTCTCTCTAGAACTGTCTCTGTCTGACAAATGAAACCCTCCGGTCCTAAGTCCCTATATATAGCCATTTTTTGAAATTTCCAAATTTCACCCTTAGCAATTATTCACCTCAAATATTCTATTCCTTGAAGTATTTCAACTCCCTAAGCTCTAAAACAACCTCAAATTCACTCAGAAAGACCGGATTTATCTTATGTTCCTATCCTTCAATCTTCTACCCATCTTATTCCTTTCCATGCAATACGCACAACTCACCACCATATGAAATGCAACATGTATTAACACACAAACAAAACATCCCTTTCAGATACATATGCTTGGAATAATGAGTTGCATGCCATAATACTTCACTTAACCAAGATAAGAAAGAAGGTGATCAGTCTTATTCCCTCTTAATAACAATTCAGTATAATGTTGTACAATGCATCATTCACCAAATTCATGCACACACATGCCTATATAAACCTCTCAAAAAGTGAACATTGCGATTAAAAACATGATACGTTGGACAATTAAAAAATAATAATAATAAATTAAAAAAATAAAATGTTGGAGGAATTGAACTTTACGATTGTAACGTTGGAATTTAAAAAAAAAAATATTACAAGGAGAAAAAATTTTGCCCAAATCTTCTCAATCTTGAATTCTGTTTCTCTCATTTTTAGTTAAATTTTATGCCCAAATTTTTTGCATTATGAATCCGAACCAGTATAATCATCATTATCAGTATTATTATCATCTTTTGCAAAACCAACCACCTCGTACGAGTGATAATTCTAAAAATCCCCAAAATTTTCTATATCCACCACCATGTCCTACCAGTGAAAATTCTCATAACCCATAATTCCCTATCTTTCCACCACCCCCACCCATCACAAACATCAGTCCTACAACTCCTTCATCCAACCCAGACCCTCTTAATAGCGAACCTAAATCACCTCTCGAACTCAATAGTATCCAACTTGATGAGAGCAATGAAAATGTGTTGTAGAAAAAATCTCATGTGCCATTCACAATCCCAGTGGATATAATTTTAGTTCGATCGTGGTTGAATGTTTCGAAGGATCCATTCGTTGGAGTTGATCAGTCGTTAAATCAATACTTGAAGAAAATAAAAGAAGCATACAACAACGGTTATGACCACAACCGGTTCACAACCAGGACTATCACTCAATTAAAGTCTTGATGGAGCAAAATTCACCATGTAGTTCAAAAGTTCATTAGTTTCTACAAACAAGCAATAACTCAAAGGAAAAGTGGATGGGGAGAGAATGACATTATAGATTTTGCACATAGAATTTTCGTGAAAGATTCAAAAGGTAAAAAATTTGAATTTGAGCATGCTTGGATGTTGTTGAGGGATAAACCAAAATGGCATTCAGAATTTATGGAAAAACTCTTCAAAAAGGAGCAAGGTATCTGCATTAGGTGCATACTCATTGTTGTCTAACCCAGAGACGCCCGTTGAAGTTGAAGAATGTGAGGGAACTTCACCAGTGTGTCAACCGATAAGATAAAAAGCAACAAAGAGGAAGATAAAAGGAAAAGGACATGCAACTGTTTCGACCAATGTTGATCTGGCTGGAATAGAAAGTCAAATGAAAGTTAGAAATGGCAACCAATCAAAACTTTTTTACTTAAAGGAGGCACAGGAAAGGCATTTACAAGACCAAGAAAGGCGTTTGGAGTATGAAATCATAATGAAGGACACAACTGGCATGTTTGAAGAGCAACTTCGATGTCATGAAAAGTATTGTACCTATCTTAAGCAAAAACATGAATTTTAAAAATTTTATTAGTTATTTAAGCTTACTTGTTTTGTTTGCGTAATGTAGTTATTGGAAACTAGTCATTAGAAACTAGCCGTTGTAAAAGTAGTCATTGTAAAAGTAGCCATTGGAAACTAGTTGTTATGAATCATGATATATATTTGTGTAATGTTTTCTCATTCTTGCATCTTCTCTTAAGCTTACACAATAGTATTCTATCACTCAAACACTTCAGTTATCCATAGAATGGACTTTGTTGACGACTTGGATGCACTATTGGATCAAGTCTTAGATAAGTGACTTGAAGACAACACTGAGGAAGAAGTGATAAGGTTGGTCCTTGAATCAATAGGAGCCAACAACACTCTTCGTCATTCACATAGAAAAAGGGTGGAACTGTGACACCCTTATTACCCAAACACATATATTGTAATAATAAAACTAACAAATAAATTTCAACGTTAGTAAAAGGGTTCACATAAAAACCTTCACAAATGTACTTCAATATCCAAAATGATTGAAAATAAAACTTGGAAAGTAAAACTTAAGAGTTTACAAAATAATAAATACAACTCCAAATCTATATAAAAAAATCCATGTCCTAGAACTCCTCTGCCCCGATGTCACAATATCAAAGCATACCCATAATTCAATTGTTGGCATTTTAGATGCCACTTATAGCCAGATCTTCCTCACCTAAAACATCCACAAATTGTACGGTGAGAAAAGAAAACATCTAATGTAAAGCACATAAGAAAAACACAACATAATCTCATCTTTACTCATTACTTAATGAATTATTTACAAGAATTTATATATAACATAATTTTTCAATCATTCATCATCTTCACATCTCAATTCACAATTACATCAATCCATCACAATCCACACAAATCTTACAATTAACATTATGTCAAGGCCACGCCACAACTGACATAAGTGATACGGGTTAATTGCCTCACTCATCCCATACCATGCTAGGGTCATGCCCTTCCTGTAACATCACTTACCTAGGGGTCGTGCCATCCCTAGTCATTGACGTGAGGAACTACAATCACATCACAATCCACACAAATCTTGTAATTAACCCTATGTCAGGGCTGCCATATTTGACATAAGTGATACGTATTAATTGTCTTACTCATCCCACACCATGCCAGGGTCACGCCCTCCCTGTAGCATCACTTATCTAGGGGTCGTGCCATCCCTGGTCATTGATGTGAGGAACCACAATCACAATCATAATCACATCCATACAACATCTCATCTCATAGCTCAATTCCATATACACAACAGATAAGTCCAACAAAATAAGGGTTTACACACCCCTCAAGCAATTCACATCTAGATCATCAATTCTTAACAAGTAATATAACAATAACATTCATAATTTAATATAATAATCAATGGAATTACCAATTTAATATAATCTTAACATAAACGATAAAACTCCCAATTATTCCAAAACCTAACTCACAAGCACTTTTCTACAATTTCGTTCTCTCTCCCAGATCATCATTCTTACAAATTAAATATATATTTTTAATCCTCAACACATACAGAATCTAATGGGATCATTAATTCCTTAAACAGAAATAATTATAAAATTACTCATAATATTAAGGGACTCTTCCTCTACCCAATTCCCTCATGTAACTCTGCATACAAATAATCCCCTTTTTCCCCATACTTGGATAAATAATAGCTGAAACTAAAACAAAGATCTCCTTGGTCTCCTCCTCTAAGTGCCCCTCAGTCTTTAGAGAGTGTAGAAGAAAAAGAAGTGAATGTAGAATAAAGGAGTCATAACTGAAAGAAGCCAGAACTGAAAGGTGTGCTTTTTGGGAGTGTCAAATCCGGAACAGCCCGTTCTAGACTTTGACGGCATGTGTAAAATTCATAACCAGAACGGACCGTTATGGGGTTACATTTAACCCATAACTGCCATATCTGGAATGACCCGTTCTCAATTAGGGTTATAGGCATTTTTGGTGATTTGGAACGCCCCGTTTCAATTTGGGAACGACCCATTCCCATCTAAAATTTGTAGAAAATTTTTGTATTTTGGAACGGCCCGTTCCAGTTTTAGAAAGGCCCGTTCTAAGCTACAAAATCACTCTTGTTTTAGTAGTTTGGAACGACCCGTTCCAATTTGGGAACGAACCATTCTGGGCTACTAAATCACCCTTATTGGGCCTTTGGGCCCTCAAACAATCTGTGAAAATCGGGCTGTTACAGGTACATCATAATTGAGAGGAAGGTAATGATCAATTGTTCAATGACTATTTCTCCGACAATCCGATGTATATAGAGACTCAATTTCGAAGAAGGTTTCATATGTGAAAACATGTGTTTTTAGAATTGTAACAGCCCTAGCTAATCACGATGAGTACTTTCGAATGAGGGTAGATGCAACACATAGAAAAGGCCTATCACCATTACAAAAGTGCACTATTGCTCTTCGTATTTTAGCTTATGGCTCACTTGTTGATAGAGTAGATGAATATATTCGCATTGGTGAAAGCACTACTATGGAATTCTTGCAATGATTTGTATTAGCTATTTGTGCAATATTTGGGGATGAGTACCTAAGGAAGCCCAATAACGAAGGCATAGAATGGCTTCTACAAATGGGAGCAACGCGTGACTTTTCAAGTATGTTAGGCTCAAATGATTGTATGCACTAGGAATGAAAAATTTGTCCTGTTGCATGGAAAGATCAATTTTGTCGAGATGATCATGCAAACCCGACAATTATTCTTGAAGCAGTTGAATCACAAGATTTATGGATTTGGCATGGAATTTTTGGTATTATAGGGTCAAACAATGACATTACTATGTTAAATGCATCTAATGTGTTTAACAAAGTTATGTTGGTTCGTGCACTTGTGATGAATTTCACCGTCAACGGAACCCAATATGTTATGTGATACTATATGACGGATGGCATTTATCCAGAATTTGTCACATTTGTGAAGACCATTTCAATGCCAAAAGGGGAAAGGCGAAAATTATTTGCAAAACAACAAGAGTCGATCAGAAAGGATGTAGAACATGCATTTGGGGTGCTTCAATCGCAATTTATAATTATTTATGGCCTGTCACATTTTTGGGATGCTCATACCTGTTGGTCCCAGTGAATTAGAATCTAGAAAGGGGATTGAATAGATTCTATCTTAAGAATGCTCTCTTTTACACAATTCTTGAAAAATAACCTCTCAAGAAATATAAAATACAACCTTTATGCAATTTGAGTAACAAACAGCAATAGATTACAAGGTTTATTACTGACGTAGCAGAGTATCAAAGTATGAGTAGTGAATCAATCACTTGTAATCAAGGTTGATTTTATATTACCTTCCCTTTAATCAGATTCAATTACAAGAATAAAGATCAGAGTTGGTACTATAACTGAAATTTCATTTTTCCAAATCTTTAAAACCTTTAAAACAAGAATTCAACAAGATTCTTTAAAGATAAGGGTTAGAAGATGAAGAACACAGAAATTTATACTGGTTCAGCCACCCACTTGGCTTACATCTAGTTTTCGTTGATTTAGCACCCCACCAAATCAAAGATCATTCACTATAATATTGTTTACAAACACCTTGCACACACAATATTACAAGAATATCAAACAACCATCAATCTTGACACCCCAAGATTGAATACAATCAAAATTTTTGTATCCCACAGAAATTACTTGAGAAACCCTTCTCAAGATTTCACCATCTCTTGTTGAGATACCCTATCTCAAGAGATACAACAGTAAAAACGAAAATACAGGTTCAAAGATCAAAGTAATATCACCTAGTTCTGTGAAGATGTTGATTTTTCACTCTTGAATCCAGTTCTTGAATTTCTTTCAAGAATTCATGTCCTATCTTTGCACTTCTTGAAATTTCAAAAAGTTTCTTTTGTAAAACTTTTTTCTTGTTTATGAAAATGTTACTTTTCTTAAGAGTTCAAAATTTCTCTTGGGTCTCTTTTTAAATTTTAAAAAGATTGGTTTTATAGAGTGCAAGACGTAATTCAGTTATAAAAAGTAATAACAATAGTAATCTACTACCCATGTAGATACTTTGTTACCAACTCTTTTAATTGAATCAGAACATGAAAACTGTCCAGGGTAATCGATTATCCCAAGTGGTAATTGATTAACTCGAGCTTGAAAAGTCCCAGATTTGCATATCACTTTGTGGTAATCGATTAACTATATTGGTAATCGATTAACACGATGATAACTTCATTTTTTTAGCCTAATTCCAAGCAAGAGACTCTGTTTTAATCTATTACCAATTTTGGTAATTTGTTACCTCAGAGGGTTCTTTAAAAATATGTTCAGTAACAGGCTTAGTAATTTATTAACACAGAGGACATTTGAATATCCTTTTCTAGTAATAGGTTTGGTAATCTATTACCCTGAATGGTAATTTGATTAACAAAGTTACCTTTAAAACTCTTGTTTTGAATCAAGTAATATTTCTATGTTTAAACACTTAGTAGTAAATTACATTTTTCAAAATAATCTATTACTCCATGTTTACTCATGGAAATACTAAAATAAATAAATTCTTAGATTTTAAAAGCTTGACAGATTCTTGAATTAAGCATACATCATCAAACATAAACAAACACACACACACACAAGCCTATATCTAATCAATCAATACAATATCCTTTTACATAGGCTCAAACATCATTTATACAATATCATCAAAACTAAAACTTTTTGAGAAGCCTTCTTGTCATTTCAATGATCTTTATCATTTCAACAATCTCCAACAATACCATGAAGAATATAATTTATGCATGTATCATATTGGATAATATGATCGTCGAGGACAAACAACACACTTATCATATTCATGTTGATTATGATATTATTGGAAATGAAATGTCAACATTGAACGTATCTTTGGTGTCCATCCTAGTTTCAAAGCTACATACTTTGATAGGAGAGCAATGGTTCAAAACAGAGACAAGCACCTACAACTTTATGCGGATTTGGTTGAACATATTTGACAACGATTTAGAGTAAAAAAAAATTACAAAAATTAATTTAATGTAGAATATTATATTTTTCATTGTCATGACTTTTTTTCAATGTTATTACTTTTAATTTTATATTAATATGCATTTCAATTGTTACATTTTTATTTATATGTTATGTAATTGTCATTATTTTTAAATTAAAAAATTATTAAATATTTTGAATATTAAATTTATTTACTTTTTTGAAAAATTAAAAAATGTTACTTGATATGCAATAATTAAAAATAAAATTTTAATTTTAAGGTACCATAATTTTAATGAAATTCAATATTAAAAAATTATAAAATATTGAATTACTTGGAGTTGCTTGAAGAAACTCACCATTTGAATAAAAATAAAACAAAGTTGCTTAATGCTGATGTAGTACAGTAAAAATTACCAGACACTGGAATTGATGCACGAAGCAACTCTTTAGAGTTTCTCCCATTGGAGATCTTAATTCCTCTAATCTTACTATGAATGGGCCCTTGGTTAAATCCCTTTCCTTCCAGGTTCCAACATTCTTTTATTATGTCGATTACTCTCTTCTTTCATTCTATTTATGTTATGGTAATTCTAGGATGGGAATCGAGGAATTACAGAGACAGATTAGGGAGGCCAAAGAAGAAAAGCATCCGAATCTTATTAGAGAGAATTGGAGGTTCAAGAGCGTTATTACAAAATACTGATGCCCTCCTCAAGAGGGTCCTCTGCTATTTATTCTTATAACTGTCTAACAGCTTCCCAATTGAGGAAGTTCGTTATTCCAACTATTCATTAACTAATTACAATTGAAATACTCTTCTATTGCTTATTTACAAAATATCCCGTAACAATTTCCCCTCCTTAGCTTCAGACTTGTCCTCAAGGCTGGAAGTGAGGGTATTTCTGCTTCAAATCAAAAAAGAATTCCCAGGTTGCATCCTCTGGCTAGCTATGCTTCCACTTCACCAACACTTTGGTAACAGCTCGACCTCTTTTCTTGACTGTCATGCGATCCAAAATGGCTTCCGGTTCCTTTATTAGAGGATCTCCTTCTACAGAGCTTGGAAAACTTGCAGAAGTTACTGCATCACCCACATGCTTCTTCAATTGAGATACATGGAACACATCATGTATGCTTGAACCCGCAGGCAGCTTTATCTTGTAGGCCACAGCACCAATCTGCTCTAACACCTGAAATGGCCCATAGAACTTGGGTGACAGTTTCACGTTGCTTTTGGCAGCTACAGAAATTTGTCTGTAAGGATGCAATTTGACATAGACCATATCCCCAATGTTGAACTGTCTCTCTGATCTATGTCTATCTGCCATCTGTTTCATTCTATCTTGGGCTCTCTTCATGTGAAACTTGATGAGTTTCAGCATTTCCTCCCTCCTCACAAGGCTCCTATCCACTAACTCAACTTTAGAAGCTCCTGCTAAATAAGGCAGATCCACAGGTGGAAGCTGGCCATATACTACCTCATAAGGAGTAGCTTGAATGGAGCTGTGGAATGTGGTATTATACCACCATTTAGCTAAGGGCAACCACTTTGACCAATGAGAAGGAGAGTCTGCACACATACACCTCAAATAGGTTTCCAAACACCTATTAACAATTTCTGGTTGGCCATCCGTCTGTGGGTGGTAAGCTGTGGAAAGTTGTACCTGTACACCCTCAAAAGCCATAAGATCTTGCCAAAACTGGCTAATGAAGATAGAGTCCCTATCACTAGTGATAGAATCTAGAAATCCATGCAACTTGAAGACATGATCAAGGAATGATTGAGCAACATCAGCAGCAGAATAAGAGTGAGAAAGAGCCATAAAATGAGCTGCCTTGCTCAACATGTCTACCACCACAAAAATCACTTGCTTACCAAAGGAATTGGGTAAGCCCTCCACAAAGTCCATGGTGATGTGCTGCCAAACCCGATCTGGAATAGGCAATGGCTGTAATAACCCAGGGGAAGCCTTAGTCTCATATTTGCACTTTTGGCATACACCGCATTTTTGAACAAAGCTCCTAACATCCTTACTCATTCCCTTCCAATAGACAGCAGATTTAAGTCTTTGTAGAGTTGCATTTCTGCCTGAATGACCAGCTACTGCAGAAGCATGAAAATAAAGAAGAATATCTTGTCTTAGAGCATCATCTTTACCCACAACTAATCTCCTCTTCCTCCTCAATTCACCATCCTTCCAAGAATAATGTCGATGAGATACAGAGGTATCTTGTAATTCAGAAATCAATTTCTGAACTGCAGGATCTGAATTCCAAGAGGCTTTAATCTTGAGCACCCATTCCGAAACCACTTGATGAACATTTAAAGCTTCACAAGCAACAGGTTCAACTCGAGACAACGCGTCAGCAGCTACGTTCTCATGTCCCTGTTTATATTCAATTGAGAAATCAAAATCCATTAATTTCACTAACCACTTTTGCTGAAATGCAGTAGTCCATTTCTGATCCAAAATAAACTTCAAGCTTCTATGATCAGTCCTAATTATAAAATGGGTATTCAGCAAATAATGTCTCCATTTTTGGACAGCCAAAACCACCGCTAACAGCTCCTTTTCATAAGTAGAATAAGATTGTTGTTGTTGATTCAAATGTCTACTTATATAAGCTATAGGTGCTGGTCTTGCATCAAGACAGCTCCAATTCCCAAACCCGAAGCATCCACTTCTACTATGAAAAGCTTAGAGAAGTCAGGTAAAGCCAAAACCGGGGCCTCGGTAAGCTTTCTTTTTAATTGCTGAAAAGCCAGTTTTGCAGTATCCGACCAAAGGAAACTGTCCCTTTTAAGCATATCTGTTAAGGGTTTAGCAATTCCCCCATACCCTTTTACAAATCTTCTATAATAACCGGTTAATCCTAGGAATCCCCTCAACTGTTTCAGATTCTGTGGTAATGGCCACTGCTGTACTGCTATCACCTTAGCTGGATCGGTTGATACCCCCTCCTTAGAAATGAAGTGACCAAGGTACTCCACCCGAGAAACGCCAAAATAACACTTACTTCTCTTAGCAAACAATGAATTCTTCCTCATAGTTACCAAAACCTTTCGTAAATGTATCAAGTGATCTTCCAATGAACAACTATAGATTAAAATGTCATCAAAGAACACAAGCAGGAACTTCCTCAAAAACTCCTTAAAAATTGAGTTCATAAGCCCTTGGAATGTTGCTGGTGCATTAGTGAGGCCAAAGGGCATCACTAAATATTCAAAATGCCCCGCATGAGTCTTAAAAGCAGTCTTATACACCTCAGTCGATTCCATTCTCACTTGATTATATCCTGACCGCAGATTAATTTTCGAAAATATGCTAGAACCAGCCAATTCATCCAACAGATCATCCACTAAGGGAATTGGAAACTTGTTCTTAACGGTATGTTTGTTAAGATCCCTGTAATCCACACATAGCCTCCATGACCCATCCTTCTTCCCCACCAAAACCACCGGGCTCGCAAAAGGACTGCTACTGTTCTGAATTATACCAGCTGCCAAGTATTCCTGAACCAATTTGTCAATCTCATCTTTCTGCTGTTTAGCATACCTGTAGGGTCTCTTACTAATTGGCCCAACTCCTGGGACTAGAGGAATCTGATGGTCATGACCCGGTCTGCTAGGAGGTAACTCACTAGGTTCTTGAAATAGGTCAGCAAACTCCTCCAATAATTTGGCAACATCAGGAGGGACTTCAGCAACAACAGCCTGAGTAGTAAGAGAATTTAGAAGACCACCTTGGCCATCACACACCTATAAAAATGACAAATGAACACCAGTTGCCATAGCTTTCCCCAATTGTTGTTTCTTAACTGTTTTCAGTCCTGAAGAGGCTCCTCTCAATACATGTCTCTTTCCCTAAACATAAAACTCCATCTGCAACTTATTAAAATTCCATACAATATCAACCAACGACACCAGCCATTCGACCCCTAAGACCAAATCACAGCACCCCAATGGAATGAGCAACATATCATAAGTGAATTTGGTTTGTTGGATTGTCCACTGAAATCCTCTAACTACTGCAGAAACATTTATCTTAGTTCCATCTGCAACAACCACACTCAAGGAATCAAAAGCATCAATCATGCAACCCAACCTTTTAGCTACCTCAATGTCCAAAAAATTGTGGGTACTGCCACTGTCAATCAGAACATGGAGAGGCTTCTTTTTGTGGTAACCGGTCACACGCATGGTTTGGAAATTGGCAATTCCCATGAGGGCATGGACAGAAATTTGGGGATCTGTAGAATTAGGTCCCATGGAGTTTTCCAGCAGCATTTCTTCCTCCTCAATATCTTGTAACTCATCCACTTCCATAACATGCAACTGCAGTTTTTTATGGCTTAATCCATGCTCGGGAGTAAAGGGTTCATCACAGAAATAACATAACCCTTTTGCCCTTCTTTCACTCATATAAGCAAGGGTTAAAGTTTTAGAGGTCTGTTGTTTTGATTTGAATGTATCTTGAATCTTGGAGGTAGTCTTAGAGGGTGTGGGCAATAATGGTGGCTTGGAAGAAGCCTCGAATTTAGATGGTTTAGTCCAAGATTTAACCACAGATCCACTTACAGTTGCTGCCTCCTGCATTTTCGCTAATGTGAAAGCGCGTCTCACCGAATTTGGCTGAAACATCCTAACAAGCATTTGAACTTCTTGTTTAAGTCCCCCCAAAAAACAACTCAGCCTGTGCTCCTCATTCAAATCCAAACGAGATACAATAGCATCAAAGGCTTCATGATACTCCACTACCGATCCTTTTTGTCTTAATTGCATCAATTCTGCCATAGGATCATCACATACTTCTCCAAATCTTTCAATCAAAATTCTGGTGTATTCTGACCAAGGAGGTAAGTTTTGCAATCCCACTGATTTCACATAAGAACTATGCCATTGAAGAGCTTTCCCCTCAAAATGTACTACCGCCAATCTTACCTTAAACTCGTCAGGAGTATTATCAATAGAAAAAAATGTATCACATTGAATTAACCATTGTTTAACGTCCTCACCTGAAAAACGAGGGAAGTCGATTCTAGCGAGACATGTTCCACAAGAATAGGCTCGACTTGGGTTGGCCCCCGCTGCTGAATGATGTGCGACCAAATTGTTGTTATGAAGAAGCTCTTGTATTTTCTGCGTCATCGATAGGGTCAATGACTGCGTCAATGACTCTTGAAGAGTTTTCTGCATCGACGTTGCCATTTCCATCAATCTTGCATCAATCTTGGAACCAATACGATTTTCCACGCGATCCTCAATTTCCCGTTCAAGAACTCGATTTCGTGTAGCATCCGCCATGGTTGGGCACGCTGGAAGGTTACAGGCTGATACCACTTGTTATGGTAATTCTAGGATGGGAATCGAAGAATTACAGAGACAGATTAGGGAGGCCAAAGAAGAAAAGCATTCGAATCTTATTAGAGAGAATTGGAGGTTCAAGAGTGTTATTACAAAATACTGATGCCCTCCTCAAGAGGGTCCTCTGCTATTTATTCTTATAACTGTCTAACAGCTTCCCAATTGAGGAAGTTCGTTATTCCAACTATTCATTAACTAATTACAATTGAAATACTCTTCTATTGCTTATTTACAAAATATCCCGTAACACTTTACCAATCTATTGGATTTTCAATGGCTTCTTTCATTCTTTTGTTTCTAAACACTTGTTGTGAATGATTTCATCCTGTTCTAGGCGATATTTGTTTTTGGTTCCTCGTCACGTGGATCCACCCTTTTTATTACTCATCAACAAAATAACCCATTTTTTTATTTCATTGGGTCTTGAAGCCCTATACGAAGCTTTCGAATTGGCCTGCTCCCATTAAGTTTAATTGAGTGTACATAACATAGGCTAGGTCATTTTTATCTTAAACTTTGAAGAAAAAAAATTATTACGCATACAAATACAACATATAAACCATAAAGATTATTTTATTTAAATATAATTTTCACCAAACTTGTGATGAATAGTTTCTCTCTAGAAAACATTAGCTTACATGTGCAAGTCAAATTACTCTAATATCATTGGACAATCCGTTTACTAAATTTTATCACAAAACTCATACTTGCAAGTTCCCATTATGAGAATCATATTTATTAGATAAAAATTAATTTAAAATTATTTAATATTCATTGATTTAAATATTAAAATTGATGCAATATATTAATTATTTTATTATATTATGATTAATCTTTAATTTGTAAAACTCGACACAAATTAAATAATATAGTTAAACACATCATTAAAATTACTTGTGGAGTGACTCATTGGACTAAGTATTTATGGATATAAAAGATGTAAGCACAAAGAAATACACAGGAGTAAGGCAAAGCAGTTTCTGTTTAAGTATTCATGAAGAAAAAATGGCGTGTTTTTGGCATTCAATCTTTAGCTTTAGCATAATCTTTTACATCGGAAAGGTAAAGAATATTAGTATAAAATAATGAATATACTTGTATGTGCTTGAGTAGAAAGGATACTATATACATTAAATTCAACTATACAACCTAGATCCCTCTAGAAAGATACATTATATCCAACCTGTTTGATCATGGAAAATGATCATTGAACATTCCAAAAATATAATAGAACCCCTATTATGATCAATCCAATATCTTGGATTATCTTTACCTATTTGCCATTACCATTCTCTTTAGTTTGTCTTTCATCTTGAATTTCTTCTAAATCATCATACTCAGGTCCTCTACCAGCTTGCTGTTTCCAAAATGCAACCAACTTCTTCAGCCTTGCTATCTCTTTTGAGCAAACATTTTTGCTGGGGTCATTCACAATGGATCTCACTCGAGATGCATACCTAAGTAAGCATAAAAATGTTAGAACAAGAGAAACACTAACAAAATAAATATAATGGAAGAAGAAAATGATAAAGAACATACATGAGAGAGTTATGTGTCTCATCCAAATTTGATTCTGCTGGAGAAACATTCACAAACATGAGAGTTTTGGCATTACCACCTAGTGAATCACTCATCAACATGGTTAACTTGTGGTTCCTGTATGGTGTGTGTTGACCTCCAGAAGACAAAGAACTAATTACATCTCCAAGAGCTGATAATGACTTGTTAATGCTTTGAGCTTCCTTAAGCTGACTCCCAGTAGAACCTGACTTTTTCACTCTTTCTGAACCAGCAAGGTCCACAAAACTCAGCTGCATGTTGAATCCAAAATAAAATAAATGCCTCGAGTTCAAGAAATAATCTAAGTTCCACATAGTTACTCAACAATGAAGAAACAAGTACTAAAACCCTTTTATTATAATATCTCTTGAAAATTGCTTTCAAAAATAACATTTCTTTTCAGATTTTAAATTAATAAAAAAAACAGAACATTTCTTTTTCTCTTTTGGTTTTATAAGGAGATATAACTCATTTTCACCAAGTCGGCTCTTATAGAAATAAATTAGTATCTCCAGTTGCAACTCCATACTCAAGGCAGAGATCAAATCCTGATCCTTGATTGAGAAGTACAAATATCGAACTACTTGAGCTAAGACTTGGTAAAATAGAACATTTCTAACTTGAAATGTTTTCTACTTTCATTATTTCACATCTTGATTTAGAATTAAGGACGAGTATTTAAAATTTTAAATACAGTTAATCTTTTTCTGTTTGTCTTCTACTTTTTCTAGTTCAATTCCTAGAAGATGATGTGTTATTTCTGTTCAAAGGAAACAAACATGTAAAATATACCTTTCCCCTTGCAACTGACTGACTTTGTAGGTTGGTACTTTCAATCACAATTGATAGAATGAGATGAGATCTTGAACTTTCATCATTCATTTGAGTTCCAGATATATGTCGCCGTTCTGATCCTCTTTGTATTATACTACTCAATTCTTCAATTGTAGAAAGAGACAAAACTGTCACATTTTCCACAACTACCATTCCCTAAAATCAAAGAAATAAAAAACAGTTATGATTATGATTGAGATTAGTCCATGATGTATGAATTTTTCTAAGTCCACAATTTCGGACAGTTTTCACAAGTTCTATAATTTTCTCATCTTATTTTGAGATGTTTCCACAAGGGTGCAAAAGCACCCTGACTCAGCAACTGATAGAAATCGTGGCTAAGTGGAATATGAAATTTTAAACACAACCATTGGTCAGCAAACTTTCTGTCTGAGAAATAAAAAAATAAGCATACAAATAAACACCTATAAATCCTTCTTAATAACTGGTTTTAAATTCTTTTCAATAGTAATAACACATTTACAAATTGAAATTTTAGCAATGACAACAGATATAGTTACCGTTGAATCCTTCTTGATATCCAATTTTGAATGTTTTCCATTCTTTGGTAACAAAAGATCTATGAGGGTATCTTGATACAATTCCACCATGTATGCCTGCATCATTGATATGAGAAGTCAACACAAAATAAGAAGTTCTGCAAAACTCTTAGACAAAAAAGACCACTGGAAAGAGACAATGTAAACTTTTTACACCTACAATGCATTCATTTACCTGTTGAATTTTTATGTCTAATGAGATCTAATGACAACAATTTTAAATGTGAAAAGAGAAATGAAATTCTATTCATCTCAATTTTATAAATGTTACCTTCAAGGAAAACGAATACTTGTTATTATCTCTTCTTAAAATTCTAAAAAGTTCTGCGATTGCACGAGGAGTAAGTCCAGGGTTGTTGTCAGATCCATAGATTGTAAATGTCTTTCCAGAGCCAGTTTGACCATAAGCAAATATGCAAACATTATAACCATCTACAGCAGACTGCACCAAATACTGCATTGCAAATACAAGAGAAATTGGTAATGAGTTAAAGATATATATGTTCCCATAAGCAAGAAAATGCTATGATCTATGACTTCATTGACTTGCCTTTGTATCCTCAAATACATTTTCTTGTGTTGCATCAGCATCAAAAACGCGGTCATATATGTACTGCTTTGGCTTATCATCTTTCCATGGATATTCAACTGTAAACTCGTCCACCACAGTAAGAACTCCTCTTTCTTTCTCAGCAATCTCTTTTTCATTAAGAGGCCTCAGTCGACAGTAAACTCTGATCTTGCCTTTCATGTCTGAAATAAAACCAAGTTCCAAGGTTGAACATGCAACAATTATGTATGTATATCAACACATTCCCTCAGACTTGATTCCAAGTATAAAAAGTTTTCATTACCCACCTTCTATTACATTAAAATAGCGCTTCCTTAAAACCTGTTCTTCCTTATAAAGTGCTTCCATTTCAGCTAATTGAGCCCCTTGCATTTTCAGTATAGCAGCTGTCTGTTCATTCTTTCTATCGATGTCCTAGACCATAAAACATGTTCATATGTTTTAAAATTATCACAATAAGGTGAAAATAAACAAATCATTGGAACCTGTTTGGTTATTATAGAATAGAAGCAGTGAAAAAGAAAATATGAAATCATAGTATTAAAACCTCTTTCATATCTCTCAATTCTTCTAGTTCCTTCAAGTTATTCTGGAACATAGCCAACTCAGAATCCTTGGCTGAAATGGTAGACTTAGCAGCCAGTAATTCTTGCCTACACCCTTCTAGCTTTCTTTCGAGATCATACACTTCAGACTTCACAGCTTTGCGTTCTTGCTCAAGTTTCCATTGAAGGGAACTAATCTGCATTACAACAAAAAACCATAATCTTTATCGTTCTTTTAAATAGCA
Source organism: Cajanus cajan (assembly GCF_000230855.2). Lineage (NCBI taxonomy): Eukaryota > Viridiplantae > Streptophyta > Magnoliopsida > Fabales > Fabaceae > Cajanus > Cajanus cajan. The sequence continues at coordinate 43,816,909 of NC_138521.1, read as the reverse complement.
ATTTTCTATTTTTTATGTTACCTCTCCAGCATTTCTCTTCTCAAGTGCATATAACTTTTGTTCCAAAATCAATTTTTCACTTTTCAAGCTTTTGATAGTTTCTGCGGCTGCATGTAGCTCATATTTACAATTTTTTAGCTCATCTTCAAGCTTTTGAGTCACCTATTGGTATCATAGAAAGCCCATAGTTTATATATATCGAAAATAAAATCAGCAATATTAATCAGAAGACGATATTGAATGTATAAATAACACTTTCATAAAGTATCTTACTTGTTTATTTCCAGCATTAGCAAGATCCTTCTTGGCAGTGTTCTCTATCACCGCATTACTTAACTTAGCCATCCTTGATTCCATATTCCTTTTTTCTAGAATAGCAGCCTGTTAGATTGTATGAGTAGTAAGTAAGACAAGTCCATCAATATTGAAGAGATAAAAAACCCGTTGATCTTTACCTGTAGTTCCTTCTCTTTTTCATTGCATAATGATCTAAGTCTATCACGGTCACTTGTAACTGCATCAAGATTTTGCTTATCAGCTTTTAAAGATTCTTTCAAGCCATCCAATTCTTCTTGCATTTTCTCTTCTTGTTTTTGTTTCACACGTAATTCTCCAAGCAACTATTCAAGAACCAAGATCATTTAGGATTAGAACTATTAACTCAAAAGCATGTATTAGACATCCAATATAATATGAAAATAAAATTATTCCATTAATATTGGTAACTTCAGGAAGGTGCAAGCCTCTTTATTTTTACCCAAAGGGAATCAAACCCCAACATTGACTAGCCAAAGGGAAGCAAGTAAGTCTTAATGGTTTTATTTACTATACAACAATGCATAAAAGCTTTTCTCTAGGCTTAATAGTTCAGTTTGGGGTTTGTCTTACAACCTGCATAATAATAATATACTATATTATATGCTAGAATTTGACTTACTTGATCGGCATTTTTCTGAGATTCTTCTATAAGTTTTGATAATTCTTGAACACGTTTCTCATATAATTCCGGATTAGGAGGTTTAGAATTATTAGAAATATCTCCATTCAAAGAACCACAACCAACAGCAGAAGCAGCAGATCGTGCTTTTGAATAGCGGCGCAGCATTACATCATTTATATGCGTCTGAAGAGCTACACAAATTTCTTCACCCTACAACAAATAGATAAAATACCATTGAGGCAAAATAATTCAAAAGTAACAAGAGCTTGTGTGACATCAACAAAGGTAATGTACCTGCTTGGTTTCAAACTGAAATATGTGGAGAACACCTGCAACTCGCATTTTAAAAAAGACTGCAGTATTGCTACTTCCAAATTGCATTATGTCTCTCAACTCAGCTGAGTGCAAATATTCCTTAGGAACTGGACGGAAAAAATGAATCTAACCAAATTGATCAAGAAAAAGCACACAATTAAAAACAAAATTCCTTTACTCATATTTATAATAGTAAATTATATAATGTACAGTTGAACTAGTTTTTTTTCTTTTTAGTCGTACCCCTCTTTTATTAATTCCCAAAATTATCCGACCAGGTAAGAGTCCAATTGGATCATCAATCTTGCGAACATTGAAGAAAACAGAATTCCCATAAGGAAGTGCTCTCAGTATACGCAGAAATTGTTGTCGCGCATCATCTTTTGACAGATTCTCCTATTAAAAGAGAAGAAAATCTTATATAAGGGGAGGGAAAAATATAAAGAAACTCAGCAGTATATTTCATTTACTATAAACTATATGCTAGAAGCAAATATGAAATTTTATATTTAAAACTAACACAAAAGTGAAAAATGACTGAAGCTATGTGTAAAAGAAAGGCTTAAATATAATTAACAATACAAATAAAAGATTAAATTTCTCATGGTTTTCAATTATTAAAGGTCAAAGAAAAACGTATAGGTGGTCTTCTCATACCAATGAACGATAACGAGAAAGAATGTCATACTCCCATTCCCGTTTTGCTCGTGTCATTAAAATTTGTCTAGGCAGAAATCGCTCCAGAAGCGAATTCCAGTCACTGAGAAATACAGAATCATCATCAGTGTCAAGGGTATAGGAAATTGAAATTAACAAGTCCACTCACTAGGATAAAATTTAAATAGCATTAAACACTATTACAATGTAGTTAATAATAAATGAGCACTAAATTCACTTACGTGCATGAGGATTCGGGTGTGCTAACAAATCCAATCTCAGCCAAGATTTGTAATGCAGAAAGCTGAGCAGCATCATCTCTTCCTATAGGATAATTGCCCAAAATATAATCATGCTGCAACTGTAGTAACACATCAAGCATCAACAAATCCATAACTTGCAGCTTAGTACATGAACTTCTAGATACACTTGTAATCACATGCAAAGTTTCATAATAAAAAGACATACTTGCACATAGGACAGCTGCACAAACATAGGTTCTGTCACAGCTTCATCTGACTCACGAAATAACTTTTTCTTGAATATCAGTTTACAATGCAAAATTTCTCCTTTACTTCGATCCTTTGTGGCTTTGAACTCCGCCAGGAGATCCCCAATATATTTGTTATCATCTAACCCAATGTACTCCTCTGAGAAAACCATAAAAGAAGCTGTCAGACTATTAACTTAAGCTCGATTATAATTATAATATTACAAATAAGAAGAGGAAAATAGACATGCCATTCCCGGGATCAGGTGATTTGGAGCCAGTAACAACTTTACGACATTCAAATAGACTAAAGCTGGAGTGTGTTGACAGTTTAATGAGCCCTGCAAGTTCCTGGAGTAAATATGTTGAGTAAGGAATAAAGGGATATGAACTTGGTAGTGTAAACACAAGTGTTTGGAGGTATCAAGAACTTCAAACAGAAGCAAACAAACAATACTATACAGCATCCTTTTAAGCAATTAAATTAATTAACTAAATATGAAACTGTTTGGATGCAAACTTACAAGCGTTGTTTAGAACTTATCTATTGGAAAAAGCTCTTCATTTGCAATAGAGAAACTCTCAAAAACACTTCTATCTTGTATCCAAATTGACTTCTATTATTCTGTTCATCAAACAAGTTTAAGAACAGAATGCTGCAACATAGCAGCTACTACATGTGTAATGCAATCAAAAGGATACATCAAGTATAAGAAAAAAAATACAGATAATAAACAATTTTATTATGTTAAAAAGTGAGCTGCCTGTTTATAAGACACCAAAGCATTAGGATGATGTGAAAATAACAGAGCATATCTATGAAAAACACTTAAAGGAGACATCATAAATAGAGGATACTGCTGATAACAAAATTCTCCTTATTGATAGAATCTGACGTAAATTTTCCAAATGAAACCCTTCCTCAATTACCCACAACATCAATCCATTAAATCGTACACATAAATAAGCCATAATAGTTTATGAACCATACAATCCAAGAAAATAAAGAACACTTCCCAACTTAGTCAACACAAGGCACATAGTTAACATCAACTGCTTAGTGATTAAAGCTTCCGTTTGTCTATTTTTCCCTCACAAGGTAAAGATAACATATTAATCACTGCAGACACATGGTCATGAATTAGCAATCAACTAGTAAACTAATATTTTTATTTCCATTGACTAAACCTTTTAGCAACTTAATCACCTAAGAAATAAAAGGATTGACACATACAATTTAGTTTTATTTATTCCCATGAAAGAGAAGAGAGGCTATGTATGGATTTTATTGGCATTGCTATAAACTATCAAGTATCATGGCCATAGAAGGAGTTGTAAATTGAAGAGAAGTGACAGACACTAGCCTATGCTTTCATTCATCTTATTGAATGCAACCATTAACGTAAACTAATTAGTTAGAGACAAATAATAAGTAATAATCACTGACAGGCTTTTATTCATTTTATTGAAAGATACCATTTTTGAAAATTTAAACCTCACTAAAAAGAAAATGCCAATTGAATTGGTGATTCCCTCATTTGAAGCTTAAAAGAAAGGGGAAAATTAAAACTTATTGGATGCTCTTCACCACCCTTGCGAAAATTGGACCTTAAGAGTCAACATGAAGGTATTAATATAATTCAAGTAATACTCATCATCTAAAAACTAATACCCTTTTGCAGCTGAAAGTCTTCAGTTGAAAATGTTTGAAATTGGATATGGAATATTATGGATTAACTTCATTAGATTGAATAGATTCTCTAGAGAATAAATATTTTCTCTAACCTCTCCTAATCACTTTCTTAAAGTCATATATAAGCTTTCATCTATTTCACATTCTTGAATTTTCAATCTTACATAATATTTCCTATATATTGACACCAGTTAGAAATACATGCAAATGCAAATTGAAGCATACAAAAGTTTAAGTCACATTTAAAGTTGTTGATTTAAAGCGACCAAAAGCCTTAGATAGAAAAGGAATGAAATTTTGGATCACCATCATTAGATTGATCAGACTCTGTAAAGAGACCAAATTTTTTTTCTAATTACTTTCAAATAAGTCATTCATAGTCCCTTATCTATTCACATTTCACCTTGAATTTTCAAACTTCCATGTCATTTTTTATATATTTAGAAATTTATGAACCCCAACAGTAGTTAGGAATGCATGCAACTATGAACAGAAGTATATAAGAGATTTAAGAACCTCAACAGCATCAGCAACTGTGGTTGACATGTCGTATGTAATTTCTTCAAATGTTTCATCTAGGAAGAACACTATAGTTGTAAGCTTTCTCCCAGTCAACAGAGCTTCAATCTCCTCGCGCCCAGGAATTATATGTCTGGGACCAGCCTTGACAGAACGCTTCAAAGCATTTAATGTATTTAATGCAAGGACTTGGATCTCAGAATCAGTAGCCATGCCATTTGCTATGTTATGAATGTATTCTGATAGATAACTGCTAATATCTTTACTAGGAGACATTGAGGATGCACACAAATACATGAGCTCCCATGCTTTAATCAAATATTGCCTATTTTTGAGAGAAAGATATTAGTCACTAGTGTAAAAACCGCAGTTGATATAGCTTGAATGATTAAAGGCCAAAAAATAAGAGCATGAAACTAAATACTGAATCTAAAAGTTGCATACCTCTCGGGGTTATTTCTGGTTTGCTTTGATATCTGAACAAAAAGTTCATCTCGGAGTTCTGGTCGTTTCAAACTTTGCTTGTACAGTTTCCCTACAAGCTCAACTCGTTCATCTAAGCTTATTGGAGTTACACGATCAGGTGGATCAAGCCCCATATATTTCAAAATTATTTGAAATAATTTTGTTGCCCGACTTACTAAATCAACATTTAACTTGAGCAATGATGTTGGAATTGGATCCTACAAATTTTTGTGAAGTAGCTCTTTATACCACACATTATTAAAAAAAAAAAATAAATAAATAAAAGGCATTTGATCTGATTACCTTTTGAAAACTCAACATGTCCTCAAATGTAATTTTTTCTCTAACTTGGGGACCTACGGATCTTTTAGAAAAAAATCCTCGTTTCCCAGCAGATTGAATTTGTTTCTGCATTGATTTTAAAAACCCATCCACCTACGACAAACATCATAAACAGAAACATAGTGATATCAAATGTTCATGCACAAAAGCAAAAAACTGAGAACCAACATTAATTAGTTCAGATAATTAGTCAGAATGAACATTGAGACACAAAACTAACAGGGAAGCAATAAGATTTGAAGAAATTATAAATTTTCTCACTTGGAATCTGTTCATCAAGGGTACAGCTCCAGCAAGTTCTGCTGGAACAGCCATTGACATAGTTGATGGCGTGCTGCAATGCAACAAACAAGTCCATCTAGATTTTAGCCAAATAAAGTTTTCCATACACTAAACTCTACATCATCATTTTGAAGGAGGAAAAATTCAAATAATTAATATATCTCCGAAAGAAAGGATGATACTCACGGTGGTGCAAAATTGGAGCTATCACTATCATAGTCATCAGCATTACCAGCAGCAACACCATTGCGTGCAGGGGTATCATCATTGCCATTGCTAGAGCCAAAGGAATATCTGCTTGACCTACCGTTTGAAGCCATAGATGGGGGCACATCAGTGATCATTTTGCTTTCAGGTTATCTTAAATCAATCAAATCAACAAATTTTTCTCTCCTTTTCCCTTCAATTTCTTTCACTGCATAACACAAAGACCCAAACATACGTTAAAAAAATAAATTACCCAATTTAAAAATGAATAGCAGAAACCAATTGAACCTTGAAGAATCCAAGCTCACAAAGAAAGAGAACAAGTGTTATGATTGTTCTTGAATTCAAATATAAAACCTTAGCAGACACGAACAGGATTGTAAGAACAATGGAACCATCAAACCCATTAGTCAAATTTTATCAAAAACACAAGAATGGTGGAGGGAAAAGCTAAACAGACCCAGAAATGAAAAAGCTTCAAGCATCAAACCCAAGATCCATAAAAGTCAGAAAAATTGAAAAACCAAACACCCATTTGCAGCATTGACTAGAAAATGAGAGAAAGAGAGAGATGCAAAGACCCCAGAAACTGAGCTGAATTTTTTCACTTGAGAAAAAAAAAAAAAGTGGAAATAAAAATGCAACCTTTGTGACAGCAATGAATTGAGTGAGTAGCAATAATGTTGGTGTCTGTCTGAAAAAATGGAGAGGCTTAGAAGAGAAAGATCTGAGAGAGAGAGAGAGTGAGTAGAATTAGGTGAAGTCACGAGTGCATTATATGTGCTAAGGATTGGTGGCTTTGGAAAAATCAGTGATGAAATCAAAATTACAAAACTTGTTATCTTTCTCTTTCCTTTATCGCTAAGAATAAAACGAAGGCTGAGATTTGAGTAGAGGCGTGGACATGGATGATCTTCTTCTTCATTACCCAATTTTTTTAAGTGTAATAATGAATAGTAGTGTTTGTTGGAAGCAATAAGACCAACTGAAAAGCTTCACCTCTCTTTCCTTATTTACTTCACAGGTAATAATATACAAATTATAAAAATTCAAAAAATACAAGCATTTCCGTTGTAAAGAAAAGAGTTTTTTTTTTCAAAAAATAATAATAACAAAGTAAATTTAATAGATATTATTGAATATAATATATATTGAATGTATGAATTTTATATTAAATGAAAATAAATCTTACAAAAAATAAAATATTCTTAAAAAAAAAACTAATATTTTCATTAGTGTAAAAAAATAAAAATAACAAAACTAAAATGCGTACTAAAACTAATACAATACATATTAATTATTTTAACCTCACTTAAAAATTTAACAATTTTATATTATTAATCTTACCGAAAATTATACATACTACACTATAAATATTATCTATAATATATATATAGGAGGGTTATAATAACACTTAGATCATATATACAAAATTTTATAATAATCCAAAATGATTTGATACTTCATTTTTATAAAACAAAATTGACGTAATATATTCCTTTCAAAATACACTAAAATATGAACACTTTGATTAAGTTATTGTTTAATTTTAACAAAATTTGATATACACGTATAAAGTGATATGAACATTCAATCTAACGGTTGAATTTACAAAACTCACATTTAATATAAAATTATTGACCGATGTAATACTTGGTAAAAGTTATACCAGTGTGGTTTGAACCTCTCTCTCTCTCTCTCTCTCTCTCTCTCTCTCTCTCTCTCTCTCTCTCTCTCTCTCTCTCTCTCTCTCTCTCTCTCTCTCTCTCTCTCTCTCTCTCTCTCTCTCTCTCTCTCTCTCTCTCTCTCTCTCTCTCTCTCTCTCTCTCTCTCTCTCTCTCTCTCTCTCTCTCTCTCTCTCTCTCTCTCTCTCTCTCTCTATATATATATATATATATATATATATATATATATATATATATATATATACATGCGTTTTAACTATATCTATTTATGGTGAATTCTCTGAAGGACTACCTTCACAAGTGGTCCATGGGTGCATCATCAATTTTCACCCTTAGATGCATTTAAACTAGTAGACCATAATACACCTTACCACACTGGATCTAAATTTTCAATTTTTTTACTGATTTTTTTTTTTTAAATTACCCAAAAAAAAAAACACGTGGCAACAGACGCAGCTGCTACTGACACTCGGAACGGGCCGTTCTGAAATCAGAACGGGCCGTTCCAAATGAATAAATAACACATAAATATTGGACCAGAACGGGCCGTTCCAGATGACAAAAAAACACATGACGAATGGAACGGAACGGCCCGTTCCAACATCAGAACGGCCCGTTCCGAATTCAAAAATGACACATCAATAATTAAATCAGAACGGGCCGTTCTGAAAACGGAACGGCCCGTTCTAACTACAAATTTGTCACACGAATTTTTTAAAGCAAAATAATATTTTTTTTTTCCATTCTACTAAATTACATCTACACCCTAAGCCCTAAACCCAAAAAATCTTATACTAAGGTCCATAATACAAGGCCAAACAATATAAACTCTTGTACTACCAAATATATAAGAAAAGTGGTCATCCACTAAGGCTCATAATACAAGACCAAACATTATAAACTCCTATACTACCAAATATATGAGAAAGGCGGTCATCCATGTAAAGTCCAAGTAAAGAGAACCTTAGGCCCACCAAACCCATTGGGCTCACTAAGCTCAGAAGTAAACAAAAGCCCAAAGGCCCACAAAGCCCAAAACTAGGCCCAATAAGCTTAAAACCCAAAAAGTCTTATACTAAGGCCCATAATACAAGACCAAACATTATAAACTCCTATACTACCAAATATATGAGAAAGGTGGTCATCCATGTAAAGACCAAGTAAAGAGAACCTTAGGCCCACCAAACTCATTGGGCTCACTAAGCTCAGAAGTAAACAAAAGCCCAAAGGCCCATAAAGCCCAAAACTAGGCCAAATAAGCTTAAAACCCAAAAAGTCTTATACTAAGGCCCATAATACAAGACCAAACATTATAAACTCCTATACTACCAAATATATGAGAAAGGTGGTCATCCATGTAAAGACCAAGTAAAGAGAACCTTAGGCCCACCAAACTCATTGGGCTCACTAAGCTCAGAAGCAGTCAAAAGCTCAAAGGCCCATGAAGCCCAAAACTAGGCCCAATAAGCTTAAAACCCAAAAAGTCTTATACTAAGGCCCATAATACAAGACCAAACATTATAAACTCCTATACTACCAAATATATGAGAAAGGTGGTCATCCATGTAAAGCCCAAGTAAAGAGAACCTTAGGCCCACCAAACTCATTGGGCTCACTAAGCTCAAAAGTAAACAAAAGCCCAAAGGCCCATAAAGCCCAAAACTAGGCCCAATAAGCTTAAAATCCAAAAAGTCTTATACTAAGACCCATAATACAAGACCAAACAATATAAATTCCTATACTACCAAATATATGAGAAAGGTGGTCATATATATAAAGCCCAAGTAAAGAGAACCTTAGGCCCACCAAATCCATTAGGCTCACTAAGCTCAGAAGTAATCAAAAGTCCGAAGGCCCATGAAGCCCAAAACTAGGCCCAATAAGCTTAAAACCCAAAAAGTCTTATACTAAGGCCCATAATACAAGACCAAAACAAAAGCCCAAAGGTCCATGAAGTACAAAACTAGGTTAGTGAGCCCAATGGGTTTGGTGGGCCAAAGGTTATCTTTACTTGGGCTTTACATAGATGACCACCTTTCTCATATATTTGGTAGTATAGGAGTTTATAATGTTTGGTCTTGTATTATGGGCCTTAGTATAAGACTTTTTGGGTTTTAAGCTTATTTGGCCTAGTTTTGGGCTTTGTGGGCCTTTGGGCTTTTGTTTACTTCTGAGCTTAGTGAGCCCAATGAGTTTGGTGGGCCTAAGGTTCTCTTTACTTGGTCTTTAGTATAGGAGTTTATATTGTTTGGTCTTGTATTATGGACCTAAGTATAAGACTTTTTGGGTTTTAAGCTTGTTGGGCCTAGCTTTGGGCTTCATGGGCCTTTAGACTTTTGATTGCTTTTGAGCTTAGTGAGCCTAATGGGTTTGATGGGCATAAGGTTCTCTTTACTTGGACTTTACATAGATGACCACCTTTCTCATATATTTGGTAGTATAAGAGTTTATATTGTTTGGTCTTGTATTATGGGCCTTAGTATAAGACTTTTTGGATTTTAAGCTTATTGGGCCTAGTTTTGGGCTTCATGGGCCTTTGGACTTTTGATTGCTTTTGAGCTTAATGAGCCCAATGGGTTTGATGGGCCTAAGGTTCTCTTTACTTGGGCTTTACATAGATGACCACCTTTCTCATATATTTGGCAGTATAGGAGTTTATATTGTTTGGTCTTGTATTATGGGCCTTCGTATATGACTTTTTGGGTTTTAAGCTTATTGGACCTAGTTTTGGGCTTCATGGGCCTTTGAGCTTTTGACTGCTTCTGAGCTTAGTGAGCCCAATGAATTTGGTGGGCCTAAGGTTCTCTTTACTTGGTCTTTAGTATAGGAGTTTATATTGTTTGGTCTTGTATTATGGATCTAAGTATAAGACTTTTTGGGTTTTAAGCTTGTTGGGCCTAGCTTTGGGCTTCATGGGCCTTTAGACTTTTGATTGCTTTTGAGCTTAGTGAGCCTAATGGGTTTGATGGGCATAAGGTTCTCTTTACTTGGACTTTACATAAATGACCACCTTTCTCATATATTTGGTAGTATAGGAGTTTATATTGTTTGGTCTTGTATTATGGGCCTTAGTATAAGACTTTTTGGGTTTTAAGTTTATTAGGCCTAGTTTTGGCCTTTATTCATAAGATGTTTGATGTCATTGAGGAAGGGGCTTCATATCTCGCTCAATTGAAAAACTATACTTAAATTTTAAATGTGATTTAGTAGAATGAAAAAAAAAAAAAACAAATATGTAGCCAGAACGGGCCGTTCCGAATTCAGAACGGCCCGTTCTGGTTTAAGTAATCATATGTTATTTTTAAATTTGGAACGGGCCGTTCAGATTTCAGAACGGCCCGTTCTGGTGTAGTTTATCACGTGTTTTTTTTCCTTCTAGAACGGCCCGTTCTGGTGCATTATTCCTGTGTTATTTTTTCATCTAGAACGGGCCGTTCTGGTTTCAGAACGGCCCGTTCTGGAAGTGACAGCTGCTGCGTCAGTCATCGTAATACGTATTTTTTTTATAGGTAATTTAAAAAAAAAAAAATCCAGTAAAATATTCAGAAATTTTATCCAGTGTGTGAAGGTGTACAATATATCTTCTCACTAAATCACAATCTCAACCATTCATTGTTTTTAATATTATATCTATGGTGATTTTAAATGCACCATCCATGGACCACTTGTCCAACTTCTCCATCATAGACATCACCTATATTTATAAGTTATTCATACAAGTCTGATTACGAACTGAGTAATATATCTAGTTTGATAAATGTATGATTGTATTAAAATTCGAGTGAAATTTTAAATAGATGTTCTCAAATTACGAGTTACTATATTAATTTTTTTATCATGATGTTCACAAGAATATATTATTTTTTTCATTCTTTTTATTAAATTAATTCAAGACTTTAATGGGAGACATTGAGATTTGAGAAGCAAATTTGATTTTCAAAATCTAAAATATTATCGTATTAACCTTTTCATAGATTTTAACACTACATTAATTTTCAATCGATTATCAAATTTTACTAATTTAATATTTCTTCACTTGTGACACTATTTCTATTATCACCATAAATTGAGGGAGAAAAAAGAGGATTCAAATAATATTGGTGTAAATTTTATTAAGTATTATATTATTTAATAAGTTTATATTAAATATGAATTTTATAAATGATTGAAAATTTTTTACTTTTAGATCATATATACAAAATTTTATATTAATCCAAGATTATTTGATACTTCATTCTTATAAAATAAAATTGACATAATATATACATTTCAAAATATGATAAAATATAAACAATTTAATTACCTTCAAGTTATTGTTCAATTTTAACAAAATTTGATACAAATATATAAAGTGATATGAAGTTATAATTCAATAGTTGGATTTACAAAATTCACATTTAATATAAAAAGTTATTGAGTGGTATAATACTTAATAAAAGTTACACCGGTGTCGTTTGAACTCACATGTATGTGTGTGTATTAGTTATAAGTTTGAAGTATTCATTAATTTTATCAATGATTAATATTGTTTGAGCACTAATTGATCATTTTTAATGAGGTTTTTATTTTTCAACTTTCAACCACTTTTGGTGATAGTTTTGAAATTAATTGTTTTTTTATTTATTTAAAATATATAATTGTTCTAAAATTTAATATTCAATACATTCATAATTTAAAATTTTAATTCACTAGTAATATTTTGTGTATCATATAAATTTTTATTTTAATAAAATGTACTGAAAATAAGTACATAAATATTTAAAATTAAAAGAGACCATAAATAATATCTTCTATGAGACAATTGTAACATTCTGTGTTTTTATTTTTATGTATATTGTGTCAATTTGTGAGTTTTAGGTTGTTTTAAGTTGACATATTGTTCTTTTAGTTGTCTAGAGACTTTAAAGGTTAAGGAATCATTGAGAGTTGAATTGTTTATAACTATTTAAGTTGTGGTTAAAGTTGACCAAAAGCAATAAAAGTATAAAAGGATTTTAAGAAATATGAACTTTATAAATTCATTTCCTCCAAGTTTTAAAGAGATGTTCAAGAGATAAGCTTTAGAGCTAAGAAAGATGGTTTCTTCTTCTGACTTTGCCAAGAGCGCCTAGATTGTCTCGTGGAACTAAGGTTGAGTTGTAGAAGATAAGATTTAAGCTTGAGGAGTTTGAATTTGTAGAGAGAAGTCGACCCCTGAGGATTTGAGAGTTTTCTTTCTTCTTTAGTTTCTTGTTTATTGGAAGCAATCTAAGGTAAAAAGAGCTTGCTATTTAGTTTATTGAAGTTGATAAGTGTTGATTTTGCTATTGCTCAACTCATTAGTGAGAATTAAATTGAACTTATGTTTATTAAAGTTGTTGTTGGGAGTTGGGATTTTGGGATTGTTGAACCAAAAGGTGGTTCATGGATGCATGTGTAGTTTGAGTTGAATATTTGTATTGTTTGTGTTTTAGAGTTTGATTGATGGGTTGCATGTGTAGAAGAAAACTTGAATTGTGTTGGGAGAGTGATTGCACCATGGTAGTGCAAAGCATTCTCGTTTAATGAGGTAAGTCTCGTTGAATGAATTTTTAATGTATAAAAGTCAAAAACTCAAGTATTGGATTCTCGCTCAATGATGTATGAATCGTTCAACGAGAATGTATAAACATTGTAACAAGCTAGTCTTTAGAAAATAAATGAAATAAATAAAACTATGTTTTAAAAAATGTTCTTACCGGAGATCTGTCGTAGAGATGATCCGCTGGGTAAGATCGGCGAGCCTCCTTCGCTGGTACGTTTGATGCTCCAAGATGGGGGTGGTACCTGCAAAAGAGACTCCGATGCTAAAGTTAGTGTTTGTGGATGTATGAGTCTCGTATAAGTAATGCACGTACCTAAGTATGAATTAGGGTTTTCTTGGGCCTTGGGCCCGAGATCAGTTATGACCTATTTGAATACCGAGCTGACGTCGCCCAGCGCGTGTTCGAGGTCACTTTGCGCTGAGATGCCGAGTTTGAGCTCGGCATGACGGTACGGATAGTACACTAGCCCCCCGAGCTCTGAAGACCGTGGGTCGAGGAGTTAAGACCGAGCTCGTCGAGGAGCAGTGAACCTTCGCGTACGCTTGCCTGTGGAGACGCCATGTGTCATAACTGTCGCTTCGTGTTTTGAAACGCCTGGACGGCGTGTTGATGGGCATTGACGGTTTTTGTAATGATGGCCGCACCCATCACAGTGGGTCTCATTTAATGTGTGGTTAGGTGTGCTCTCTTTCAGACACGTGGCATAACCGTTTGAATTTCAGAGAGCCTTTTTCTCTCTCTCGCGCCTCTTCCCCCTTTCACTTTTCTCTTTTCACTGTCTGGCTTCTTGCATACGCTGCTCTCTTTGCCACTGTTCATTTTCCGTCTCCGTTTTCTTTGTCTCTGTCGCCGTTTCTAGTAACTCAGTCGTTGTTAGGGTTATTTTCTGAGGAAGAGTGCCAGGTACTTCCTTTCTGTAGTCTTCTTTCTCCTTCTTCTCAAATCTTCTTTCTTCGAGTCTTTTTGTTTCTTAATGAATGGCGACAACGGTGCCGCTCCTTCTGCGCCTGCCAAGGGCAAGGGTAGGGCACGCGGCAAGGCAGTGGCTGCCGGGATGGCCGCTGCCGAAAAGAAAAAGGCAGAGAGTCAGCCTAAGGAGCCATTCCCCGGTATTCCTGGCTACGATTGGGTCAGGAGTGAAGTGGGGGAGCTCCAAAGTGTGTTTAGGTCCTTCATGGAGATCAATGCGATACGAAAATCGCACAGGATCTATGATTCTTCTGTCTCCGCGTTCGTCCAACTCGAGCCCTGTCGGCCCGACGAGCGTGCCTATATGGGGGGTCCTTCTGACCCTCATTTCTTTTATGTGTATCAGTGTCTGTTTAGGGATTTAGGCATGTGCCTTCCCTTTTCTCAGTTTGAGTGCAATTTTTTAAATTTTATCAACTCGGCGCCTTGCCAGTTGCACCCCAACAGTTGGGGTTTTTTGTGGGCTTTTCAAGTTCTGTGTTCAGCCCTAGGGATAGAGGTGTCTCTTCCCGTTTTTCTCCATTTTTACCAATTAAAAATGGGTGTTCCTCCTTATGGCTTAATGTCTTTGAGTGGGAGTAAGGATGGGGGTTTGTTTTCCCTTTACTCCCAATCATATAAAAATTTCAAACAAGAATTTTTCCGGGTGGCGATTGTGGATGTCAACCCGTTGGAGGATGGAGCGTTCTACTTCGGCGGGTTGCCGAAGTTCCCCTTCTATTGGCGGCCAACCTCGGCTAGATTTCATGGGGTGGGGAAATTGCAATTGACGGCTTCAGAGTCGGCTGCCATTAAAAACCTTGAAGCACTTCCTCGCCCGCTGGATTGCAAACTCGTCCTGTCACTTGCGAACTCGACGTACAAGGAGAGGGGCTTAGAGAGTGAGTATCCTGTCTTTCTTAGATTATTAGGGTTTGTAAAAGCTTCTTTTGTTGATGCGTCTGTTCTTTGTGTTTGCAGGCATAATGGGCAGGAACAAATGGCGTGAGTTGAAGCACCACTACAATGTCGCCGAGATTGAGGTTCCAGAGCCTGAAGAGGAGGAGGTTGCCCCCCTAAAAATGAACAGGAAAAGAAAGAGGGGAGAGAAGGAGGTCGGGGGGACCTCTGCCCCTCAAGAGGCTGAAGAGGTGACCTCTAGAGCCGCCGACGCCGACGCGATTGATCTCACTGGGAGTCCTCCGCCTAAGGGATCTTCCCAGGTGGCCGCCGAGGAGATTGCCCAAGCCGCCAAGCAGGTTGCTCAAGCTACCGAGGTGACCACTGTGGCTGCTGAGCAGGTTGCCCAAGCCGCTGAGGTGGGTGTCTTGCCTTGTGGCTTTCTTCTTATACTACATTTTTTTGGCTTCTGTCTTAAGAGAAATTTTGGTTTTTTGTAGGTGAGTAAAGCCGCTGAGGTTTTGGAGACTCCGAGCTCGGGGGTACCAGGGGCGGGTGCCCCCATTGCTGAGCAGGAGGCGCTTGCCTCTGCTTCTGTTGAGGCTCGCGGTAAGGGAACGAGCTTCGAGGTTCCGACGTCCAGCCCTGTAGCGTCAGCGCTGCCATCTGGCTCGTCAAAGGGGGCCTCTAAGAGTCAGTACCTTGCCAGCCGCTTCGGGAAGGATCGCGCTCTGACGCGGCTGGACCACGTGAGTGCGTCGGAGGACATCGACTCGTTGTGGAGCGTGGGAGTGACTTCGGAGAAGTTTTTCCCCAAAGGTTCGCTGAGCTCGGCTGATCGGGCTATGGTCGAGACGATCGGGCCAGTGGAAGGCCTTGATTCTGCTGAGGTCTTTCTGCAGAGGGCGATGGCCATTGTGGACCACTGGAAGCACAAGTGGGCCAAGCAGTAGAAGGACCTTGAGAAAATAAGGGACCGGGTTCAGCCGCTGGAGGAGGAGAACAGGGCTTTGGTGGCCGCCCTTGGCGAGGCCAAAAAGCATAATGAGGCCGGGCTTCGAGCTGCAAGGGGAGATCTCGCAAGGGTTTAGAAGTCTTTGGAGATCGCCTTGCAGTCTAATGAGGCTTATGCTTCCCAAGTGGGTGCGCTGCAGGAGCTCGCCGCCTCTTCCCGGGGTCGGGTACGTTCCTTGGAAGATGAGGTGACGTCTCTAAAGGCTGATTTGGTGGCGGCGGCCGAGAAGCGTCTTTGTGACGAGGTGCTTCTCGGCGGCCAAGCAGAGGAGAATGCCACTTTGAAGGTGGACCTTGTGAAGCTGGAGGAGGCGAAGGCGGGGCTGGAGAGGAAGCTCGAGGAGACTGAGCGGGCTGTCGTGTTTGAGCACAAAAGGGGATTTCTCAAGGCAGCTCGCCTGGCGAGGCTTCTCGCATCGAGGTTCGACCTCTCTGCCATGCATGTGGAGAAGGAGGTACATTTTGGGAAGCTGGTGAAGGAGGATGACCTCGAAGATAGCTCAAGTGAAAATGCCTCCACCTAGGCCGCTTTTGTAATAGCTTAGTTTATTTTCCTCTGCTTGATTTTTTTTCTTTGAATTCATGTGTTGAACTCTGCAAACATTGTTGTGTGTATATTTTTTGGTTGTTTGCCTTTGTGCTTTTGATGAGTTTGTTTGGACCTTTGACTTCGCATTTACGCTTTAGTCTTGATTTTTTCTTGTTTACGCGATTTGGAAAACACGTTCAGCATTTGCTGTGTATTTTTGTATTGTGTGGCACTTAGACCTGATTTAGAGCAAAGTGATTTAGGCGAAATTGAGATGTTTCGCAGTGAGGTTCGAACTTGACCTCGAATGGATCATACCGAGGTTCGAACTCGACCTTGATTTGATTATACCAAGGTTCGAACTCGACCTTGAGTTGATTATACCAAGGTTCGAACTCGACCTTGAGTGGATCATGCCAAGGTTCGAGCTCGACCTCAGATTAGAGTAGAATGAATCATATGAAGGTTCAAACTCGACCTTGATCACATCGAGGTTCAAACTCGACCTTGAGTTGAGCATACCGAGGTTCGAACTCGACCTTAGGCTGAAGTAGAATGAATCATATGGAGGTTCGAACTCGACCTTGAGTGTGATATGAATAATATCAAGGTTCGGACTTGACCTTGGATTTAAGTGAAATGTATTCAGGGTTCGTACTCGACCTTGATTAATAGCGAGATAAGTCGGACCAAGGTTCGAATTTGACCTCGGTGTAAAGTAAAATATGTTGTGTCAAGGTTCGAACTCGACCTTGGCTTAGCATAAGACATTTTATGGTAAAATAATGTAAAGCTAGGAGAATATGAATGAAAATAATGAGTTACTTTATTAATTGTGTATATGTGTCTCGTTAAAAACCCTCTCAGCCAAAATCCATTTTTTTATTTTTTGGGACAAAAGACTGAGGTGGGAAAAGAGTGCACAGCTCATTCGTACAAATTTAGTTGAAATAAAACTTGAGATGTGTGGCATTCCAAGTCCGTGGGATAGCTTTGCCGCTGAGTTCTTCCAGCCTGTAAGCCCTATTTTCTAAGTCTTCCGCAACTCGGAAAGAGCACCCCAGTTGGGTACGAGCTTTCCTTCTGACGGGTCTTTTCGTGCATCGCCTAATAGACGCCACACTAAGTCACCAACTCGGAAAGAGCAAGGTCGCACTCTCGTGTTATACCTTCTGGAAGCTCAGAGTTTGCAAGCTTCTTCATGGATCTGAGCTTCGTCTCTGAGCTCGTCAATCAAGTCGAGGTCAACCGCCAACTGTTGAGTGTTCTGCTCACTGTTGAAGACCTGGCGCCGATGAGACATTTCTCTGGTTTCCACTAGGATCATTGTGTTAGCTCCGTAAGTCAGCCTGTAAGGCGTTTCTTGCGTTGTTGACTAGGGGGTGCAATGGTATGCCCAAAGGATGCTAGGGAGTTCGTCGACCCATTGTCCTTTAGCGTTCCCTAGCCGCTTCTTAAGTTCTCGGAGGATGACTTTGTTGGCGGCTTCAGCCTAGCCATTAGTTTGGGAGTGTTCCACCGAGGTTGGAAGGTGTTTGATACCGAGCTCTCAGAGGAAGTCCTCAAAGATTTGTGCGATGAACTGTCTGCCGTTATCGGTGATGAGGGAATGAGGGATGCCGAATCTGCATATGATTTTTTTCAAAGTGAATTTTTGGACATTGTCGGTGGTGATCTTGGCGAGTGGGCATGCTTCGATCCACTCGGTGAAATAATCAATTGCCACCAGGAGAAATTTAAGTTGGCCTTTCGTAGGGGGAAACGGTCCCAGGATGTCCATTTCCCACTGGGCGAATGGCCACGGAGACATCATCTGGTGCACAGCTTCGGGAGGCTGCCGATGTGTGTTGTCAAACTGTTGGCACTCTTTACATTTCTGCACGTAAGCTTGGCAGTCTGACTTCAAGGTGGGCTAGTAGTATCCAGCTCAGAGCACTCTGGCCGCCATTGAGCATGCTCCGGAATGCATGCCACAGATGCCTCGGTGGATCTCCTCGATGACATATGCGGCTTGAGGTGTAGTCAAGCACTTGAGCAAAGGGGTGGAGATTCCACGTTTGAACAGTTCGTCTCCAACAATGACGAACTTAGCCGACTTTACCCTCATCTTCTGAGCTTCATCTTTGTCCTCGGGTAAAACTCCTGCCTTCAAATAGTTCCAAATAACTGTCGTCCACCCTTGCTCTTCGCTGTCGCCGGTGCAGACGACCTTGTCATCCAGGCTGGGTGAATGCAGGGTCTCCTGGATGATGGTCCGGTGTTGTCCGGGATGCTTTGCGCTGGCGAGCATGGATAGGAGGTCGGCTCTTGCGTTTTGCTCCCGAGGTACATGGTGGATTTTGAATTCGTTGAAAGAAGAGATTCGTTGGGTTGCTAGGTGAAAATACCTCTGCAGTAGGGTGTCCTTGGTCTGGTATGCCCCACTAAGCTGTTCCACCATGAGTTTTGAGTCGTTGTTGCAACTCACTTTCCATGCTCCGAGATCACGGGCTAACCTTAGCCCTGCGAGAATGGCCTCGTACTCTACTTGGTTGTTCGTCACCTTGAAACCGAACTTGAGGGACTGCTCCAAAGTGACTCGGTTCGGTCCTTCCAAAATGATACCTGCACCACCACCCTTAGAATTGGAGGACCCATCAACATACAAAGTCTATACCTGTGTTTCCTCGACCGAGGTTGGTGTAAGCTCGGCCACGAAGTCGGCTAAACACTGAGCTTTCAAAGCGCTGCGGCTTTCGTACTAGATGCTGAACTTGGACAATTCGACCGACCATGTTATCATTTGCCCGGCGAGTTCTGGCTTTCGCAGAATTTGCTTGATTGGGTAGTCGGTCTTGACTATCACTTGGTGACTCTGGAAATAAGGTCGGAGGCGCCGAGTTGAGGTAACAAGTGCCAATGCCAGTTTCTCGATCGTCTGGTACCGTTTCTCCGTGTCCTGGAGTACTCGACTGATGAAGTAGATTGGTGTTTGCACTTTCTGGTGCTCTTGTACTATAATTGCGCTGATAGCGCTTTCAGCTACGACCAAGTAGAGGAGGAGGTCGGTTTTGTGATTCGGCCTTTGTAAGATGGGTGGGGTTGTGAGGAAGGCTTTGAAGCTTTTGAAAGCCTCTTCGCACCGGTCCGTCCATTCAAAATTTTGTGGCTTACGCAGGAAGGTGAAGATGGGCCCCGCTCTCTTCGCCAGCCTGGGGATAAAACGGGACAAGGAAACCAACCTTCCTGCCAAGCGTTGGACTTCCTTCACAGTTCAAGGGCTCTACATCTGGATGATGGCTTTGCACTTCTCCGGGTTGGCCTCGATTCCCCTGTTAGTGATCATGAATCCGAGGAACTTACCTCCTTGGACGCCGAAGACGCATTTTTCTGGGTTGAGACGCATGTTGTGTCTCCTGATCTGGCTGAACACCTCGGCAAGGTCGGCACCATGACCCTCGGCCGAGGTGGTTTTGACCACCATGTCGTCAACGTAGACCTCCATGTTCCTCCTGATCTGCTGGTGGAAAACCTTGTCCATCAGTCGCTGGTAAGTGACCCCTGCGTTCTTAAGACCGAAGGGCATCACTCGGTAGCAGTAGTTGACATGATCGGTGATGAATGATGTGTGCACTTCGTCTGGTGGGTACATCATAATCTGGTTGTATCCAAAGTAAGCATCAAGGAAACTGAGGAGGGTGTGTCCGAATGCTCTGTCGACCAGCCTGTCGATGCTCGGCAAGGGATACGAGTCCTTGGGGCATGCTTTGTTTAGGTCGGTGTAGTCGATGCACATGCGCCACTTCCCCGAGCTCTTTTTCACCAACACCACATTTGCCAACCAAGTGGTGTATCTGACTTCACGGATGAAGTTGGCATTCAGTAACTTCTGCATCTCGGTGATGATGACCTCCCGCCTTTCGTCACCGACCTTCCTCTTCCTCTAGGCTACAGGCTTTGCCTCCTTGTGGATTGTCAACCTGTGACAGATGAAGTTAGCGTCTATACCTGTCATGTCGACACTGGACCATGCAAAGAGGTCGGCATTCTTGATTATTTTAGCTTCGAGCTGTTGCCGTAACTCCAGGCTCAACTGCTTGCTAATTTTCGTGTACTACCCAGGGAGTTGTCCGATCTGGAGGTCATCGAGCTCGTCGATGGGACTCGGTCGTTCATCATGGGAGTCAGACCTCGGGTCTAGGTCAGTGATATCCACGTGGGTGATGTGAGCCACTGTGGGGGGATCACTTTTGCATCGCTCACCGGATGAGGAGATCTTCAGACTCTCGGTGTAGCATTGCCGAGCTGTCTTCTGGTTTGCCTTTACAGAAATAATCTTTCCATCGCTCCCTGGAAATTTCATGGTGAGGTGCAGGGTAGACACCACTGCTCCGAGTTGGTTCAACGTCGGCCTCCCAATGATTATGTTGTAGGAGGTGTTGGCTTCCACGAGGAGGTATCAGACCATGATCCGCCTGGTGTCCGGAGAGGTCCCGAAAGTTGTCAGCAGGTCCACGTAGCCTCGAGTGTGTACTCGCTCTCCTACAAAACCGACTAGGGGCTCTTTGTGAGGTTGGATGAGAGAGTGAGGGATATCTAACCTGAGGAACATCGGCCAATACAGGACGTCAGCCGAGCTCCCTTGGTCAATCAACATCTTGTGGACCTCCCAATTGGCGACCTCAACGACGATGACCATCGGATCGTCCTGGTTGGGGCTGACGCCAACGTAGTCGTCGTTAGTGAAGGTGATGGGCGGCGAGCTTTGATGCGAGGTCGAGGTGGCGGAGTGGACATTGTTGATGTTGTGCAAATGTCGCTTCCGCGCCGAGCTGCTAGGGCCTCCCCCCGCGAAGCCACCCGCAAGGGGGCCGACCCTGTTTCCTGGCTTACCTCGGCCTGCACTACGCCACTGACGTTTTGCTGAGATTCGGAGGGTTGGTCTGTGCGGGCTCCTGACCCACGACCTTTGGCTCGCCCTCGTCTGTTGTATCCTCCTTGGTGACCCTGTTATCGTTGGACGTATTGGCCGAGGTGACCTGCTTGGATGAGTTCCTCAATACGGTCTCGGAGTGTGCGACACTCTTTAGTAGTGTGACCGTGGTTTATGTGGTATCGGCAGTGCTTGGACTTGTCTGCGCTGTTGGGAGTGTGCCCTGGTGGTGGCAGGGTGAGCAGGTTGCTATTACTGGCCTCCTCCAGGATGTGTACTCGGGACGTATTCAAGGGAGTGTAGAAGTCGTATCTCCCTCCTTTGCTTTCCCTAGCTGACTTCTTGAACTGGCTGTCATTGTTGACCTTGATCTTGTCCTTGTAGCCCTATTCTGGCTTCATCAATGACTTGTTGCAGACCTGGTCACGAAAGGCGGAGTGCTCTTCCATCTGGATGTAGCCAGCAACACGAGCCTGGAGCTCGTCCATGTCGCGAGGGGCTTCTCGGCACAGGCTGTCGACAAACGGTCCCGGCTTGAGCGCCATGAGCATGGCGTGTAGGGCGACCTCGGGATTCAAATTGTGAATCTTCACCGAGATGCCAGCAAAGCATTCCATGAATGTCCGTAGTGGTTCATCGTCGCCCTGTTTAAGGCTGGCCAGAGCAGCCGACGTTACGTTGTGAGGTCGACTCGTTGCATACTGCGCCATGAATCGTCTGACCAGAGTGCCGAAGCTGTCAATTGACTCGGCGGGTAGCTGGGTGTACCAGTTGAGTGCGGCCCCTTTGAGCGAGGTCAGAAAGACCCTACATAGAATAGCATCCTCATTTGTGTAAAGGTTTACCTGCATAGTATAGAGGTCGATGTGCTCTTCCGGATTCGTCGTGCCGTCGTAACGGTCGATGTGGAGAGGCTTCCATCCAAAGGGGAGGCCGTTTCCATAATGCCATCCACAAAAGGATGACGACGGAAGGTCGCTTGATTCCCCATGACGTGTGCAGGGGCATTGCTGACCTCATGGGCCGACCTGTTCGTCGGCGCGTGTGACCGATGTGTGGCAGGCTTGGGAGTCTGTGCCCTAGGTGCTGTCGGCGGATGAGAAACCGAGTGCCCCTTTTCCTCGTTTAGGTTACTCGGTTAAGGGGGTTGATCAGAGGTGTGTCGTGGTAGCTGAGCGCGGATACGCTCATTCTTAGTGTGCAGGGCCGCTAGGTCAGCTTCGTTAAGGGTTCGCATCGCTGCTAGGTCAGTTTTGTGCTTGGCACGCATGCTTTGTAGATCGGCGGTGTGTTGCTGCCGCATCTGCTCGACCTGCTCAATCAGCCTTCTCAATGCTGCTTCGTTGTCCATGCTAGTTGCGTGATCTCGTCTGTTGCGCGTCTGCTATGGCTTCTGGTGAAAACCATAAGCGTGGCCGATAAGAGCTATCTTGATCGGCCCCACGGTGGGCGCCAAATGTTCTTAACGGAGATTTGTCGTAGAGATGATCCGCTAGGTAAGATCGGCGAGCCTCCTTCGCTGGTACGTTTGATGCTCCAAGATGGGGGTGGTACCTGCAAAAGAGACTCTGATGCTAAAGTTAGTGTTTGTGGATGTATGAGTCTCGTATAAGTAATGCATGTACCTGAGTATGAATTAGGATTTTCTTGGGCCTTGGGCCCGAGATCAGTTATGACCTATTTGAATACCGAGCTGACATCGCCCAGTGCATGTCCGAGGTCACTTTACGCTTAGATGCCGAGTTCGAGCTCGGCATGACGGTACGGATAGTACAAAAAATAATTAAAAAAATTATTAAATGATAAGGATTTTTAAAAATAATAATAATAATAAGTGCTTTTAAATTAATAAAATGTGTTTTGTAAAATAAAATAGGCTTATGTTTCTATTAAATTTTATTATATTGAAATAAATAATATAATATTGCCCACGTATTAAAAATAAATAATGGAACTAAAAAGGAAATGAAAGAAAAAATTAATTGTATGCCTATATTTATTATATAAAAATGTGTTAAATATTAAATTATATAGTTTATATATTATAATTATATTTTTACTATATAAATTTATAATTTATTATTTTTAAACTATATTTAACATTAAATAAGAATTTCAAAAAAGTAATTATCTCATGAAACAATGTTTTTTTTTCTTTTATGATTAAAATTGTTATATATAACAATATTTAAATTATATTTCAAACAAGGTAAATGATTTAGTAGTTAAAATAATGAAATTGATAGCAAGAATCTTTCAATTCTAATTCTTTTTACATCATCTTTACCATTTTATGAATTTTTTAATATATATATATATATATATATATATATATATGTATGTGTGTATGTGTGTGTAATTTAACTTATTTTGATATAGGGTTAAGATAAGAACAAAATTGATCCTTTTTTAACTTCTCTCAAAAGCTTAACAACCTTTTAGGAGGCTGACTTCTTAGAATTAGAAAGCCTATTACTCTATTTCAAATAAACTCAATCTAGACTCTTTATCTATTTATTTTTACTTAAATATATTTTTAATCCGTATAAAATGAGTGAACTTTGATTTTAATTTCTATAAAAAATTTTCTTTATAAAATTAGTAAACATTGTTTTTGTCCCCATAAAATAAGTAAATATTGGTTTTGGTCTCTGTATAATTTTTTCTTTGATTTTCATCCCTTTAAAATTTAAAGTCACTATATTTTGTCTTGATAGTCATTTTAATGTATATATATAACACTTATCGTAAGGATTTATAAAAGAATTTTAGAAGTACTACATGCAAATAAAATAGCATAGACTATCATGAGTACTAGTTGGGATAGTCACATAACCTTCTTATGAACACATAAGTAATTAAAAAAGGTCATATAGTAGTAAGGAGTAAGAACCTGTATGGATACAAACTTAGAAACACTTTTTAGAACTTGTCTACTTAAAAATACTTTTTATTTTTAGAAGAGAAACTTTAAAAAACTCTTCTAAACTATATTCAAATAGGCTCTAAAACAATAGTTTCAAACTTTTAAAAGATGAAAAATAAAGAAAACATTTATAGGAAGTAAAATCAAAACATGCTCATTTTACGGGAATTAAAAACATATTTAAACTTTTTTTCTAAAAAAAATTTGCTATTTGTTTTAAAAGTTCAAAATTAATTATTTAACTTAAGCTAATTAAAATAAATTAATTAATATTACTATTATCACATATTTATCATTATTTTTAAAAAGTAAGATGTTACAATATATACCATTAAATTCCACTAAAGTGTCACTAATGATAAACTTAAATTGGAGCTTTCTAAAGTATAACAACTAAATTGTAGACAAAACTTAAAAAATATACAAA
Source organism: Cajanus cajan (assembly GCF_000230855.2). Lineage (NCBI taxonomy): Eukaryota > Viridiplantae > Streptophyta > Magnoliopsida > Fabales > Fabaceae > Cajanus > Cajanus cajan. The sequence goes on along the minus strand of NC_138521.1, from coordinate 43,792,094 downwards.
TAATAATCACCTTAAAGGTTATATAAACGATGAATTTTTATTAGTTGATTGTGTGAAATTGTTTTACACTAACATTGCATAATCTTTCTTCTCATCTATTAGTGACAAACTTAAATTTGAGCCCGTGAATATAACAACTAAAAAGTGGATAAATCTCTCTGGTGCTAGCACGAGTACTATTTTAGATTAGTCTAAAAACAAACCTTATCAAACCATAAACGCATCTTTAAATATGTGTCTTTAACCAAATTGTTCAAAACTTATTAGAATTAGGAGTTTAATTAAAATCATTTAAAATAAATAAAATAAAAAATATAATTTTCATATTAAAAGGTATTTAATATATCCAATCAGCATGAATTAATGGAATTTTAATATTAATGAGTGGATGATTTAAATACAAAAATTTTAAATTATAAAAAAATTTAGAGTATTTTTTTACTATGAAAACCTAATTAAACATTTAGATAAACTACATGGACTAAGAGAATAATTTAACGTATTTTTTCTTCTTAAATTCTTCTACAAGAATATAATTTGATCAATAATTTTAGACAAGGTTACATCAATGACTGTGATAGACTATTGATGAAAACTTAATCATATGGAGATCAGATCTTCTTCCATCATATATTACAACAATTATTTTACCAAAAAGAATAATAAAATAGAAAGAAGAAAGAAAAAAAGACATTACCACCTGAGTGGGCAATCTAATCTATCCTTAAGGACAAGTATAAAACCAGAAATCATGTGTACATAATTTGAAGCAGCTAACATTGGACCCACAACTTTTGTGCCTCCAAAGATTCGTCCTCAGAATGAGTTATGACTTTGTAGCAGAAGGGGCAGCACCAAATTGGATTTTGACACTGCACACTCTAATGGGTCCCTCACTCAACTTTTAAACCAAAACCCTAAATCCCACTCCATTCTATTCTTCCCCTTACCCTGCTCCTTTCACCAACACTTTTCCCTCTCAATGTGCCTGTCTTGTCAGGTTTCTTTCAATTTTAAATTGTATTGGTGAATTGTTTCTTGCTAACTTCTTTGATGTTGAAACATTCAAATTGAAATGTGTGATTAATTAATTAATTTACTGTTTATTTCAGTTCACTAAACCAAAAGGCTAATTATCCTGCTTATTGTAACAATCTTCAATCCAAAGAATTTTACAAACGACAAGAATGAAATATGACATTCTCCTCACTTAATAAATCATTTTCATAGTACATGAAAAAAGTATTTTTCTTTATTAGTAAAATAGTAAAGAGAGGGTAACTATTCCACGATTACCGAATAAGAAATTCAAGACATATTGTGATTCTCAAAACAAGTATTACTTCTCATTTTTAGATAGTCAAAATTATAATAAATGTTCAATTTAATTCAGGATTTTACAAATTAAGAATCAACAGAAATTCACATAATTTAATTTCTAACTTGGGTGTCAAGTGATTTTTAACAAATACAAGTATTTAAATTGAAAGAATAATTGACTTTCAATAATTTTTAAAAAATAATTAATCCTTCTTAAACTGGACTATTAAAATGGTTCATTTTGAACCAAGTATCAACATGAGAATGTCTACATATTTTTTCTTATAATTAAAAAGTAGAATTTGCTGCTGTATAGATAAAAATATTTTCTTTTATCATTTTGAAAACCTCACATTTCTATGTATAGATGCCTTCTATGCAAAATGCAAAATTATTGATTTTGGACCAAGTGATGGTGACAATCACACCATCGATCTAACTGTCTCATAAACCTTTTTCTTCAAGAAAATTATATAAAAGAAAGAAAAAAAAATTAGACCCATGCCATAACTTTTTCGTAACATTACACGAGTTCAATGTTTGTGGTGGGTCATGCGTGAGGTACAAAAAAATAATTATTGAAGAGTTACTAGTAGTCCTGACCATATCATAACTAACAATAAATATTGTTAAAAGAAACAGATGAATGATAGTATTTTTTTTTTCGTCCTGGAGTATCCACCGCCGATAGTAGTGACTATACATTGGAGACACCCCTGACCTTGCTTAAACGTGGATCAACCCCTACTGCTGAACCACACGCTTGGGGTTAGATAAATGTATATAAAACATTTTTTACCCAAAAGTGCATAAACCGACTAATATATAGTAGGCTTAATTGCAGTTTTGATCTCTCAAGTATTGTAATTATGCAATTTTGATCCCTAAGATTTTAATTCGATAATTTTAGTCCCTAAAAGATTGAAGTTGTGCAATTTTAGTCCTTCAATTTTTAATTGAACAATTTTAGTCCCTCAAATATCATAATTGTGCGATTTTAATCTCTTCTATTAAAAATTTAATAATTTTAAAATTTTAATATATATATATATATATATAATATTTTAAAATTATACAATTATTTGCTTATTTAAGTTAACGCATATTATAATTTTTGTTAATGTAGAAAATAATTATTTATTATTACTAAATAAATAAAATTTATATATTATTAATATTTTAATATTGTTAATAAATTAATATCAATAATATTTTCAGTATATTTATAGATAAACTAATAATTTGCTAAATATAACTTAGTATATATTAATATACTTTTACAAAAATATAAATATATTAGATAAGATATGTATATTTCTAATTAATATACTTATATCTTTGTAAGAGTATAATAATATATAATAAGTTATATTTATCAAATTATTAGTTTATCTATAAATATTAATAATATTATTGATATTAATTTATTAGTAATATTATAAAAATAATAATATATAAATTTTATTTATTTAGTAATAATAAATATATATCATTTGATACATTAATGAAAATTATAATATATGTTAATTTGAATAGACAAATAATTGTATAATTTTTAAAATATTATATATATATATGTATATATATATATTAAAATTATTAAATTTTTAATGAAAGGGACTAAAATCGCACAATTATGATATTTGAGGGACTAAAATTGTTCAATTAAAAATTGAAGGACTAAAATTGCACAATTACAATTTTTTAAGAACTAAAATTACTCAATTAAAACTTTAGGGATCAAAATTGCACAATTGCAATACTTGAAGGATAAAAACTATAATTAAACCTATATAATATTATAGAATATATTTTAAAATGGTAGCAACAAGATCATAGCATTGAAATATGGTCAATTTAATTTAGTGCAAATGACAACAACAGTATTAGAATTTAGCATATAATGTGTATTTTTAAACACCTAACAAGAGTAGATAATAACTTATACTGATATTCTAAAATCTTTTATACTGTCAATGTATTTTTATGCACAAGAATCACAAAAAAATAAGACAATATTTGTATTGAACCTAATACAAATGTCACTGAGTTTTTTTTTTTTTTTTAATTTAATATTTTCAATCCTAATTCAAACTCGTAGAATTTAAATTTTAAATTTATAGTTTTTTGTATAATATTTTTAACATTCAGTAATGTTCACTCTTTTTCTTTGACCAATCACTTTAATATGCATTTAACATCTCCACAACTACATCACTATTTGCTATTTTAAACAAATAATGAATGAAACATTAATAACTTTTCCACATCTCAACAGCTTTAGAAAACATTTCAACTTAACATGCTAAAAGAATGGCAAATTAATAATACTTCTTACAATCCCCAGTCAGTGAGCAATAGTGTATCTGCTCAGCAACTTTAAAATAATTAAAAAGTAATTGCTTATGATGTCTCTCATATTCTACTAGTTACTGATCAAGTGGTTAATTGATTATTATTTCTCACTATTATCAACTTTTTTCCACAAGTACTACTATATTATATATCTATCCTTTTATGCCTTATATACACACATATAAATAAATAAAAGAATACATCTCTTTCATTTTCACATTTTTTTAAAGATATTTATACTCCTTTATTATATATAATTTTTTTTTACCATCAGAAGAAAAATTATGTATAAAATAAAATAATTATTCACTCTATCAATATAATAACAATTCTCTTATTTTGTAACTACTTTTGATCTTTAATTTTATTTAAGATTATTTTTTAATTATATATTATCTCACTTAATTTATATTTTATAATTTCTATTATTGTTATTCATTATTATTATTTTTAAACAAAATATATAAAATCTTTGATCCCACTAATATGATATAATATAATGCCTTCATGCCTATAAATAAATATGAGAATTGAAATGGCCAAACAATGCATGCAAATAATAACAATTTACAATGAGAGTGTTGCCGGCCAGGGCCAGTGAAATGCACACACAAAAAACAAGATTGCAAAGAGAGAGGGAAAACATGGGTTTAATTAATGTTGATTTTATAAGATTCACGAGAATGGTCACTTTGAATATTTCATACCCATTGAGCCACACCACATTGTGCAATGGTTACTTCATTGTTCCAAATTTTGCAGAATATTATTATTATTATTTATATAGATATTTGAAGTGTTTATGAAAGGCAACCTTTGAAGTTACTCTAGTCCAACAACCAGAGCAGTGCTAGCTAGAAGGGCAATTAAGAGAAGCATGAGAAAGTAGAGCAAACCAATCTTTATCTCTTCAATTGGGTGGACCAATTGCAAAATGCGCGTAAAAAGAAGCTAAACTTGATTGAAATAATCTCAAGTTGTTAGAAAAGGCAACTTTTGGTAACCACTTTGAGGATTTTTGTTTTGGTTAACCAAACTTGCTCTCTCACTCAAATGATTAATGATTGTGACTTCCATTTCAGGAAAGGGGGTTAATTATCAATTAGGATTAGCTGTGCAACTTTGTATTCCTTTTTTTTTTTTTTTTTTAATTTAAAGGATTCATATATAAATTTTAGGGTTATATATGTGGGTGCTTTCTACAGTGAAAAACCTTCCTCTTCTCTCCCAAATATACATGTTCATGGTGGAACTAAGTCAATGGTTGTGGGTGGGAGTTCATGTTTCAACCTAGAAGTGGGTGTGGTGGAGTTTTGCATCATGTGGTGGATGATGGGGATGAATCAAGGGGCAAAACATACATTCATTGTATAGATTAATTTTAATATAAAAATATACAAAATTTGGTTCATTTGTTTATTTTCAATTAATCCAATGATATTAAATTATTGGTCCACTAGTGAACCACGTAATCAATGGTACTATGTAGAATTTGCCTAACATGTTGCAAATTGATTTTTAGTACCGTAATTTGAAGGGGGAAAACTTATGTAAGTTATTTTGTTTAAAATTTAATATTTTTTAAAAATAAAAAATCACATTAAATTTAATTGATGTTGTCTAATTGACTTAATCTGACTTTATGGTTCTAAGAATAAACGATCTTTTATGAATTTATATGAATTAAAAAAAGATAAAATTTTAAACTTGAATAAAGAAAAATAAATTTATTTTAAATTTAAGAGATTAAAAATATATTTAAACATATATTTTAGTTTCCATTTTTAGAAAATAAATTTTAAATAAATTACAATTTTTTTTAAAAAAATGATAGAACAAAAATGGATAAAAACATGTAAACCTATGTCCTCTGTAATCAATTTTCTATTTGATCATATATGTACTTTAAGAAAATTGAGTACATAGACTTATGTTCAAAGTTTTCCTTTCCTTCTACAAACTTTGACATCCTCAGGACATAGTGAGGTGCCTTTGTGATGACACTCCCCTTTAGTCAGAGAGATGACAATGTTATAGATTAATAGAAATGTGTACCTTATGATTAAACCATTAAGAGTCATAATGAAAACGTATATCCATTATAAATGATAAGTATGTTACATAACCGAATGAATAAGATATTTATTCCTAATAAAAAGGATCTAACAATAGTATGCTGCCGAACTTTAGAGAGTTATTTGACCTTAGAAACACATTGCCCATAGAGAAGTATATAGCCTTTTAATACTCGGATTTGCTTTAGCAGTATTCAAATATATGCCCATATAATGTACAAATCTTCTCTTATTGTTATTATAGAAAGTTAAGAATTAATTATTTCGAATTAATTCATTGAAATAATGAGATGTATTTATCAAGTTATATCATGATGTTTTATATATATACGAACTTAAAAGGCGAAACTTTTATACTAGATAAGTTATTTTTACACATGATGCCAAATTCAAGGTGTAAATGTTAGTCCGTATGTGGTAACAAAATAACTCATATTCACCAATCTCTTATGTTTCCAGCTACAAAGCAAGAGAGTACATAGCTTATATCATGACAATGAGACATGTGTCTTTAGGGCGAGGTAAGATTTAGCTTAAATTTTTCTCACACTTTTTTGATAAAATTAAAATGATTTCAATTGATTTATATATATATAACTCGTGGTTTTAGACTTTTTTTCTTTTAAAAAGATCTAAAAAGAAGTTGAACTAAACATTACATAAGTAAAAAAGAAACTATGCCCTCTTTGTTGTGGGTCTTGGGTGTCAGAGCTCAAGAAAGAAAGAAGAGAGAAAATATACAAAATTAATAAATAAATAAAAATAGAAGTGCATTGAAATGAAAAAGGTAATTTTACTATAATAGTACAATGGCACTTATAAAGCCAACGAAAGTAACTAACTTTTTAACATGCAACTAATTTGTACATCTGATTTAAGCCAGGTGAAATTGAAAATCATCAAACTTAGTGGTCTCAATAGCATTTCTGGCTTTTGGAGCGTCTTTATTTTTCCAAATACATAAAAGATAGTAGTATTAGACAACACAAAAATACTTGTTTTGTGTTTAAATACATAAGAGATAATGTTATACTAGAATATACTATTCTATATCATTTTATGCTTTCTTTCCCAACTTTCCTCTTTAATCTTTTGAGTATTTCTTGACTCGATCCCTTTTAGCAAAATGTCGGATTTGAGTTTTTGTGTATTAGAAATATTGTTGACAAAGGAGATCCTACTAAAGATAATTAATTAAATTTTTTAATAGAGATTAATCTTTGAAAAAATTAATAGATAGTTTGTACTAATAAAATTATAATCATAAAAAAAATAAAAGTAAAATAAAAACGTATAAGGCTAATTCACCTTACGTAAGTGTTGTGTGCCACTTCTCTCATCCTTGCATATGTCAAAGAAAGAGAAACACTAATAAAACGCACTTTGGTACTTTTATTTTTACCCTATTATATACTGGAATCCTAAGTTGAGCCCACTAATAGAGTGGATCAAATTATTTAACGAGACCACAATTTTCACTCAATAATAATAATAATAATAATATAAGAAAAAAAAACAGAGATCTTTACCTTTGGTAAGGACGGATTACACCATATTTTTTCAAACCATTTTTACAACACCTCCTTTTATTCATATTATTTTATTATTGATAATAATTTACAGTAACACACCTATGATTTCGTGAAATTACACATACCTCTAATTCTTTTTTAATGTTTACAACTAAGAATTATAATATAATATTTTTTTATAACAATTAAAAGAGATTTGGATAATGGCTAAGGGACTGTTGGTGTAATATTTTTTTTAAACAGTTAAAGAATTAGTGAAAAGATAGAAAAACCAGTGTGCAAGCAATTTTACAAAACCTCATGAAGTATTACTGTAATTTACTTTATTATTAATGTTCAGATTGGATAAGTTTCTTATTAAGCACTTTCAAGAGAATATAATAAAATTAATCAATTAGATAAAAAGAGTCTATTATTTTGACAACTTGAAATTAACTATTTTAATTTAACTTTCTTAAAAATTAACTATTATTTTTTCATTTTATGAAAAAATGATTTATTTGTTCTCCTTAGTTTATTTTATTTTTTTCTATTAGTTCAAGATGAGGCGAAGGTAAAGTGTACAACTTAATTTTTAAAGGTTACTTTAGTCAACTTTTTTTAAAAGCTATTTTTCCCATTTTTTTCTTTTATAAAAAAAACTCCTTAATTTTTTTTTAAAGGAAAATGTGTTTTTACCCAAATTCTCCTTTTAAGTAGAATAAAAATTAGGAAAAGGTTGAGGCAAACACTACCCAAACTAAAAGTGTTTGTTGAGAAATTTATCATCTAAATCTTAGTGACTGCAAGTTTAATTTTCCAAATGCAACCATTAGCATTAGATTTCCCGTACCTGAACCTGATGGCCCTACTAGTATCTCTTCTGCTAACAAAATTTGAACTCTGAATCCGAATGATGCTGCACTTGTTTTCCTGTCTTTGCAGTAAATTTATTAGCAAAAAACAGGGTTGTTGGGGGACGACAAAAGGGATCAAACCAACACCATGTGGACAAATAAACACGGACGATACGACAGACACATGATATGAAACCATGGATTAGGATATTGTACATTACACAGAAAGAAATGAACAATGAGACCCCATCTGAAATGCCAGTCCCAGCTGCTTATTTCTATTATGTATCCTTCCTAGGTGATATGACACTACTCAAATGCTAAGAATCCAAATCAATTAATGAAGCTATGGATTTTGAAATACTAGCCCATCTAATTTTGGGCTTTACATGGAGGGGAACTCATTTCCCCCTACAAAACTAGTATGCTTTTTGTTTCTTTGACCTGTAAGAATCGAACTTGGTACCAAGGGTTTACAATACTCATACACCCTGCTCAATCAATTGAGCTAAACCTCCCTTGGTTACAAAACTAGTATGTATTCTAATGACACTTGATTTTAGGAAGCCAAACCGAAGTATAGACTTCTCACTCAATTATCAATTACAATAACAAAGAATGACACAAATACTAAACTCGAGATCTAAAGAAGCTATTGCTTCAGAAAACTTTTACCAAGACACCTTAATCTCTCCATGGCAGCACGGATTTGGTCTGAAATTGTGGAGTAGAGGCATCTTTGTGCTGCTTCATCCAAACCATCAGAAGTGCTGGGCCATCCAGTAGTAGGGAATGACTCATTACGAGACTGGAAAATAGCTTTTTGCCTCATTTCTGGAAGGTCAAATTCAATTGGATCACCAATAATTATGTTAATTTTCTTATTCCATAACGGTACAAGAGGCCGTCTACCAAACATATACTCCTCTGGCATCACCTAGAAAATATAAGCAGAACCTAGCATTAAAGACCAGAATAAACATATACGACTTAAAACATAACAACAGTTCAATCATCAATCTAGACAGAATTTATAGAAACTAAAAACATGCACAAAGAAGTGAGGAACCTTATCAGTGTTAGGCATCTGTGGCATTTATATTGGAACAATGAGACAACAATAATGATAGAAGCCAATCTCTTACGCAGTGTATAATAAAAGAATTACAGAAAACAGTATGTCAAAAATCTTAAAAATCTCTCAGATTTCCTAATATGTATCACTAGTGACAGTAAGACAATTTCAGATCCAGTCTTCACTAATGCAGAGAAACTATGTAGTGCCGTGCTGACCAATATAATATTAAATTATACAAATTAGCACCAAGGACTACAGAAATCTTAATCTTTATCCTTAATGAATTTTCATTATTTTGCACATAGTGTATAACAGGATGAGTGCTGCTCTGATAATTTTTATACAGATTATTTAATTTATACTACATAAATATTATTCATGATATAGCACATTGCGTTATAGCATATACCTATATAATTTTTATACAGATTATATAAGTTATACAACATAATGGCTCCCAATGGCCAAACTGGCATGGACAAGGGGGGTAGCAGTAAATCCATACTAGCCAGCCTAGCCTGAGAGACTGAAAGGTGAAAATACCTTACTTTTCCATTCATTGGCATTGTGCTGCTGTAGCATGTAAAATGTGGAGGGAAAGTAAGGAAATTAGGATTTTCCCCAAAGGTCTGAAAAGGAGGGTGGAATCTCATGTTTACCCCTAAAATGACGTCAAAACAGGCAAAACAAGGGTTTTCACCAGACATTGGCATTGTGCTGCTGTAGAATGTAAAATTTTGTGATTTTGGCCACAATTTCTGCGGTGATCCCAAAACACTATCCTAAGGCATTTCTGTAGCAGCCAATGACCTTTCTGTGCCGCAATGGCACTACAGTCCCACTATCGGATGAGATCAATAACTACAATTTCAAGTAGCAATACTTTGTTCTCTTGCTTATGATAATAATAACAAGTAGCAATACACTGAAGTCTTGAGAAGGAAGCATGAGGAAAAAATCTTGGCCAGAGCAAACATAGACTCTATAAATTTATAATTAGAGTAACAGGTCATGTTCTCAACCCTTGTTAACTCTTCATTTAGTCATTGGAACATTGATAAATGCTTGCTACTATCTTCATAGTTCCAAAGTTAAATGATTATTTTTCAAGATAAGTTTGCCAGTAATATAAAAACTGTTTTCCTTGCAAGACATCATTGTTGATCTACAAGATATAAATGCTCCAATTCTAAATATGTCTAATGACTGAAGAAAGCTTATCATCGAGGTGTTCTTACTCCAACAAACAAGATCAATTAAAAGAAGATAAAACTGGGTTAGAAGACACAACCAGAAGTGTAGAATATGAAGTTTATAGGGAAGCAGAGAAATGCTGACTTACCTTGTGAAAACCATGATGGACAATTGGCAATACAATTGGAGTTCTAGGTGCTCGAACAATTAGACTAGCAGTTCCCCATTTCAACCGCTTTATAGGTGCATCTTCTTGATACACTTTTCCTTCTGGAAAAGTATGCAGCTGCCATAACAAAATCATAAATGATATATGAGTTCTACTTTACTAGTAAAAAAGAATTTCCCATTTGGGTAGAAAAAGTGTAAAACAGTGTGCCAGCATCTATCTAATTAAAGCACCAGTTTTAGAGAACTTCTGAAACTAGTTCTCTTATGGCTGTGGTTTACCAATTTACTGTATTGCCTTTCATAAAAATTCCATGTAAAGATTAAGCATAAAACGCTCTGTTGATCACTGGTGTTTTGATTTTCTTTTTTGCCCAAAATAGGAAAGAAAGCTTATGTTTAATTTGGCTTAAAGGAAAACATTTTATAATAAACTTTTCCCCTAAATCAGAAGCAAAGGCATCTTTATACTTTTGCAATTTTCTGGTCATAAGAAGCACTCATTCTAAACTCTGCTTACCAAGTGATGCAAGGGAAAGATCATCTTTAGTAATCAAATAAAACAAAAAACAAGACCCATCAATCAACATTGATTTACTACCTAGTTGTTGAATCAAGTGAATAGAAATTCATCTCTTTTCTAACTCCTCCACTCCCTTCTTCAATTCAGCTAAAAAATGCATCATCAAGCATAGCATGAAAAGAAATAGAGCAAATTGCAGTCTAGAGTATTTCTTATATGCTAGAGCAGAGGATGGTTGCTGATGCTTTGGTGATCTTAGGAATCAACGGTGTGAAGTGGGTTTGGTTTAAGATTTGATCTTCAATTAAACAACTGAAAAATTCAATATAAAAATAATCGTAGAAAAAAAAAATGAAAAGTGCTTCCCAATCCAAAGAACACCTAAGTAACCTTAGAATCAGTTTCCTGTACAATGAAACTACAACTTGCAGCACGATTGTGGTTGGGATACTGCATTGCAGGCAAATGCAATCTGCAATTATGGAGTGATGTGGTTGCAAACTGTGGCTGCATCATGTGACACAGTCCACCTTTAAAAACCAAGGCTTGCCTGTTTAAACCAAGGACATTTCACCACAAAACCAAACTTCTAAATAAACTATCCTAACATTTTGTTCAGACATATCTGCAAAGTCACTAGTCATAGTAAGACAAATCACAAGTCAGCATCACGATCCACCATGCAACTGAATAATTCATAGGAAGATGATAGGGCCCAACAATGAAGAGTAAAAACAGACGGATATTCTGTGGTATATTATGTAAGCTACAAAGCATAAAAGAGTAAAAGAAGAAAAAAGAACATAGAAGTACAGGATATCTACTTGCTAACACTTTCCCAAAGTAAAGTTCCTATAGAAAATACACCGCTTCCCTTAGCATATAACTGAACGAGAGAATAACCATTTATCCTCTAACTAACATCCCTACATAATCATTTCCATTCTGATATACGATGTATATGCTACTTGGTAACTAATGCCCTCTAACCATCTTAATCACTTTCTTTGGCATTATGTGTATAACATTCCAAACATTTGCCCCGTGAGACAATTGATCTATCATCTGTCATTTAAGATCATGTTTCTTATTCGGGTAACTTACAAGAAGACATGACTTCAAAAGTTTGCAACTCATTTAACATCAACACACAAGAAAAAATGAAAACAAATATATTCCTAACAACACTAGAGGGTCATAATAATCATAATCAATACTTCTAAAATAAACTACCCAAAACATCATCATAAAAGAGTTCAGCTTGCGTGAGGGGAAAAAGTATTAAACGTTACACAGATACCCATTCTCCATTATTTAAGCGTTCAAGAGCTTCATTCATGTGCTCTTGATAAATTCCACCACCTCTCGTAATAGGTATGCATTTCCCTGTGCAAGATACCATTTTAGAAACAAGAAAACAATAGTCCTCTAAAAAACAACTAGAAAAGCTTTTCAGCATATTTTGATGCGTAAAATAATAAACTTAAACCCAATCTTACAAAATAGATAGCACTAAAGCATTATATTAACCTTATAATTAGTTCCAACTTTGTTTGCCTAGTGAAGCGAAATTAGCTTAATTCTATACTACTGAAGTACAGAAATCACACAAATGGACTTCATCAGAATCACCACACAATGTTATTGGACAGGGACTCTCAAATATGAATATCTAGCAATTACATTAATTGAAGAAAACCCTTGATAGTCAATATACACATTTTTTACTTCAAAGACATTTTCTCCAGTTTTAGTTTTCTTTTTCAATTCAAAATTAAATTTTACCTAATTTACAAAGGTTGGGAAATGCCAATAGCCTTTCCTTGCAAGAGCATTCCAGCAGAAATTCCCTCTTTGGGCACATTCTCTAACCATATGTTCTTTGTGCAATCTAGAAGTAACTCGGTGTCCCACTCCCAGACCAATTTCATGATCCTGGCCCATTTACAAATTCAGTATATCAACTGTTTTCCTTACACTCATTATAAAGTTTTGGGAGTGGAAAGGATACTACTAAAGTGTTTCAGCAGCATATTTCCTTTTCAACAACTTTAATGGGACAACCCTGCTGTGTTAACTGCACAGCGGGTATTGTCCCCAGAGAAAAATAACTGACAGATGTGTAGGGATTTGTGTCTGTGTCTGAATTACACCACGGAAAATATTATTTACACTGAAAGAAATAATTAATAAATACAAGGATTTACAATTATCCCAATTATCATAATTACACACATACAATACTACTATTACATTCTTAGCTTAAAAATGTTTTTTGTCCCTCAAATTTTGGGACAAGTTTGTTTTTGGTTCCCTCAACTAATTAATAAATACAAGAATTTACAATTAGATTATAGGGACTAATGTTTTTAGTTCCTATAACTTTTAAAAAAATCTGTTTTATTCCCTATAATTTTAAAAGATCTCTTTTAGTCCCTTGACAGATTGAGTTGGTTATGCAACATTAGTTATTTTTAACTTATATTTCAGAGACTTCAAACATATTTAAGCTTATCTACTTTATAACCAATTCTCTTGGCTTAATAGTTGTAAGGTTTGTCCTAGGATACAGGAGTCAACCTGGTGCTCTCACATTTAATTCTTGTCTAAATTAAAATAATATTTGGTCAATGAAAGTCATGCCTTGCGAATGCAGATAGCTTTGAAACATTGCATAGGCCATGTCCATGGATTAAAAAAAAAAAACTATATACTTTCTTACATGTTTCGCTAGGGCGTTTCTATGTGACTTGATTTCTTCTCATTTTTTTTTTCTTTTTTCTGTTGTTTTGTTTGAAGCATCTAGGGAATTCCAGATCCTCCTGTCTTGTACACTCTCCTTTCTTAGTTAATGCTTCTATAGTCAGTCTAAAGAAAAAATAAAATCATAAAACACTCACAAAACAAGAAACCATTATTTCTCTAGTATTTGTAAATCAACAAGAAGAAAATCTTGTCAGTTTAAAGAGCAAAATGTTACTCCTTCCGACCCACAATGACTGTGATTTAAGGTTTCTATACACAAATTAAAGACAAAAATCAATGTATCACTTTTTATATAATTATACTAAAATGACTCACCCTCTCAATAATATTACATTGAAAAAATGAGAATATGATTCATTTTGGGATATTTTTCAGATGTCAAAACTCCAGTCATCGAGGGGTGGAGGGAGTAGTTGAATCGCAGCCTAACTTGGAAATGAAGAATTGCCTAGGACCCTTCTAAGCTCTAACACACATTCCACCGAATGAAACAAAAACAGGCATGCCTAATTGCTCAATCTAAAGAATTGAAACAATAGGAAGCGAAACTAGAGAAAAGAGTTACCAAGACGAAAAATATAGGAATAGAGGGCATTCTTGAAGCATATATCTTCGGCAGCGAGTACCCATCGAGCTAAGCTAGCATCGAAGATGGGGAAACCCTTGAAGCCCCACATTGAAGGATCATCCAAACTGCACCGTCGCTTCAATTCATAAATAAAGAGATCGAAAGAGAAAGAGAAAAAGAAAAAGGAAAGGAAAGAAAGAGAGTGCTGACGTGGACATGTGATTGCTAACGGTGATGAGAGGGACGCGGCGGGGCCTGGAGCGGAGGAGGCGGAGGAGGGTGTCGGCGTTGTGAACGGAGGTGGTGTTGAGAAGAGACGACACCGTTTTGGCGAATGCGCCCACCGCCGCAATCACGAGCTTTCTGGGAATGCCTCTGAGGTGGTCGGGCCGCGCCGCCCACTCCATGGTGCGTGACATTGTGGTGGCCACGGAGTGAAGAGAAGTCAACAACAAATTCAATTCAATGCTCACTTCTACTTCTTGCTCTTCATAAAAGCAGTTACCCAGATATTTGTCAATATTACTACATATTAACCACTACTACACTACATTTGGAAACTAACCCAAGTTTCTGATTTAGTGGTACGGGTTGATCAATGCTTGTGCATGCAGCTGCGTTAAATTTTGAGGCCAGCTATCTTATTCTTTGAGTTATTTCTAACCTAACGAGGAGATTAGTCAGGACAAATCAAAAAAAAAATCGCTCATTTATATATACGAGGAGGGTTCAAACGACATCGATGTAACTTTTACTAACTATTACACCGCTCAATAAATTTACATTAAATACGAATTTCGTAAATCTAACCGTTATTGAAAGTTCATATATAAAGTTATTAAGCGGTGTAACACTTAGTAAAAGTTACACCGGTGTCGTTTGAACCCAAAGGGGTTATAATTACACCGGTGTAATTTTTACTAAGTATTACACTGCTCAATAACTTTATATTAAGTGTGAATTTTGTAAATACAATCGTTAGATTGAAAGTTCATATCTCTTAGATCATATATACAAAATTTTATATTAATCCAAGATGATTTGATACTTCATTTTTATAAAATAAAATTGACATAATATATTCATTTCAAAATACACTAAAATATGAACACTTTGATTACCTTCAAGTTGTTGTTCAATTTTAATAAAATTTGATATACATGTATAAAGTGATATCAACTTTCAATCTAACGGTTGGATTTACAAAATAAGTTATTGAGTGATGTAATACTTAATAAAAGTTATACCGGTGTAATTATAACCTCCCTCATATATATATATAGAGTTAATCATCTATACATTGTCAGTGTAAAATTATTTTACACTAGCAACCAATCATATCTTTTAATAGTGACATGTCAGTTGATTATTTAATGAAATAATAATAAAATAAGTAACTTTAAAAGATATGATTGGTTGTCAATGTAACTGGCAGTGTAGGGATGATATATATATATATATATATATATATATATATATATATATATATGAGTTAATCATCCCTACACTGCTAGTGTAAATTATTTTTTACACTAGCAACCAATCATATTTTTTAAATTATTTTATTTTATTTTTATTTCATTAAATAAACAACTGACATGACACTATTAAAAGATATATTTGGTTTCTAGTGTAAATTTTTTTTACTGATAGTGTATAGGTGATTAACTATATATATATATATATATATATATGTGAAAAATGATTGAGCCTCCAAATACATGTGTCAAAAATCATTCTGAATAATTAAAATAATAATTTAAATTATAAAATATTAAATTAAATAATTATTTTATAATAAATTTATTAAAAATCATTCTGAATTATTAAAATAATTTAAATTATATATATATATATAATATATGTTCTTCGGAATCATCCAACATTAAAATATTAATATTTTTTAATAAATTTATTATAAAATAATTATTTGATTTAATATTTTATAATTTAAATTCTTATTTTAATCATTTGGAATATTTTTGATACATGCATTTGAAGGCTTAATTACTTTTCATATATATATATATATATATATATATATATGAGATATTTATTTATTTAGGAATAAATCTAGCTAAACTTACTACATTCAATAATTCATACTCTATATAAAAATAATTTTACACCTATTAATGATGGTAGTTCCATGCATTTAATTTTTAAGATTTTATATAAAATATGTATTATATTTATTAAAATATTTTTAATTTTATTTATTATTTGTATTATTCTTATTTATTATTTTAGAATTATTTTTAGATTAAACTATTATTTGAAAGAACTTATAAATAATTTATTTTTATTTATTTTATCCTATAAGTGTTTATAAGGGTGTTTGGACAAATTTATAGAATATTTTATAACTAATAACTCATAAGATATTTTAAACTTATTTTGATAAGTTGTTTAGGATAACTTTTTTACTTAACATATGCAAGAACTAAAAAATACTCATATTCAAATCCTATTCTTGAGATAATTTTTTATTTTTTATTTTTTCATTCTTTAAAAAAAACTAGTTGATATTTTTTTTATTATTCTATCCAAAAGCTTTTGTTTCTCTTTTCAAAAGTTCTTGTTTTTCTGCTTAAAAGTTTTTGTTTCTTTTTTATTTTTTCTTTTCTCCAATTTTTTTTTATCTCTTCCTTCCAAAATTCACATTCCTGATTATATAAAAAAAATCTTATAACAATCTTATAACTTAAATAGGTTAAAAATAATATAATTGTGATACTTTTAAGAGACTAAAATTATACAATTGTAATATTTAAAAAATTAAAGTTGCTTAATTAAAATTTGAAGACCAAAGTCGGACAATTTAGATATTAAGGGGGTATTTCATAGGAAAGAAGTTTTTCCATGTTTAAGAATCATGATTCATGAGAATTACAAATCCTAGGAATTATGATTCATAAGAATAACTAAAATCTATTTGGTTACTCAGAAAGGTTCTTGGAAATATTCATACAGGATTTTTGAGAATTAAAGATTTTCATGTTTGGTTATAATAGTATATTCCTGAGTATATAAATATTTTTTTACAAAAAATATCCTTTATTAAAATAGACTCATTAAATATATTTATTTACTTAAATCTTATTACAAATATGACATTAAACTATTTTAAAAAGTTAAAAACTTATAGTTAAAATTACTTAAGTACAAAATTCAACAAAAGAAATAAATAAGGGAAAATGTTACATAATAATTAAGATGGATAAAAATATATTATCATTTCATTCAAATAAAAAATGAAATGAAATGAAAAATTGTTAACAAATATTATTAAATTATAAAAATAAAATAAATTTTAATAATATTATTAAAATTGACAAAGTTAAGAAATAATGAAATAAAAGAAAGAGAAGAAGGCGAGAGAAATAGATATACGTGAAGGAGAGAGAAGGGAGAGAGACAGAGAGAGGGAGAAAGAGAAATAGGAGAGAGAAGGAGGAGGGGGAGATGGAGAGAGAGAGAAAGGGGGAGTCAAAGTGAGAGAAACATAGAGATAGAAGGAGAAAGAGAAATAGAATGAGAGAGAGAGGGGGAGAGGAAGTGAGGGTGAGAGAGATAGAAATAGAAGGGGAGAGAGAAGGAGAGAGATTTTCTATTTTAAAAAGAGATATTATATTTTTTTTTATATACACGAAATTTTTCACCTAATTTGAAAAAGTTGAATTTCACCCTCTTTCACGAGAATTTTGTGAAAAAGTGATAAAAATGATTCTCGAAAAACTATATTCTTGAGAATTTGTTTTTAAATAACTATAAAACATGAAAAATTAAGATTTCCAAAAAAATAAAAATAAAAATATTTTTTGTACCAAATGTTTCCTAAATGTAAAATAGTGGTAAAGTCACTTTTGAAACACACATAGAGAATGTATCATATTGTAAGTAAGAATGTAAATATTCAATCTTAATCTTGTACTTATGTTTTAGTTACAACATTAACTTTTACATTATAAACCAAGTCTTATTTTTAAGTTTATGAATATATCATATCATATTTTTAATTAATATTTATATTATAAATTTGAGTATGAATTTTAATATAAAAATATATCATTTATACTTTATTCTCTATATTATATTTAATTTTATCACTATTTATAATTATTTTATATTATAAACTTGAGTTTGAATTTTAATATAAAAAAGTATTTAAACTTGACTTTGTTTTTTTCTTAACCAGAAGGTTCCACATTTCTCACAACAATCTCATGCACTTCTTTCTTTCCTTATATAAAAAGGAGATCCCAAGCCTTCAAACACACAAAATAATTCTCATCAATTGGATATCTAAAATATTTGGAATAGTGGAAACATTGAATCTATAGTAAAAAAAAATTAGAGCCTAATTGAAAATATTAGGCCTATAATTTATTATTATTATTATTATCTTTAATATTTTCATTATCTTTTTCTTTAATGTTTCCATCGGAGAAACAAAAGTTATCACGTAAATGAAGGTATTCTACAAAAGAAGCATGTGAGATGTTATTGCCGTTAGTTTCATTTATCTTATTTTTTTTATCAATATATTATTTTGTTAATTATTTATTTTGAATTTTTAAAATGTTTGATTTAGTATTTAATTTTTTTTTGTAAATTCATAATAATATCTTCTATATTAAAAAAATTGAATTTATCAAATTGAAAAAGAGTTAAATAGAAGTGACATCATTTAACTTCCCAAAATTTTGATATTACAAGCCGTAATAGTTTGATATGCTCAAATATAATAAAAATAATTTACATAAGTATGATATAATTTTTTTAATCAAAGTATATTTTCTCTATTAAAAATATTTTTAGTTTTGTAATTGAAAAGCTTTTAAAAAATTAAAATTCATTATGTCTTATCATAGAAAATCTCTTTCAAAATTAAAACAATATTGAATTTTTTGTAAGTATGTTTGTCACTTTCAAAAAGGAGGAGATCGTTAAATCAAAATAGGATCTTAGATCCCTCAATTTTAATGATAACAAATAAAGGATTTTCTTTTAAACATATACTTTTAAAAGTGAGACTAATAATATATTTTATTAAATGATTTATTTCTTAATAGATCTAACAAGAAAGAAGTCTAACTTTCAAAATCTGCAAGAGCTGCAATGAGCTGAATTTGACAATTTTGCATTGACATTGCTTCTATTATACTCTTTTCTAGAAAGAAATGATGATAAGTAGTCTACTAGATCAGATAAGAGGTATATGCTTTACTAAGAGGCATTTAATGCTCACATTAAATAAAGCAATGATAATCTCTAGGATCAGTAGTGAAGACAGACGAAACAACTCGTGAAACAACTTATGAGTTTATATCAAATTATTGTAACAGTCATTTTCTCTAAAACTACTATATAAGGATCAAGTCTTCAAGAAAGAAAATGTGAAAAAAGAAGTATAGTGAGATACACAGATTAGAATCTCGCATACAAAGAAACACTTATTGTAAATTATGTATATATTTCTTTGTAGAATACTTGTGCTTTCATTGTAATTTTTTTTAGTATGTTTATCACTATTAAAAAGGAGGAGATTATTAAGTCAAAAGACGATTTTAGATCCTCAAATTTTAATGTAACAAACGAAAGATTTTCTTTCAAACAAAATGAATTATCTACAAGATATTCTATATCAGATGGAGTGTAATATATATATATATATATATATATATATATATATATATATATATATATATATATATATATATCGTCCATAAGATGATGAGAATCATACAAAGTATACAGTCTGTCTCATTATGCATTAAACATATATTTTCAAGTGAGACTAATAATAAATTTCATTAAATTATTTATTCCTTAATAGATCAAACAAGAAAAAAGTCTTGGAACTTTCAAAATCTGCAAGAACTGCAATGAGCTGACTTTGACAATTTTGCATTGACGTTGCATCTATTATACTCTTTTTTTTAGAAAGAAATGATGATAAGTAGTCTACTAGATCAAATAAGAGATATATACTTTACTAAGAGGCATTTAATGCTCGCATTAAATAAAGCAATGATAATCTCTAGGATCAGTAGTGAAGACAGACGAAACAACTCGTGAAATAACTTATGAGTTCAATTCAAATTATTGTAACAGTCGTCTTCTCTAAAGCTTCTATGTAAGGATCAAGCCTTCAAGAAAGAAAATGTGAAAAAAGTATAGTGAGATACACATATTAGAAACTCGCATACAAAGAAACACTTATTGTAAATTATGTATATATTTCTTTGTAGAATACTTGTGCTTTCATTGTAATTTTTTTTAGTATGTTTGACACTATTAAAAAGGAGGAGATTGTTAAGTCAAAAGACGATCTTAGATCCTCAAATTTTAATGATAACAAACGAAAGATTTTCTTTCAAACAAAATGAATTATCTACAAGATATTCTATATCAGATGGAGTGTAATATATATATATATATATCGTCCATAAGATGATGAGAATCATACAAAGTATACAGTCTGTCTCATTATGCATTAAACGTATATTTTCAAGTGAGACTAATAATAAATTTCATTAAATGATTTATTCCTTAATAGATCAAAACAAGAGAAAAGTCTTGGAACTTTCAAAATCTGCAAGAATTGCAATGAGCTGACTTTGACAATTTTGAATTGACATTGCGTCTATTATACTCTTTTTTTTTAGAAAGAAATAATGATAAGCAGTCTATTAGATCACATAACAGATATATGCTTTACTAAGAGGCATTTAATGCTCGTATTAAATAAAGTAATGATAATCTCTAGGATCAGTAGTGAAGACAAACGAAACAACTCGTGAAATAACTTATGAGTTCAATTCAAATTATTGTAACAGTCGTCTTCTCTAAAGCTTCTATGTAAGGATCAAGCCTTCAAGAAAGAAAATGTGAAAAAAGAAGTATAGTGACATACACAGATTAGAAACTCGCATACAAAGAAACACTTATTGTAAATTATGTATATATTTCTTTGTAGAATACTTGTGCTTTCATTGTAATTTTTTTAGTATGTTTGTCACTATTAAAAAGGAAGAGATTGTTAAGTCAAAAGACGATCTTAGATCCTTAAATTTTAATGATAACAAACGAAAAATTTTCTTTCAAACAAAATGAATTATCTACAAGATATTCTATATCAGATGGAGTGTAATATATATATATTTATATATATATATATCGTCCATAAGATGAAAAGAATCAGACAAAATATACAGTCTGTCTCATTATGCATTAAACATATATTTTCAAGTGAGACTAATAATAAATTTCATTAAATGATTTATTCCTTAATAAATCAAAAAAGAAAGAAGTATTGGAACTTTCAAAATTTGCAAGAACTGCAATGAGCTGACTTTAAGTATTTTGCGTTAACATTGCTTCTATTATACTCTTTTTTATAGAAAGAAATGATGATAAGTAGTATATTAGATCAGATAAGAGATATATGTTTTACTAAAAGACATTTAATATTCGCATTAAATGAAGCAACGATAATCTCTAAGATCGATAGTGAAGACAGACGAAGCAACTCGTGAAACAACTTATGAGCTCAATTCAAATTGTTGTAATAGTCGTCTCCTCTAAAGCTACTATATAAGGATCAAGTCTTTAAGAAAGAAAATGTGAAAAAAGAAGTATAGTGAGATATAAAGAGTAGAAACTCACATACAAAGAAACGTTTATTGTAAATTATGTATATATTTCTTTGTAGAATACATGTGCTTTCATTGTAATTTTTTTTAGTATGTTTGTTAGTATTAAAAAGGAGGAGATTGTTAAGTTAAAAGATGATCTTAGATCCCTCAAATTTTAATGATAACAAACGAAAGATTTTCTTTCAAACAAAATAAATTATCTGCAAGATATTCTATATTAGATGGAGTGTAATATATATATATATATATATATATATATATATATCCTCATTCGTAAGATGAAGAAAATCAGACGAAGTATATAGTTTGTCTCATTATGTATTAAATGTATACTTTTAAGTGAGACTAATAATAAATTTCATTAAATGATTTATTCCTTAATAGATCAAACAAGAAAGAAATCTTGAAACTTTTAAAATCTACAAGAACTACAATGAGACTTTAACTACTTTGCGTTGACATTGCTTCTATTATACTTTTTTTTAGAAAGAAATAATTATAGGTAGTGTACTAGATCAGATAAGAGATATATGTTTTACTAAGAGGCATTTAATGCTCGCATTAAATGAAGCGATGGTAATCTCCAGGTTCGCACTAAATGAAGCAATGGTAGTCTCTAGGATCGATAGTGAAGATAGATGAAGCAACTCGTGAAGCAACTTATGAGTTTAACTCAAATTGTCATAACGGTCATCTTCTCTAAGGTTACTGTATAAGGATCAAGCCTTCAAAAAAGAAAATGTGAAAAAAGAAGTATATTGAGATACATAGCGTAGAAACTCGCATACAAAGAAACACTTATTGTAAATTATGTATATATTTCTTTGTAGAATACTTGTGCTTTCATTGTTGGTTGCAACGTGTCTAAACAAAATGAAAAAACCTTGTAATCATATATTACCTTTTTTGTATAGGGTTGAGCTTGGAGAGGCTTGTTTAAAAGAATACGTGGTGTTGAACTTGGAAAAACTTGTTGTTCAAAGAATACTTTGGTAGTTGCTTGAAAAAGCAAGTCAAAGACTACTTAGGATTGAGCCAAAAGTGACTTGTTGAAAGAATATTTGTATCTTGTTTAAGATAGTGAAACTTAATCTAGTTGGATTCAAAATTGAACGTAATCTTGATAGTTGAGACGAACTAATATAAAAACTTCAGTGTTTCATCTAATTCTTCTCTAGCACTTCGTCTGTTAAGTTATTTTTTTTTCATTGTACAAATGTGTGGGTTTTTATACACACTATTCAACCCCCCTTCTAGTGTATGTCTTTACTTCACACAAACGTTAACTTTAATTATTGTATTTTTTATGTTTAAATAAATATTTTCCTTCTCGATTCTCAATTATTTATACTGACAAATAATTTTTTTCAAATTATTTAAATTATGTATTTCTCTAAAATTTAGCTACTTATATTTTTATTCTTTAATTTAAACTACGTTTATGGATGATGTAACAACCCAATAGACCATAAATTAGTATAAGAATGTGACATTACAACAAACAATGCAGCGAAAAGAAAGTCATTTATCATAGATTTATCATGCAACAAGAAAACTTGGATAATACATGTACGATACCTATATATACTTAGGATCTCAAGAATCAACGAAAAAAACACATTAAAACAATTCTTGATCATCAAACATCAAAATAAAATGTCCTTATGGATTTATGATCCCAAAATAAATATACATAACTATCAACTATACAACATGAGTCAAGAGACTAATAGTCCTTGACTCTAGATGGCCACAATAACTCCATGCCACTTTCCTCAAGTTAACCTACTCTACTCCCATATAAAAGATATAATCATCACGATCAACACAATAATAGTAAGATAAGCTCAACATAAAACAACATAAGATATAACATGGTAGCACATATAAGAGATAGTATAGCATATAGCATACAATCCTAAGCCTCTAGGTCACAACAATATTAGCAATCTCACATTAGAGATCCGTGCACAACTAGATCACACCTTAACACTATATGTCACAACTTGCATACATCATAACACCATACCTACTTGCACAATGTGTCATCACTCACGAACAACAACAAAGATTTCCTAGAAGTAGTTTATTCGGCTCAACTCTAACAAATAATAACAACCTTAATCACTTAGTTATCATTGACATAAAATAAAAAGGTCTACAACAAATAATTGATGTATTAATTTTATATACTTAAAATTATTAGCTAATATAATGATATTATAAGGTTAACTTTCTTATTTTACTAAAAGCTTTTCAATTATAAATATGAAAGTCCTTTTTGAAACTTATAATAAAATAATAAAAAAACACATAACAAAAACAATATTACATCATAACAAAATATCAATATAAGCAGTGGTAGATCTTCGATAGAACAAGGGGGAGTCGTGGCTCCCCCAAACTTTTCTCAGTTTTTTTTATATATACTTTCTTATATTTTTAAATTATATTATATTATTATATTTATATATACTTTTTCATATTATTATTTTCAAATTTCATTCTCCAAAATGTTTTGCCTTTTGGAACATGCTACAAACATCCCACTGCACCTATGATGATTCCAAAAACCCATAACATAAAAACCTATGCTTTCTACCTACTGCCACCAAAACTTGACTAATTGCAAGGTTGCGTATAGGAGTTGGGAACAACTCAGTGGGCTCCTCACCTTCAACGCAACCCTAAACCTAGTTGGTATGTGTCTCTTTGTCTATTGCTTTTTCTTTCTTTCTTTCTTTTCTTCTCAACTCCGATGCTACCTTTCTTTCTTCAATATTTTTATATTTTATACTTTTCTGGTTACCAAACTCAAATGCTTCTTTTCCGACTTAGGTTAAGAAAATATAAATAGCAAATAAACAATCGATTCTTTGGTTATCCTTGACTTTCATAAATTTTAACTCATCAAAATTACTTGTGCTCTTTTTTACTATTGCATGGTAGAATTATTCATGTTGGATTACTGAAAGATCAAGAATACGCCCTTTGCTTCTGCATCCATAGAAAAAGTATGATAAAAAGTAAAAGAATTGATTTTTTTTTTCAAGAGAAAAGTTTGTGATAAAGATGAAAAAAATGCAACTTGTATGTCAAGTGAACTTAAGAAGTTTCCTGAGAATCCAAGAATTGAAGAAAATAAGAAGCAACTCTCAAAGGTTCCTAGAATTACATATAATGAATTTGAAAATTCTTTGGAATGTGATCCAGGAAAACACCCTCAAATTTGGCAATACCCACCAAATCAAATAGATGAGGTACGAAAGGCTTATCTAAAATGGGGTCCATATCAAATGCATATAAAAAATTATCCTTTGTCTAGTAAAGATGATCATCCAAGGAGATTTCAATACACTTGGTTTAGAATATTTTCTTCATGGTTAGAGTATTTACCTTCAAAAGATGTTGCATATTATTTGCCTTGCTATCTTTTTAGTAAAAACCAAGCGGACACCCTGGTTCAAATGTTTTCATTGTTATAGGTGATTGAATTTGAATTCCAATTGGCAATGAGTTAATTGGCATCAACAAGTTCTAACATTGTTGATTTTTTTTTCTACAGGTTTTAAAAGTTGAAGAAAAGTTAATAACGGAAAGAATTGTGCTTTTATTAAACACATTGGGAAGGATCCTTGCACACCACACAATAATGTAATGAGAGCTTGTCAAGATTTGTTGAAACAAAATTGTCATATTAGGATTATTTTTCATGTGCAAAACTTAAATCAAATTAAGAAGAATCGTTTGCTTCTCAAGACTTTAATTAATATGGTTCGTTATTTATCACTTCAAGCTTGTGCTTTTAAAGGTCATGATGAAACTAGTGAATCAAGGAACCAAGGTAATTTTCTTGAGATGATAAAACTCATAGCATCATATAGTGATGAAGCTGCCAAAGTTGTGTTGGAAAATGCTCCATATAATTTCAAATATACTTCCCATAAAATTCAAAAAGAGATATTGAATATTCTTTCTAGTGAAGTGAAAAAACACATTCATGAGGAAGTTGGGAATTCTAAATTTTGTATAATTATTGATGAAGCTCGTGATGAATAAAAAAAAAGGAACAAATGACTCTTGTTTTGAGATTTGTTGATCAAAATGGTTGTATACAAGAGCAACTTTTTGATATTGTCAATGTTAAAGACACTGAGACATTAATTCTGAAGCATGAATTATGTGTTGTACTTTCCTGACATAATCTTAATGTTTATAATATTTGTTGTCAAGGGTATGATGGTGCTAGTAATATGAGAGGAGAATGGAATGGATTACAAGCATTATTCTTGAGTGATTGCCCTTATGCATATTATGTTCATTGTTTTGCTCATCGATTACAACTTGCCTTGGTTGCTGCATCAAGAAAAGCTATTCCAATTCATCAATTTTTTTCAAAATTGACTTTTTTTGTGAATATTGTTTGTCCTTCTAGTAAGCGTCATGATGAGTTACAAGTTGTCAAGTTAGATTAAATTGCATATTTGTTAGAGATTGATGAGCTTGAAACTGGTAAAGGGGCAAATCAAGTTGGTACTTTGAAATGAGCTGGGGATACCCGTTGGAGCTCCCATTTCTCTTCTATTTGTAGCTTGATAAATATGTATTGTGAAACTTGTTGTATTATAGAAAAAATTATTATTGATGGGTTTACTTATTCTCAACGTGGGGATGTTGATAATGCTTACAAAAACTTGACCTCATTTGAGTTTATATTGATCTTGCACTTGATGAGAGAAATTATGGGAATAACAGATGTTCTTTGTCATTAAGCTTTGCAACAACCCCAGGATATAGTTAAGGCTATGCATTTAGTTCGTTTTAGAAAGGAACTTATTCAAAACTTGAGAAAAAAAGGTTGGGATAAGTTATTAAAAAATGTGACATCTTTTTGTGAAAAATATGATATTGAGATTCCTCAATTAGTGCTTCTTATATATCAAGGCAAAGATGTTTTCGTCACCAAAAAGATAAAATATTCTTTGTTACAATTGATAAGCAATTACAAGAGTTGAATTGTAGATTTAATGACCAAGCAATGAAGTTATTAACTGTAAGCTCAACATTGGTTCCTAAGGATGCTTATAAAGTTTTTAATATTGAAAACATTTGCACTCTTGTAGATAAATATTATCCCATGGATTTCAATGAGTAGGAAAAGATTAATTTTTATTTTCAACTTCAGCATTTCATTGTTGATGCTCGTCAAGATTCAAATTTGAAGAATTTATCAACAATGCAAGAGTTATGTACATGTTTGACAACAGAAAAGTCAGAAGTTTTCTACTTGATTGATAAATTACTCCGCCTTATCATGACTCTTCTAGTTTCTACAACTATAATGGAAAACTCTTTTTTTGCAATGAAAATAATCAATACCAGATTGAGAAATAAGATGGAAGCTGACCTTTTAGTAGATAGTATGGTAGTCTATATTGAAAGGGATATTGCAAGAAGCCACCCTCCGCCTCCCCCTCAAAGACCTCCACGACCTCCACGACTCCTCCCGCCTTCGCAAGTTCCCCCTCTCCCACCCCTTAGGCCGTCCCCACGGCAAGATCCACCTCAAACTCGCTGTTGGCGTTGTTGCTAGAGCCCTCGGCGGCCTCGCTCTCGAAGAGGGACTCAAATACGAAGAGGACATAATCACCAAGAGGGTCGAGAACGAGTAGATATTGAGTTTGAGGTTTGCAATTCTAAGGCTGTTTCGTGCACGTAGAGGGCCAGGAGGACAGCTTCGAAGCCGACTTGGGGCTTTCGGTCGACGACGCGGGAAAGGTTGACACCACCGATGACGGGGAGGATGGAAACCATTTTATGTCGGACATGGTGGATCCGACGTAAATTTTACGTCTCCTGCATTTACGTCGAACTTATTTCAGACGTAAGAACCTCAAAATAACCGACGTAAAATACCTCTTGTACACTAGTGAGTTCTGACGCAATTATTGAAGATTTCAAGTCATTGAAAGAGCACAAAACAATACTTTGACTAAAGGTAACTTTTGCTTGTTTATATATATATATATATATATATATATATATATATATATTACTTTGATGATAAACTTTATGCTAGACTTGAATTTAAAATTTTAGATGTATAAAAAACTGTCATGTATTTAATTTATGCAGTTGCTCCTGAATTTTAGTCCACCTATAAATAATTATTGGCTTTAGGTGATTCTTTTTACTTGACTTGCATTGCATAATTTTGGATATGTCATATACAAGTGATACTATACAATATAAGTAACTTGGACTATGTTATTATACTAGTTTGAATATAGTAAGAGACAAATGTACAATTTATCTTGAAATTTACTTCAACTACTTTGACTCACTTCATACCAGGTAATCTTTGATATATAATGATAGTCTTTTATAATTATTTTATGAAATGACTACTAAAAGATAGTAATTTTTCTTAAATTTCATTATCACACATCTTTGTTTTAAGTAGAGGAAATAATGAATTCTATTTTTTCTTTTTTTAATTAAAAATAATAATTTATGTCTAGAAAAAATTAATTTAACACCCCAAGTTTTTTCTCTAAGTTCCACTTAATATAAGGTAACATAATATCAATAGCATATTTTTAATTACAATTACGATGTTGATTTAGGGAAAAAAACTGGATATATTTATTTTAACATTTTCCATAATTTTTTAATTCATTCAATCATTATTTCTCATATTTATTTTTTAAAATATAATTTAGTTTAAATATTATTAATTCAAACATCTAAAGAATATTGATAGTAAATTTTTAAAAATATTTTAATTAAAAATATAATAAAATAATTTTATTCTATTAAGTTGTCAGATAAAAATTTGTAAAATATATAATTAAATTTCTGGTAAGTTTCTATATATAGAAGAGATGAGATGACATGATAAGGTAACCAGTAGGAAGCAGTTGAGCATGGCGGTGGTTCGGTTGTGTCTGCGGCTCCCTCTTCCGCACAAACTGTTGCGTCTGCTCTCACTTGCCTCTGCTTCCTCCTCCGCAACTGTAACCCTCTCACTCTCTCTCTCATCGCATTTAATTCTTCACATACATATTTGCACTTGAACCTGCCTCATGCCTCCCACCTGTTCGATGCAATGTCACCTCTCATTAATACCAACTTCTATTGCTGGGATCACATTTCTTATGTTTTTTCTCTAATAAATTTACGCACATTTTTTCGATTTCTTTATTTTTAATTGAGAAACACGAATTTAGAAAATAACTTAATCATTAGTTTCTGCATGAATTTTGGTCAATGATAATATCTCTTCATTTTTTTTAAGCTGTGTTTACAGTAAGGAGAAAAAAATACATAATCTAAAACGGACAATATCTCATCATTGTGGAGGATATTTGTGTAATAACCTTATAAAAATAACTTTCATAAAATATCCTCTCAGACAAATATCACAAAATAATCCATTAGTGATATCAGAGCCGCAGGTCGGATTCGGTGACAATCAATAACCTTTATAAAAACTCATAACATATAATGTGCTATATAAAGACAGATTCCGCTGCATGAAAAGTTAGGTCCCTTGTTTGAGGGGAGGATTGTTGGGATACAAACAAGTCCCACATTGATAAAATAAAACAAAAAATAACAACTTATATAACACAAACATACTTCAATGATTGAGAGGTCTTTTGGGTGATGACCAAAAGCAAAACCGTGGGGACTAAGGCTCAAAATGGACAATATCTCATCATTATGGAGTATGTTTGTGTAATAACCTTATAAAAACAACTCTCATAAAATATTCCCTAGAAAAATATACCAAAATAAACCCAACATAATTAGACTCACCTAACAAGAAGAGAATTCATGTCCACGTATAGTCATATATACCCACCGTTCTTATATTTTCATCTATTTCGTGATGAATAACCTTATCCCAAGTAATGCGACATAAAGGTTATTTGAATTTTATTATAATAATTACAACATACAAGTAATGATCATTATATGACTAATTAATCATGTTTAAATGTTGCCAATAGAGGTTTTTGCATCTTGCAAAGTTCCGAGTACATCTCACCCGGTAAATATAACGATGCGTTTCTCCTATTTATATTATTATGTTTAAATATATTTTTAATTTTTAGGATGAGTAAATTTTGATTTAATCTCTCTATAAATTTTGTTTTCTTTTGTGTTTAAAGTTTAAAATTATTACTTTTGGACTTACTGTTATTTAACACTTGTTTATTAATTATGTGTTGAAAATATCACTTTCTGTTTGTTTTTGTTGAGTATAAGATAAAGTAACGATTTTAGGTGAAATTTACTAGTATTCTAGTAATATATTAACATATGACACCTCTAAAAATATTCTTTATATATGTAAAAATTACTCAATAATAACATGATTCAAACTTAAAATTTTGTATACACTATTCCACTTTTCATTACTAAGTCATTTTTAGTGATTCCTCTAAAAATATTTTAAGATGCCTAAAATAAATATTTTTTATTTTAAACATTAAGAACTAAAATAGTAATTTCAAATTTTGAAACCAAAATAAAAATTAATTATGTTACAAGAACTAAAACCAAAAATTTATGAGGCTTCACATATTTAAGTCAATACTATATGATTAAGACTCGGCATTGCATGACAAGTGCATCTCTTTCAAAAATAACGGATAAACAAATTATATAAGGTAATTTTTAAAAAAATTAAATTATAGTATATATCTATTTATTATTTAATAATTGACATTTAAATAAATTAAAATGAAATTAAAAAGAAATAAAAAATATATAAAAGAATGAAATATACAATGGGATAGAAACTTTTGTACAAGAACTCGTGCAAATGGCGATACTCGTGAAAATAAAAATGAAACTGAAAATGTGAAATATTAAAAATATAGCATAAGCACTCAAACAAGTTTTTGGTAGAAATGCCCCGAGTCTCAAATGTTTTCTGAAGATTCTCGATGCACCAAGATCTAGTTTTATTCATTGCAAATTTTAATTTGTTGAAGATGAATAAACAATTGCCATAACGTAAAACAATTTTAACTGTATTCACTGAAAAGATTCAGGAGATCAGCATAAAAGTCAGTACTCTGTTTTGGTATAAAACATCTAAAGCAACACTAAACCTGATGGGAATGTTGTTTGCTGTTTAAATATTCAAACAAAACGCTTTGCTTCATATGGAAAACAGCATATCTTTAGGAAGAAAAGGGGTATGTTGCTTGCAAGGTGCAGATGAATTGAATAGATTATTTAACATGTAAGATATGAGCATTGTACTATATTACAACTTTCCTTAGTGGTTTAACTTTTCCACCTCTCAAAGTGCTTTACCCAGTCATCAGTCCCCTGTGAAAGAGGCTATTCTCTATAGTAATGGAAGTTTATTAGTCTAAAAAATGGTATGAAAATAGTCACAAATGAATTAATCTCAGCAGTTTTAAGAGTTTCTCGAACTTAGAAGACTTTGTTGTTGATGCTTCATTAATCATCTGAAGGCTTATGGTCACCAGAAAACTGTACAAGAGCCACTGAAGGAAAGTGGTCAGGAATGATGGAATATGAGAGCTTGTTTGTTGTGCTATGCAACTTGAGGATGTCAGTTTAGAAGTGAGATCCAGAAGAAGCAAATTAAATATGGAATTAAACAATCTTGCCAACTCTTCTTTAGCCCCCTTGGTCATCTCCATGACAAAAACTGAAATTCTGGGACATGCATAAATGTTTTACAATTTGCAGTGAAGATTTAGAGAAAGGTAACATTAAGATGGGACTCAGATATCGTTTTGCGAAAAAGTACCATTACTGATGACAGTACAATGACAAGATGTTCAGGCAATGCCAGGAAAATTTTCATAATGGGCTGTCCAATTTAATTGACCAACAACTTATGGCAAGTCATAAAATGTGTTGCTCATGTACAACAAACATCGGAGAAATGCGTGGAAATCTTATTTAGTATGGTCAAAAAATTTGTATTAATTAGAAAATATAGAAAGGACATTCAACAAAAAGAATATGCAAGTGCTTTACTAGTATTTATCTATAACTATTATGTTACAAAAAGAATGCCTATGAAGAATTGGTAAAGCAAAATCAAAAGGAAAAAATGGTTTGTTTATAAAAATTGTAACTTTGAAGATATTAGTGAATTCATACCAAAGTTTTCGGAAGATCACACCCTAAACCTTCACCATGTGTGTCTCGGCAATTGAAGAATTCAGGTCTTCTCGAGATTGAGATCTCCTACTCTGCAGACGCATCTTGCTTCTGTGGGGTGACCAGAACGACCCTATACTACTGTTGTCAAACTGCATCTGCCCTAAATTGTTTGACGAATAACTATGCGAGACACTAGTAGCTGATGGATAAAAGGAGGATTCCATCAGCTGGATGTTACCACTGCTATCACCAAGACCATGCCCCAGGCTAAATGGTCTATCCTGTGAACCTGCAACTGTTGGGCTGAGTGGGGTCTTTATTTTTCCATCTCCTGCAATACAATTGGGTATAATGACTTCAAAGGTCAATTAAAAAGAAATGTTGCCAACACAGTAAACAGACTGCACAAAGACATTCAAAAAATCCAAAAAGAGCAACTCAGCAATAATTTATAAAGAAACTGAAACCAAGCATATTTGGGGTGATCAACAGTTGTGTTCAGTTGGATTAGGGTTCATAAGACCCAATCAATAACTGAACCATTTGATCTTTTGGCCCATCTTTGACTGCAGTGTTCATCCGATTTAGTGGGTTACAGGTTGGATGGGAGGGTTGAGATTTTAGGCCTCAATTTGGGCCAGTCCTAGGTTTAAGAAATGCCATCACCATCAAGCTCACAAACAAAAATAACCAGTACCTGCAAGCATGTGCTGAGTGCCAGAAGAGATTGACAAAAAAAATGATCCAATGTATTCAAAAATAAGAATTGATGGAGAAAGGTAGCTGGGGAGGAAAGATGAATAAAAAATTCAGAGGTGAGAAGAGATGAACAAGGGGAGAATGTTCTACACACTGGCATTGCACTGATGAAATTTTAATGTAAAATTTCAAAAGTGAAAGTAAAAAGTAAAATCCAAGGGAAAAGAAAGAAGCAGTATTGATTCTTGAGTGAAGTGACTCTGATTTAAATCTATAATCTGATGACAAAAGCATGGGTGTACAGCACTATTGGCATACGCAGCCATATAAATGCTAGGTTCATAATACACATTCTGGTCAGATTCGGTTATAAACAAAATTTATTGGAGGAAATCAAATCCAATAATTAGAGAGGGGGTGTGTGCAAATAGAGTATTGTTTAGGAGGTTCTTGGTTCCTTGAACTACCAAGGCAACACTGTTCTTTGTTTTTATCCATCATCGATAAATAAATATTGTTCTTCCTTCTTTTCTTGTTTTCTTGGTTCGGATTCTATCAAATTGGCAACAAAGCTCTCATTCAGGGCATTGTGGGTGCTGTAACACAGTTTATGTCGAACATGAGGATAGAAGCAAGGTTGGAATCATTGAAGCATATAGCTGCAGGTTGGAAACACGATTTACCCAACATGAATCACCCAACATGAATCACGTCTCATTAAGTTAAAGAAATCAGTGAGAGATTAGCAAAAGCTGTGGAGGATAATGGGTCAAGAAAAAAAAAAAAAAAAAGGCAATGCTTCAAACATGGTGATCATGATGGAGTCTAAAGGGGAGGTGGACCTAGAAATCAGAAGTGGGAACATGTGGCGAAAGTTAGAAATTCCTGTTTTTGAAGGGAATGATGCATTTGGATGGGTGTCCAAATTGGAGAGGTATTTTAGGATGCGTGGGGTGATGGATGAGGAGAAGATGGAAGCTGTTATGGTGGTCCTTGACAGGGATGCTTTGGGGTGGTTCCAATGGTGAGAGACTTGAAACCTCAATCCAACGTGTGAAGGATTTGAAGAAGCCCTTGTTAACACCGACACAGTTTGAGAAGTATGTAGGAAGTGTGAAGAGGTTAGACGAGCAGTATTTGATGGGAATCTTCATTAATGGGCTAAAGGGAGAGATTGCTGCTGAATTAAGGTTATATGAACCAAAGACCTTGTCAGAAGCAATGGATAAGGAAAGGAGAATTGAAGAAAAAAATATGGCAATAACTAAAGGTGTTGGAAGTCAAGGGGGAAATGTGAATAATCCTGCCCGCACATACATAAAGACAAGGGTCATACGAGAATGGTAACCAACAATGATGATATCTGCAAAGGGAAGCAATTTTGTTTCCCAAGCCTCTATTAATAACGAGAGCAACAACAATAATGCAAAAGGGGAGAAGTACCTACCAAGTAGAGTTGCAAGAAAAGATGAGAAAAGGAGACTTTTCGTTACGGAGAAATTTGGGCCTAACCTAAATGCAAAAACAAAAAACTTAATGTGATGTTCCTTGAAGATATAGAAGATGAAGATCAAGCTAGAAACTTAAATTTTCATGAGGAGAGGGCTAGGGAGCCACAACTGTCCTCGCATAGCATCAAGGGATATACCACAAAGAAATCTCTCAAGTTATGGGGCTTGCTAAAGGGTTGTCAAGTGGTAGTTTGGATTGACTGTGGTGCCACACACAATTTTATATCAATAGAGATGGTGGATAGACTAAAATTACCAACCACTGAAACACCTCCATATCTTTAGAAGTGGGGGATGGGTGTAAGATTAGTTGTCGGGGTAAACACAAATCATTTTGCTCACAAATTCAGGAATTTTGTGTTCAACAAGATATCTACCCATTTGAATTAGGGGGAGTAGATATGGTATTGGGGTTAGAGTGGTTGGCAACCTTGGGCAAAATTAAGGCCAATTTTGGTGATCCAACCATGAAGTTGAGAGTGCCAAGGGAGACCAAAGTGTTGAAGGTAGATCCAGAATTAATCAAGGCATCAGGTCCTCTTAAGCTCATCCAAGGGGATGAATTTTAGTTCAACACAAACGACAATGCTTCTACTAAGATGTCACCCTTTCGTGCCTCGTACAATATAGATCCCCCATTGTTGTTGAATAGGACAACAATTCCTTCTAAACTTAGGGAGATTAATCAATTAAGAGAGCAAATGGATGACTTGTTTAGGGATTTGCAAGCCACATTATTGAAGGCTCAAGATCAAATGCGATGATATGCAAATAGCCATAGAAGAGGTTGATTGGATATTCTTAAAATTACAGCCCTACAAGGTGCATTTTCTAGCCAAGGCTATTGAAAAGTTGAGACCAAGATTTTGTGGTCCCTATAAGGTGCTACAGAAAGTAGGAGAAATTGCTTACAAGTTGGAACTCCCAAATGACAACAAAATTCATCCAATATTCGATGTTTCTTTATTAAACAAGGCAGTGGAACCCCATCAGCAACCACAACCTCTACCAACTACTTTGACAGAGGATCATAAGCTCCAACTACATCTAGAAGTTGTTTTAGCTTCAAGATTAAATGACAGTGAGAATTTGGAGGTCCTCCTTAAGAGGCAACATATTTCAGATTGTGCAAACAATTGGGAACTAGCAATTGAGATTCAACTTGCCTTTCCTCAATTCCACCTTGAGGACAAGGTGCAATTTGAAAGCAGGGGTATTGATAGGGTGCGAGCCCCTATTAGGCAATTCTCCAACAGGAGGAAGATGATAATTATCTTTTTAGTTATTTTGGCAATCATTATCATTCTTCATGTTATAAGGATATTATTATCTTTATCTATTGTAATTAGGAGGTTATTATCTTTATCTTTTAGGAGATTTACCTTTATGTTTTCAGGATTTAATTAGGATTAGAAAAGGGAGACAAAAACTATATATAAGAATAAATAATTAGAGAGGCGGTGTGAAAATAATGAGTATTGTTTAGGAGGTTCCTGATTCCTCAAACTACAGGGACAACATTGTTCTCTCTATTTTTATCCATCATCAGTTCATAAATATTGTTCTTCCTTCTTTTCTTGTTTTCTTGGTCCGGGTTCTATCACCTACCTGGATATGACCAGGTGAGCAGAACAGAGGAAGCTTGCAAGCAGTCAGAGTGTTAGGACAAAAAACACTGCCAATTTAGTGTTTTTATTGGTGTTCACATCAAATGAGAAAGAAGGGTTTCCAACCCTATACAGGTCTTCACTCCTCAAATGAAGTAAAAAAGAAGAAATGAAAGCACATGGGTTGAAAAAGTCAAGAAATGGGCAAAGATGGGTTTTCATCCTTGTACAGCATAATGGCTGCAATTGTCCATAAAAATTGGAAGCAAATATGGGATGCAACACAAATACATGGGTGACTAATTTCTAGTAATTGAGCTAGTGGCTACCTGCATTGATGCAATGCAACTATATTGCACAATTGACTATCCTGTGTGCAATCAAATCAAGTTGATGTCCTAACCTAACAATTATCATGGTTTTGGAAATGTCAAAATGATGCAAATTCAATGTAAAAAGCAAACTAAAAGAATGAGTATATTACATTTCCCTTGATAGATGTGTAAATTATCCTTTGTCCCCTCTTATTATAAAATATACACTCCTATTCTCTAAGAGATGAATATATGGTACACTTTAGCTGATTTTAATGTAAATGAGTTGTTTAGAATTTTCCCAAATTGTAATTATTGATATTTATTATCAATTTTGTGACTTCAAAAGGTGAAATAAGATTTTAGATAAAATTCCAAAATTTGATAATATAGATGTTAAAAACTTCATTCCTCCCTATTAAATACTAAAATCAATATAGAAGTGGTTACAAGGTCGGGGTATAAATGGCTAAAGAGAGGTGGAATGGCCGGTATAGATTTGTGGAAGTGGTTGTGGAAATTGCCATTAGTTGAGAACATAATGTTCTTTCTTTGGCAAGTGGGGAAGAAGGATCTCCATACTCGACATTTCCCTATGCAATGGCATGTTTCCCACATTGGGGTCTATCTGAGGTCTGGCACAAGCATGGAGACTATGGCCCATGTATTCTTCCACTGTGGCAACACTCGCCAAGTCTAGCACCTTCCAAATGTTGAGGGAGTTCAACCTCCAGATGATGGTTGTGGGAGTGCTTTCGGAAGTACCATATTTTACCATTCATTGTGTGTTGGATCCTGGGGAAGGTACACAATGAGCACCTATTCAACTTAAAGGAGTGTAGCCAACGGGGAATCAATAATCAAACGGCAAGTGCATGATCTACATGGTGCCATGTAGGGAGCATATGCTGGACATTGCATGTTTCGCATGATTCAGCGATGGGAACTTTGGGTGTAGTGCATTCACACAGTTGGTATTGGAGGCCTGTGGGGGATTCAGGAGGTAAGTGGATGTGGGGTTTGTTGGTGATATCAAAGAAGTTGATAACTTAAAAGTCGAACTACTAGCACTATTGTGTGGACTTCAACTTGCTAGGAGGACGAGGTACCAATTCGTTTAATGCATATCAGACTCCACACATGCCTTGGCTTTGATCTGGCAACACATGGGGTTGTGCCACAGGTATGTGTCTATTATACACAACATTAAGGAGCTTATGGCTAAACCGTGGAATCTCCAGATGGTACATAAACTAAGAGAAGATAATTGCTACACAGACTTTTTGACAAAATTAGACCCAAACTCTAGTATTGCAATGGTAGAGATAGATGTCCCCTAGTTGAGTTAAAGCATCAGCTCATAGCTAATGCAAGTGGGGCACCTTTTCTTTCTTTGTTATCTTTTACATTACCCAAAAACAAAGTCAACATAGAACGTTCAAAACTAGTTGTCAATGACATTGAAAGTTGTAGAAAAAGAAAAATATCATTCACAAGCACATTCATAGTTATTCACTTCTGTTAAAAAGCTTGTTTACTTTAAAATGGATTAAAGTATAACACAATCATCTCTCATGAGACAAGAGTGTATATTTTAAAATAAGAGGAGAAAGAAATGTAATTTAAGTATCTTTCAAGGGAGGTAAGTACAATTCACTCAAGAATATTTGACATTGAATAAGAACCAAGTGATGCACTAAACAAAAGAACCTCAGGTTCTTTACTAGGCAGAAATGAGGTAGCATTTCTTCAGAAAAATGTTCATATATAAATTACGGTTCATTTACAATGAACCCTTGATTGAATTCAATCCCAATAATGATACCATATTCCTTTTGTAACAAAATTCAAAATATAAACACCCAATAATGCTGGCCATATCAATTCAGGAGGGCTGGGACAATAGAAAAACAACAATAAAAAAATAGAATAATCATGATGAACAATAGAAAACAACAATAAAAAAAAATTAAAAAAAAAAAATAGAGAACCCCTTTCCTAAGGAAGAACCAGCTTCTTCACTCAGCCTATCCAATATCGATACCAACCAATTTCCTCTTACCCTCTATTTAGTTACCACACCCATTATATAATCATTTTCTCCCACCCTTTATAATTCTTGTATCCCCTCACTCCCGCTAACTCTCCTTGTGCCCTATGTTCCCAAGCCTACATCCTTGGCCCCATTTTCCATTCCATACACTCTCTTTCTTTTCCTACTATAAACCTCACCAATGGGCCTATCAATTGCAGTGTGGAAATCGTAGGGAAAGGTAGTTTTTCTTTTATATATACAGGCGTAAAAGTGGGCAGTTTTTGATTAGTTGTAGTTGTAAGGGCAGCTTCGGAGCAGTTTTGAAAAGTGAAATTTATAAAAAGTAGAAAAAAAGAAAGAATAAAAACAAAAAAAAAAATGGAGAGAGAGCGGTTAAAGAGGTAATCCCCTTTATTATTAGTGTGTGTATATTATATTGCACTAGGAAACTGCAAGACCAGGTAGATTGCACTGGGAAAGTCATGGGACTAGGATTTTATTTTTATAATTATTATTTGGATAGTTGAGCATACCTAATATTGGATATGTGATTGACTCTAGTACCATATAGAATTTGGGTTAACCCTAACTCAACCCAAAAAGCTAGTTCACGAGATGAGGATTGCCCAAGCCTTTATAAGCTCTTCTTTAGCCATATATATAATCAAATAAGAATCTAACCAAAAGGTAATTTTGTCTCACATAATGGAGCACTAAGATGCATAAATGGATTTGCATCACTCTAGTTAACCTGAAAAGGAAGAAGACTTCACACAAGCATATATTCTTAATAGTTGATTGTCTTCTTAGATCAACATGCCAAAAAATAAGATAATCATATCAGAATCCAATTGAGGAAACCTAATAAAGATCATTTTCTCTCTCATCCTAATCCTAGGTCGAATGTGGCAGACTAGCTGTAGAATTATAATGTATACTTTTTCTAAAAGTATACATGAAAATAATTTTTTGTTTCTAAATGTTGCTTTT
The DNA here is from genome assembly GCF_000230855.2 of Cajanus cajan. Taxonomy (NCBI): domain Eukaryota; kingdom Viridiplantae; phylum Streptophyta; class Magnoliopsida; order Fabales; family Fabaceae; genus Cajanus; species Cajanus cajan. The sequence continues at coordinate 43,752,701 of NC_138521.1, read as the reverse complement.
TTTAAGTTGCAGCAATTACATTAAATACATTTACGGAGTCATCAGGAATCATCAGTTGTGAATATGAAGTGCATAACACTAACAAAGAAGAACGTTATAGATTCACCTTTTCTGTTGTCTAAGCACAAGCCCAGACTCTAATATAGACACAGGACACAACACAAACATGGACACTCCACACAGCTAAGGTTCAAATGTCCATCCATAAGAAGATGTTGTTTGACTCTGTTCAAATTCCATCCAAACAATATGGAGGTGTTGGCTAAAGTGTATGAGCTGAAACAAAATATTTTTGTTTTAAAATTGGATAGCTAATGAGGAGTGTCTGATTCTGACACATGTTAAGGAGATGTTGGTGTCGATAAAATATCAGACACTCCACACATAAAGCAGGAAAAAGTTCAGAAATTAAATTTACAGATCATAAAAAATTCATATATCACTTGTGCAAATAGTTTACCAGAATTCATAGGACTCCATCGCTGAAAACGGAAAGGAGATGGTATATTAATACCAGATGCACTTGACCCGCCGTTATGCCTGAAAAATGGAAGATACTGCCTCCGGAAAAATCTCGGCATCCAATTGACAACCCAGGATAAAGCACAAAGCAGAAGAATGAAAGAAAGTATCAAAATGGGAATAAGAATAATGGGATTTATCTTCATCTGAAGCAAGTCAAAACCTCGAAGCCCGAATCTCACAGCATACGACTTGCCAGCTTCCAACAAGGCCACCCCAAGCGTCCAAGTGATACTTCCAGAGCCAACAGTTATATGCTTATCAGTAATATGCAAACCCTCCCTCAGCAAGGAGACAATGTACGGCGCCCGAAAGCAGTACTGCTCAATAAACGGCTGAGGGGCAACACTCTTCCTGGCAACACTCCATCTCTTCTCACAAAACTCCCTCCCCTTCTCCAACACATCCTCAAGTGTGGCCTCCGCAGTCAGGTTGAAGAACCTATACACCACAAAAAACCCAGAAATGATATAAAAATGCCCCGTGGGCCGGGGCAAATTATCGCGAAGTGCACACGGGTGCACTTCGCAGTCCAGTCCCGGCCTCACATCCGACCACTCAGACAAATTCACCGTCACCTTCGCAAGCGCGCTGCACTTCTCCCAATCCGGGGCGCCAACAAGCGCCACGGCGGTCCTCCACTCCCCCTTCTTCCCCAGCACACTCCCCTCCACTCTAGGACTCTCCCCTCCCCTGTCGAGGGGCGAGCAAAAGGAGCAGGCGTAGCGCTGGGTGTAGCCAGCCTGCAAGCAGGGATGCTTGACCAAGACGACATTCCCAGTGACGACATTCCTAGAGTCCTTAAAAAGACGCGCAACAGACTTATCAAAGGCCTCATTGAGGCCATAGCCAGCAAGCGAATAAGCAGTTAAATGATGGTTGACAGAGCCAATCCTAACGTACAAGCTAGTCTCGCTATTCAAGTGTTGCTTACCAGCACCCTCGAAGGTTACCTGAAGGGAAGAGCCTCCGAGATCAAGAGCACCAAAGGTGGGCTTCCTGGGCTTGACGCCGAGGGTACCGCTGTGGTAGTTCAACGCAATCCATCCGAAATAAGCCTCCTCGGTGCCGGAGATGATCTTGACCCAATCCCGGCGGCAAACGAAGGGGGAGGCGCGGAGGAAGGCCCAGGCGGCGTCGAGGAGCCACTTGGAGTCGTCGAAGGGGAGTCTGCGGAGGCCGGCGGTGGCGTAGAGGAAGAGGGAGGTGGTGGAATGAGAGGGTTGTGGAATCTGCTTCTGGGCCCAGTGGAGAAGAGGCTTGAGGGCGGCTTTCAAAGCGGTGACGTTGTGGAGGAGCTTGTCGAGGCCGGGCTCGGTCTCCATGCGGTCGTAGGCGCGGGCGCTGGCGGGGTTGGGGCGGAGGCCGTCTTTGAGGGAGTGGATGGCGATGGGGAGGTTGGTGTTGGGGCGGTGGTGGATTTGGGCCTTGTAGACGTACACGCGGGTGCCGGTGCTGCCGCAGTCCAGAACGACGTAGTATTTGGCGGAGGCGTGGGAGCGGGAGTAGAGGGTGTAGAGGAGGGGGAGCAGGAGGAGAAGCAGGAGGGAGAGGAGGAGGATCAGGAGGAGGCATCTCCGGCGCGGCGGGGGTTTGGTTTTGGAGAAAGAGGCGGCGGCGAGGGTGGTCGGATCGATGTGGTGGTGGCGGTAGGAGGAGAGATCCTGGAGGGAGGAGGAGACACGGAGGTTGGTGTTGGTGTTGGTGGCTGGGTGTTGGTGTTGGTGTTGTTTGCCAAAGACCATGTCTCTTGGAGGGGGGATCTGCTGCGGGAGAGGCTATGGGCGCATGGTGGTGCTGCGAGATCCCGGTGAGAGTGTCAGTAATGCGGAAACCGAATATTCATACGCAGATCTCTCAACAGAGCTGCGTCGTTGCTCCCCAAGGACACCGCTTTATGACTTCTCTTTCTTTCTTTCTTTTTTTACATTTTTCTCTTCTCTTCTCTTCTCTTGTTGGGCCCCCTCTAAGGCCCGTTTCTATTCTTTCATTTCCTTTTTATGAACTCAAAAATAATTTTCTTTCTTTAATCACCTTGATTTTAATTTTAATTTTAATTTCTACTCTATGTTACTTATCATTGTAAATCAACTACAATTTTTCTTTTGTAACGACAAATAGTTATCTTTTCATCTTAAAATTTATTTGAATATAAGTTAATTTTTTTAGAGTTTCTCTATTAAAAATAAAGAATATTTTTAATTTTAATATTCTTTATTTTTAATAAATAGTCATTCAACCAACCTTGCGCCTGGCGTGTTTGGACAATGGAGTTCCCTGATGAACACACGCCCTACGCCAAGAATTACGCCTGGCGCGAATTCAAACAATAACCTTCACAACTTCAAAATTTCAAACAAAAACACATGCAATCCATGAAATGAATTACATTTGCATCATATGACTCAAAAACTTCTCTATTTCAACATGCAACCATCAAACGCATCAAAATCACCATTTTCCCAATTTTCCCGAAACCCCGAAAATGAGAATTTCTTTAAAATCAACCAACGATTCTCAATGTTCTCACTCCCAATGAGTTCCAGAATTCCTATACAACAAACAAGTTTACAATCTAACTTCCCTTACCTTGGAAAAGAAGAATCCAAGCTCCGGGGAAGAGAAAGAAAAGAAGAAGAAGGAAAAGGTCCATGCTTCCAACTAGCTACCCATAATTCTACACAGCACCTTCAATACCACAAGGAGACTCAGAAAGTTCAAATGAGAGAATAAGGAATGAGGAGAAAATAAGAGTGTTGAGGGGAAGGAGGAAGAAGAAGCGGGTCTTACATTGAGAAATCTCTTGCGTTAACAAAAACTAAAAAGTTTAGACCAAACCTATTGTGTGAAATTGCAATGAAGGAGAACCTGCCATGTATCTTCATTATCATGATTACAGACTAGACACTTGGCTTCCAAAGCAATACCCCTATGGAATTTGTTGGAATTTGTCATTAGAGGCTCTAGTTCTTTCAAGCCCCTTCCATCTTCAAATCACCTTAAATATAGGCTTACGATTTAGGCTTGAAACATGAGATGAAACCTTGAATGCATAACGAATTGAAAACACCCCATCTACAGCTGGACCCTAGAGGACAAAATCTATTCCTGTTGAATCTAATGGGATAGCCGAACTAATAATAGATTGTGACACCCTCTACCCCACATTCATAATTACACAATAAATAGGACTAATTAAAATCTTTCATAAATAAAACCAGAATCTCAAATATCTTACGTAGAGGATTTACATTCATAAACTCATAAACAATATCTCTAATGCGAAAATTACAAAGGAAGGAAATTGAGTTTTTCAAAACAATTCAATGGAAACAACACCTTAAACTAGTTCTAACTACATCCCGATGTCACATATCCTATCAAAGCTCGTCCAACTGAAGCCTAAGCTTCATCACCAACATCCTCATGTTGATGGCCATCTGCAACACAGTAGAAGACACACATAGAACAAATAAGGGAGTGAGCAACATCTCACTCAAGTTAAGGTGTAAAAATAATAGTTAGGCAACACACACATAAATCATAACAAAGCACAACACAAAACACACATTAATCAAGCATAACTCAAGTCATACATACATTAGTAACACATACACAGTCACTCATTATGCAATGATGTCATGGACTCAACTACAAATACATGCATGTGGCACCAGTCACATATCACTGGTGTGTTGCCTAAACAACACACCTAAGTTAGTCTAGGAGTACATGTAGGTAGTTACCCATACACTCTCAACTAGAAGGATATACTGTTAGGGTCTGGTCGAGATAGCGAAGCTACACAAATTACGTCTCGTGCTCACAAACGGGTGGAATCAAGACATCCAAATCGCAATATATCCTAGAACTCCCCCAAGCTGTTACACAAGGAGGGCCTTCCCTAACAGTGTACTCCACATCGTACCCGTCACATAGATGCACATGATGCATGTTACACATTCACACGTCATTGACTCATCATTTCACTTGTCATAGTTTCTCATATATCATGTCTGATTGTCACATATTATCATGTCTCATGTCCCATATTCACTTTTCACATTGTCTCATCATATTCGCATAGTCTTATACAAGAAACTTCTCATAGACATATACATCAGAATAGCACACAAACCATAATAGGAAATTATCCAACATCATACACATTTAATTTGCAATTCATAACATACGAAGCATAAAGGTCATAAACCCAACTTCATAATTTCATGCCATTTTTTTACAACTAGCTAGGTAATATAATATTTCAATAGGTCAAAACACTCCACATATTACCCAAAACACGAATCCATCATCAATTTTATATATAGTGCCTCAAAATTCATCCAAAAATCATATCCCTAATTTCACTTCATAGGGTTTCCCACAAGAACCCATAGAACACTTTAATTCATATGAAAAATTTTCTATTTTTGAAATTAAACACATATTTACACTCAGTAAACATCAAGGAACACAACAAAAAACTCAGAAGCCAAAATAGAAAATATTCGAAATTTGTTTGTTTCTCATAGGGTTTCCCATAGGAACCCATAGAGTACTCTAATCCATATCAAAACATATCCAAACTGAAAATTAAACATACATTCATGCTCAGTAATCATCAGAGAACACAACAGAAAACTCAAAAGCCAAAACATAAAACATTCAAAATTTACCTATTTCTCATAGGGTTTTTTGCATGAACCCATAGAGCACTCTAATCCATATCAAAACTTATCTATTCTCGAAATCGAACACATATTCACACTTAGAATCACATAAGGAATGGAATAGAACAATCAAAAAGAAAAATAGAAAACTTTTATAAAGTCCCGTTCCTATACGCATATATCGGGCAAGGGATTGGAGGCCAATTCGACTACCTAACAATTATTCTCACACTCCCAAGTGAGGTTTTTCACCCCCTCCTTACCTGGATGAGCAGAAGATGAAGCGCGTACAGTTTCCTAGTGATCTTCTCCTCCTAGTTCTCTTGAGTTTTCAAAGAGCATAGAAGGAATGAGAAATGAGTAAGAAACGTGAAATAAAAACTCCTGACAACTCCCTTAACTTCTGATAACTTCTTTCTCTTAAAAAAAATAAAATAAATAATAGTAATAATAATAATTTACAAAAAATCATTACGTCCTTCCTTCCCATCTCATAAAAAAATTAAAAATAATAAAAAAAACATTTTCTCTTTTTAATACAAAACAACATATGCTTAACTTTAAATAAAATACATTTTCATAAAAATATGTTTTATATTAAATAACCAAAATACTAGTTAAAAATCATGCTTTATATTAAGATAGAACTCATATAAAATAGATAAATAATATAAAATATACTTCTCCCTTTTTTAAAAGAAAAATATATGTTTTATATAAAAAAAAATAAAGCTCATATCAAATAACTAAATAATATTAAAAATCCTTCTAAGAAACAAATTAAAACATTAAAATAAATACTACCACATTATTAATATAATTTTATGAAAATCGGGGTGTTACATAGATTGCCACACAATTGGTGGCACTAGCTTGTGAATATAGTCAGTCTCCTATTCACCTTGGTCTGAGACATGATCACAAACACATTTAGACATCTTGATCGGGGAAATGAACACTAAGGCATGATTGATAATTCCACCCAACCAGGAAACCAATTATCAAGCTAGAACCGCACCTTCCTGCCATCACCAACCTTCCACATGATATTAGGCCTAATCCAATCCCAAGCAACACATGCATTGCCAAAAGTTTGACATGAATGGTTTCTTTGTGACAATAGGGATAATTTTGGTTGTACATCCATATTTAGCTTCTACAACCCGTACCCATAATTTGTTAGGCTCATTAATCAAACTCCAACAATTTTTCTTCATAAAAGCTTTGTTCATTTCCCTCATTCTTCTCAAGCCTAGTCCATCATTAGCTTTAGGGAAGCAAATAGTTTTCCAATTAATTGCATGAGGGTGTCGAGCTCCATTTCTATCCCTCAAGAGGAAACTTCTATAGATCTTTTCCACCTCATAACACAAGGCTCTAGGTAAGTGCACCACATTGTGTAAGATGGAAGTGCTTGAAGAACAGACTTGGTTAGAGTCAGTCTTCTCGCAAAGGAAAGGTTTTTTTCTTTCCACCCACTAAGCCTGATATTTATTTTATCAATTATAGCTTGATAAGTGGCCTTGTTCACCTGAGAATGATGAGATGGGATTCCAAGAATCATTCGTTCGTTGAAATCTGAAAGTTGAGCTTATCTCGTCCCTCATAGCATGACCCACATTATTAGAACAGAAAATCCTAGTTTTCTCCTAGTTGACCTTTTTCCCTGTACTTTCATAGAAGGTATATAGACAAGCTTTTATAACTTCCACTTAGTTTGTGGAAGCTTCTGCAAAGAGAACAAGATCATCTGCAAACGCTAGGTGAGAAATCAACGGGCCTGATCTAGATAGTTGAATAGACTTCCAAATGTGATGTTCAATAGCCATGTTAATTAGTTGGAATAACCTCTCCATACAAAGCACAAAAAAGTAGGGAGAAATGAGATCTCCTTGTCTTATAATTGTTTAGTACATCTCAATTCAAAAAATAAAATTTTATAACTTTTTTCACACATGAAAAAAATAAGATAAAAAATAATCACTACTATAATTTATCTTATTACATGTGACTTTTCATGCAAAATTTATATACAAATTCGTAGCAAACATTATTCCTACGAATTTTTCTGCGAAATTTTATCTTCAGGTAATACATTCGTGGATAATATATTTTTGTGAATTTTAAAATTCCCAAGAAATTTTCCTGCAAAATTTCTTGCGAAAAAATTCGCAGGAAACTTTCTTGCGAAAAAAATTTGCAGAAAATTTTCCTACGAAAAAAATTTGTAGGAAAGTTTCCTGCAAATTTTTTCGCAAGAATTTTTGCAGGAAAATTTCTTACGAAAAAAATTAAAGAAATTACTGCTCACAACGAATCCATTCAAAGTATTAAGAAATTTGCTTCAACACCTCCACCATGTGATACATAACCTTTAAACTCTTAGATTGTATATTATAAGTCTAACACTCAACCATACATATCAACTTGTAAGGTAAGTGTTGCCTTAACTTATATACGTTTTAATTATTTTATTTTCAATCGATGTGGGACTTGAAATTTTCTTTAAATATTAATTAGATCATATCTTTAGAAAAATGATTAATTTATTAGATTGAACATCAAAATTATATTATTATAAATTATTTTAACTCTTAAAATATTCAATATTCTAAAAAAATAGTTTTTATTAAATAATTTTATGTTAAAAATTATCATTAAATTAAAACTCATCATCATTAATTTATACATTTAATTAAAATAAATATTTAATTTATCATTATTTTAAATTAAAATTAATTTGTATGAAATATTTATAAATAATTTAGTAAAATAATATTTTATTAAGTAAATACTTTTAATTTTAAAATATTATAAATTATCATTAAATTAAAACTCATTATCATTAATTTATAATATTTATAAAATTTTATATATTGAATTTAATTAAAATTAAAATTAATTATAATGATATATTTATAAATAATTTATTAAAATAACATTTTTAAATTAAAAATCTTATAATTATTAAACTTATAAATTTAAACTTTTTTAATTTTCCTGCGGATTAATATTGGCAGGAAAATCCGTAGGAAAAGTTACCTGTGAAATTTTTCTACCATTTAGTAAATATTACTTGCAAATTTATTTTTAGAAGAAAATTTGCAAGAAACAAAATAAAATTCTTACAATATTTTCTGTAAATTTTTACCATGGAAAAAAATTTCTATGATCATTAAAATTGTAGCAAAATTTGTAAAAATTTCTTGTAGATTATTCTTCATCAAAAAATTCTTAAGAAATATTTATAAATTATTTTTCTTAAATAAATTTGTAAGAAAATTTTGTGAAATTGTTATTGTAAGAAAATTCACAAATAATTTCTGCAAATATTCTTTTGTAGAAAAATTTGTAAGAAAATGACATTTTTCCTAGTAAGAAATATTATGTGGTAAGCATAATTTTAATATATTAAAGATATATATTATCTCAATATAAAAATCTAATTTTATAATAGGAGTATTTTAACCTAGGAATGTCAATGGAAGGGTGGGTATCTGTAATAACCTCTTTCTATGACACCCTTACTACCTCAACACATATAACGTAATAATGTAATTAAATTAAGAAAACAATTTTTTTAACGCTAGTAAAAGGGTTCACATAAAAACCTTCATAAATATTCCTCAATATCCAAGATAATTGGAAATAAATAAATTAGAAAATGAAACATAAGAGTTTACAAATTGTTTTCGAAAGACAAGGTACAACTCCAAATCCATATAAAAATCCATGTCCTAGAAATCCTCTGCCCCGATGTCACAATATCATAGCATACCCACAATATTCAACCGTTGGCATTCTAGATGTCACTCATAGCCAGATCTTCCTCACCTAAAACATCCACAATTGCACGATGAGAAAAAAAAATATCTATATGTAAAACACATAAGGAAAACACAACATATCATCTCATTATAAAATATTCATAAACATTTCAATATATCATAACTCTATCAATCATGCATCATCACCACGTCATAATTTGCAATCACACCAATTTTCAAAAATCTTGCAATTAACCCTATGCCAAGGTCACGCCTGTAGCATCTCTTGCTCAAGGTCGTGCCACCCCCGACATAAGTATTAATTGTCTCACACATCCCACCCTATGTCAAGGTCACGCCTGTAGCATCTCTTGCCCAAGGTCGTGCCACCCTTGGTCATAATGTGAGGAACCACAATCACATAACAATCACAATTATCACAAAATCTTACTATGTCAAGGTCACGCTACCCTTCAGCTTAGGATCGTGCTCACCCTTGACATAACGCTATGCCAAGGTCACGTTACCCTTTTAGTAGCCCAGGGCCGTGCTCATCCTTGACATAACACTGTTCCAAGGTCACGCTACCCTTTTACCAGCCTAGGGCCGTGCTCACCCCTGGTCATCAGTATGAGGATCCACAATCACATCTCATTCACATTCCACACATCTCATTTCATAACTCAAATTCCATATTACATACAGATAAGTCCACACAATACAATGATTCACATACCCATCAAGAAATTCACCATGAATACACATCTATAACAATAATATTTATAAATTAATATAAAACCCAATTAATCACCAATTTAATAGATAGAATCTTAACTCAAATAATAAAACTCCCAATTTTTCCAAAACCTAACTCACAGGTACTTTTCTACAGTTTCGTTCTCTTTCCCAGATCATCATTCTTACAAATTAAATATATATTTCTAATCCTCAACACATACAGAATCTAATGGGATCATCAATTCCTCAAACAGAAATAATCCAATTTTTTCAAAACCTAACTCACAGACACTTTTCTACAATTTCGTTCTCTGTCCCAGATTATCATTTTTACAAATTAAATATATATTCATGATCCTAAATACATACAGAATCACATAAGACCAATAATTATCCAAACAAAAATAATTATAAAATTACTCATGATCCTACGAGCTTCCTCTTCTACCCAATTCCCTCATGTAACTTTGCATACAAATAATCTCTTTTTTCCCCGTACCTGGATAAACAGTACCTGGATAGGGGGTTATAATTATACTAGTGTAACTTTTACTAAGTATTACACCGTTCAATAACTTTATATTAAATGTGAATTTTGTAAATCTAACCGTTAAATTGAAAGTTCATATCACTTTATACGTATATCAAATTTTGTTAAAATTGAACAACAACCAGAAGGTAATCAAAGTGTTCATATTTTAGTGTATTTTGAAATGAATATATTACATCAATTTTGTTTTATAAAAATGAAGTATCAAATCATCTTGGATTAATATAAAATTTTGTATATATAATCTAAGAGATATGAACTTTCAATCTAACGGTTGGATTTACAAAATTCACATTTAATATAAAGTTATTGAGCGATGTATTACTTAGTAAAAGTCACATTTAATATATATATATATTAAATGTGACTTTTACTAAGTATTACACCACTTAATAACTTTATATTAAATGTGAATTTTGTAAATCCAACCGTTAAATTAAAAATTCTTTACTCTTAAATCATATATACAAAATGTTATATTAATTGAAGATGATTTCTTATAAAACAAAATTAAATCTGTCAAAAAATTTATATTTCCACGAAGAAAATTTTTGAAGGAAAAGCTATATTATTGATGGAATATTTCCGACAAATTTATATTTGTCGAAAATGTAAGAACTGGTTTTAAATTTGATATGAAAATATTATGATATAATTAGATAAGATTTTAAGTTAGTATTTTATTAATGGTTGATAATTAAAAAATAAAACAAGGATAAATACATTTTTTGAATTTTATATGTTTGATTTAAGATAACTTACAAAATAACTCTTGGTAAAATTATTCCGCTCAATAACTCATGGTGTGTGTTGAATTTCATCGATCCAATTAATTGTTAAATTAAAATGATTAAATATATTATATTGAATATTACATGCACTTAATATAAATTTAGTATAATTTTGAAATAGGAATTGATAAAGTGCTTCAATTACTTTACAATGATATTCCAAATAAAAATAAATTGTCATCTTTCATGGACATGTATTTGTATAAGATGAGTGATTTAAAAAGAAAATTTGAGTAAGAAGAATGATATATAATGAAATGCACTGTGAATTGAATATAGTTAAAACTTTCCAAATTTGTTTGTTCTCTATCCTTGGTTCTTAGAGAAATGAAAATATTGAATTGTTGTATAATACTATAATTCATACCTTCACAGTGTTTGATCAAACAATTTGAATTTCAAGAAATTTCTTAGTAATTATATTTAAATGTTAACTTACTATATAAATTTCTTAGGCTTTTAACTTTTGTATGATCAAATATCAATGTTAATATATTATATATTTGTAAAAATATTAGTTAAGAAAAATTCTACATACAATTTTGTTTTAACTATATTTCTTTCACTGAATGAACTATTCTATATGACAAAAACCTTATGCGGTTAAAAAATAGTAATATATGGGTTTGATCAAAGTGCATGATTATCTATAAGGTTGAAAATTTTACCAAATGGTCAGAGTTCACATTAGATTTATTACATTTGTTATACAGGATATGATCATTTTTACTTAAGATTTCTTTTTCAGTTGACATAACCGTTGAGGCATAGACACAAATAACTTTGAAATTTTAGTTAAATTATTATTTTACTGGAAAAATATCATTAATAATATTTTAGTGAGGTTAAATAAATTTTTATTTTCTCAATTTTCTAAAATTTTGATTTTTAGTCCCTCTTAATTTTTATTTATTTATCAATTTTTAATTTTCTATTAATTTTGTATCCCATAAGTTAATTCTTAAAGTTAAGTCTCTTTTGTTAAGTGATAATATATGTTAATAAATCATAGTTGACTTGACTATTAATATTTACATGACTACTTAGTATAAATGTCAAATTATATGATACATAATTTTTTTATTCACTCATAATTAAACATTTGTTTTTTAAAATAAAATGTCTTATTAAAATAACTTTTCATCCCAATGATTATGAACAAATAGTAAAATTACGTGTCATATGATTTGACATCTATTAAGCAATCATGTAAACATTAATAGTCAAGTCACTCATGATTAGTTAATAAATCATCACTTAATAAATAAGACTTACCCCCAATGATGGAATCATACCAAGGAGGTCAAGAGGTGACACATTGAAGGAGTCAAGAGGAATGAGTTAAACATGAAGATTTGGTTAGCTTAGAGCCTAATTGGCCTAGTAGGCTTGGTGGACCCAAGTTGCTCTTCACTTGGGCCACATCATGAGACACACTATTTGTATATATTATATTAGTATATGTTACATACATTTTGGTCTTGTATTTTGGATCACATAGATTAAGATGTTTGAGTCGTAGGCTTATTGGACATGTTTTTTTTGGCTTAATAGGTCTTGGGTATTTTGGTACCCAATATTGTGCTCATTTTTTTTTTAATTTCTCAGTATTTGTGATAAGTTGACTATTATATTTAGGCCATTAGAGTAGGTTTTGAGAGGGAAAACTCAATTAGGCAAAGTTAGCTAAATTAGGTCATATTTAGGAGTAATTTGAGTTGTATTTGTCACACATGTGCTAGCCTAAGGTTGACTGCACATGATCACCTTTTAACAACATCAAACTAACCCTAAATGCAACCTAAATCAAATGGAGTCTGCGCATGGGAGAGCACATGTGGTTGCCAAGAAATTTGAATTTCAAATACCATTTGAAATTCAAATTTCTGGCGCCAATTTGTGTGCTTGTGATTGGTGCCATTTGTTATGCTTCCTTAGCCTATAAATTGGGACTTCCTCCTTCACTTGTATTCACTTTTAATATATGATATTCATGGCATTTGCTTCAGCCAAATTCTCTCCTTCAAAATTCCAACTTAGACGCATAGAGTTAGGGAACTTAGAAACCTTCTAGGTTAAGCTTTGTGAGCAATCCTTTGCTCCCTTGGCTTAGGTGCTTCCCTCTTCTTCTTCCTTGCATTTTAGCCTCATCCTTTGAACCTTCTCACATCCATAATTCACTCAAGGAAGATCCAAGGGACTTGGAGCAATTTCAAGATGGAATCCTAATCCATTTCTTCAAGAATTGCCATCAACCAAGGACTAATTTGTATGAAGAAAAATTAATGAAGGATTAAAAGTTAATAATTTTTTTTTAAAGAATAAAAATTGAATTCATAAAAAGTTGAGGAACTAAAGAATTATTTAACCCTTAATGTATCTCAAACTATAATAATTATAGCCTTTTCATTTTTTGTTTTCTATTATTTATCTACTTAAAAGGATGCATCTAACATTGAGTTCTTATTGCATTATTTTTATTTAAATTACAAATATATATATATATATATATATATATATATGTATAATGTTATTTTTTTAATCAAATTATTATATACATAAATTATTTGAAAATATGCATAAAAGTCATCATAATTATCCATGTGAATGCATGGTAACTTGTTAGTTTTAATAAAAAGGAAAGGAAGGAAAGGAAGGAAAGAAATGGAAGAGAGCGGAGAGTTAAAAATTTTGATAGGTTAAAAAGATGAAATGAGAAGATTTTAATAGAAAAGAGACAAAGTAGCTATGTGGAGTAAAGTTGACTTTTAAAATAATAATAATATGTTTTGTTAATTAAATAAAATATGAGAGTAAGGGATAACATGTTACTTAAGTGAAAAATTATAGGCTTTAAAATCCTAATCTTGCATTATGATAGTGAAAATAACAGAAACGTGAGAAGAGTGTTAAAAAGAGAAAGTTGAGAGTTTCTAACTCTTTGGGAGAAATGTGCAAAGAAGGTACCAGAGGCATTTGAGGAGAGGGGTTTAGAGCTTTGGACCAAACTTTTTGCTATGGAAGTCACTTTATTAAGGTAATGGAAAGTGGGATTCTCTTGTATTATGCGTATGTTTTAGAATTGTGAGTAATGAGGTGATTCCTAAACCTTTTAAATTTTTGTTGTATGTGATTGAATGGTTACAAACACCACGAAGGTGTGCTAATAACATGATATGTGTGTTTAATTGTATAATTTCATGAATTGATTGATCAATTGAGTTAAAATTACACTTTTTTACTTGAATATGTTCTTAGGGTTCATTAGTGTTAATTCGGTACTCTTTGTGAAATAGGGAATTGAGTGTATATTTTGGTTATATCTATATTTAGGTGTTGAAATTGATTAGTTTAGACTCTCAATTTGATGTAATTCATGGTGTTAAACTAAGAATTGGAGAAGAGAGTTTGTGCATGTCAAAATTGAGTTCACACATTTTAGAGCTTTATTTCTTATAGCATATTCATGCTTGAGATGACCATGCACATGCTCAATTTAAGCATGGTTGTGTTGACAAAGTACACTTGTGCTCAAGGAAAACAAGTCGTGCAATTTTTCAAAATTTTCAACATAGCCATGCTTAGTTTAACCATAATCGTGCTCAATCTTAATGGTCGAATTATGTTAGGTCAAAAGATGATCTTAGATTTCTTAGTCATAATGTTATAATGATAACAAATGTAAACATTTTATATGAAGAAAAGTTTTTAAGTAATAAGACGAATATTCTCTATAAGATGAATGAACTAACACAATTTGTTATATTGACATAAGTGTCTAACAAATGAAAAACTTTATCTGCAAGGAATTTACTCTGTATTCAAATCATTTATGATGTTTGATAACTAAATTGATCTTTATGTATATTATTCCTTAATAGATCGAAGCAAAATAACTTTCACGATACCCGCACTAACAAAAGAGAAGGAAGACATGTTTTTCATTAGAAAAAGCCAAGTATCTTATGAATCATGAAAACTTTAGAAAAAGTTGTTTTAAATTACACACGCATGGCTCCAATCGTTCAATACTTAAAAGGTGATAAGTAACTTTCTTAATCAGACAAGAAGTAACTATTAGGTGAAAGCATTTAATGCATCAACAAACACTTTTATCCACAAGAAATAAAGATGAAAATAAACAAAGCTAGCCTATGAGAGATGCTCAAGGATTTGCAACAGTTATCTTCATTGAAGTCCTATAAAAGGAAGTTTGAAATAAAGAAAGAGAGAAACATATAAATAGATTAATCATTATAAAAATATATTCATTCTTTGTGTAAAAAAGCTCTGTGCTTAATTGGTTGCACCACATCTTGATAGTGAGAGAAAGCAACACTATTATCTTACCCCGATTTAACTTTGTATTATTACTTTGAGACTAGAGAGGTTTGTCTATAAAAAAATACTTAGTTGTTTAAGGCTGGAGAGACTTGTCTATAAAAGAATATTTGGTTGTTGAGCTTGAAAAAGGTTGTTTGTAAAACAATACTTGGTTGTTAAATCATAGAATTCCAATCATAGAATAGCCAATCATAGAATAGCCAATCATAGAATGCCAAGTGTCACCTTGTCCCCTTGGCAAGCCAAGAGGCAAGTGTGAAGGAGAAGCTAAGTAATTTAAGCCAAGAAGGAAGCTAGACACCCATGCTTGGTTTTTTTTTTTCTTCATTTAATCTAATCCCAAAAATTGGAATTAATTTAGTTAGGTTCACCAAATGATGGAGAGACCTAGTTAAATCAATTCCTTGGATTAAATGGAGAAAAACAAGCCTAATATGTAAAATTTTGCCTAGGCCCACTAAAGGCCCAATTGATAGCTTCACCTACACATTTGCTATTTGCTACCCCACTACTAAAACTAAAAATAAGAAAATCTATGACCCTTAATACAAGGTCAAATGAAATAAAAGTCTCCAAGCAACATACTCTAAAATCCTAAGGGTTTGACCTACAAAGAAAGATAAAGATGCCTTACAAATACAAAAGAAAAAATAAGCCTATACAAGTATATACTATATACATGGTACTATAAAAGGTATCTACAATATAGACTATGAGACTAAAATAGAGGAATCATACTCAATATTCATATAGATCATAGGTCTAAGAAAGACCTCCTCTATAAAAGCCTCCTCTAACCTCCTAACCATGTGTCGCAACTCGAAAATTTCCGATCTTGCGACTAATGGTTTAGACATCCTTTTAAAAGTCTCATTAATTAAGGAATGTCCGGACACCAGACTAATCCTTAATTAATGGTTTTGAAAATAGGTTCATGGAGTCGCCACCAATATTTTACTCAAAACATTGGAAAATGAAAAGGTTTTTAAAAGTCCAATAATGGCCTTGATAACCAGAATTGGGTTCGGGGGTCGGTTACGTGTAGGGAAGGTATTAAGCACCCCTACAACGCCCTTAATCGGTACCCTATGACGAAGTTAACATTATAAATAATAATAATATAAATATTAAATCCCCTTTTATTGATGACTATTTACATGCTTGAAATTTAAATTATACAATTAATCTTAAAATGTCTACATGATTATTTTTATTATAAATAATATTTATTAAAAATAAGAAATAAAAGAGAGAGAAGAAAATTAGCTAAAATACCTCTTGAACGAGCTCTATTAATCTTCAAAGATGGAGATTTGGGTGCTTTTTGGCAACCCCTCACACTACAATGCCTCACAAAAATCTCAAGAAATATAAAAGAGAGGAGAGAGAAAAAGAGAGAAATTTCGTGCTCTAGGGAGTCTGGACGAAATTTTGGGGTCTTCAAACTGCTGGCCGAGATTCTCTATTTATAGGCATCAGATGTGGGCCAGAACGGCCCGTTCTGGATTCGGAACGGCCCGTTCCGGACCCGAACGTTATGCAGTACATTGCGCCCTAGAACGGCCTGTTCTGAAACCAGAACGGCCCGTTCCGGGGAACCAGAACGGCCTGTTCTGATTTCAGAACGGCCGTTCTGGGGTACAGATTTTAAGCCCCCTTGATTGGTTCGGAACGGCCCGTTCTGGTCTAGAACGGCCCGTTCCAACCTATATTTTTTTAGGCTTTTTAGAAGCCCAGAACGGCCCGTTCCGGACTTGGGAACGGCCCGTTCCGATTTTGGAACGGCCCGTTCCGGGCCACTAAAAAATTGGTTTGGGCCTTTGGGCCCTCTGATGTCCTATCTTGTTATTTGTATGCCCCCCGGACGAAATTGGGTGTCTACAGCTGCCCCTCTTTACTTGTCCTTTGGAATAGCTATGTTGCTTTTCCAAAGGCAAGTAAAGACGTAGACATTTCGTCCGGGTCTTCTTCCCGTCTCTGTGTTGGTGCTTCTGCGTTGCTTCCCTTGGACAGGTGTATTTGCTCGTATCCTCACCCTTTAGAGCAGTTGAGCATTGATTGCGTACTCAAGGTTGATAAACTGTACACCTGATCTTCAGTCTTCGAGTAGAAGCTCCATTGTTTCTCTTGTGATAATGTGTGCCTTTATTTGTTGCTTGTTGAAGAGGGAGTATATTATGAGCTCAGCCTCTCCAGGCTGGACTGATATTTAGGGCTTTAGCCGGCCCACAGGTGGGAGCTCGATGGCAATCCCGATTTTGACTTTGAAGAACTCGGCGGTACCCTCATTGTCATTCACTGATTTGAGAGGCTCGACGGCGGCTCTCGATCAAGTTGTGCTGATTTTTAAGGCTTCAACGGACCTATGGTGGGAGCTCGACGGCGGTCCCGATTTTGACTTTGAGGAACTCGACGGTACCCTCGTTGTCGTAGTATTTTCGTAGCCTCTGCAGGCCGTAGTATTTTCGTAGCCTCTCCAGGCCATAGTATTTTCGTAGCCTCTCCAGGCCGTAGTATTTTCGTAGCCTCTCCAGGCCGTAGTATTTTCGTAGCCTCTCCAGGCCGTAGTATTTTCGTAGCCTCTCCAGGCCGTAGTCTTTTCGTAGCCTCTCCAGGCCGTAGTATTTTCGTAGCCTCTCTAGGCCGTAGTATTTTCGTAGCCTCTACAGGCCGTAGTATTTTCGTAGCCTCTACAGGTCGTAGTATTTTTGTAGCCTCTTCAGGCCGTAGTATTTTCGTAGCCTCTTCAGGCCGTAGTATTTTTGTAGCCTCTTCAGGCCGTAGTATTTTCGTAGCCTCTTCAGGCCGTAGTATTTTCGTAGCCTCTTCAGGCCGTAGTATTTTCATAGCCTCTCCAGGCCGTCTGCTGGTGTTGATGATGTGATTGCCCCTTGACGAGGATTGTTGATAAGTGGTGCCCTTGTGTTGGTGGGCAAATGAGTAGATGGTTGACAGAGATTCTGGTGTTGCCCCTGCCATGTGAGTATTGTGATGCCTCTCCCAGCGAAATGTTGAGTCCTTTTGATTCATTGATTGTTGTGGAATGAAAGACTGCCCCTAAGTGGATGGGCAGGAGATGTTTGTTGTGCCCCTGTGTTGGTGGGCAGAGAAGTGGATGGCTGGCGGGGATTCCAGTGTTGCCCCTACCACGTGAGTATTGTGATGCCTCTCCAGGCGCTGCTTGTGATAGATTTTTTTTGAAGTTCATTTTTGTTTAGCTTCGGCTCTTTCATGTTTGAAGCTTTCCTTTTTCTGCTATTTTTATAAATGCTTCGACTTTTTTCAACATGTATGAAGCTTGCCTTTTTCTGTTTTTTTTTATCTTTTGTTGTCATCATTGGTGGAGGGATCACATGATGATGTTATTTGTTGAATCTTTATTGATGAGTGTTATTTTGGAAGCCACTCCTAGCTTTGGTTAGGAAGTCATTCCTGGTCTTGGCATTCTCTTAGATCATCCTTCATTCGGTTGAGGAGTAGGGCGCGATGGCCTCTTCATGCTTATAGGCTTTCTTGTTTGATTGTTGAGCTTTTATGAATGCTTCGGCCTCTTGATTCCTCCAGCAAGTGATGGATAGACACACACAAAGAATGCAAGAATGCAAAAAAACATGCAAAGCAGAAGTGGATTGGATTTTTTTTTCAAATTTTTTTTTTTAAATGAACTTATACCCTTTTGTGCACGCTTGTTGCATATGCATGTTATGCAATGATGCTTCTATGCTAATGCTTAAAATGCAAATTTATTTTTACTTTCAAGAAATTAATTTATGCGCATTGATCAATGACATGGACTGTTAGCCTTTAGCCCTGTCGAATTCAGTGTTGCTTCTTGAACCTGAGGTTTGTGTAGTTCTGCCCTCTTGCTTGTACCGAATATGATATGTTAGCTCTTAGATTAGGTGTACCTAGACTCTGTTCTAGGACACCTCCATCTTCTCCTTGTGAGTTTTCACTGTGCATACTCCGTGTATCTCTCAAATTTATCTTAATGCCAT
Organism: Cajanus cajan; assembly: GCF_000230855.2. NCBI lineage: Eukaryota > Viridiplantae > Streptophyta > Magnoliopsida > Fabales > Fabaceae > Cajanus > Cajanus cajan. Next base: position 43,733,318 of record NC_138521.1, on the reverse strand, counting down.
ATAGGTCAAGAGGAAAGAGAGGAAGAGGATATATATATATTTTTTGTAAAAGTTTTGGTAGAAAGGATTTTTTTCAAAAATGGTTTATAGAAGAATGGTTGGCCGAGGTAGGCTAGTGGTTTAGGCTGATGAACAAGCACATTCAAAGTGAGGAAATCATTTTCTGCATTAGCTTATTATTTCCTTCAAAGTTAAGCGATGACTTGGGATTGCATATTGATTAAATGATCTTCTCGAGCCGCCTTTCAGTTTTCAGCTCGGGATGCTACTTTGTCCTAACTTTTGCCTAGGTTACTTGAGATGTGTTCCCTAGCGGACATTTTCTTTTGATCCTTACTTTTGCCTAGGCTACCCTTTTTGTTTGTGAGTCTCCTAGCGGACCTTGCCCTAATTTTTGCGCAGCCCCCTTAGTGGGTTTCCTGCCAGGCTTTTGTCTTTGCAGCATTTGTGATCATCTTTCATTCATTCATTAAAGGGGGATGCCCCTTGCACTGATTTCATTTGGACTTTTATCCACAAGTCATGCCCAATTCGATTGATCTTTATGTGTTTTTTTTTATTGCGTATTAAGCCATTGTTTCTGACGACGTCCTTATTTCAAATGTACTTGTTCATTTAAGGTTTGATGACGAGGCTTAGAGTAGATAAAAGGGAGAAGAGAAATGAAGTAGAAAAGTGTATGGCATTAAAATATAATTGTCAATTTACACGTGCCCATTTAATGTAGCTTGAGGGCCCGGGCATGCCCCAAGTTCGTGATTCGTACACAAAGGAAAAGAAGGAGGTTGCCCCTTAGAGAGGCTTAGGTCATCTAACTGTAGAGCTAGTCCTTCACTTGCTTGGATGTGGCGCTTCAGAAGATTTTGTGTAGAGGGAGGGCCTTTGGCTTCTTCTCTCATGAAGGTTTTCTCAACCCATATCTTTCCCGAGATGTAGGAAGAGGTAGAAGCGATGATAGAGCTTTCTATGAAATCTCGAGAGGAACGTTCAAGCTGTCTCTCAATTTTCAGCTCGAACAGACAGTGTTTTTTATTTATTTATTTATTTTTATTTTTTTGCCTAGAACGCCCTTTGCGGGTTTTCATTCTAGCAGCTTCTTAACAAGCAATGCTTCTCTCTTGTTGAAATCACCTTTCGAGAAAGCTCTAATCGTTTTGCCTCAGTGTTTGAGAGATTCGTCATCCTCAGGTTCTTACAACTCGTTAGGAGTGTGGGTTCGTCCATCCCTAGTCCGCCTAGATTTCACGGTTGCACGACATGGCTTTGTCCTCTTAAGGCATCTTGATGATTTACCCTAAACTCTTTATGCACGGTTTGCTTCCATTACTTCCGACTAACGCACATAGGTTAATTTCCCTTTTTATTCTCATTTATTCTTTTTCAAGGAGGGATATGCTCTAAATGAATGTAATGCAGAATGTATAAAAAGTTGAGAATAATAAATATCAGTCTCATTGATTTATTTATATGTGAATGCTCAAATAGATTTTGACAGTATTAAGTGAGAGTCTATATTAGATTCTAAGAAGACTTACTTTAAAAAACATATCAAAGCAAGTGCCCCACTATAGTATTTTTTAAAATCGATTTGGGCTTTTCTTTAGAGCACAGGTACTGTCGTATATTAGAGCATTCACTTCTCTTAACTTTCTATACATACTGCAACCTAATCCTCCTTAGCTAATAAAATAAAATGAATGAAATTAATGAGCTAATCTAGAATGCATGTCATCTTTTTTTTTTGCCTAATCTTTATCATGTTTCTATTATCTAAAAGGGAATGATGCATGGTAAATAAGAGACTTCTTTTATTCATTTTTTTTTTTTTTACAAAAAGGAAACTATCTATATGATGTTAATGGAATGCTGACCTAAGAATGTACGAAGGGGTATAAAATTTTTATTATTATTTTTATTATTTTATTATTATCTATTTGCTCATTTTAAAATTCCAATCCACTCTTATTAGAAGAAATAGTACAAACAAATGCACACACACATGCTCAATCAATGTACACCCACGAACGATTGTGTTCAAATCCTTGGTATGTGGTCCCTGTCAAGAAAAGTGTGTGGTATAGGACAGTTCTAATCTCACTGGTCTTTAAGGTCCCCAAGGTGCCCCCATTACAGGGACCCAGTATCTCTGTCGCCGTCACCTGGCAAACTCTAAGGTCTGTCACAGTATTTCAGGCTAGAGTAACCGGTTATCACCTTGAGTGTGATTTCCGACAAGGCTCGCAGGCTCTAAGGCCAAACTTGGGCCGGTCGTACGTCAACCACTCCCTATGGTTAATACCCTCATGCCCCCGGGTGTAGGGGGAACTGTTGTGTGCAAAGATTTGTGTACAATTTTATTTCAAATAGGTGCGGAATTTAAATAAGCAAACAAATATCAAAGCCAAACAAAGAAAACAAACAAGGTAAAGGGGAAAAATATTTAAATTATTATTTTTTATTTTATTAACTTCATCAATTAAATGGGCCTGACCCTCTTTAAACTTCCCCAGTGGAGTCGCCATCTGTCGCAACTCGAAAATTTCCAATCTTGCGACTAATGGTTTAGACATCCTTTTAAAAGTCTCATTAATTAAGGAATGTCCGGACACCAGACTAATCCTTAATTAATGGTTTTGAAAATAGGTTCATGGAGTCGCCACCAATATTTTACTCAAAACATTGGAAAAAGAAAAGGTTTTTAAAAGTCCAATAATGGCCTTGATAACCAGAATTGGGTTCGGGGGTCGGTTACGTGTAGGGAAGGTATTAAGCACCCCTACAACGCCCTTAATCGGTACCCTATGACGAAGTTAACATTATAAATAATAATAATATAAATATTAAATCCCCTTTTATTGATGACTATTTACATGCTTGAAATTTAAATTATACAATTAATCTTAAAATGTCTACATGATTATTTTTATTATAAATAATATTTATTAAAAATAAGAAATAAAAGAGAGAGAAGAAAATTAGCTAAAATACCTCTTGAACGAGCTCTATTAATCTTCAAAGATGGAGATTTGGGTGCTTTTTGGCAACCCTTCACACTACAATGCCTCACAAAAATCTCAAGAAATATAAAAGAGAGGAGAGAGAAAAAGAGAGAAATTTCGTGCTCTAGGGAGTCTGGACGAAATTTTGGGGTCTTCAAACTGCTGGCCGAGATTCTCTATTTATAGGCATCAGATGTGGGCCGGAACGGCCCGTTCTAGATTTGGAACGGCCCGTTCCGGACCCGAACGTTATGCAGTACATTGCGCCCTAGAACGGCCTGTTCTGAAACCAGAACGGCCCGTTCCGGGGAACCAGAACGGCCTGTTCTGATTTCAGAACGGCCGCTCTGGGGTACAGATTTTAAGCCCCCTTGATTGGTTCGGAACGGCCCGTTCTGGTCTAGAACGGCCCGTTCCAACCTATATTTTTTTAGGCTTTTTAGAAGCCCAGAACGGCCCGTTCTGATTGAGAACGGCCCGTTCCGGACTTGGGAACGGCCCGTTCCGATTTTGGAACGGTCCGTTCCGGGCCACTAAAAAATTGGTTTGGGCCTTTGGGCCCTCTGATGTCCTATCTTGTTATTTGTATGTCCCCCGGACGAAATTGGGTGTCTACACCATGGACCTAGTTAAAGGTCCAATGGTTTGATGGAGTGAGGTAAGTAAAGTGAAGATGAAACCTCCTTTTCCTTACTCCAATGCAAAGATATTCTCCTTGAGATTAGATTCTGGATTTGAAACTCTAGAAATGATGGATTGAAGACACGTCAAGGTTAGAGAAGGAAACACCTAAGCAAGAAGAGCAAAGGATTGCTCATGGATTAGCTTAGAAGACTCTCGATTTCTTTAAGTCTAAGCAAATAGTTTGGGACTTTTGGGAAGAGAATTTGTTGAGCAAAATATTCTAAAACTCTCATATATTCAAAAGTGAGTGAAATGAGAGAGAATGACTTAATTTATAGGCAAAGAAGCTAGCACAATTGGTGCCAATCTCATGTCATGCTTCGGTGCCGAAAATTGGAATCCAAATTTCTCGATCACTCCATGTGCTAGGCCATGTTCTTGGTTTCGTTATGCATCAAAGTTGCATTTAGATGTAATTTGGAGTTGATTTGGGACGACCCATGTGTAGCCACCCTTGGCTTAACACATGTGAACCAAATGCAACTCATATTTCCTCTAAATGTAACTTTAATTTAGCAATCTTGCCTAATTAAGTTTTCTCTCTATTTTCCTATTCTAATGGCCTAAATAAAATGGCCTATCAAATACAAATAATAGGAAATAATAAAAGGAACAAAATGAGCACAATATTGGGTACCAAAATACCCGAGGCCCATAAAGCCCAAAATTAGAGCCCACTAAGCCTATGGCCTAAAACCCTAATCTAGGTGGTCCAAAAATACAAGACCAAAACATATAAATCCTACACTACTATGTTATATACAAATAAGGTGGGTCATTGTAAAGCCCATGTGAAGAGTACCTTAGGTCCATCAAGCTCTAAAGTAATCAAATCTTTCTGTAGTCTTCTGGCCATGGCTCTAGTGCTTGGACCCTTAGTCCATGCTCTTCTATCACTTCATGTGTGAGCTCTCTGTGGATGGTCTTCCATCACTTCGTTTGTACCTCTTCATAAAGTTATTACTTCATTATTTTTGAAAAGTGTAAGATTTTGATTGATATTGTTCAACCCCCTTTCTAGTCTCTTTATTTTCTCCATAAATTAGCCTATGGTATTTTTATAAGAATTGTAGCCTTGGATATTATCTTTACAATGGCATTAGAATCACCCAAAAAAGAGGTTTTAACTCAAGATATAATCAAATTAGTGAACAAATGTCAAGTCATATTTTGGCAAAAATGTTGCAGTTTTGTATTTTTTAAAATATAATAGATGGTAACCAACGCTTGAGGTTAACATAGAAGTTGTGAATAATTATCTTAAATTTCCAACAAAATTAAGACCAACTTGATATAATAGGTGCAACTTTAGATATTATGTTTACACTACACAAAAGTCATAGAGACATTGTTAGATAATATTAGATGAGACAAGATGAAATTACGTGATATTAAGTAAGACGAATGCAAACTTTTGATATTTGAGAATCCTGAGTGTGTTTGTCTTGTAAATGGTGAAGTCTAAGCTTAAGGCTTGGCCATTCAATAAGACTAAGTCTGGGACTTAGCAAAAACCCTGAGATAAAGACTAAGTCTAGGACTTCACACATGTGTTTAAGACCAAGGTTAGGACTTACCAAGTGCATTTATGTGATTTAAATATGAATCGTGACGTGATATGTGAATGTGTGAATTATGCGTATCATATTTCTCTTGGAGGTTTTGTAATGGAGTTTAATTAGGGAGGTCCTTACGACTATTTAATGTGACCTTAGGGGTTTTAATGGTTGTGATCTCTTCATCAACATGTTGAGAAAGAAGTACTTATATGTGACTATAAGACCATGACTAGACTCGATTAAACAATTAACTAGTGAGAGTAGGGACATTGGACACTCATAATGCAACAATTCATTGATTAACATGTGCTCTTATATACCTCAAAGACCAAGTTAGGGACTTGGCCATTTGTTAAGACTATGCCCGAAACATAGCTAGGATGATGTGATTGTGTTATTGGTACCACATGCATAAGAGCATAAAGTATGCATATAAGTTATTTGAGACTTTGTGTTGAAAATGAAGTGGATTTATTTTATATATGTGTATGGATTTTGTTGATATGTGTTAGTATTGTTTGGCCTTTTCAATTTATACTAAATCTTATTATTAGGAGATGGTGACCATATGGGAAATGAAGTTTAAATTTCTTATTTATATTGCTTTAGGTTATGGTCTAATTCTGTGACATTAGGGCTAAAGATTTAATTTTATTTTGTATGAGATTTATTTTAATTCAATTTTATTATTTTATTTATCTAATTTAAAAAACATTTGTAAGGCCACTTAAAGTGCCTATATCATTTTTTTATTGTCTCATGCTTTGGAGATTTATTGAAAGATCCATTGATGAAAGTTAATTTATGTGAACCTTTTATCCACTGAAATTCAATTATAAATTTATTCAAAATTGTTAATTATTAACAATATGAGATAAAACTATTTTGGGGGTAAAGAGTATTATAGAAATTACGTCCAGTTCTTGATCAATCTGATCAAGTTCCAAAATTGATGGCAAAGCTAGGAGAAGTGAAAGTAGAACCATTCCTTGACTTCACCAAGTGTAGGATCCTCTTCTTGGAGACTTGAACCGAATGGATTGAGCTTGCTTAAATGCAGAACACGAGAAGGAAAGCCTAGGCTAGAGATGGAAGTATCCTAGCTTGAAGGCTCAAAGGATTGCTCACTTCAAAAGGTAGGAACTAAGGTAATTTTCGTAGGGTTTAAAGGAAATAACTCTCGGTGATTCTTGAGGAAATTTGGTTGAAGAATGCTCACAAATTTCATATATTCAAAAGTGCCATACAAAGTGTGAGGAGGGACCCTTTTATGCTTCCGGAATTAAGAGACACTTGGCGCCAATGTGGAGGCTTCACATGTGGCGCCAAGATTTGAATTCAAATTTTGAATTTGAATTCAAATCTTAACACACATGTGTAAGACCGGATCCATGAGTGCTAAGTGTATTTAGGTTTGATTTAGTGTGCATTTAGGGTTGAATTTGAGTCACACATGTTCAGCCAAGGTGGCGCCATCCATGTGACTCAAAATGCAACTTAAATGCATACTAAATTAAACCTAGTTTGCCTAATTCACTTAAACTAGTAATCCTCCTTAAAATCCTAAACTAATGACATAAATACAATGGTCAATGAAATACAATGAATAGAAAAAATTACAAGAAAGAGAATGAGCCCAATATTGGGTGTCAAAAGCCTAAAGGCCCATGAAGCCTAATTATAAGCCCAAAGTGTGCAAACCCTAATCTATGGTCAAATACAAGACCAAAACCAAGTAAATCCCTATTCTATGAATTTGCAATAAAACATGGTGTTAAAAAGTAAATCCCAAGTGAGGAGCACCCTAGGCCCACCAAGCCCATTGGGCCCACTAAGCTCTAAAGCAGTCATGTCTTCTAGTAATCTCCTGGCCATAGCTCTAGTGGTTGGACCCTTGGTCCATGCTCTTCCATCATTCCCTCCTTCTTGAAAAGGATTCGTCCTCGAATCTAAAGACTCCTCCTCATCATCACTAGCACCTACAAAAGGTTTTAAATCACTAACATTAAAAGTAGGGCTAACTCCATAATCAGAGGGTAAATCAAGCCTATAAGCGTTATCATTGATACTCTGTAAGACTTGAAAGGGACCATCTCTTCTAAGACTGAGTTTGGACTTCCTTTGTTTAGGAAAACGTTCTTTTCTAAGATGAAGCCAAACCCAATCACCTTCCTTAAAGATCATAGTTCTTTTGCCTTTGTTGTTTTGTTGAGCATACTTCTCATTTTGGAATTGGATATGAGTTTTAATCCTTTCATGTATTTTTTTAACAAACTCAGCTCTTGAAGCCCCTTCCTTATGAATGAAATGTTCAACATTAGGAAGAGGTATCAAGTCCAAAGGGGTTAAAGGATTAAACCCATACACAGCTTCAAAAGGAGAAATATTGGTAGTTTTGTGAACCACCCTATTGTAGGCAAATTCAATGTGTGGCAAATACTCATCCCAAGATTTGTGATTGCCCTTTAGAACTTCCCTAAGCATAGTAGACAGAGATCTATTAACTACTTCAGTTTGTCCATCTGTTTGAGGATGACAAGTAGTTGAAAAGAGGAGTTTAGTTCCTAGTCTTGACCATAAGACACGCAAAAAATGGCTTAGGAACTTGGTATCTCTATCTGAAACTATAGACTTAGGAAGTCCATGGAGTTTAACCACATCTCTAAAGAAGAGTTTTGCAATGTTGCTTGCATCATCTACTTTGTGGCATGGAATGAAATGAGCCATTTTACTAAAACGGTCCACTACCACAAAGATAGAATCCATTCCCCTTTGGGTTCTAGGTAAACCTAGCACACAGTCCATGCTAATATCTACCCAAGGGGATGAAGCAACAGGTAAAGGTGTGTATGTGCCATGAGGCATCACTTTGGATTTGGCTTGTAAACAAGCCAAACATCTAAAGCAATGCTTTTGGACATCCTTTTGCATATGGGGCCAATAAAACTTTTCTTTAAGCAAACTAAGGGTTTTATCAACACCAAAGTGCCCCATAAGCCCACCTTTATGACTCTCTTTAATCAATAGTTTCCTAATGGATCCTTGGGGTATACATAATCTTCCTTCTTTGTACAAATACCCCTCAGCCATATAGAAACCATCAAAAGCTTTTTGTTGGCATTTTTGATAATTAACACCAAAGTCAAGATCTTTCTCATACAATTTCCTAATATTATCAAATCCAAGAATTTGAGTACCTAGAGACATAAGCAATGTATGCCTTCTAGATAAAGCATCAGCTACAATATTTGCTTTTCCTTTCTTGAATTTAATAATATATGGAAATTGTTCAAGGAATTCTAGCCATTTGGCATGCCTCTTATTTACCTTGACCTCTTAAATATTTGAGTGACTCATGGTAACTATGGATGACAAACTCTTTGGACACTAGATAGTGTTCCCAAGTTTGTAAAGCCCTAACCAATGCATACAACTCCTTGTCATAGGTAGGGTAATTGAGGGAGGCACTTTTTAGTTTTTCACTAAAATATGCAATGGGGTGTCCTCCTTGCAATAACACAGCTCCTATGCCAACTCCAAATGCATCACATTCTAGCTCAAAAGTCTTTTCAAAATTTGGCAAAGCTAGTATGGGTGCATTTGTAAGTTGATCTTTTAGAAGTTGAAATGCATGATCATGCTTTGAAGTCCATTCAAAAGAAACATCTTTTTTAACAAGCTCATTCAAGGGTGACGCAATGCTAGAGAAGTTAGGAACAAATCTTCTATAAAACTTGCAAGTCCATGAAAACTCCTAACTTCACTAACATTCTTTGGTTTGGGCCACTCTTGAATAACTTTGATTTTCTCGGGGTCCACACGAACCCCTTATTTACTCACAATGAACCCTAGGAAAACCACATGATCCACACAAAAAGTACATTTTTCAACATTTGCAAATAAGTGGTTTTGCCTAAGGATCATCAAGACTTCTCTAAGATGTCCTATGTGATCATCTTAAGACCTACTATAGATTAGAATATCATCAAAATAAACAACAACAAACTTTCCTATACACCCTCTCAAGACATGATTCATAAGCCTCATGAATGTACTTGGTGCATTTGTTAAACCAAAAGGCATAACTAGCCACTCATACAATCCAAATTTGGTCTTAAAAGCAGTTTTCCACTCATCACCCTCTTTGATTCTTATTTGGTGATAACCACTTTTAAGATCAATTTTAGAAAAAATAGTAGCACCATGTAACTCATCAAGCATATCATCAAGTCTAGGGATTGGGTGCCTGTACTTGATTGTGATATTGTTAATGGCCCTACAATCACTACACATTCTCCATTTTCCATCTTTCTTGGGCACTAACAATACAGGCACAACACAGGGACTCAAACTCTTTTGCACCCACCCCTTGTCCAACAATTCTTGAACTTGGTTCTCTATCTCCTTGGTTTCTTGTGGATTTGTCCTATAGGCTGGTCTATTAGGTAGACTTGCCCCAGGCACAAAATCAATTTGATGTTCTATACCCCTAAAAGGTGGAAGGCCCTTTGGACCCTCACTAGGGAATACATCATCAAATTCTTTTAATAATTGAGAAACACCAAGAGGTAAAGAACTAGGTTCAAGATTTAAATTATGACAACTAAGCATACCTCTACAAAGAAGAATGTAAGAAGGCTTTTCAATAAGTAAGGTTTGTTTTAGAATTTCTTCTTGTTGAATTCCTTCTATAGGAAGAGGTTGCTCTTCCTTTTTCTTCTTTGAAGATTTATGCTTCTTCTTTTTTTTTTTTTTTAACAACTTTTTTTCTTCTTCTCTTTTTAATTTCATTTGTACTTGATCCTCTATCACTTGTGAAGGAGACAAAGGATGAAGTACAAATTTCTTCTCTTTGTGAGTGAAAGTAATTTCATTGGTAAGGCCATTATGCATGGTTTTCTTGTCAAATTTCCATGGCCTTCCCAACAAAATATGGCAAGCTTCCATGGGAACTATGTCACATACCACATGATCTTCATAGTTACCAATAAAAAACTTGACTTTCAGTTACTTATCAACAATGATATCCCCATCTTCATTTAGCCAATGAAGTTGATATGGTTTTGGATGGGAAATTGGGGTAAGATCAAGCTTATTTACCAACCTTGTGCTACAACAATTGCAACAAGACCCACTATCCATAATGAGAGAACAAGCTTTATCAAAAATTTTACACCTAGTGTGAAAAATATTCTCTCTTTGTGAAATGTGATACTCATTAGGTTGGCTTCCTAGAAGCCTTCTTATCATTAATAGTTGACCATCATAAGGATAGGCTCTTTCAATTTGATGGTCTTCCTCACTAGTTTCACTATCACTTGAAGTGGTAGAACTAGATTCATCAAGACTACTATAAATGTCTTGTCCTCTTAAAATCATGACCTTTTTAGTTGGACATTGAGAAGCTATGTGGCCCCTCCCAAGACATTTAAAGCATTTGATGTCACTAGTTTTACTACTAGAAGTGACAACATTTTTATTTTTATCCTTTTCTTTTTCTTGACCCTTACTAAAGTTTTTAGAAGAATCATATTGACCCTCCCTCTTGTAGTCCTTTTTGATATAAGAGTTAGCTTAAGTTTTTCCTTTAAAAGAATTTTTCCTTAAATGTTGTTGTTCCACCCTTATACAAAGTTGGACCAAATCATCTAGGTCCCTATAAGGGAGTAACTCAACCCTATCTCTTATATCAAAATTAAGACCACTTAAAAACCTAGCAATGGTTAATCTTTCCTCTTCCCTTATCCCAACCCTCATGAGATACAACTCCATCTTTTGTCTATACTCCTCCACACTCATGTTCTTTTGTTGGAGACTTTGGAGCTTATCCATAAGCTCCCTACTATAATAAGAAGGTATGTGCCTTCTTCTCATAGCACTCCTTAATTCATTCTAATAAACAATAGGAGGGTCATTATGAAGTCGCCTCTCTCTTTCCAAGGATGTCCACCAATACATAGCTTGTCCTTGGAAAGCTAAGGTGGCTAAGGGAACTTTTCTTTCCTCACCTACTTAATGACAAGTGAAGATTTGCTCCACTTTCATTTCCCAATCCAAGTAGGCATCAACATCTTCTTTTCCATGAAAGTAAGGGAGATCAACCCTTGATTCCCTAACTTTGGGTTCCTTAATGACTCTTTTAGTCATGGGTTGGTAATATCCATCAACATTTAAACTATCCTCATTCTCTTGGCTTGTAGAGACATTGGAACTTTTAGTGGAACTATTTTGACTTTTTCTCTTTTTAAGTTTTTCCAAAAGTTTTTCTTCTTGTTGCTTAATCTTGTTTATCTCTTCCTCAAGAGCAACAAGTTGTACTTCTCTTTCAATCTTTTCTCTTTCTTTTTGAAGTACCTCTTGTTGTCTCCATAGTTTTAGTGCCTCAACCTCCTTAACATTTTGATTAAAAATTTTAGGAGATTCAATGTCACTATCACTTTGAGAAATATGACTCATGATTAAGCAATAAGAAGTTTATATGCTATGCAAAAGAGATATAATATTTTTGGTCTTTTCTAGGAACAAAAATAGCACTTGGAAGTCTAAGTGTACAAATTGCACTATCAAGGGAAGTGAGCTACTAAGAGCCACTTAAAAACCCTTTTCAAGTGGAAATCACTAAACTCCCTTGTGGTATTTTCAATTCCACAAAAATTTCCAAAAATATTTTTATGTTGTATGCTTTTCACAATTGTTTTTGGAAACTATCTAAACGTAGACAAGTAATTTTACACAATGCTAGTCGAATTAGGACAGTAAAACAAAACAATTAAAGATCAAACAACTCAAAGGAAGCAAGATTAAGCAACTAGTCGATTTGCCCTAAATGCATTGATTGTGGAAAGAAATTCAAAATACAATCAACCAATGGATCTATGGATAGAATGTTTTAAAAAATTAATAGATCCGAAAGAAACTCACAATATGAAAAACAAGAACACCAAAGACACCAAAAACAAATGGTCCAAACTCAAGAACACTTATCGCCAATGAAGAACCTTGCTCTGATACCAAAATTGATGGCAAAGCTAGGAGAAGTGAAAGTAGAACCACTCCTTGACTTCACCAAGTGTAGGATCCTCTTCTTGGAGACTTGAACCGAATGGATTGGGCTTGCTTGAATGAAGAACACGAGAAGGAAAGCCTAGGCTAGAGATGGAAGTATCCTAGCTTGAAGGCTCAAAGGATTGCTCACTTCAAAAGGTAGGAACTAAGGTAATTTTTCTAGGGTTTGAAGGCAATAACTCTCGGTAACTCTTGAGGGAATTTGGATGAAGAATGCTTAAAAATTTCATATATTCAAAAGTGCCATACAAAGTGTGAGGAGGGACCCTTTTATGCTTCCGGAATTAGGAGACACTTGGCGCCAATGTGGAGGCTTCACATGTGGCGCCAAGATTTGAATTCAAATTTTGAATTTGAATTCAAATCTTAACACACATGTGTAAGACCGGATCCATGAGTGCTAAGTGTATTTAGGTTTGATTTAGTGTGCATTTAAGGTTAAATTTGAGTCACACATGTTCAGCCAAGGTGGCGCCATCCATGTGACTCAAAATGCAGCTTAAATGCATACTAAATTAAACCTAGTTTGCCTAATTCACTTAAACTAGTAATCCTCATTAAATCCTAAACTAATGACCTAAATACAATGGTCAATAAAATACAATGAATAGAAAAAACTACAAGAAAGAGAATGAGCCCAATATTGGGTGTCAAAAGCCCAAAGACCCATGAAGCCCAATTATAAGCCCAAAGTGTGCAAACCCTAATCTATGGTCAAATACAAGACCAAAACAAAGTAAATCCCTATTCTATGAATTTGCAATAAAACATGGTGTTAAACAAGTAAAGCCCAAGTGAGAAGCACCCTAGGCCCACCAAACCCATTGGGCCCACTAAGCTCTGAAGTAGTCATGTCTTCTAGTAATCTCCTGGCCATAGCTCTAGTGGTTGGACCCTTGGTCCATGCTCTTCCATCAACTATCTTTCACAAAGATATAAATATTCTTTCATAAGTCACTTTTGGATTAACCTAAGTATTTTTATTTTCCTTCTCAAGCAAACTATCTAAGTAGTCTTTGAGCAACAAAGTCTCTTCAAACTTCAATATCAAGTATTCTTTAAACAACAAAACATTTTTAAACTTTAAGCTAAAACATAGAGTTTACGCCATGTATGTAACGACTCGATAGGTCACATTACTTATCACATTTTAGCTACAATGCAATGAAAAACATAAACATCGTCTAGCCTATGATTAACATGAGAACAATACCTAGATATTCATACAATAAATATTGTATAGGGTGTAGAAAACATAAAACAGTTCTTGCTAATATCAATTGAAAATCATAAATCCCCTTATAAGGTTACAATAATTACACACACACATATTAATACTAAAAACATAAACCTTAAGCATCAATCAAACATCTTTATACACAACTGTATCAAAACAACCTCCACAAAAAATGTCATCTCCAGCTTGACCAACCAACTTGCTTGCCCTTTAGCTTATTCATGACATGCTCTCATATCAAGAATGACCATAGCAATCAAACACAAGGAAAAATAAGGGTAAACTTATGTTAAAAAATTCAACATATAAGATAAAGAGTAATTAGCTAACTATATTATCATCATCAACTTCAAATAAAGCAACAATTCAACTTCAAACAACAAGGATAATCAACCCAACATCTTATAAATAACTTGATCAGCTCAGAATACAACTTTACGTCATAGTAAACAACTTAACAAGATAGCATGCAACTCAATAACTTTATGTGTTTTCATGAATTTCAACTAAGAAATCTTTTATAACAAAACTGAGTAGTTTAAGTAGCTTAATCCTACTAAAACAATAACTTAGGTGACCTTTGTTTTCTAAGTTGAAACAACTCATGTTTGGCTCAAAAGCTAATAACAACATAAATTTTTTTATCGGATATCGTGACTTAAACTAGGAAAGTACACTACATTTATCAAGTATAATAGAACTTAGGTATGGGCCGACCACAACATTGACATGCATTAACCAAGTTTCCATATGGAATTAGCCTACCACCTAAACTCTTAATACCAAGCACCCTTCCATCAATCGATTAGGGATTTTGACCCTAGACCTTATACCTTACTCTATTAGTCACTTTATAAGTAGCATGGTTCAACCTTGTCCCCATATTGTATTAACTAAAACAACTCATTCAACTCTAGTCCTAAATTCAACTTTACAACTTAGCAACATGCATCATTCATTTATTAATACAACATGTATCAACTTAATTATAACTTAAAAAACTACATCTCATCCAAAATTCTTTATTAACAACATTTGAAAACATCTTCAACTTAACATTTTATAACTCATGTTATAACATAACACATTCAACATAATCAAGATAATCCAACATACTACATATAATGGTCAACTATCAACATAATTGCACCAAAATAACTTATATGAATACATTAACATACCATGCTCACAACAAGGGTTTTGTTGAGTGAGGAATAGTCTTTTTGGGTGACCAAACTCCCTTGTGTTGAGATTTATGGGTGATGAATCAAGCTCAGCTCTGAAGATCTAAGAAGTTTTGAGGATAACAAAGGATACAAGCCAAGAACAAAGGGCAAGCTAGTCAAGAAAGGAAGATATGGAAGAATACAAAATGTAATAGGGATAGCTTATATGTTCTTATGTTTTGTGTTGCCTTGTTGAAGTTATTTTTGCATGTATATGCTTTGTGCTAGAGTAAATCTTAATCTCAATTGACTAAGAGTGAGTATGATGATGATTTAAACGACTTGGAAAGATTTAGAAAGGTTTCTAAAAGTGTGAAATTGAGTTTTTGAAAACTTACTCAAAATAATCAATTATCATAATGAATAATCTATTATTCCAGCAAGAGGTTCAAGGAACCTTGCTGTAATAATTGATTATCTGAGAAATAATTGATTATTCCAAGAAGTACCCTCTGGAATAATCGATTATCCTGCAAAATAATCGATTATTATATTCTTAAGTGGCTTCCAGAAATCATGAAAAACAAAATAATCGATTATCCTAAGAAATAATCAATTATCTGGGTCTAGAAAACTTTATAAATAGTTTTCACACTTTGAAACAAGACAAGTGAGATGAACTGAAAACAGAAGAGAGAAAACTGATTTTGTGAAGTCTTTGTGACCTTCTTGGGGTGTTTTCTTTGTGAAACCAAGAAGAGAAATATCTTGTGAAATGCTTTGAGAGAAATAATCATCATCACTACATTCTTGGAAGAGAAGGATTAAAATTTGTCAGGAATTCACAATATGATTTGTTTAGCTTCCAGGTGAATTTGTTCCTTTAATTCTTTGTGTAAAGTGTAAAGAAATCTTGAGTAGGTGTCTCAAGTGGTAAGGTATTCTTGTAGTAGGTTTCTACAAGAAGTTCTTTCTTGGGGGCAAGAAAGTGTCTATCTTGAATGTAGGAGTGTATGCATGTGTGGTATGCTTGTAAAACTTCTTCATTAAGATAGTGGAACAAATCTTGATCAGGTTATGATTGAGGACTGGATGTAGGTCACATGTGGAGTGGCTGAACCAGGATAAAACACTTTGCATTCTTCTCTCATCTCTATCTCTTACCTTGAATAATCTTTAATTGAATGCTAAAATGGATGGTCTTGATTGATATGCTTGTATGATTAATAATGGTTTAAACTGAAACATTACAATTGCATATTAGTTGTTTCTTAAACTAAGTTCAATAAAGATTAATCAAGAATTCATATAGGAGTCACTCCCATTTGTTAAAGGTTCAATTAACTTCATTGAGAATTCATATTAGAAAAGTTTTTGAGTGAAATAAAGATCCTTAAACTCTGAAAAAAATTTAAGTGTCATTGAATCCAATTCACCCCCCTCCTAGATTGAGCCATTTTTTTCTATCACCTTGCAGCTTGTCGTTAGGTGAGTTACTCTCAATCAACAAGAGAAACTTGTTGTGACTCATCTCACTAGGTGGGCTCTAAATTTCTGGGCAATCAAACTCCTTTGGAGCTCATTGTTGGGCAAGCTTGACTCCATGCAACTTATGTCACCGAGCTAGGTGAGTAGAACTCTATATGAGTTCTCTTGTTGGGTGTCTTATGACTCGTTGGGATAGCACTCCAATAGGGCCACCTAGAGATTCATTTTCTCACTAAGTGACACTCTCATTGTTGAGTGAGAATACAATTCCAGGTAGTTATTCTTCATCTATGCATGCATGCTAGGTGAGTTGCACATCTCAGTAGGAGAGAAAATAGAGTTCTCCCATGGAACTTGCCTTCTCTATACTTTTTTGGCCACCATACACAACTATCAACACATACAAACCATGAAATTCAATATTTTCACTTCCAGCAACTCAAAAATTACCAGGACATCAATAATCAACAATAAAAAAGGAATATGAAAACCTTAAAACTCAACAACTTGAAAATCATCCATTCTAAACTTGAATGCCACCAATGGGCCAACTTTACAATTGAATCAACATCGTATACTTAAGAATATTCAAAATGACAAGCTTATATCAATCGCTTAAAAAATGGAGATAAGAAAGAGGAAGGGAGAAAACTAAGGACTTCTAATGAAAAACTTCTCTATGATTCTAAGCGTTGTTATTTGAAACACAACACTAATAATACATAATTAATACATATTTTAGTATATTACATTGGGCTTATTTGACATTTAAAGTTGTGTTAAATTGATGAATAGGTTGATATTTGTTTTATTGGACTATTTTGATTTCAATTCTAAATTCTAGTTAATTTTTGTAATTTTTGTTCACTTGTGTAGGTCATATCTAGAGCTCCCAAACTCAAACTTGGACGTTCTTGGTGTCCCTGGAAAGCTAAGACAAGCTCTACAACTTATCTATTGGGAGTTTCACCTAGTTCAAACGTTTAAGGGTCAAAAAATGTGTCTCAATGTTCGCTTCTACACTTTATTTTGGGTTTCCTTTAGGAACTTATTGTATTAGTAGTCTAACCTTGTTAATTAGTTTATTAGTGGGCCAAGCCTTGTAAATATTCTGATTAGGCCCACTTTATTGGTCTATTAATAGGTGTTATGAAACTTGTTATGTATACTTTCTCTCAGTTTTTAGATTTTAAAGTTGTTTCTTCTATTAGTTTCTTTAATTTTTTTTTCTCTTTCAAAATTTTCTCTCTACATTTTCAACATGAATTTATTGCAGCAACTCGATAAAGATGCATGGATAATCTATTCAATCAATTCGAGATACCATGAATTGCGATAAAATTTAAGTTTCTGATATAATTTTACCATACGAATTCTCTTCATCTTTTTCTCTGTTCTAGATATAATTTTCATTTTCATGATTATGAATTTTGTTTTAATTAGATCCAAAAAAGAATTGAAGATTAATTTTGGATCTAAATCTATATTTAGATTTAGACCTAAAATAACCTAAATTTCCTAAATTAATCGTTCACCGTTCTTTAATTTAACAAAAATTGTGAGATTGCAATTGCGTTTCACGTTTTTATGAAATTCAATAGATCTAGATTTAGAACTACATTTTAATCATGTTCGTGTTGATTTAGGTTGATTGAATTTAGATTATAATTTGAATCATAAAAACTTTACCAAATTTAGATCATATTTACTTGTGTTTTTGAGAAAAATGACCTAGGTAGTTCCCTAAATTATAAACCCTTGGGAAAATTCTAGTAATTTTTTGATAGTGATTTGATAATGCTATCAAAATGGCATCGTTGCTAGGGGAAAATCATTGTGTCTTGATTTTATCACGCTTACTAACTATTTGTGAAATTTCTTTTGTATATACTAACCCAAATTCTGATGGACCATGGGTCAAAGGCCCAATCACTAGAGCTATGGCCAGGAGCATTTAGGAAGGATTGGACAAATTGAAGACCAGTGAGCTTTCCAAGCCCAAGGTACTCTTCATATGGACCACCTTATCATGAAGAGAAGGCATAGCTCTTTTGTATATAAATTGTACATAGTTCCTTTGTATAGGTTTACCTTTTTGCCTTTGTATTTGTAAGACACTTTATTTCAATTTTATAGACCATTGTATATTGTTTCTAGGGTAGGTTCTTTGGAGACTTTGACTCCATTTAACCTTGTATTGAAGGTCACTCTTTTTTTCAATTTTTTCAATAGTAGAAATGGGGTGGAAATTAGCAATGCTTGAGGGTGTGACTAGTAATTGGGCCTAGGCAAAATTTTACATATTAGACTTGTCTTGCTCCTAATTTTTCAAGGATTTGATTTAGCTAGGTTTCATCATTTTTGGATGAACCTAACTAAACCAAATCAAACATTTTTGAATAAGGTTTAGTGAGCAAAACTAGCCTAAGGCTGCGTAGCTTGCCTTTGTTCCTTTCCTTGACTGAATTGATTCTCTTCTTCCTTAAAACTTTGGGAAGCTTGTGCTACAAGCTTCTAACTTAGCTTGCTTCCCAAGTAAGCTAAGATAGAAGCTTGCTCCACAAGCCTCCTAAACTAGGTTGGACGGTCAAGCAACCAAACCATGGTTCACTTGAACCATGGTTAAGGTTAGCTTGCTCTATAAGCTACCTACTTCTATAAATTTGTAAACCTCTCATTTTCCCACACTTTGGATGAATGAAATCAGAAATTCTCTTAGAATTCTCTCTTTCCATAGAATCCGTGGAGAACTCTTTCTCCTTAGGTTCCTCACAAAGGTTTCCACCTTTGTGCCTTGGTGCCTCACACTTCTACTTCCTTTGGAAGTAACCGAGCACATTCTTGTTGCTTCTTCGCCATTGAAGCTTCTTCAAGGTGTTTCCGTCATTGTTGTTTCAACCTCATGAGAATAAAGGATTGAAGATGGAGTCTAGAAGAAGCTATCCATCACTTCTCCTATTCGGTTCCATCATTTTTGGTATCTAGAGCCTTGGTGCTCTTGAGGTTATGTGTTTCTAATTCTTGTTCTCAATCCGTGTTGTCTCAATATTCCTTTTATGTCAAATATATGTTTGCTAAATGGATCTAGGTTTTGCTACACATTTTGATGGATCCAAAATGTCACATGAGAATTGATTGATTCATGTTATTGCTTATTTCATTACTCTTGAATCAATCCGATTTTGGTACCTTTAGGTGTTCTTGTGCTTGTGCGTTTTTAATTTGTTTGAGTCTTGCCTATTCCTACATGAATCCATGATTGGATAACAATATTGAATATCATGTGTTTTTGTTTTTGAATCATATGTTTTGTCTAGAGTCATGTGTAGTCCTTTACATGTCATAAATTTCTAGACTAGCTTGTTGAACCATGAATTTTTGTGTTGTTTTAAGTCAATACTTGGTGCGGTTTTTGTTTTGTTAATCTTGTGCTGACCTATATCTGCTTTTAATTTTCATCTTTGAGTTCTTAATTTTCTAATAGTTCTATCAAATTTCCTAGAATTAGGTTTCCTTGATGTCTCATTAAAAAGTTTGTCAAAAAATTTGTTAAACACTTTTTCTATTAGGTTTCCTTGATTCTTTTTGTTGTGGCTGAAACTTATAAATCTTTTAAGCATATTAAAACAGAGGCAAAACAGAGGTATTAGTGTTCTAAAAGCATTGGAAAAACAAAAGAAGAAGTGCTTGAAAATGACCTAAAATTTTTGCAAAAACAATTGTGAGCACTAGAGAATCAAACGCACTAGAATACCTCTTGTTTTGTGAAATTTTTGGCAGTAGTTTTTAAACATTAAATCCGAGATTTCTATATGTGTAAAAGTCATTAATACTCCTATGTGGTAAAATAAAATTAAGTGAAAAAGAAATTACAAAAAGAAGAACAAAAGAAAAAGCCAAAAAGGAGTGAATCTAGTGAACTTGTTCTTGGATTTTTGTGTGTTCTTTACCTTAATTTTCTGTCCAGCCATAGCATTGTATGATTACATTGAGTTTTTGATTTTCTAATCTTAGATTTTGTTTTTGTAATCTACTCTAGTGCATTGATAGGTCTTTCTTTGTGTGCTAGCCTTTCTTTGGTGCCTTAATTTTTGCTTGTCATTGTTTGAAATTCTTTCTAGTTTTAATTATGATTTTATAGTTGTTTCAATTGTTAGATATTTATGGATTATGTTTTGACTTAGTTGACCTCCTTAGTCCAATAATTAGTCATTCTTGATAATATTGTTGAAACTTATTATCATCCTCGACAACAATAATATTTTGATCCGTAATTTGGTCAGCAATATGAACCTCCACAAAAGTAGTATGGTCCTCCACAGTATCATTATCATGATTTATACTCTAAGAGGTATAGTTCTAACTAGATAGACCCTCATTAGGGTTTTACTAAAGGTTATATGTAGCCACCACCTATATAGAGCAGTGAAGTCATATTTGAGGATATCATAAATCAGATGGCTGCAAAGTTTCAATAAGAGTTTACCATGAATAACATTAAGTTTTAGCAAGAGTTGAATGTTGCATCTTAAGATTTATAAACACATATTGATCAATTTAGTACTAGTGTCAACCAACTACAGTTAGCACGTTCATCGATGTGTGTCTTGAGGAGTGATATTAGTGATCTTGATTGCATTGTTACTGATTCATCTATATGTGAGACTGCAAACCTTCTATTTGAACATGAATTTGACATTTTTGACATTGCGGTTGAGCTTTCCATTGTTGACTCTAATGGTACTTGTGATAATTCTATTATGTGTGCTATATGTGTAGAGACTAGTAATTGTTATTTTAGGTATAACAAACATCATAGTATCATATGCTCCACTAATAGATATAGTTACAACAGTGGATGTTTAGACTAGTAGGTGCATTAAAATTAACCTTATGCCAAATTTGGCCAATTTTCATTTTATGATACTAGGAGGTATATTTTCAGAGCACTTTGTATCTACTAGAGATATGGAAGTTGATAGAAATTATATTCATGCTTTTTTCTTCTCTACCTTACCTAGTATCTGTGCAAGAAAAATATTCTTTTGTTGGACATGCAAGTTTTTACAAGAAGAAAGTTATGTTGAATTTTCACAAATTAGCTTTGTCATTGTCCAAACATCTAAAGTGGAGGAGCAAATCGAGGATTTTCCTTTGCTCAAATCATAATATCTTTCAAATTATCTCCCTATAATTTATTTTGTAGTTGTCTTTTTTGTAGCATTATATGCTTCTTATGGAGCATTTTATGCTTACATTGGAAACAATGCAAATTGTTAAGTCAGACAAAGCAATTCCTGGTAAGGTTTTGAATATGACAAATATAATACAGATTGTTATTTCTAACAAGTGTGCCAGTGTTTCAGAAAAACATTAGTACAAGCATATGCATCAGACGATACAAGACGACAGACGAAAGCTTCATATAGACAAGTCAAAACAAAGCTTCAAGCATCAAACAAATAAAAGTCAAAGCAAAAGAACTCGGACGGAAGTTGGTCAAACAAAAATGGAAGTCAACAAAATTAGACGAAGAGTAGTACAAACTAATATGAATTTCGAACAAAAATGAAAGTCTGTTCATATACAAGTTGATCAAATCAAAAGAAAGTCAAAGCATTAATAACTAATGCTCATAAGAAAATTCAAGGCTTGAGATGCATATGGATTACTGGACGCAGACGAAGACTGCCATAAAAGCATTAAAGAATCAAGTCTTAAAAGACAAATCAAGGCAGTGTCTATAATCACTCAAATGCTCTCAACGTAAACGCGTGATCAAAAAGAAGAGAAGAAGAAGAAGAAGAAAAGCACGCAAAAGCAAAAGCATGCATGTGTCAGAAAAAGTACATTACTTTTTTAGATAAGGACAACGCCCTACAACTACGTGACTAGAAAAGGACAAAATGGTTCCTAGGTCTCTGCAACATTTAATGCAAGGATCTAAGCATTAAATTAAATGAGAATATCAAACTAGTCATAAATGACTATATCTTCTTCAACGGACACTTGCAACGGGCAGATTCTACAAGACTATATATATCACTACCTCAAACCTTAAAAGGTTGACTTTTGCCCTAGGCTTTTGCATAAGCGAAAAAAAGAGTGATATCAAGCCCAAGAAACAACGAAACCAGAGATAGAGCGTATAGAGTTAAATGTACCATAATGTATTAGTCTCTGAAAACTAAGGAGTTCTAAACATGAGCATCTTAGGAACAAAACCTTAGTGAGTGTAGAAAATTATGTATCCTCTCCATGAGAGTAAACCAAACACTCAATCATTGTAAAGACTATGGTTGCATACCTTAGTGAGTGTAGAAACCTATGTATCCTCTCTATGAGAGTAACCCATACACTCAAGCCAAACCTGCCTAGCTAATATTGTAAAGCCTGAAGAGGTTAGGGAAAGAATACTTGTAAAGCTTGGAGAGGCTTGTCAAAGAATACTCATTGCGAGCCAGAAGTGACTGAGTAAAGAATACTAGCGTTGATGAGTGAAGTCAACAGTCCAGGAGTTGGTCAAGAATACTCGTTGAGCGCCAGAAGTGGCTGATCAAAGAATACTAGCGTCAACAAGTGAAGTTGACAAACCAGGAGTGGTTGAGAATACTCGGGCAACCAGAAGTGGTTTAAAAATACTAGCGTCTGCGAGTGAAGCTAACGAGCCAGAAGTGGTTGAGAATTCTTAGGACCAGAAGTGGTCGTGACCTGGATGGTCTATAATACTCACTACGAGCCTGAAGAGGCTGAACAAACAATACCTGTACTTAATTGTTTATCTAATGGAACCCTTCATTTGAAGAAGACTGGATGTAGCTTAGTTGAGTGAACCAATATAAAAATACTTGCAATATTTTTATGTTTCAGACACACTTTTATTTGATTGATTTAATATACTGAAATTTCGTCTAACACTTATCGTCTATTAAAACTATCTTCAGACGAAAACCATACTTGTTCAACTGATTATCCTAAAAGAATGGTTTTCATGTAAGAAGTATTTTCTCTGGGCAGACGATGAAACACCCAGGCGCAAAATGATTTTGTTACACCAATCTTGGGTAGTTTCTGTTCAACATTCACTAGTATTATTTTACTGGACGAAAGAGAGTCTGTTGCGAAAAAGTTGTTAAAATTTCTTTGTTCACACACACACACATTCAACCCCCCATTCTATGTGTTTCTCATTTAACTTCACAAATTTCAAGCATGGAGGCGAATGCGGAGACTCTATCCTTGGTCAAGCCACTATGAAAGAGTTTTACCCCTTTTTGATTTTAACGTGTATTGTTTTTATTGTTGAATTTATTCTTACCCTACAGACAACGTGAATTTTAAGTGTGGGAGAAATTTTCTTTTTTTGGTTTTAGTAAAAAAATTACTACTTTTTGCAATCTGTTTATTGTATCTGTTTCTGTATTTATATATGCTTTTGTTTTTATTTTTTTTTGTTTTTTTTGTGTTTTATTTTTTGTACTCTATTTTTGTTGTTTTTTTTATAAATATTTTTCTCTTTTTTCTCTTTTTGTTATTAATTATATATTTTATGTTTTTGTTTCTATATTTTTGTTGTTTGTAAAAAGAAACTTAAATTTTCATATTTTTTTTTGGAATTTCTAAATGTATGAATTGTGAAAGTTGCACCATTTTTTGTTGAGAGGTTGCATAACTTGATGAGTCATTTTTGCATTTTTAGAATAGTGAGTTGACTTGAAATATTAAAGATGATTCATTAGTGGTAGAATATTTACCTTGAGAGATTTTGCGCTCATTTTGATGGATGAATTACATTACAACATGCCATTTTTTCTTTCTTGCATGATTGCACTCATAATGCTAGTTGCTCTAGGTTTCACCTTGATTCTTTTTAATGCCTTTTGTTTCACATGAATTATTAATATGATTTAGGTCTTCTTTCTTTATAAGCTACTAGTTAAAATGACTTATCTAGCATATTTTTTTCCCTTTGTTACCTTCTTTGAGCCTATATAACCTCTTTGATTTTGAAGTTTATTATAAGTCATAAAGTGAAAAATCATGATACACCCTAACCTTAGGGATTAAAAAAGCTTTGGAATTATTTTAGGAATAGGTTCTTAATAAGCGTGAGGGGAGAATGGTTTTGTATTGTTAAGTTGTTTGGCATTAGCTTGAAAGAAAAGTAAGAAAACAAGAAAGGAAAGCAAGAAAATAGAAATAAAAAAGCAAAGAAATGCAATGAAAAATAAAAAAGAGAAAAAAAATTGTGGTTGAAATAAAGTGGGTAACCAAAGAAAACAAAAGGATCTTATTTTGGACAGCTTTCATGCTTATTAAATTTATTCCTCATTGTTCCTTTCTTATCTTTGGTTTATAGCTTGAAAATCTTTCTCATAGCCCACATTTACCTTGGCCACATTAGGAGGCAAGTAAAAATATTTTTGATCTTTAATTGCATGTGTTTCAAGTTGTTAAAATTAGAGGCTTGTCAAAGCTTAGTAGTGTTAGTTTGTATGATATACTTGAGTGTAAATACAAACCGAAACACATGAGAGTTGAGAGTTAAACTCTATCTTGTGAGAGTTCTATCCTTTTTAGATCATCCTTTAATATAACTTGTTACCTTGCTTGCTTTTAATGTCATTAATATCTTCATAGATTGTTTGTAACCTTGATGTTTGAAATGTTTGTAATCTTTCTCTTTTCCTATACATTTTTTATTCATTCAAAAGTGTTGAAATTTTATATATACTTTCTTTTGAAATTTTGTTGAATAATTGAGTTTGGCTTGGAGTTTAAAAGATTAAGTGTAGAGGTATTTGATAGTGCATAATTAATACATATTTTAGTACATTGCATTGGACTTATTTGACATTTATAAGTGTCTTAAATTGATGAATTGGTTGATATTTATTTTAGTGGACTATTTTGGTTTCAATTCTAAATTCTAGTTAATTTTCGTAATTTTTGTCCACTATGAAATGTTGTCTTGTGTAGATCATATTTGGAGCTCCCAAATTCAAAATTGGACATTCTTGGTGTCCCTGAAAATCTAAGACAAAGCTCTACAACTTGTCTATTGGAAGTTTCACCCAATTTGGACATTTAAGGATCCAAAAATGTGCCTTAGTGTTACACCTTCACATTTCATTTTGGCTTTACTTTAGGAACGTATTGTATTAGTAGTATAACCTTGTTAATTAGTTGATTAGTGGGTCAGACTTTGTAAATATTCTTACTAGGCTCAGTACAGTGGTCTATTAATAGGTGTTATGAGACTTGTTATGTACACTTTTTTTTTCTCATTTTTTTAGATTTTAGTGTTGTTTTCTCTAAAAGCTTCTCTAAATTCTCCCCCTCTCTCTCTATCTCTGATTTTTCTCTCTACATTTTCTACATTAATTGATTGCAGTAACATAATGGAGATGCATGACTAATCTGTTCAATTGATTCGAGATTCCATGAATCGTAGTATAATTTGAGTTTTCAATCTAATTTTATCGTATGAATTCTCTTCATCTTTTTCTCCATTCTAGATCTAATTTTTGTTTTCATGATTATGAATTTTATTTTAATTAGATCTAGAATTGAATTGAAGATTAATTTTGGATTTAGATCTAGACCTAAATTGCCTAAATCAACCATTCATCGTTCTTAAACTTCATGGAAATTGTGAGATCGTGATTGTATTCACATTTTTATGAAATTCAATAGATCTAGATTTAGATCTACATTTTAATTACTTTCATGTTTGTTTAGGTTGATTGGATTTGAATTATAATTTGAACCTTAAAAATTTACTGTAAAGATTGAAATCTTGAATTGATGCAAATTTGAATTGAAATTTTTGTTTAATTTTTCTGTTTGCATTCCTAATTCTTGATTAATGTATTCATTGTCCAAAATCCCATTGCTAACAATTGCATAATAAATTTAAATTTAATTTAATTGTGTCTTCAAGAAGAATGACTTAGGTTGTTCCCTATATTATAAATCTTAGTATTTTTTGACTGTGAATTGACAATGCTATCCAATACCTACAACTCGAGCTAACAATCAAGAGAAGAAAAAGAACCTCCTAGTTGATTGAAGATCAAACTTTGTTGACTCCAAAACACTTTTCTTTGACTTTTATCTACACTCTGAAAGAAAATGAACTTATGAAGTTCATGCTTTTCCTAGAACCCTATATGATTTCTCCCATTCTTGGTCAAGTTTGACCTCGACTCAAATAATTCTAAAAAACTTAACTCATAAGAATTCCTTAATCCTTGGAGTTCCAAAAATAACATAAAATACAACATGGCAATTCAAACAACACAAATTATCATACAACATATAACATACATATAACATATAAGACAATGTTACAAGGTAAATAATAAAGAATTGTCTTACAGTCAAGACGTAATACAATTGTATAGTACAAATAATAACTTTACAGAGAAAGAATAAAGAATGAAGTGTTCGTTGTGCTCTTTTTTTTTCTAAGCTTCTTTATATATGACCAACAAGAGACATAATCGTTGCAAATCCTTGAATCTTACTTGTTGACTTGCTTCTTCGTGCTTCCTTACAGGAAGATTTGTCTATTGGTGCATTTAATGTGTTTCACCAAATGATCATTTTTTATCTAATAAATGATATTGCTTATAAACTTTAGGGTACAAAATGTAAGTGACTTTAGTGTGTATTAGTCACAAACAACTTTTGGCTGACTTTGTGTACTTCAAGGTGTCCACTCGTCATTTTTCTAAAGAAAACAAATTTCGTCCTTTTATATTTGTTACATATACCAAAAAAGCTTTTATTCATTCAATTTGTTATGGTATAAGTTGAAAGCCTATGATAAGAACATTAAACATGTTTAATATGATATTTAAAGCATTTGTTTCAGTCTAATGTATATCGACATGCACAAGCTTTAGTTTGTATCATCTTAATATATGAATTATACTATCATCTTAGAGATTGATCATATTATCTTTTAAATATAACTTTTGAGGGGTCATAATAATCTTTTGATCTAATAATCTCTTTTATTATTTTGTTTATAAGGGGAGGAGAGAAATTTTAAAAAATCAATTTAGCTATTTGTATAATTTTAAATTAAAAAATATAGGTAATGATATTTTAGAAATTTGATTGAAATTCTTTAAAAATCTCTCTAGTCCCTTCCAAATCCTCAAATATTCGAAGGAAACTAAAATTAAGTGAAGAAGAGTTTTCCTCCTGTCCAGTCAAAAAGAAAATAGTAGGATGTCGATGGGTGTACACAGTGGAATTTAATGCAGATGGTAAAATTAAGAGATTCAAAACTAGATTAGTGATCAAAGGCTATACACAAGCATATGGAGTAGCCAAAATTAGCATAGTTCGAGTTTTATTATCTCTAGCTGTAAACCTTGATTGACCCTTACAACAATTTGATGTAAAGAAACGCCTTCTTACATGGGAACTATCTGAAGAAGTTTATATGGAACTACCAGAAGGATGTATGATCCGGATACGCATAACAATAAGGTATGCAAGTTGAAGAAGTCATTGTACTTACTAAAGCAATCACCACGAGTGTGGTTTGGTAAATTCACCAAGTCAATGATTGCATTTGGATATAGAACAACCAAGATCATACCCTATTTCTAAAGAAAAAAGAAGGAAAGATTACAATTCTTATTGTTTATGTTGATGACATGGTAGTCATGGGAGATGATCTAGAGGAATGCAAGGTGTTAAAAGAATATTTGGCAAAGGAATTTGAGATGAAGGATCTTAGACCTTTGAAAAACTTTCTTAGAATTGAGGTCTCAAGATCAAAGTGAAGCATTTTTTTGTCTCAACGAAAGTACGCATTGGATTTGTTAAAAGAAATTAAGATGACAACATGTAAACTAACAATTCTCCAATTGAAGGGGGATTGAAGTTGTGTGTTGAAGAAGATCAAACTCCAACTAACAACGGAAAATATCATAAACTTATAGGAAGATTGATGTATCTCGCATACACCAAACCGGATTTAGTTTATGCTTGTAGTGTGATTAGTTGGTTCATGCACAATCCAAGTGAAAAACACATGGATGTTATCATACGAATCTGAAGTTACATAAATGTTGTTCCTGGAAAAGGAATTTTGCTCAAGAAGAACTCCAACTACCGGGATATGATGGTTTATACTAATATAGATTGGGCAAGTGCTCTTGATGATATAAGATCAACCTCTAGATACTTCACATTTGTAGGAGGTAAACTTGTCACATGGAGAAGTAAGAAGCAGAGTGTTGTAGCTAGATCCAGTGTAAAAGTTGAACTTAGAGTAATGGTTCTTGGACTCTGTGAAAGTTTGTGGCTCAAATTACTTCTTCAAGATTTAGGGTATGTACATACATGTCCCATTCAGTTGTATTGTGATAATAAAGTTATGCATGACATTGCCCATAACTCTATCCAACATGATAGTATGAAGCATGTGGAGGTCAATAGATTTTTTATCAAAGAAAAGCTTGATGAGAATATTCTAGAATTGCCCAACATTCGATTTGAAGATAAGTTGACAAATATTCTCACCAAAGTTATGACAAATCAAATTTTTGGGAGATTGTTAGACAAGTTGGGAATGTATGACATTCATCATTTACCAACTTAAGGGGAAGTGTTGAGATGAAGATATTTGATTAGCTAAATTATAGGTTTGCATATTTGTACAAAATATTATATAATTATAACTTCTTTAATTTTATTTGTGATTGATATAAACTCTTTTATTTAGCCCCTGACTTGCAGGAGTAAAATACTATAATAATGGAGTATTCTGTATATCAAAAGTATGAATAAAAAATCATTGAATTTATATTTTGTTTTTGTAACTGTATTTGGTTCTTGTTGGGACAATTGATGTGGTATATTATGTACCTCTTCCTCATTGTGTGACTTTTGATTGTTAGATTGTTGTACACTATCATCTTCTCCTGGTACAACTTCATAAGTTGGTTGCATTAGACTTGGATTTAGCAGGAAGTTCAAATTAGTTTTCGATTATTCTTTCAATTACATGTTCGAATGTTTTTTATTAATAGAATAAAATGAAACAAGTGGAAATCTGCTAGCAAATGAATAAATACGG
The DNA here is from genome assembly GCF_000230855.2 of Cajanus cajan. NCBI lineage: Eukaryota > Viridiplantae > Streptophyta > Magnoliopsida > Fabales > Fabaceae > Cajanus > Cajanus cajan. The sequence goes on along the minus strand of NC_138521.1, from coordinate 43,704,018 downwards.
GTACCATAGAGCGAATAAATACCCACTTATATGGGGATGAGTACGAGATAGGTATAAACTTGCAAAATTTAGTGAATATGGGTGTAGATACAGGTACTATGGTACTCAATTTGTCCCATCTCATAGTTATATAATAATAATAATAATAATAATAATAATAATAATAATAAATAATATAATTACTTAATAATAATTTATTTATTCAAATTGTATTATGAAATTATAACTGAAACCTTATCTAGCATCGTTTTTTCTTCTTGCAATCTTGTTTGTGTGAAATATTATTTCTTTGTTGATTTATTTACTTTATACATTTGTAAAATGCGGGTCGTGGGTGCGGGTATCGGTATACAGATATCTAATGGGTACAAGGATGAGGATTAAAATTACTACTTGTGTGAGTATGAGATTGGGTGCAAATATTGTTTTTAAACACGAGGCTAGGGATGGGTACTATAGGATAATACCTATTACCATCTCTAAGGATGAGTACAAATAATAGTTATCCGTTAGTTATTCGACCAAATAAATATTCTCCATGTACCGACCTCATACTAGTGTTGGTGCATGTTAAGTAGATACCTACAATCTTTTTTAATATCCATAGATTCTATGCATATTTATGGATATTAATTAAAAGATAAAAAATATTTAAAAATATTTAATAAATAATTTTAAAAGTCAAACTTTAAATTATACAAATATTATATACAATTTTATGGATCAAAATACGTCAATTTAAAAACTAAATTTTAATGTTAAAGTGTTTCAATCCCATAAATTTAAACAAAATTTAATAAATTGAAATAATTCATTTTAACAAGTTCAAAATAAAAGATAAAAAGTTGTAATATTTTAATCTCACAAATTTGAATACAAAAATTTAAATAATATTATATTTTCACTTAGCATGTTATATATTTAAATAAAAAATTAGTAATTGTATTATAACAAACATTTAACGGATACTGCAGGACAAGTACCTTGTTATCTATCCTCCATCCTCGTTTATTAACAAATACATATATATATATATATATATAGAAGGGTTCAAATGATACTCGTGTAACTTTTACTAAGTGTTACACCGCTTAATAACTTTATATTAAATGTGAATTTTAAAAATCTAACCGTTAGATTGAAAATTCATATCTCTTAGATCATATGTGTCAAATTTTGTTAAAATTGAACAACAACTTGAAGGTAATCAAAATATTCATATTTTAATATATTTTGAAATGTATATATTACGTCAATTTTGTTTTACGAGAATAAAGTATCAAATCATCTTAGATTAATATAATATTTGACATATATGATCTAAGAGATATGAACTTTCAATCTAACGGTTGAATTTTCAAAATTCACATTAATATAAAGTTATTGAACGGTGTAACACTTAGTAAAAGTTACACCGGTACCGTTTGAACTTTCCTTTTATATATATATATATATACATATATATATATACAAATTTTATCAAAATATATACGTGTGTATTACGTATATAATAAAACGAATTTATTTGTCATCTTTGCCTCCAATGCTCCGTTAAACTTAAAGATGTGTTAACAGTCAGCAAAAATAAAAAAGAAGTTAAAGTTGTGTTAAAATTTGATTAGCAAGCCTGCCCATTATCTATTACCCGTCATAAACAATGTTATGCGAAAATGGGGGATTCTATTTGCTCCCTCCATCTCTTTTTAGAAATTAATTTTCGTAATATAAATATCCGTATTGTAGTTTTTTCTTTTTTTTTTCATACATTGCAGAACAATAACTTCATTACAAAAATTAATTTTGACAGTTTATCAAAAGATAACTATATTATAAAACCTAGTTTCCATAATGTATAAAATAATTACATTCCAGAAACTAGTTTGGTTATTATTAAGCTTAAAACACTCATTCTGTTTATTAGAATAAATTTACTCCAATAAAAGTCAAAATTGCCCCAATTATACTTATTTTAATAAAGCAATTGTTTTTACAACATAAAAAATACAATTCTAAAAGTGATTAAGTTTATGGTTTGAAAACAAATATTCTTATTAAATCATTTTTAAGATTATGGATTGCCTTGTCACATTTGTAGATAAGTTAATAATTTTTTTTAACGTGGATTCTCTTAATTCTCAAAAACAACTATGTATAAAGACAACAAAGAATTATGAGACGACATTTTACATGGAATTCTACAATTAATTTGGTTAATCTGAAGGCTTTGGGGACAGGCTTGGGGGGCTTGAGAAAATGTTAACTCTAAAAGAACTCTTGTCATGGACAAGGGATTCAGAGACCCAAGAGCCATGAGAAATAACTCCAACAGCTGCATGCCTTTCTCTATAAGACGCCCATGTAACCGCATACAAACCAAAAATGATCAAAGATCCACCTATGATGCTGTTGTCATGAACAAAAAGAATTAAAAACATAAGAAACTTGAAACAATAAAGTAAATTGTTCCAGAATGCTACTACTGGAAACAGAGTACAAACTAGGAAGCATTTACATATACAACATATAATCAAGTGCCTCTTCAATAAGTTCTTACCAAATTAAATCTCATGACATAAATTAAATCATGAAATTTTTTAAAATATTTATATAAAAAAAAACATATTTCAATAACTACAAAAATAAGCTCACTGTAATATACCGGAAAGAGTTTAAGATTCGATAGTCATTTTCATAAGTTTAGGGCTGTTTGGATCTAGAAACACTTATGAGAGAAAAAATGAAATAAGTGATAAGCTAAAACTAGCTTATGCAGCTTATTTGAACTATTTTGGAGAAGTTATGAGAGGTTCTACAACTTATGCATAAGCTAATTTAAACTTATGGGAAAGAATATTTCATTTTTTCTTCTTATTTTTTCCTCCAAGAAGTATTTATGGAGAAATTTATCTAAACAAACCTTAAATAAAGTACATAGAAGCTCTTTCCAAACACCACCTAAATAAATAGCTGATACATCATGATGTTCCATTATATGGTTACATAAATCTACATGCGAAACTATGCATCTTTTCTGGAAAAGAAAACAGTATACTGTGCTGCTTTTTTGAATTAGCATTCACGAGTTAAGTAGGATTATAATCACTTACAGTCAACAATGCATTAAAAAACTAGGAGGTAATAGGACATGTACCTTCCCATGTAAATTGGACTTCCCAGAAAAATTCTGGATAGGAGAGCAGAAGCTCCAGGTTGAAGTGGATTATAAAGGGCGACCATGGCTGGCCCCAAGATCTTGTTGCACCACGTAATGAGTCCATAATTAAGGGCAGATGCAATAAATCCCTGAACAAGCAAGGGAAACATCTGTAAGACTCTGCATGCTAAAAATCCTCCAAAGAAATTGATTAAAAGTTGATATAAATATCTGAGTGTATCAAAGTAAAGTCAAATAAAAATCGCTTAGTTCTAAAAATTCTGGAACAATTAAGAACTGCATTCCTTTCATGACTCAAATAAAAACACCCTCATTCATAGGATTTATTTGGGTAACTTTTCTAAAATCACTTCTAGAAGAGAACAGAGAAAAATGAAATAAGTTTCTCATTAAGCTAAAATTAGCTTATGCATAAGCTAATTTGTAGAAGCATTCTCCTATTAACTTCTCCAAAATCTTATTTTTAACTCATGTATAAGTTAGTTTTAGTTTATGGAGAAACTTCAATTTTTCTTCTTTTTCTCTCCTAGAAGACCTTCTGGAAAAACTTATTCAAACAGGCCCATAACCTCTTTCATTTGTGTCAATTTAAATGTCTTTTGCCCACTCTTGCATGAACAGACAAAATGAAACCATCAAACCATACCAGGGAAATCCCATCATATTCTAATCGTGGTCCAACAAAGAAATAGGTTTTCCTAACAATTCCAATTTCTAAGGCCAAGTCTAGTTGCTTGGGTTACAAAATTGTAGACTATGGTTCATATAAATGGGATATGCAACAGCACTTGGTTGCAAATATTAACCGTGCCAGGGACAAATGCTTTACCAAAGCTTGTTCAGTGATTTTATGCTTGTATTTTTCAATTGTCGGACATGATTTTGGCTAAGCAATCATTTGCAGAACAAAATTCTGGTCATCATTTGGAACACAAACATTTGGTTTCATTTGAATCATAATAGCTTTGCTCTTTGCTTTTTTTCATCTTTAATTAATATCAATAGATTGACAAATGCAAAAAAAAAAAAAAAAAGCCAAAAGAATAAAAAAAAATAGATCATATATACAAGACAGCATAAAATAACTTCGTAACTATATTTGAAATTTTGAATAATGCCATCAAATTTGTATGTGTGATGTGTCAAATCAAAGATATAGTGAACTGCATATGACCTAAGGTTTATAATATGAACTCGTAACATACATAAACGCATTTAAACTACAGTAATAAATAGTGAAAGTTAAAAATTATAAAAATAAAAAAAAATGTAATGGGGATTAATAGTAATTTACTTAAATATTGTCACCAAGTGTTAAATGCAACTAGATTTCAGAATATGCTTGAGGAGTATTGTTTGAAGGTCTACTATGAATTCCCAACAAAAACAGGTTCAGCATTGAATTAGAATCAAAAGTTCAGGACTTTGAAGTTGATCAACTGTCAGTGTAAAATTCTTCACATTATCAACAAACATAAATTCCTATATCATTTTAATAACCAAGAGTTATGAGTTTTCATTTATAGAAAAATCCTTTGAGTGTTTCTCAGCATGAAGTGGAATCATATAGGTAAGCGCAGATAGTGTAAAGTATACTCAGTATATCAAAATTAAATCCAACATTAAAAGCAAAAATTGAGGAAATCTTATAAAACTGCATGCAAAAACAACTTTTCATTTTCCTCAATTGTAAAACTTGGCGCACCTAGATAAAAAATAGTAGTAAAAATCACAATATTGACACCTAAATACTCAAGTGAGAATGCTTCCATTAAAAAATAAAACTGACATTTGAAGTGTTCAAGAATAAAACCACACAAATGATGAATAAAGAACATGGACCAAAATGATCAGAGATAACTAATAATGGCTCATGATAGTGAAGGTTGATGACTCACGGCATAAATTACGGCAATTGTTTCAGACTGTGTCAATCTCCAGTCAGTTGACTCGTTTGTTGCAAAGAATGATGTAGTTACCATCAGTGCAGCTCCAAAGAAGTATGAATATGCTGTGACAGATAGGTTTGCAGGATACTTTTTTAATAATGGAGCCTGAAAATATTTCATGATAATAAATTAAACATTAAATATAACATATATTTCAAATATAATAGAACCTAATATCATAAAAAATTTTAAAACTGAAGAAATTTTAAAAGACATAATTTGAAGAGCGGCTTTTCTGCATATCATTATTCACTCTGACAAGAAGCATGACAACTTTGGGGAGTCATCCAATAATGAAAAATGTGTGAATTTACAATATTTTTTAATGGAGATGAAGAAAGGGAAGTTTTCATTGTGACTGTTGCAGAAAATTATAAATGGAAAGGGAAATAACTAACTCAGTACTGTTAGTCTCTTTCTCTCTATATCTATACCAAGAAATAAAGCATGTTAGATAAAATCAAGGGAGATAAAAATGTAATAGAGAAGCTTCATTATCTTTCTTGCTTGCAAATGAATACACGGGTTCAGAATATATAGGGAACCCTTCCTAAAATACAGCAGAGAGAGAAGTGTGAAAACAGTTGTAAAAAGCAACCAGCAGAGAGAAAATCATGAGAGGTGGCTGGACAGATGTCCACTAAAAGATTCTGAAGATATCCTAAAGATATAACAGAATGCAAAAAGTAAATAAAGGCTAACAAACAAATATTCCCTTTTTGTTGTAATTTTATATACACTAACAGCCCCCCTAAAACTCAAGGTGGAGGTTTGTCACAAAAACTTCACACGTTGAGTTTGCCCCTAAGAACTTCAAATTGAGTAGCAGACAGTGGCTTAGTAAGAAGATCAGCCCATTGATCGAGAGCGGGTATGTGATAAACCAGAAGTCGCTTGGAGAGAACTTTGTCACGAACAAAGAACACATCAATCTCCATGTGCTTTGTTTTGCTGTGGAAGACAGGATTGTGGGCAATGGCCACTGCACTTTGATTGTCACAGAGCAAAGTAGGTGTAGATAAGGGAACTTGAAGTTCCTGTAGAAGAGCTTGAATCCAAGTTAACTCAGCAGAAGCTTGAGCTATACTGCGATATTCAGCTTCTGTGCTGGACCGAGCAATGACGCGCTGTTTCCTGGACCACCAAGATATCAAATTGGGTCCAAAAAAGATAGCAGAACCAGAAGTGGACCTCCTGTCATCAATATCAGAGGCCCAATTAGCATCACAGAAAGCAGTAAGAGAGATGGGACCGTCTATAGCAGCAGGTTGCATATGAAGACCATAAGAGAGTGTGCCTTTTAAATACTTTAGGATTCGTTTGACAGCCACCCAGTGAGAGTCAAGAGGATTAGCCATGAATTGACAAACTTTGTTAACAGCAAAACTGATTTCAGGTCTTGTGAGTGTAGCATACTGTAAGGCACCAACAACAGATCTAAAAAGAGTGGGATCATGAAAGAAGTCATTCCCAGACCTGGACAATTTGAAGTTAGAGAACATAGGAGAAGGAGCACCATGAGCTTCAGCCATATTGGTTTTAATGAGAAGATCCCGAATGTACTTGCTTTGAGTCAGAACCAGAGATTTGTCAGGCAAGTATTTAATCTCAATACCTAGAAAGTAATCCAAGCTTCCCAATTGCTTTAAAGAAAAAATGGAGTCAAGTTGATTGGTGATTTGGTTAATGAGGGAAGAAGAGCTGCCAGTGATAATGATGTCATCCACATAAACTAGAATAAAGATGGTATGAGTTTGATGTTTGTACCAAAACAGAGATGGATCACACTTACTAGCTTGAAAACCAAACTGAGTAAGAGTCAATTTCAAGTTGTCAAACCACTGTCGAGGGTCTTGTTTCAAGCCATAGAGAGCCTTGTTGAGCTTGCAAACCAAAGTCTTATCCTCAGCTTCAAAGCCAGGAGGCTGCACCATGTAAATAGTTTCTTCTAGATTGCCATTCAGAAAGGCATTATTTACATCAAGCTGAAATAGGTCCCAGTTATGGGTGAGAGCAAGAGTGATAATGATTCGAATAGTTATAGGTTTAATAACTATTAGAGAAGAGATTATATTAATAAATACCTTTATTAGTTCTGTTTTAATATTGCATATCTTTTCTATATCTTTTCTGTATCTTTTCTGTTTTTCTGTTTACTGTTACCAACTCATCAAGTTGGCTAGATTGTTAGGTCTATATATGTAAGTGATATCCCACAGATATCATTATCCTATTTTCTAATCATAATACAGTCTATTGATTTTCTCTCAACTCTCTCTCTCAACTCTCTCTCTCATATGGTATCATCGTAAGCACGGTGAGATCCGGGTTTCCTCCCTCCCAGTTTGTGTGGCTTTGCCTTTCGCGCCCTCTTTGCGTGCTGCCTCTGTATCTCGCGCCTCCTTCGCGCGATTCCCTGTTTGCTCGCGTCCTCTCTGTTCGACTTCGCAGCGCTGCTTCGTTTGATTTCTGCTCGCACTGGTCTTGCGCGTCTTCTTGTGATCTTTCTCTCTGATTTGCTCCAATGGCCTCCGCTTCCGCAACCTCCAACAATTCTGTCTCGCACACCTTCTCGCAATCTGTCACATGCAAACTGGATGACAGGAATTTTTTAACTTGGCAGCAACAGGTTAACGCGGTAATTCGCGCACACGATCTGGAACGATTTGTTGTCAATCCCAAAATCCCGCTAAAGTTTCTTACTGCTGAGGATCGTGATGCCAATGCCATCAATCCCGAATACACTGTCTGGGATCGCAAGGATTCTCTGCTGTTTTCCTGGCTTCTCACAACACTCTCCGAACCAATTCAGGCTCGTGTTGTCTCATGTCGTCATTCATATCAGATTTGGGACATGGTGTTTCAGCATTTTCAGTCACTCACCAAAATCAAAGCCACACAGTTACGTTTAGAGCTTCGCACCATTAAGAAAGGCACAAGATCGTGTTCAGATTATCTCCTTCGCATCAGTACTATTGTTGAGACTCTTGCTTCAATTGGCAGTCCCGTTTCACCTAGAGAACATGCTGAGTGCATTCTTGGTGGTCTCCCACCTGAATATGACTCTCTGATTTCAACTGTCACTGCATTTATCAGTCGTGATGACATCCTTTCTCCTACTGAAATTGAGAACATGATTCTTGCTCAGGAAGCAAGACTTGAACAAGCAAAAGCTGCTGTCGTCCAAGAACCCCTATCCATCAATCTTGCTCAAGCCACTTCTGTCCCAACTGGTGTGCCTAACGTCAATTTGGCTTTCCAGCAACCCCAGATGTCAAACCCTTCACCTAATACTGTTCAGAATTTTTCACCTCAGCCCCAAGCTGGCTTCAATAATCATGGAGGACGTGGTCGTGGATCTCGTGGAGGACGAAATCGTGGGTCCACTGTTCAATGCCAAATTTGTCACAAACGTGGACATGAAGCCTCCACGTGCTATCAGCTTTCCCATAGTCTATCCATGGGTGGTTTTCGGTTGCCTTTTCATTCTTTGTTTACTCCTTACCCCACCTATGGTCCCAATTCTCAATCTGGGTATGTGCCTCAGCACCCTGGTCCTAGTGCTACTCCATACTATGGAACTGTTAATATGCTTGGACAGTCTGGTCCTGTCCCATGGCCCTCTTATCCTTTGGGTGGCTCCTTTTCTGGTCCTGGTATTCCACCTCCTGGATTCACCTTTCCTGCAGTAACCTCCAATCAGTCTAGCCATTCACGCACTGCTCCTCCTGCTCAACATGTTCATGCTCCTCCAACTCTTAACACTGCCACCGCATGGATCCCAGATTCTGGTGCTTCTCACCATGCAACCCCAGACCCTCAATACCTTCTACAGAGCGCTCAATTCACTGGTGCAGAACACATTGCTATGGCCAATGGCCAAGGTACATCTATTGCCTCAATAGGTTCTAATATGTTTCAGTCCCCTATGCATCCCTCCAAAATTTTGTCCCTCAAAGACCTTTTACTTGTTCCCAGTTTAACCAAAAATCTAATAAGTGTTTCAAAATTTGCTAAAGACAACAATGTCTACTTCGTTTTCTATCCTCATTCCTGTTTTGTCATATCACAGGATTTGAACGAGACTCTTCTTGAAGGGAAACTTGGTGAAGATGGTCTCTATCATTTTCACCCGCATCTAGCAAAGAAGAAATCCTTCACTGTTGACATTGAGCAGAACTCAGCCTTTCCAAAATCTGATCCTTGTATTTTTCTTTCTGCAAAATGTAATCATGGTGTTTCAAATACCTATAAACAGTGGCACTTACGGTTAGGGCATCCTCATCATGATTCCCTAACTAAAGCTTTACAAACTTGTAATATTCATCTTCCAACTATTAATAAAATTTCTGACTTTTGTGACTCATGCTGTATTGCCAAGTCTCATAGACTTCCTTCTCAACTATCTACTACTGTTTATTCCAATCCACTTGAACTTGTTTTTCTAGATGTTTGGGGACCTGCATCATTAGAATCTAGTTGTGGTTATTTGTATTTTCTAACGTGTGTAGACGCCTGCACCAAATACATGTGGATTTATCTCCTTCGTAGAAAATCAGATGTGTACTCCAATTTTCAAAATTTTAAGGCCCTGGCTGAAAAACAATTCCAAACACCTCTCAAATCTGTTCAAACGGATGGTGGAGGTGAATTTCGCACTCTAATCCCATTTCTTCAACAAGAAGGCATTATTCACAGACTCACTTGTCCCTATGCTCATCATCAAAACGGCACTGTTGAACGAAGACACAGACATGTCGTTGAACTTGGATTGGCAATGCTTCATCATTCGGCCTTGCCACTAAAATTTTGGGATCATGCCTTTTTAACTGCTACCTACTTAATCAACAGACTACCTTCCTCCTCTATTGAATTTCAATCACCCTATAAATTGATTCATAACAAGGATCCAGACTATAAGTTTCTCAAGGTTTTCGGCTGCTCCTGTTTTCCATTACTCAGACCCTATAATCAACACAAAATTCAACCCCGGTCTGAAGAGTGTCTATTCTTAGGATACTCACCTAGTCATAAAGGTTACAAGTGTCTAAGCAGATCTGGCCGAATCTATATCAGCAAAGATGTGATCTTCAATGAAGACAGATTTCCCTATACTGATCTCTTTATTTCAAAAAATCAAACCTCTACCCCTGCTACCTCTGTCTCTATTCTTCCCTCTCTTGTTTGTTCACACAACCCACCTTCCTCTCCTGTGATATCACCTGCCATCTCTGCCAGTTTTGGTTCCTCTGAGTCTAATTCCTTTCCCTCTTCTACACCTGACAGCACTACTTCCCTTACTGTTTCATCCTCTTCAAATTCACCTCCAGCCACAACTCTTAATGTTCACCCTATGACTACTCGCTCAAAAAATGGGATCGTTCAACCCAGAATTAACCCTACACTTTTGCTGTCCAATGTTGCACCAAAAACTGTCAAAACTGCTCTTACTGATCCCAATTGGCTTGCTGCCATGCAAGCTGAAATCACTGCTCTACATGCCAACCGTACATGGACCTTAGTTGAGTTACCTCCTGGCCGAAAACCCATAGGCTGCAGATGGGTCTTTCGTATTAAAGAGAATCCTGATGGCTCCATTAACAAGTACAAGGCCAGACTTGTGGCCAAGGGCTTTCATCAGCAACCTGGTGTTGATTTTTCTGAAACCTTCTCTCCTGTGGTTAAGCCTGTCACCATCCGGATTGTTCTCTCCCTTGCTGTAACCTTTCAGTGGCCACTTCGACAACTTGATATTAATAATGCATTCCTCAATGGAATGCTTGAAGAAGACATTTACATGTCTCAGCCTCCCGGCTTCATTGAACCCAACAGTAAGCATCTGGTTTGCAAACTACAAAAGTCTCTCTATGGTCTCAAACAGGCCCCCCGTGCCTGGTTTGACAGATTAACTTCTGTCTTGCTAAAGCTTGGTTTTCACAAGAGTAAGTGTGATCCTAGCTTGTTCATTTTTTCTACTCCATCTGCCACTATTTACATGCTTGTTTACGTGGATGACATTATCCTCACTGGCAATTCCCCCTCCTTGTTGCAAAAGATCATTGATCATCTCAATGAAACTTTCTCTCTCAAAGATCTTGGTAGTCTAGACTACTTCTTGGGTATTGAAGTTAAAACACTCTCTACTGGGCAGTTACTACTATCTCAACACAAATACATTTCAGATCTTCTTACCAGAGTTAAAATGGAAGACTCTAAGGGAATCTCCACTCCTATGATTGGTGGTCAGCAACTTGCTAAAACAGGAATCTCGTTTGATGATCCTACCTTGTATAGATCTGTAGTTGGTGCATTGCAATATGCAACAATTACACGACCTGAAATTGCCTTTAGTGTCAATAAGGTAAGTCAGTTCATGTGCTCTCCAATGGAGGAGCATTGGAAAGTGGTCAAAAGGATCCTTAGGTATCTCAAAGGGACTTTTAAATATGGTCTTGTTCTTACTCCTGCTCGGTCATCCTCCTTCTTCAATCTTACTGCCTTCACTGATGCTGATTGGGCATCTGATCCCAATGACAGGAGATCTACCTCGGCTGCCTGCATTTATCTTGGCCCTAATCTGGTGTCTTGGTGGTCTAAGAAACAACTGCTTGTTGCAAGGTCAAGCACTGAAGCTGAATATCGTGCTTTAGCTCAAGCCGTCACTGAGGTCTTGTGGATCCAATCCCTTCTAAAGGAACTGAAAGTTCATCTAAACACTCCTACAGTGCTCTGTGATAATCAAAGCACAGTAGCACTGTCTCACAATCCTGTTCTACACGCAAGATCTAAGCATATGGAACTTGACATCTTCTTTGTTCGAGAAAAAGTCATCAGTAAAGCTCTGGTTGTCTCACATATTCCTGCTCAGCATCAATATGCAGATCTTTTAACCAAGGCACTGTCTCCCAAGCGTTTTCTGTCGCTGCGTTCCAAGCTCAATGTTGCTGATCCATCAGATCTGTCTCATCCTCCTTGAGCTTGTGGGGGGTGTATTAGAGAAGAGATTATATTAATAAATACCTTTATTAGTTCTGTTTTAATATTGCATATCTTTTCTATATCTTTTCTGTATCTTTTCTGTTTTTCTGTTTACTGTTACCAACTCATCAAGTTGGCTAGATTGTTAGGTCTATATATGTAAGTGATATCCCACAGATATCATTATCCTATTTTCTAATCATAATACAGTCTATTGATTTTCTCTCAACTCTCTCTCTCAACTCTCTCTCTCATAATAACAGGAGAAAATGTCTCATGAAAATCAAAACCATGCACTTGATGAAAACCTTTTGCAACCATCCGAGCTTTGAGCTTATCTATAGAGCCATCAGCATTTTCCTTGACTCTGAAAACCCATTTACATCCAACGGCTTTGCGATTAGATGGCAGGGAAACTAAATCCCAAGTATGGTTGAGCATTAAGGCATTGTACTCTTGTTGCATAGCAGAGAACCAATTAGGATCAGCAAGAGCTTGCTTAACATTTTTAGGTTCACTATGAGCCAAGAACAGAGATGGATGTAACCGAGGATTATGAAAGTCATATTTAGACCAGGTTTGCATGGGATGGTTATTAATGGTTCTAGGAATACTTTCAGTGTCAGTGGAAGAGGTAGGAGAAGAGACATTATGTGAGGAAGACTCATGAGATGAAGGAGACACATTTTATGAAGAAGACATTGTAGGATTGATTGATACACCTGGATCACCAATTTGAGACGACAAAGGAGGCTGCTGTGAGAGAACAGGTGAAGTATTGCAAGGAGGAGACAAATCCGGATTGAGAGTGAAGTATTGACATGGAGAGACATTTTGAGTAGGACTTGGATGAAACAAATCTGTGTAAGGAAACCTATGTTCATTAAAAATGACATCTTTTGAAATGTAAATTCGGCCAAAAGAAGAGAGACATTTATAACCTTTGTGAGAGTTGGAGTATCCCAGAAAAACACACTCCTGGGATTTGAAATGAAGTTTATGACTGGCATATGGTCTTAAGAAAGGAAAACAAGCACAACCGAATGTTCTTAAGAATTTGTAATCAGGTGATTTGTTGAATAAAACAGTGAAAGGAACATCAAAATTGAATGCAGCAGATGGCAATCTATTGATAAGATAAACTGCAATGGTAAAAGAAAAATCCCAAAATTGTAGAGGTAAGGAGGCATGATGAAGAAGGGTGAGGCCAATTTCAACAATGTGTCTATGTTTCCTTTCAACCACTCCATTTTGATGATGTGTGTGGGGACAAATCAGTCTATGTTCTATTCCATCTGTGGCAAGAAACGAAGTAAAAGCTCGGTATTCCCCTCCCCAATCAGATTGAACACTTTTAATATTGGTGTTTGAATTTATAGTTCAGCCATAGCCTTAAATTGTTGAAAAATAGAGAGAGTTTCAGCTTTTGATTTTAAGGGATATATCCAGGTGTACTTAGAGAATGCATCAATGAAGGAAACATAGTAAATATAACCAGAAAAAGATGTAATGTGAGATAGTCCCCACAAATCAGTGAAAATTAAATCCAAGGGAGCAGAATATACAGTTTGAGACGCAGAAGAAGGAAGTCTATAAGACTTTCCAACACAACAAGATGAGCAAAATTCAGTAACATATGTATTTGATGGGAGAAGGTTACATTGTGTAAGAACAAGCTTAAGAACATGAGAATTAGGATGACCTAGCCTAGTATGCCACATAGTGGAAGAACTAGATACATCAGAACTTTTATTTAAATTGAAATTATCTAAAATTGTAGAGGCTGAGACAGCAGACTGAGAGGGTATTTTAGCTAAAGAAGAGACCAATGTTGAGGGACTTTGGAGCTTTAGATTTGGAAAAGAATAAAGCCCATCAGCACCAACAATACCTTGAAGAAGAACCTCATTGGTTTCTTGAGATTTGACAAGGAAATGATTAGCATGAAACTCAAAGAAAACACAATTGTCTTTAGCAAACTTACTAACACTCAACAGATTTTTGGTGATAAGGGGAACATGAAGAAGATTATTCAACTGAAACTTAAATTGAGAGTTAATAGGAGAAACAAAAAGGGAAGAACCAGAACCATTGATTTGCAAACCTTGACCATTTCCTATGAAGATTTGGTCTGGACCATCAAAATGCTCAAGCTAATGAATGTTCTGAGGCTCACCAGTAACATGAAATGAAGCACCAGAATCAGGAATCCATGAAGAGTTAGCACCTGCTTGAGAAGTATTAGCAACCATAGCACTTGGTGTGACATTGGCATGAGCATCCTGGCTGGGCTGTTTCTGATTAGGATTCACCCAAGTGTTGGAGACCTTAAGATTTGAAGAAGGAGTGACCTACACAGGCTGCAGTGTGGTAGGATCATACAGAACAAGGGATTCTATAGGTTGATAATTAACATCAGCTCTGTAGAAACAAACATTGGCAGTATGGCCATACTTGAAGCAAATCTGGCACTGAAAATTTGCAAATCGACCACCACGGCCTCTGCCCGAACCTCGACCACCGCGACACCCACTGTGACCACCACCTCGATCTCTAAAAGATTCACCACTAATACTGCCACGAGATTAGCCCTGAGTGTAATTAATAGAAGGAGAAAAAGATTGCTTACGGAACCGGTTAGCTCTTGACTCATGAGCAAGAAGAAGAGCTTCCACTTCAGCAATAGGAGGAGTGACGAACTTGCTTTCAGTAACAGAGACCACAGGTGCATATTCTTGAGGCAGACCTTCAAGAACAGCATCAACATATTCTCAAGTGACACAGGACTCCCAACTCCAGCAAGTTCATCAGCAATATTTTTGATTTGAGTCAAAAAGTCATGCATTGATTTACCATCAAGAGTGGTGGAACACAAATTAGTGCAGAGCTGTCGTGCACGAGCTTTAGTTTGAGTATGAAAATACTCATGAACCTTGTCCCACACTTGATAAGAGTGAACGGAGCCAATGACACGTGAGAGAATGGTCTTCGAGAGCGTCGATTGCAGCCATGTGAGAAGCATTTGATCCTGGACCTCCCAGGTTTCATATGCTGGATTAACAATATCAGAATCACGATCAGCATCGGTCAAATACCGAGGTGGAATTTGCGGATTAACCAAAAATCGTTGAAGTTTGTGGGACTTGATGACTGGTTCGATCTGCTGCCTCCAGTAAAGGTAATTTGAATCATCAAGTTTTTCAGCTATGGATTGGAGAAAAATTGTGAAAAGGGAGAGAGATTATTTGATGTTGCCACAGAAGAGATGAGGAAGGAAATTTAGGGTTCTGGTACAGGATCAGAAGGCTCTGATACCATGTTAGATAAAATCAAGGGAGATAAAAATGTAATAGAGAAGCTTCATTATCATTGTTGCTTGCAAATGAATACACGGGTTCAGAATATATAGGGAACCCTTCCTAAAATACAGCAGAGAGAGAAAAGTGTAAAAAAAGTTGTAAAAAGCAACCAGTAGAGAGAGAAAATCATGAGAGGTGGCTGGACAGATGTCCACTAAAAGATTCTGAAGATATCCTAAAGATATAACAGAATGCAAAAAGTAAATAAAGGCTAACAAAAAAATATTCCCTTTTTGTTGTAATTTTATATACACTAACAAAGCATGCTGCAGGTGAAATATGAATAGCCCAATAACAATTAATAAATTAATGACTATTCCCTATAAGTCCCCCTCAAGTTGGAGCGTATATGTTAATCATGTTTAATGTGCTGCAAACTGACAGAAACCTGGTATCTTATTTGTTGTAAATAAGAGTATATTAAGAAATTTGATATTATTTTATAATCTTTCATTATTTTCTTTAGTTTTTTTTCTTTTCATAGTTACCTGCTTTAGAAACAAATGTATCTCTATAATAGGATAAGAGAAGAATGTAATTTGTGTGAAACAAATTAATGAATCCCTCTCTTTCTACCTAGTATCAGTGTTCCTAATCTTGGGAGCTTTGTTTTCGCTGTCCTAAAATAAAAATAAAAATTAGAGCTGTTGCAACTCACTCCACCGCCAGTGCCGTTGAAGTCGACAATGAGCCAAAAAGAAGTGTCCATTGTTGGTGATCACAATGGAAGAGATTGATCATCTAAAAATGATTATTGCATCTATGAGTAAGTCCTCTGGCTCATGTACACTGTCCATGAAGGATAAGAATTCTTTCAATACTTCTAACTTCATTTCTCAAAAAATTTGGATTCTTGATTCTGGAGCAACAGATCACATGACCTCCTTTACTTCACTCTTTGCATCATATTCCAAAACAAATGTCAAACAATTCATTACAGTTGCTAATGGAGATAAGGTGCCTATTATTGGCTCTAGCAGCATTCAACTTAAGCCGTATATTTTCTTCCATAATGAATTATATGTCCTGAAATTGGCTAACGGTCTTATTTCTATACAAAAGCTCACCATAGACTTGAATTGCTCAGTGACATTTTTTCATTCCCATCATTACGTTTAGGGCCTAGCCATGGGAAAGACGATTTTAATTGCTAAAGAGCAGGATGGGTTATACTTCCTAAAGCAAAAAAAGAATGAAGACGAGAACATGGAGTCAAACTCAAGCCACCATGTGAAGACAGATACTTGGGCCATGTCTCAAATATGGCTTCAACATAAGAGACTTGGACATCTTTCTTTTAGTCTTATTAAATCTTTGTTTCCGCATTTGTTCACAAAAGTTTTTGTTGAATCATTAAATTGTGATGTTTGTTAATTGTCTAAACACCATTGTTCCTTTTTCCAATTAGTGGTAATATGTGGGGACTTGTTATGGAATCTATCTCTAAGGCTAAATGGTTTGTGACATTTATTGATGACTATACATGGGTATCATGGACATACCTTATGCAAAATAAATTTGAGGTTGGTCAAATATTTGTCAATTTCTTCCATCTTTTTAAAATTCAATTTGATAAGTCCATAAAAAAAATAAGATCTAATAATGGTATTGAATATGTGAATCATGATTTATCTAAATTTATCATTGATAATGGTATTGTAAAAGAACTTACCTATGTTAATACCCCTCAACAAAATGAGGATGCAGAAAGGAAAAATTGTCATCTCCTAGAAGTTGTCAGAGCTTTTCTCTTTTAAATGTTTGGTTCCAACACTTTCTAGGGAGAAATTGTCTTAACCTCCACCTATCTTATAAACAAGTTACCCACTCGACTCCTTAGTGGTGTTAGCCCTATTGACTTGTTACAGTTATTGGTTCCTTCTTTTTTATCACCCTCAAAGTCGTAAATTCTTTGTTTCCACGGATGTCACTTTCCATGAAAATGAGTTCTTTGTCTGTCCTCAACTTTAGGGGAGAAAATTTTAGAACCCAAAGATTAGTCTTGCTTTGAATTATTACCATTTTTGTGTTTACCGGATGTCCAAAATGAAGAAGAGGAAAATAATTTTTTTGGCATTAAATATCAAAGATAGAAAAAACCCACCTTAGTTCTACAACAAGAGAAATCGTCTAACTCAAAGGTGAGTGATCTTGAAGGTAATTTGAAGGATGTAAGGGTTAATGATGATATTCCAATTGCTTTGAGTTAAGGAAAAAAGATCTTGTGTTAAATGCCCTATTTCACAGTATGTCTGTATTGACCATTTGTTTGCTCAGCCTCAAAGTTTCATTGTTGTCATTGATTAAATAGACATCCCAACTTCAATCCAAGAGGCTATGAGAGAAAAGTACTATATTCTAGCCACGAAAGAAGGCATGAAGGCATTAGAAAAGAACTCAACAAGGGAGATTGTAAACAAACCCAAAGACAAGAAAGTTGGAAGGTGCAAATGGAAATTTACAGTGAAGAACAAAACTGACGGGACACTAGACAAATACAAAGCAAGATTGGTAGCAAAGGGATACTCCCAGACTTATGGGACAGGCTATGAGACCTTTGCACTAGTGGCAAAGATGAATACAAATTGGTTATACTTTCTCTTGCAACTCATTTTGGTTGGGACTTACAGCCATGGTTGTCAATCTCTAGTGACAACTCGTAAACTCGTACGAGTTTACGAGTTTACAAGAGCTTACCTGTACAACTCGGAGGTAAACTCGTTTTTTAGTGAACTCGGAGCAATCTCGGTAAACTCGGGTAAACTCGTGTAAACTCGCGAGACTACCTCCGATATTAAGAGTTCACCATTTTTTTTTTCACTTACACAAAACGCACTTTTTGTGTTGTGGGTTAGGGCACTTTGTCTCCTTTTCTCCTCTAACCTCCGCAGCGCCTCTTTCACGACTCTTTTCTCTTCTCCACGCCTCACCTCAGCTCCTGACCTCCGTTCCTCACCTCCGCGCCTCAACCACCTCCTCTGCGCGACACCACCTCCGCGCGCGACACCTCCTCTGCGCGACACACCTCCGCGCGCGACACACCTCCACGCGCGACACACCTCCTCTGCGTGCGACACACCTCCTCCGCGCACACCACCTCCGCGCGCAACACCTCCTCCGCGCGACACCACCGCTCCTCACCTCCGTTCCTCCGCGCTCCTCGCCACCGCGAGCGCAACACCTCCTCCGCGCCGCACCACTGCTCCTCACCTCCGTTACTCATGTGATGTCTTAGTTTTTTATTTGTCTATTTTTAAGAACTTGTGTTTTGTCATTTGTGTGAACTTTTGATCTTAAATTTGTGTTAAGAACATTTATTATTAATGTAATTTGCTATTTGGGAGTTAAAATATTCAATTATTATGTTATTTTTATTTATTTATTTATTTATTTATTATTGAGTAATCTCTTACGAGTTTACGAGACGAGTTTACGATACGAGTTTACGATACGAGTTTACGGAGCCTCCACGAGATTACGTAAACTCTCGAGATTGACAACCTTGCTTACAGCAATTTGATGTAAAAAATGCCTTCCTAAATGGAGATTTAGAAGAAGTTTACATGTAAATTCCCCCAGGATTTAGAGCATCAAATTAAGAAAACAAGGTATGTAGATTAAAAAAGACCTTGTATGGACTCAAGCAATCTCCACAGGCATGGTTTGGGAGATTTACCCAAACAATGATTTCTTTGGAATACAAACAAAGCCAAAGGGATCATACTTTGTTCATGAAACATTGCTTATGTTGTGAGTATAGCTACTCAGTTCATGCATGACCCCGAAGAAAGGCATGTGCAGGTAGTTGATAGGATCTTTCAATGCTTGAAGTAAAGTCTAGGGAAAGGATTATTATTTAGAAGATACACCATGTCTATGGAGATATATACTGATGCAGATTACGTAGAGTCAATCACAAATAGGAGATCTACTTCTGGATATTGCATGTTCCTGGGAGAGAATTTAGTGACTTGGAGGAGTAAGAAACATAATGCAGTTGCTCAGTCTAGTGTAAAAGTTGAATTTCGAGCCTTGGCACAAGGCATATGTGAAGGGCTATGGATGAAGATTATTCTTGATGACCTTAGAATTAAAATAGAGCTACCTATAAAGTTGTTTTGTGTCAACAAGTCAGCCATCAACATTGCTCATAATCCACTTCAACATGACAAGAACAAGCATTTTAAGATAGACAAATACTTCATCAAAGAGAGGTTGGACAGTGGTCTTATTTTTACAGCTCACGTCCCTATAGAACTTCAAGTGATAGATGTACTTACTAAGGGACTTCCTACTAGTAGATTTCAAGAGCTGATAAGTAAGTTGGAAATGATTGATACCAACTTGAGGAGTTTTGTAAATAAAAGTACCTTGGGAGATTTGATATTATTTTATAATCTTTCATTATTTCTTTTAATTTTGTTTATATTCATAGTTACCTATTTTATGGACAAATGTATCTCTATAATAGGGTAGGGATGAATGTAATTTGTGTGAAACAAATTAATAAAATCCTCTCTTTCTACTTTATTAGAGAGAATGAGAAATTTCTCTCCTATACAATGCCTAACTTGTAGAACTTCAAGGGTTAGCACCTCCCAATGACCAAATGCCCTAATTCTCTCATGAAATGGTAAGATATCTCTCCCTCTCAACCCGTATTCTTATTTATAGGCAACACAACTTAATTCGTCTAATCTCTTCCCAATTGACTAACTAAATCCCTGATTAACAATTACTAAGAAGTGGTAACAAAAATCTAATACTACCAAGCACCTAACATAAACATAGTCTATTCCATTCTTATTGAGTAATTTGGTGATGTCTGCAAGTAGTACAAGTAGTTCTCCAATTTGCACATACATAGTAATAAGAAGTTTTAGTCAATTCTATTCATACAGAAAATGACAATCAACCTTGTTAAAAGAGAGAAACAATGGTCTCCAAATTGCTGCACTACTTATTTTTATTTTGGCTTTTACAATTTTAGTTTCTCTCATTTTGCACTCTATTACGTACATTATTCACCCCCTCTACCAGTGCTGAAATAAACAATTGAATATTGTGGTGTTCATGAGATTAAGGTGAAGAGGCTGGAGGGAAAACTACAAAAGGTGGGTGAGGCTGCAAAGCATACTACTGCAGTAGAAAACAAAAAAAAAAAAAAAAAAAAGAAGCTAAACGGTATACTATGTGATGGAAATCTAATCTTCAAAGATCCCTTTGGAAGAGGTAAAACCAAGAAGGGTGAAGGTTGATCCATAGGAGGGTTCAAACTTGAAGACCATTGGACCTTTAACTAGGTCCATAGTTAGGAGGCTAGAGAAGACTTCTACAGAGGAGGTGTTTCTTAGACTTATGCTTAATATGAGCATTGAATATGATTCCTCTTTTTAGTCTCATAGTCTCTATTGTACATATCTTGTATAATTTGAGTTCTTGTACCTTGTATTTATAATAGATACTTGTATATGTGTATTTTGCCTTTGTACTTGTAAGGTACCTTTTCCTTTTCTTATAGGTCATCCCTTTAGGATTTAAGGGTATGTATTAAGGGTCATTGATTTTCATATTTTTAGTAGTAGAAGTGGGGTGACATATAGTAAAGTGTGTAGGTGAAGCTAGCAATTAGGCCTGTAGTAGGCCTAGATTAATTTTTACATATTGGGTTTGTTTTGCTCCATTTAATCCAAGGAATTGATTTAGCTAGGTTTCACCCTCATTAGGTGAACCTAACTAAACCAATTCCAACATTTTTGGATTGGATTAAGTGAAGGAATACAAGTTTGGCCGCCTAACTCTTCTAGCTTCTCCCACACACTTGGTTAGCTTGTGGTACAAGCTTCTAGCTTGGCTTGCTCCACATGCTTCGAAGCTTAGCTTGTTCCATAAGCTCCCAAGTAACTAGGACAGCTAGCTTAAGTGTAAGAAGGCTAACCATAGTTCTCCTTAAAATATGGTTAGACTAGCTTGCACCATAAGTCACCTCTCTATATAAGCCTTTTCTTTCATTTTGTAAACACTTTTGATGATATATTTGAGAGATTGCCGAAATTACTTTTGAAATTCTCTCTTCCAAAAGTCTTAAACCTCTTTGATATTCATCCAATTCTCTTATCCTCTTCATACAAGAGTGTGGTGAGAATTGAAGTGGTTAATCTTCTCCCAAGGAGTGACACCTCTTGAAGAGTGTTCTTAACCTTCCTAGGTGAAATCCGAAGTCTCATCTTCCATTGGAGGCTTTGGAAAAGCTTAAGGAGATTCAAGGAGCCAAAGATCTAGGGAGGAGCTTGGAGAAGAAACCAACATCAATCCGGTTCTTCAACAAGTTTTCCATCAATATGGAAGTAGAAAACAAGGAAGAAGTTAGAGGGAATATGGTAGTAGAAATGGAGGCGGAGGAGGATGTAGATGGGAAAATGCACGGCCATGTGTTTGGGGAACTAGCTAACAGTAAAGGGAGAAAGGTCTCAAACCATAAAATTCATAAGGGAAAGTTGACAAAGTATTCATAAGAACCTTGGACAACCATATCACAAAAGCTAGCAATTGTAGTCAAAGAACTCAAGGCCTTATAAACCCTAACCCTATACTAGAAACTCAGACATCCAATGTAGAACTCAACTCCAATACCTTGCAATGGGTTCTAACATCCCACCATGCTCCACATCCTGGTTGTGTACCAATCCTAGGTGAACACTACAGTGTCAGCACCACCACTTATGTCGCTTGTCTACAGATAAGAGACAAGCTTAAAGGCTTTGATACCGATTGATAAGAACCTTGGGAGAATCATACTACAAAAGTGGCCATTATAGTTGGAGAGCCCAAGGCTTTATAAAGCCTATTAAGTTTTGAGAGAGAGAGAGAGAATTCTGAATGTCTTTGTATATTTTGAAATTGTAAAAATGTAATTGTATCGTACAACATAAAGGAGCAAGCTATATATATAGCCACTCCAGAAAGTGGTGAAACTAACAAAACAAGCTATAGCTATAAGAACTAAAACGTACAATACAAGTTACAACTGTAACAACTAATAACAACATAATGAAAAAATACAAAGTAAAAGTCTACTCTAATACCCCCCTACAAGCGAAAGAGGGGAAGATTCCATAGAATCAACCACTCTAAGCTTGTCCCTTAGAGCAAGAGACTGAGTAGGATAAAGTGCTTTGGTTAAAGTGTGAGCAGCCTGATCAGATCCAAGAACATGAACAACTTGTAACTGTTTGTTGATAACCCCTTCTCAAATGAAGAAAAGATCTAACTCCATATGTTTTGTTTGAGCATGAAGAATGAGATTATGAATGAGCAACCGTGCTCATGTTGTCACAACAGATAACTGGAATGGTACGACATACTTGCAACTAGGATAATAAAGACTGAATCCAGGATGTTTCGGTTGTTGCAAGAGCCAAACTTAGATACTTTGCTTCTGTTCTTGATCTAGCAACAACAGTTTGTTTCTTGAACCACCAAGAAACAAGGTTAGAACCAAGAAAAGAAGCAACACCAGATGTAGATCTTATATCATTTGGATCACATGCCCTATCAACATCACAATATGAAGAGAAATAGGAGACATAGTTGCAAGCTGTAAATGACGCCCCTAGGAGATGGTCCCCTTTAGGTACCTTAATATTCTCTTGACTGCTGTCTAATGGGGTTCTAAAGGTTGAGACATAAACTGACAAACTTTATTTACAAAAGGTGCTAGTTCCCTCAGGTCACTGTAAATGAGTTCAAGAGGATGATTATAACAAGATGTACAAAAATCCAAAAAAATTTTATTAAAAAAGTACATCTATTGAATATAATGTGTTGTACATCAGCACTAGGATGTCCTAGTTTGGAGTGCCAAATGGCAAAGGGAGCAGATACACTAGAAACAACATTAACAGAAACATTATTCTGAGTAAAACTCTTAGGACTACTAATAGAAGATGCTACAGATGTAGGAACAACATACAAAAATGTAAACTGGTACAAATCATCAGCACCGACAGTACCATGAAGAAGAACTTCATCAGAACCCTGTGATTTCACCAAACAAAAATGAGAATAAAACTCAAAATATACAGAATTATCTTTGGCAAACTAATTGACACTCAACAAATTTTTGGTTTTTTGAGGTACATAAAGTAAATTATTTAGAACAAAAGAGATTTTAGGATTAATAGGTGATACAAAATTTGCAGCACCTGAAGAATGAATGTCAAAGCCCTGGCCATTCCCTATTAACACCTGATTTGGTCCTTCAACAGGAGTGTGATGCTGTATGTTTTATGAAACATTGGTAACATGGTGAGAGGCACTAGAATCAGGAAACCAGTGTGCCTGTGGAAGGGAAGCAGCACTAGTTAGCATGGCTTGAGGTGCTTGAGAAGGCACAGGTGATGGTTGCTTGATCCATGTCATAGATTGAAGATGATATTGTGGCATACTTGGAGCAGGAGAAAAATACAATGAAAATGGATACACATGCAATTGAGATGACAACCATGTTGTAGCAGTATCAAGTGCTATACCTTGAAATATAATTCCCCTCAAATAAATGATAACACACTGAAGCAATATGACCATATTTATGACACACTTGGCATTGGATGCTGGAGAGACCTCTGCCACCAGTTCGATCAAGATGATAACCAGTACAGCCACCGTGATAAGAGCATCAACAAGAGATTGAATCCGAAGAAGAAATCCAGAAATTAAATTGTTTTCCAAAGTAATAGTACGAAGTTCAGTGCATAACTGACCTGCTCAAGCATTTGTATGAGAATGAAAGTAGGCATGAAGTTTATTCCAAAGTTGCCACAACGATTTGCAACCTATCACTTGTGCAAGCATTTTGGACGAAATCGAAAATATTTACAAAGATATCACGAGATGGCTACAAGTCTATGACCCTGAAATATACTCCCTAAAATATCTTTCCCATTTACAACAGGTTTCTACAGAACCTATAGGAGGACTGCTGACAACTTGTATTGGATAGGAACGAAGAGGATGGTTCGGAATTTCATTGAGGAATGCCATGTTGGTCAAAGGAAGAAATACTTGGCAATATCTACAGGTTGTCTTTTACAGCCACGGAACATACACAAGTTAATATGGGAGTAGGTGTCAATGGATTTCATCACTTGATTGCTCAACTTATAAGTGATTAAAATCCTAATTTTGTGAGCAACTTTTGGAAGGAGCTGCTCAAATTGCAGGGCATCACATCACATCACATAAGTAATAGCGATAAGAAATGACAATGAACACTACCATTTTTTTTCTTTTGCATAATGCTCCCAGTAATCAACAATCAATTGAAAAAAATCAAAAGATATGAACCTGAATGGCTAGAAAAGCAGCCATGCACATGCAGTTCCCTATGAAGCACAAAACCCCGAGATGAAAATGGTCTAATCCGAGATCCATCAAACCACCAATTAACCATCCAGAAGGCTCTGGTTGACCTTTGGCACTTATTTCACTATGTGATACAAAGTCCGTTTCTGAATCCCCAATCAACGCTGGACCACGATACAAAACCATCAACACAGCCCCGAAAACACAGGTAAAAGTTCCTCCAACCTTAGCCAGACCTTCATATCTTAGTAAGTTCACTCTTTCTGTACTGCACGAATAAGTTCATCAAGGCGCACATTACTCTACGTCAAATTGCACGAATAAGGTACATCTCAATCCAACCAATGCACAAATCGAAAGGAGACAGAAACTGACCCCATGATTACCGCCATCAGAAAAGTAAAAACTGGAGTGGCCGGCTGAATTGCAGCAGCATAAGTTGGATTAGTATAGCTTAAGCCAATAAGAAACAAAAGATGGTTGCCAAAAATCCTGAGCATGAACGAAGAAGCAGCAGCCAAAACAGCATTGCATAAATAAAACAACCACAACAAGCACAGAAAAAACGTGACCATATCACCAGACCAGAACCTCACCCGGTTAATCCAAGAAAGAAGAATGACAGCAAAAGGCGTTTGGTCAAAGGTGGTCGCGTGCGCCTGCAAACAAGACACGGTTAAGAAACCGATGCATTGGGAATAAACGAAATCCGAGGTACCTTTCACGAACGAAAGCGAGGGGAGCGAGAATGGCGAGGGCAATGAGATCGCGGAAGACGCAGAAGACGATTTGGTTGACTCCAACGTTGAGGGCCAATTTGGTGATGACGTGGTAGCCTCCGTTGAATAACTGCACCATTGCCATGGCGGTGTGGGCCTTCCATATCTCACCCCCTGAAGCTGAAACTGCCATGTCTCGAGAGTGTTCAAGAATTGGGGATTTTGTTGTTTTGATTGCGTTGAAACTTGAAATTGATTGTTAATTAAAGTACAAAAACGAGTGTTGGCATTTCTTAGGCGGGGAAAACAGCTCCAATCTCTATGCGATTCCGTGCCTGCACGCACCTCTTAGAGCACCTGCAACGGAGGCTGCTTATAAACAATTTCCTATGCCACATCACTGTCATATCCGCTTTGACATATTTTATGAGTGGCTTAAATTGTTACTTGTAGAAGTAACTTTGCTAAAATTTAAGCAACTCATAAAATAGGCCAGAGTTAATGTGGCAGTGATGTGGCATAGAGGGTTGCTTATAAGCAACTCCATTGTAGATGCTCTTAGGGCATCTCCAATGGAAGCAACTCATTTGAGTTGCTTCATGCATTGGAAACTGAAAAAAGTGATTCCTAGTGTGCCATGTCAGCATTAAGCAACTCAAACAGAAATTTACTCCAATGGTAAAAAACTTTAAGAAATTCAGCTTTTAGAATTTTTTTTCAAATCATTTATGAACCAAATTAAAATTTTAATTAAAAAGAACAATTGCATTAAATAAAAGAAAATAAATTATGAGAAAAAATATATAATAAATAGATATTAAAAATAAAATAAAGCAATAATAAATATATAAACATTATACAAAATTAATTTTTTAATTTTTTAATTTTTTAATTTTTTAATTTTTTAATTTTTTAATTTTTTAATTTTTATTTGTTATTTCTTTAAACCCTCTTTTTCATCTTCTTCACGCATCTTCTTCTCTTCCGTAAAGGAATTTTTCATTTTTTCTCCCCCTTTCCTTTTCTTTCGGTGGAGTTTCAAACACCGTCTACCACCGTTGCTGCCCCTACTGCCGTCGCCGCCGCGCAGGTCCACCCAGAACGTTCACCGGCGCGCCTCCGCTGTCCACCCGCGGCAGAATGTCCACCTCCGCTATCCACCGGCGCACCTCCGCTATCCACCCGCACGTCGCCGTCCAACCGTGCGCCTCCGCCGTCCTCCGCCGCGCCTCCTTCAGTTTACAAAAATAAGCAACCGTTGCTTAGTGAAGCAACCCTCTCTCCTCTGCAAGAAACTCTTGCTGTCACCTCAGCCTTCTCTAATGGTAAGAAACTCATGTTAGAGTTGCTTAAGGAACCAAGCAACTCCCATTGGAGTTTCTCTTAAATTTCCAAATTCCAACTCCATTTTCGAATCACCATCGGACAACACAATTTAGTTAAAAATAAGTTTCTCATACAGCTAATATGATTTAATTATATTTTTTTTATAATTTTATTAACATGTAAAATTTCAATTTTTGGTTAAATTTAGGGTAATTTTTTTTTCTTCAAATTTTTTGTTTTAATTTTTAAATTTTTTAAAAATCTTGTTTTAATTTCTTATGTCATCAATATCATATAAAAGTGATAGAATGAGATAATTATGTAATATTAGTTAGATTTAATACAATATTTTCACTACAAAAACACTACTAGATAGATTTTAAGTAAAAGTAATTGACAAATTTTCTAACAAATTTTGAGTATAAGACTAAAACAAGATTTTTTTTTTTAAATTATAAGACTAAAACATTCAATTTTTAATTTGAGGGGTTAAAACTAAATTTATCTTAAAATTAAAGAACTTAAAACATATTTAAGTTTTGCAATTTTAAGTTATTTTAAAAATGATTTTTAACTAGTTATGTTTAAATTTAAACATTGAAAGTCCATGATAATTATACTAGCGATAATATTAAAACTTAGTGTTAAGAAAGAGTTTAATTACCCTTATTGTTGGCATGGTTGGGGTTTATGTCTTTCAATCAAGTTATTTTCATTAAATTTAAGTAATGTTAGGTCATCATTAACATACCATACCATTATTCACCAAAAAAAAAATCATTAACATATCATCCAAAATTAATAAAAAATAAAAAAAATAAAGACGAAAACACATGAGTGAAACTTAAGGATGGAAATAGGTTAGGCCTTCAACAGAGGTCTATAATCTGACATCTTTAAAATATAATATGACTTGACATATTTAATAAAAAGACCAAGTTTAGACTTTTAAAAAAGTATATTCATACAAAAAGATTAAGTTTAGCCTTATAGAAAAAGTTTATTAGACCTAATAGGTCAGCCTATTTATTTATATAAAATAATAAAAATTAATATAATTATTAAAAATATAAATAAACAAATAAATTTATAAGACAAAAATAAATTATCAATATTTAAAATATTTTTTATACAATTATTTTTTTCATTGTAGGTTTATAAGTTTATGACCTGTATAAGAGTGTACATCAATATGCATGGCTACGCATGAATTGTCCCTTCAATAGAAAATGATTTATTTTTTCTCCTATATTTCTTTTAAAATTTAATTTATTGACCTAATTAACATTAATAATTTAAATAGATTTTTAAATAGGCTAATAGTCTAGGTCATGCTTTAAAAAGGCCAAGTCAGACTTATAAAAAAAAGTCTATGATTAATAATAAGTTAAGCTTATGCTTTAATTTTGCAGAATAGACTCAGCTTATATATTCAAAGCCTTACATAATCATTATCATCCCTAATTGACACTACTTGATAAATAATAAGGAAAAAAATAAAATAATAATTAAAAATAATAAATAGTTTAATTTCAATGGTAGTGGTAACAATGATAATGATAGAGCTATCGCGATAACGATGGTGGTGATGGTAGCAATGACTACAATAGCAGTGATGACAATAACAATGATAGATGAAACTAAGATGACAATAATTCGTGATAACTTAATTTGTACTACTTTAATCTAAGTCATTTATTTTAAAAAGGTATAATCTGACCTCTTTAAAAGTCTGACCATGTTTGACTTATTAATCTGTTTAAAAACTTATTTTATGTTAATATTGTTAAATAAGACAACAAACTTTCTTTTCTTTTGTTCGTCCCTGGAGTATCCACCGCCAATAGCGGTGACTAATCTCCTAGCTATATTAGAAGCACCTCAAAGGGTGGGATAGCTGGCAAAAAAAACTTTCTTTTAAATAGGTCAATGAGTTTTTTTTTTAATTTTCATGGTAAAAATAATGATTTAGTACTTAAATTTATTTTTAAAAGAATTAAAAAGAACAAAATATTATAGTAAAATACAATATATTAAAAGAATGTTAGGCTACTAATAAATAAATAAATATATATATATATATATATATATATATATATTAAATTTATTACAATATATGAAGGTGATGTAATATTTTTGTGTACATATTGTTAAAATATTTTTACATTTTATTTATTTTGGTAACCGTACACCTCTTCTTTTAGGATAGGACAATTAAATAATTTTATTTTATTAATTTAAATAAAAATACATTATTTATCTAAAACAATTTTTTCTTTAGTAAACTACAACTCCATTGCAATTTTGTAAGTTCCACATGCACAACATCCATAGGCACGAATTGCCTTTATTTTACTAGTTATTAATAATATTAATAATTTAATTTTTATATTATAAATTTATTTAATTAAGTATATTATTAATGGTGTAATATGTATATTAAAAATTGTATGATATTATATACATAAATAGGTTAACCTATAAGGTTTAAAAGACTTTTTTATAAGCTTAAACGTAGTCTTTTTAAATAAAAAGGTTTTGTTAAAAGTCCAAACTTGGATTTTTTATTAAATAGGTCAAGTTAGGCCAAATCATAGTCTCTCATTTAAGGCTTGACCTATTTTCATATCTAATAATAACCACTTGGACCATGAAACAACTTTAACAACATTTGATTTCTCATATTTTGACACTTAAACTACAAAGATTCAGTATTGAAATGAATGCTATAATACAAGAAGGGGGGTTGGATTGTTTCCCTTTAAAAATTGTTCCTTTTTAAATCAATACACGAGGAATCTTTTTATGGCGGTTCTTCCTTCTAATGACCGGCATATCTATGATTCTTTTCTCCCAGATGAAGCAGCAGGCATCGGTCCGTAGAACTTCTAAAAAAGAGATGGTTGTGGCGCGAAGTACTCTTGTGCACCTCCGTCACTCGGCTCGCGCGCAACCCCGCCTCGTTATGTTATGGAAGAATGGAAGTTATTACCGGGCTGGTTATTAAGAGCCTGCAATTGGCTGCCGGATTTCGTCCCGCAACTATAAGAAGATCGCTTCGGGGGTCACTGTGGCGTGGCTGAATGTAGAGCAGTCCGCCCCTACTGCGTTTGATCCGTAAATTCTGGAGAAGTTCGGAAGATGGTCAAGGTAGCTTGGATTCTTAAAAGAAAAGTCATCTATATATGAATTAGTTATGTTATAAAGTAGTTTTTTTTATTGAAACAATTTTTGAGTTTACTTTTTATGAATCATAATATGCAATAATATAATATTGAATGCAATAAACCAAATAAAACAAGAAAAAAGATAAGGGGCGAGAGAATGGGCACAAATTTATACAGTATAGTCTTTACCTATCTTACGTATACCTTTGATTTTGCCTTTTTCACTTCCAAAGGAAACTAATCCTTTATGTGGTTGGAGGCCTAGAAACATAGATCTTTCTCCCATCATATGTCATGAGTAGACATTGTCTAGGTACTAGTGTGAATCTTTTCTTCTTCCCATTAAGGATATATACAATAAAGATTATTTGAGATTTTGGTACCCAAATTTTCTTGGGTCCTTTTTTGTTAGTCTCCATGCCCTTGGTCTTATTCTTTCGTCTGCCTAGAGCTTTATCTCCATTTCCATTGGCTTTATGAAGAGAGACCTTGGGTTTGGCTTGAGGTGTCCCTAAACTAAGGTCAAAGCCAAGACCATTTTTGTCAAACAAAAGTCTTTTATGCTTTAGAATTATGTTTAACTTAGAAGATCCATCAACAAACTTGGCTAAGTCTTTCTTGAATTGTAGTTTTCAACTTCTAATGTTGTAACCTCAAGTGATATGAAGCTAGTGATCTTGTCCTTGAGAGACTTTATCTCTCCTATAGCGTTTAACATTTTCTCCTTGAGTTCAATATTTTTTTTCTAAGATTTGTTTATTTTTCTTTAAGTTTCTTTTATTCAAGAGAGATCATGTGAGAGTTTGCTAAGAGAGTCTCCTAGGACATCTCATCATCATTAGATTCAGATGAATAAGAGCTAGAGTCAAATTTTACCTCTATGTCTATAGCATTTGACTAAGTGTGTGCCATGAGGCATATGTTGGCCTTCTCATCTTCTGAACTGTTATTTTCGTTGCTATCCAAGTTCTCCCAAATGGCCATTAGACACATTTCGGCCTTCTTCTTGGAAGACCACCTATTCCTTTGTGAAGGACAATCAGCCTTCATGTGACCAGGCTTTTTGCACTCATAGTAGACAACTTCTTTGTTGTTAGTCTGATTGGGCTTTTTAAACCTATCCTTCTTTCTGTGGAGGTTTCTCAATTTTTCTTTCTTCTTTAGCATGTCTTCGAACTTCTTATACATAAGATATATCTCATCATCTGTAGAGTCTGTAGAGTCTTTAGGTTCCTTTTTTATATTTTCTTACTGGTTTTGTGACACCCTTACTACCCCAACACATATATTGTATAAATAAACTAAGGAAATAAATCTTTCAACGTCGGTAAAAGGGTTCATATAAAAACCTTTAGAAACATTCTTCGATATCCAAAATATTTTGAAAAAGAAACTTGGAAAAATAAAATATAAGAGGTTACACAATGTTTTCAAAATAATAAGTACAACTCCATTTACAAATAAAGTTCATGTCCTAGAAGTCCTCTGCCCCGATGTCACAATATCAGAGTATACCCACAACTCAACTGTTGGCATTCTAAATGCCACTCATAGCCGGATCTTCCTCACCTAAAACATCCACAAATTATACGGTGAGAAAAGAAAACATCTATATGTAAAGCACACAAAGAAAAACACAACATATCATCTCATTATAAAATATTCATAAACATTTCAATATATCATGACTCTATCAATCATGCATCATCATCACGTCACAATTCGCAATCACACCAATCTTCACAAATCTTTCAATCACAATCATCACAAATCTTACTATGTCAAGGTCACGCTACCCTTCAGCCTAGGGTCGTGCTCACCCCTGACATCACACTGTGTCAAGGTCACGCTACCCTTTTAGTAGCCTAGGGCCGTGCTCACCCCCTGACATAACACTGTGCCAAGGTCACACTACCCTTTTAACAGTCTAGGGTCGTGCTCACCCCTAGTCATCAATATGAGGAACCACAATCACATCACAATCACAATCACAATCACACCAATCCATCACAAATCTTACAATTAACCCTATGCCAAGGTCACGCCTATAGCATCTCTTGCTCGAGGTCGTGCCACCCTCGACATAAGCATTAATTGCCTCACACACCCACCCTATGCCAAGGTCATGCTTGTAGCATCTCTTGCCCAAGGTCGTGCCACCCCCGACATAAGCATGAAAAATCACACATCCTACACTGTGCCAAGGTCACGCCTGCAACATCTCTTGCTCGAGGTCGTGCCACCCCCGACATAAGCATAAGGAATCACCCATCCCATACTATGCCAAGGTCATGCCTGTAGCATCTCTTGCCCAAGGTCGTGCCACCCCTAGTCACAAGTGTGAGGAACCACAATCACATTCTCATTCACATCTACATCCATATCCATATCCACATATCAATTCCACAATACATACACAATCCACACAAAATGATGGTTCACATACCCCTCAAATAATTCACCATGAATCCTCATCTAGATCATCAATTTTATCAAATAATATAACAATAACATTCATAAATTAATATAATAATCAATAGAATTAGCAATTTAATACAATCTTAACATAAATAGTAAAACCCCAATTGTTCCAAAACCTAGCTCACAGGCACTTTTCTACAATTTCGTTCTCTCTCCTAGATCATCATTCTTACAAATTAAATATATATTTCTAATCCTCAACACATACAGAATCTAATGGTATCATTAATTCCTCAAATAGAAATAATCCAATTTTTCCAAAACCTATCTTACAGACACTTTTCTATAATTTCGTTCTCTCTCCCAGAGCATCATTTTTTACAAATAAATCATATATTCATAGTCCTAAATACATTCAGAATCACATAAGATCAATAATTCTCCAAACAGAAATAATTATAAAATTACTCATAATACTAAGGGACTCTTCCTCTACCCAATTCCCTCATGTAACTCTACATACAAATAATTCCATTTTCCCTCGTACCTTGATATGTAGAAGCTGAACCTACACAAGATCTGGTTGGTCTCCCTCGCTGGGTTCCCCTCGGTCTGAAGCAGAAAGTAGAGGGAAAGAAAAGAAAGTAGAAGAAAACAAATCAGAAAATGAGAGGTGTACCTTTTGCGAGTGGTAGAGAGCTCAATTTATAGGCATCATGCTTCGCCAGAATGGCCCGTTCCAAATCCGGAACGACCTGTTCTGGACCCTTAAATCACGACTAAAAATCACATCCAGAACGGCCCGTTCTCAAACTAGAATGGGCCGTTCTGGGGTGCAATTAATACTCACAATGGTCAAATTTTGGAACGGCCCGTTCTCACCTCTGGAACGGCCCATTCTCACCTCTGGAACAGCCCGTTCCAATTTGGGAACGCCCCGTTCCCATCTAAAACTTATAGACATTTTTGTATTTTGGAACGGCCCGTTCCAGTTTGGGAACGAACCATTCTGGGATACAAAATCACTCTCATTTTAGTAATTTGGAACTGCCCATTCTGGGCTACTAAATCACCCCTGTAAATTACTAAATTACCCTCATTGGGCTTTAGGGCACTCGTACATTCTATGAAAATTGGGCTGTTACAGGTTTCACCACCCTTCAAAGTAATAGTATCATTTGTTTTAGGGTGATCTCTACTGTTCAAATGAACCTTATGAACTCATAAAGCTCTAAAAAGTTCATCAAGAGTGAGAACCTTAAGATCATGTGCTTCTAAGATGGCTATGGCTTATCTTGAGATTACTTTGAGCTTTGGAGAACTCAATTTTTAGGGATTTTAAACCATTTAGAATTGTTTGGAAGCTTCCAAACATTTCAACTATGGATTCAATCTCTTCCATGGAGAAATACTCATACTGTCTTTAAAGTGTGATAGCCCATTTGAGCCTTACATCTTCAATACCCTCATGAGTTACTCTAATGGCATCCCACATTTCTTTAACTATTGAGCAGTTATAGAATTTGTTGTACTCTATTCTAGATAAGGAGCAAGCAAGGATGTATCTTGCTTTGGTATTGGTTGCAATGTGTTGCGGTCATCCTAAGTATATTCATTCTTAGGCTTGGTAACAACAACATCACCTTGAGTGATGATTCTCCAAAGGTGGTATTGGGTGGATTTGATGAACATTTTCATTCAATCTTTCCAATATGAGTAGTCCTCTCCATTAAAGGCAAGGGACTTTGTAAGAAAGGCTCATTGTGGTTAGTACTATCCTTCATTATTTTCCATAATGGATCTTTGTCCTTTAGTACGATTAGATGCTCAATCTCGTCAAAGGCTAAGCTCTGATACCAAATTATGGAGAAAAGATAAACACTAAAACGGGGTTAAATAGTGTGTATCAAAAACTCGCATATTTTCTATAGTGAGGCAATAGTGTTAGTTAGATGAAGCAAGAAGAGTAGTCAAATGAGATACTTAGTATTTTTATACTGGTTCGCCTCAACCACCAAGACTACATCCAGTTCTCAATCCAACTAGATTGAGTTTCACTATTAATAAGAAAATATAAGTATTCTTTTACCAAACCACTTTTTGCTCAACCCTAAGTATTCTTTGACTAACCTTTTCAAGCAACTATCCAAGTATCCTTTTAATAATAAGCCTTTCCAAACTTAACAACCAAGTATTCTTTTACAAATAAGCCTCTTCAAGCTCAACCTTATAATAATGATTATGAAGGTTATACAAATGTTGTGTTTGTCTCATTTAGACGTTAAACAACCAACTTATAGAGCAATGAGTGTTTACAAGAAAGAGTGGATTTTCAAATATTAACTTTTTGTACAAGTATATATTGGATTTCTATCTTTCTTGTGCTTTTAAAAGACTTCTTATATAGTAGCCCGAAGAAGATGTTTATTGCAACACTTTGAGTTTAGGTCACAAGTTTGCTTCGTTTATCTTGATCGCCTTCCTTGTGGTGGCAGGTAACTGTTTGACACATTTAATGTGAACATTAAATGCATTTCACCAAATAGTACCTCTCATCTGATCAAAGAGGCTACTTATCAACTTTCCATACCAAATAGAGCTTGCAAAAGCAATGTCAATGTAGAGCAACTATAGTAGTGAGTTTATCTGGTTTTCTTCGTGATTTTAGGGATTTGGTTTTGACAAAAAGCATGGTTATTCTCTTTAATAGACTTTTAAGTTTTGAGATGGTCTTTTGATTCAATTTGTTAAGGAATGAAACATTTAATATGAACATTATTGTTATTCTCAGCAAATGATAAATATTTAATGTATATGAGACAAATTGTATGCTTTGTCAAATTAACAATTGTCTTACAAACGATCTATGCCTTGCACTTCATCTAATAGGCCTTTCAAGGATATGTTTTAGAGATGCTTTCACAAACATTTCTTTTATTATAAAAATGTTTCGTTTGTTAGCATTAAAACTCTAAGTTAGGAGATTGTCTTTTGACTTAACAATAATCATACTAAAACAATTCATACATAAAATAAATCATGTTATGCAGTATGCTTATGCAATTTTGATTTTCTCAAAAATACAAAAAAAAACATTTTGACTCATTACTTCCATCAAGATTTATCTTTTGAGTTTTAAGTGTTTAGTGAGGTTAGAGCTTAACATCACTTTATCTAGTGATTCAACAATGTCCCACTAAATGCAAACAAGTATTCACAGAATCAATAAAAATTGATCATTTGTGGGATTGTCCATGCCCGAACCTTCCTAGACCATGGGTTTTGTCATACCCATTCTGCTCACACCTTGTATACTTTCTTCTAACATTGGTAGCACAAAACAAATACCTTAGTCACTCTTTCTCAACCATATCAATCTCTTTATCTCTCTATGTTTTTTTTCCATCTTATACTGCAAATTGTCCTTGGCAGTATCCATTATCATAGTCAATCTCTTACCACTAATGTCTTGAATAGTAAACATAAAGAAAAAAATTTAAGTATCTTAATCACATGCTAATGAAGTGTCCACTTTTTAGATTTTTTAAGAATTATTTAAGTATCTTAATGGTTAAGCTTTCAACTCATTTAATCATTTGATAATTAGGTATCCACATTGTAGACTTTTATAGAACTTTGTAGAATTATTGAAGTATCTTACAAATTAATTATACTTTAGGGAAACTAATATCATCATTACAATCTTCACCGTTATAAACACAACATTATGTCCCTTAATCATCTCTTAATTATGCTAATTCATCTTAATTTAACTAATTATAATTTGCTTAGGTGTCATAATTTGAGGGGTCAAGACTCATATTTTACTTTAACTCACCTATACTTTTTATTAATTATTTTAAGTATATTATAATTAAGATAAAATTTTATAGATTTTATTGAACTGCATAAGTCTTATTCATAATAATCGTACATAATATTTAATAAATATTTATTACCAATAAATTTAATAATTTATGATGAATTATATAGGTAATTTAAAAATAAAAAAAAACTAGAACAATCTTTTTATTTAAGATTGACATATTGTCATCTATAACTTTAGGCCACTCAAACCATGAAATAAAATTAACAATGTTTGATTCTTAGATCTTGCCATATAAACTAAAAAGATTTAGTATTACTGTTAAAAATAATACAACTTGAGTGTGAGCCTACCACGACATTGGTATGCATCAATCATGTTGTAGATGGAATTAGCTTGTCGCTTATCCTTTAAATAACACGCACTCTTCCAACACTTGATTAGGGATTTTAATCCCAATTATGTGCCTTACTCATTGTCCACTTATGTTAAATATCTTTCAACTTGGCTCCATGCCATTTTCAAATTAAAGACTTATTGGAGACAACTTTTGAGAAACAACTTCCCTTTAGGAGACAAATTTCTCACCCAAGGGTTTTCACCATTAGACTCCTTAGAGCACCACAACTTTAGATCCTCACAATGGGATCTTTACAATGTTTAAACAACTTTATTCTCCTCTAGTTCAACTTCCAACTTTAGAAAACATGAATTTGAAAAATGAGTTCTTCACGATTTAAATATTATCAACATACAACTTACTACTTGATGGAGGACCATCCTTGAAGACCATAGGACCTTTGACAAGGTCTATGGTTAGGAGGCTAAAGGAAGCTACTAGAGAGAATGATGTGATTCATGGGCGTAAAGTATGTGTTCTCCTAGTTGCTTAGTTTTCTATTGTATATATTGTATAGGATGTTTTTTGACCTTGTATTTTGGGTCAAGTAGTATAGGAATTTTTGTCCTTGTATAATTTTTCTTTAAGGGTGTAATTAGTAGTTTAGGAGAGGTGTACCTAGCTTAAGTCATAGACTTCTTTGGGCTTGGATGGCCTAAACGTTTTTCAAGGCCCATAGGTTTGGACGTCCACTTGCTTAGGCAAGTGGTTTGGATGTCCAAACCTAGTCAAATTAGTTATCCAAGTTGTTAATAAGTCATGGCTTTATAGTGACATCTCAAAAAACTTGTTAAAAGTAATCATTAGTTAGTTAATTGTCATGATTAGGTTAGGTGGTTGGGGTTAACTTAAGTTAACCTAGGTTACTTCTAAACTAGGATTAACTTAGCTTGCTCCATAAGCTTCTAGAGAGTTAACTAAGGTTGGTTAGCTTACGTACAAGATAGCTAACCATGGTTAGTCTAGCTTGCACCATAAGCCAACCAACTCCTATATATAGGTTTTCCTTTTATTGGTCGAACTAGTTTTGAGTATTATATATGAATTGGATGAATTTTCTCTCTCAAAGCTTGTTTCTCTCCTTGAAACTTGATCTTTTTTCTCTTATCCTCTCTTGAGTGTGGTAAAAATTGGAGGGACTTATCACTCACATGAGTGTGGCATCACCAAGGGAGATTTCTACCCTTCCATGTGTGTTTGAAAATGGCTTTTAACACCTTAGGAAGCCATTGACGAAACTAGAAAGAGACCAAGAAGATAAAGATTCTTTCTAAAAGCTTGAAGGAGGAACTACATCAATCAAGTCCCTTCTTGGAGTTTCGTTCACTACTTTTCAATATATAACTTACAATTATACAACTAGGGATTATAATAGCTAGATCCTAAATAAGGCCTATGGTTGCACTTATTTAAAGCCTAGCCTATTTAATATAAAGTTAAGTTTTGTGTAATACTATGTGTTTTATGCTTTTATTGCATGATCATGTGTTGTATGTTGACTTATGATGCTTTGAGTTGCTATGTTATATTGTTAGTTGTTTTATAGAGCATTAATTAAGGATCAAAGGATTTGTGAGAGCTAAGTTGCTTAAAGATGTTTAAGTTGAGGTCAAAGTTGACCAAGAATGGAGGACGTTATATATGATTTTCAAAGAACTTGAAATTCATAAGTTCATTTCTCTAAATTCTATAAAGAAGTTTTAGAGAGAAATGCTTTGAAGCCAAGGAAGAGCTTTACTTTTTTTGACTTCACCAGGAGCATCTAGATCCTCCACTGAAGTTAAGATCAAGTGATAAAAGCTAGGATTCTAGCTAAGGAGCTTAGAAACTTAGAGAAAAGTTGACCCTTGAGGTTTGGTTGAGTTTTGTTCCTTCAATTCAAACAATTCTAAGTAAGGTAAGTTTGTTGTTTGATTCTTTAAGTTACTTTTAAGTTGTTATTGATGTTGTTTAGCTCATTAGTGACTCAACTATTGAGAATTGAAGATGTTTATTTAAGTTGTTAAGTTGGAGTTTTGAGCAAAAGGAAACTTAACACCCAAGGAAGTTCAACTTATGATGATTTTGATGTTGCACATGGCTTTTTATGTTGAATTCATGTTATATAATTTGTTTAGTGATGGAAAATCTAGGAGAATGATGAACATTTTCCCCTTAGACTTGCTCCATGCTCTTTGGATCTTCCTTGAGCTATTTCTGGACGTGAAAAGTGATAGAAAATAATGGCTCAATCCAAGAGGGGGTGAATTGGATTCAATGACACTTGAAAATTTTCAGAGTTTAAGGATCTTGATTTCTTTAAAAACTTTTATAAAATTAATTTCCAATGAAGTATATTGAACCTCTTAGTATATGAGAATGACTCCTATATGATTTCTTGATTAATCTTTATTGAATCAGCTTAAAGAACAATTAATATGGTGTTTATGTTCCAGTTTAAACCATTTTAATAATACAAGCATATTAATCAAGACCAGCCATCTAAACATTCAATTAAAGATTGTTTAATGTAAGAGATAAGGAGGAGAGAAGAGTGCAAAGTGTTTTATCTTGATTCAGCCACTCCACATGTGACCTACATCCAGTCCTCAATTATTAACTGATCAATATTTGTTCAACTATCTCAATGAAGAAGTTTTACAAGCATACCACACACTTCAACACACAAGATAGACCATTTCTTGCACCCAAGAAAGCAATTCTTGTAGAAACCCACTACAAGAATTTCTTACCACTTGAGAAACCTACTCAAGACTTTTAACACAATACACAAAAAGATTGAAGGAACGAATTTACCTGGAAGCTGAACAAATTAGACTATGAATTCTTAACCAATCTTAATTCCTCTTTTCCAAGAATGTAGTGATGTTCACAAAATGTTTTACTTCTTGGTTTCACAAAGAAAACTCTCCAAGAAGATCACAAAGATCAAAATTTTATCACAAAATTCTCACAATATCACTTGGTTTCTTCTCTTTTTGTTTCTGAATGTAAGAACCATTTTTATAAAGTTTTCAGACCCAGATAATCGATTATTTTTAAGGATAATCAATTACTTTGTTCTTCATGAATTCTAGAAATCACTCAAGAACAAAATAATCGATTATTTTGCATGATAATTGATTATTCTAGAGAGCACTTTCTAGAATAATAGATTATTACAACAGGGTTTCTCTAAGGTTAGCATAAATACACATAGAAGGGGGGGTTGAATATGTGTGTGTGTGAACAAGGAAGTTTAAAAACGTTTTCGCAAGAGTGATGTTCTTCGTCCAGTGTACTTTTAAACATCATACGGTTATGCATATTTGCTTAATCAAGATTGCTGCGTCTGAAGGGTTTATCTTCCACTAGGGAAAATGTTTCATAAAGATAATAGTTGAAGTTCTTACATTTTCCTTTTCAAAATAGTTTAGTTTAAGGATAAGTAGTAGATGACACTTTCAGTGTAATAAGCTTGTCAAGCAAAGTCAGCGTCTTCGTCTAAAGGTTGTTTTAAAGATGTATATAAACGTTGGACTAAGTCTTTCACAAGGGTTTCATCAATAAGGAAAATTTGCGTCTAAGTAAGTAAGGAATGCAATCATTTTATACTGGTTCACTCAACTAAGCTACGTCCAATCTCCTTCAACTTGAAGGGTTCCACTAGATATGAAATGAAGTACACAAGTATTGTTGACCACTTCTGACCCGTTGACTTCACTCGTCAACGTTAGTATATTCTTCTCAGCCTCTTCAGGCTAGCAGTGAGCATTATGAACCACCCAGGTTAGAACCACTCCTGGTCCAAGTATTCTCGACCACTCCTGGCCCGTCAGCTTCACTCACTAACGCTAGTATTCTTAAACCACTTATGGTTCTCCAAGTATCCTCGACCACTCCTGGCCCGTCGGCTTCACTCACCAACACTAGTATTTTCTTATCAGCCACTTTTGGCTAGTAGTGAGTATTCTTTGACAAGCCCCTCCGGGCTTTACAAGTATTCTTTCCCTAGCCTCTTCAGGTTTTACAACTAATAAATGTATAGTTAGGTTCGAGTGTATTGGGTTACTCTCACAGAGAGGATACATATATGATCTACACTCACTAAGGTTTGCTACCTTAGTTTTATAGAGATTTTGAGTGTGTGGGTTGTTCTCATGGAGAGGATACATAAGTTTACAAAACTCACTAAGGTTTAGTCAATCGCTGACATTTTCGAACACCTTAGTCTACAGAGATAAAAAATACAATATAACATTGTACATATGACTATGTATGCTCATCTCTGGTCTCTGTCTCGTGGGCTTGATATCACTCTTTTTCTTCCAATCAAAAAGCCCTCCTTTTAAGGTTTGAGGTAGTGATATATATATATTCTTGTTGATTCTTCCCGTTGCTTGATTTTGAATATGTCCATTGATGCTGAGCTTCCCGTTGCATATGTCTGTTGAAGCTGATATAGTCGTTCTTGACTAGTTTGATCTTCTCATTTAATGCTCAGATTCTTGCATTAAATGTTGCTTCTTGCTTTTAGACATTGCGTGTATTCTTCTTTGGTCTATTGTTAGTGGTGTTTGACTTTATCTGAGACCTAGAAGTTGTTTGTCTTTTTCTGGTCATGCAACAATACAGCCATTGTCCTTTTCTGAAAAAGTAATGCACTTTTTCTAACACATGCATGCTCTACTTTTGCGTGCTTCTCTTCTTCTT
This sequence comes from Cajanus cajan, assembly GCF_000230855.2. Classification (NCBI taxonomy): domain Eukaryota; kingdom Viridiplantae; phylum Streptophyta; class Magnoliopsida; order Fabales; family Fabaceae; genus Cajanus; species Cajanus cajan. The sequence continues at coordinate 43,662,643 of NC_138521.1, read as the reverse complement.
TGTTTCTTTACTTAGATCCCGCGTTTTATGTTGAAAGCTTTTATGTGGTCATAGACGATGTCTTGGCTTGTTTCTTGAGACGTGATTCTTTATTTGCTTGCGTGGCAGTCTTTATCTTCATCTGTTGGTCCTATGCATTTCAGTCTTGATTTTTGCCTCAATGTCTGAGTTCAATGCTTGAACTTTTCTTTGGTCTGATTAACAATGTGAGTAGACAAACATTATTTTCATCTAGAGTGTCTCTTAGTCTGTGCTATCTTTCTTCTGATTTGCACTTTATGATAGTTGTACTGGACATGTCTTTGTCTGAGTATTTAATGATCGTCTGGCGCATATTCATGTTCCAACTATCCATCTCTTTGACGCTTGGTTTCCTATGTCTCTTGCTTCATCTATCTCGTCTTCTCTGGTTCGTGTCTCACCTTGACTCTTCCTTATAGGCTTCGTCTAATACTTTAGTGTCTCATTCTGATGATAGTTCTCTTTCATTCGTGAACAGACTTCGTTTTGATACTTGACTAAGCATCATCTGATTCTTTTATATAGTTTGCACAATCTTCGTGGATTGTTACATTTAATGCCTTTGATCTTGCATTAAAACCTTGCTTCGTAGATTGTGAGTAATCCATTACTCACCTTACTTTGGTGCTCCCTTCTTCTTCATTCTTCCTTTTTTCTTTTTTCCATCAAAGCTCTTCCTAGCTTGAAATTTCATCCAACAACCTTCAAGGAGAAGATCAAGTGGCCGGAGCAAGCTTAAGATGAAGAACATTCATCCTCCTCACCTAGGTTTGCCATCACATTTGGTACAACTTGAAGTTCATTATTGAAGTATAAGAAAGTAGTAATCTTATAGCTTCTATCCTAGCTACATGGGCAAATGTCTCATCATAATCAATTCCCTCTTCTTCATTATACCCTTTAGCAACTAATCTTGCTTTATTTCTTATAATGATTACAGATTCATCAAGCTTGTTCTTAAATACCCTTTTAATTCCAATTATAGGATGATCACTTGGTAATGGCACTAAGTCCCAAACTTCAATCCTTATGAATTGATTTAATTCTTTATGCACAGCCATTAGCCAATGTTCATCATGTAATGCTTCATTTATTGTTTTGGGTTCAACTTGTGAAACAAAAGTTATTGTGTTACATATGTTCTTCATAGATCTTCTAGTAGTTACTCCTTTACCAATTTCACCAATTATATTATTAATTGATAAATCCTTAGAAGTTCTCCATTACTTAGGCAGTTGTTCACTTGTTTTTTCAATGGTTTCTTTTGATTCACTCTCTTTAGGCATCTCACTTTGTTCATTTTATAAGGGAGGTTGATCAAATAATTCAGATATATCTTCTAATTCAGTCTGCTTTGTTTCTTGCTGATTAGTTTCATCAAAAACTACATGTACAGATTCTTCAACTACTAAGGTTCTCTTATTAAACACTCTATAAGCTTTGCTATTTGTAGAGTAACCCAAGAAATATGCTTCATCAGCTTTAATATCAAATTTACCAAGTTATTTCTTACCATTATTCAGCACAAAGCATTTACAACCAAATACTTTGAAATATGAGATGTTAGGCTTTCTTCCTTTATAGATCTCATATGGTGTTCTTTTTATAATAGGCATAATTATAACTTTGTTTAATACATGACATGCTGTATTTATTGCATCAGCCCAAAAGTATTTAGGTAGATTAGTCTCATTTAGCATTGTTTTAGCTAATTCCTCTAGAGACCTATTTTTCCTCTCCACAACACCATTTTGTTAAGGAGTCCTAGGTGCTGAAAAGTGGTGGTTTATGCCATGTTCCTCACAAAATTTTTGGAATAAAACATTTTGGAATTCTCCTCCATGATCACTCCTAATTGAGGTAATATTTGTGTTCTTCTCATTTTGAACTAGCTTAGCAAATTCTTTAAAAGCATTGAAGGCTTCACTCTTAGTAGCAAGAAACATTATCCATGTAAACCTTGAATAATCATCTACCATAACTAGCCCATAGTAATTCCCTCCTAAACTCATGGTTCTAGAAGGACCAAATAAATCCATGTGAATAAGTTGCAAAGGCCTAGAGGTTGAAATCATATTTTTGCTTTTGAAACTAGCCTTTACTTGCTTACCTTTTTGACAAGCATCACATAGTTTATCCTTGCTGAACTTGAGTTTAGTTAGTCCAATTAATAACTCTTTTCTACTTAATTTGTTTAGATGATTCATGTGTATGTGTGCATCTCTTCTATGCCAAAGCTAAACATTATCTTCTTTAGTGATCAAGCATTTTGTGTTAGAGATTGTTATTGAATGCTCTAAGTCTAACATGTAAATATTATTTATTCTTTTCCCGATGAATCTTATCTCATTAGTCAATTTATCACAAATCAAACAACAAGAATTATCAAATTCAATCTTGAATCCCTTATCACTTAATTGGCTTATGCTTAACAAATTGTGTTTCACCCCTTCAACAAGTAACACATTTTCAATCAAAGTTGAGGAAGAAGAGTTAGCAACATTTCCATAACTTAGAATCTTTTCTTTGTTGTTGTCACCATATGTCATAGATCCTTCATGCCTTAGTTTCAGACTTGAAAACTTTGAAGGATCTCCAATTATGTGTCTTGAGAAGCCACTATCAAGATACCACAAAAAAATCTTGGCTCTCAAGCACTGCTACAACAAAGTAAAAAAATAATGGATTTAGGTACCCATGTGAAGGGTCCTTGATGGTTAGTTCCCAGCCTTTGGCCTTTTATAATCCAAATCATTTCACCATTAGGAACACCATATTTTTTTTGGAATAACAACTACTTATTGTATGTCCCTTTTTACAACAATAAAAACATGTGATTTGTTTCATGAAATTGTTTTTAACTTTTCTTATAGGTTGAATTCTTTTAAAACCATTATCCTTTCCTTTTAATGGCATACTCTTGCTTTGATTGTATCCAAGTCTAGTTATATCAAAAACATGTCTTTGATTTCCTAATATAATGTTAAGATTTTCTTTTCCATTTGTGAATTTTGCAAGTTGGTTTTTAAATCAGCATTTTCTCTTTATAAAAACTTGCAACTTTCATATTTAGCTTTGGTAGAATGACTTGTCTCACAATAAGCTTCATTGAAACTGATGGAATCACACTAAGGCCAAGAAGACCAAGAGGTGATATATTGAAGGAGGCAAGAGGAATGGGTTAGTTTTGAAAACCATAAGAGGAGTGGGGCCTACTTTTAGGCCTTAGCTCCTACGTTTTTTATTAGTATAGGATTTATTCCTATTTTACCCTTGTCTTTAATTTCTTATTTTACCCTTGTATTTTGGGTACCTTAGACATAGGATTTATTTATCTTGTATTTCCTATTTTACCCTTGTATTTTGGGGTGTCTTAGTTATAGGATTTATTTTTACTTGTATTTCCCATTTTACCTTTGTATTATGGGGTGCCTTAGATTATAAGATTTTATTTTATAGCTAGGGTATCTTATTAGGGTGAGAAAATAAGGCCTAGAAGTGTTTTTTGGTAGCCTTGGATTTATTTTTGGACTTGGCAAGGTTTAGGGCCCAAGTAAAGGGCACCTAGGTTGCATAGTCTTATCATGCACCTAGATGTAGCTTAACCAAACCTAAAAATTCCATCCTTGGCCACCAAGTAGCATCTAGGGTTAATTTAGGTTTCATTTGAAGTGCATTTGGCTTTCATTTTTCAGCCAAAAACTCTCAAATGTAACCCTAAATGCATCCTCCCTTCTATAAATACCCTAGGCTAGCAACCTTGTAAATACTTTGGAATTTATGATATTAAGAGAGCCTTTGAACCTTAATATTCTTTCCTTAGCCCCCTTGGTCATTTCGGCCACCTATCCTTCTCATCTTCACCGTGAGTGTTCTCACCTTTAGGCGTGGCCTTCATCCATCAATGAAGTGAGCCAAAACCCTAGAGTACCACCTTAGCATTTCATCAAATACCTAGCCTCCATAAACACCATTCTCCCATCTCCATCACCAAGGCTAGAAACCTTGAGTTCTATGATCCAAGGAGTCCGATTTTCCTTCTTTGATGTTCCTAATTCAATCCATGCAAGGAGGGTTGGCATCATGTGGTATCTAGAGCCAATGGTTCTTCAAGGGTAATCTCTAGCCTATTTTGTGTCTTTTAAAAATCCGGTCATGTCATGGTGTCTTCTTGCTTGTCTTGAAGTTGTGCTAAATAGATCATATTCATGCTATATTCTCATGGTCTATGTGTCATGTTTTGTTCATTGATTCATGCCATAATTTTTCTTGTGAATCATCTTGGTGATTAGGTTTCTTTGTAGGATCCGTCCATTTTGTTTAAGTTTGGGTGGCTGGAAAATTTTGTTCATGATAAGAAAAATGATGATCATGTGTTTTTATTTAATAATCTATTATGTTTTGTCATAAGAGTATGATTCTCCCTAACTCTTCTTGAAAGAAAATTCCAAATACACATGCCTAAACACTTTCATGATCAAAATATAATATGCATGATATATGTTTGTTGAAATGGTCATAGGACTTGGAGTGCTTTAGAGAGTCAATCATGCATGCTAATTAGTCCTAGCATGTTCCTTGATATTTAACTATTCATGTGTGATTTGTATCTTTGCACATATTGCTAAATTCGGCCATCTTTCTTTCCTTTTCTATTTGCACTTAATAAGAACATGTTTTGCTTGATAATTTAAGGTAGGAAAGTGATTATATGTGCTTAATTTACTGCTAGACTTTATTGCACATAAAGCTTAAAGAAACTCAAATTATTGACTCACTAAGCCATTACTATTTGCTTAAAGGATACTCCAAATTTTTGCTAATCAAAATCAACAAACACAAGTGTAAAACACAAGCAAAGGAGGAATATTAATACATATATAAAAAAAGTGGCTGGACATTATCATTGAGAAAAACAAAACAGTGCCAAAAACAAGTGAAAAAAAAAGGAATACAAACAAAAGGGATCATTTGCTAGACTTGTGGACTTTTGGACAATTTTTCCTACCTTAGTAATTGGAGTCAATCTTTGGACATTTGTACTATGCTTTAGTGGCTGAATGAGACTTTAAAATTTAACATGTTAAGTGCAACATTTTATCAAACACTTGCTATGCAATTCTAGTGTCATTCTAGGAATTAATCTTTCGAGTGCTTACTTTTTCTTAATATGCCTTAATTTTAGTTTTGTGTCTTCTTTCTACTCCTAAGTTTTGTCACATTTATTTCCACTTGAGTTTAGCCCTTTTAATTGTGCCTTTTTAGTTTTATTTCTTTGGACTCTTGTACTCTTGGGTGATTTCTTCTTGATTTAGGCGTGGAAAGCTCCTAAAACCCATCAAATACATTTTCAAAGAATTGATTGGAGAAGTTGTCCGATTTGACTCCAAGACCTTTGGAATGAATTATACCATCAAAAAGAGTGCATACACCATTGAGAGGCTAACTTTGGGTAGTTCTTGTGAAGGGGTGGAGAATTGAAGACTAGAAGATCTACTTTTATTGTTTACATTTCTCTTTTACACCATTTCTTTAGGCCACTTGTATTTTTGGCCTTTGTCTTCCTTTGGTTATTTGGTTTGTAATTGGCCTTTCACTACGTAGTTTTTTAGAGTAATTCGAGTAGTGCTTGTGGGAGTGGCTTGAATACCACCAAGGTCACTTCAAGCTCCCACCCTAGGGAATTCTACTATCACATGCTTTAATTGCTTTCCTTGCATGTTTTATTGCTTTGGTAATATAATTGCTTAGGACCTTTTACTTTGTTTATTTTCGTTTAGAAGGGGGCCATGCACACACTTAACTCTTGTGCAAAAATTGTTTTTGTTAGAAAAGTGTAAAATGGCTTAGTGATTTTTACTTGAAAAGGCTTGGTTTTTAAGTGATTCCTTGTAGTCCACCTCCCTTGATAGTTCAATTTTTACACTTAGGCCTTTTTATACCAATCTTATACCTTAAAAAAATTTGTGAAAACCTTTCATCACTCGATCTTTGTGAAAACCTTTTTGTACCAACCAATTGAAACATATTTGTGAAAACCTTTTTCTTGATCAAAGATGAGTGATCACTCTAGTGTACATGGTCATAACTCTTGTAGTAGTAGACCTAGTGTTAGGAATGAGCTTAGGGAGTTGAAAGAGTACATAAGAAAAAAAGAAGAGGAAAACATAAAAAGAGAGGATGAAATTAGAAAAAGAGAAAAAGAAAATGCAAAGAATAATGAAGAAATAAGACAATTACTTGAAAAATTAGTTGAGGGGAAAGAAACTAGTGGATCCAAACCTAGGGTTGTTCTAACTAGGTCTCAAATAGCTAAAGGGGTTAGAATCCCTAAGAGTATGCATGAGAAAGAAAATAAAAAAAAAAGAGGAAGAACTTAGAAGAAAATAAAATACAAATGAAAAAGAAGAAAAAGAGAGAGAAAAGTATAGAGAGGGTTAAAGAGTGGTTAGAACAAGAAAAACAACAACCAACACTCTTAACGAAGAGTAAGGAGGATAATATTTCTTCTAAAGGGCTTATGCTTAAAGAGAGTCAGTTTACCATTGAAAATGATTTAAAAAAGACTCTCTTCATTTATCAAGACCTCAACTCTTTCTCTCATGTGGCCACTAGTCATGAAGTGGAGGTTCAAAAACAAGTCTTTTTTAAAGAAAAAGAATCTCAACTTCAAGAATTAGTGAAGAAGTGGACTTCACTTAGTCCTACTTCTTGTGCTACTTCCTTGGTGGTGCCCAAGGTAGATAAGCCTTCTTTCTTTAAGACTCTTTATACTTTAGTTGTCTTCATAAAGCACCGAATTGTGGTTTGTATGGTTTGTTGGATACATCTCATGGTGTCGTATTTTCTATTTTTGATCTTGAGGGAAGTTCTAACTTATTTGAACTTAACTTGACTATTTCCCTACAAGACAAACTTAGATTATATGAGTCTTCTAGACTTCTCTTAAGACCCTTTTCTCATATGTATCTAACAAATAATGCAATACAAAGTTGTTTAGGTAAAATTTTTGTTAAGTTTTCTTTATTTTCCAAGATATACCTAGGTCACTACATTTGGTACCTCCAACAAGATATTTAGTTCTTAGGACTAATGCTTTAGTGTGCTATAGTTTTAGTCTTTTTACCTTTTTAAGCTTTAGTTATACACCTAGACTTCACCATGGGGATGATCCTACCTTTAGCATTAGAGAGTCTAGTCCTTTTAGTTTAGACAATCTTTTTAGCATTTTTAGTGGAACTCCTCTTAGGATGCATTTTCCATTTATATCATATACTATTGCCTCTAATTCTTATTTTTATATTTTTGTTGGTCATGACGTCCACCTGTCGCAACCTGAAAATTTTCGATCTCGCGACTAATGGTTTAGACATCCTTTTAAAAGTCTCATCAATTAAGGAATGCCCGGACACCAGACTAATCCTTCCTTAATTGATGGTTTTGAAAAATGAGTTCATGGAGTCGCCACCAATATTTTACTTAAAACATTGAAAAAAGAAAAGATTTTTAAAAATCCAATAATGGCCTTGATAACCAAAATTGGGTTCGGGGGTCGGTTACGTGTAGGGAAAGTATTAAACACCCCTGCAACGCCCTAAATCGGTACCCTATGATGAAGATAACGTAATAAGAATTAATAGTTTAAATATTTAATCCCCTTTATTAATAATTATTTACATGAAAATTAAATTACACGGTAAACCCCTAAAATATCTACATAATTGCGTTTATTATAGTAATATGTAAAATAAATTGAAGAGAAAGATAAAACAAGAGATTGATGAGTAATACCTCGTAACAAGCTTTATTGGATCTTCAACTATGGAGGTTTATGTGCTTTGTGGCAACCTTTCACACTACAATAAGCCTCACAAAACTCAAGAAGTACAACAGGAGAGAGAGAGAAAAAAGGGAGAAATTTTGAGCTCTATGGAGCTTTGGACGAAATTTTGGAGGTCCCTTGAACTGTGCCTGAGATTTCTTATTTATAGGCATCAGACGTGGGCCGGAACGACCCGTTCTGGATTCGGAACGGCCCGTTCCGAATCTGAACGTTATGTGGCTTTTTCGTACCCTAGAACGGCCCATTCTGAAATCAGAACGGCCGGTTCCGGGGAACCAGAATGACCCGTTTTAAAGTGAGAACAACCCGTTCTGGGGTAAAAAATTTAGCCCCTTTGATTGGTTCGGAACGACCTATTCTGGTCTAGAACGGCCCGTTCCAACCTATATTTTTGAGGCCTTTTAGAAGCCTCGGAACGGCCCGTTCCAATTTGAGAATGGCCCGTTCCGGACTTGGGAACGACCCATTCCGATTTTGGAACGGCCTGTTCCGGGCCACTAAAAAAAGTTGATTTGGGCCTTTGGGCCCTCTGATGTCCTATCTTGTTATTTGTATGCCCCCCGAACGAAATTAGGTGTCTACAGCTGCCCCTCTTTACTTGTCCTTTAGAATAGCTGTGTTGCTTTTCTAAAGGCAAGTAAAGACGTAGACATTTTGTCCGGGTCTTCTTCCCGTCTCTGTGTTGGTGCTTCTGCGTTGCTTCCCTTGGACAGGTGTATTTGCTCGTATCCTCACCCTTTAGAGTAGTTGAGCATTGATTGCATACTCTATTGGGTAACAAGGTTGATAAACTGTACACCTAATCTTCAGTCTTCGAGTAGAAGCTCCATTGTTTCTCTTATGATAATGTGTCCCTTTATTTGTAGCTTGTTTAAGAGGGAGTATTATTATGCTTGGCCTCTCCAAGCTGCCTGCTAATATTATGAGTATTATTATGCCAGCATCTCCAGGCCGCCTGCTGATATTGTGAGTATTATTATGCTGGCCTCTCCAGGCCGCCTGCTGATATTGTGAGTATTATTATGCCGGCCTCTCTAGGCCGCCTGCTGACCTTGTGAGTATTATTGTGCCGGCCTCTCCAGGCCGCCTGCTGACATTGTGAGTATTATTGTGCCAGCCTCTCCAGGCCGTCTGCTGACCTTGTGAGTATTATTGTGCCGGCCTCTCCAGGCTGCCTACTGACATTGTGAGTATTATTGTGCCGGTCTCTCCAGGCCGCCTGCTGATGATGATGATGTGATTGCCCCTTTTCTTTGGGAGGACGTCTGATGAAGACGAGGATTGCTGGTAGGTGGTGCCCTTGTGATGGTGGGCAAAGGAGTAAATGATGAGTATTATTATGTCTGGCCTCTCCAGGCTGCCTGCTGATGATGATGATGTGATTGCCCCTTTTCTTTGGGAGGACGTCTGATGAAGACGAGGATTGCCGGTAGGTGGTGCCCTTGTGATGGTGGGCGAAGGAGTAAATGTTGAGTATTTGATTCATTGATGATTGATTTTTTGATTGTTGATGGATGGTTGTGGAATGAAAGATTGCCCCTAAGTGGATGGACAGAAGATGTTTGTTGTGCCCCTATGTTGGTGGGCAGAGAAGTGGATGGCTGGTAGAGATTCTAGTGTTGCCCCTGCCACATGAGTATTGTGATGCCTTTCCAAGCGTCTGCTTGTGGTAGTTTTTCTTCTTCTAAATTTCAGTTTTTTTTGTTTAGCTTCGGCTCTTTCATGTTTGAAGCTTGCCTTTTTTGCTATTTTTCTAAATGCTTCGGCTTTTTCAACATTTGTGAAGCTTGCCTTTTTCTGATATTGTTTTTGCTTTTTTATTGTCATCATTGGTGGAGGGATCTATTCCCATGATGTTATTTGTTGGATCTTTATTGAGGAGTATTATTTTGGAAGCCACTACTGGCTTTGGTAGGAAAACATTCCTGGTCTTGGCATTTTCATGAATCTTCCATCATTCGGTTGAGGAGTAGGGCGCGATGGCCTCTTCATGCTTATGGGTTTTCTTATTTGGTTGATTCCATTCTATTCCACTATTGCTATGTCTTTGCTTAACGGACACATAGAATCACTTGGGGTTGCCATTTGACACCGCTTCGACTCATGCTTGGCAATTGAGATTTCACGAGTGCTTTGTCCTAATGACTTCTTCTGACCCATAGCAAGTAGCATGCATGGATGCATGGATGCCATGAAAATGCAAGACAAAAATGATGCTTTTATTTATTTTTTTGTGTAACGCCCTTCCATATGCCCCTAACTCATATGCATGTGATGGAGTTTATGCTCATGTGTTTGTTTCCTAAAGATGCAATTCTTTTTTTTTTTTATGTCGGGAAATTAACCTGTACGCATTAAGGTTAATGTTAACGATTTCTTTCTATCCATGCCAATCTTGATTACTGTCGGGATATGTTCTTTTGAGCCAAAGCTTCAGTGGCTCCTTGACTATCCAGTCGATGTGTGGTCAAGCATCTCTAACCTTTGTTTGAGAACATCTCGGCCTTCCCTCTGTGAGTATTCACTGTGCATTTTCCGTGTATCTTTTTAGTACCATTTTCATGCCATAAGGGTCAAGAGAAAAGAAAAAAGGAATGTTATTATTATTATTTTGTTTTTTTTTCAAAAGGGTAGTTAGAAGGGATATTTCAAAAAGGGTTTTTTAGAAGAAGGGCTGACCAAGGTAGGCTTTGGTGTTTAGGGTTATCAAACAAAACGTATTTGCTACAAGGAAGCTATCATTGCGTTTTAGCCTTTTTGGAAAGTGGAGTGATGACTTGGGGTCGCGCTCTGATTGAAGGAATCCCCTGAGTTGCCTTTCGATTTTCAACTCAAGTTGCTGCTTTAACGTCTTAACTTTTGCCTAGGTCACTCGGGATGTGTTTCCTAGCGGACATTTTTCTTTTGATCTTTTCTTTTGCCTAGGTTACCCATTTTTACTTGTGAATTGCCTAGCAGATCTTGCCCTAACTTTTGCGCAGCCCCCTTAGTGGGTTTCCTTCCGGGCCTTCATTTTTTTTTGCAGCACTCATGAGGTATGGGATGTCTTTATTTTATCAAACCCTAGTCATGTTTGAATTCCTGATTGTTCATTTGTTATCCTTTCCATGCTATTATTGAGTAACATCTTTGTTGCAAATACATTTTGTTTGTTAAGGGTTGATGGATGAGGCCTAGAGTGGATATTTAGAGGGAGAAGAGAAACGAAAGAGTGTTATGGCATTTAAAACAATACTTTCAATTTACACGTGCCCCTTTAACAAAGCTCGAAGGCCCGGGCATGCCCCGAGTTCGTGATTCATACACAGAGAGATAGACGAAGGTTGCCCCCTAAAAAGTCATGGATGATTTGATAATTTCAAAAACCCGTTCCACTTGCTTGGAAGTCAGTGTTTCGAACTAGGAGTGAAATCTTTATGAATTCTTGCTTTCGAAGGGAATACTCGAGCCACCTTTCGATTTCAACTCAGATAGACATTTTTATATATCTCTAACTTTTGCATAGGACGTATCCTATCGGGATTTTGATTCTTTTTTTTCTTTACCCTAATTTTTACCTAGGACGCCCTTTATGGGTTTTCATCCTAGCGGGTTTTTGTCACGCAATGCCTTTATTCCTCAATTGGATTTTATCTTGCAATCCCCTAGAAGCAAGGATTCGTCCATTCTTGATCATTCCTCCTATCCCGACAATTGTCATTTCGTCATGGGAAAGTCTCACTGTTTGAATCGTCGATTTAGGCGTGTGATGCCCCCAATTACTGATAAGTGTTCCCCGATTTGATGTGTCGGGTTCGCATTTGATTATAGTAATTTTCATTATCCGGCTAACACGCACAAATTAAATTTCTCTCTTTATTCTTATTTATTATTTACAAGAAAGGCGTGTTATCTATATGAAACGTAAAATAGGATGCAAAGACATATGAGAAATTTATCGGATATCATTCTCATTGATTTTTGTTTAGAGAATATTCTTTGCATACTATTATATGTGCCTTCCATTTTCTAATGAATGTGTGCTAATGTACTATCCTAGAAGATGCATGATATTTATTTTCTGCCTAAATTTTATCATGTTTTTGGCTAAGGGTTATGATGCATGAATTTTTGCTATATTTTTATTTTTTGTTGTTGTTTTTTTTATAAATAAACTATCCTATATGATGCTTTGAGTTAGGATATACAAAAGAGCGTTAGTTTTTATTTATTTATTGATATCTGTTTGTTTGTCTATAATTCCTTTCTATTTGAAATGAATAGAGAATTTGAAATGAATAGAGAGAGAACACAACAAATGTAACACACATATGCTCAAACAAATGTACACCCGCGAACAGTCACGTTTAAATCCTTGGTCTGTGGTCCCTGCAAGAAAAGTGCATTGTATAGGACAGTTCTAATCTCACTGCTGTCGCCACCGGCCCAAACGGGCCTCGGCAGTCGCGAAGACGGTCGAGCTCGCTTTTATTTTAGTTTTGAAAATGTATTGGATTATTAGAAAGACTTATTTCTCAAACTGAGACCTTGTCGATCTTATCCAATTTATTTATTAAATGTCTCACCAATCCATGTTAATCCCAAGCGGGACCCTCCATGGATTAGTGGTTTTCGTAGTGAAAGGGTTCGTGGAGTCGCCACCAATGTTTTACTCAAAACATTGGAAAAAGGGATAAGGCAATTGATTTTATAAATCAACTTTGGCCATTACAACCAGAGTTGGGTAAGGGAGTCGGTTACGCGTGGGGAAGGTGTTAGCACCCCACAGCGCCCCTTTCGGGTTCCCTATGACAGATTATTTCTAAAATAACAGTGTAAAATTACTAAATTACCCCTATTTATTCTAAGCAATTATAAATTAACTATCTACATGATGACAGTTTAAATATGCACACAGAAAGCAGTAAAAGGAAGGATTTAAGAAGAAACCTTTGAAGCGTGCTTTTATATATTTCGTAAAACTGGGAAGCTTTTTGGCGTTCCCTCGCTCTACAAGCCCGCTCGCTCCCTCCTATAAAATTTCGACTATGGAAATCCGGAGGATTTCCCTTTGACTAGGTTCGAATCTCCAAGCTAAGTGCTCGGAATTCCAGAACTTCGTCGGATCGACTCCCAGAGAGATTTCTAGGGCAGAACACTGCTCAAAAACCCCAGAATACTCAAGGAGGGAGTCAAAACTGAGTCTCAAAGTGTGGAATGATGTCCAATTGACGTCATATTTATAGGGAATAGGCGCAATACGGCCTACAGAAGCAATACGGCCGTATTGAAATTTTTGAACTTCAATACGGTCGTATTGAGTTCAATACAGCCGTATTGAAATTCAGAAATTTCAATGCGCCCGTATTGAGTTCACTGCGGCTGTATTGAAGCTTCAATACGGCCGTATTGATTTCAGTACGGCCGTATTGAAGTTTCAGAAACTTCAATACGCCGTATTGAGTTCACTGCGGCCGTATTGAAGCTTCAATACGGCCGTATTAAGTTCAGTACGGCCGTATTGGGCTTCATTCCCTCCACTTCCTTATTTTGGGCTATTCTAAGACCTCTAGACCTACAGAGAACCCTCCTAGGGCCTTCCAGGAGTCCTTCTGGCTGATCTTCCTTCAGTCTTCGAGAGTCTTCAAGCTTTATTTCCGACCCGGACAATTTTAGGGGTCTACAGCTGCCCCCCCTTTACTTAGTCGGACGGCCTTTTGGTGTATCGGCTGACAAGTAAAGGAGTTGACCCAATTGTCCGGGTGATGCGCCGACCTTCTGACTTGTAGCGTCTTCCGGTGGAAAATTGTCGAGTAGCCTCTCCAGGTTTTGCTTTGCTTGCTGCCCAAGCTGGAAGCTGTGAGTACCGCCTCTCCAGGCTTAGCTTCACTCTTTGTTCGAGCCGGAAGCTAAGTACCCTTGTGACAACGGTAGCAGTGTGAGTTTCGCCTCTCCAGGCTTAGTCTCGCTCTTTGTTCGAGCCGGAAACTAAGCACCTTTGTGACGACGGTGAGCAGTGTGAGTTTCGCCTCTCCAGGCTTAGTCTTGCTCTTTGTTCGAGCCGGAAACTAAGCACCTTTGTGACGACGGTGAGCAGTGTGAGTTTCGCCTCTCCAGGCTTTGCTTTGCTTGCTGCCCAAGCTGGAAGCTGTGAGTACCGCCTCTCCAGGCTTAGCTTCACTCTTTGTTCGAGCCGGAAGCTAAGTACCCTTGTGACGACGGTGAGCAGTGAGTACCTCCTTTCCAGAGATAGCTTCGCTCATTGCTCGAGCCGGAAGCTGCATACCTCCGTGTTTGTGATGACGGGGTAGCGTGAATATCTCCTTTCCAGGAATTTGTGATGATTTTTGTCTCCACAGTCCACGATGCTGCTTCGATGATTGTTTTTTGATTTCTGTGCCGCTGAGGGCTGGATAACGCAGGGATCCGTCTAGGGGATGTGCAGTTACTCATAGGTTCTTGTGTCCCAACTTTCCATTGCGTAGTTGGTGCCCACTGGGGAATTTCTGATTCCTTTGGGGTGCAGACACAAAGATGCTCTTTCTGATGTGAGCGGTGCCTTATGATTGGCTGACGTCCTTTCGACGTTGGTGGAGTATCCCGGTTATCCTTGTTCGGGTGTCTCTTTTGGTTTTCTGATTTTGCTGCCTCTGTGTAGGCTGTTATCCACTGGGGGATTTTGTCGTTGATTTTGATTAGCCTCTTCTGTTAGGCGTATCACCTTGATGTTCAACGATTGGCTGAGAGCCAGATTCCACTTGGGGAATGATTATTGATCTTTTTATGATTTTTCCTTTTGAAGGAGTGCCTCTTATGTAGGCGACTGGGGAATTGGGGTTCAGTGTTCGGCTGAGTGCCGGATTCCGCTTGGGGAATACTTATTGATATTTTTGATTTTTCTCTTTTTGCAGGGATGCCTCTGAGTAGGCGATTGGGGAATGAGGGATCTTATGTATCCCAGAGTATTATTTAGGAAGCCTCTACAGGCTTAGACTCACTCAACGCCTGAGTTGGAGAGCTATCTTCCACTGAGGAAGTTTTAAGTCCTTTGACTAGATATACCGCTTGGGTGATCGTGCTTCCATTGGGGATTGCGTCGATTTTGCTTTGATAGCTCTCGCTGGGGATTTGTTCCGTGAGCTTGAGTTGAGGTTTCTCTGGGGAGTATTATTTCTGCGAGCCTCTCCAGGCTTTAGTTATTCTGAGGAAGTATTATATTTGCAAGCCTCTCCAGGCTTAATTATTCTGAAAGAGTATTATTTCAGCAAGCCTCTCCAGGCTCAATTATTCTGAGAGTATTATTTCGGCGAGCCTCTCCAGGCTCAATTATTCTGAGAGTATTATTTCGGCGAGCCTCTCCAGGCTCAAATATTCTGAATGAGTATTGTTTCGGCAAGCCTCTCCAGGCTCAGTTATTTCTGAGAGAGTATTATTTCAGTAAGCCTCTCCAGGCTCAGTTATTCTGATGAGAGTATTATTTCAGCAAGCCTCTCCAGGCTTTAGTTATGATGAAAGAGTATTATTTCGGCGAGCCTCTCCAGGCTCAATTATTCTGCGGGAGTATTATTTAGGCAAGCCTCTCCAGGCTCAATTATTTTGCGGGAGTATTATTTCGGCAAGCCTCTCCAGGCTCAATTATTTTGAGAGAGTATTATTTCGGCAAGCCTCTCCAGGCTCAGTTATTTTGAGAGAGTATTATTTCGGCGAGCCTCTCCAGGCTCAATTATTCTGTACGAGTATTATTTCAGCAAGCCTCTCCAGGCTCAATTATTCTGAGAGTATTATTTCGGCGAGCCTCTCCAGGCTCAGTTATTCTGAAAGATGTGAAATCTTTGTCTTTTTTTGTCGACTTTTGACTTTTTCTGTATGTTTGCCTTTTTTGTCATTTTTTGGCTTTTTCTGTATTTTTGCCTTTTTTGTTGTTTTTCGGCTTTTTCTGTACAGAAATGTCTCAGTTATTCTGAGAGAGTATTATTTCGGCGAGCCTCTCCAGGCTCAGTTATTTTGAGAGTATTATTTCGGCGAGCCTCTCCAGGCTCAGTTATTTTGCGGGAGTATTATTTCGGCAAGCCTCTCCAGGCTCAATTATTTTGAGAGTATTCTTTCGGCAAGCCTCTCCAGGCTCAGTTATTCTGAGAGTATTCTTTCGGCAAGCCTCTCCAGGCTCAGTTATTCTGTATGACGCTGTTGATTTTCTGAATCTTTGCATTTTGTTTGCTGCTGTCATACACAAGCAATTTTTCTATTTTTCTATTTTATGCAATTGCCTCATGATGAGGTCTTTGAATGTGCAATTAATGTGCGCGATGCACAAAATGCAAGTTTAATTATTTTATTTTTGGAAAAAATGAATGGCTCCCCCTATCCTCTTCTTCTTGGAGGAATTTTGTCATTGATGTGAGGGAGGATTTCTGTTATTGCCAATACGGCCGTTATTCATTTCAGTATGCCCGTATTGAATTGAAAATTTGTTCATAACCCCAATTTTAGTACGGGTGTACTGAACATGGTACGGGCGCATTGTTTTTTCTGAAGTTTATATTTTTTGTTTTTTGTTTTTTTTTTTTTTTTTTTTTGTTTGTTTTTTCAATAAACAGAGAATAAGTGATCTTCCAGTACACCTATCATCTGTATGCATGTATGTAGTATGATGCACCTAATTCTATTTGATTCTTTTTTCAAAAGAATTAACCGATGCGTTTTTGTGTTTGGATTTTGCCATTCCTCCAGACGGACTGTGCTCTGCCGATTTCCGTTACCGAGGAATGATGCGTATTATATTTGAGATTTGGTGTCATCAACCAAATGATCCTTCCCTTCCTTTAAAAGATATGTCAACCCTCCTATTGACCACTATATCTCCATGTTTCCACTAGATTATTCAAAAATCGTTGGGACAAGAGAGAAAAGAAGGAAAGGATATATTTTCAAAAGTTTGTGTTTTAGAGGGGATTATTTTATTTTTGAAAAATTGTTTTTGTAAGCATGGATGGCCAAGGTAGGCTTATTGTGTTTAGGTTTGTTTGTTTAAACACTTATGAGGTTAAGCACATCTTTGTTATTAATGATTGTGTTTTGACAACTTGGATAGCTTTTCTTGAGCCCCTTGTTGAATTCAATTGATGGTACCATCATGGATTTATTCTATTTTTTCCTTTTTTGATGGCTCTTACTTTTGCCTAAAACACCCATTTGTGGTGTCTTAGCGGGCTTTTGTATTCATTTTGTAACCCTAACTTTTGCCTAGGTCACCCTTTTTGTGGGATTCCTAGCGGGTTTTTGTCTTCATTTTGTAACCCTAACTTTTGCCTAGGTCACCCTTTTGTGGGATTCCTAGCGGGTCTTTTGCTCTTATTTTTGCGCAGTCCCCTTTTTGGGTTTCCTGCCGAGCTTATTATCTTTAGGATTTCTTTTATCCATGATGGCACTTATTGATGCCAAAAAAAAGGTGCTCCAAGCTGTCATGCACATTTCCACATAAAAATGATGCGGGTTTATTGTTTATTAAGACGATTTTAACCTCACTTATGTTTATTCAAACAGGGTTAATAAATGTGGTCTAGAGATTTATTGCAAGCAAGAAAAGAAGCAATGAGAAAGAATGATTTTATTATAATCATAGTGGAAACATGTGCCCTATCGAGGCTCGGGGGTCGGGCTGTCCCCGAGGAGTGATCTCTAATAGTCACTGAATTTACACATCCCTATTAGAAGGAAAAGGACACTTGATGACGACAGCTGGCCTTGACGTTTGTGAACCAACCTTCCTAAAGATCTGGCTTAAAGAACGTCGAGAAGGATCTTGATTCCTCTTCGTTCTTTGATCTTTAACAGGGTTGTATCCTAACCCTTGTTTCCCTGGATTGTCCTTGATAATGGGTAGCTCCGGGATTCCTTGGGAGTACTTGCCCAATCCTTGTCCTGGCAAGTATCCGTTCTTTGTGAGCATATGAGCTACCTTCTTCATTTTTCGAGGAAACGTTTCAACATTGGCAATTTCCAATGCTTGGAAGGCGGTTTCCAAAGCTTCCTCTGCTGCATCCACATAAGGTATGTTGGATGGCTTGCTGATGAGTATGTCATCTTCAGCTTGTACAGTCACCAGTTTGTCACCCACTATGAACTTGACTTTCTGGTGGAGCGTAGAGGGAACAGCTTTTCGCATCATGAATCCAAGGTCGGCCGAGGAGACAGCTGTATGCGGGAGTGATATCCATCACTTGAAATTCGACGTTGAAGATAGTGGGTCCAATTTGGATTGGAAGATTGATTTCTCCCACCACTTCTCTTTTAGATCCATCGAAGGATCGAACGATCATGTTGCTCGGGCGCATTTGGATTCCCTTGATTGCCACTTGCTCGAGCGCTCTTTTTGGCATCACATTCAAGGAAGATCCATTATCTACCAAGACTTTAGCGATGTGATACTCCTTGCACTTTATAGAGATGTGCAAGGGCTTGTTGTGTTTTGATCCCTCGGCGGGGATTTCTTCATCGATGAAGGTGAGGTGATCATTAGCCTTGATGTGACTAACAATCCCCTCAAACTCGTCTTGGGAGATAGTGTGCGACACGTATGCCTCGTTCAAGACTTTCAACAGAGCTTGCCGATGCGGTTCGGAGCATAGGATCCACGACAACAGCGTAATCTTTGCTGGCGTCCTATGAAGTTGATCCACGATGGAGTACTCGCTCTGTCGGATAAATTTTAACAGCTTGTCAGTCTCCTCCTCGGATTCTTTTTCCTCGGTTTTCTTTTCTTCTTTTTCTTTATTCTTGGGGGCTTTGTTATGAAGATCATCGGGAGTGTAGATCCTACCACTCCTAGTCATGCCCCCAAGTCCAGCGATGTTGGAGATATCGCTGTCGGCAGAAGAGTGGATGTCGTATATCCACGGCACAGCCTTATTTGATTTGTAAGGAAAAGGCCTTGGAACTGTGATCCTTAATGGTGTTGGACCTTCCCCTTTATTCGTCTTGATTACCAACAACGGAGTTGATGTGCGTTCGCTTGGCGCGGTTGTTGGCTTACACTTAATAACGAATGGCGTGCGATCCATCTTGAACATACGCATCGATTATTTCTTTCTTTTTATTAATGTTTATTAATGATTTATTGGGAGGGATGTATGAAATGTAAACCTAGATCCCTCCATGATCTATATGCATGATATGAGATGATGGCGATGAATATGCATGCATAGTGTTTATTCAACTAAGCATTATCATGTTTTTAGGATGTTCCTAAGATGATGCATGATACTGCTTGGTTTGGATAAATAACCCTTTTTCTTTATTTTTTCTTTGGGTATTTTGTTTTTTGTATTTTTTGGGTGAAAAGGGAAACTACCTACATGAATGTGATGAAGGTAGATGTTAACACCATGCAATGGAAGATTCTTATTCCTATTTATTTTTATTTTAAAAGAATAGGAATGTTGTATGTTTAAAGAAATGCAATGTATGCTCAAACAATTTCACATAAACAATGCACAAACAATTCACTCATCCACGAACAGTCACGAGCGAATCACGAGGTAGGGGTCTCCTGCAGAAATGGTGCATATTCAAGGTAGGTTCTAACTGTTCTCACCAGTCCAAGGCCCCCAAGGTGCCCCCATTATAGGGACCCAATTCCTCTCATCGTAGGTCGATGGAAAGCTCCAACGCACCGTCGGACTTAAGTTCATGGTTATCACCTTGAGTGATGTTTTCCGACAACGGTCTACGGGCACCTATAGACCCATTCGACAACCGGCCGTACTAACATCCACTCCCTATGGTTAATCACTCATGCCCCCGGGTATAGAGGGAACTGTTGTGTGCAAAGGTTTGTGTGCAGTTTTTATTTCAAACAATTGCGTAAATTTAAAAATACAACAGTTATTAAAGCCATATAGATAAACATGTTATCATACAAGTGAGGGGTAATAAAGTAATTTTTAACTATTATTTGTTAAAAACAATCTGTCACTGAATGGGACTGACTCTCGAAGCTTCCCCAGTGGAGTCGCCATCTGTCGCCACCGGCCCAAACGGGCCTCGGCGGTCGCGAAGACGGTCGAGCTCGCTTTTATTTTAGTTTTGAAAATGTATTGGATTATTAGAAAGACTTATTTCTCAAACTGAGACCTTGTCGATCTTATCCAATTTATTTATTAAATGTCTCACCAATCCATGTTAATCCCAAGCGGGACCCTCCATGGATTAGTGGTTTTCGTAGTGAAAGGGTTCGTGGAGTCGCCACCAATGTTTTACTCAAAACATTGGAAAAAGGGATAAGGCAATTGATTTTATAAATCAACTTTGGCCATTACAACCAGAGTTGGGTAAGGGAGTCGGTTACGCGTGGGGAAGGTGTTAGCACCCCACAGCGCCCCTTTCGGGTTCCCTATGACAGATTATTTCTAAAATAACAGTGTAAAATTACTAAATTACCCCTATTTATTCTAAGCAATTATAAATTAACTATCTACATGATGACAGTTTAAATATGCACACAGAAAGCAGTAAAAGGAAGGATTTAAGAAGAAACCTTTGAAGCGTGCTTTTATATATTTCGTAAAACTGGGAAGCTTTTTGGCGTTCCCTCGCTCTACAAGCCCGCTCGCTCCCTCCTATAAAATTTCGACTATGGAAATCCGGAGGATTTCCCTTTGACTAGGTTCGAATCTCCAAGCTAAGTGCTCGGAATTCCAGAACTTCGTCGGATCGACTCCCAGAGAGATTTCTAGGGCAGAACACTGCTCAAAAACCCCAGAATACTCAAGGAGGGAGTCAAAACTGAGTCTCAAAGTGTGGAATGATGTCCAATTGACGTCATATTTATAGGGAATAGGCGCAATACGGCCTACAGAAGCAATACGGCCGTATTGAAATTTTTGAACTTCAATACGGTCGTATTGAGTTCAATACGGCCGTATTGAAATTCAGAAATTTCAATGCGCCCGTATTGAGTTCACTGCGGCTGTATTGAAGCTTCAATACGGCCGTATTGATTTCAGTACGGCCGTATTGAAGTTTCAGAAACTTCAATACGCCGTATTGAGTTCACTGCGGCCGTATTGAAGCTTCAATACGGCCGTATTAAGTTCAGTACGGCCGTATTGGGCTTCATTCCCTCCACTTCCTTATTTTGGGCTATTCTAAGACCTCTAGACCTACAGAGAACCCTCCTAGGGCCTTCCAGGAGTCCTTCTGGCTGATCTTCCTTCAGTCTTCGAGAGTCTTCAAGCTTTATTTCCGACCCGGACAATTTTAGGGGTCTACAACTGCTCTTAAGGCCCCCAAGGTGCCCCAATTATAGGGGCCCAGTATCTCTATCGCCGTCACCTGGCAAACTCTAAGGTCTGTCGTAGTATTTCGGGCTAGAGTAACCGGTTATCACCTTGAGTGTGATTTCCGACAAGGCTCGCAGGCTCTAAGGCCAAACTTGGGTCGGTCGTACGTCAACCACTCCCTATGTTTAATACCCTCATGCCCCCGGGTGTAAGGGGAACTGTTGTGTGCAAAGGTTTGTGTACAATTTTATTTCAAACAGGTGTGGAATTTAAATAAGCAAACAAATATCAAAGCCAAACAAAGAAACAAACAAGGTAAAGGGGAAAAAATATTTAAATTATTATTTTTTATTTTATTAACTTCATCAATTAAATGGGTCTGACCCTCTTTAAACGTCCCCAGTGGAGTTGCCATCTGTCGCAACCCGAAAATTTCCGATCTCGCGACTAATGGTTTAGACATCCTTTTAAAAGTCTCATCAATTAAGGAATGTCCGGACACCAGACTAATCATTCCTTAATTGATGGTTTTGAAAAATGAGTTCATGGAGTCGCCACCAATATTTTACTTAAAACATTGAAAAAAGAAAAGATTTTTAAAATTCCAATAATGGCCTTGATAACCAGAATTGGGTTCGGGGGTCGGTTACGTGTAGGGAAGGTATTAAACACCCCTGCAACGCCCTAAATCGGTACCCTATGTTGAAGATAACGTAATAAGAATTAATAGTTTAAATATTTAATCACCTTTATTATTAATTATTTACATGAAAATTAAATTACACGGTAAACCCCTAAAATATCTACATAATTGCGTTTATTATAGTAATATGTAAAATAAAATGAAGAGAAAGATAAAACAAGAGATTGATGAGTAATACCTCGTAACAAGCTTTATTGGATCTTCAACTATGGAGGTTTATGTGCTTTGTGGCAACTTTTCACACTACAATAAGCCACACAAAACTCAAGAAGTACAATAGGAGAGAGAGAGAAAAAAAAAGGAGAAATTTCGAGCTCGATGGAGCTTTGGACGAAATTTTGGAGGTTCCTTGAACTGTGACCGAGATTTCTTATTTATAGGCATCAGACGTGGGCCGGAACGACCCGTTTTGGATTCGGAATGGCCCGTTCCGAATCCGAACGTTATGTGGCTTTTTCGTACCCTAGAACGGCCCGTTCTGAAATCAGAACGGCCCGTTCCGGGGAACCAGAATGACCTGTTTTGAAGTGAGAACGGCCCGTTCTGCGATAAAAAATTTAGCCCCTTTGATTGGTTCGGAACGGCCCATTCTGGTCTAGAACGGCTCGTTCCAACCTATATTTTTGAGGCCTTTTAGAAGCCTCGGAACAGCCCGTTCCAATTTGAGAACGGCCCGTTCCGGACTTGGGAATGGCCCGTTCTGATTTTGGAACGGCCCATTCCGGGCCACTAAAAAAAGTTGATTTGGGCCTTTGGGCCCTCTGATGTCCTATCTTGTTATTTGTATGCCCCCCGGACGAAATTGGGTGTCTACACCACCATGAAGAACCTCTTGATTTGAGGTCAAATCCTTTTCAAGAGGGAGGGAATGATGGAATCACACTAAGGCCAAGATGACCAAGAGGTGATATATTGAAGGAAGCAAGAGGAATGAGTTAGTTTTGAAAATCATAAGAGGAGTGAGCCTACTTTTGGGCCTTAGCTCTTATGTTTTTTATTAGTATAGGATTTATTCCTATTTTACCCTTGTCTTTAATTTCCTATTTTACCCTTGTATTTTGGGTACCTTAGACATAGGATTTATTTATCTTGTATTTTCTATTTTACCCTTGTATTTAAAGGTGTCTTAGTTATAGGATTTATTTTTACTTGTATTTCCCATTTTACCCTTGTATTATTGGGTGCCTTAGATTATAGGATTTTATTTTATAGTTAGGGTATTTTATTAGGGAGAGAAAATAACGTCTAGAAGTGTTTTTTTGGTAGCCTTGGATTTATTTTTGGACTTTGCAAGGTTTAGGCCCAAGTGGAGGGTACCTAGGTTGCATGGTCTTGTCATGCACCTGGATGTAGCTTAACCAAACCCAAAGATTCTATCCTTGGCCACCAAGTAGTATCTAAGGTTAATTTAGGTTTCATTTGTAGTGCATTTGGCTTGCATTTTTCAGCCAAACACTCTCAAATATAACCTTAAATGCATCCTCCCTTCTATAAATACCCTAGGCTAGCAACCTTGTAAATACTTTGGAATTTATGATATTAAGAGAGCATTTGAGCCTTAATATTCTTTCCTTAGTCCCCTTGGTCATTTCGGCCACCTATCCTTCTCATCTTCACCGTGAGTGTTCTCACCTTTAGGAGTGACCTTCATCTATCAATGAAGTGAGCCAAAACCCTAGAGTACCACCTTAGCATTTCATCGAACACCTAGCCTCCATAAACACCATTCTCCCATCTCCATCATCATGGCTAGAAACCTTGAGTTCCATGATCCAAGGAGTCTGGTCTTCCCTCTTTGATGCTCCTAACTGAATCCATGCAAGGAGGGTTGCCATCAGAAACTAAAGATTGTTTGCAAATGATCATATTCAATTTTCAAAATTTCAAGTTCTTGTTCAGTTTTAATCAAAGTATTTTCATACCAAGTCAATTTACTTTTAAGCTTTGTATTTAATGAATCTAGTTTTAAGGCTTCATTGTGTATTTGAATAAATGTCTCTTGAAGTTGATCATAATCAAGATTAGACTCAAGATCAGAATCACTTACAATATTATCTTGATCAGCTTCGGCCATCAAACATAGATTGATTTCCTCAAATTCAGATTCACTACTTGTTGAACTCAAATCGTTGTCTTCCCAAGCTATGTAGGCTCTTTTTCCTTTGTTATTTTTCTTTCCTTTCTTTTCCTCTTGTTGTTTCTTTAGGAGATTAAGGCATTCAACTTTTATATGGCCAAATTTTCCACATTCAAAACAATTATAAGAAGATGTGCTCCCTTCATCTTTCTTAGTTACCCTTTTATTGAAATTTTCTGAATCAGAATCTTCAGAGCATGAATCTTCACATTTCTCTTTGCCTTTGACTAGTTTTAAGGCTTTTAGAGATACTCCTTTTCCTTTTTTATCTTGTAGTTCATTTTCATAAAAAATGTGCAGCTTTTGCTCATGCTCTCTTAGCTTTCCAAAGAGAGTTGCAAGTGTTAATGAGGTTAGGTCCTGTGATTCTTCAATTACTATATTGCTTTCCACGACCTATCCAAGCATTGTAGAACCTTCAAGTTTAATTCCTCTTCCTCGAATTTCCTGCCAAGATCAATAAAGTGATTTAAAAAATGTGTAAAACGTTTTTGAAAATCAGAAATTGATTCACCATGATTCATTCTTAGCAATTCATATTGTCGTATAAAAGTATGTTTCCTAGATCTTTTTACATCATTTATTCCTTCATGAGTAACTTGTAGTGTGTCCCACATTTCTTTGGATGATTTGCATTAAGAAATTCTAAAAAAACTCATCAATAGACAATGTAGATGATATAATATTCTTTGCTTTATAATCATATTGAGCTCTCTTTTTCTCATCATCACTCCACTTACCCCAATATTTTTCTCTATTCCCATCACTCTCCTCAGTCATAGGAACATAGGGTCCATTTTCAATTGTATCCCATATAGTAATGTCATTTGCTTCAATGAAAATTCTCATTCTAATTTTCCAATAGACATAATTCTCTCCATTGAAAAAAGGAGGTCTATGAATGGAAACACCCTCACCATTAGGTAGGTTATTATTAGCCATTTTTGAAATCTTGATTAACACTCAAGAACCTTACTCTAGATACCAATTGATAGAAAAGAATGGCTCAATCCAAGAGGGAGGTGAATTGGATTCAATGACACTTGAAAATTTTAATAGTTTAAGGATCTTGATTTCTTTAAAAAAATTTCTAAAATTAATTTCCAATGAAATATATTGAACCTCTTAGTATATGAGAATGACTCCTATATGATTTCTTGATTAATCTTTATTGAGTCAGCTTAAAAGAACAATTAATATGCAGTGTTTATGTCACAGTTTAAACCATTTTAATCATACAAGCATATTAATCAAGACAAGCCATCTAAACACTCAATTAAAGATTGTTCAATGTAAGAGATAAGGATGAGAGAAGAGTGCAAAGTGTTTTATCCTAGTTCAGCCACTCCACATGTGACCTACATCTAGTCCTCAATCATAACCTCATCAAGATTTGTTCCACTATCTCAATGAAGAAGTTTTACAAGCATACCACACATGCACACACTTCAACACACAAGATAGACCCTTTCTTGCACCAAAGAAATCACTTCTTGTAGAAACCCACTACAAGAATTCCTTACCACTTGAGAAACCTACTCAAGACTTTTAACACGATACACAAAAAGACTAAAGGAACAAATTCACCTGGAAGTTGAATAAATCAGACTATGAAATCTTGACCAATCTAAATTCCTCTTTTCCAAGAATGTAGTGATGATGATAATTCTTCTCAAAGCATTTCAAAAATGTTTTACTTCTTGGTTTCACAAAGAAAATTCTCCAAGAAGATCACAAAGATCAAAATTTTATCACAAAATTCGCACAATATCATTTGGTTTCTTCTCTCATTGTTTCTGAATGTAAGTACCATTTTTATAAAGTTTTCAGACCCAGATAATCGATTATTTTTAAGGATAATCGATTACTTTGTTCTTCATGAATTATAGAAATCACTCAAGAACAAAATAATCGATTATTTTGCAGGATAATTGATTATTTCAGATAGCACTTTCTGGAATAATCAATTATTACAGCAGGGTTTCTCTAAGGTTAGCGGAAATACACATAGAAGGGGGGGTTGAATATGTGTGCGTGTGTGAACAAGGAAGTTTAAAAAAGTTTTCGCAAGAGTGATGTTCTTCGTCTAGTGTACTTTTAAACATCAAACATTTATGCAGATTTGCTTAATCAAGATTGTTGCGTCTGAAGGGTTTATCGTCCACTAGGGAAAATGTTTCATAAAGATAATAGTTGAAGTTCTTACATTTTCCTTTTCAAGATAGTTTAGTTTAAGGATAAGTAGAAAATGACACTTTCAGTGTAATAAGCTTATTAAAAAAATTCAGCGTCTTCACCTAAAGGTTGTCTTCAGTATGGGTTTCTCTCATGGAGAGGATACATAAGTTTACAACACTCACTAAGGTTTAGTCAATCATTGACATTTTCGAACACCTTAGTCTACAAAGATAAAAAAATACAATATAACATTGTACATATGACTATGTATGCTCATCTCTGGTCTCTGTCTCGTGGGGTTGATATCACCTTTTTTCTTCCAATCAAAAAGCCCGCCTTTTAAGTTTTGAGGTAGTGATATATATATTCTTGTTGATTCTGCCCGTTGCTTGATTTTGAATATGTCCATTGACGCGGAGCTTCCCGTTGCATATGTCTGTTGAAGTTGATATAGTCGTTCTTGACTAGTTTGATCTTCTCATTTAATGCTTAGATTCTTGCATTAAATGTTGCTTCCTGCTTTTAGACATTGAGTGTATCCTTCTTTGGTATATTGTTAGAGTGTTTGACTTTATCTGAGACCTAGAAGTTGTTTGTCTTTTTCTGGTCATGTAGCAATACAGCTGTTGTCCTTTTCTGAAAAAGTAATGCACTTTTTCTGACACATGCATGCTTTGCTTTTGTGTGCTTCTCTTCTTCTTTGTTTCCTTACTTAGATCACGCGTTTTACGTTGAAAGCTTTTGTGTGGTCATAGACAATGTCTTGGCTTGTTTCTTGAAATGTGATTCTTTATTTGCTTATGTGGCAGTCTTCATCTTCGTCTGTTGGTCCTATGCATTTCAATCTTGAATTTTGCCTCAACGTCTGAGTTCAATGCTTGAACTTTTCTTTGGTCTGTTGGTCCTGTCCATCTAGAGTGTCTCTTAGTCTATGTTGTCCTAGACATGTCTTTGTCTGAGTATTTTATGATCGTTTGGCGCATATTCGTGTTCCAACTATCCATCTCTTTGACGCTTGGTTTCTTATGTCTCTTGCTTCATCTGTCTCGTCTTCTCTGGTTCGTGTCTCGCCTTGACTCTTCCTTATAGGCTTCATTTGATACTTTAGTGTCTCATTCTGATGATAGTTCTCTTACGTCCGTGAGCAGACTTCGTTTTGATACTTGACTAACCATCATCTGATTCTTTTATATAGTTTGCACAATCTTTGTGGATTGTTGCATTTAATGCCTTTGATCTTGCATTAAATGTTCACTTGTTGAATTTGCACTTCTCGAGATCTTTTGTAGTTTCTTGGTACTGTTGCTGCAGAGGTGTTGTCTTTTCCTAGCTGGTAGGTGTACTTGTTCTGACACACGCTGTTTCAATTTGTGGATAAGCGCTCTTTCATTTTTCTTATCTTCTTTCTTCTATTTTGATGTCTTCATGTGTTCTTCCAGAAGTATGGGTGCTAGATAGTTCGTCTCGTTGTGTCTTCAGACGCAATACAGATTTCTTGACCACCATTTGTGTATTCGAGTCTCCATCTAGTTTGACTGTTGCAAGTACTTGACTCCATCTAGGGTGCTCTTGCTAGGATTTTCCCATCGTCCATGGTCTTGTATCGTCTGAGTCTTCATCTAATGTATTCCCTTTTTTTGCTCAGCCTTTATCCAATGCTTTCCTCACATCTCCTTGATTCTGGTATGGATGTATATTCTTATTCAACAGTTTACCTGTACCTGTATCTGAAATACTAACACACTTGTTACTAATAACAATATGTATTATATTTGTTTCATTCAAAACCTTGCTGGGTATTTCTTTCATCTTCGTCTGACTTAACATTCTCAACCTCTTGAAAAACAAAGCTGAAATAATCGATTATAGTTAGAAATAATCGATTATTTTGAGTTAGTTTTTCAAAATTCGATTTCACACATTCATAACCTTTCCAAGTTACTTATCATCATCATACTCACTCCTAGACAATTTAGAATTAAGATTCAACTCATGCACAAAGCACAAACATGCATAGAAAATAAAATTGACCAACAAAGCAACTCAACACATAAACTACTTCTATTACATTTGGTATTCATTCATGGTCTTCATGTCTTCTCTTTGGTTCATATTTCTTGTTATCATCAAAACTCTCAGAACTTGATTCACCATCCATGAATCTCAACAAAAAGGAGAAGATGAAGTGAAGTTACTGGAGAATCCAAACTTGGAAGCACCTAAGCCAAAGGAGCAAAGGATTGCTCACAAATGGTGTAATTCCTAGAAACTAGGTGAAGAACCCTAGAACTAGGCGTGAGAATATGACTTCAAGTGGGAAAGAATTATGCAAAATACAAAATGCTCTGTATAAAATACTCAAAGTGACTACAATAGAGTGAAGAGAGTTCTATTTATAGGCAAATTTAGAGTGAAATTGGCACCACCTTCCATATGGCCTTAATTGGTGCTAAGAATTTGAAATTCAAATTCTTTGGCAGCCAATTTTCATTTTATGTGCAGCACAATTTCATTTAAGTGGCATTTTGGGTTAATTTAGATGTATTTGGGGCTGATTATGTGCTTCCAACCTTAGGTTAGCACATGTGCACCAAATGCATCTCAAATTACTCTTAAATGTAACTTAAATTTGCTAATTTTGCCTAATTAATCTTTTACTCTCAAATCCTAATATGATGGCCTAAATACAATGGCCAAACTATCCTAAACACTAGGAAATAATAAAAGAAGCCAAATGAGTCCAATATTGGGTAACAAAATATCCAAGATAAGCCTAATAAGCCTAAGGCTTAAAATTCCTAATTTATGTGGCCCAAAATACAAGACCAAAATGTATGTAACCTCTACTAATATAATATATACAAACAATGTGTAATGAGAATCTTAGAGTATGGCCTATGAGAAGACCAGCTTGGGCCCACCAAGCTCTGAACTAGCCAAGTCTTCATGATTAGCCCATTCCTCTTGGATCCTTCAATGTGTCACCTCTTGTCTTCCTTGACATGATTCCATCATTCAGAGTTGTATTTATGGATTACATATGGTAGATTGATAGTGTTGTTGAGTCACTATTAAAAGTAAACTAGATTTCTTGTAAAAATTTGAAATATAAGGAACAATGTAGGTCATTCTTCACGAAGACACAAGCATATTTAACTTGTATTTTATCACACATAACTAGCAAGGAGATTTAATATTTCAAAACACTATGATGGCAAAATCTAGAAGAAGTGGTAGGTGTTCTTCTCCTCGGATTCACCAAAGCTTGGACCTCTTCAATGGAGCTTGAAATCCGAATGTAAGACACTTGAAGGAGTGAAGATTTTCGGACTTAGGGTTCCTAGACTATGGATGGAAGCATCCAAGCTTAAGGAACAAAGGAGAGCTCACTTCAAAAGGTAGGAAACCTAGCTAGGGTTCCTAAAAAGTGATGGCTCTCTCTTGGTGACTTTTGGAAGAAACTTGGCAGAATATTTGCTCTCAAATTTCATATATCAAAAGTGATTACAATGAGTGAAGGAGGAATCTTAAATGGATCCGGAATTAGGGACACTTGGCACCAATGTGGAGGCTTCACATGTGGCGCCAAGTTTTGAATTCAAATTTGGAATTTGAATTCAAAACTTAACTCACATGTGCAAGTCCAGTTCACATTGATGCTAGGTGTATTTAGGTTTGATTTAGTGTGCATTTAGGGTTGAATTTGAGTTACACATGTTCAGCCAAGGTGGCACCATCCATGTGACTCAAAATGCAACTTAAATGCATGCTAAATTAAACCTAGTTTTGCCTAATTCAATTAAACTAATAATCCTCCTTAAATCCTAATCTAATGACCTAAATACAATGGTTAATGAAATAAAAACATTAGGAAATAATAAAAGAAACAAAATGAGCCCAATATTGGGTACCAAAAGCCCAAAGGCCCATGAAGCCCAAAACTAGGCCCAATTGGCCTATGGCCCAAAAATGCTACTCTATATGGTCTAAAATACAAGACCAAAATATGTGAAACCTATACTAATATAATATATACAAAATATAAGAAAAATGGATATATCTAGAGATGGCCCATGTGAAGCTCAAATTGGGCCTTCCAGGCCCAATGGGCCCGATGGGCCTTGACTGGCCCAATCCTCCATGCCTAGCCCACTCCTCTTGGATCTTTTAGGTTGTCACCTCTTTCCTTCCTAAATATGATTCCATCATCCCCTCCCTCTTGAAAAGGATTTGTCCTTAAATCTCGAGGATGTATGGAATAAGAATTATCACCTACATACACAACATGCCAAGTATAAGAAGTAAAATTTTCATGATAAGAAAATGGATGATGGATCCTAAGAGGAATCCTTATATCTAACCTAAGTAATAAAAATAAACTATCAAAATTAGACTCCCTAAAAGTAGAAATAGGATCCTCTTCTAAGTATAACCTAAAATGAAATCCTAAAAATGTAATGACACTATGGTTAAAACAATGAAAAGAATGATTCTTAAAAACTACAACATATTGCCTAAAGTACCCTAAATGGTAACCCAGGCATTTCCTAAAAAATAAAGAAAATACTACTAAGAAATTTCCTAAACAATTTTGAAGCATATTGTTTGGTAGATAAAAAGATAATGTCTCATGGAATCTTGAAAACTTGTATAAATTATCTTTGTCTTGTAGGGAAGGAGGCAAATTAAGTTCAAATAAAGATGAACTTCCTATAAGATCAAAAATAGAATATGAAAGATGACAAGATGTATCTATCAAACAATATATTCCAAAATTTGGGTGCTTTATTAGAACAACTAAGGTAGAAGGAGTCCTAAAGAGGGGGAGGCTTTCTTCCTTGGGCACCTCCAAGGAAGTAGCACAAGAAGTGGAACTAAATGTAGTCCACTCCTTCTTCACTATATCTTGAAGTTGAGATTCATTTTTCTTTAAAATATTTTGTTCTAGAATCTCTACTTCATGACTAGTGGTAGCATAAGGGTAAGAGTTAAGGTCTTGATGTATGAAGAGAGTATTTTGCAAATGGTTTATAGAACAACTCTCTTCACTCACAAGTCCTTTATAGGAGATATTTTCCTCCTTACTCTTCCCTAAGAGAAATTCCTTTTTTCTTTCTTTTTCTCTTGTTTTTCTCAATTTTTCTTTTGCTAAAAGTTTTTCTTCCTTTTGTTTAAGAATGTGAATTTCTTCCTCTAAAATTGCAAGTTGTGCTTCTCTTTCAAGTTTTTCTTTTTCTCTTTTTAACACTTCTTGCTTTGTCCAAGGTGTTAGTGATTTAAGCCTTTGAGTAGGATGTGAAAAACTTTTTGGAGAGCTTGAATCACTACCACTTGAGGAATATTTTCTCATGATTAAATAAAAGAATTTTTATATGTTATGCAAAAAGAAAATATTTTTGGTCTTTTCTAGGAACAAAAATAACACTTGGAAGTCTAAGTGTACAAATTGAACTATCAAGGGAGGTGAGCTACTAAGAGCCACTTAATAACTAAGCCTTTTCAAGTGGAAATCACTAAACTCCTTTGTGGTATTTCAATTCCACAAAAATTTTCACAAAGATTTTTATGTTGTATGCTTTTCACAATTGTTTTTGAAGCTATCTAAATGTGACAAGTAAAATCTACTCAATACTAGTAGAATTAGGACAGTAAAGTAAACAAATCAAAGATCAAACACTTAAAGGAAGCAAGGAAAAGCAACTAGTCATTTTTGCACTAAGTGGAAGCTTGAAACATATGAAATTTCCAAGCCATTTCCACTAGTACTACACGTGAGTAGGCTACCAAGGGTTAGATATACTTGACCAGCTTCTTAATACTCCCTCCAAGCTTTACAAATTGATTTGAAATACAAGAGAAATTGCAAAAATTTAAACTAGCCTAGAAAGCAATAAATGGCGGCTTTAGTGACCAAATTAGTGACGGATTTGTTGTCCAATTTTTCTAACACTTGTTTAAGTGTTCCAATCCGCCACTAACCCTTGAATTAAGTTGCTCCTGGACCCTGCACAATGAACACAACAAAATGGTTAATGTAGGCTGCTCACAAGGTTAAAGGAATGTTCACTCTTGTGAAGGTAGTTTAGGAAAAGTTTGGTCACTAAATTAGGTCAAATTTTGAAGTCTTTAATGTCCAAGTATTTTCCTACTTTTTGTTGAGTCAATGTTTGGTCCTAAAGCAAGGATTTGAGGCCACTTCCAGCACAGAATGTTTAGTCAAAGAAAACAAGACAAGCAGCAAAAGCACAATTTATAAAGCTTATACCAAAAATTGAAGAGTAAGGTGTTTAAGACAAGACTCAAAGATTAGCCAAAAATTAAAAATTAGCTAGCACACAAAGGATCACCTATCAAAGGCACTAGAGTAGATTACAAAAACAAATCTAAGATTAGAAACAAAAATAAGGCACAAAATATGTGGTTGGACAGAAAATTTATAGGCAAAAATGTTACCAAAACCGAGAGCTACATATACCAATTTTTCACTCCTTTTTGGCTTTTTCTTTTGCTATTTCTTTCTTTTCTTTTTGCAAAATATTTTTCACTTCTTTTTATTTTAATGATCAGGAGTTAAAATGCCTTTTTAACACATATAAGTCTCGGTTTTAGGCTACTAAAAACTGCAGCAAAAATTTCACACAAAACAAGAGGTGTTGACATGCATTTTGTAACTAGTGCTTCACAATTTTGTAGTGTTTTTAGGTCAAATTTTTAAGCACTCATTCTTTTGTTTTTCTAATGCATCTAGAACACTTACACCTCTGTTTTGTCTCTGTTTTAATGTTTTAAAAATTGCAATAGGTTTCAGCCACACAAAAGACTCAAGGAAAACCTAATAGGAATTAGTGTTTATGAATTTTTTTTTGACAAAACTTTTAACAAGACATCATAGAAACCTAACTCTAAGAAATTTGCTAGAACTAATAGCAAATTATGAACTCAAATATGTAAAACAAAAGCACATATAGGTAAGGTTCAGATTTAATAAGAAAATACACAAAAATTTCGGACACAATCAACACAAAAAAAAATTAGGTCAAACAAGCTAGTCTAGGAAGTTTCAACAAGTAAAAGGACTACACATGACTTCTATGACAAAACAAGTGATTCAAGAACAAAATTCTAATGCAATGTATGAAGTCCAATCACGGACACATGCTAGGAAATGAGAGACTCAAACAAATACAAAAAGAAGCACAAGCAAATAGGTCCTAAACATATTGATTGTGGAAAGAAATTCAAATTACAATCAATCAATGGATCTATGGATAGAAATTTTTTTTCAAAAACAAATAGATCTGAAATGAAACTCAAACAAGACACACAAGAACACAAAGAAAACAATACAAACAGACCAAAAAAATTAAGGAAACTTATCTCCAAGAAGAACCTTGCTCTTGATACCAAAAATGATGGCAAAATCTAGAAGAAGTGGTAGGTGTTCTTCTCCTCGGACTCACCAAAGCTTGGACCTCTTCAATGGAGCTTGAAATCCGAATGTATGACACTTGAAGGAGTGAATATTTTCGGACTTAGGGTTCCTAGACTATGGATGGAAGCATCCAAGCTTAAGGAACAAAGGAGAGCTCACTTCAAAAGGTAGGAAACCTAGCTAGGGTTCCTAAAAAGTGATGGCTCTCTCTTAATGACTTTTGGAAGAAACTTGGCAGAATATTTGCTCTCAAATTTCATATATCAAAAGTGATTACAATGAGTGAAGGAGGAAGCTTAAATGGATCCGGAATTAGGGACACTTGGCACCAATGTGGAGGCTTCACATGTGGCGCCAAGTTTTGAATTCAAATTTTGAATTTGAATTCAAAACTTAACTCACATGTGCAAGTCCGGTTCACATTGATGCTAGGTGTATTTAGGTTTGATTTAGTGTGCATTTAGGGTTGAATTTGAGTTACACATGTTCAGCCAAGGTGGCACCATCCATGTGACTCAAAATGCAACTTAAATGCATGCTAAATTAAACCTAGTTTTGCCTAATTCAATTAAACTAATAATCCTCCTTAAATCCTAATCTAATGACATAAATACAATGGTTAATGAAATAAAAACATTAGGAAATAATAAAAGAAACAAAATGAGCCCAATATTGGGTACCAAAAGCCCAAAGGCCCATGAAGCCCAAAACTAGGCCCAATTGGCCTATGGCCCAAAAATGCTACTCTATGTGGTCCAAAATACAAGACCAAAATATGTGAAACCTATACTAATATAATATGTACAAAATATAAGAAAAATGGATATATCTAGAGATGGCCCATGTGAAGCTGAAATTGGGCCTTCCAGGCCCAATGGGCCCGATGGGCCTTGACTGTCCCAATCCTCCATGCCTAGCCCACTCCTCTTGGATTTTTAGGTTGTCACCTCTTGCCTTCCCAAATATGATTCCATCACACTATTTAATCAATGAAATAGAAAATTAAGAATAAGAAATTCAATCAAAAAAATATCTATTCAAGGTTTCATTCTGTACAATAAATTTTTCATAGTTTAACAATAAATCTAAATTCATAATCAACCTAATCCAACACGAATTTAATCAAAAACATAAATCTAAATCTAGATCTATGAATTCTATTAAAACATTAAACACAATCGCAATCTCATAATTTTAATAAAATTCAATAACATTGAATTAAATAATTTAGGTTTTTTTAGGTTAGAATCTAAATTTAAATTTAGATCTAAAATTAATCTTCAATCGTTGTTCTAGATAAAAAATGAAATTCACAATCATGAAAAATGAAAATTAATCCTAAAATAGAGAAGAAAAGAAATAGAGAATTCGTTTGGTAAAAAGATCGAGAACTCGAATTTTATCATAGTTCTTGAAACATAGAATTGATTGACAAATAATTCACATATCATAATTATTTTACAGCAATCTAATTTGTGTAAGCAAGAGAGAAAATTTGAGGGAGAGAGAGAGACGAAGTGATGGAAACTAGTGGTGGAGATGCTTGTTGTTTCTCCTCCTCTAGGATCCTTTGAAGCTCCCAATCTTTTCCATGGATTCAAGACTCCTTTCATAACAAAGAAGATCGAATTAAGAAGAGGATGGATGTGAGACTCCAAAGCTTAAAGATAAGCAAATGACAGTTCTTGCCATAAGGAGGAATCCTTAATGAAAGAACTTAAGGAGAAGTTTCTCCTTCTATTTAGACACCCAATTTCGTCCGGGGGAATACAAACAAGGAAATGGACTTCCATTATCGAAGGAAAGAAATTCCCGAAGCATGGAAACAACAAGACATGACATCAGATGGCCTAAAAGCCCAAATAAGCTGGTTTTAGCAGCTCGGAATGGGCTGTTGCAAAACTGGAACGGGTCGTTCCCCATTTGGAATGGGCTGTTCCAAGTTTCTAAAAGGGCCTAAAACCCTAGTTTGGAACGAGCTGTTCCTAAACTGGAACGGGCCGTTCCAAGTTATTAAAAAGGCTTTAAAATTCTTGTTTGGAACGGGTCGTTCCAAGTTATTAAAAAGGCCTTAAAATCCTTATTTGGAACAGTCGTTCCAGTATAGTCAGTTACGTGTTAATCTTATCTCTAGAACGGACCGTTCTAATTTCAGAACAGTCCATTCCGGTTACAAAATTAACATAGAACAGCCAGATCCAGAATGGGCCGTTCTGATTTTGGAACGGACCGTTCTGGCACCCTTTTGATGCCTATAAATAGATAGCTCGGGCACAGTTCTTAGGCGTGAAAATTTTTTGTCCAAGACTCCTTAGAGCACAAAATTTCTTTCTCTCTCTCTTATTGTATTTCTTGAGTTTTGTGAGGCATATTATAGTGTGAAAGGTTGTCGCAAAGCACCTAAAATCTCCATAGTTGAAGATCTAATAAATCTTGCTACGAGATATTATTCATCAATCTCTTGTTCCATTTTTCTCTTCTTTTGTTTCATATATTTCTATAATAAACGCAATCATGTAGACATCTTAGGGTTTATCGTGTAATTTAAATTTCATGTAAATAATCATTAATAAAGGGGATTAAATATTTAAACTATCAATTCTTATTATGTTATCTTCATCATAGGGTACCGATTTAGGGTGTTGTAGGGGTGCTTAATACCTTCCCTACACATAATCGACCCCCGAACCCAATTCTGGTTATCAAGGCCATTATTAGACTTTTAAAAATCTTTTCTTTTTCCAATGTTTTGAGTAAAAAATTGGTGGCGACTCCATGAACCTATTTTCAAAACCATTAATTAAGGATTACTTTGGTGTCCGAGCATTCCTTAATTAATGAGAATTTCAAAAGGATGTCTAAATCAAAAGTCGCAAGATTAGAAATTTTCGGGTTGCGACAGATGGCTTGTCGACTCTACTGGGGAAGTTTTAAGAGGGTCAGACCCAAATAAATGATGAAGTTAATAAAATAAGAATAATAATTTAAATATTTTTCCCCTTTACTTTGTTTGTTTTATTTGTTTGGCTTTAATATCTGTTTGTCTGTTTAAATTCTGCACCTGTTTGAATAAAATTGTACACAAACCTTTGCACACAACAGTTCCCCCTACACCCGGGGGCATGAGGGTATTAAACATAGGGAGTGGTTGACGTACGACCGACTCAACTTTGGCCTTGGAGCCTGCGAGCCTTGTTGGAAATCACACTCAAGGTGATAACTGGTTACTCTAGCCCAAAATACTGCGACAAACCTTAGAGTTTGCCAGGTGACGGCGATAGAGATACTAGGTCCCTATAATGGGGGCACCTTGGGGGCCTTAAGACTAGTGAGATTAGAAATATCCTATACAATGAACTTTTCTTGCAGGGACCACAGACCAAGGATTTGAACGTGACTGTCCGCAGGTGTACATTTGTTTGAGCATATGTGTGTTGCATTTTTTGTGTTCTCTATTTGTTCATTTCAAATAGAGAGGAATTATAGACAAATAAACAAATATCAATAAAAAAAACTAACACTCTTCTGTATACCCTAACTCTAAATCATCATATAGGATAGTTTGTTTAAAAAAAAAACAAAAAACAAAAAAATATATATAGCAAAAATCATGCATCATAACCTTTAGTAAAATAAAAAAAAAACATGATAAAATTTAGGCAAAAAACAAACGTCATGCATCTCATAGGATAGTACATTAGCATACACTCATTAGAAATGGGAGGCACATATAATAGTATGCAAAGATGTTCTCTAAACAAGAATCAATGAGAATAATATTCGTTGAATTTCTCAAGTGTCTTTGCATTATATTTTACGTTTCATATAGATAACACACCTTCCTTGTAAATAATAAATAAGAATAAAAAGGGAAATCTAATCTGTGCATGTTAACCGGATAATGGAAATTACTGTAATCAAATGCGAACTCGACACATCAAATCGGGGAAAACTAATTAGTAATTGGGGACATCACACGCCTAAATCGACGATTCAAACACCAAGACTTTCCCATGCGAAAACGACAATTTCCGGGATAGTAGGAATGGTCAAGAATGGACGAATCCTTGCTTCTAGGGAATTACAAGACAAAACCCAATTGAAAAATAAAGGCATTGCATGACAAAAATTCGCTAGGACGAAAACCCGTAAAGGGCGTCCTAGGCAAAAATTAGGGTGAAGAAAAAAAGAATCAAAATCCCGATAGGATACATCTTATGCAAAAGTTAGGGATATATAAAAATAAGAAATGTCTATCTGAGTTGAAATCGAAAAATGGCTTGAGTATTCCCTTCGAAAGCAAGAATTCATAAAGGTTTCACTCCAAATTCAAAACACCAACGTTCAAGCAAGTGGAACAGTTTTTTAAAATTATCAAACCATCCATGACTCTCTAGGGGGCAACCTCCGTCTATCTCTATGTGAATGAATCACGAACTTGGGGCATGCCCAGGACTTCGAGCTTTGTTAAAGGGGCACGTGTAAGTTGAAAGTACTGTTTTAAATGCCATAACACTTTTTTATTTCTCTTCTCCCTTTAAATATTCACTCTAGGCCTCATCCATCAACCCTTAACAAACAAAATGTATTTGCGAAAAAGATGTTACTTAATAATAACGTGGAAAGGATAACAAAGGAACA
Source organism: Cajanus cajan (assembly GCF_000230855.2). Lineage (NCBI taxonomy): Eukaryota > Viridiplantae > Streptophyta > Magnoliopsida > Fabales > Fabaceae > Cajanus > Cajanus cajan. The sequence continues at coordinate 43,624,429 of NC_138521.1, read as the reverse complement.
ATCAGGAATTCAAACATGACTAGGGTTTAATAAAAATAGAGAGTCCCACACAAACGTTGCAAAAATGAAATCCCTACAGGAAACCCACTAAGGGGGCTGTGCAAAAGTTAGGGCAAGATCTGCTAGGCAATGTACAATCAAAAAGGGTAACCTAGGTAAAAGTAAAGATCAAAAGAAAATGTCCGCTAGGGAACACATCTCAAGTAACCTAGGCAAAAGTTAGGACGTCAAAGCAGCGACCTGAGTCGAAAATCGAAAGGCGGCTTAGGGGATCATCTAAACAAAGCACAACCCCAAGTCATCACTCCACTTTCCAAAAAGGCTAAAAACACAATGATAGCTTCTTTGTAGCAAATATGCTTTGTTTAATAGCCATAAACACTAAAGCCCACCTTGGCCAGCCATTCTTCTAAAAAACTCTTTTGGAAAAAACATCCATTCTAACAACCCTTCTGAAAAAATACAAACATCCCTTCTTTCTTTTCTCTTGACCCTTATGACATTAAAATGGTACTGAAAATATACATAGAGAATGCACTCTGAATACTCACAGAGGAAAGATTGAGATGTCCCTGAATAGAGTTGGGAGACGCTTGACTACACATAGACTGGATAATCAATGAGCCACTAAAAGATTGGGTTCAAAGGAACACATCCCGACAATAATCAAAAATGGCATGGATAAAAAGGAATCGTCATCATTAACCTTAACGCGTACAGGTTAATTTCCTAACATAAAAAAAAAGAATTGCATTTTTTAGGAACAAACACATGAGCATAAATTGCATCGCATGCATATGAGGTAGGGGCATATGAAAGGGCGTTACTAAAAATAAAGGGAATAAATAATAAAATCATTCCTGTCTTGCATTTTCATTGCATCCATACATCCATGCATTCTACTTCCTATGGGTCAAAGGAGTCATCAGCACAAGGCACTCGTAAAAGCTAAATAGCCAAGCATGAGCCGAATGGTGTCCAATGGCAACCCTAAGTGATTTTATGTGCCCACTAAGCAAAGACATATCAATAGTGGAATAGAATGGAATCAACCAAATAAACAAGTCTGTAAGCAGAAAGAGGCCATCACGCCTCACTTCTCAACCAAATGAAGGATGATTCAAGAGAATGCCAAGATCATGAATGGTTTCCTTACCAAAGCCAGGAGTGGCTTCCAAAATAATACTTATCAATAAAGATTCAGCGAATAACATCATGGGAATAGATCCCTCCACCAATGATGACAATAAAGAGCAAAAAACATGAGAAAAAGGTAAGTTTCGTAAATGTTGAAAAAGCTGAAGCATTTTAAAAAAATAGCAAAAAAAGGCAAGCTTCAAACATGAAAGAGCCGAAGCTAAACAAAAAAGAAATTTAGAAAAAATCTACCACAAGCAGACGCCTGGAGAGGCATCACAATACTCACGTGGTAGGGGCAACACTGGAATCCCTGCCAGCAATCCACTTCTCTGCCCACCAACACAGGGGCACATCAAACCTCTCCTGCCCATCCACCTAGGGGCAGTCTTTCATCCCACAATGCCAATGAGAAGACATCAAGTACAAGTATAAAAAGGGTTACCTGACCTTAGTGAAAGGGTTGCTAAATCCCCAAAACTAGAACAAAGAGGGTTACCTAAACTTAGTGAAAGGGTTCCTAGATCCCCAAAACTAGTACAAAGAGGGTTACCTGACTTTAGAGTGGGCCGGCTGAAGCCTTAAAATATCAGTCCAGCTTGGAGGGGCTGAGCTACGAAACTACTTCAACAACAAAGAGGGTTACCTAACCTTAGATTGGGCCGCTGAAGCCTTAAAATATTAGTCCATCTTGGAGAGGCTAAGCTACGAAACTACTTCAACAAAAGAGAGGGTTACCTAACCTTAGAGTGGGACGGTTGAAGCCTTAAAATATTAGTCCAGCTTGGAGAGGCTGAGCTATGAAACTACTTCAACAACAAAGAGGGTTACCTGACCTTAGAGTGGGCCGGCTAAAGCCTTAAAATATCAGTCCAGCTTGGAGAGGCTGAGCTACGAAACTACTTCAACAACAAAGAGGGTTACCTGACCTTAGAGTGGGCCAGTTGAAGCCTTAAAATATCAGTCCAGCTTGGAGAGGCTGAGCTACGAAACTACTTCAACAACAAAGAGGGTTATCTGACCTTAGAGTGGGGCAGTTGAAGCCCTAAATATCAGTCCAGCCTGGAGAGGCTGAGCTCAGAATATACTCCCTCTTCAACAAGCTACAAATAAAGGAACATACTACCATGAAGCCAGCAGAAGCAGTAGGATGCATCGACATCAAAGACAAAAGCCTAGATGGTACATGTTTACCATCCTTATCACCCGATGAAGCATATAAACCAATACTTAATTGCTCTTAGGGACAAGGATACAAGTAAACACCATCTACTCGAAGGAAATGGTGTGGGGGCATCTACATTGTTGAAGTAAAGGAGAAGATTCGGACATAGCAAGCGACATGGGACACTCACATGGATCTTGAAGCCTAGATTTTTCGGTTCACCATCCTTGACACCCAATAGATCATACAATCCAACACTCAATTTCTCCAAGGGGTAAGGATATAGGGAACACCGTCTACCTGAAGGAAACAACGTGAAGGTATCTATTGTCAAAACAAGAGTAAAGATCCGAATTTTCACCTCACTATCACAAGAGAAACAATGGAGCTTCTACTCAAAGTCTGAAGATCAGGTGTACAGTTTGTCAGCCTTATACGAGCGAATACATCTATCCAAGGGAAGCAACGTAAAATCGCCACCACCAAAGAGACGAGGAGAAGACCCGGAAGAAATGTCTACGTCTTTACTTGCCTTTGGAAAAGCAACACATAGCTATTCCAAAGGAAAAGTAAAGAGGGGTACCTGTAGACACCCAATTTCGTCCGAAGGAATACAAACAAGGAAATGGACTTCCATTATCGAAGGAAAGAAACTCCCGAAGCATGGAAACAACAAGACATGACATCAAAAGGCCTAAAATCCCAAATAAGCTGGTTTTAGCAGCCTGGAACGGGCTATTGCAAAACTAGAACGGGTCGTTCCCAATTTGGAATGGGCCGTTCCAAGTTCCTAAAAGGGCCTAAAACCCTAGTTTGGAACGGGTCGTTCCAAGCTCCTAAAAAAAGGCTAAAATCGTAATTGGAACAAGCCATTCCCAAAACTGGAATGGGCCGTTCTTAATTGGAACAGGCCGTTCCAAGTTATTAAAAAGGCTTTAAAATCCTTGTTTGGAACGGGCCGTTCCTAAACTGGAACGAGCCGTTCCAAGTTATTAAAAAGGCCTTAAAATCCTTGTTTGGAATGACCGTTCCAGTATAGTCAGTTACGTGTTAATCTTATCTCTGGAACGGGCCGTTCTAGTTTCAGAATAGGCCGTTCTAGTTACAAAATTAACACAGAATGACCAGATCTAGAACGGGGCCGTTCTGATTTTGGAACGGGCCATTCTGGCACCCTTCTGATGCCTATAAATAGACAGCTCGGGCACAGTTCTCAGGCCTCAAAAAATTTCGTCCAAGACTCGTTAGAGCACGAAATTTCTCTCTCTCTCTCTCTTATTGTATTTCTTGAGTTTTGTGAGGCATATTATAGTGTGAAAGGTTGCCGCACAGCACCTAAAATCTCCATAGCTGAAGATCTAATAAAGCTTCCTACAAGGTATTATTCATCAATCTCTTGTTCCATCTTTCTCTTCTTTTGTTTCATATATTGCTATAATAAACACAATCATGTAGACATCTTAGGGTTTATCGTGTAATTTAAATTTCATGTAAATAATCATTAATAAAGGGGATTAAATATTTAAACTATTAATTCTTATTATGTTATCTTCATCATAGGGTACCGATTTAGGGTGTTGTAGGGGTGCTTAATACCTTCCCTACACGTAACCGACCCCTGAACCCAATTCTGGTTATAAAGGCCATTGTTAGACTTTTAAAAATCTTTTCTTTTTCCAATGTTTTGAGTAAAACATTGGTGGCAACTCCATGAACCTATTTTCAAAACCATTAATTAAGGATTAGTTTGGTGTCCGGGCATTCCTTAATTAATGAGAATTTCAAAAGAATGTCTAAACCATAGGTCGCAAGATCGAAAATTTTCGGGTTGCGACATTTTAGAGAACTAGGACTTTTGTAGAGAGAATTTATGAATATAATCTATTCTCATAAGCCAAAAGTGTGCAAAAATACAAGGAGAATCAAATATACAAAGATTTAGAAGCTTGTGGTGCAAGTTAAGCTAACCTAGGTTAGAAATAACCTAAGTTAGGTTAACTTGAACTCAAGCTACTTAACCTTAACGTAACTAAGGTGAACTACTCTTCCAAATGGTTCCATCCAAGGGCCAACATCTAAATTCAAACTCTCCAATCAAAAAAGGAAATGTGGATAACCCATGATGGCAATGAGACAAGGTGGAGACATTAGATCTAGAATAGCTATTGGGAGAGTGCCATGTGGCACAATTGTCCAAAGTGTGACTAGGCATGATTCATGTGATGTGGCTTGCTTCCTAAAACACCTTGGCCAAGATTTACAAGGGAGAATAAGGTATTTTGGTCAGTTGAAGATAGCCTAAACCAAACTATACCATCCTTCCAAGTAAATATGGGCCAAGGAAGTCCAACAAGATACACAATGAACTTTTATTAGTTATATCTCTCCTAAAATACTAATTACACCCTCAAATTAAAACACTACACTGACTAAATTTCCTACTCTATTTGGTCAAAAGGCAAGGCCTAAGAAAATAAAAGAAAGGTCACAAATAACTATGTCCTTAAAATAAGGAGATGTCCTACAAATTAAGCGCATCCTATATTATTTAGACCAAAATACAAGTCTAAAATAACCTATACATATATCTAAACAATATAAACAATCCTATACTAAGATAAATATAAATAGAAAGATCAAGTATTAGGAGAGGAAGAATACTCGATACTCATAAAGAGCATAGACTTATGAAATGTATCCTTTCCTATAGACCTAGCCAAAGGTCAAATGGTCTTCATGGATGGTCCTCTATCAAAAAGAGAGAGATAGAGAATTTGAAAGAACACTTGCAAGGGAAATTGTCTCCAAATCTAAAAAATGAACTTTTCCCCCTAAAAAAATTCTCCAATACACAAGTTTTACACTTACTAATAAACTACCTTAATGGGCCTAATAAGAGTAATCAATTGTCTAGCCCACTAATCAACTAATAAAAATACAAAATAGGCCTTAATATTACATTATAAAAGTAAAAACAAAAAATTGTATAGGGTCGCAACATTGCAACACATTTTTGGGCCTCTTAATGTGTGAACTGGGTTTTTCTCTCAATAAAGTTGTAGAACTCTTTCTTATCCTTCTAGGGACACCAAGAACATCCAATTCCAATATTGGTAACTGAAGATATGCATGCACAGGAAACAATGTCAAAATAGTAAAAAATTATAAAAATTAACTAAAATTTACAATTAAGACCAAAATGACTCATTAGAACAAATCAAAATTAATACATCACAATATAATACTAATAAAAGTCAAATAAACCAACAATAATGCATACAAAGATATACCAAACTTCGTCTATCATAAATCATAATTATGGTGGCGGGATTTGATGTGAAAATATGAGTTTCTATGGAGGAAAATTATATTCTCACCTAGTGTGAATTCATAGTTGATGATCCTCCATCTAGATTCATGTTTTTGCCCAATGACGTGATTGTTTCCTAGCAAGAAATTGAATCTGTCGTGACTTTTATGAGAGCTTGCCTAATGAGACAAAGCACCCATTATGGTCACCCAACAAGAGGAATCATAGAAGTTAAGCTCGTTCAGGGAGCTATGGTTGCCCAACAGTGAGCTCCAAAGGTGTTTGGTCACCTAATAAAGGATTTTTCTCACTGAGCGATAGCAGCCTTGCCAAGCTTTAAAGAGCTTTGGTCACTTAATGAGACTACTCTTCACCCCATGAAATCCATGTTTTGTAAACTTGATATTTTTTTAGTATCTTTATAAGTTGTGTTGATATATATTGTTCATGGTTTGTTGATATATGATGGTGTCTGATGATATATGATGACATTTAATAAGTTGAGATGTATATTGTTTTAAGTTGAAAGTAGTATGTTGTTTAAGTTGTGATGTAAACATGTGCTACATATTTTAAGTTGAAAGTTGCATAAAAACTAGAGGAGAGAAAATTCATTGTAAAAATTAGAATATCTCATTGTGTGGATATAAGTTGTGGTACCCTATGAACCCAAAATTGAAATCCCTTAGTGTTGAAGTTGCCCTCTAAGTAGGAAGTTGTTTTAAAAAGTTGTCTCATCTAGGTTTTAAGTTGAAACAATATGGTGGAGGTTGAATTATACTTGTCATAAGTGGCCAATGAGTAAGGTACGAAGTTGGGGGCAAAAAGTTCCAAACTGAACACTGAAAAGGTGCATAATATTTGGAGGATAATTGGTAGGCTAATTCCATATAGGCTTAGTTAATGCTTGTTAATGTCGTGGTAGGCTCATACCTTTGCTTTTCCATGTGATGGATTCCTATTACTATACTTGGCATAAAAATAGGTCAGGATTAGGTTGGAGGGTGAGCACAATTTGATGGCAATGTAGGATATGTAACTTTGCTTTTGTAGAGTTGTTATGATACAACATGTATATAAAAATGTTTGACTAATGCTAAGGTTTATAATTTCAACACTATTATATTAGATGTGTGTGTGTGTATATATATATATATATATATATATATATATATATATATGTACGTATAAGGATTGTTTAGGGATTATTTGTAACCTCATAAAGGGGATTTATATTTTCAAGTCAAATGATAAAGATCCAACCTACAAAGGTAAAGATCCATTGTGTGATATTAGAAGTCCCATGACAAGGTCTAAGATGAAGATGATGAAACAAGTTCTACAAAGACTAACCGTTAACATCAAGGAAAGTTCAAATCAAAGTTCAGAGGCTCTACCAATATAGATCACTTTCTTTCAAACTGATGAAGACTTATGCAAAAATTAAAGAAAACATGAAAAAACTAAACTCATATGACCAAGAAGAAACATTAATGAGTTAAAGTTTAAATAGTTTTGGGTTTAATAGTTACTTAAGTCCATTTTCTTAATTTTTTTCTTCTAATTATTATATTTTAATATAATTAAATAAGTTCGGATGACTTTTTATATTGCATAGGCTGGTTTTGAATGTTTTTAGGCTTCCTAGTAGAAAACAAATGCTAGTAGGAATTTATTTCCTAGTGAAGACGTAGTGGAAAGTTACTACTTGTAAATAAGAGCTTGCTTATCTTAGTCTGTAAATAAGAGCCTCTTGTAAGCATCCAAGGCAGACTTAAAGATTAATCAAATTGTGAGTTTCTCATTGTAATAACTTTTTCCATTGTTCTTAGATAAGAACTCTATAGTGTTGGTTCTACTGTCAGGTTGTAGTTAAAGTGACACTTTTTTTAATAACTTTGGTTCTATTGATGGAACATTGTTAAGGTCAAGTTCCTCTTTGTTTCTTTACCTGTTTGTAAGATGATCTTATCTTTAAAAATCATATTATTTGGTATCATAGCTTTGAAACTTGAATTTTCAGGTGTTATCTATCCTTTATCCATTTATCTTTCTTAACCTAAAAAAATCAATTATTGTTTTTTTTCTTTTTCCTTTGTTCTATTTCATCATATTTGTTCATTTTTTTGTTATCACTTTGTGCCTTTTCTTTCTTGGTACCTGTACTATCCGCACTGCGTAGCCGAGCTCCGAGCTCGGCACCACAACGCAAGCCAACCTCGGACGCGCACCGCGTGGCATCAGCTTGGCATTTAAGTGAATCATAACTGATTCCCGAGGATCTCGCCCCAGACGAGGTCCGTTATCTAATCATATTACATCTTATCTCGGGCCCAAGGCCCAAAGCAACCCTAAGTCACACCAAGGTACGTGCATTACATATACGAGACACATACTCATACAAACCCTAACTTTAGCATCGGAGTCTCTTTTGTAGGTACCACCCCCATCTCGGAGCACTAGCGTACCAGTGAAGGAGGCTCACCGATCTTACCTAGCAGATCAGCTCTACAACAGATTTCTGGTAAGAACATTTGGCGCCCACCATGGGGCCGATCAAGACAGCTCTTATCGGCCACGCCTATGGTTTTCACCAGAAGCCATAGTAGACGCACGACAGACGACGCAAACCACTCAACTACCATGGATAACAAAGCAACGTTGAGGAAACTGATCGATCAGGTCGAACAGATGCGGCAGCAACACGCCGCCGACCTACAAAACATGCGTGCCAAGCACGACACTTACCTAGCGGCAATGCGTGCCACTAACAAAGCCGACCTGGCGGCGCTATGCGCCGAGAACGAGCGAATCCGCACTCAACTCCCTCGACACCACTCCGATCATCCTCCTCATACGAGTGTAGACCCCTAAAATTGTCCGGGTCGGAAATAAGACTCGAAGACTCTCAAAGATCAAAGGAAAGTCAGCCAGAAGGACTCCCAGAAGACCATAAGATGACTATCTGTAGGTTTAGAGGTCTTAGAGTACCTAAAAATAAGGAAGAGGAGAGAATGAAGCCCAATACGGCCTCCCAAAAGTTCAGTACGGCCGTATTGAACATTTTGAACTACAATACGGCCGCACTGAACTCAATACGGCCGGATTGAAGTTTCTGAACTTCACTACGGTCGCACTGAACTCAATACGGCCGGATTGAAGTTCACTACGGCCGCACTGAACTCAATACGGCCGTATTGAGGTTTTTTGAACTTCAATACGGCCGTACTGAATTCAATACGGCCGTATTGTAGTTCAAAAACTCAATACGGGCCGTATTGACTCCAGGGCCCGTATTGCGCCTGTTCCCTATAAATAAGACGTCATTTGGACGTCATTCTACACTTTTACACTGAGTTTTAACCCTCTTCTTGAGTATTCTGGGTTTTCTTGAGCAGTGCTCTGCCTAGAAATCACTCGGAGAGTTGATCCGACAAAGTTCTCGAGTTCTGAGCTTTTTGCTTGAGTCTCGAACTGAGTCGAAGGGAAATCCTCCGGATTTCCATAGTTAAAATTTTCTAGGAGGGAGCGAGCGGGCTTGTAGAGCGAGGGAACGCCAAAAAGCTTCCCAGTTTTACTTGAATATAAAAGCACGCTTCAAAGGTTTCTTCTTAAGACCTTCCTTTTACTGCTTTCTGTATGTATATTTAACTGTCATCATGTAGATAGTTAAGTTATAATTGTTTAGAATAAATAGGGGTAATTTAGTAATTTTGCACTATTATTTTTAGAAATAATCTGTCATAGGGAACCCGAAAGGGGCGCTGTGGGGTGCTAACACCTTCCCCACGCGTAACCGACTCCCTTACCCGACTCTGGTTGTCATGGCCGAAGTCGATTTTTGAATCGATTGCCTTAAACTTCTTTTTCCAATGTTTTGAGTAAAACATTGGTGGCGACTCCATGAACCCTTCCTTTTTATGAAAACCGCTAATCCATGGAGGGTCCCGCTTGGGATTAACATGGATTGGTGAGCCTTTTAATAAAATTGCTCGTTTGACAAGGTCTCAGTTTGAGAATAAGTCATTCTAGCAATCCATATTTTTAAACAAATAAAAGAGTCCAACCATCCTTCGCGAATGCCGAAAGCCCGTTTCGGGCCGGTGGCGACAGATGGCGACTCCACTGGGGAAGCTTCGAGAGTCAGTCCCATTTAGTGATGGATTATTTTTAAAATAATAGTTTAAAATTACTTTATTACCCCTTACTTGTATGATAACATGCTTTATCTATTTGGCTTTAAATAACTGTTGTATGTTTAAATTTCCGCAATTGTTTGAAATAAAAACTGTACACAAACCTTTGAACACAACAGTTCCCTCTATACCCGGGGGCATGAGTGGAAAGCCATAGGGAGTGGATGTTAGTACGGCCGGTTGTCGAATGGGTCTATAGGTGCCCGTAGACCGTTGTCGGAAAACATCACTCAAGGTGATAACCATGAACTCAAGTCCGACAGTGCGTTGGAACTTTCCATCGACTTACGACGAGAGGAATTGGGTCCCTATAATGGGGGCACCTTGGGGGCCTCAGACCAGTGAGAACAGTTAGAACCTCCTTGAATATGCACTTTTCTGCAGGATACCCCTACCTCGTGATTCGCTCGTGACTGTTCGTGGATGAGTGAATTGTTTGTGTATAGGTTTATGTGATATTGTTTGTACATTAATAATAAACCTCGTGATAAGGTCTAAAGAATAATCCCCATGCATGAAAATACCATGACATGAGAAGAAAGACCATGTGTGAAAATATAATAAAAGTGAGGAGCATGTGCATCATTACCAATAAGATATCATGCATCCTCATAAACCATGCATTCTAGGATCACCAATACCTCTTGACATGAGTAAAAGAGACCCATAATTATCGAGATTCTCCGTTGGGGAGGGATCATAAGTCAAGGAGGGTGGTAACACTCCATTTTAAAAAGGCAGCGCCTTAAAAATGGAGGGTTATCAAGCTCATGTCAAGAGCGTATTCATCCCATAAATAAACTAATTAAACATTCATTTTAGAAAGTGGCTGGTCATCTCTCTGTCCTCACACGCGCGCAGAAAATCAAGAAGATGGAAGCGCTGGAGGACCAAAATAAGAAGCTCACAACCGAGCTTTCACAGCTTAAAGAGCAGATGGCGCAAATGATGGAACTCATGCGTCAACATAACTTCCATGGATCAAGCCACAGTGACCATGGGTCCCATCATGAGGAAGAGGAGGTGCATGAAGAAGAACCTCCGCACGCCATACCTATTGGGGCTGGAATTATGATTAAAGAGCCCAAAGTTTCAAAGGAACAATTCCACGCCCTAGAGGATCGGCTAAGGGCTATGGAGGGGCATGATTTCGATATTAAAGATGCCGCCGACATGTGCTTAGTGAGGGATATTCAATTTCCTCCTAAATTTAAAGTGCCAGATTTCCCGAGATACGTGGGATCGACTTGCCCCAAGAGTCATCTCACCATGTACTGCCGAAAGATGGCTGCATATGCCACAAACGAAAAGCTCTTGATCCACTGCTTCCAAGAGAGCTTGGCTGATACCGCGCTCAACTGGTATATGCAGCTAGATGGAAATCTAGTACACACATAGAGGCAGTTGGCTGACGCCTTTCTCAAGCGCTACAAATACAACATCGACCTAACACCCGATAGGTCATATCTTCAAGCCTTGAGTAAAACAAATGATGAATCTTTCAAGGCGTATGCCCAACGATGGAGGGAGTTGGCGGCACAAATAGAGCCCCCGCTGTCAGATAAGGAGACGGTGTCCTTGTTCATAAATTCGTTGACCGGTCCCTATTATGACAAAATGATAGGGAACACGACCACACTCTTCTCGGACATCATCACCATTGGAGAAAGGGTGGAACAAGGGCTGAAAAGTGGGAAGCTAGCTAAGCCCTCCCAATCATTCGAAGCTAAGAAGACCTTCAGGAAGAAGAAGGAGGGAGGAGTCAATGCCGTAAATGTTTCTTTATCTTCTTCCACTTCGAAGTCGGGAAAGTCGCAATACAACCCTGTGAGGAAGTTTGATAAACTTCCGACCACATATAGCGACCTCCTGCCGAAGCTAGTAGAAGTGCGTCTTCTAGCTTATGTTCCACCGAGGAAATTTGATCCACCATACCCCGATTGGTACAAACCACAAGACAAATGTCTATACCATTCGGGGGCATCGGGGCATTCAACGGAGAACTGTAAAGTTCTCAAATATAAGGTCCAAGACCTTATTGATGCTGGGTGGGTCACCTTCGATTCGACAGCGCCCGACGTGAGCAAGAATCCTCTACCAAAGCAGGAGTAGAGAATGGCAAGCCACGATAGGGCCCCTTCATATTTTTCTTTTCTTTTAGGGACTCATGATCAGTACCCGAGATCATGAGAACCTTTTCATGTAAATAAGGGTCTTTGTACAAATTTTAATACATATCAATAAAGAGGCATTTTTCACACATCACTCTCTCTTTTGTTCTTTTCTCTCTTTCCTCATTAACATTAATAATTCTAAACCTAAACAGAACCAATAAAATAATTATGTCTGTAATTGTTCGCTCTGACCGGGATCCAAAGTTGAGGATGAATGGGTTGAGTTGGACAGTGATGAGGAGACCATCTCTCCGGATCTGCAAAGACTGCTAGATCAAGAAACTCGTCTACTCCAACCGTGTCAAGAGAAATTGGAGACCGTGAATTTGGGGCAGGGCCGAGAGATAAAAGAGGTCAATATTGGGACCCATATCAGTGATGAAATAAGGACACATGTTTCCACTATGATTATAATAAAATCATTATTTCTCATTGCTTCTTTTCTTGCTTATAATAAAATTCTAAACCACATTTTTTTAACCCTGTTTGAATAAACATGAATGAGGTTAAAATCATCTTAATAATAATAAACCCACATCATTTTTATGTGGAAGTGTGTGTGACAACTTGGAGCACCTTTCCTTGGCCTCGACAAGTGCCATCATGGATAAAAAGAAATCCTTTAAAATAAAAGAAGCTCGGCAGGAAACCCAAAAAGGGGGCTGCGCAAAAATAAGAGCAAAAGACCCGCTAGGAATCCCACGAAAGGGTGACCTAGGCAAAAGTTAGGGTTGCAAAAATGAACAAAAACAAAAGTCCGCTAAAACGCCACAAAAGGGTGTTTTAGGCAAAAATAAGGACAATAAAAAAAAACAAAAGAAATCCATGATGGTACCACGAGCCGAATTCAAGAAAGGTTCAAGGGGAGCTATCTAAGTTGTCAAAATCACAACGTCAATAAACAAGATTTTCTTAACTTCATAAGTGTTTAATCAAACAAGCCTAAACACATAAGCCTACCTTGGCCATCCATTCTTACAAAAACCATTTTTGACAAATAAATCCCCTCTAAAACACAAACTTCAGAATAAAAGTATCTTTCCCTTCTTTTCTCTCTTGTCCCAAATGATTTTAGAATAATCTAGTGGAAGCATGGAGAAATAAATCATCACTGATAATGGATCTAATCTGAACAACAAAATGGTGGAAGAACTGTGCCAAGAATTCAAGATCCAACACCATAACTCTTCCCCATATCGGCCAAAGATGAATGGGGCAGTCGAGGCAACCAATAAGAACATCAAGAAAATAGTGCAAAAGATGGTTGTCTCATTTAAAGACTGGCACGAGATGTTACCCTTCGCTCCTCATGGCTATAGGACTTCAGTACGTACATCTACAGGAGCTACTCCATTCTCCCTCGTTTATGGGATGGAGACAGTTCTACCCGTCGAAGTCGAGATACCTTCTCTAAGGGTAATCTTGGAAACAAAACTTTCCGAGGTAGAATGGGTTCAAAGCCGATACGACCAGTTGAACCTTATCGAAGAGAAACGGCTGAACGCCATATGCCATGGTCAAGCCTATCAGAGGAAGATCAAAAAGGCTTTTGACAAGAAAGTCCACCCTCGAGTCTACCATGAGGGAAAGCTGGTAATGAAGAAATTACTACCAGCTCAAAAGGACAAAATCGGAAAGTAGGCCCCAAATTACTAAGGACCATACGTGGTGAAGCGAGCCTTCTCAGGAGGAGCATTAATCCTCACAGACGTGGATGGAGAAGAACTTCTATACCCAGTCAACGCTGACGTGGTAAAGAAGTATTATGCTTGAAGACGTTGCTTGCATAAGCCCGCTAGGATGAAAACCCGAAAAGGGCATCCTAGGCAAAAGTTAGGGCAAAATAAAAAGCCCGCCAGTACAAGGGTACTAGGCAAAACAAAGGTGAATTTATCCCCGCTAGGATACGTCCTAGGCAAAAATTAGGGGCAAAAGAATAAGATGCAAAAACAAAGCAAGCAACGATCACTTGAATCGAAAACCGAAAGGCGGTTCAAGTGATTATCTTCTAGAAGCAAGCGTCTTGCAGCATCTACACTCCTGGCTCAGCAACTAGGGGAATCACTACAAAAAAATCAAGTTTTAGCGACCACCAAAATCGGTCGCTATTTAGGTAAATTCAGTCGCTATTTCATTCAGCGACCGAAATAGCGACCGAAAAAATCCATCTCTAAAACCCTGGTCGCTATTTCAAATAGCGACCGAATTTTTTTCCGTCGCAATTTAGCGACCGAAAATTCCGTCGCTAGCTAATAAAAATCCGTCGCTAAAATTTTGGTCTCCTAACTTCTGGAGACCAATTTTGCGACCGAATTTTTTGGTAGCAATTTCCGTCGCTAATTTTTGTATTTATTTAATAAAAATATTTTATAAATCAGTCGCTAAATCGGTCGCTAAAAACTGAAATAGGTACGGATAAAATCAGTCGCTATTTCGGTCGCTAAAAAATCTGAAATAGGCACGGATAAAATCAGTCGCTATTTCGGTCGCTAAAAACCTGAGATAGATACGGATAAAATCGGTCGCTATTTCGGTCGCTAAAATTTGAAATAGCTACCAATTATTTTGGTCACTATTTCAGTCGCTAATAACTTAAATTAACTACAAATAATTTCGGTCGCTATTTCGGTCGCTAAAATATACCAGTATTTTTAAATTATTTTTTAATTATAAATTTATACCTGTTAACGAATATGAAATTAACAATATATTTATTACACAATTTATAATAATAAACTAGAACATACTAAAAGACAAAATCTTATCGAAGAAGATTTATATTATAGTGAAAACTAAATAAAATATAAGTATGTCAATATAGTATGCTAAAAACACAATAATAACATAAAACGTTTAAACTTGAACAAAGTAATAGTCAAATACAATAAAATATCCTGAAACAAGTAAAATAAAGAAGCTTAATTAAGAGTCTTCTGCTATGTCATCAAGAGCATCATCAACAACATGGTCAGGATCATCTGGGGTAGTACTCGGTGCAGGAGGGGTTGGCCTTAAAGGGTCAATGTTGAGATGGCGTAGTATATACTGCATCTGCTCATCATGCTGTCGTATATGCTCTTCCAATGCTTTTTCCTTTGCTTCCTTTGCAGCAAGCTCAGCATTTAATTTAGTTATCCTATTTTGCATTTCTTAAGTAGTAATTAAGTAGTAATACAACAAATGAAGTTTTGTAAAAAAGGAACGAAAGCAACAAGATGGGAACAAGAAATTAAGCACCCTCAAATTCATCTAAGATTTCTTTTATGAAATAAAATACATTATTTAAGGGGTGCCTATATATATAAAAAAACAGGATGGTGGTACTGAAGAATGCACTCCTCAATTTTCACAATTTCCTTTCTCAGCCATACTTGTAGAAACAAAGGGGGAAAAAACTAAAGAACATAGCATTGCTGTTAATATCCTAAATCTCTGGCTTCCTTTCATACATGGCTACAAAGGTGAAATGCAAGACTTGTTCTATTGCTGTAGCAATATGGCTGGTTTTGTGTAAATAGATATATAGACTATTTTTTTTTTAGTAAATAAGTGAAAAGAGATTTTAGTTCTAATGTAAAAAAATAAAATTGTATTAAACTATTATGAATAAATATGATTAAAAAGTGTTACTTTTATTAACCAGTGAAATATATAGACTAATTTACCAAATAATTTTAAGTTAGTCATGTAAACTATAGATTAAGTTAAATGTCAAATAGTCATACTCATACATAATCTTCACATTTATTAATAGTGTTTATTTTTTAATGTTACTCACATTTTTTTTACCTATATTACACTACATGCAACGATAATATCTTCAAGAGGAAGATGATATTTCATCTATCCATTATTTATAAGTTGCATCAAGTTATACATCTAGTTAATTCAGAATTAGATTCCATGTCTGTGGATCAATGGATCGTGCTTCTGCAACTCAAGCAGTATTTTACTCCCAAAAAACAACAACTAAAGTGAAATAAGTATTCTACATTGTATAGTAGAATTACATAATTCTTTTCAGTATCTATCTTTTTCTCAGAACAATTTTGTTTTAGATATTGTTGGATGCATAATATGAATATCCTTTTTAACTATAGATTCGTTTCATACACTACAAACAAAGTAATAAATAGTATATGAGTGAAAGTAACTCTTATCTTTATAAAATTAAGTTAAATTTTAATATATATTTTTTTAATATTGTATTAGAATAGAATTTATTCTAATTAATATTGCTAAACTTATTAGGTTATTCATTGGAAGGGTTGGTGGTGGAGGAATTTTTGTGCCTATGCTTGCTTTGATCATTGGTTTTGACCCCAAGTCTTCTACGGCCATCTCTAAGTGTTAGTATCTATTCTGTTTATTGTTTATTCTTGCATGCTAAACATAAATAGCTGAATCATAACCATGCACAACAACTACGTGCATTTTTTAATTTTTATGCATGTTTAGATAAAAGTTTAAAAGAACTTTTGAAAATTTCTTATTGAAAAAGGATCTTCATTTTTGGTAAAAAATAAAAATCCAGAAACTCTTTTAATTTTGTATCTAAAGAACCTCTTTATCTTTTATTTGTTAGAGTGTTCAAATGAAGACATTTACTTAGCTGGATTGCATTAAATCTCCCAACTAAACAGTGTGGGCAGGAGAACCCAAATTATAAATTAACATATGACAGAACTACTAAGCCAGATATGAGATATCCATCAAATTTCAAGCATGATTACCAATCAGTTATAAGGCTTTGAAAATTATAATTAAAAACAAAAACAAATGACAAAGCAGCTTCTTTGTTAGCTGGCCTCAAACATTTGGTTGAGCTAGTAACACATTCACCATAGTACTTGTTCCCCCTTGATGAATTGACTGAGAGATACTTGTAACATGAACTAAAATTGCAAACTTGACTAGTAAAATGTCGAGCAGTTGTTTTTCTTACCATTTACATCAGCAGGGCGAATGTTGTGTAAATCAGTCAAAGATGGACCATTAGTCAGTCCATAAGAACGAGGCCATAGATGCTCCCCTGTAAAAAAAGTATATAAATAAGTGAATCTCTCACTCTCGGTGTGGGTCCCATAAACTTAACCTTAATCCTGCTACAATACAAGATACCCTAGGCAAAATATAAAAGTCTCTCTTCCATCCCATTATATGATTAACCTTCTTTATTATATCCACATTCATTTTATATGGTATCACAGTCTAATTCTTTCGACTAATACCATTGTGCACGCCAAGCAACTGCCATGCAACAAACACATGCAATAAAATAAAAAAAAGTCTTATCGTGGATTTAAATTTAAACACTCATGACTCAACCAATAACATATAGATTATATAGAGCATATACTTAATGAATAAAGAAACACACATAAAATAAAAAATAAAAAAAAATAGATAGAAGCGGCTAATATGTTTAATTCAATATAGAATTGTTTGTACAGTGTTCAAATTCGAATCTTAACAACAACAAAAAATCTTTAATCAAATTTTACTTACCATTCGGTTAAACTTTAGTTTATTCTGAGGGGAAATCTTAGAATTGTGATAAAAAGAAATAAAAAAAAACATCAATCCTATGTTAGAATAAACGATTTTTCACTTAGAAATCAGCAATTGATCAAGCATCCTGTGTCATCAAGTAATACATTGAAAATATAGTTTCAACTAAAAGCTAAGCTAAGGGCAACATCTGGTTATGCAAGAAGAGAAAGTAGAAAAGTGAATAGAAAGAAGCAGAGGAATTGCAAATTATTTCATCAAAGAGACGGGTTATGAGCATCCACCATTTTTTACTGTTAAGTAACGATGTACATGAATGAAAAAATATAAAATAAAATACAATCTTGTTACAATCAACATTTAAATGAAGTTGCAAGATCAGAACAAAGGACCTAGAAAAAATCAAATGAAACAAGAGGTGGACATTGGACAACAATTGAACCAGAGAATATAAAATATTATTCTACAAACCTTAATTGCAAAGCTTTATCTGCCTTATCCTTGAGAGCCTTAGGAATTGGACCAGAAAGCTTGTTCCCTGTCAGATTACTGCAAACAACACCAGACATTGAGGCTTAGACATTGAGGCTTAGACACCGCTCATTTGATCATGTAAGTTTAAAGTGTACTAAGCCGGCAAATGTGCAGATGGTATCAAATCTTTGGTAAGGAATTGATTGAAATATAATAATTAAGGAATTATTCAAATACAATTTACTAACCATTGTCCTAAGAGAAATGGTTAAAGAACCAATAAAGACAATGAATAGCAAAACCCATTCACATACTATAACATATCACAGTTCTTGGAAGGTGGGCACCAATTAAATAAAACTACACATTTAGAAACGTTGATGTAAAAGGTCAAGTATATGAGAAGCTTATCCGTGGGACTCTCACAGTAACATCATATCTGAAACAGTAACAGCATATTCCACATTCAGAAAACGCAAAAACCACAACACCCACATTTAGAAAACGCAAAACGCAAAAACCACAACACCACAAAAAGCAATAGAAACCTTGATTTGAAACAGGAGCAGGTCCCTTAATGTGGCTCTTCAGAGGAAGAAGAGGGCACCCACAAGCTCTGACAAGAACAAGTTACCAAACCCTAAACAAAAGAAAGGGGCATACCTGAAGCATGGTAAGCTGTGCAGAAAGGTTAGTTGCTTCGGTCTGAAGCGTCTGCTTAGATCTAGCAGCAGATTGCCTATTAGTAAGAATCCTGAAAACACAAAACATCCCAACCAACATCAGTTTTCAAACCAATTATTAAACTCACTTGTGTAACGAAGCTGAAGAGAAACAAAAGAAATTTTCTAACAGAGAGGGGAACGATAACAGAGGACGTGTGGTGGCCGAACTTTGGAACGAGAGAAAGACGGAGCGTTGAAGAGAGGGAGAGGTGTGGTGGGTCGTGAAGCAACTAGGGTTTAAATGAATCTTATTTTCTTTTTTTAAATGAATCTTATTTTCTTTTTTTTCATGATTTGGCCCGAAAGCTCATGGCACCTTTTTTACTACTTAAATTTTTCTACTGTTAACATTTTAAATTTTGACATGTTTATTAAAAATTAAGAATATTTTTTTTGGTACAAATCAAAAAATATATTAAATCAAAAGATAATAAAAATTATAACTAAAATTATAATAAATATTTTGATATTAAATATTTGTATAAAAAGTTGCTACAAATTTTAGATTTTAGATTTTATTTATTATATTTTATAATCAAAAGATATCTAATATTAAATTAAAAGATTATAATAATTATAACTTAAATCTAGATAAATATTTTGATATTAAATTTATTATATATTAAAATTAATTAAATATTTTTATCAAAAAAACTGATACAGATTTTAAATTTTATTTATTATGTTTTATAATAAAAAAATCTAATATTAAATTATAAGATAATAAAAATTATAAGCTTCTGTATTTTATATATATAAATTACTTTCACTAGTAAACCAAGAAATCAAATTGGTGCAGTGGTATTGTGGTTGGCCCATCACTCAAATGACCAGGGATCGAATCTTGCTGGGTAATTTTAGTGAAAATATATTTATTTCATAGAAGAAAGCCACGTCAGTTCAAAATTTAATACAAAAAATTTAGCGACCGATTTTAATTCGGTCGCTAAGTTTTAATTATATATTGCTACCGAACTGTAATCGGTCACTAAAAAAATTCAAAAGTTAGGATTAGCGACCGAATTAAATTCGGTCGCAATTTTTTTTAATAATTTTTTAATATCGGTCGCTAATTCCGTCGCAAACTATGTTTTTATGAAAAAAAATTCAACAGCGACCGATTTAGCGACCGATTTTCTCGCTACCACTAAAATCGGTCGCTAATTCGGTCGCAAAATAGTGACTACTAAATTTCGGTCGCTAAATCGGTCGCTATTTTGGTCGGTCGCAAATTCGGTCACAAAATAGCGACCGAAAAATTTCGGTCGCTAATTTCGGTCGCTATTTTGTATTTTTCTTGTAGTGAATGTAAAGAGCAACAATTACAGATATAATTGTTAAGCCCAATGTATATAGCCTACCCTGGCTAGCCATTCTTCAGAAATTTCCTTCTGTATATCTTTCTGTAAAAACACTTGTGAATATTAATAAAATATCTATTCATTTCTTTTCTCTCTTGACCATGTGATTATGCCTCTAAATTGGTATTTCTAAAAATTGTATGAAATTCCTTAATAATCGGTCAATAAAGAAAATTGGAGGGGTTCCTATAAAATCCATAATCTCCTGCATAAAAGGCTCACAAAAATATTCCCTCACGTCGATGACAGAAATTCCTCCAAGAAAAGGAGGATAGGGAGAGCCATTCATTTTTCTAAAAACATTAAATAATAAAACTTGCATTTGTGCATCACACACATTAGTTGCACATTCAAAGACCTTATCATGAGGCAATTGCATAAAATAGAAAATAGGAAAAATTGCTTGTGTATGGCAGCGGTCAACAGAAAAGGCCGCAAATCAACAGAAAAGGCAAAAATACAGAAAAAGCCAAAAAAAATGACAAAAAAGGCAAAAAATACAGAAAAAGCCAAAAACGACAAAAAAGAAGCAAAAGATTTAGAAAATCAATTGCCTCGTGCGGAATAACTGAGCCTGGAGAGGCTTGCCGAAACAATACTCCCACAGAATAATTGAGCCTGGAGAGGCTTGCCGAAATAATACTCATACAAAATAACTGAGCCTGGAGAGGCTTGCCGAAACAATACTCCCACAGAATAATTGAGCCTGGAGAGGCTTGCCGAAATAATACTCATACAAAATAATTGAGCCTGGAGAGGCTCACCGAAATAATACTCGACAAATTGTACAGAATAATTGAGCCTGGAGAGGCTCGCCGAAATAATACTCCCCAGAGATATCTCAGCTTCCACTCATGGGCCAAATTCCCCAGTAAAAGCTATCAAACCAAGATCAGCAAGATTCCCCAAGGAGGGCTTGATCGTCTAAACAGAATATCCAAGTCGAAAGGACTATGACCTCCTCAGTGGAGGATAGCTTTCCAACTCAAGCGATGAGTGAAGCTAAGCCTGAAGAGGCTTTCTAAATAATACTCTAGGATATATAAACTTCAAATCCTCAGTCGCCTATTAAGAGGCATCCCTACAAAAAAGAGAAAAATCAAAAGATCAATAATCATTCCCCAAGTGGAATCCGGCTCTTAGCCAAACATCAAGCGTCAAGATGATCTGCCTAACAGAAGAGGCTAATCACAATCAATGACAAAATCCCCCAGCGGATAATAGCCTACACAGAGGCAACAAAATCAGAAAATCAAAAGAGTCACCCGAATAAGGATAACCGGGATACTCCACCAACGTCGAAAGGACGTCAGCCAATCATAAGGCACCGCTCATCTCAGAAAGAGCATCTTCGTGTCTACACCCCAGGGAAACAGAAATTCCTCAATGGGCACCAACTATGCAAAGGAAAGTTGGGACACAAGAACCTATGAATGACTGCACATCGCCTAGACGGATCCCTGCGTTATCCAGCCCTCAGCGGCACCAAAATCAAAATCAAACCGTCGAAGCAGCATCGTGGACTGTGGAGACAAAATCATCTCAAAGCCTAAGAGGCAATACTCAGCTACCCAGTTGTCGAGAGCACCGAGGTATGCACAAGCCTGGAGAGGCGGTACTCAGCTACCCAGTTGTCGAGAGCACCGAGGTATGCACAAGCCTGGAGAGGCGGTACTCAGCTACCCAGTTGTCGAGAGCATCGAGGTATGCACAAGCCTGGAGAGGCGCTACTCAGCTACCCAGTTGTCGAGAGCACCGAGGTATGCACAAGCGTAAGAGGCAATACTCAGCTACCCAGTTGTCGAGAGCACCGAGGTATGCACAAGCCTGGAGAGGCGGTACTCAGCTACCCAGTTGTCGAGAGCACCGAGGTATGCACAAGCCTGGAGAGGCGGTACTTAGCTACCCAGATGTCTAGAGCACCGAGGTATGCACAAGCCTGGAGAGGCAATACTCAGCTACCCAGATGTCCAGAGCACCGAGGTATGCACAAGCCTGGAGAGGCGTTACTCAGCTACCCAGATGTCCAGAGCACCGAGGTATGCAATGAGCCTGGAGAGGCGACGACTAATACGCACCCTGGAGAGGGCAAACTCAACCTGGAGAGGCTACTCAACAATTTTCCCACCTAAAGACACTACAAGTCGGAAGGATGGCTTATTCCCCGGACAATTGGGTCAACTCCTTTACTTATCAAATGGTACACCAAAAGGCCGTTTGACTAAGTAAAGGGGGGGCAGCTGTAGACCCCTAAAATTGTCCGGGTCGGAAATAAGACTCGAAGACTCTCAAAGATCAAAGGAAAGTCAGCCAGAAGGACTCCCAGAAGACCATAAGATGACTATCTGTAGGTTTAGAGGTCTTAGAGTACCTAAAAATAAGGAAGTGGAGGGAATGAAGCCCAATACGGCCTCCCAAAAGTTCAGTACGGCCGTATTGAACATTTTGAACTACAATATGGCCGCACTGAACTCAATACGGCCGGATTGAAGTTTCTGAACTTCACTACGGCCGCACTGAACTCAATACGGCCGTATTGAGGTTTTTTGAACTTCAATACGGCCGTACTGAATTCAATACGGCCGTACTGAATTCAATACGGCCGTATTGTAGTTCAAAAACTCAATACGGGCCGTATTGACTCTAGGGCCCGTATTGCGCCTGTTCCCTATAAATAAGACGTCATTTGGACGTCATTCTACACTTTTACACTGAGTTTTAACCCTCTTCTTGAGTATTCTGGGTTTTTTTGAGCAGTGCTCTGCCTAGAAATCACTCGGAGAGTTGATCCGACAAAGTTCTCGAGTTCTGAGCTTTTTGCTTGAGTCTCGAACTGAGTCGAAGGGAAATCCTCCGGATTTCCATAGTTAAAATTTTCTAGGAGGGAGCGAGCGGGCTTGTAGAGCGAGGGAACGCCAAAAAGCTTCCCAGTTTTACTTGAATATAAAAGCACGCTTCAAAGGTTTCTTCTTAAGACCTTCCTTTTACTGCTTTCTGTATGTATATTTAACTGTCATCATGTAGATAGTTAAGTTATAATTGTTTAGAATAAATAGGGGTAATTTAGTAATTTCGCACTATTCTTTTTAGAAATAATCTGTCATAGGGAACCCGAAAGGGGCGCTGTGGGGTGCTAACACCTTCCCCACGCGTAACCGACTCCCTTACCCGACTCTGGTTGTCATGGCCTGTAGACCCCTAAAATTGTCCGGGTCGGAAATAAAGCTTGAAGACTCTCGAAGACTGAAGGAAGATCAGCCAGAAGGACTCCTGGAAGGCCCTAGGAGGGTTCTCTGTAGGTCTAGAGGTCTTAGAATAGCTTAAAATAAGGGAGTGGAGGGAATGAAGCCCAATACGGCCGTACTGAACTTAATAGGGCCGTATTGAAGCTTCAATATGGCCGCAGTGAACTCAATACGGCGTATTGAAGTTTCTGAAACTTCAATACGGCCGTACTGAAATCAATACGGCCGTATTGAAGCTTCAATACAGCCGCAGTGAACTCAATACGGCTGTATTGAAATTTTTGAACTTCAATACGGCCGTATTGAAGCTCAGAAATTTCAATACGGCCGTATTGATTCTGTAGCCCGTATTGGGCCTGTTCCCTATAAATATGACGTCAATTGGACGTCATTCGACACTTTGGAACATAGTTTTAACCCTCTCCTTGAGTATTCTGGGGTTTTTGAGCAGTGTTCTGCCCTAGAAATCACTCGGAGAGTTGATCCGACGAAGTTCTTGAGCCTCGAGCCATTTTGCTTGAGGATCAAACCTAGTCGAAGGGAAATCCTCCGGATTTCCATAGTTAAAAGTTTTTAGGAAGGAGCGAGCGAGCTTGTAGAGCGAGGGAACGCCAAAAAGCTTCCCAGTTTTACGAAATATATAAAAGCACGCTTCAAAGGTTTCTTCTTAAAGTCCTTCCTTTTACTGCTTTCTGTGTGCATATTTAAACTGTCATCATGTAGATAGTTAATTTATAATTGCTTAGAATAAATAGGGGTAATTTAGTAATTTTATACTGTTATTTTTAGAAATAATCTGTCATAGGGAACCCGAAAGGGGCGTTGTGGGGTGCTAACACCTTCCCCACACGTAACCGACTCCCTTACCCAACTCTGGTTGTAATGGCCGAAGTTGATTTATAAAATCAATTGCCTTATCCCTTTTTCCAATGTTTTGAGTAAAACATTGGTGGCGACTCCATGAACCCTTTTACTACGAAAACCACTAATCCATGGAGGGTCCCGCTTGGGATTAACATGGATTGGTGAGACATTTAATAAATAAATTGGATAAGATCGACAAGGTCTTGTCGCCACCCGGCCCGAAACGGGCTTTCGGCATTCGCGAAGGATGGTTGGACTCGTTATTTTGTTAAAAAATAGTGGATTGCTAGAATGACTTATTCTCAAACTGAGACCTCGTCAAACGAGCAATTTTATTAAAAGGCTCACTAATCCATATTAATCCCAAGCGGGACCCTCCATGGATTAGTGGTTTTCATAAAAGGAGGGTTCGTGGAGTCGCCACCAATGTTTTACTCAAAACATTGGAAAAAGGGATAAGGCAATTGATTTAAAAATCAACTTTGGCCACTACAACCAGAGTTGGGTAAGGGAGTCGGTTACGCGTGGGGAAGGTGTTAGCACCCCACGGCGCCCCTTTCGGGTTCCCTATGACAGATTATTTTTAAAAGAACAGTATAAAATTACTAAATTACCCCTATTTATTCTAAGCAATTATAAATTGACTATCTACATGATGACAGTTTAAATATGCACACAGAAAGCAGTAAAAGGAGGGATTTAAGAAGAAACCTCTTGAAGCGTGCTTTTATATATTGAGTAAAACTGGGAAGCTTTTTGGCGTTCCCTCGCTCTACAAGCTCGCTCGCTCCTTCCTAAAAACTTTTGACTATGGAAATCCGGAGGATTTCCCTTCGACTAGGTTCGAATCTCCAAGCTAAGTGCTCGGAATTCCAGAACTTCGTCGGATCGACTCCCAGAGAGATTTCTAGGGCAGAACACTGCTCAAAAACCCCAGAATACTCAAGGAGGAAGTCAAAACTGAGTGAAAAAGTGTGGAATGACGTCCAATTGACGTCATATTTATAGGGAATAGGCGCAGTACGGCCTACAGGGCCAATACGGCCGTATTGAAATTTTTGAACTTCAATACGGTCGTATTGGAGTTCAATACGGTCGTATTGAAAGTCAGAAATTTCAATACGCCCGTATTGAGTTCGCAGCGGTCGTATTGAAGTGTCAATACGGTCGTACTGACTTCAGTACGGCCGTATTGAAGCTTCAATACGGCCGTATTAAGTTCAGTACGGCCGTATTGGGCTTTTTCCCTCCACTTCCTTATTTTTAGCTATTCTAAGACCTCTAGACCTACAGAGAACCCTCCTAGGGCCTTCGAGGAGTCCTTCTGGCTGATTATCCTTCAGTCTTCGAGAGTCTTCAAGCTTTATTTCCGACCCGGACAATTTTAGGGGTCTACAGCTGCCCCCCCTTTACTTAGTCGGACGGCCTTTTGGTGTATCGGCTGACAAGTAAAGGAGTTGACCCAATTGTCCGGGTATTGCGCCGACCTTCTGACTTGTAGCGTCTTCCGGTGGAAAAATGTTGAGTAGCCTCTCCAGGTGGGTGCATACCTCGGCGCTTTTGACATCCTCGGTAGCTGAGTTTACCTTCTCCAAGGTCAACTTCACTCGACGCTCGAGCCGGAAGTTGGACATCAACGCGCCTCTGATGACGCTGATGGTTGAGTACCCGCCTCTCCAGGCTTAGTCTCGCTCTTTGTTCGAGCCGGAAACCAAGCACCTTTGCGACGACGGTGAGCAGTGTGAGTTTTGCCTCTCCAGGCCTTGCTTTGCTTGTTGCCCAAGCTGGAAGCTGTGAGTACCGTCCTTCCAGGCTTAGCTTCACTCTTTGTTTGAGCCGGAAACTAAGTACCTTTGTGACAACGGTAAGCGGTGAGTACCCCTTTTCCAGAGATAGCTTCGCTCATTGCCCGAGCCGGAAGCTACATACCTCCGTGTTTGTGACGACGGGGTAGCGTGAATATCTCCTTTCCAGGGATTTGGTGATGATTTTGTCTCCACAGTCCACGATGCTGCTTCGACGGTTGTTTTTTGATTTTTGTGCCGCTGAGGGCTGGATAACGCAGGGATCCGTCTAGGGGATGTGCAGTCATTCACAGGTTCCTGTGCCCCAACTTGCATTGCATTGTTGGTACCCTTGGGGAATTTCTGACTCCTTGGGGTATAGACACAAAGATGCTCTTTCTGATGTGAGCGGTGCCTTATGATTGGCTGACGTCCTTTCGACGTTGGTGGAGTATCCCGGTTATCCTTGTTCGGGTAACTCTTTTTGATTTTCTGATTTTTCGCTGCCTCTGTGTAGGCTGTTATCCGCTGGGGATTCTGGATGTTGATTTTGATTTTGGTGCCGCTGAGGGCTGGATAATGCAGGGATCCGTCTACGGGATGTGCAGTCATTCACAGGTTCCTGTGCCCCAACTTGCGTTGCATTGTTGGTACCCATGGGGAATTTCTGACTCCTTGGGGTGTAGACACAGATGCTCTTTCTCTCTGAGTTGAGCGATGCCTTATGTTTGGCTGACGTCCTTTTGACGTAGGTGGAGTATCCCGGTTATCCTTATTCGGGTAACTCTTTTTAATTTTTGGATTTTGTTGCCTCTGTGTAGGCTGTTATCCGCTAGGGATGTTGACATGTTGATTTTTTTGACTGGCCTCTTCTGTTAGGCAGATAGTCTTGATGTTCGATGTTTTGGCGGGATGCCAAATTCCGCTTGGGGAATTTTATTAATCTTTTTGATTTTCTTCCCCTTTTGTGGGGATGCCTCTTGGATAGGCGATCATCCACTGAGGATTGATGTTGATTGGCCTCTTTTGTTAGGCAGATCATCTTGACGTTCATTTGTTAGGCTGAGAGCCAAATTCCACTTGGGGAATAGTTTATTGGTCTTCCTTTTGTAGAAATGCCTCTTTAGTAGGCGATTGGGGATTTGAAGTTTTTATTCATCCCAGAGTATTATTTAGAAAGCCTCTTCAGGCTTAGCTTCACCCATCGCTTTTGAGTTGGAAAGCTATCCTCCATTGGGGAAGTTTAAAGTCCTTAGACATTTTTCTTGGATGATCAGGCCTCCTTTGGGGATTTCGCTGATCGCATTCTGATAGCTTTCACTGGGGAATTTGGCCCGTGAGTGTAAGCTTGAGATATCTCTGGGGAATCGAGCCTTTCTAGGCCCAACTATTCTGAAGGAAGAGTATTGTTTCTGCGAGCCTCTCCAGGCTCAATTATTCTGAGGGAGTATTCTTTCTGCGAGCCTCTCCAGGCTCAATTATTCTGAAGGAGTATTATTTCTGCGAGCCTCTCCAGGCTCAATTATTCTGAAGGGAGTATTCTTTCCGCGAGCTTCTCCAGGCTCAATTATTCTGAGGGAGTATTCTTTCTGCGAGCCTCTCCAGGCTCAGTTATTCTGAAGGGAGTATTCTTTCTGCGAGCCTTTCCAGGCTCGATTATTCTGAAGGAGTATTATTTCTGCGAGCCTCTCCAGGCTTAGCCTCACTCAATGCCTGAGTCGGAGAGCTACTTTCCACTGAGGAAGTCTGAAGTCCTTTGACTTGGATATATTACTTGGATGATCGTACTTCCTTTGGGAGATTTTGACGATCTTGCTTTGAAAGCTCTTGTTGGAAATTTGGCCCGTGAGCTTGAGTTGAGGTTTCTCTGGGGAGTATCTTTTCTGCGAGCCTCTCCAGGCTCATTTATTCTGAGAGAGTATTATTTTTGCAAGCCTCTCCAGGCTTTAGTTATGATGAAAGAGTATTATTTCGGCGAGCCTCTCCAGGCTCAATTATTCTGAAGGAGTATTATTTCGGCAAGCCTCTCCAGGCTCAATTATTCTGCGGGAGTATTATTTAAGCAAGCCTCTCCAGGCTCAATTATTCTGAGAGTATTCTTTCGGCAAGCCTCTCCAGGCTCAGTTATTCTGAGAGTATTCTTTCGGCAAGCCTCTCCAGGCTCAGTTATTCTGAGAGTATTCTTTCGGAAAGCCTCTCCAGGCTCAGTTATTCTGTGCAATCTTGTTTGTCGGATTTTCTATATCCTTGCCTTTTTTCATTTTCGGCTTTTGTTGACTGCTGTCATACACAAGCAATTTTCTATTTTTTTCTATTTTTATGCAATTGCCTCATGACGAGGTCTTTGAAAATTTCTTTATGGCCAATACGGCCGCCTCCATTTCAGTACGCCTGTATTGAGTTGAAATTTTGTTCATAACCCAGATTTTAGTACGGGTGTACTGAACATGGTACGGGCGCATTGTTTTTTCTGAAATTTATATTTTATATTTTTTTTGTTTTTTCAATAAACAGAGAATAAGTGATCTTCCAGTACACCTATCATCTGTATGCATGTATGCAGTATGATGCACCTAATTCTATTTGATTCTTTTTTCAAAAGAATTAACCGATGCGTTTTTGTGTTTAGATTTTGCCATTCCTCCAGACGGACTGTGCTCTGCCGATTTCTGTTACCGAGGAATGATGCATATTTGATTTTGGTGTCATCAACCAAATGATTCTTCCCTTTCTTTAGAAGATGTGTCAACCCTCCTATTGACCACTATATCTCCATGT
The DNA here is from genome assembly GCF_000230855.2 of Cajanus cajan. Lineage (NCBI taxonomy): Eukaryota > Viridiplantae > Streptophyta > Magnoliopsida > Fabales > Fabaceae > Cajanus > Cajanus cajan. The sequence continues at coordinate 43,595,705 of NC_138521.1, read as the reverse complement.
TTCCACTAGATTATTCAAAAATCGTTGGGACAAGAGAGAAAAGAAGGAAAGGATATATATTTTCAAAAGTTTGTGTTTTAGAGGGGATTTATTTTTATTTTGAAAAATTTGTTTTTGTAAGAATGGCTGGCCATGGTAGGCTTATGTGTTTAGGCTCGTTCGATTAAACACTTATGAGGTTAAGCACATCTTTGTTATTAATGATTGTGCTTTGACAACTTGGATAGCTTTTCTTGAGCTCCTTGTTGAATTCAATTGATGGTACCATCACGGATTTATTTTGTTCCCTTTTTTGACGGCCCTAACTTTTGCCTAAAACACCCATTTGTGATGTCTTAGCGGGCTTTTTTTTGTTCATTTTGTAACCCTAATTTTTGCCTAGGTCACCCTTTTGTGGGATTCCTAGCGGGTCTTTGTCTTTATTTTGTAACCCTAACTTTTGCCTAGGTCACCCCTCTTGTGGGATTCCTAGCGGGTCTTTTGCTCTTATTTTTGCGCAGTCCCCTTTTTGGGTTTCCTGCCGAGCTTATTATCTTTAGGATTTCTTTTATCCATGATGGCACTTATTGATGCCAAGAAAAGGTGCTCCAAGCTGTTATGCACACTTCCACATAAAAATGAAGCGGGTTTATTGATTATTAAGACGATTTTAACCTCACTTATGTTCATTCAAACAGGGTTAAATAATGTGGTTTAGAATTTTATTGCAAGCGAGAAAAGAAGCAATAAGAAATAATAATGAATGATTTTATTATAATCATAGTGGAAACATGTGCCCTATCGAGGCTCGGGGGTCGGGCTATCCCCGAGGAGTGATCTCTAATAGTCACTGAGTCTATACATCCCTATCGGAAGGAGAAAAACATTTGACGACGACGACCGGCCTTGACGCTTGTGAACCGGCCTTCCTTAAGATCTGGCTTAAAGAACGTCGAGAAGGATCTTGATTCCTCTTCGTTCTTTGATCTTTGTTAGGGTTGTATCCTAACCCTTGTTTCCCCGGATTTATCCTTGATAATGGGTAGCTCCGGGATTCTTTGGGAGTCCTTGCCTAATCCTTGTCCTGGCAAGTATCCGTTCTTGGTGAGCATGGAGGCTACCTTCTTCATTTCTCGGGGAAACGTTTCGACATTGGCGATTTCCAATGCTTGGAAGGCGGTTTCTAAAGCTTCCTCTGTTGCATCCACATAAAGTATGTTGGATGGCTTGCTGATGAGTATGTCATCTTTAGCTTGTACAGTCACCAGTTTGTCACCCACAATGAATTTGACTTTTTGGTGGAGTGTAGAGGGTACAGCTTTCGCATCATGAATCCAAGGTCGGCCTAGGAGACAGCTGTATGCAGGAGTAATATCCATCACTTGGAATTCGACGTTGAAGATGGTAGGTCCAATTTGGATTGGAAGATTGACTTCTCCCACCACTTCTCTTTTAGAACCGTCGAAAGCTCGAACGATCATGTTACTCGGGCGCATTTGGACTCCCTTGATTGCCACTTGATCAAGAGTTCTTTTGGGCATCACATTCAAGGAAGATCCGTTATCCACCAAGACTTTTGCGATGTGGTAATCCTTACACTTTACAGAGATGTGCAAGGGTTTGTTGTGATTAGGTCCCTCGGCGGGGATTTCTTCATCGGTGAAAGTGAGGTGATCATTAGCCGTGATGTGGCTAACAATTCCCTCAAACTTGTCTTGGGAGATAGTGTGCGACACATATGCCTCGTTCAAGACTTTCAACAGAGCTTGCCGATGCGGTTCGGAACTTAGGATCAACGACAACAGGGTAATCTTTGCTGGCGTCCTATGAAGTTGATCCACGATGGAGTACTCGCTCTGTCGGATATATTTTAACAGCTTGTCAGTCTCCTCCTCGGATTCTTTTTCCTCGGTTTTCTTTTCTTCTTTTTCTTTATTCTTGGGGGCTTTATCATGAAGATCTTCGGGAGTGTAGATCCTGCCACTCCTAGTCATGCCCCCAAGTCCAGCGATGTTGGAAATATCGCTGTCGACAGAAGAATGGATGTCGTATATCCATGGCACAGCCTTATTTGATTCGTAGGGAAAAGGCCTTGGAGCGATGATCCTTAATGGCGTTGGACCTTTCCCTTCGTCTGTCTTGATTACCAACAACGGAGTTGATGTGCGCTTGCTTGGCGCGGTTGTTGGCTTACACTTAATAACAAATGGCGTGCGATCCATCTTGAACATACGCATCGATTATTTCTTTCTTTTTATTAATGTTTATTAATGGATTACTAGGAGAGATGTATGAATGACTCCTAGATCTCTCCATGATCTATATGCATGATATGAGATGATGAGGTTGAATATGCATGCATAGTGTTTATTCAACTAAGCATTATCATGTTTTTAGGATGTTCCTAAGATGATGCATGATATTGCTTGGTTTGGATAAATAACCCTTTTTTCTTTTTTTGGGTATTTTTTATTTTATATATTTTTTGTATTTTTTGGGTGAAAAGGGAAACTACCTATATGAATGTGATGAAGGTAGATGTTAACACCGTATAATGGAAGATTCTTATTCCTATTTATTCTTATTTTTAAAAGAATAGGAATGTTGTATGTTTAAAGAAATGCAATGTATGCTCAAACAATTTCACATAAACAATGCACAAACAATTCACTCATCCACGAACAGTCACGAGCGAATCACGAGGTAGGGGTCTCCTGCAGAAAAGTGCATATTCAAGGAGGATCTAACTGTTCTCACTTGGTCAAAGGCCCCCAAGGTGCCCCCATTATAGGGACCCAATTCCTCTCATCGTAGGTCGATGGAAAGCTCCAACGCACCGTCGGACTCGAGTTCATGGTTATCACCTTGAGTGATGCTTTCCGACAACGGTCTCATAGGCTCCTATAAACCCATCAACCGGCCGTACTAACATCCACTCCCTATGGATTACCACTCATGCCCCCGGGTATAGAGGGAACTGTTGTGTGCAAAGGTTTGTGTACAGTTTGTATTTCAAACAATTGCGGAAATTTAAACAAACAACAGTTATTAAAGCCATATAATAAATCATGTTATCATACAAGCAAGGGGTAATAAAGTAATTTTAACTATTATTTGTTAAAAATAGTCTGTCACTAAATGGGACTGACTCTCGAAGCTTCCCCAGTGGAGTCGCCATCTGTCGCCACCCGGCCCGAAACGGGCTTTCGGCATTCGCGAAGGATGGTTGGACTCGTTATTTTGTTAAAAAATAGTGGATTGCTAGAATGACTTATTCTCAAACTGAGACCTCGTCAAACGAGCAATTTTATTAAAAGGCTCACTAATCCATATTAATCCCAAGCGGGACCCTCCATGGATTAGTGGTTTTCATAAAAGGAGGGTTCGTGGAGTCGCCACCAATGTTTTACTCAAAACATTGGAAAAAGGGATAAGGCAATTGATTTAAAAATCAACTTTGGCCACTACAACCAGAGTTGGGTAAGGGAGTCGGTTACGCGTGGGGAAGGTGTTAGCACCCCACAGCGCCCCTTTCGGGTTCCCTATGACAGATTATTTTTAAAAGAACAGTATAAAATTACTAAATTACCCCTATTTATTCTAAGCAATTATAAATTGACTATCTACATGATGACAGTTTAAATATGCACACAGAAAGCAGTAAAAGGAGGGATTTAAGAAGAAACCTCTTGAAGCGTGCTTTTATATATTGAGTAAAACTGGGAAGCTTTTTGGCGTTCCCTCGCTCTACAAGCTCGCTCGCTCCTTCCTAAAAACTTTTGACTATGGAAATCCGGAGGATTTCCCTTCGACTAGGTTTGAATCTCCAAGCTAAGTGCTCGGAATTCCAGAACTTCGTCGGATCGACTCCCAGAGAGATTTCTAGGGCAGAACACTGCTCAAAAACCCCAGAATACTCAAGGAGGAAGTCAAAACTGAGTGAAAAAGTGTGGAATGACGTCCAATTGACGTCATATTTATAGGGAATAGGCGCAGTACGGCCTACAGGGCCAATACGGCCGTATTGAAATTTTTGAACTTCAATACGGTCGTATTGGAGTTCAATACGGTCGTATTGAAAGTCAGAAATTTCAATACGCCCGTATTGAGTTCGCAGCGGTCGTATTGAAGTGTCAATACGGTCGTACTGACTTCAGTACGGCCGTATTGAAGCTTCAATACGGCCGTATTAAGTTCAGTACGGCCGTATTGGGCTTTTTCCCTCCACTTCCTTATTTTTAGCTATTCTAAGACCTCTAGACCTACAGAGAACCCTCCTAGGGCCTTCGAGGAGTCCTTCTGGCTGATTATCCTTCAGTCTTCGAGAGTCTTCAAGCTTTATTTCCGACCCGGACAATTTTAGGGGTCTACAGGTCTCAGTTTGAGAACAAGTCGTTCTAATAATCCAATACATTTTCAAAACCAAAATAAAAGCGAGCTCGACCGTCTTCGCGACCGCCGAGGCCCGTTTCGGGCCGGTGGCGACAGATGGCGACTCCACTGGGGAAGCTTCGAGAGTCAGTCCCATTTAGTGACAGATTATTTTTAACAAATAATAGTTAAAAATTACTTTATTACCCCTCACTTGTATGATAACATGTTTATTATATGGCTTTAAATAACTGTTGTATGTTTAAATTCCGCAATTGTTTGAAATACAAACTGTACACAAACCTTTGCACACAACAGTTCCCTCTATACCCGGGGGCATGAGTGATTAACCATAGGGAGTGGATGTTAGTACGGCCGGTTGTCGAATGGGTCTATAGGTGCCCGTAGACCGTTGTCGGAAAGCATCACTCAAGGTGATAACCATGAACTCGAGTCCGACAGTGCGTTGGAACTTTCCATCGACTTACGACGAGAGGAATTGGGTCCCTATAATGGGGGCACCTTGGGGGCCTCAGACCGGTGAGAACAGTTAGAACCACCTTGAATATGCACTTTTCTGCAGGAGACCCCTACCTCGTGATTCGCTCGTGACTGTTCGTGGATGAGTGAATTGTTTGTACATTGATTATGTGACATTGTATGAGCATACATTGCACTATTTAAACATACAACATTCCTTTTTTTAAAATAAGAATAAATGGGAATAAGAATCTTCCATTACATGGTGTTAACATCTACCTTCATCACATTCATATAGGTAGTTTCCCTTTTCACCCAAAAAAAATAAATACAAAAAAGATACAAAATACCCAAAGAAAAAAAAGAAAAAAGGGTTATTTATCCAAACCAAGCAATATCATGCATCATCTTAGGAACATCCTAAAAACATGATAATGCTTAGTTGAATAAACACTATGCATGCATATTCAACCTCATCATCTCATATCATGCATATAGATCATGGAGAGATCTAGGAGTCATTCATACATCTCTCCTAGTAATCCATTAATAAACATTAATAAAAAGAAAGAAATAATCGATGCGTATATTCAAAGAATGGATCACACGCCGTTCGTTATCAAGTGTAAGCCAACAACCGCGCCAAGCGAGCACACGTCAACTCCGTTGTTGGTAATCAAGACAAACAAAGGGGAAGGTCCAACACCATTAAGGATCACAGTTCCAAGGCCTTTCCCTTACAAATCAAATAAGGCTGTGCCGTGGATATACGACATCCACTCTTCTGCCGACAGCGATATCTCCAACATCGCTGGACTTGGGGGCATGACTAGGAGTGGTAGGATCTACACTCCTGATGATCTTCATAACAAAGCCCCCAAGAATAAAGAAAAAGAAGAAAAGAAAACCGAGGAAAAAGAATCCGAGGAGGAGACTGACAAGCTGTTAAAATTTATCCGACAGAGCGAGTACTCCATCGTGGATCAACTTCATAGGACGCCAGCAAAGATTACGCTGTTGTCGTTGATCCTATGCTCCGAACCGCATCGGCAAGCTCTGTTGAAAGTCTTAAACGAGGCATACGTGTCGCACACTATCTCCCAAGACAAGTTTGAGGGGATCGTTAGTCACATCAAGGCTAATGATCACCTTCACAGATGAAGAGATCCCCACCGAGGGACCACAACAAGTCCTTGCACATCTCTGTCAAGTGCAAAGAATATCACATCGCTAAAGTCTTGGTAGATAATGGATCTTCCTTGAACGTAATGCCAAAAAAGAACGCTCGAGCAAATAGCAATCAAGGGAATCCAAATGCGCCCGAGCAACAGGATCGTTTGAGCTTTCGACGGTTCTAAAAAAGAAGTGGTGGGAGAAGTCAATCTTCCAATCCAAATCGGACCCACTATCTTCAATGTCGAATTCCAAGTGATGGACATTACTCCCGCGTACAGCTGTCTCCTCGGCCGACCTTGGATTCATGATGCGAAAGCTGTTCCCTCTACGCTCCACCAGAAAGTCAAGTTCATAGTGGGTGACAAACTGGTGACCGTACAAGCTAAAGATGACATACTCATCAGCAAGCCATCCAACATACCTTATGTGGATGCAGCAGAGGAAGCTCTAGAAACCGCCTTCCAAGCATTGGAGATTGCCAATGTTGAAACGTTTCCCCGAGAAATGAAGAAGGTAGCTCATATGCTCACAAAGAACGGATACTTGCCAAGACAAGAATTAGGCAAGGACTCCCAAGGAATCCCGGAGCTACCCATTATCAAGGACAATCCGGGGAAACAAGGGTTAAGATACAACCCTAACAAAGATCAAAGGACGAAGAGGAACCAAGATCCTTCTCGACGTTCTTTAAGCCAGATCTTTAGGAAGGCCGGTTCACAATCGTCAAGGCCGGTTGTCGTCATCAAGTGTCCTTTTCCTTCTAATAGGGATGTGTAAATTCAGTGACTATTAGAGATCACTCCTCGGGGACAGCCCGACCCCCGAGCCTCGATAGGGCACATGTTTCCACTATGATTATAATAAAATCATTCTTCATTATTTCTTATTGCTTCTTTTCTTGCTCGCAATAAAATTCTAAACCACGTCATTTAACCCTGTTTGAATAAACATAAGTGAGGTTAAAATCATCTTGATAACAATAAACCCGCATCATTTTTATGTGGAAATGTGCATGACAGCTTGGAGCACCTTTTCTTGGCATCAATAAGTGCCATCATGGATAAAAGAAATCCTAAAGATAATAAGCTCGGCAGGAAACCCAAAAAGGGGACTGCGCAAAAATAAGAGCAAAAGACCCGCTAGGAATCCCACGAAAGGGTGACCTAGGCAAAAGTTAGGGTTACAAAATGAAGACAAAAACCCGCTAGGAATCCCACGAAAAGGGTGACCTAGGCAAAAGTTAGGGTTACAAAATGAATACAAAAGCCCGCTAAGACATCACAAAAGGGTGTTTTAGGCAAAAGTTAGGGCCGTCAAAAAAAGAAAAAAACAAAATAAATCCATGATGGTACCATCAATTGAATTCAACAAGGGGCTCAAGAAAAGCTATCCAAGTTGTCAAAGCACAATCATTAATAACAAAGATGTGCTTAACCTCATAAGTGTTTAATCGAACAAACCTAAACATTTAAGCCTACCATTGGCCAGCCATTCTTACAAAATCCATTTTTCAAAAAATAAAATAATCCCCTCTAAAACACAAACTTTTGAAAAAATATACCCTTTCCTTCTTTTCTCTCTTGTCCCAACGATTTTTGAATAATCTAGTGGAAACATGGAGATATAGTGGTCAATAGGAGGGTTGACACATCTTCTAAAGAAAGGGAAGGATCATTTGGTTGATGACACCAAACCTCAAATATAATACGCATCATTCCTCGGTTACAGAAGTCGGCAGCGCACAGCCCGTCTAAGAGGAATGGCAAAATCCAAAAACGCATCGGTTAATTCTTTTGAAAAAAGAGTCAAATAGAATTAGGTGCATCATACCGCATACATGCATACAGATGATAGGTGTACTGGAAGATCACTTATTCTCTGTTTATTGAAAAAACAAACAAAAAACAAAAAATATATAAACTTCAGAAAAAACAATACGCCCGTATCATGTTCAGTACGCCCGTACCAAAATTAGGGTTATGAACAAATTTTCAATTCAATACGGGCATACTGAAATGGATGCGGCTGTATTGGCCATAAAGAAATTTTCAAAGACCTCGTCATGAGGCAACCACATAAAATAGAAAAATAGAAAAATTGCTTGTGTATGACAGCAGCAAACAAAATGCAAAGATTCAGAAAATCAACAGCGTCATACAGAATAACTGAGCCTGGAGAGGCTTGCCGAAAGAATACTCTCAGAATAACTGAGCCTGGAGAGGCTTGCCGAAAGAATACTCTCAGAATAACTGAGCCTGGAGAGGCTTGCCGAAAGAATACTCTCAGAATAACTGAGCCTGGAGAGGCTTGCCGAAAGAATACTCTCAGAACAACTGAGCCTGGAGAGGCTTGCCGAAATAATACTCTCTCAAAATAACTGAGCCTGGAGAGGCTCGCCGAAATAATACTCTCTCAAAATAATTGAGCCTGGAGAGGCTCGCCGAAATAATACTCTCTCATAATAACTGAGACATTTCTGTACAGAAAAAGCTGAAAAACAACAGAAAAGGCAAAAATACAGAAAAAGCCAAAAAATGACAAAAAAGGCAAAAATACAGAAAAAGCCAAAAAATGACAAAAAAGGCAAACATACAGAAAAAGTCAAAAGTCGACAAAAAAAGACAAAGATTTCACATCTTTTAGAATAACTGAGCCTGGAGAGGCTCGCCGAAATAATACTCTCAGAATAATTGAGCCTGGAGAGGCTTGCTGAAATAATACTCTTTCAGAATAATTGAGCCTGAAGAGGCTTGCAGAAATAATACTTCCTCAGAATAACTAAAGCCTGGAGAGGCTTGCAGAAATAATACTCCCCCAACTGTACAGAGTAAATGAGCCTGGAGAGGCTCGCAGAAATAATACTCCCCAGAGAAACCTCAGCTCGCGCTCAGAACAAATCCCCAGCGAGAGCTATCAAAGCAAGATCGACAAAATTCCCAATGGAAGTACGATCTCCCAAGCAGAATATCCAAGTCAAAGGACTTAAACTTCCTCAGTGAAGATAGCTCTCCAACTCAAGTGTTGAGTGAGGCTAAGCCTGCAGAGGCTTCCTAAATAATACTCTGGGATACATAAGATCCCTCATTCCCCAATCGCCTACTCAGAGGCATCCCTGCAAAAAGAGAAAAAATCAAAAAATATCAATAAGTATTCCCCAAGCGGAATCTGGCACTCAGCCGAACACTGAACTCCAAATCCCCAGTCGCCTACTCAAGAGGCATTCCTACAAAAAGAGAAGAAAATCAAAAATATCAATAAGTATTCCCCAAGTGGAATCCGGCTCTTAGCCAAACATCGAATGTCAAGCCGATACGCCTAACAGAAGAGGCTAATCAAAATCAATGACAAAATCCCCCAGCGGATAACAGCCTACATAGAGGCAACACAATCAGAAAATCAAAGAGAGACACCCGAATAAGGACAACCGGGATACTCCACTCACGTCAAAAGGACGTCAGCCAAACATAAGGCATCGCTCAACTCAGAGAGAGAACATCTGTGTCTACACCCCAAGGAGTCAAAAATTCCCATGGGTACCAACTAAGCAATGCAAGTTGGGACACAAGAACCTATGAATGACTGCACATCCCTTAGACGGATCCCTGCGTTATCCAGCCCTCAGCGGCACAAAATCAGAAAAACAAATCGTCGAAGCAGCATTATGGACTGTGGAGACAAACTATACTCAACTACCTCATTTTGAGAGGCAAAGTCTGGAGAGACGGTACTCAAACAAAGTCTGGAGAGACGGTACTCAAACGAAGTCTGGAGAGACGGTACTCAAACAAAGTCTGGAGAGACGGTACTCAAACAAGGTCTGGAGAGACGGTACTCAAACAAGGTCTGGAGAGACGGTACTCAAACAAGGTCTGGAGAGACGGTACTCAAACAAAGTCTGGAGAGACGGTACTCAAACAAGGTCTGGAGAGACGGTGCTCAAACAAAGTCTGGAGAGACAGTACTCAAACGAAGTCTGGAGAGACAGTACTCAAACGAAGTCTGGAGAGACAGTACTCAAACGAAGTCTGGAGAGACAGTACTCAAACGAAGTCTGGAGAGACAGTACTCAGACGAAGTCTGGAGAGACAGTACTCAAACGAAGTCTGGAGAGACAGTACTCAAACGAAGTCTGGAGAGACGGTACTCAAACGAAGTCTGGAGAGACGGTACTCAAACGAAGTCTGGAGAGACGGTACTCAAACGAAGTCTGGAGAGACAGTACTCAGACGAAGTCTGGAGAGACAGTACTCAAACGAGGTCTGGAGAGACGGTACTCAAACAAAGTCTGGAGAGACAGCACTCAAACAAAGTCTGGAGAGACGGTACTCAAAGTCTGGAGAGACAGCACTCAAACAAAGTCTGGAGAGACGGTACTCAAGGTCTGGAGAGACAGTACTCAAGGTCTGGAGAGACAGTACTCAAGGTCTGGAGAGACAATACTCAAGGTCTGGAGAGACAATACTCAGCCATCAGCGTCGTCAGAGGCACGTTGGTGTTAAACTTAGCTACCGAGGTTGTCAGAAGCGCCGAGGTATGCAACAACCTGGAGAGGCTACTCAACAATTTTCCACCGGAAGACGCTACAAGTCAGAAGGTTGGCACATCACCCGGACAATTGGGTCAACTCCTTTACTTGTCAGCCGGTACACCAAAAGACCGTTTGACTAAGTAAAGGGGGGGGCAGCTGTAGACCCCTAAAATTGTCCGGGTCGGAAATAAAGCTTGAAGACTCTCGAAGACTGAAGGAAGATCAGCCAGAAGGACTCCTGGAAGGCCCTAGGAGGGTTCTCTGTAGGTCTAGAGGTCTTAGAATAGCTTAAAATAAGGGAGTGGAGGGAATGAAGCCCAATACGGCCGTACTGAACTTAATACGGCCGTATTGAAGCTTCAATATGGCCGCAGTGAACTCAATACGGTGTATTGAAGTTTCTGAAACTTCAATACGGCCGTACTGAAATCAATACGGCCGTATTGAAGCTTCAATACAGCCGCAGTGAACTCAATACGGCTGTATTGAAATTTCTGAGCTTCAATACGGCCGTATTGAAGTTCAAAAATTTCAATACGGCCGTATTGATTCTGTAGCCCGTATTGGGCCTGTTCCCTATAAATATGACGTCAATTGGACGTCATTCGACACTTTGGAACATAGTTTTAACCCTCTCCTTGAGTATTCTGGGGTTTTTGAGCAGTGTTCTGCCCTAGAAATCACTCGGAGAGTTGATCCGACAAAGTTCTTGAGCCTCGAGCCATTTTGCTTGAGGATCAAACCTAGTCGAAGGGAAATCCTCCGGATTTCCATAGTTAAAAGTTTTTAGGAAGGAGCGAGCGAGCTTGTAGAGCGAGGGAACGCCAAAAAGCTTCCCAGTTTTACGAAATATATAAAAGCACGCTTCAAAGGTTTCTTCTTAAAGTCCTTCCTTTTACTGCTTTCTGTGTGCATATTTAAACTGTCATCATGTAGATAGTTAATTTATAATTGCTTAGAATAAATAGGGGTAATTTAGTAATTTTATACTGTTATTTTTAGAAATAATCTGTCATAGGGAACCCGAAAGGGGCGTTGTGGGGTGCTAACACCTTCCCCACACGTAACCGACTCCCTTACCCAACTCTGGTTGTAATGGCCGAAGTTGATTTATAAAATCAATTGCCTTATCCCTTTTTCCAATGTTTTGAGTAAAACATTGGTGGCGACTCCATGAACCCTTTTACTACGAAAACCACTAATCCATGGAGGGTCCCGCTTGGGATTAACATGGATTGGTGAGACATTTAATAAATAAATTGGATAAGATCGACAAGGTCTCAGTTTGAGAACAAGTCGTTCTAATAATCCAATACATTTTCAAAACCAAAATAAAAGCGAGCTCGACCGTCTTCGCGACCGCCGAGGCCCGTTTCGGGCCGGTGGCGACATGGCCGAAGTTGATTTTTGAATCGATTGCCTTAAACTTCTTTTTCCAATGTTTTGAGTAAAACATTGGTGGCGACTCCATGAACCCTTCCTTTTTATGAAAACCGCTAATCCATGGAGGGTCCCGCTTGGGATTAACATGGATTGGTGAGCCTTTTAATAAAATTGCTCGTTTGACAAGGTCTCAGTTTGAGAATAAGTCATTCTAGCAATCCATATTTTTAAACAAATAAAAGAGTCCAACCATCCTTCGCGAATGCCGAAAGCCCGTTTCGGGCCGGTGGCGACAACGAGCAACCACAATGAGGAAAAGGAGCACTTAGTCTCTCAACCTCGGACGGCAACCAAGACACCAACTCAACGACCTGCAACGCATCGGTCTCACGCATCGACGCACAAGTCAGCCCATGAAATCAGCAAGGCCCCCACTCATGCCGCGGGGGATCAGGCAACCTTCTGCCGCCACCCTTTAGTGGATGGCATTATGGAGACACCACTCCCTCACGGGTGGAAGCCTCTCCACCTCGACCGCTACGATGGCACGACGGACCCGGATGAGCACATCGACCTGTACACAACACAGGTAAATCTCTACACCAACAATGATGCTATTTTGTGTAGGGTGTTTCCAACCTCACTCAAGGGGGCCGCGCTCAACTGGTACACCCAACTGCCCCCCGAGTCCATCGACACTTTCGGCACCCTAGTCAGGAGATTCATCGCGCAATATGCGACGAGTCGACCTCATCATGTCACTTCAGCTGCCTTGGCCAGTCTCAGGCAAAACGACGACGAACCACTCCGGGCATTCATGGAACGGTTCGCTGCCACCTCGATCAAGATCAGAAACCTGAATCCCCAGGTCGCCCTACATGCCATGCTCATGGCACTGAAACCCGGGACATTTGTCGACAGCCTGTGTCGTGAGTCCCCTCGCGACATGGACGAGCTCTGCGCCCGCGCCGCAGGTTACATCCAGATGGAGGAACACTCCGCCTTTCGTGACCAGGTTCGCGAAAAAGGACCAGCAAAGCCAGAGCAGGGGCACAACGACAAGGTCAAAGTCAACAATGACAACCAGTTCAAGAGGTCGGCTAAGGCAAACAGAGGGGGGAGATACGACTTCTACACTCCCCTGAACGCACCCAGAGTCCACATCCTGGAAGAAGCCAGCAACAACAACTTACTCGCCCTTCCACCACCAGGTCACACTCCCAACAGCGCCGACAAGTCCAAACACTGTCGGTACCACAGGAACCACGGTCACACCACGGAGGAGTATCGCACGCTCTGGGACCGCATCGAAGAGCTCATCCAGGCAGGCCACCTCGGCCAATACATCCAGCGACAGCAGGGTCACCGAGGAGGCTATGGTGGTCGGGGGCGTGGCAGAGGGCGAGGCTCGGGAACTCGCACGGACCAACCCTTCGGCTCCCAACAAAATGCCAGCAGCGCAGTGCAGGCTGAGGTAAGCCAGGAGACAGGGTCAGCCCCCTTACGGGGAGTGATTAACACAATTGTAGGTGGTTTTGCTGGGGGAGGCGCCAGCAGCTCGGCCCGAAAAAGGCACTTGTGGAATGTCAACTGCATCCACTCTACCACCTCGGCCTCGCACCAAAGCTCACCGCTGATCTCCTTCTCTGACAAGGACTACGCGGGTGTCAGCCCTAACCAAGATGATCCCATGGTTATCATGGTGGAGGTCGCCAACTGGTGTAGACCCCTAAAATTGTCCGGGTCGGAAATAAAGCTTGAAGACTCTCGAAGACTAAAGGAAAGTCAGCCGGAAGGACTCCTGGAAGACCCTGGAAGACCCTAGGATGATTATCTGTAGGTTTAGAGGTCTTAGAGTAGCAAAAAATAAGAAAGTGGAGGGAATGAAGCCCAATACGGCCTCCCAAGAGTTCAGTACGGCCGTATTGAACATTTTAAACTACAATACGGCCGCACTGAACTCAATACGGCCGTATTGAAGTTCAATACGGCTGCATTGAACTCAATACGGCTGCACTGAACTTCAATACGGCCGTATTGAGGTTTTTGAACTTCAATACGGCCGTATTGAATTCAATACGGCCGTATTGTAGTTCAAAACTTCAATACGGACCGTATTGACCCCCAGAAACCGTATTGAGCCTCTTCCCTATAAATATGACGTCAATGGGACGTCATTTGACACTTTCACACACAGTTTTAACCCTCTTCTTGAGTATTCTGGGTTTTTTTGAGCAGTGCTCTGCCTAGAAATCACTCGGAGAGTTGATCCGACGAAGTTCTTGAGTCACGAGCCATTTGCTTGAGTCTCGAACCTAGTCGAAGGGAAATCCTCTGGATTTCCATAGTTAAAATTTTATAGGAGGGAGCGAGCGGTCTTGTAGAGGGAGGGAACGCCAAAACGCTTCCCAATTTCTGTCAAAGGTTTATCTCTTAAAGTCCCTTCTTTTACCGCTTTCTGTGTGTACATATTTAAACTGTCATCATGTAGATAGTTAATTTATAATTGCTTAGAATAAATAGGGGTAATTTAGTAATTTCGCACTATTATTTTTAAATAATCTGTCATAGGGAACCCGAAAGGGGCGCTGTGGGGTGCTAACACCTTCCCCACGCGTAACCGACTCCCTTACCCGACTCTGGTTGTAATGGCCGAAGTCGATTTTTGAATCGATTGCCTTAAACCTCTTTTTCCAATGTTTTGAGTAAAACATTGGTGGCGACTCCATGAACCCTTCCTTTTTATGAAAACCACTAATCCATGGAGGGTCCCGCTTAGGATTAACATGGATTGGTGAGCCTTTTAATAAAATTGCTCGTTTGACAAGGTCTCAGTTTGAGAATAAGTCATTCTAGTAATCCATATTTTCAAACAAATAAAAGAGTCCAACCATCCTTCGCGAATGCCGAAAGCCCGTTTCGGGCCGGTGGCGACAGATGGCGACTCCACTGGGGAAGCTTCGAGAGTCAGTCCCATTTAGTGACAGATTATTTTTAACAAATAATAGTTAAAATTACTTTATTACCCCTTGCTTGTATGATAACATGTTTATCTAATTGGCTTTAATAACTGTTGTTTGTTTAATTTTCCGCAATTGTTTGAAATACAAACTGCACACGAACCTTTGCACACAACAGTTCCCTCTATACCCGGGGGCATGAGTGGTAAGCCATAGGGAGTGGATGTTAGTACGGCCGGTTGTCGAATGGGTCTATAGGTGCCCGTAGACCGTTGTCGGAAAGCATCACTCAAGGTGATAACCATGAACTCGAGTCCGACAGTGCGTTGGAGCTTTCCATCGGCTTACGACGAGAGGAATTGGGTCCCTATAATGGGGGCACCTTGGGGGCCTCAGACCGGTGAGAACAGTTAGAACCACCTTGAATATGCACTTTTCTGCAGGATACCCCTACCTCGTGATTCGCTCGTGACTGTTCGTAGATGAGTGAATTGTTTGTGCATTGATTATGTGAAATTGTTTGAGCATACATTGCATTTCTTTAAACATACAACATTCCTATTCTTTTAAAATAAAAATAAATAGGAATAAGGATCTTCCATTGCATGGTGTTAACATCTACCTTCATCACATTCATGTAGGTAGTTTCCCTTTTCACCCAAAAAAATACAAAAAACAAAATACCCAAAAAAAGGAAAAAAGGGTTATTTATCCAAACCAAGCAATATCATGCATCATCTTAGGGACATCCTAAAAACATGATAATGCTTAGTTGAATAAACACAATGCATGCATATTCATCGCCATCATCTCATATCATGCATTCTTATCAAAGATCATGGAGGGATCTAGGTTTGCATTTCATACATCCCTCCCAATAAATCATTAATAAACATTAATAAAAAGAAAGAAATAATCGATGCGTATGTTCAAGATGGATCGCACGCCATTTGTTATTAAGTGTAAGCCAACAACCGCGCCAAGCGAGCGCACATCAACTCCGTTGTTGGTAATCAAGACGAATAAAGGGGAAGGTCCAACACCATTAAGGATCACTGCTCCAAGACCTTTCCCCTACGAATCAAATAAGGCTGTGCCGTGGATATACGACATCCATTCTTCTGCCTACAGCGATATCTCTAACATCGCTGGACTTGGGGGCATGACTAGGAGTGGCAGGATCTACACTCCCGATGATCTGCACGACAAAGCTCCCAAAAATAAAGGAAAAGAAGAAAAGAAAACCGAGGAAAAAGAATCCGAGGAGGAGACAGACGAGCTGTTAAAGTTTATCCGACAGAGCGAGTACTCCATCGTGGATCAACTTCATAGGACGCCAGCAAAGATTACGCTGTTGTCGTTGATCCTAAGTTCCGAACCGCATCGGCAAGCTCTGTCGAAAGTCTTGAACGAGGCATATGTGTCGCACACTATCTCCCAAGACAAGTTTGAGGGGATTGTTAGTCACATCACGGCTAGTGATCACCTCACCTTCACCGATGAAGAAATCCCCGCTGGGGGACCGAATCATAACAAGCCCTTGCACATCTCTGTAAAGTGCAAGGAGTATCACATCGCTAAAGTCTTGGTAGATAATGGATCTTCCTTGAATGTGATGCCAAAAAGAACGCTCAAGCAATTGGCAATCAAGGGAGTCCAAATGCGCCCGAGCAACATGATCGTTCGAGCCTTCGATGGTTCTAAAAGAGAAGTGGTGGGAGAGATCAATCTTCCAATCCAAATTGGACCCACTATCTTTAATGTCGAATTCCAAGTGATGGACATTACTCCCGCATACAGCTGTCTCCTCGGCCGACCTTGGATTCATGATGCGAAAGCTGTACCCTCTACGCTCCACCAGAAAGTCAAGTTCATAGTGGGTGACAAACTGGTGACTGTACAAGCTGAAGATGACATACTCATCAGCAAACCATCCACCATACCTTACGTGGATGCAACGGAGGAAGCTTTAGAAACCGCCTTCCAAGCATTGGAAATCGCCAATGTCGAAACGTTTCCCCGAGAAATGAAGAAGGTAGCCTCCATGCTCACCAAGAACAGATACTTGCCAGGACAAGGATTAGGCAAGGACTCCCAAGGAATCCCGGAGCTACCCATTATCAAGGATAATCCGGGGAAACAAGGGTTAGGATACAACCCTTATAAAGATCAAAGGACGAAGAGAAACCAAGATCCTTCTCGACGTTCTTTAAGCCAGATCTTTAGGAAGGCCAGTTCACAAGCGTTAAGGCCGGTCGTCGTCGTCAAGTGTTTTTCTCCTTCCGATAGGGATGTATAGACCTGATGACTATTAGAGATTACTCCTCGGGGACAGCCCGACCCCCGAGCCTCGATAGGGCACATGTTTCCATTATGATTATAATAAAATCATTCTTTATTAATTCTTTATTGCTTCTTTTCTTGCTTGCAATAAAATTCTAGACCGCATTATTTAACCCTGTTTGAATGAACATAAGTGAGGTTAAAATCGTCTTAATAATCAATAAACCCACATCATTTTGTGTGGAAGTGTGCACGACAACTTGGAGCACCTTTCCTTGGCCTCAATAAGTGCCATCATGGATAAAAAGAAATCCATTCAGGACAAAAATCCTAAAAATAAAAGAAGCTCGGCAGGAAACCCAAAAAAGGGGACTGCGCAAAAATAAGAGCAAAAGACCCGCTAGGAATCCCACAAAAGGGTGACCTGGGCAAAAATTAGGGTTACAAAATAATGAACAAAAACAAAAGCCCGCTAAAACTCCACAAATGGGTGTTTTAGGCAAAAGTTAGGGCAATCGAAAAACAGAATAAATCCATGATGGTACCACCAACTGAATTCAACGAAGGGGCTCAAGAAAAGCTATCCAAGTTATCAAATCACAAATGTTAATAACCAAGACGTGCTTAACTTCATAAGTGTTTAATCAAACAAGCCTAAACACTTAAGCCTACCATTGGCCAAGCCATTCTTACAAAATCCATTTTTCAAAAAATAAATAATCCCTTCTAAAACACAAACTTTTGAAAATATATCCTTTCCTTCTTTTCTCTCTTGTCCCAAACGATTTTTGAATAATCTAGTGGAAACATGGAGATATAGTAGTCAATAGGAGGGTTGACACATCTTCTAAAGGAAAGGAAAATCATTTGGTTGATGACACCAAATCTCAATATAACATGCATCATTCCTCGGTTACAGAAATCGGCAGCACACAGCCCGTCTAGAGGAATGGCAAAAATCCAAACAGAGAAACGCATCGGTTAATTCTTTTGAAAAGTGAATCAAATAGAATTAGGTGCATCATACTGCATACATGCATACAGATGATAGGTGTAATGGAAGATCACTTATTCTCTGTTTATTGAAAAAAAACAAAAAAAATATATATAAACTTCAGAAAAACAATACGCCCGTATCATGTTCAGTATGCCCGTACCAAAATTAGGGTTATGAACAAATTTTCAATTCAATACGGGCATACTGAAATGAATAACGGCCGTATTGGCAATAACAGAAATCCTCCCTCACATCAATGACAAAATTCCTCCAAGAAGAAGAGGATAGGGGGAGCCATTCATTTTTTCCAAAAATAAAATAATTAAACTTGCATTTTGTGCATCGCGCACATTAATTGCACATTCAAAGACCTCATCATGAGGCAATTGCATAAAATAGAAAAAATAGAAAATTGCTTGTGTATGACAGCAGTCAACAAAAGCCGAAAACGAAAAAAGGCAAGGATACAAACAATACTCCTCAGTTTGTACAGAATGATTGAGCCTGGAGAGGCTTGCTGAAAAAATACTTCCTCAGAATAATTAAGCCTGGAGAGGCTTGCAGAAACAATACTCTCTCACCATACAGAATAACTAAGCCTGGAGAGGCTCGCCGAAATAATACTCTCAGAATAACTGAGCCTGGAGAGGCTTGCCGAAATAATACTCTCTCAGAATAATTGAGCCTGGAGAGGCTCGCCGAAATAATACTCTCACAGAATAATTGAGCCTGGAGAGGCTCGCCGAAATAATACTCTCTCAGAATAACTGAGCCTGAAGAGGCTTGCCAAAATAATACTTCTCAGAGACATTTCTGTACAGAAAAAGCCAAAACCAACAAAAGAGGCAAAAATACAGAAAAAGCCAAAATCAACAAAAAATACAGAAAAAGCCGAAATCAACAAAAAAGGCAAAAACACAGAAAAAGCCAAAATCAACAAAAAAGGCAAAAACACAGAAAAAGCCAAAATCAACAAAAAAGGCAAAAAAATACAGAAAAAGCCAAAAACGACAAAAAAGGCAAAAGATTTAGAAAATCAATCGCCTCCCACAGAATAATTAAGCCTGGAGAGGCTTGCCGAAATAATACTCTCCAAAAGACGTCTCAGCTCGCATTCTCGGGCTGAACAAAAAAACAATACTCATGCAGAATAACGGAGCCTGGAGAGGCTTGCCGAAACAATACTCCCACAGAATAACTGAGCCTGGAGAGGCTCGCCGAAATAATACTCTCTCAGAATAATTGAGCCTGGAGAGGCTCGCCGAAATAATACTCCCCAGAGATATCTCAGCTTCCACTCACGGGCCAAATTCCCCAGTGAAAGCTATCAAAGCGAGATCAGCAAAATTCCCCAACGGAAGCATGATCCAAACAAAATATCCAAGTCAAAGGACTTAGACTTCCTCAGTGGAAGATAGCTTTCCAACTCAAACGAAGAGTGAAGCTAAGCCTGAAGAGGCTTTCTAAATAATACTTTGGGATACATAAGATCCCCAAATCCCCAGTCGCCTACTCAAGAGGCATTCCTACAAAAAGGAAAAAAAATCAAAAGATCAATAATCATTCCCCAAGTGGAATCCGGCTCTTGGCCAAACATCAAGCATCAAGATGATCTACCTAACAGAAGAGGCTAATCACAATCAATGACAAAATCCCCCAGCGGATAACAGCCTACACAGAGGCGACAAAACCAGAAAAACAAAAAGAGTCACCCGAATAAGGATAACCGGGATACTCCACCATCGTCGGAAGGACGTCAGCCAATCATAAGGCACCGCTCATCTCAGAAAGAGCATCTTCGTGTCTACACCCTAGGGAAACAGAAATTCCTCAATGGGCACCAACTATGCAAAGGAAAGTTGGGACACAAGAACCTATGAGTAACTGCACATCCCCTAGACGGATCCCTGCGTTATCCAGCCCTCAGTGGCACAAAAATCAAAAACAATCGTCAAAGCAGCATCGTGGACTGTGGAGACAAAATCAAAATCAACATCCAGAACCCTCAGTGGATAATAGCCTACACAGAGGCTACAAAAATCAGAAAAATCAAAGAGAGACACCCGAATAAGGATAACCGGGATACTCCACTTACGTCAAAAGGACGTCAGCCAAACATAAGGCATCGCTCAAATCAAGAAGAGCATCTGTGTCTACACCCCAAGGAGTCAGAAATTCCCCATGGGTACCAACTATGCAAATGCAAGTTTGGGCACAAGAACCTATGAATGAATGCACATCCCCTAGACGGATCCCTGCGTTATCCAGCCCTCAGTGGCACAAAATCAGAAAAACGTCGAAGCAGCATAGTGGACTGTGGAGACAAAAAAATCATCTCAGATCCCTGGAGAGGGTAAACTCGCATTGCCGAAGTGATCAGAAGACACGGACGCAGACCCTGGAGAGGGCAAACTCAGTTGCCTAGGTCGTCAGAGACCAAACAAAGTCTGGAGAGACGGTACTCAAACAAAGTCTGGAGAGACGGTACTCAAACAAGGTCTGGAGAGACGATACTCAAACAAAGTCTGGAGAGACGGTACTCAAACAAGGTCTGGAGAGACGATACTCAAACAAAGTCTGGAGAGACGGTACTCAAACAAGGTCTGGAGAGACGGTACTCAAACAAGGTCTGGAGAGACGGTACTCAAACAAGGTCTGGAGAGACGGTACTCAAACAAAGTCTGGAGAGACGGTACTCAAAGAAAGTCTGGAGAGACGGTACTCAATCAAAGTCTGGAGAGACGGTACTCAAAGTCTGGAGAGACGATACTCAAAGTCTGGAGAGACAGTACTCAAGGTCTGGAGAGACAGTACTCAACCATCAGCGTCGTCAGAGGCACGTTGGTGTTCAACTTCCGGCTCGGGCGTCGAGTGAAGTTGACCCTGGAGAGGGTAAACTTAGCTACCGAGGTTGTCAGAAGCGCCGAGGTATGCAACAACCTGGAGAGGCTACTCAACAATTTTCCACCGGAAGACGCTACAAGTCAGAAGGTTGGCACATCACCCGGACAATTGGGTCAACTCCTTTACTTGTCAGCCGGTACACCAAAAGGCCGTCCGACTAAGTAAAGGGGGGGCAGCTGTAGACCCCTAAAATTGTCCGGGTCGGAAATAAAGCTTGAAGACTCTCGAAGACTAAAGGAAAGTCAGCCGGAAGGACTCCTGGAAGACCCTGGAAGACCCTAGGATGATTATCTGTAGGTTTAGAGGTCTTAGAGTAGCAAAAAATAAGAAAGTGGAGGGAATGAAGCCTAATACGGCCTCCCAAGAGTTCAGTACGGCCGTATTGAACATTTTAAACTACAATACGGCCGCACTGAACTCAATACGGCCGTATTGAAGTTCAATACGGCTGCATAGAACTCAATACGGCTGCACTGAACTTCAATACGGCCGTATTGAGGTTTTTGAACTTCAATACGGCCGTATTGAATTCAATACGGCCGTATTGTAGTTCAAAACTTCAATACGGACCGTATTGACCCCCAGAAACCGTATTGAGCCTCTTCCCTATAAATATGACGTTAATGGGACGTCATTTGACACTTTCACACACAGTTTTAACCCTCTTCTTGAGTATTCTGGGTTTTTTTGAGCAGTGCTCTGCCTAGAAATCACTCGGAGAGTTGATCCGACGAAGTTCTTGAGTCACGAGCCATTTGCTTGAGTCTCGAACCTAGTCGAAGGGAAATCCTCTGGATTTCCATAGTTAAAATTTTATAGGAGGGAGCGAGCGGTCTTGTAGAGGGAGGGAACGCCAAAACGCTTCCCAATTTCTGTCAAGATATATAAGAAAGCACGCTTCAAAGGTTTATCTCTTTAAAGTCCCTTCTTTTACCGCTTTCTGTGTGTACATATTTAAACTGTCATCATGTAGATAGTTAATTTATAATTGCTTAGAATAAATAGGGGTAATTTAGTAATTTCGCACTATTATTTTTAAATAATCTGTCATAGGGAACCCGAAAGGGGCGCTGTGGGGTGCTAACACCTTCCCCACGCGTAACCGACTCCCTTACCCGACTCTGGTTGTAATGGCCGAAGTCGATTTTTGAATCGATTGCCTTAAACCTCTTTTTCCAATGTTTTGAGTAAAACATTGGTGGCGACTCCATGAACCCTTCCTTTTTATGAAAACCACTAATCCATGGAGGGTCCCGCTTAGGATTAACATGGATTGGTGAGCCTTTTAATAAAATTGCTCGTTTGACAAGGTCTCAGTTTGAGAATAAGTCATTCTAGTAATCCATATTTTCAAACAAATAAAAGAGTCCAACCATCCTTCGCGAATGCCGAAAGCCCGTTTCGGGCCGGTGGCGACAACTGGGAGGTACAGAAGACACTCATTGACCAAGGAAGTTCGGCCGACGTCCTGTACTGGCCAACGTTCCTTAGGCTAGACGTCCCCCATTCTCTCATCCAGCCGCACACAGAGCCCTTAGTCGGCTTCGCAGGAGAGTGAGTTCACACTCGCGGTTACATAGACCTACTGACAACCTTCGGGGTACCCCCGGATACAAGGAGAATCATGGTTCAATACCTTTTCGTGGAGGCCAACACCTCCTATAACATCATCATCGGGAGGCCAACCTTGAATCAGCTCGGAGCGGTGGTGTCCACCCCACACCTCACCATGAAGTTCCCAGGGAATGACGGCAAGATCATCTCCGTCAAGGCAAATCAGAAGACAGCTCGGCAGTGTTACGCCGAGAGTCTAAAGATCTCCTCATCCGGAGCAAGGGGGGTCCCCCCCACCATAGCTCATTAGGTTCTATTTCTCCTTTCTGTATGAACAAAATTGTGCACTCTTTTCCCGCCTCAGTCCTTGACTGAGAGGGTTTTTAACGAGGCACACAAAAACGATCAATAGAATTAATCATTTTGCTGAATCCATTTTCTTATTTATTGTTTTTATAAAAAACAAAATCGAACCAATCTCTTTCACCCTTACTAAGGTCGAGTACGAACCTTAATACTCCAAACCGAGGTCGAGTCCGAACCCCGTTAAAATTATGAGGTCGAATACGAACCTCAACACTCCAAACCGAGGTCGAGTCCGAACCCCGTTAAAAAAAAACGAGGTCGAGTACGAACCTCAACACTCTCATCCGAGGTCGAGTCCGAACCTCGTTAAAATTATAAGGTCGAGTACGAACCTTAACACTCTTATCCGAGGTCGAGTTCGGACCTTGGTGAAATGCACAAATTCGTTTTACTCCAAAACGAGGTCGAGTACGAACCTCGGCAAAATTCGTTTTACTCCAAATCGAGGTCGAGTACGAACCTTGACAAAATTTGTTTTACTCCAAAACGAGGTCGAGTGCGAACCTCGACAAAATTCGTTTTACTCCAAAACGAGGTCGAGTACGAACCTCGGAAAAATTTGTTTTACTCCAAAACGAGGTCGAGTACGAACCTCGGCAAAATTCGTTTTACTCCAAAACGAGGTCGAGTACGAACCTTGGCAAAATTTCTTCTACTCCAAAACGAGGTCGAGTACGAACCTCGGCAAAATTCGTTTTACTCCAAAACGAGGTCGAGAACGAACCTCGGCAAAATTCGTTTTACTCCAAAACGAGGTCGAGTACGAACCTCGGCAAAATTCGTTTTACTCCAAAACGAGGTCGAGAACGAACCTCGGCAAAATTTGTTTTACTCCAAAACGAGGTCGAGTACGAACCTCGGCAAAATTCGTTTTACTCCAAAACGAGGTCGAGAACGAACCTCGGCAAAATTCGTTTTACTCCAAAACGAGGTCAAGTACGAACCTCAGCAAAATTCGTTTTATGCCAAACCTTGACAAAACTCGTTTTACTCCAGATTAAGGACGAATACAAACCTCGTCGCGCTCATTTGAAGTCGAATCCGAACCTCGATGAAATTCATTTTACACAAAAACTGAGGTCGAGTATGAACCCCAATACAATTCATTTTACGCAAACCCGAGGTCAAGTCCGAACCTTAGGACGACCGTTTGAGGTCGAACTCGAACCCTTAATATAGCCTATCCTACTCTAAAAATAAGATTGAGCCCGATAAGGCAGAAAAACAATCAAAAGATAAGACAAAAAAACAATCAAAGCAAGGAAAATCAAATCTCGAAGAGCAATATACATACAAAACACATGCAGAGTTTAACACTTGAGTTCAAAGGAATATACCAAACAAGGAAATAGAAAAGGGAAAAATAAACTAAGCTATTACAAAGGCGGCCTAGGCTGAGGCATTCTCACTAGAACTGTCATCGACATCGTCCTCCTTAACCAGCCTCCCAAAGCGGACAACCTTCCGTGCCTGACGAACAACCTTTTGGAAGCCCCTCTTGTGCTCCATCACAACGGAGCGTTCGACCTCCGCAAACCTCCCTTCCACGGCCGCCTTCCCCACCGCCAGCTCCGCAAGCTCCGCCCTCAAGGTGGAAATCTCGTCCTCCCGGCCACCAAGAATGACCTCGCTACGAAGGCGCTCCTCAGCCGCCGCCGCCAACTCTCCTTTAAGAGAGGTCACAACATCCTCCAGAGCCCGCACTTGGCCACGAGAAAACGTCACCTCATCCTCCAAAGAGCGGGCGCGACCCCGAGAAAAGGCGACGAGCTCCTGCAGATCCCCCACCTGGGAAGCATAAGCCTCGTTGGATCGCAAGGCGATCTCAAGAGACTTCTGCACCCTTGCAAGGTCGCCCCGCGTAGATCGAAGCCTCCTGCCGCTTCCCCTCACCAAGGGCAGCACTAAGAGCCTTGTTCTCCTCCCTCAGGATCTTATTCGCATCCTTCCAGGGTTGAAGTCGGCCCCTCAGCTTGGCCAGGTCCTCTTGCTGCTTGGCCAGGTCCTCCTGCTGCTTGGCCCACCTAGGCTTCCAGTGGCCCAGGATGCCCATAGCCCTTTGTAGAAGGACCTGGGCAGCGTCGAAACTATCCTCGGGGCCGACCTCGTCTATCAACCCCTGGTCCTCGGAGCTCAACGAGCCCTGAGGGAAGAACTTCTCAGCGGTCACCCCCGCGCTCCACAGCGAGTCCATGTCGGTCGAGGCGCTCACGTGGTCCAGCCGCACCTTTGAAAGGCCCTTCCCAAAGTGACGGGCTAGGTATCGGCTTCGGGAAGCCCCTTGTGACGAGCTAGACGGCGGCGCTGAAGCTGTAGCGGTGGACGGGGGAACCTCACGACTCGAACCCCCTTCACGAGCCTCAACAGAGGCAGAAGTCGGCGTCCCCTGCTCGGCATCTGGAAGGTCCGCAATAGGAACATCCGACCTCGCCTGCGAAAACCAGCCCCATGTCAAAAAATAAATAAGGTGACATACAGGAAACCACGAAAGTCAGGGAACACTACTTACCTCAGCAGTAGGAACAACCTGCTCGGTGGCCGGGACCGCCACCTCGGCAGCCTGGGCGACCCGCCCAGCAGCCTGTGTCGCCGCCTCGGTGGCATCTCCCACCTGCGGAAGACGGCCCTAGGTCAGAACACAGAAAAACACAATAGATGACATTAAAAAAGCAAAAGCAACAAGGTACTCACCACCTCGGCAGAATGAGCAAGCTGCTCGGTGGCCGGATTCGCCACCTCAGCAGCCTGAACCACCTCTTCAAAAGCCACCCGAGGAACTCCCTTGGGCGGTGGACTCTCGGTAAGGTCCACCGCACCAACATCAGTAGCCTTGGAGGTCACCTCCTCGGCGTCCGGAGGGGCAGAGGTCCCCCCGACCTCCTTCGCTCCCCCCTTCCTCTTCCGGCTGACCTTCAAAGAGGGAACGTCCTCCTCTTGAGGCTCGGGGACCTCGAGCTCGGTGACGTTGTAGTGATGCTTGAGCTCACGCCACAAGTTCTTCCCCATGTACACGCCCTCACCGGCCTGACAGGGTTCAAGCCGGATCATTCGGGAAATAGAAGGGTCGCAAACCCTACACGACCTGGAGATCCTATTAACCTTAAGAAAGGTCCGAAAGACGCTCTGGACCCCCGCCATCTGACACTTGACCCAGTCGTAGCCAGGAATGCCTGGCTCTGGGCCCCGGGGCGGAGGCGGATCCCTCTTCTCGGCAGCGGCTCTCCCGGTAGCCAACGCCTTACCACGCGCCTTGCCCCTAGCAGGCGCAGAAGAGCCGGCACCACTCCCACCAGCCATTAAAAGAAAGAGAAGATTTGGGGAAAAGAAAAAAAAAAAAAGAACTGTAGAAAGGAAGTACCTGGTACTCCTCGTCAGAAAATAACCCTAACTACGACTGTAACCCCCAGCAACCCGCATGTGGACAATATCCACATGCGGGTTGCTGGGGGTTACAATGACGGGGTTACCGGAAACAATGGCGAAAATGGAAGAAATCAAGACAGAAGATGGACAGGAGGACGGAAGAGACAACGTGCGCAAGAAGATTGGAAGAGTGAAAAATGAGTAAAGTGAAAAGGGGAAGAGGCACGAGGGAGAGAAAAAAGCCCTTCCAAAATTCAAAACGGTCATGCCACGTGTTAGCCAAGGGACATGCCTGACAACACAATTAATTGCAAGACCATCATTACATAACCGTCATTTCCCATAACGCGCCACTTGCACGTTTCCGGGAAATGAACAGTCGCGACACATGGCACCACAACGAGCAAACGTACGCGAAAGGTCACCTCCCCCCAGCGAGCTCGGTCTTAACTCCTCGACCTACGGTCTTCGGAGCTCGGGGGGCTAGTGTACTATCCGCACTGCGTAGCCGAGCTCCGATCTCGGCACCACAATGCAAGCCAACCTCGGACGCGCACCGCGTGGCATCAGCTCAGCATTTAAGTGAATCATAACTGATTCCCGAGGATCTCACCCCAGACGAGGTCCGTTATCTAATCATATTACATCTTATCTCAGGCCCAAGGCCCAAAGCAACTCTAAGTCACACCAAGGTACGTGCATTACATATACGAGACACATACTCATACAAACCCTAACTTTAGCATTAGAGTCTCTTTTGCAGGTACCACCCCCATCTCGGAGCACCAGCGTACCAGTGAAGGAGGCTCACCGATCTTACCTGGCGGATCAGCTCTACAGCAGATTTCCGGTAAGAACAGTACCATTGAAAAAATGAAGTTAAAAAGCAAAGAAAGTCTTAAAAGAAAAAAAGTGTTGGTACTATTCCATCTTTTGCTTCAAATTACATTTAGCATGATAAAAGATTCATTGCTACTTATTTGCAAACGAAGTTACCGGGTTTTGTGATTATAAAGGATTTGTATGTTAATGATTCTGATTTGGAAAAATATAAGATTATTCTTCTAAACATGCTTTGGTGGACTTTTATAGGCATGAAGAGTTCTTATTTAAAAATAAAATGTTTTGTATGCCTCTTTGTTCCTTGCATGAAATGTTGCTTAGAGAAATTCATGGTGGTGGATTGATGGGACATTTTGGTGCTAAAAAGACTTTTGAAATCTTGCATGAGAATTTTTATTGGCTTAACATGAAGCATGTGTGCAATCTATTTGTAATAAGTGCATAATATGTAAACAAGCTAAATCTAAAATCAAGCCTCGTGGTTTCTATACACATTTGCATGCCTAATCAACCTTGGATTGATATTTCAAAGGATTTTGTATTAGGATTTCCTAGAACTCAAAGTGGAAAAGACAACATTTTTGTTCTTGTTGATAAGTTTAGTAAAATGGAACATTTCATTGCATGTTTCCAAATCAATGATGCAACACATCTTGTTGATTTATTCTTTAAAGAAGTTCTCCTTAAACAATAGTAAATGATAGAGATGAGAAGTTTGTAAGTCCTTTTTGAAGAACTTTATGGAATAAATTAGGAACTATGCACTTGTTTTCCAATGTTGTGCATCCACAAACAATGGACAAACTGAAGTTGTGAATTGAACACTTACTACCTTGTTACGTGCAATCATTCAAAAGAATTTGAAGTAATGGGAAAATTTTTGCTGCATATTGAGTTTGAATATAATAGAATTGTTTATTTTACTACTTCACATTCTTCTTTTCATGTTGTGTATTGCTTTAGTCTAGTGACTCCTTTGGATGCTTTACCTTTGCCTACTAATGAGCATGTTAATTTGGATGGCAAGAAAAAAAAACATATTCCATTAGGAAGTTACATGCAAGAGCTCGAGCCAACTTTGAGAAGAAAAATGAACAGTATGCAAAGCAAGCCAATAAATAAGGGACGGTGAAGCTGACTTTTGAACCTAGAGATTGGGTTTGGGTTCATATGCGAAAAGAAAGGTTTTAAACTCAAAGAAAATCCAAGGTACAACCAAGAAGAGATGGACCTTTTCAAGTGCTCAAAAGGATAAATGACGATGCCTACAAGTTGGACTTGCCAAGTGAATATGGTAATATAAGTCTTACCTTTATTGTGGTTGATCTATCTTTGTTTGGTGTAGGTGATGAACTTGATTCGTGGACAAATCATTTTGAAGAAGGCAATGATAAAGATTTAACCTACCAAGACAAAGATCTTTTGTATGATATTGGAAGTCCCATGACAAGATCCAAGATGATGGAAGACCATGGGCCAAAGGCCCAATTACTAGAGCTATGGATAAGAGTATTCGTGATGGATGGGCTAGCTTAGAGGTTGATGGGATTTCTAAGCCCAAGCTACTCTTTTCATGGTCCACTACACTTTGAGGCTATTTCATGTATAGAATAGGGCTAAGTCTTTGTATTCCCTTTTGCCTTGTATTTGGGCGAATTTGAGACTAGGCTTTACATAGCCAATATTGGTCTCATTTTCTTTGTATTTCAATTTTAGGAATTTTGGACTAGTTTATTTTTGACCTTGTATTTTAGGTCATGTAGTTTAGGACCATTTAGGTTAGGAAGGATTAAATGTACATTAGAATGTAAATTAGGATGCATTTCATTTGAATTTGAAGCATGCATGGAAGGCCACACCTAGGTGTCGTCCACATGCTTCAAATCCAAACGAAACACACCTTAAATTACATTCAAATGAGACATGTAATCCGTGTGTGTGTGTGGTTTGTGGTGACCGGCCAAGGCACCCAAAACTTGAATTTGAAATTCAAATTTTGGGCGGCTAAGGTTTAAAGTGACCATACCATGGTCTATTTTAAACCCTAGTTAACCTAGCTTCTCCCACAAGATTCTACACTCTTATATATACCTAAAACCCTTGTAGTTGACCACTTTTGACATATATGAGATTTTCATTTAGAAATTTCTCTCTCAAGAGTCTCTCATACTTGGAGAATACTTTCTCCTTTAGAACCTTCACAAAGGAATCCTTCCTTTGTGCCTTTGGTAATTTTCCTCTCTTCCTTAGAGAGTGACACACCAAGCTTGCTTCCTTTGCTTGAATCCAAGCTTCTTCAAATCCTTTGGAGCCTCAAAGAAGATTGCGTGGACATTGGAGTATGCAAGGAGGAGAACATCAATCACTTCTCCAAGTTTCTTCCATCACAAGATGAAGATAATGAGCTTTACAATGACTAATTATAAAGATCAAGAAAAGTTCAAATCAAAGTTCAGAGATTGTACCAATATGAATCACTTTCCTACATGTTGATGAAGACTTAGGCCCAAATTGATGAAAACATGACAAGTCCAAACTCATATGATCAAGAAGAAGTATTAATGGGTTAAAGTTTAAATAGTTTTGGGATGAATAGTTACTGAAGTCCAATTTCTTAAGTTTTATGTAATTTTTGTATTTTATTTTAATTAAATAAGTTCATATGGATTTTCACATTACCTAGGTTATTTTTTAGTGTTTTTAGGCTTCATAATAGAAAACAAATGCTAGTGGGAATTTATTTCCTAGTGGAGAATTAGTAGAATTGCTTGTAAGTGAGAAGTTACTTATCTTAGTCTAAAAGTAGAAGCCTCTTGTAAACATCCAAGGCAGACTTGAAGATTAATGAAATATTGAGTTTGTCATTATGAGGGTCTTTTCCTTTGTTCTTAGATAAGAACTTTATAGTGTTAGTTCTACCGACAAGTTGCAATTAAGGTCACACTTCTTTTTAGCAACTTTGGTTCTATTGATAAGTCATAGTTAGGATCAAGTTCCTCTTTATTTCTTTACCTATTTTCAAGATGTTCTTATATTTAAAAATCGTATCATCAAGATAGACAAAAAATGTTTTATATTTTTGGTAACTTATACATATAATTGTTGCATGAATATCCAAGTATTGTTAACATGATAATCTTAGGTTAGAAGATGTTTATGTTTTTGGATGCATTATAGTTGTATCGTATTAAGTGTAGTGACCTACAAGATAGTTATAGTTTGAGCTTTTAAATAATCCTATTTATTTTAAAAAGTTAGGCTTAAACTTATAAAAAAGCCTATAAAGCTTGATAAGCTAGCCTAATTATTTATATAATGTAATATAAATTCAATATACATATTATGTATATTTAAAAAAAAACTATACATATTACATTATTAAGAATATGATTAATTAAATAAACTTACTATTTTATGTAATGTTAAGGCTTGATTACAAGGTTTGATTGAAAACGCATAATGATGAATTCTTAAATTGATTATTAAAAATATTGTACTCTATTGACTAAAGTTTCTTAAGGTTGTATCTTACTCTAGTTTTTATTTTTCTTTAATTTTTTAAAATTAAATTTTATTAATGATAAAGTAAATTATATTTTAACCATGTAAATGAAAAAAAAAATTTGGTCTATTTGAAAATATATTTATTGTTTTATTTAAACTTAATTTTTTTTGGCTTAATTATTGCTATTAATATAAAACATGCTTTTAGATAGGCTAATAGATCATACTATACTTTTAAAAAGACTAGATTAGACCTATAAAAAAACGTATGATAGATAATAAACCAGACTTAGATCATAATTTTATAAAATATGTCTAACCTGTATGTTTAAATCTTGGTCTAACATGACCAATTTTTATCCATATATACAACATGCAACTTATCAACTTTAATTATATAAAGAATACCACTAAGTAAATATATAAAAAATTTGCCAACTTGAAGCTTATTTTAATCAAGCATCATCATTATAGAAGAATCATCCAGCTTTATCCAAAAATTGACAAGTCTTTACAACAAACTTAGGATTCTCAACAGAACAAGGGATTCGTTAAGCGAGTCATGCTTACGAGCGATCCATGTTCCTAAGAGGAAAAATCACTCAATGAGTCTCTCTTGTTGAGTGACCTCCAACAAAGGTTTCTAGTAGAGACTAGAGCTTGCTCAACCACAATAATTGGTCTAGTGAACTCCAAAAAGAATTTCTTGGTTGACCATAGCTTGCTCAACTAGGTTGCCCCACTTAACGATTTAAGAGTGGCCAATTTGTAGGGGCTAAGTCTCACTTTGTAAGACTACTTCACGGAGCAAGGCTTTCCAGGCCTATCATAGAGGTCACAACTTGCTTGGTTAATTAGAAAATCTCGTTGAGTGGCTCAACATAGGCAACCCAAAATGGACAAAGCTTGCTTAACAACCCCATGTCGTTGAGTAGAGCTTTATCATGTTCATTGTTGTTCATTGAGCGAGTTGCTATTGTTAAGCGAGAATACAAATTCTACCACTTGGGCCTTAACATATGAAGGCCTGGTTAATGATAGTAGTCTTGTTGAGTGAGAATCCTCTAAATAAACAACATGCATGCACTTTCATGGCTCCAAAACCACATCCAAATCCATGATATCATCTCCAAACAACATCATAAACTAAAAAAAATGTAGATCACACATGGATCAACATAAATCATGGAATCATCAACAACAAAGGGAGAAGGGAGGGTCCAAAATACCCAAAACCTAACTTTTTAAAATCTTCAATTTTCTTAAGTTATCCTTTGGAATTTCAACATTATATACAACATTAATCAACATCAAATAATCAGGAAAAAAAAGTTTCATTTACCTCAATTAGCTTACTAGAAGCCAAGATTAGAAAAAAAAATGGGAAGAACAACAAACGCTCAAAGGTTGACTTCTCTCCTTAGATCCAAGTACTATAGAGGCTTGATCAACTTCTTAGTCTCAATATCATATTTAGGGAAATGTATAGATGCTCTTGGAAGGATTTGGGCTAGAAAATGTCTTCTTTGTTCCATAGCTCTTTACTCTAATTTCTCTTTATGATGGAAGAGCATGGACCAAGGGTCCAACCACTAGAGCCATGACTAGGAGATTACTTGAGGATTTGATTGCTTTAGAGCTTGGTGGGCCCAAGGTATTCTTCACATGGGCTTTATAGTGACCAACAAGATGTTTTCTTTATTGACTAGTATAGGATTTATATTTCTTGGTCTTGTATTTTGGACCACCTAGATTAGGATTTTTGGGCCTTAGGCTTCATGGGCCTTGGGTATTTTGGTACCCAATATTGGGCTCATTTTGTTTCTTTTATTATTTCTTAT
The DNA here is from genome assembly GCF_000230855.2 of Cajanus cajan. Taxonomy (NCBI): domain Eukaryota; kingdom Viridiplantae; phylum Streptophyta; class Magnoliopsida; order Fabales; family Fabaceae; genus Cajanus; species Cajanus cajan. Next base: position 43,563,173 of record NC_138521.1, on the reverse strand, counting down.
TGTTTGTATTTGGTTGACCATTGTATTTAGGCTTTTGGAGTAGGAAATTTGAAGGAATACTTAAAAAGACAAATAATGTTAAATCTAAGTTTCATTTAGAAGTCATTTAAGTTGAATTTGGATCACATGTTTTAAGCCATGGGTGGTTGAACATGTGCATGCCCAAATCAACCCTAAATGCTTGCTAAATAAAACTTAAATGCATGTTGGAGCCTTGATTCACGGCTAAGCACATGGGTGCTGAAAATTTGAATTCAAACTTGCATTTGAATTCAAATTTGGGCACCAAATGTGGGATTTGAAGCTTGGCGCCAATTGGTGCATGATCCGTGCCTATTTAAGTGAATTCCTTCCAAGCTTGTATTCACTTTTTTCATTTGAGAAATCTGAATACACTTTTAGCTATTTTCTCTACAAAATTCACCGTGAAGCCTTGCTTAGTCTTGGGGAATTCTAGGCTTTATAGGAGAAACCGTGAGCATTCCTTTGCTCTCCTTAACCTTGAGTGCTTCCATCTTGATTTGGATTAATCCAAATCCAGTCACATTTCAATTTGGCTTCTCCGGAGTTGCAATTCAAGGACGAAGATTGTGTGAGGGGAAAAGCAAGGGAGGTTCATCAATCCACATCTTCTTCCTATCTCCATCACTTTAGGAATTCAAGAAAATGAAACTTACAAAGTTTTTGTTTTCAAAATCCTTATATACCTCTTGTCTTTCTGAGTCATACTTGACCTTAACTTAAACTATGATTCTACAACTTAACTATTAAGGATTCTCAACTCATAAAGTTATATTGAACAACCAAAAATACAACTAGCAACATATAACAACATAAAATTAGACAAAGCACATATATATATGAGAAACAACGATGTTACATATTTATTATCTAATTTAAATTCTTCTAACATAGTTTATTATTTAAACAGTCGTGAGGGACAATACCATTGTAAAAATAAATAAAATTGTAGTTGTAAATACATATGTATTATTACAAAAAGATGTAAATTGTGAGACTAACTAGAAGAGCTTCCACGATAGAGTTAATTAGAAATGAATCACTAAATTTTTATGACATACTTGCACTTTGTTGCTAAAGCTCTAGTTTGGATATTTAGAGTGGAAATTGAGTGTAGTAAATTTTTATGACATCATAAACAAAAAATTTAGAATTAAAAATATAAAAAAATTTGAGAGAAATTATATTATGTAATTATAGCTCTATGAAAAAAAGTGTAAAATAAATTTAAATCAATCTTATAAAAAAAATTAAGAATGTTTTATTATTTTAAAATATTACAAAAAAATTAGCATATATCATCTTGAAAACACAATTAAAACTTTCTTCAAAAGAGAACAATATACATGACAAATAAAAATCGTTGTCATGTTGATTAATGATAGACACATGCAACACAAAAACATTTTAATGCATATTTTATTATATATTATACATGAATACTAACTTTAAAATTTTAAATTATATTATTTATTTGCATGAAAATTACACATAAAATACTTACAGTCATATACTATTTTGTATTTGATTTATTTGATAATCATATTATTAGTATAAAATATTCACCAACATTATCAATGACTAATTTATATACAAGAATATATGTATACTAGATTTACATGTAATTGTAAATATATATATATATATATATATATATATATATATATATATATATATAACTAAATGAGGTCATAATTATAAATATAATATTTAGTATAATAATAAATTATAATATAAAACCTATTTTAGAATGTCCTTTTACTTTTTTTTTATTATATTGTTTGATTTATATTGTTAACTTTACTTTACAATAATTTTTTCATATAATATTTATTAAAAGAATGAATCGACTATAAATATAATTTTACCGTTATATTATATATAGTTACAAATTATAGATATATTTACTTTTAAATCAAGTCATACATAGGACTAAAGCATATAAATATGTATAGTTATAAATATATTTTATTTATAATAAATAAAAGCTAATTACTTTTTAAAAATATAATCTTACAATCTAGGTTAAAACCCTATTTTGGTCCCTTATAATCTTTTTTTGTTTCAATTTAGTCCCTAATTAATTTTTGGTCTCAATTTGGTCCCAAATTAATTAATTGGTTTCAATTTAATCCTAAATTAATTAATTGGTTTCAATGTGGGACTTTCCGTCCAAATTGCTTTAACGGTGTTAACTTTTGGCCACGTGGACGCCACGTAGATGCATACGTGGCATCCACGTGGACGAGAATTTTTTTGAAAATACCTGGACCCAGAACGGCCCGTTCTGAAACCGGAACGGGCCGTTCTGGGTGCACTTTTGGTGTGTTAATTTTGCATCCGGAACGGCCCGTTCCAAGTGCAAAATTAACACACGCAAAATGCACCAGAACGGCCCGTTCCAGTTTCAGAACGGGCCGTTCCGGTTTTATTTTATTTTATTTTTATATAAAATATTAATAATTTTATAACATATATATTATTAATTATATTTTAATTATGTTATTATATCCAATAAAATAAATATATTAATATTTTTATATATTTTATTTTATTATGTTTATCTTATTAATTTTTATCATTTTATTCCTTTAATCTTAAATAAGTTGCAAAAAATTATAAAGTGATATTCCTTTTATCTTATTAATTATTATATTTTTTAATAAAATTAATTAAAAATATTGGTTTAATTGCATTTTTTATCCCTCAAGTATTACAATTGTGCAGTTTTGTGATGTCCAAGATTTTAATTGCATAATTTTAGTCCTTAAAGAATTGCAATTGCGCGATTTTGGTCCTTCAATTTTTAATTGAACAATTTTAGTCCCTCAAATATCATAATAGTATGATTTTGTTTCTCCCATTAAAAATTAATAATTTTAACATATATATATATATATATAATGTTTTAAAATTAAATAATTATTTATCTATTCAAATTAACGTATATTATAATTTTCGATATTATATCAATAATATTATTAATATATTTATAGATAAACTAATAATTTGATAAATATAACTTGTTATATATTAATATACTTTTACAAAAATATAAGTATATTAATTAGAAATATATATCTGATCTTATATATTTATATTTTTGTAAAAGTATAATAATATATATTAAGTTATATTTATCAAATTATTAGTTTATTTATAAAAAGGGTAAAAATATTATTGATATTAATTTATCAGTAATATTAAAATACTAATAATATATAAATTTTATTTATTTAGTAATAGTAAATATATATCATTTGATACATTAAAAAAAAAAATATACGTTAATTTAAATAAACAAACAATTATATAGTTTTAAAACATTATATATATATATATTAAAATTTTAAAATTATTAAATTTTTAATGTGAAAGACTAAAATTTCACAATTATGATATTTGAGAGATTAAAATTGTTCAATTAAAAATTGTGAGAGTAAAATTACACAATTATAATCTTTTAAGGACTGAAATTACTCAATTAAAACTTTAGAGATCAAAATTGCATAATTATAATATCAAAAACACAATTAAGTAAAGAATATTTTATTCACAGTTCTGGAACGGGCCGTTCTGAAACCAGAACGGCCCGTTCTGATTTCAGAACGGCCCGTTTTGAAAGCAGAACGGCCCGTTCTGATTTCAGAACGACCCGTTCTGCTTCACTGGTGGTGTTTTAATTTTGCAACCAGAACGGCCCGTTCCGGTTTCAGAACGGGACGTTCTGGGTCCAGGTGTTTTCAAAAAAATTCTCATCCACGTGGATGCCACGTATGCATCTACGTGGCGTTCACGTTGCCAAAAGTTAACACCGTTAAAGCAATTTGGACGGAAAGTCCCACATTGGAACCAATTAATTAATTTAGGACTAAATTGAAAACAATTAATTAATTTGGGACCAAATTGAGACTAAAAATTAATGAGAGACTAAATTGAAACAAAAAAAGATTATAAGGGACCAAAATAGGGTTTTAACCTACAATCTATTATAATTCTAATTGTATAAAAATCATAATTAATCTCGTATTAATGTTTATGTGTTTAAAAGTAAATAAATTAAATTTTGTTCATATCAAATTTGATCTAAACATATCATGGTCACCCTTGTAACTAAAAAAATCCAAGACAAGTAAATTTAAGAATAAAAAAATAACATGTGCATATAATTAAGTTGAATTAATCTTTGGTTAAACTCTTTACAAAAAAAAAAACTTTACAAATGAGAGTTAGTTCCTTGTTGGATTTTTTATTTAGAACCTAAATTGAAAATTTAGGTCAAGACTGATAAATCTTATATTTTGGACACACTTGTCTAATCAACATTTACAATCTTCATTGCAATTTTGAATGCTTTTATTGGAATCCAAAAATTTGCTCCAGATGGGATGTTCCTGCCACACTATAGTCATTTCCTCAATTGGGATGCCCTTTGTTTCAGGCAATAATTTGTAGATAAATAAGGTCATGAGCACCACAAAACAACCGAAGAAGATGAACAAACCAAACTTCATGTGACAAAGCATTAAGGTGAAGAATTGGGCTACAAAAAAGGTGCTAATCATGTTGACACAAACAACAACACTTTGAGCTGCAGGTCTAACCTCAAGGGGGAAAATTTCACTAGGTACCAACCATCCAAGTGGACCCCAAGACCAAGCATAACCAGCAACATATACACAAATGACACCAACTACTACAACTGCATACCACTTTGGCAATGTTCCAGGGTTTCCACTAGTGCCAAATGTCACAGCAATTGCGATCGCCATAATAATCTATGATAAAATAAAAACATGTTAGAGACAATAACAAACAAAACCAATGATGCGAAACCTTAATATATTGTACCTGACAAATCAACATTTGAGCACCACCCTCAAGGAAAAGACTACGTCTTCCAAATTTATCTACAACAAGAATTGAAATCAAGGTTGAAATTGGTTTAAAGCTACCAATGATAACTGCAGACATAAGAGAAGCCGTGCTTCCAAAACCAATTGATCTGAATAGTATGGGAGCATAGAATGTGATGACATTTAGGCCAGTGAATTGTTGGAAGAAGGGAATGCATATGGCAAAAATGAGTTGAGGTCTATACTTTCGTTCCCTCAAGGTTTTCCATGGGTGTTTCACTTTTTTGGAGGCCTCACTAGCAACAAGTATATCATTGAACTCTGCATCAACATCAGTTGTGCCACGAATTTTCTGGAGTTCTTTCCTTGCTTCCTCGTGACATCCACGCTCAACAAGGGAGGCTGGTGAGTCAGGAAGAAAAAATGAGCCTACGACAAAAATGATAGCAGGGAGTGCTCCAAGCCCTAAGCTTAAGCGCCACCCTTGACCATGAAGTATGTTGGCAAAGTAGTAGTTGAAAAGATTGGCTATGAAGATGCCTATGGTGATTGACAATTGGAAGCACATGTTGAGAGCTCCTCTATAGTTATGAGGGGCCATCTCTGAGACATAGATTGGCACTGACTGTAAATACAAATATAAATTAGAATCAAATCAAATGTGCAAATTTTAGTTTAAGACTAGAAATTATTGGGTAGTTTGGACTACATGTGTTCATTACCTCAACCAATTTTTATGAGATGTGTACTCATTTTTAAAATTTTCAATTATAAAGTTGTTTGGATTGCTAAGTGTCACATGAAGATTATGGGAGACTATGATGGTCACAAACCACTTAATAATTATCATTCTATCCTATAGGACTTGAATCGTGATATAAGTTTAGAGAAAATAATTAATGTGATTACCTGATTGGCACATCCAATGCCAAAACCAAGCAACATTCTCCCAACAATAAGCATCCATAAGGTTGTAGCTAATCCATTAAGCAATGCACCTCCTACAAAGAATATTCCACCTGTAATCATAGTAGCTCGCCTCCCCATCAATCGAGTTATGCTAGATGCCCCTAGACCAGCCACAAGAGCAGTTAGGTACAAAGATGAAGTGAATAAAGTTAATATTTGACTATTGAATTTGCAATACTGGTTTGAAGAATGTTTCATGTTAGACTCCTGTTCATAGACAGATGGAAAGAATTGCTTCAAGAAAGAATCCATGGAGGTCACTCCACCTATGACACAAAATCCAATGTGACTTTGTTAGTTATATGAAAGATACCCCAAAAATTACCTTTTATTTTTTTCTAAAAGAAAAAAAAAATATCAATTTAGGAGGAATAATTTCATTAAATATCCAATATTAGAAATGACATCATGAAACAGATTGTGAATTCAAAAAGGCATTTTGCATGCAAATAAGGAGCAAAAAGGGAACTAAAATGTCATTAGCAACAAAACAAGAATGTTTAACATGTGTAAATACAATAACATCATATTAAATTACCTGAAACCCCATGGTCATAACCAAAAATTAAGCCACCAGTGGCTGCCATAACACATGTTAGAACCACCCTAAGGGTGAGCTTTCCTGGATACCTTGTAGGATCATCCATGTGTCCTGACACCATTGCTATATCTTTGTTTTTTATACGATAGTTATTTGAATTAATGATATCAACCAGCAAGAGAAGAAAGAAGATTTAAATAGGAAAAAAATGTACTCGTTTTCAAAAAATCATTTTCACAAGAAACTTAAAATAGATAATATTAGCCGTATATCTGTCTTTATTGTTATCTATTCATTGATTTGATTAGATATAGAAATAGACAGATAAGATACCAAACTTACAGAATAGTTGTACTTATAGGAAATACAATTATTATGTAGTGATAACTACAAAAGAGAAATATATTAAAAGATATCAAAGATTAATTATTATTTATCAGGATACTTTGATTCAAAGCTTTTTGAAACTTTGGTGGACCTTCTACAAAAAATGAATATTGTTAATCAAATAGCCAATGAAATTCAAGTTATAGGTGAATTGAGTTGTTTAAAAACCGTTTTGCTGATCAATTTAATGAGCATATAGAGGTTACGTGTATTGGTGAAAATAGGAATAACCGTAAAAATATTTCAACTTATGATAAAAATGAAATGTATAAAAATGAAAATGAGATATTTACATTAGTTCAACTACTAACATTGTGATATGTATTTAGTCTTCAAGTCACATTTAAAATTTTCTCCACTACATTTATTGTTATATATGGTAGAATAATTCTTTTGCAAGCAAGGATATCTTACCTTGATTAACCTATAACCCAAACGATTCCCTATCCTAAAAATAGGAGTGCTATCAAGACACATTTTAACACACTCTAACACATTTCTCTTAATATACTTTCTCTTATTGGATAGTTCACAAAGTTATAAGAGAAAGTTGTTAAATTGGGTGTAGGACCCACTAACTTTTTGTGTTTTTTAATAGTTGAATTAGAAAAAGTGTGTTCAAAAGAACTTGTTAAAGAACGTTTGCTAACATTCCTCTCTTATAAAACTAAAAGAATATCATGCCTTTATAACATAAAAGAAGAATGAAGTGAATCACTCTTACACCGAAGACAAACAGAAGTAGATCTCTTACATGAACCTAAATCATGTTAAATCAAGTATGACTGACTTTCTTAAACTTTTTTTTTTCTAATAAAAAATATTTTTTATGTGTTTGTTTAAATTGATTTTTAAGAAAAAAAATGTCCAATGTTCTTTCTAAAGCATCTTATATCTATTTCTTAAAATGCTACTTTGAAAAAATCAGTTATAATTTTTTAATTTTAAACAAATCGGGCTATATAATGGATCGTTAAAATCTAACATTCCTGAGTTAAAAAGAATATTTTACTGTGGTAAAAATATTACATCACCTGAATTTGCCTACTTAAAGCAATAAAAATCTTTGATTTCTAAGTAAGTATGGGGAGGGAATCACTTACTCAAAGAAAAAAAAAAACTTTTAATTTAACAATTATATCATTAAATCTAACATTCTTAGGTTAAAAGAAATGTATTACTACTTTAAAAATACTATGTCACCTTAATTTGTCTAGTTAAAACAATAAAAATTTTGATTTTCAAGTAAAATTTGTAAACATTTTTTAAACCATTTATGTCCAAACAAACAAATTTAATCATCATGGAAATCATGATTCCTGGATTTTATGATTTCTAAGAATTATGATTCCTGAACATAAAACACCCATTTAGAATAAACAAATCCCTATCCATCATGTTATGTATAATATTGAACATAACACAACTTGAGGTTTAAAAGAGTATATGATAGTTTTCAATTCATTTTTCTACAATTTAGAAGTTTTGGAACCACACATGTATGTTGGAACCCAAAAAATTCTGATCTTCCCCATAGATGGTTCAGACTTCATTGTGAAAATCTTATCGATTTAGGAATGTCCAAAGATTAGACTAATCTTTCACCAATGGTTTTTGAAAAAGGTTCTAAGGAGCCACCACCGATATTTTTCTCAAAACATTGGGAAAAAGAAAAAGGTTTTCGCTAGTTAATAATGGCCTTTATAACCAAAATCAAGTTTGGGGGTCGGTTGTGTGTGAGGAAGGTAATAGGCACCCTATAGTGCCTTGAATTGGTACCTTATGACGAGTTTAGCATAATAATAAACAATGTTAAATATTTACCCCCTTTTTATTATTCATTTACATACTTAATGTTTAGATGATTGCTAGTTATTTCAGGACAATAATATTATGAACAAAATAATTAAATAAGTAAGAAGAGAAAGGAAGTTGATAAGGATACCTCTAAAGCAAACTTTATGGAAGAAATCTCAAATGTTCGTACAAAGGCGCATTTTGGCAGTCTTTCCCTCGATAGAGACCTCACAAACACTCAAGAAAGTATAAAGAAAGAAAAAATGAGTGTTTTTGTCATGAATTAGTCAACTAAACCATGTGTTAGAGACTGAGCCCTAGGCAAACTTGTATAGGTAGCCAGAGGCATGGAATGGTCGTTCCCAAGCTTGGAACGACCATTCTGGCCCTTAAAATTGAACTAAAATGAGCTTTGGGAACAGGCCATTCCCAATTAGGGTTTTAGGCCAATTTTTCTATTGGGAATGGTCGTTCCAAGTTTCGAAACGATCGTTCCAAGCTCTAAATATTAGCTTTGAGTCTTTCGGGCCTCTTAGTACTGTCCTGGTCCATTTTGGTGCTTTATTACGCCCTTAAGGGTCACTCTTGTCGTCCTAGTGCCCTTTCATCTTTGTTAAAGGTAATCTAGACAAAATTGGGTGTCTACAGTTGCCCCTCTTTACTTGTCCCTTTGTTTGTAGTTGGGGCCCCCTTTTGAGGATTTATAAGGGATCGATTTTATTGTTAATTTTAGCTTCTGCTTTTTCTTGTGTAGAAGCTAGGTCTTTTTCTGTATTTTGCCTTTTTCTTTTATTCTATTTTGGCTTTTTCTTAAGGTGTAAAGTAGATAGAGACAATGATATGAGAAAAAAGAAATAGGATTTCATTACTTTGAAGATTTTAAGGAACAAAGATGAAATAGAAATACAAATAAAGAAACTAAAGTCCTAATCCTTAGTAGGGGATTGGCGAAATGGCACCACAACCACCCCATCATCTGCTTCTGCTATCAGTGTATCCTTGCCTCTAAGTTAGTGAACCGGTGGTCAATGCTCTGGCTCATCCGGTCGAGGCGAGTGTCAATGGCCAATTGCCACTACTCTAGTTGCTGGTAGAGACATTCTATACCTCCTCGTGGCTGTGGCGACTCTAGCTACTCCTCGGGTTGGGTGGGCTTGTCCTGGAATAGGTCGTCAAGGTCTTCCATGGTGAACTCCCAGACTAGGGCATAGCCATCTTGCGTGATCTCTATGATGCCCATTCTCCTCAAGGTAGGTGCATCTATGGATCGAGGGGGTGGCCCTACGTCGTCGTCATCCTAGGTGATCCCAAAGTGTTCTGCTAGGTGGGAGAGTAGTGATCCCACCATTACGAAAGAGAGTGTTGACCTGTCCACCAAAGCTATGAACATGTTGTAAGAAGAATGCCCCAGGGTTACACCGGATGCCATGCACCATGCAATAAAGGGGGAAGAGATCTTTTGGAGTCACTGATCTTGTGCTCTCAAAACGTCCATGTGTGGTGCCCATCATAAACTTATGGACCACTCGTAGTTCACCGATACCTCAAGTGAATTGGTTAGGAGGGCACCTGAATATGCTACTATTGTGAAGCGCTCCTCGGGTACGAAATTGGTGAACCGATTGAAGTCTTATAGGGTGATGGTTCAAAAGACCCCACCCATCTAAAAGGCCACCATAGGGACATCTACTCCGTAGGGGGACCTTGAGGAGTATTGTACCAAGGATGCCAAGAACTCTGTAGTGGAATCTTGGTATGCTCATTTGAAAGGGTCTGCTAGGAACTCCCAACCTATGCTTGCCAAAAGCTCTTGAACTTTATCCAGGAGTCCCACCTGCTCTAGGATGCCCAGATGTAACACCCTGGTGGGGACAAACTCGAAGGTCCCCAAATGTTTCTTCCTCCTATGGATGTCCTTGCTCATAACTATTAGAGCTATGGGAGGGGAATCAGGGCTACTAGGGGAGGAGCTTGGGCTCGCTTGCTGGCCCTCGTGACCTTCCTTGGCTCATTTTTGTGAGGGGTATAGAGGAAAAATGCGAGAAATATGCAAACAAAATAGAGAAAGGAAGCAAAAAAGTTAGAGATTTAGAGTGGATCAAAAAATGGGGGTGGAAACCCCCTTATATAGGCCCTAAAGGGACGCGAAATGGTCGTTTCAGCCAACGAGCTTGGGAACGACTATTTTGATTTTAAGAACGGACATTCTGGCCATTTTTTTTAATTATGACCCTTCTATATGCCCCCTATTTCATATGCGTCTAATGCATTTCATGCTCATGTTTTATTCCTAAAAATGCAATTTGATTTTAATTTCAGGAAACTTAAACTATGTGCATTTATTGTTGACGTAGATGGCTTGTTACTGGGATGTGTTCCTTTGAAGCCAAGGTTTGGTTACTCCTTGTTTGCACTAAATAGGTCCTAGTAGTCAAATATTTCCAAACCTTGTTTAGGGACGTCTCAGTCTTCCCCTTGTGAGTATTCACTATGCATTCTCTATGTATCCTTTGGTACTATCCTAATGCCATGTAGGTCAAGATAAAAGAAAAGAAAGGGTATTTTTGATTTTTCAAAAGGTTTGTTTAGAAGGATTTTTCATAAAGTTATTTTTAGAAGAATGGTTGACTGTAGTAGGCTGGTGTTTAGGTTAATAAATAAACGTATTTGTAATAGGGAAATTGTATTTGTGTTAGCCTTTTCCTTGAATGATAACTTGGGGGTTTGTGATTTTCTCCTAAGTCGACTTTCGGTTTTCAACTTGAGTTGTTGCTTTCATGTCCTAACTTTTGCCTAGGTTATTTTTAGCATGTTCCCTAGCGGACATTTCTTTGATCCTATTTTTTCTTAGGTCATCTTTTCGTGGATGTCCTAGCGGATCTTGACCTAATTTTTGCGTAGCTCCCCTATTTATGGGTTTCCTGTCAGGCTTTTATTTTTTACAACATTTGTGAAATGGTTATTATTTGAGAGAGAGGTGCCCTCTGTGCTTGATTTTATTATTCCAAGTCATGCTTGAGTTGTGATGGACCATGGGCCAAGGGCCCAATTACCATAGCTATGGCCAAGAGGATACAAGAGGGATTGGATAGCTTGAAGGTTATTGGGCTTTCTAAGCCCGAGGAAATCTTCATGTGGACCACTATATCTTGAAGAGAAGGCCTAGTTCATTTATACATAGTTTTCCTTGCATAGGTTCATTTTTGCCTTTGTATTTGTGAGGCACTTTATTTCCTTTTTATAGACTATTCTATTGTGTATTTAGGATAGGTTCTTCGGAGACTTCTGCTCCATTTGACCTTGTATTAAGGGTCACTCATTTTACATTTTTCAATAATAGAAGTGGGGTGACAATTAGTAAGGTATGAAGGTGTAACTAGTAAATGGACCAGAGTTGGGCCTAGGCCAATTTTTACATATTGGACTTGTTTTGCTCCATATTTTCCAAGGAATTGATTTAGCTAGGTCTCACCATCATTGGGTGAACCTAACTAAACCAATTCCAAATTATTTGGATTGGACAAATGTGGAAAACAAGCCCAAGGCCGCCTACTCCTCTCTTTGGCCGAATTTGCTTCTTACCTTTGGTACCTTTGGGAAGCTTGTGCTACAAGCTTCTAACTTAGCTTGCTTCCTAGGCTACTAAGTTATAAGCTTGCTCCAAAAGCCTCCCAAACCATGGTGGACGGTCAAGCTAATCCAACCATGGTTCTCTTGAACCATGGTTAAGCTTAGCTTGCTCCATAAGCTACCTTACTCTATATAAACCTATTTCTAACATTTGTAATCACTTTTGAGTTTATGAAATTAGAATTTTCTCTAAAATTCTCTCTCTCAAGAGTCCCAAAACCATAGAGAAAAGCTCTCTACCTAGGAACCTTCACAAAGGAGTTCCTCATTTGTGCCTTGGTTCAACCATTCTTCTTCCTCTTCAAAGAAGAAACTGAACCATCTCAAGTTGTTTCTCAAGCTTTGAAGCTTGGTTCCTTGCTTCTGCCATTGTTGAATTGATACCTCAAGAGAAGAAAGGACATTGAAGGTGGAGTTTGAAGGAGAATGACAATCACTTCTTCAAGAGTTCCATCAAGTTGTATGATTATTCCTTTATCATGTTTTCTAGATTTAGCGTATGTTAGGCTACTATCTGAGTGGCGTCCCTATTATAAATACACTTTGTTTATTGTGGGTTTTTTTATTATTAAGGCCTAGATTAAGTGTTTAAGAGAGAGAAAAGAAATGAAATAGAGATAATGTATGGCATTAAAAATAGTTTTTTTGAATTACACGTGCCCATTTAATGTAGCTTGAGGGCTCGAGCATACCTCGAGTTCATGATTCATACACAGGGAAATAGAAAGAGGGTGCCCTTGTCGCCACCCGCCGAAACGGACCTTGGCATTCGCGACGATGGTCGGACTCTTTTTAAAGGTTTGAAAAATGATGGATTGTTAGAACGACTTATTCTCAAACTGAGACCTCATCGAATTAACAATTTTATTGAATGAGTCACCAATCCATGTTAATCTCAAACGAGACCCTCCATGGATTAGTGGTTTTCGTAAATGAAGGGTTCTTGGAGTCGCCACCAATGTTTTACTCAAAACATTGGAAAAAGGGATAAGGTAATTGATTTCATAAATCAACCTCGGTCATTACAACCAGAGTCGGATAAGGGAGTCGGTTACGTGCGGGGAAGGTGTTAGCACCCCACAACGCCCCTTTCGGGTTCCCTATGACGGATTATTTCATAAATAACAGTGTAAAATTACTAAATTACCCCTATTTATTATAAACGGCTATGAATAAGATATCTACATGATGAATAAATTAAACATGCGATGCAACAATCAGAAAGCAGTAAAAGGAAGGATTTTGAAGAAGAAACCTTTGAAGCATGCTTTTATATATTCAAATGTTAGGAGGCTTTTTGGCGCTCCCTCCCACTACACGCTCGCTCGCTCCTTCCCTAAAAATTAATCTTTACTATGGAAATCAAAAAGATTTCCCTTCGACTAGTTCGAATTCTCAAGCTAAATGCTCAGAACTCAAGAACTTCGTCGGATCGGCTCTCGGAGAGAATTCTAGGGCAGAACACTGCTCAAAAACCCCAGAATACTCAAGAAGAGAGTCCAAGAAGTGTGGAAAAGTGTAGAATGACGTCCAAATGACGTCCTATATATAGGAGTGAGGCGCAGTACGGCCTCTGACATCAATACGGCCCGTACTGAAGATTTGAACTACAGTACGGCCGTATTGAATTCAGTACGGCCGTACTGAAGTTTCAAAAACTTCAGTACGGCCGTATTGGTTTCAGTACGGCCGTACTGAAGTTCAAAAACTTCAGTATGGCCGTATTGGGTTCAGTACGGCCGTAGTGTAGTTCAAATTGTTCAGTACGGCCGTACTGAACTTCCAGGAGGCCGTATTGAGCTTCAATTCTCCCACATCCTTATTTTAAGCTACTCTAAGACCTCTAAACCTACAGATAATCATCCTAGGGTCTTCCAGGAGTCCTTCTGGCTGACTTTCCTTCGGTCTTTGAGAGTCTTCGAGTCTTATTTCCGACCCGGACAATTTTAGGGGTCTACAGCTGCCCCCCATTTACTTAGTCAAACGGCTTTTTGGTGTACCGGTTGACAAGTAAAGGAGTTGACCCAATTGTCCGGGGAGTAGGCCATCCTTCTGACTTGTAGTGTCTTCCGGTGGAAAATTGTTGAGTAGCCTCTCCAGGTTGAGTATTAGTCGTCGCCTCTCCAGGCTCGTGCATACCTCGGTGCTTCTGACAACCTTGGTAGCGTGAGTACCGCCTCTCCAGGCTTAGCTTCGCTCGACACCCGAGCCGGAAGCTGCATACCTCCGTGTTTGTGACGACGGGGTAGTGTGAGTACCGCCTCTCCAGGCTTAGCTTCGCTCGACACCCGAGCCGGAAGCTGCATACTTCCGTGTTTGTGACGACGGGGTAGCGTGAGTTTGCCCTCTCCAGGGTCTGCGGTTTGCCCTCCCCAGGGTTGCGTACCTCCGTGCTTCTAGTCACTTTGGTAGCGTGAGTTTGCCCTCTCCAGGGTCTGCGGTTTGCCCTCCCCAGGGTTGCGTACCTCCGTGCTTCTGATCACTTTGGTAGCGTGAGTTTGCCCTCTCCAGGGTCTGCGGTTTGCCCTCCCCAGGGTTGCGTACCTCCGTGCTTCTGATCACTTTGGTAGCGTGAGTTTGCCCTCTCCAGGGTCTACGGTTTGCCCTCCCCAGGGTTGCGTACCTCCGTGTTTCTGGTCACTTTGGTAGCGTGAGTTTGCCCTCTCCAGGGTCTGCGGTTTGCCCTCCCCAGGGTTGCGTACCTCCGTGCTTCTGATCACTTTGGTAGCGTGAGTTTGCCCTCTCAGGGTCTGCGGTTTGCCCTCCCCAGGGTTGCGTACCTCCGTGCTTCTGATCACTTTGGTAGCGTGAGTTTGCCCTCTCCAGGGTCTGCGGTTTGCCCTCCCCAGGGTTGCATACCTTCGTGCTTCTAGTCACTTTGGTAGCGTGAGTTTGCCCTCTCCAGGGTCTGCGGTTTGCCCTCCCCAGGGTTGCGTACCTCCGTGCTTCTAGTCACTTTGGTAGCGTGAGTTTGCCCTCTCCAGGGTCTGCGGTTTGCCCTCCCCAGGGATTTGTGATGATTTTGTCTCCACAGTCCACGATGCTGCTTCGACGGTTTGTTTTTGATTTTGGTGCCGCTGAGGGCTGGATAACGCAGGGATCCGTCTAGGGGATGTGCAGTTACTCATAGGTTCTTGTGTCCCAACTTTCCATTGCGTAGTTGGTGCCCACTGGGGAATTTCTGATTCCTTGGGGGTGCAGACACAAAGATGCTCTTTCTGATGTGAGCGGTGCCTTATGGTTGGCTGACGTCCTTTCGACGGTGGTGGAGTACCCCGGTTATCCTTATTTGGGTGACTCTTTTGATTTTTTTGGTTTTGTTGCCTCTGCGTAGGCTGTCATCCGCTGGGGGATTCTGTCGTTTTGATCTTGATTGGCCTCTTCTGTTAGGCGGATCATCTTGACGTTGAATGATTGGCTGAATGCCGAATTTCGCTTGGGGAATGATTATTGATTTTTTTTATTTTCTCTTTTTGAAGGAGTGCCTCTGAGTAGGCGAATGATCTTGATGTTCAGTGTTCGGCTGAGTGCCGGATTCCGCTTGGGGAATGGTTATTGATCTTTTCGATTTTTCTCTTTTTGAAGGGGTGCCTCTGAGTAGGCGAATGGGGATTGAAGATCTTATGTATCCCAGAGTATTATTTAGAAAGCCTCTTCAGGCTTAGCTCCACTCGTCGCTCGAGTTGGAAAGCTATCTTCCACTGAGGAAGTCAAAGTCCTTTGACTCGGATATTCTGTTCAGATGATCATGCTTCCATTGGGGAATCTTGCTGATCTTGTTTTGATAGCTCTTACTGGGGATTTGATCCACGAGAGTGAGCTGAGAAGTCTCTGGGGAGTATTATTTCGACAAGCCTCTCCAGGCTTAGTTATTCTGTACAATTGGGGGAGTATTATTTCGGCAAGCCTCTCCAGGCTCAGTTATTCTGTACGAGTATTATTTCGGCAAGCCTCTCCAGGCTCAGTTATTCTGTACGAGTATTATTTCGGCAAGCCTCTCCAGGCTCAGTTATTCTGTATGAGTATTATTTCGGCAAGCCTCTCCAGGCTCAGTTATTCTGTACGAGTATTATTTCGGCAAGCCTCTCCAGGCTCAGTTATTCTGTATGAGTATTATTTCGGCAAGCCTCTCCAGGCTCAGTTATTCTGTATAATTTGTTGATTTTCTGTTCCGCCCAAGAATGCAAGCTGAGATGTCTCTTGGGGAGTATTATTTCGGCAAGCCTCTCCAGGCTCAGTTATTCTGTACATTTGTTGGATTTTCTAAATTTTGCCTTTTTTCGTTGATTTCGGCTTTTTCTGTTGGAGGGATCTCAAACACACTCACAGATGAAGTATGCAGAGGAATGAAGATGTTGTGATGAATGAGAATGGGCCAATATGGGCCGTATTGAATTCAATACGCCCGTATTGGTGTGGACGTTATGGCCAATGCTGCCGTATTCATTTCGGTACGCCCGTATTGAGTTGAAAATTTGTTCATAACCCTGATTTTAGTACGGGTGTACTGAACATGATACGGGCGCATTGTTTTTTCTGAAGTTTATATTTTTTGTTTTTTTGTTTTTTTGTTTTTTTGTTTTTTTGTTTGTTTTTTCAATAAACAGAGAATAAGTGATCTTCCAGTACACCTATCATCTGTATGCATGTATGCGGTATGATGCATCTAATTCTATTTGATTCATTTTTCAAAAGAATTAACCGATGCGTTTCTCTGTTTGAATTTTGCCATTCCTCTAGACGGGCTGTGCGCTGCCGATTTACATAACCGAGGAATGATGCGTGTTATATCGAGATGGGCGTCATCAACCCAGTGATTCTTCCCTTCCTTTAGAAGACATGTCAACCCTCCTATTGACCACTATATCTCCATGTTTCCACTAGATTATTCTAAAATCATTTGGGACAAGAGAGAAAAGAAAGGAAAGATATTTTTTGTTCAGAAGTTTGTGTTTTAGAGGGGATTATTTTTTGAAAATGGTTTTTGTAAGAATGGTTGGCCAAGGTAGGCTTATGTGTTTAGGCTTGTTTGATTAAACACTTATGAAGTTAAGAAAATCTTGTTATTGACGTTGTGATTTTGACAACTTAGATAGTTTCCCTTGAACCTTTTTTGAATTCGGCTCATGGTACCATCATGGATTTCTTTTGTTTTTTGATTGTCCTTATTTTTGCCTAAAACACCCTTTTGTGGCGTTTTAGCGGACTTTTGTTTTTGTTCATTTTTGCAACCCTAACTTTTGCCTAGGTCACCCTTTCGTGGGATTCCTAGCGGGTCTTTTGCTCTTATTTTTGCGCAGCCCCCTTTTTGGGTTTCCTGCCGAGCTTCTTTTATTTTAAAGGATTTCTTTTTATCCATGATGGCACTTGTCGAGGCCAAGGGAAGGTGCTCCAAGTTGTCACACACACTTCCACATAAAAATGATGCGGGTTTATTATTATTAAGATGATTTTAACCTCATTCATGTTTATTCAAACAGGGTTAAAAATAATGCGGTTTAGAAATTTATTGTAAGCAAGAAGAGAAGCAGTAAGAAATAATAAAGAATGATTTTATTATAATCATAATGGAAACATGTGCCCTATCGAGGCTCGGGGGTCGGGCTGTCCCCGAGGAGTAATCTCTAATAGTCATCAGGTTTATACATCCCTATCGGAAGGAGAAGAGCACTTGATGACGACGAACGGCCTTGACGCTTGTGAACCGGCCTTCCTAAAGATTTGGCTTAAAGAACGTCGAGGAGGATCTTGGTTCCTCTTCGTCCTTTGATCTTTAATAGGGTTGTATCCTAACCCTTGTTTCCCCGGATTATCCTTGATGATGGGTAGCTCGGGAATTCCTTGGGAGTCCTTGCCAAGTCCTTGTCCGGGCAAGTATCCATTCTTGGTGAGCATATGGGCTACCTTCTTCATTTCTCGGGGAAACGTTTCAAAATTGGCAATCTCCAATGCTTGGAAGGCGGTCTCTAGAGCTTCCTCTGCTGCATCCACGTATGGCGGATGGCTTGCTGATGAGTATGTCATCTTCAGCTTGTACGGTCACCAGCTTGTCACCCACTATGATTTTGACTTTCTGGTGGAGCGTAGAAGGAACAGCTTTTGCATCATGAATCCAAGGTTGGCCGAGGAGACAACTGTATGCGGGAGTAATGTCCATCCCTTGAAATTCGACGTTGAAGATGGTGGGTCCAATTTGGATTGGAAGAGTGACTTCTCCCACCACTTCTCTTTTAGAACCGTCGAAAGCTCGGACGATCATGTTGCTCGGGCGCATTTGGATTCCCTTGATTGCCACTTGATCGAGCGTTCTTTTTGGCATCACATTCAAGGAAGATCCATTATCCACCAAGACTTTAGCGATGTGATACTCCTTGCACTTTACAGAGATGTGCAAGGGCTTGTTATGATTTGGTCCCTCAGCGGGGATCTCTTCATCGGTGAAAGTGAGGTGATCATTAGCCGTGATGTGACTAACAATCCCCTCAAACTTGTCTTGGGAGATAGTGTGCGACACGTATGCCTCGTTCAAGACTTTCAACAGAGCTTGTCGATGCGGTTCGGAGCTTAGGATCAACGACAATAGGGTAATCTTTGCGGGCGTCTTATGAAGTTGATCCATGATGGAGTACTCGCTCTGTCGGATATACTTTAACAACTCGTCAGTCTCCTCCTCGAATTCTTTATTTTCCTCGGTTTTCTCCTTTTCTTTTCCTTTATTTTTGGGAGCTTTATCATGAAGATCTTCGGGAGTGTAGATCCTGCCACTCCTAGTCATGCCCCCAAGTCCAGCGATGTTAGAGATATCGCTGTCGGCAAAAGAATGGATGTCGTATATCCATGGCACAGCCTTATTCGATTCGTAGGGAAAAGGTCTTGGAGCAGTGGTCCTTAACGGTGTCGGACCTTCCCCTTTATTCGTCTTTATTACCAACAACGGAGTTGATGTGCGTTCGCTTGGCGCGGTTGTTGGCTTACACTTAATAACAAATGGCGTGCGATCCATTCTGAACATACGCATCGCTTAATCCTTTCTTTTTATTACTATTATTAATGAATTACTAGGAGGGATGTATGAAATGCAAACCTAGATCCCTCCATGATCTTTGATAAGAATGCATGATATGAGATGATGACGTTGAATATGCATGCATTGTGTTTATTCAACTAAGCATTATCATGTTTTCGGGATGTTCCTAAGATGATGCATGATATCGTTTGGTTTGGATAAATAACCCTTTTTCTTTTTTTGGGTATTTATTATTATTATTATTATTATTTTTTTTTTTTTATTTTTTGTATTTTTGGGTGAAAAGGGAAACTACCTATATGAATGTGATGAAGGTAGATGTTAACACCATGTAATGGAAGATTCTTATTCCTATTTATTCTTATTTTAAAAAGGAATGTTGTATGTTTAAAGAATGCAATGTATGCTCAAACAATGTCACATAAACAATGCACAAACAATTCACTCATCCACGAACAGTCAAGAGCGAATCACGAGGTAGGGGTATCCTGCAGAAAAGTGCATATTCAAGGAGGTTCTAACTGTTCTCACTGGTCTGAGGCCCCCAAGGTGCCCCCATTATAGGGACCCAATTCCTCTCGTCGTAAGTCGATGGAAAGTTCCAACGCACTGTCGGACTTGAGTTCATGGTTATCACCTTGAGTGATGTTTTCCGACAACGGTCTACGGGCACCTATAGACCCATTCGACAACCGGCCGTACTAACATCCACTCCCTATGGCTTTCCACTCATGCCCCCGGGTATAGAGGGAACTGTTGTGTGCAAAGGTTTGTGTGCAGTTTTTATTTCAAACAATTGCAAAATTTAAACATACAACAGTTATTAAAGCCAAATAGATAAAGCATGTTATCATACAAGCGAGGGGTAATGAAGTAATTTTAAACTATTATTTTAAAAACAATCCATCACTAAATGGGACTGACTCACGAGGCTTCCCCAGTGGAGTCGCCATCTGTCGCCACCTGCCGAAACGGACCTTGGCATTCGCGACGATGGTTGGACTCTTTTTAAAGGTTTGAAAAATGATGGATTGTTAGAACGACTTATTCTCAAACTGAGACCTCATCGAATTAACAATTTTATTGAATGAGTCACCAATCCATGTTAATCTCAAACGAGACCCTCCATGGATTAGTGGTTTTCGTAAATGAAGGGTTCTTGGAGTCGCCACCAATGTTTTACTCAAAACATTGGAAAAAGGGATAAGGCAATTGATTTCATAAATCAACCTCGGTCATTACAACCAGAGTCGGGTAAGGGAGTCGGTTACGTGCGGGGAAGGTGTTAGCACCCCACAACGCCCCTTTCGGGTTCCCTATGACGGATTATTTCATAAATAACAGTGTAAAATTACTAAATTACCCCTATTTATTATAAACGGCTATGAATAAGATATCTACATGATGAATAAATTAAACATGCGATGCAACAATCAGAAAGCAGTAAAAGGAAGGATTTTGAAGAAGAAACCTTTGAAGCGTGCTTTTATATATTCAAATGTTAGGAGGCTTTTTGGCGCTCCCTCCCACTACACGCTCGCTCGCTCCTTCCCTAAAAATTAATCTTTACTATGGAAATCAAAAAGATTTCCCTTCGACTAGTTCGAATTCTCAAGCTAAATGCTCAGAACTCAAGAACTTCGTCGGATCGGCTCTCGGAGAGAATTCTAGGGCAGAACACTGCTCAAAAACCCCAGAATACTCAAGAAGAGAGTCCAAGAAGTGTGGAAAAGTGTAGAATGACGTCCAAATGACGTCCTATATATAGGAGTGAGGCGCAGTACGGCCTCTGACATCAATACGGCCCGTACTGAAGATTTGAACTACAGTACGGCCGTATTGAATTCAGTACGGCCGTACTGAAGTTTCAAAAACTTCAGTACGGCCGTATTGGTTTCAGTACGGCCGTACTGAAGTTCAAAAACTTCAGTATGGCCGTATTGGGTTCAGTACGGCCGTATTGTAGTTCAAATTGTTCAGTACGGCCGTACTGAACTTCCAGGAGGCCGTATTGAGCTTCAATTCTCCCACATCCTTATTTTAAGCTACTCTAAGACCGCTAAACCTACAGATAATCATCCTAGGGTCTTCCAGGAGTCCTTCTGGATGACTTTCTTTCGGTCTTTGAGAGTCTTCGAGTCTTATTTCCGACCCGGACAATTTTAGGGGTCTACAGCCCTTTAGGAAGGCCTAGTTGGTCTAATTACCGACGTTACTCCTCCACTTGCTTGGATACCAGTACTTAGGAAGATTTCGTGCAGAGGGAGGTTGCTTGGCTCCTTAAAGCTGAAAGACGTTATTGGTTCGTATCCGAAACTCTATCATCTTGGATTGCCCTTGAAGTCTAGCAACTTTGTGATCCCTTGAGCATTCTTACCAAGTCCTTATCCTGTTTGGTAATCATTCCTAAGTAGGATTTATGCTACTAGACTTCCTTTGTTTGAGACCTTCTCAACATGGGAGATCTCTAATGCTTGGAAAGTTGTTTCCAAAGCTTCTTGATCGAAGCCGTATCCGGTCAAATAAATACAATTAAATGTAGTACTAGGAAGTGACTCCTAGGTCGTCTCCCAAGGACCGTCTTTTACTGTTAAAGGCTTAAACACACAGTGGGGTGGGTTTGTTTTCGGATTTTCAGTTGGTAACACAATAAAACGAAATAAAATAGCAAGTAAAAACAGATTGGTTCCCTGTTCAGATTGCAACTCTTTTATCTGTGGTCCTCAAAAGATTTCTCTGTTCATAACTTAATCCTTGTTCCATCCGAGTTAACCAACTAAGCGAAGATTAACTCAAGATTTCCCTACACAAATTAAGCAAACGTATACAACATTAAACCTCCCCACAAGATTAAGCAACTTGTGAGCAACCTGATTCATTAAGCATGAACAGGTCAAAAATGTTTCAGAGGTTCAATGAAGAAGAACCAAGCAGAACACAGATTCAAATACAAATAAAACCTCAAATAGATATTGCAATCTGCTCAACGAACCAACCCCAAGGGTTTTTAGCCTTCCATTAAAACGGAAACACAAACAAAAATACAAACGAAAATAGAATGAAAATACAAACGAAAATACAAACGAAAATGCAGGCAGAGAAAGAAAATGAAAATGCAAGGAAGAAACAACAGAAAAGAAAATGCAATGTATTCTTCAAATGTAAATATTCAATTTCCACAACCAGAGAAGAGAATAGAAGAACGAAAATGGCAGCTCAAAGAGAACAAAATGTAAAAGAAAGCAACAGGGAACCAAAACGTCCAGACACTGTAGCTACATGAAAGAAAAACGTAAGACAAAGGGAAAATGAAGAGAGAGTGCTACGTAGTCACATCAGATCCTTGTGTTGGTGGCTGCCCAGTCAGCCCTACCCTAGACCTATGACCTAAAAAAAAGAAATTGGGCCCAATAAAATACAAGCCTGACCCAAGTTCAATAAAATAGCCTACAAACTAAAAAATGAATGCTGAGGTGGAAAATGACGTAGCAGCTCCACTTGAAGTCCTAAATTAATTCCGAGCCCAAATAATTATTAAAATTCCCTGAAAATAAAATTTGGAATAATTAGATGCAGAAAATTCAAATTAGCTAAAATATGAATTACCAGTCCAATTAAAGCCCAAATAGAAAATAGTGCAAAATATAAACAATTAAACACAAATCAGAGATTAAAATAAGTACAGAAAGGTAAGAAAATAGGGGAAAATATTGACTCATCACTTCCTCTATAGCATCCACATATGGAACAGTTAATGGTTTGCTGATGATCATATCTTCTTTTGCTTTTACTACTATTAGCTTATCATTAACCACAAACTTGACCTTTTGGCAGAGCGTGGAGGGTACGACTTTTGCTTGATGTATCCATGGGTGCCCAAGGAGACAATTGTAGGCAAGAGTGATGTCCATCACTTGGAACACGATGTCAAAGGTAGCGGGCCCAACCTAGAATGGTAGGGTTATATCTCCCATTACTTCTTTTCTGGATCTGTCGAAGGCTTGGACAATCATATGGCTGGGTCGCATTTGGGCTTCCTTGATTGTCAATTTGTCGAATATGCTCTTAGGTAGCACGATTAAGGAAGATTCGTTTTCCATTAAGACTTTAGCGATGAGGAATTCTTTTCACTTTATAGAAATATGTAAAGGCTTGTTTTGATCAACCCCATTGTTTGGAATCTCATCGTTTGTGAAATTTAGATGATTGTTTGTTGTGATGTGACCTACGATCCCTTCAAACTTGTCTTGTGAGATGCTATGTGCGACATAAGCCTCGTTCAAGACCTTCAATAGAGCTTTTCGATGAGGCTCTCAGCTCATGATCATTGACAACAATGTGATCTTTGCTAGAGTGTGGTTCAATTGATCTATGACGGAGTACTCACTCTGCCTAATATACTTGAGGAGTTCTTCTTCTTCCTCAAGTTCTTTTCTTTTATCTTCCTTCTTCTTTTCTTTTACACTGGAGTTCTTATCTTGTAGTTCTTTAGAAGCATAGATTCGTCCGCTTCTAGTCATTCCCCTATCCTCGTAATGTTGGATGAGTCCATCGCCGATGAACTTTGTATATCATATACCCATGGCACGGTTTTGTTGCTTGTGTATGGTAAAGGACTCGACATTTGAATTGTCAATTTTGGCGTACTTTTCCCCTTTTCCTTTTGTGAGATTATTGGTCTTAGATTAAGCATTTCTCGATTTTGCGTGTTTAGTTTGCATTTGATTACCAATGACTTCATTATTTGATTAATACGCACATATTAGATTTCCTTTTTATTCTTATTCATTTATTTACAAGGAAGGTGTATTGTTCTAAATGAAATGCAATATAGAATGCAAAGATAATTGAGAAATTTAACAAATATCATTCTTATCGATTTGTTTGTTTAGAGAACATTCAAATACAATGCTTTTCAATACACTTTGACAATATCATAGAAGTCTAAAGAAGTTCATGCTTGGCTAATATCTCTGTAGATCATCTTTAGCTTCTACGACGTGGCTTCTCATTGTTTCTGCTTGAATGTGGACCACCTTGTTCATATCTTCACAAACCAATTTTTCTTTTTTGGTCTTTTACTGATGATACCCAGTCATCACCCTTAGCTCTTGAACTTCTTCTAAGGCTCGGTCTTTTTGGTGGATGAGTTCTTCAAACTGCTTGTGTCCCTCTTCTTCTTTTTATCGTAAGTCAGAGAGAGTGATAACTCGTTACTGGGATACTTTCCACCAAACCTGGATCTCAGATCGGGCCATAGACAGGTCCTTCTATGCTTGACTTATCAGGTGTTCTTGTTCATCGACTTTAGCTTTGAGTTGTGCCATCTTTGATAAAGCTTCTTGAAGTTGAGCGACCAGGTCGATTCTCTGCAACTTCACCATAAACAGGTCTCTTTGATAAAGCTTCTTGAAGTTAAGCCTGCAAGTCGGTTCTCTGCAACTTCTAGGGCTCGATCTCTTTGGTGGATGAGTTCTTCAAACTAATTGTGTCCCTATTCTTCTTTTTGTCGTAAGTCAAAGAGAGTGATAACTCGTTCTTGGGATACTTCTTACCAAACTTAGATCTCGGATCGGGCCATAGGCAAGTCCTTCTGTGCTTGACTTATCAGTTGTTCTTGTTCATGGACTTTAGCTTCAAGTTGTTCCATCTTTGATAAAGCTTCCTGAAGTTGAGCGTCTAGGTCGATTCTCTTTGGTGGATGAGTTCTTCAAACTGCTTGTGTCCCTCTTCTTCGTTTTGTCGTAAGTTAGAGAGAGTGATAGCTCATTCTTGGGATACATCCCACCAAACCTGGATCTCAGATCAGGTCATAGATAGGTCCTTCTATGCTTCACTTATCAGTTGTTTTTGTTCATGGACTTTAGCTTTGAGTTGTGTCATCTTTGATAAAGCTTCCTGAAGTTGAGCGTCCAGGTCGGTTCTTTACAACTTCACCATAGTCTTTTCATGTTTATCAGCACACTCATATTTTAGGCGCTCAATCTCCATGTCTTTCTTCTTGCACTGCCTTTGTGGATTGTTGATGATGAGATTGGATGTTTCATCCTTTTCTTCCAAGGCTCTTACTTAGGTTTCTAAAATTTCCATTCTATTGGTCAAGGTTTCGATTTGTTATTGCTTGCATTGATATGTAGGTCTCATCATACTGGTGGTTCCTCTTTCGCTTCTCCATAGGTCGTAGTCACTAGAAGAAGCTACCCTAGGTCTTCCTAGTTTGTTGTCTCCAAAGTAGACTGGTTTGTCCCACACTTCCTTGATAGCACTCTTCATTTTTTGTTGCTTGGGGGAGTAAAGGTAACAAACCCCTTCATGGTCTTTTGACCTAGGCAAAGTCTGAGTTCTCCAAAGTTGCCTCAATGCTGGCATATGGGAATAGGCTATGCATCTTCTCAGTCCCATCAGAGGAATGCTAAGGAAATTGCCACATCAGATCAATACTTGTTCGGGACGAAACTAAAGGCATGCCCATGTGAAAGAATCCTCGGTATGACCTTCCAACTCAGCTTTCCAACCCATAGGTATTTCTTTGGCATGGGTATTTTGGGGAAACTTCTCAATGGATTGGGCAACTTTCCTATATGTCCTTTGGTGAATAAATGGGTATATGCCTATACATATAGCAACAAGTTACAACACTTCTATTGCTTTCCTGACTTCTAGTTATAGATGTCAAAAGAAATCAGGGTGTCGATAAGAATGGCAGGCACAAGACTCTTCAAATGTGCATCCTAGGAAAAGAAATCATCAATTGCAGCGTGGTCCACCATCTTCTCATGGAAAAGG
Organism: Cajanus cajan; assembly: GCF_000230855.2. Classification (NCBI taxonomy): domain Eukaryota; kingdom Viridiplantae; phylum Streptophyta; class Magnoliopsida; order Fabales; family Fabaceae; genus Cajanus; species Cajanus cajan. The sequence continues at coordinate 43,537,159 of NC_138521.1, read as the reverse complement.
AAAAGGATAATCCAAAATATGACCAGAGCGAAAGTCTTGTTGAAGATCAACCAATCTCCTTGATTAGCCAAAAAGGAAAGGTGACTCTCTAGTGTAGAAAGCTTTCATCCTTTGATTACCCCATTTCCTTCCAAGGTTTATATATGAGGGGGAAATTTGATTAGTTTGGCCACTCTTTCTATGGAAATAGTTTTTTCTCTAATAATGTAAACGCCTTCCGACTTGGGCCACTTGATCATTAAGTCGTATTCCTCTATGGTGGGTACTATATCGAGGTGTGGAAGCTCAAAATAGTGGAGTTCTGATTTCCAAAAATGTATCAAGGCTCTCATAAAGGCAAGGTTAACAATTATTCTTAGTAGATCAAGAATCCTTTCGTAACATTTCTCGAAATCCGATTGGACCTCCTTCGGCGTTAAGACACATAAGCTATTGACTCTTGGCATTGCACCATTTATAATGTTCACTTTTCTCAATGCCATATGCATGCTGTTATCTATGCCTTCCAAATCTAATGATAAAAATTAATGAACATTAATGTACTATCCTAAGAATGATGAAAATTTTTTCTACCTAAGCCTTATCATATTTTGATTGTCTATGAAGAGATGATACATGATAACGAGTATGTTTTTTCATTTTTTTTAGGAAAAAGAAACTACTTAGATGATGTTATTAAAGTGATGACCTAAGGACATACAAGAGGGTATTAATTTTTTATTTTTATTTATTATTATCTATTTGCTTGTTTAAAATTCTAACCACTCCTATTGAAACAAATAAAGTAAACAAACACTTGCTCAAACAACGTACACCCACGAACATACATGTTTAAATCCATGGGTTGAGGTCCCTGTAAAGAAAGGTGCATGGTATAAGGTGGTTCTAACTATTCTCACCGGTCTTTAAAAGGCTCCCAAGGTGCTCTTATTATATGGACCCAATATCTCTATCACTATCAATTGGAAGACTCTAGGGTTCATCCAAAGTATTCAAGCTAGAGTACTACACCAAAAGTGGCAATAGATAGCGCTTAATTAATAAGTGTTGTGTTTTAAAACATAAAACGTTAAAAGAGCGCCTAATTAAATAAGCGTCATAATAAGGTTTTATATAGAGAGCGCTTAATAAAAAAAATGTTATCTTTGTATTATTTTATTTATGAAAAAATATGTTATAGCGCTTTTCTAAAAAAGTGCTTTTTAAAGAAAATAAATAGATAGCACGTGTGAATAGAAGCGTCATTTATAAGATTTTAAAAAGATTTTATATAGAGAGCACTTAATAAAACAAATGTTATCTTTGTATTATTTTATTTATGAAAAAATATGTTATAGCACTTTTCTAAAAAAGGGTTTTCTAAAGAAAATAAATAGATAGCGCGTGTGAATAGAAGCGTCATTTATAAAATTTTATAAATTAATTATTTTTTTAAAAAATTATTATGGTGCTCATTGAAAAATCACTTTTGTGAAAAAATAACTACAAAGCACTTATTAAAAAAAAACACTCTCTATTGGTCCCTCACTGTTCACATTTTTATTCACTGTCCCTCTCAGTTCTTTTCCTATTCACTATCCCTCTCGGTTCTTTTCCTTCATGTTGTAATCATCCTTATCACTCATTGTGGAGTCTTCCTTCATCATCATTCACAACATTTGTATTGTTGTTCGTAAAGTGTATCTCAAGGTACGCTCAGCATTCACATTATTGACTCATATTCCAGGTTTTTATCATTAGGTGTTTCTTTGTTTTTTTCTTTATCGAATATTTTTTTCCATTAATGCTTAACTTTGATTCAAGTTTGAAACAAATATTAAATTTCGTTTCTTTCTGTACTTTTTCTTTGATGAATAGATGAATGCATCGTGACAAATTACGTGATGAAGACGTTAATTTATGACAAATTTTGTGACGAAGACGTTAATCTCTTCCATGGAGAAATCTAGGGCTTTTTTTTTGCAAGATTCATCCTTGACTAGGCTTTTTGCAAGATTCATTGAAGTTACGTTCTTTTCTTCTTATAAGAAATAAAAAAATGTGAGTTCTTGTATATGTGATTACCTTCTTTTAGTCAAATATTGCATTTATTTTTTATTTTTATATTTACTATTTTTGTATTTAGTTACGAGATTGTTGCGAATGATGTATGATGATTTGTGTTGTTTTGAAATTTTAATAATTAGACAAGATTATCTCTGCTTTATTGCATTCGGCTTTCTGTTTCTGTAACCTTTTATACTTAACACTATTGCATTCTTTCTATAACCTTTTATACTTACCACTATTGCATTCGACTTTCAGTTTCTGTAAGGGAAAGGCCAAAGTTCTGTAAGGGAATCATGCCTAGGAAGGAAAGGGGTGACACATTGAAAGAGCCAAGAGGAATGGGCTAGACAGGAAGGTTTGGGCCAGTCAAGGCCCAATGGGCCCGATGGGCTTGGAAGGCCCAAGTTGAACTTCTCATGGGCCATATCTTGTTTTAGCTATTTTCTTATGTCTTGTATATATCATGTTAGTATAGGTTTCCTATATTTGGGTCTTGTATTTTGGACCATTTAGGATAGCATTTTAGGCCATAGGCTTATTGGGCCTAGTTTTGGGCTTCATGGGCCTTTGGGCTTTTGGTACCCAATATTGGGCTCATTTTCATTCTTGTAATTTTTCCTTTCCATTGAATTTACTTGGCCATTGTATTTAGGCCATTATCATAGGAATTTAGAAGGATTAAGTATTAAAGCATGAATCATAGAATGCTAATTACATTTAAGAGTAATTAGAGTTTCATTTGAGTCACATGTTTTGTGCCAAAGGTGGCTGCACATGTGTACACTTAAATGAACCCTAAATTACTTCTAAATGCAATTAGAATTCTAGAAGGGCTGGCTGCACATGGCATGTGCAAGTGGACGTTCAACTTTGAATTCAAATTTGAATTTGAATTCAAATTGGCGCCACTTTTGAGTGCACATGGAATGGCTCCAAAACTCCTTTGATCCATGGCTTTAAATGCTTGAAACCTTCACTCTTGTAAACACTTTTGATTAATAGAGAATTCTGAGTTTTAATTCAGCCAAATTCTCTCCAAGAGTCACAGAAATCTCACTAACCCTAGCCTTAGGAAAACCTCCATTCCTAAGCTTGAAAATGAGCTTTCATTTGGATCTTTAGCTTGGATGCTTCCATCCTTAGCTTAGGGATTCTCCTATCACTCCATTCATCTTCTTCCTCCATTTGAATCATGGCAAGCTCAAGGAAAAGGTCTTCATATTCGGATTAGGTCCAAAGGAGCAAGACTACTTCACTTGCTTCAACCCAACTCCATCACCTTTTATACTTAACACTATTGCATTCTTTCTATAACCTTTTATACTTACCACTATTGCATTCGACTTTCAGTTTCTGTAAGGAAAGGGCCAAAAACATTAGATCACTCACCAAAGAATAATGAGTTATGCAAGCCCAATTAAAAAAAAGCTTATGGTGAAAATATTAATATTGCTTTGTGTGATATTATTTCTTTTAGTTTAGGTGGGTGGTGTGTACACAATGAGTCTTCTCTAATTTTTAGAGGCATCTAGGTTATCTATTCCACCTTTCTTAACTCAGTTTTATTTCTTTTTCATGTTTAATAAAGCCTATTTTATGGGGATGTTACAATTCTTGAGTCTATATATATCATTTATTGTATGAGAAAAAAAGGTGTCTAATAGATAACAGTAAGATAGAAAATCCAAAACAACATTCAATTAATCACATCCACCCAAAACAAGATTTAAATAACTTTGCCTCCCACGCAAGCATGTGTACATATCTACCTATCTTAAGTCACATCCAATTATAAAGCCACTAAAACATGTATTGTGCATATTGTCCCCCACTACATAATACAAACATGACTTACTGTGCCATCGAATGAGGGACTTGGTTCATGGGAAACGTAGTACTACAAAATTCACAAAACATTAAATTAATCACAAGACTCATCCACACAAATATATATATGTATATATATATATATATGCCTCCCAAATAAGAAAATATATGTACATATCTATCTATCTTTAATCACATCTCATTATAAATCCACTAAAACATGAATTGTATACATAGTTCCTCACTACATAATACAAACACAACTTATTGAACCATCAAACAAGGAGGGACTTGGTTCATGGGAACTGCAGTAGCCAGTAAGCTGCAAATTTTCACAACATAACATTCAATTAATCACAATACACACATCCACATACACAAAAAAAAGCATATGAATAACTTTGCCTCCCACACAAGTAAATACATGTACACTTACCTATCTAGCTTAAATCACATCCCACTATAAAGCCACTAAAACATGTATTGTACACATCATCCCTCACTACATAATATGGTAATACCTACACAAACTTCTTTTACCCAAGCAAAAGCTCCAACATACAGGCACCAACGAAACAAGGATGATCTCAAACAGATTGTAAGGTGAATTTGTTTTTTTCTTTAGAATGACAAGTATCCAGAAATTATTAAACTAATATTTACTCACTTTTTATTTACTATTCATTGCAAGTTCACCTCACTGGTAATTTACTAAGGCATAACATTAACATCCATTTGGACAATGCAAACTTCAAAAAACATGGACAGACAAAGGAAACATGTAGACAAAATGCTAGGGAGGGTCGGGGGAGAATGAAGAAAAAAATAGAAAAGGAAGCAAAAAGAAAAACCACACAAAATAACAGATATGAGAGATTATGGAAACTTACAGAGATTCTAGCCGTGCCTTCTTATTAGCCTTCTTGTTCTCTCTCCTCTTTTTTGAACTAGAACCATCATCAATAGAATTTGCTAAACCAGGTTGCAGAGATACATTGATGGCTTCGGGGGGGATATCTTGTTTTGGCATTTGAAATTCTTTAGAGGTGGAAAGCATCTTGGAAGACTCGGGAAATTCAACTTTAGCTTCATTATTATCAGACACACAGTCTATAACTCCTGTATTTTTATGATCCAATGTAACAACCAATTATCCTGCATTTGTTGTGGGTAACTCTGCATTGGCCTGTAACAGAGGTAGGCTCTTTCCTTTGAGTGCATCATAAAATATAGACTTTGACTTAATCATCTCAATGAGCTTAGTTCCTGAGCTAGGATCACCTGCATTAAATACTCATTTAGTAGGTAGGCACATTTCTACCTAAAATCCACCCAAAACATGTAATAAAGCATATGCAAAAGGATACCCATAATTGTTAGAATAGCAACATGTGTTGCTGACTACTCTGCTTCCTTTTTGGTTCTAGCTGCATCGCCAGTGTAACTAGTACCATTGAAAATTAAGGAAGTTGTAAAAATAGGAAGAAAATACAAGCTTATTTATTGATATACACGTGTTCCTCAGGACATGAGTAAGCAAATACAAGCTTACCTAATGTTATACACGTGTTCCTGGGAACATGATTCCAATACCACGTGTTTATAGAATATGCACCACCCAAAGTTATCTTATACCACGTGTAAGTGTATGCAAGAATATGAATACAAAGTTTCATGCATGTTTAACTTTATCCAAAGTTATTTTTATGTGCAGCCTATAAAGAAAATAAAACACGTAAAAAAAATGTAGTAAATAACCACTTTAATTTCTACTTTAATATAAATAAATAAATAAGGTTATTTTAACTCAGGGTTCATATTTTATGAATATAATATGCAGCAGATCATAAATATCGGTGGCATTGTTTTCCTAATTATTGGTGCATCAATTTTTGTTACCAAGATAAAATGTATGGTTACCTTGAAAAGCCAACAACAGTTTAACAAAATGAAATATGATAACTAATTTTGATTCAAGAACAATATTATTAGTAGTGATGATAATATATTAATTATTATATATGTCTAAATTTTCTTTCCAAAATTGACTTTAACTGGTTTGCGGTTTTGGCTAAGACACTTTTTTAATATTTATTATTATTACTACTTTTTTAATTAAAAATTAATTTATTTTTCTCTTAAAAAAGTCACATTTTAAAAATAAGTTGATTTTCTAGAGGACAAACTAATTAATAATGGAAGTTTTCAAAATTGGGTGTTAGTAATATTAATTTTTATTTTACTTTTTTTCAATTTCAAAATGTTGAAACATGGTAGGAACTATTTTTCATAAATTTACCATATTAACATGGTGGGAAATGAAGTAATAATAATTCCTGTTAGCTAAATTGTCTATTAAATTCAATCACATAACAAAATCAACGAATACCTGAGTTAAAATAACCTTTTTTATTATATAACTTATTATAATATATATATATAATAAATATTTAGTCTATCATTATATAGATTAAAATAATAGTTGGTTATAATCACTTTAATTGTCAAGAAATTATATTAAAATTTCTACTTTAATTTTATCTTATGGCAGGTTGATATTGTTGAACTTACAACTACTATTGAAAATATTAAAGGCCTTATTGTACTTGTTGAAAGTTTTGCCTTTACAGATTTAAAATATTAAGGTAAGTCTTTAAATAATTTTCTTTTTTATTTTATTATTTGATGTATGAAAAGTATAGATAAACAACAATTTTTTTAAAACCATGCATTTATGTCATTACATGTTAACATTGATGTAAATATTATCAATGACTAATATGATAGATCAAGAAAAAATGGATTGAAAATGGATGTCTGCTAGACGATTGTCAAAAGAATATGAAGATGGGGTGAAAGAGTTTCGTAGATTTGCAATTGAGCATGCAAAAGATCTTAGTAGAATTATTTGCCCTTGCTTGAAGTGTTGTCATTCAAAGATAGTTAATGCGGATGTGTTTGAAGAACATTTACTATGTAATGGAATTGATAGAAATTATTCATGTTGGACAAAACATGGTGAAACTAGAAACATAGATGTTGACCTTGATTTACAAGATACTGTCAATTATGCACCAAGCGAGCCCGACACAACATATGAGTTTGACCAAGTTGAAGATGTGACACCCTTACTACCCCAACATATATATTTTAATAATAAAAACTTATAAATAAATTTTTCAATTTCGGTAAAAGGGTTCACATGAGAATCTTAAAAATTATCCTTCAATAACCACAATAACAAAAAATGAAACGCAAGAGTTTTCAAATTATTTTCAAAATAACATTTACAATAAAAACCTATGTTCTAAAAATCCTTTTTGCCCCGATGTCACAATATCAGAGCATCCCGACAATTCAATCGTTGGCATTCTAGATACCACTCGTAGCCAGATCTTCCTCACCTAATGTAACGACCCGGCTGGTCACTACACACTACACCGTACACCTGAAACCTGACAGAAAAGAACAAGTGTATACATATAGTGTCTAGAATATACATATATACATGTCCAAGTCTGACTAGATTCAAAATGTACAAGAATACATCCAAAACTACTACACCAAGTAGCTGAAACAACAAGCATCAACAAGGATTAGCTCCGCCTGCCAGCTGCAGACTCACCACTAGCCACCAACCTATCCCTGCTCAGCTCCCATACATAGTATGATCATCGCAGTCCAAACCACATGGAAACAACAAGGGTAAGCTAGTGAAAGGAAATAACATACATATATAAATATGTAATTAAATAATAAGAAAAATATAGCTATAGTTATCCGCATATCAACCAGCTTAACAACATCAACTCAATATACCACAACATTCAGCAATAACAGCCCACATCTCACATCATCAGTATACCACTCATCGATTGTACAGCATAATCAGAAATAAGCACACAATGCGTCGTCACGCATATCAACTCGGAGATCTCCTTCCACACCTCAGCCTTTCGGCCTACACACCTCAGCCTTTTGGCCCACACAGCCATTCTGCCTACACACCTCAGCCTTTTGGCCCACACAGCCATTCGGCCTACACACCTCAGCCTTTTGGCCCACACAGTCATTCGGCCTACACATCCAATATCAACACACAGTACAACACAACAAATCAATCTCACAACAGTATACAACTGATACAATACAACATATCAACTTACAATAATTTACAACTGATACAACTCAACATCAACAAGCAGCGTTATCCACAAGTCATCAAATTATAATCAACAACTTTTACTTGAACTGAACATAAATAACCTCTAACATCCATTAATGAAGTCACATCTCCGCGTCCGGCACACTCGTGGTTGCGCCCAACGCAGTGCAACCAGAGAGCACCAGAGGGCCAGCGCGCCCAGCGCAAGCACGCCCACGCCCGGCGGAACCCAGCTAGAGAGCTCAAGGCTCACTCGCGCCTGGCGCAATACCAATTGCGCCCGGCGCCCACAAGGCAGAGACTCCCAAGGAGTCTTACGCCCAACGCGACAAGGGTCGCGCTCAGCGCAGTACACCAATATCAGCATCCCGCACAGCTAGGTAGTATACAACACAGCTTACTACTCACAACTCAGCTCAACAGTCTATAGTACAACAATATTTTAATTCAACATGAAAATCATCCATGTCAGCCCAACTCAGCACGACAATATATATCTATTACATCATGGTGTTACCTCATTAATAGCATACATGACATACAACATATTCTACACATAATACAGCTCATCCACCTTATTTATAACTCATCTATCTTGTCAAATTACCCACCCAAACAACACCAATTAACCTAAGTACTTAGAACAACTTTCTACCTAACCAAATCACTAAATGTGAAATGGCAACCTTCACAGAAAATAGCACATTAGGAGTTATACTACTCCTACCACACTCATCCCTATTTCATATGAAAGATAAGAAGATTTACTACAACTCTCTTGAAGACACCAAGTCCTAATTCCTTCATCTACCTTGTTAAAACTGATAAAAACCGCAACAGCTATAATTAATGCTGGCAGCTTAACCCCTCTTCACTAAAACGGCCATATCTGGAGTTCTAAAACTCCTTTTTTAGTGATTCCAGCGCCATTGGAAAGCTAACATCCAAGGCTACAACTTTCATGAAGACTCTAAAGTCGAATTCTTAAAATCAAATGCGCGATTCACCCAAGGATTTCCCCTTTTGAATTTGCGCCCGACGCAAATTCAAACAGGGACCCCTGCCTACTACGAAAATTTCATCAAAACCTGCGAAAATCATCAGAAAACCAACATGCAATCCAGCCAAAAGTTCCCATTCTCACCCAGTATCAACGAAAACGTCTCATTTTCGACATGCAAACACAAATCCAGTGTTCATGGATTTCCCCTTTTGAATTTGCGCCCGGCTCGAAGAACTGCGCCCGGCGCAAATTCAAACAAGGACCCCTGCCTACTACGAAAATTTCATCAAAACCTGCGAAAATCATCAGAAAACCAACATGCAATCCAGCCAAAAGTTCCCATTCTCACCCAGTATCAACGAAAACGTCTCATTTTCGACATGCAAACACAAATCTAGAATTTCTCACAATTTCCGCAAGGACCTCGAAAACCCGAAGAACCCCAATTCACCAATTTTCAGCAGTTTTCAGCTCAAATGTAACAAACATTATACCACAAAAGAGTTCTTAGAACTCGTTTTTAGCCAAACAAATCAAAGTACTAGCTTCCCTTACCTTGGATAAACGGCTCCGAGCACCGGGAAGAATCAAATAAGTAGAAGATTAGGAAAGGATGGTGAACGGAGGAGGAAGGAGGAAGAACCCGAATGCCAGCAAGTTTCTCGAAACCTAGTCAGCACCTATCCACCACAATCACCAAGAAGAACCTCCGTAAGCAAGAATTGAGTGTGAGGGTTGAGAGTGAAGAAGAAAAAATGAGCCAGCAATGTGGGTGAGAGGGAAAAAGAAAGGGTCCGGGAAAAATAAAAAGGGGTCTCACACCTAAAATATCCTAAAATATCCACAAATCGCACGGTGAGAAAAGAAAACATCTATATATATAGCACATAAGACAACACAATATATTATTTAATATTCGTAAATATTTCAACATATCGTATTTCAATCAATCATGCATTGTCATCACGTCATAATTCTCAATCAAACCAATCATCACAAATCTTGCACTTCACACTATGCCAAGGTCACGCTACCCATTTAACAATCTTGGGCCGTGCTCACCCCTGATATAACACTGTGCCAAGGTCACGTTATCCCTATCCTAGGACCGTGCTCACCCCTGACATGTTAACCAAGGTCACGATACCCACGTAACAATCCAGAGCCGTGCTCACCCCTGATATAACACTGTGCCAAGGTCACGTTACCCCTAACCTAGGGCCGTGCTCACCCCTGACATGTTAACCAAGGTCACGATACTCATGTAACAATCTCGGGCCGTGCTCACCCCTGGTCATAGGTGTGAAGAACCACAACCACATCTCATTCACATTCCACACAACATCTCATAATTCAATTTCATACATATATCAGATATGTCCAAAATAATGGGTTTCACACGTATCAAGTAATTCACATTTAAATCATCAATTTTTATCAAATAATATAACATTGATATTCATAAATTAATATAATAAACAACGGAATTACCAATTTAATATAATTTCAACATAAACAGTAAAACCCCTAATTGTTCCAAAACCTAGCTCACAGGCACTTTTCTACAATTTCGTTCTCTCTCCCAGATCATCATTCTTACGATTTAAATATATATTTCTAATCCTCAACACATACGGAATCTAGTGGTATAATTAATTCCTCAAACAGAAATAATCTAATTTTTCCAAAACCTAACTTACAGGCACTTTTCTATAATTTTGTTCTCTCTCCTAGAGCATCATATTTACAAACAAATTATATATTTATTGTCCTAAATATATACAGAATCAAATAATGCCAATAATTCTTCAAACAGAAATATTTCTAAAATTGCTCATAATTCTAAGGGGTTCTTCCTCTACCCAATTCCCTCATGTAACTCTATATATAAATAATTCCTTTTTCCCCCGTACCTGGATATGAAGAAGCTGAATCTAGACTAGATCTGGTTGATCTCCCTCGCTGGGTTCCCCTCGGTCTGAAGTAGAAAGTAGAGGAAAGAAGAGAGAGCAGAAGAAAAGAAATCAGAAATGAGAGCTGTGCTTTTTGGGAGTGGCAAACAGCTCTATTTATAGGCTTTTTACGCCAGAACGGCCCGTTCCGGACCCTTAAAACGTGGCTAAAAATGACATCCAGAACGGCCCGTTCCAAAACCAGAACGGCCCGTTCTGGTGTGCATTAATTACCCTCAACGGCCATAATTTTGGGAACGCCCCGTTCCAGGCCCGTTCTCATTTAGGGTTAAAGGCATATTTAATAGTCTGGAACGGCCTGTTCTACCTTGAGAACGGCCCGTTCTAGGCTATTAACTCACACACAACTTGGTAGTTTGGAACGGCCCGTTCCAATTCCGGAACGGCCCGTTCCGAGCTACTAAATCATATACCTTTTAGTAGTTTGGAACGGCCCGTTCCAATTCCGGAGCAGCCCGTTCCAAGCTACTAAATCACCCCTATCACCTTTATAAAATTACCAAAATACCCTCAATTAAAATAAATAAATAAAAAGTGAAATAAAAACTGAGGTGTTACAATTCTCCCATCCTTTAAGAAATTTCGTCCTCGAAATTACCTGAAGCAAATAAAAATGGATATGAAGCTTTCATCTTCTCCTCTAACTCCCAAGTAGCACTTTCAGGTGTAGCTCCTCCCCAAATAACTTTCACCAAAGGAATTTCCTTACCCCTAAGTTGCTTCACCATTCGATCTTCGACTCTCACCAGGGCAGCTTCTACAGTTAGGTTCTCCTTAACCTCAAGATGATCCGACTCAATCACATGCGAAGGATCATGGATGTATTTCCGAAGTTGGGAAATGTGGAAGACATCATGGAGATTTGACAGATTAGGAGGCAAAGCAATTTGGTAGGCAACACTACCGACTCTTTTTAGAATTTGGAAAGGACCAATAAATCAAGGAGTAAGTTTTCTGGATTTCAATGCCCTGCCAACCCCAATCCACGGAGTGACTTTTAAGAACACATGGTCACCTTCTTGAAATTCCAAGTCCTTCCTTCTCCTGTCAGCATAACTTTTCTGTCTACTCTGAGCTGCTCTCATCCTCTCTTGTATCAATCTAACCTTATCAGTGGTTTGTTGCACAATCTCAGGTCCTAAGATAACATTATCACCAGGCTCGCACCAACACAAAGGGGTCCTACATCTCCTACCATACAAGGCTTCATAAGGTGCCATACCTATACTAGAGTGGTAACTATTATTATAGGTAAACTCTATCAAAGGTAAAAGACTATCCCAACTACCCCCTTGGTCCAACACACAGGCTCTAAGCAAATCCTCTAAAGATTGAATAGTCCTCTCAGTCTGACCATCAGTTTGAGGGTGGTAAGCTGAACTAAGTCTAAGTTGGGTCCCCAAAGCTCGTTGTAGGCTCTCCCAAAACCTAGAGGTGAATCTAGGGTCTCTATCTGAAACTATGCTAGATGGTATCCCATGCAATCTCACAATCTCATCAATATACAGTCCAGCCAATCTCTCTAGAGAATACCTAATGTTAATAGGTAAGAAATGAGCACTCTTAGTCAACCTATCAACTATAACCCAAATGGAATCATGTCCTCTCCTAGTCCTAGGCAAAGCAACTACAAAATCCATAGAAATGCTATCCCACTTCCACTCGGGTATACTCAAAGGCTGAAGTAGTCCTGAAGGTTTCTGATGTTCTATCTTAGCCTTCTGACACACTAAACAGGCACTCACAAATTCAGCTATATCTTTCTTCATCCTAGGCCACCAAAATATCTTCCTAAGGTCTTGATACATCTTAGTTGCCCCTGGGTGAAAACTAAGCTTGCTCCTATGACCTTCCTCTAGGATCAAATGTCTAAGTGTAGGGTCACTAGGCACGCACACTCGGTCTTTAAATCTTAACACTCCATCTACACCCAAGGTAAATTCTCCTCCAACACCTTGTCCTATAGCATCACGTCTAGCCACTAGAAATGAATCCATTAACTATGCTTCTCCAATTTCCCTCAACAACTCACTAGTCACCCGAGTCATACCTAGTCTCACACTTCTAGGGGTTACCTCATAAGTCAAACTCAAGTCTCTAAATTGAGCCAAAAGGTCCATCTCCCTAATCATAAGAGAAGACAAATGCAAAGATTTCCTACTCAATGCATCAGCCACCACATTAGCTTTACCCGGATGATAACTAAGATCAAAATCATAGCCCTTAAGGAACTCTAACCATCTCCTTTGTCTCATATTTAATTCCTTTTGGTCAAATAAATACCTAAGACTCTTATGATCACTAAACACCTTAAATTTTGAACCATACAAATAATGTCTCCAAATCTTAAGTGTGAATACCACAGCTGCTAATTCAAGATCATGGGTGGGGTAATTCTTCTCATGTATTTTCAATTGCCTAGATGCATAAGATACGACCTTTCCTTCTTGCATTAACACTCCACCCAAACCCATCTTAGAAGCGTCACAATAAACCACAAAAGTCTTACTAAGGTCAGGCAACACTAAAACAGGTGCATTAGTCAACTTCTCCTTAAGGGTTCGGAAACTATTCTCACATTTACTATCCCATACAAACACAACTCCTTTCCTAGTTAAACTTGTCAAGGGTAATGCTAACTTAGAGAATCCCTCTATGAATCTTCTATAATATCCAGCCAATCCAAGAAAACTCCTAATCTCACTAACTGACTTAGGTGTCTCCCATTTAAGCACCGCCTCAACTTTAGATGGATTTACTGCTATACCTCCACTTGAAATCACATGTCCTAAGAAACTCACCTCCTCTAGCCAAAAGTCACACTTAGACAACTTGGCATAAAGTTGTCTCTCCCTGAGAGTTTGAAGTACTACCTTTAAGTGTTCCTTATGCTCCTCTTTAGTCTTGGAATAAACTAGTATGTCATCTATGAAGACAACTACAAATTTATCCAAATACGGATGAAAAATTCGGTTCATGTAATCCATAAAAATTGCAGGAGCATTTGTCACACCAAAAGGCATTACTAGATACTCATAGTGTCCATAACGAGTCCTAAATGATGTCTTAGGTACATCCTCACCCTTAACTCTAATCTGATGGTACCCCGATCTAAGATCAATTTTACTAAATACACAAGCACCCACCAACTGGTCCATAAGATCATCTATCCTAGGCAATGGATATTTATTCTTAATAGTCACCTTGTTCAACTGGCGATAATCTACACACAATCTCATACTACCATCCTTCTTCTTAACTAATAGTACGGGTGCTCCCCAAGGTGATACACTAGGCCTCACAAACCCCTTCTCCAACAAGTCTTCTATTTGTTTCTTAAGCTCCACTAACTCTACGGGTGACATCCTATAAGGTGCAATAGAAATAGGTCCTGTACCTGGTACTAAGTCTATGGAAAATTCTACTTCTCTTCTAGGTGGTAAGCTAGTCATATCATCAGAGAAGACATCCGAAAAGTCACACACAACAGGCAGTTCATTCACCAAAACATTACTCTCAGAATTCAAAGAAGCTAACAACATGTACACTTGGGAATCCTCTTGTAAAGATACCTTAACTTGGTTGGTAGTCAAATAATCCTTACTCACTTTTTCAACAGGCTCACCAAAGACAATAGATTTATCAGCACAATTTAAAAGGACATGATTGGAAGATAACCAGTCCATACCCAGAATAACATCTAGCTGACTTAGAGGCAAACAAATTAAGTCAACCATGAAATCTCTACCCTCAATAATCAAAGGACATTTTAAACAGACCTTAGAAGTAGACACTGAACCACTAGTTGGTGTCTATACTATTAACTCAAAAGACAAGGAAGAAATAGGAAATTTTAATTTGGACACACACGCATGTGATATAAAAGAGTGAGTCACACCAGAGTCATATAAAACAATTAGAGGAGTTCCATTAATGAAACACATACCCTGGATTAAGTCTTTGGATTGTGAAGCTTCAGCACCACTCAAGGCAAACACCCTTCCTGTCGCTCGAGGTTTGCTAGCACTCTCTCCAACCTCTGTTGTCTTGTTCTTGGGGCAATCACGAGCTCTGTGTCCCTTCTCTTGACATTTGAAGCACGTTATTTCTCTAGGCAACGGACATTCATATGCTCTATGACCTGGCTTCCCACAATTGTAGCAGTAGTTGTGTGAAACAGAACCCACACTTCCTCCTCTAGAAGTTTGGCTAGCCGTGGGAACTTGGCTTCTTTGTTGCACAGAACCTTGATTATTCACCTTAGAACTCGAATTCCCGGCAAACTTGGTGTAAGGTTTACCCTTACTAGATGACCCAAACTTATTATTCCTCATGGGTCCTCCACTCTTATAATGAGTTACCCTAGCACGGTTATCCTCATCATATACTCGACACTTGTTTACCAATTCGTGATAGTGAGTAATCCCTTGATAATTGAAAACTTGTTTAATCTCAAGGCGAAGACCACTCACAAACTTCACACATTTTTCCTCCTCATTGCCCACACCATCATACATAGGGCAGAATCTAACCAAGTCTTCAAACTTAGTCACATAATCAGCCACAAAATCTTCTCCTTGCTTCAATTCAAGGAATTCCACCTGTTTCTTATGTCTTACATCTCGGGGAAAGTATTTCTCCAAGAATAGCTGCTTGAAATTCTCCCAGTTCACATGGGTACCTGTAGCTATCATTCTTTGCAGAGCACCTTGCCACCAGATGCCAGCCTCTCCAGAAAGCATGAAGGCAGCCAAAGTGACCTTCTGTATCAAAGGACATCCCATAGCTTGGAATATCTTTTCCACTTCAAAAATCCAGTCAGCAGCTCCATCAGGATTATAACCCCCACGGAAGGTTGGCGGATTATTTCGTTGGAATCTCTCCAACCAATCTATCTCTGGTTGTTGGTTCATATTACCAAGAGCCTGAGCCATCGCTTGTAGGGCATCAACGATTGCACGATCGTTCCTACCTCCTGCCATTACTTTTCTGATCACCAGAAAAGTTAACAATTATACTATAAGTAAACAACAAACTAACATATCAACAAATTTCACAATCAATCATTTCATCAATTATCTACCAAACAAGCAAAGTAGACTCATAACTCACGGCCGATTGGATCGACCTGCTCTGATACCACTAAATGTGACACCCTTACTACCCCAACATATATATTGTAATAATAAAAACTTATAAATAAATTTTTCAATTTCGGTAAAAGGGTTTACATGAGAATCTTAAAAATTATCCTTCAATAACCACAATAACAAAAAATGAAACGCAAGAGTTTTCAAATTATTTTCAAAATAACATTTACAATAAAAACCTATGTTCTAAAAATCCTTTTTGCCCTGATGTCACAATATCAGAGCATCCCGACAATTCAACCGTTGGCATTCTAGATACCACTCGTAGCCAGATCTTCCTCACCTAAAATATCCACAAATCGCACGGTGAGAAAAGAAAACATCTATATATATAGCACATAAGAAAACACAATATATTATTTAATATTCGTAAATATTTCAACATATCGTATTTCAATCAATCATGCATTGTCATCACGTCATAATTCTCAATCAAACCAATCATCACAAATCTTGAACTTCACACTATGCCAAGGTCACGCTACCCATTTAACAATCCCGGGTCGTGCTCACCCCTGATATAACACTGTGCCAAGGTCACGTTATCCCTATCCTAGGGTCGTGCTCACCCCTGACATGTTAACCAAGGTCACGATACCCACGTAACAATCCAGAGCCGTGCTCACCCCTGATATAACACTGTGCCAAGGTCACGTTACCCCTAACCTAGGGCCGTGCTCACCCCTGACATGTTAACCAAGGTCACGATACTCATGTAACAATCTCGGGCCGTGCTCACCCCTGGTCATAGGTGTGAAGAACCACAATCACATCTCATTCACATTCCACACAACATCTCATAATTCAATTTCATACATATATCAGATATGTCCAAAATAATGGGTTTCACACGTATCAAGTAATTCACATTTAAATCATCAATTTTTATCAAATAATATAACAATGATATTCATAAATTAATATCATAAACAACGGAATTACCAATTTAATATAATTTCAACATAAACAGTAAAATCCCTAATTGTTCCAAAACCTAGCTCACAGGCACTTTTCTACAATTTTGTTCTCTCTCCCAGATCATCATTCTTACGATTTAAATATATATTTCTAATCCTCAACACATACGGAATCTAATGGTATAATTAATTCCTCAAACAGAAATAATCCAATTTTTCCAAAACCTAACCTACAGGCACTTTTCTATAATTTCGTTCTCTCTCCTAGAGCATCATTTTTACAAACAAATTATATATTTATTGTCCTAAATATATACAGAATCAAATAATGCCAATAATTCTTCAAACAGAAATATTTCTAAAATTGCTCATAATTCTAAGGGGTTCTTCCTCTACCCAATTCCCTCATGTAACTCTATATATAAATAATTCCCTTTTCCCCCGTACCTGGATATGAAGAAGCTGAATCTAGACTAGATTTGGTTGATCTCCCTCGCTGGGTTCCCCTCGGTCTGAAGCAGAAAGTAGAGGAAAGAAGAGAGCAGAAGAAAAGAAATCAGAAATGAGAGGTGTGCTTTTTGGGAGTGGCAAACAGCTCTATTTATAGGCTTTTTACGCCGGAACGGCCCGTTCCAAATCCGGAACGGCCCGTTCCGGACCCTTAAAACGTGGCTAAAAATCACATCTAGAACGGCCCGTTCCAAAACCAGAACAGCCCGTTCTGGTGTGCATTAATTACCCCAACGACCATAATTTCAGGAACGCCCCGTTCCAGGCCCGTTCTCATTTAAGGTTAAAGGCATATTTAATAGTCTGGAACGGCCCGTTCTACCTTGAGAACGGCCCGTTCTGGGCTATTAACTCACACACAACTTGGTAGTTTGGAACGGCCCGTTCCAATTCCAGAACATCCCGTTCCGAGCTACTAAATCATATACCTTTTAGTAGTTTGGAACGGCCCGTTCCAATTCCGGGACAGCCCGTTCCAAGCTACTAAATCACCCCTATCACCTTTATAAAATTACCAAAATACCCTCAATTAAAATAAATAAATAAAAAGTGAAATAAAAACTGGGGTGTTACAGAAGAGATTGTAAATGTTGTTGAAGAGGATCTTCGTGATTTTCCTAAGATGTTTGACAGATTGGGAAGTGATACAAATACACCATTATATGATGGTTGTACTAAGTTCACAAGATTGTCAGCAATGTTAAAGCTACTCAAATTAAAAGCGGGAAATGGATGGTCTGATAAGAGTTTCACAGAATTACTAACTCTTTTAAAAGATATGTTGCCAAAAGATAATGTACTTCCTAATCGGATGTACGAGGCTAAAAAAATGTTAAGATCCATTGGCATGAGCTATGAGAAGATACATGCTTGTTGATTCATTTTATTTTTTTTAGCCAACATTGGGTGTTTCTTGGAATCAATCTTAAAATGGAGATAATTTATTATCTTGATCCATTGGAGAATGACATAGTATGTGGCAAGATTTGAAGAATTTGTTTGACATGTAAGAATATACACATGGTTGACATTTTTTGTGTTTTCCTGTACTATTTTTTTTACTTATATATATATATATATATATATATATATATATTATCTTTATTAACTAGGGTTATACAAGCCTACCGAGCTCAAAAAGGAGCTATGGTTTCAAACTCTAAGTCAAGTAACATCAATTGGATAAAAATTAAGGTAAATTATAATTGCTATTTGAAAATCAATCAATGATGATAATTTTAATTATATTGATATTTTTGCTTTTTGGTTATAGTGTTCGAAGCAATCAAATGGCAACGATTGTGGATATTACATTTGTTGGTACGTATATGAAGGAAATTATCACCTATTGTGAAGGGAGGACAATTCCAAAAGATGTATAAAATATATTGGTTCCTTATAATTCCTTTTAAGTACAATATTCTCAGTTGGTTTATTTTATTTTATTTTTTTTAGTAGTTCCCTAGATGCAGTGTGCAACGATATTCTAATGATCAAATCACAGAAGTTAGAGAAGATTGGTGTTTATATGTCATTAAAAAAATGCTTGTAGGTTATATGTTGTGCTATAGCATTTTTAGGCCATGCCACTTTTCTTTTATGCTATTTTTTTAATCTTTATACATTTTCTTTTATATTGTATCTAGTTGGTGACTTATAATTTTTCTTTTCTTTGTAGAACCAATGGGTTGTGGAATATTCTAAGAGTGAGAACTACATGATATTGTACAAGCATTGAATATATGTTACTATAAAGTTAATGTCAAATAACTAAATGTAATATGTTAGGTCTATATACATTTCCTTTTCTTTTATTTGAGTCTAAGACTAGGAGTTGCATGGTAATGGACAAGCATTGATTATGTTTAGATATATGTAACTATTATTGCAACAAACTAAATCTAATACATGTTAGGTTTATATAAACTAATCTTTTAATTTTAATGTATACATTATACATTATATTTTTGAATCAAATTTGGCTACATTCTTGATTGATTGGTATAGTTCTATGTCTTGGGATTTATTTTTGCATGCATAGCAAAATCAACAAGTTTCAATGATGTAAAAAAATTATTAAAAAAATAAAACATATAGATAGCGTTTATATAAGGAAGCGCTTTCTATTGGCTAGAATATAGAAAGCGTTTTTGCTACAGGCACTTTCTATAAGATAAACCAAAGCCAACGCTTTAACATAAAGTGTTGTTTATACATTCAAAGATAGAGAGCACTTCTTTGAAAAAGTGTTATGTAGGTACTTAGACATAGATAACGCACTTAAAAGGAAGTATTTTCTATTTGCATATACATAGATAACGTTATTTTAGATGTGCTATCTATTAATAGACATCTTTCAAATAGATAACGCATATTTTTGACAATGACCTGCAGGCTCAAGGCCATCACATTGGTTGGCTGTAGGTCAACTGCTCCCTACGATCACTACAAGAAAAAATGTTATTATCTACGGAATATTACCTACGAAATTTTTTCTTTAGATAATTTTTAGTTATTTACAGAATATTACCTACGAAATTTTTTCTGTAGATAATGTTTAGTTATCTACGGAATATTACCTATGGAATTTTTTCTATAGATAATTTTTAGTTATTTATAGAATATTACTCACGGAATTTTTTTTCTGTAGATAATGTTTAGTTATCTACGAAATATTACCTACGAAATTTTTCTGTAGACAATGTTTAGTTATCTACGAAATATTACCTACGAAATTTTTTCTGTAGATTATTTTTAGTTATCTACATAAATTTTCAGTAAATAACATATGGTGGGTGGGTAATGAAAAAATTCAGATTACCTACGGATTTTCCGTAGATAACCTTGGCAGGATGCAGGACAAAATTTTTTATGCTCTAAGTGATATAAAGAATATTTGGTAAAAAATAAATTATTAAAAATTATCATTTTAAATTTTTTATTTTTATATATTAATGCTAATAAAAAATAACATACTAATATCTGGTTTTAAATTTGATATGAAAATATTATGATATAATTAGATAAGATTTTAAATTAAAATTTTATTAATGGTTGATAATTAGAAAATAAAACAAGAATAAATACATTTTTTAAATTTTATATCTTAGATTTAAGATGAATAAATATATTAAGTTAATTAATAATTTATTTAAAATGTTAAAATTTAATTTATAAAAATAATATTTTAAAAGAGAAGGGTTATAATAACACTGGTATAACTTTTACTAAGTATCACACCGCTCAATAACTTTATATTAAATATGAATTTTATAAATTCAACCGTTAGATTGAAAGTTTTTTACTTTTAGCTCATATATCCAAAATTTTATATTATTTCAAGATGATTTGATACTTCATTCTTGTAAAACAAAATTGACGTAATATATACATTTCAAAATATACTAAAATATGAACACTTTGATTACCTTCAAGTTGCTGTTCAATTTTAACAAAATTTGATATAAACATATAAAGTGATATGAACTTTCAATCTAACGGTTGAATTTACAAAATTCACATTTAATATAAAGTTATTGAGCGGTGTAATATTTAGTAAAAGTTACACTAGTATTATTATAAACCTTATCATTTTAAAATATATAAATTATTATTTAAACTTTTAAATTTATAATAAATATTTTAAATTATATCATAATATTAATTTTTCTACTATCCACATCGGCGTTAACTCCTCGGCTGATAGCACTCGGAGCTCGGGGGGCTAGTGTACTACCCACATCGGTATCAGGACCCACCTCAACACCCAAGAGGTCGGGCCACATCAGCTTATCAAGTCAAACCACTCTCCAGTCGATAAGATAAACTGATAAGACCGCAATCTTATCAAATCATAACCGACCCCGCTATCAGCTATGGGAAAAACCCTAATCTACATCAAGGTACGTGCATTATATATACGAGATCCATACACCCACAAAGACTAACTTAAGTATTGGAGTCTCTTTTACAGGTACCAACCCCATCTCGGAGCAGCCAACGTACCAAGTAGAAGAGGCTCATCGATCTTGCCCGAAGATCGTCCCCACGCTGATCTCAAGTAAGAATAGTTTGGTGTCCACCATGGGGCCGAAGAAAAAATTCCCTTCAGCCACAACAATGTTTTCTACCCGCAACAACAACAGACCACCCACCAACACTCCAAACAACATGCCCGACATGAACGAAGATGCCGCAATAAGCACCTTGCTCGAACAAATCGTGATCCTGTGACAACAAAACGCCGCTGCCATATCTGCCATGCGCACACAACATGAAGCTGACATCGTGGCATTACGAGCTTAAACAAGTGAATCCGGGCATAGATCCCACAACAGCCACCACCACCAAACCATCCCCCCAAAGACGAACATTAGTCACTTTCCCCACCTCGAACAAATCAGTCATACGCCCTAGCACATCGCGGGACGGCCGGCGGTAGCCAATGATCGTTTCAATCCTTGGGTCCTAGGTTCGGCGCAAGACGACATTCTTTCGTCGATGACATTATGGAAACACCACTCCCACTCGTATGGGAGCCATTAAACATTGATCTATATGAAGGCATCTCGGACCCAGACGAGCATCTGGATGCGTACGTCACCTAGATGAACCTTTATACCGATGACAACGCTATCATGTGTCATGTTTTCTCCACGTCCTTGAAGGGCCCCGCCCTGAATTGGTACACCTAGCTACCTCCGAGGTAGATAAGCACTTTCGACGAATTGTCAAGGCGATTTTCCACTCAGTAGCCACCAACCGTCCACACCATATCACCTCGGTTGCCCTAACCAACCTCTGGCAAGGCGACGCAGAGTCCCTTAGAAAATTTATGGAATGCTTCTCTGACGTGTCTATAAAAATTTGAAACCTTAACCCTGAGGTCGCATTGCACTCCATGCTCATGGCACTCAAGCTGTGCCCTTTTTTTTACAGCCTCTGCAAGAAACCAACCAACAACACGGACGAGCTACGAGTACAAGTCGCCGGGTAGTGGAAGAGCACGCCGAATTCTGAGAGAAGATGCGTGCAAAGTCGACCAGTGGAAATAGCACAAGCCACAAGGAGAAGCTCAAGGTCTCCAACGAGGCACACTTCAAGCGATCACGCCAAGGAAGAGACCCGAGGTATGATTTCTACATTCCACTGAACACACCTCGTGCAACATTTGATGGAAGTGAGTAGAAGTGGTTGATGTTCTTCTTCACTCTCCACCTTCAATCCCTTTATTCTTTTGAGGTTGACACGCCAATGAAGAGAGAAACACCTTGAAGAAGCTTCAATGGTGGAGAAGCAACAAGGAGGTTCGGTAGCTTCTTCAAGAAGCTAGAAGATTGAGGCACTAAGGCACAAAGGTTGGAAACCTTTGTGAAGGAACCTAGGGGAGAAAGTTCTCCACGAAATTCTAAGGCTTTGGAAGAGAGAATTTGAGAGAAAATTATGATTATTATTCATCCAAAGCGAGGGAAAAGGTTAAGTTACAAATATATAGAAGGAGGTAGCTTAGGGAGCAAGCTAACTTTAACTATGGTTCAAGTGAACCATGGATGAGTTGCTTGACCGTACAAGCTAGTTAAGAGGCTTTTGGAGCAAGCTTCTCACTTAGCTTGCTTGGGAAGCAAGCTAAAGAGAAGCTTGTAGCACAAGCTTCTCAAGGCTTGAAAGAATGAGAAGCAATTCAGCCAAGGAAGAAGAACTAGGCAAGCTAGGCGGCCTTAGTTCCATTTTGCTCACTTTAATTATTTCAAAAATGTTTGGTTTGGTTTAGTTAGGTCCATCCAAAAATGATGAGACCTAGCTAAATCAAATCCATGAAAAATTAGGAGCAAAATGAGTCCAATATGTAAAATTTTGCCTAGACCCAATTTTGGCCCAATTACTAGTCACACCCTCAAGCATTACTAATTGCCACCCCACTTGTACTACTGGAAAAATAGAAAAAGAGTGTACTTCAAAATTAGGTTAAATGGAGTCAAAGTCTCCAAGTAACCTACCCTAGAAATAATATACAATGGTCTATAAAATGAAATAAAGTGCCTCACAAAAACAAAGGCAAAAATAAGCCTATACAAGGAAACTATGTACAAGTTTATATACATATGAAAAAGTCTTCAACATCATCCCATTCCTCTTGGTTCTTTTAAAGTATCACCTCTTGGATTCCTTGGCCTTGGCATATTTCCATCAACATCCTTGACGAGGTGGCAAATACCGACCTGATCTCGCTGCCACCCCTGGGGCATACCTCAGCAAACATTGACAAACCCAAGCATTATCGTTACCATCGCAACTTCGGCCACACAACCGAGGAATGCTAGACACTTCGGGACAAGATCGAGGAGCTAATACAGGTTGGTCACCTTGGACAATACGTCTAGAGGTCCCAAGCCCATAAAGGAGGACACATCGGGTGAGGACACGGTAGAGGATGGGGATATCACCCTTGCAACGACCAAGCTTCCGGGTCCAGACCTAACACCGAGCATGTCGATCACCCTGAGCCTAACACAGAACCCAACCAGGCCCCCCTATGTGTAGCAATTGTCGCCACCCGCCGAAACGGACATTGGCATTCGCGACGATGGTTGGACTCTTTTTTAGTTTTGAAAAATGATGGATTGTTAGAACGACTTATTCTCAAACTGAGACCTCATCGAACTAACAATTTTGTTAAATGATTCTCACCAATCCGTGTTAATCCCAAACGGGACTCTCCATGGATTAGTGGTTTTCGCAAAAAGAGGTTCTTGGAGTCGCCACCAATGTTTTACTCAAAACATTGGAAAAAGACATAAGGCAATTGATTTTCGCAAATCAACTTTGGCCATTACAACCAGAGTTGGGTAAGGGAGTCGATTACGTGTGGGGAAGGTGTTAGCACCCCACAACGCCCCTTTCGGGTTCCCTATGACGGATTATTTCATAAATAATAGCGTAAAATTACTAAACTACCCCTATTTATTAGAACGATTATAAGTAGACTATCTACATGATGAAAGCTTTAAACGTGCAATGCAACAATCAAAAAGTGATAAATGAAAGCGGTAAAAGAAAGGATTTGGAAAGAAACCTTCGAAGCGGGCTTTTATATATTCAAAAAGGAGTTAGGAGGCTTTTTGGCGCTCCTTCCCACTACACGTTCGCTCGCTCCTTTCCCTAAAAATAAATATTAACTATGGAAATCAAAGAGATTTCCCTTCGACTTGTTCGAGTCTCAAGCTAAAGGCTCGTGAACTCAAGAACTTAGTCGGATCAGCTCTCGGAGAGATTTCTAGGGCAGAGAATAGCTCAAAAACCCAAGAATACTCAGCCAGAGGTTGGAGAAATGCTCCAAATGTGTGGAAGGACGAGCCAATGACGTCCTATTTATAGGATTGAGGCGCAGTACGGCCTAAGGAGTCAATACGGCCCGTACTGAGTTTTTGAACTACAGTACGGCCGTACTGAATTCAGTACGGCCGTATTGATTTCATTATGGCCGTATTGTAGTTCAAATGGCTCAGTACGGCCGTACTGAACCTCTAGGAGGGCGTATTGAGCTCCAATCCTCACACACCCTTATTCTAAGCTACTCTAAGACTTCTAGACCTACAAAGAATCATCCTAGGGTCTTCCAGGAGTCCTTTCGGCTGACTTTCCTTCGGTCTTCGAGAGTCTTTGAGTCTTATTTTCGACCCGGACAATTTTAGGGGTCTACAGCTGCCCCCCCTTTACTTAGTCGAACGGCTTTTTTTGGTGTACCAGTTGACAAGTAAAGGAGTTGACCCAATTGTCCGGGGAGTAAGCCATCCTTCCGACTTGTAGTGTCTTCAGGTGGGAAAATTGTTGAGTAGCCTCTCCAGGTTGAGTTTGCCCTCTCCAGGGTGAGTATTAGTCGTCGCCTCTCCAGGCTCGTGCATACCTCGGTGTTTCTGACGACCTCGGTAGCGTGAGTTTGCCCTCTCCAGGGTCTGCATGCCTCCGTGTTTCTGACGACGTTGGCAGCTGCATACCTCCGTGTTTCTGACGACGTCGGTAGCTGAGTATTAGTCGTCGCCTCTCCAGGCTCGTGCATACCTTGGTGTTTCTGACGACCTCGGTAGCGTGAGTTTGCCCTCTCCAGGGTTTGCATGCCTCCGTGTTTCTGACGACGTTGGCAGTTGCATACCTCCGTGTTTCTGACGACGTCGGTAGCTGAGTATTAGTCGTCGCCTCTCCAGGATCGTGCATACCTCGGTGTTTCTGACGACCTCGGTAGCGTGAGTTTGCCCTCTCCAGGGTCTGCATGCCTCCGTGTTTCTGACGACGTTGGCAGCTGCATACCTCCGTGTTTCCGACAACGTCGGTAGCTGAGTATTAGTCGTCGCCTCTCCAGGCTCGTGTATACCTCGGTGTTTCTGACGACCTCGGTAGCGTGAGTTTGCCCTCTCCAGGGTTGCATACCTCCGTGCTTCTGGTCACTTTGGTAGCGTGAGTTTGCCCTCTCCAGGGATTTGTGATGATTTTGTCTCCACAGTCCACGATGCTGCTTCGAAGATTGTTTTTGATTTTGGTGCCGCTGAGGGCTGGATAACGCAGGGATCCGTCTAGGGGATGTGCAGTTACTCATAGGTTCTTGTGTCCCAACTTTCCATTGCGTAGTTGGTGCCCACTGGGGAAATTCTGATTCCTTGGGGATGCAGACACAAAGATGCTCTTTCTGAGGTGAGCGATGCCTTATGATTGGCTGACGTCCTTTCGACGTTGGTGGAGTATCCCGGTTATCCTTATTCGGGTGACTTTTTTGATTTTCTGGTTTTGTTGCCTCTGCGTAGGCTGTTATCCGCTGGGGGATTCTGTCGTATTGATCTTGATTGGCCTCTTCTGTTAGGCGGATTATCTTGACGTTCGGTGTTTAGCTGAATACCGAATTTCGCTTGGGGAATGGTTATTGATCTTTTCAGATTTTCTCTTTTTGAAGGAGTGCCTCTGAGTAGGCGAATGGGGATTGAGGATCTTATGTATCCTAGAGTATTATTTAGAAAGCCTCTTCAGGCGTAGCTTCACTCGTCGCTCGAGTTGGAAAGCTATCTTCCACTGAGGAAGTCTAAGTCCTTTAACTCGGATATTTTGTTTGGATGATCATGCTTCCATTGGGGAATGTTGCTGATCTTGCTCTGATAGCTTTCACTGGGAATTCGGCCCAAGAGTGCAAGCTGAGATGTCTCTGGGGAGTATTATTTCGGCAAGCCTCTCCAGGCTCAGTTATTCTGTACGATTGTTGGATTTTCTGAATTTTTTGCCTTTTTTGTCGATTTCGGCTTTTTCGGCTTTTTCTGTACAGAAATTAAAGTGCTAAAGAATTTTGAACTCGAAAGTGGAAAATTTCATTAATCAAACGGAATGAAATTTCTACAATGATGATAAAAAGAGTGGGGCACAGCCCGATCAATCAAAATAAACAAAAAGCAGGAAAACACTGCAAATGGCCAGTCTTCATTCCTCTGCCGGCGGATCCTGTGGAGGGTCTGGGAAGCGACGATGCAGCCAGACTGACAGGTTGTCAAAATCCTGTCTCAGGGCATCAATGCTGTGCTGCGCATTGTCGAATCGGGCGTCGATGCTCTGCTGCAACGCGTCGAAACGAGCATCAAAGTAGGCCCTGTCTTGCAGCGAGGTGTCGGCCTCTGTCTGCGGGTCCCCTTCACCCGGGAGCTCGATGTTCTCGAAAAGCTCACTGAAGGTGTCGTGGGTGGTCGCACGTACATATTGCCTCCCTGCCTTAGCAATGATCTTCATATTGAGCAGGGTGGCAGCATTGATAGGCTTGGGCGCCAACTCCCCTGCATCTACGCCATCAGGGCACCCCCAAATCTCGGCGAGTCGTGAAAGAAACGTAGAGACCAAAATGTATCCTCGCCGAGCGTCGCTGCCCTCTCTTGCCCCCAGATTCTTTATATGCTCGAGAAAAAAGAATCCGGGGTTGGCCTTCTGCCTGGTGGCCATGCAGTAAAGAGCTAGTAGATCCTGCCGCGTTACTGACTCTGGACTCTTTAGTCTGGCGTGGATGGAGCCGGTGATCAGCTTGTGGCAAATCCGGAGCGCAGTCGGGAGCCGGGTACCCTTTACTCCAGCGTGATAATCCATCTGACCCGTGACCTCTCTCCACATCTCGGTCGGGGTCAGATTATCAGGGCACTCACAGACGGCGTCCCGATATTCCAACTGATCGGCTCGCCGAAAGAAACCAGCCTGGACGTTGAATTCATCCAGTGTCAGGGAGCGGTATCCTCCCTTCATCCAGAAGTCTACAGAGTAGACCGTTGCGCCGTAGCTGTTCGTCGACTCTGTGACACCGACGGTAGCCAGAAATTCCTTTGTCGCGGTCGGATAGATCTTAGGGTGGGGATCAAGGAGGAACCCCCATCCTATGGCATCGATGTAGCCTCTGACCTCATCTTCCCATTCCATTGCCCGAAGGATGCTGAAGTCGAGCACCCTCGACGGCTGGAAGACGAATGACTCGAGGAAATCCAACCTCTCTTGGTGCCACGCGGTCATTTCAAGTTGCGCAGGGACCCTCTGCCTCTTCCTTGAAGACTCGGCCATTTTTTCAGAATCGGAGGGATCTCAAACACACTCACAGATAAAGTATGCAGAGGAATGAAGATGTTGTGATGAATGAGAGGAGGAGGGACGTATTTATAGGAAAAATTAGGTTAGTACGGCCCGTACTGAATTCAGTACGGCCGTACTGATCTTACTGTTGATGTACAAAAGAATGGGCCAATACGGGCCGTATTCATTTCAGTACGCCCGTATTGAGTTGAAAATTTGTTCATAACCCTAATTTTAGTACGGGCGTACTGAACATGGTACGGGCGCATTGTTTTTTCTGAAGTTCATTTTTTTTTTTTTTGATAAACAGAGAATAAGTGATCTTCCAGTATACCTATCATCTGTATGCATGTATGCGGTATGATGCACCTAATTCTATTTGATTTATTTTTCAAAAGAATTAACCGATGCGTTTCTTTGCTTGGATTTTTGCCATTCCTCTAGACGGGTTGTGCGCTGCCGATTTCTGTAACCGAGGAATGATGCGTGTTATATCGAGATTGGTGTCATCAACCCAGTGATCCTTCCCTTCCTTTAGAAGACGTATCAACCTTCCTATTGACCACTATATCTCCATGTTTCCACTAGATTATTCTAAAATCGTTTGGGACAAGAGAAAAGAAAGGAAAGATATTTTTGTTCAAAAGTTTGTGTTTTAGAGGGGATTATTATTGTTTTGAAAACGATTTTTGTAAGAATGGCTGGCCAAGGTAGGCTCATGTGTTTAGGCTTGTTTGATTAAACACTTATGAAGTTAAGAAAGTCTTGTTATTGACGTTGTGATTCGACAACTTAGATAGTTTCCCTTGAACCTTTCTTTTTGAATTCAGCTCATGGTACCATCATGGATTTCTTTTGCTTTTTGATTGTCCTTATTTTTGCCTAAAACACCCCTTTGTGGCGTCTCAGCGGACCTTTGTTTTTGTTCATTTTTGCAACCCTAATTTTTGCCTAGGTCACCCTTTCGTGGGATTCCTAGCGGGTTCTTTGCTCTTATTTTTGCGCAGCCCCCTTTTTGGGTTTCCTGTCGAGCTTTTTTTGTTTTTAGGATTTTGTCCTTAAAGGATTTCTTTTTTATCCATGATGGCACTTGTCGAGGCCAAGTAAAGGTGCTCCAAGTTGTCACACACACTTCCACATAAAAATGATGCGGGTTTATTGTTATTAAGACGATTTTAACCTCATTCATGCTTATTCAAACAGGGTTAAAAATAATGTGGTCTAGAAATTTATTGCAAGCAAGAAAAGAAGCAAT
The DNA here is from genome assembly GCF_000230855.2 of Cajanus cajan. Taxonomy (NCBI): domain Eukaryota; kingdom Viridiplantae; phylum Streptophyta; class Magnoliopsida; order Fabales; family Fabaceae; genus Cajanus; species Cajanus cajan. The sequence continues at coordinate 43,507,732 of NC_138521.1, read as the reverse complement.
AAGAACTAATAAAGAACGATTTTATTATAATTCTAGCGGAAACATGTGCCCTATCGAGGCTCGGGGGTCGGGCTGTCCCCGAGGAGTGATCTCTAACAGTCATCAGGTCTATACATCCCTATCGGAAGAAGAAGAGCACTTGATGACGACGACCGGCCTTGACGCTTGTGAACCGACCTTCCTAAAGATCTGGCTTAAAGAACGTCGAGAAGGATCTTGGTTCCTCTTCGTCCTTTGATCTTTATTAGGGTCGTATCCTAACCCTTGTTTCCCCGGATTATCCTTAATAATGGGTAGCTCGGGAATTCCTTGGGAATCCTTGCCAAGTCCTTGTCCAGGCAAGTATCCATTCTTGGTGAGCATGTAGGCTACCTTCTTCATTTCTCAGGGAAACGTTTCGACATTGGCAATCTCCAATGCTTGGAAGGCGGTCCCTAGAGCTTCCTCTGCTGCATCCACGTAAGGTATGACAGATGGCTTGCTGATGAGTATGTCATCTTCGGCTTGTACGGTCACCAGCTTGTCACCCACTATGAATTTGACTTTCTGGTGGAGCGTAGAGGGAACAGCTTTCGCATCATGAATCCAAGGTCGGCCGAGGAGACAGCTGTACGCGGGAGTAATGTCCATCACTTGAAATTCGACATTAAAGATGGTGGGTCCAATTTGGATTGGAAGATTGATTTCTCCCACCACTTCTCTTTTAGAACCGTCGAAAGCTCGGACGATCATGTTGCTCGGGCGCATTTGGATTCCCTTGATTGCCACTTGATCAATCGTTCTTTTTGGCATCACATTCAAGGAAGATCCATTATCCACCAAGACTTTAGCGATGTGATATTCCTTGCACTTTACAGAGATGTGCAAGGGCTTGTTGTGATTCGGTCCCTCAGCGGGGATTTCTTCATCGGTGAAAGTGAGGTGATCATTAGCCGTGATGTGACTAACAATCCCCTCAAACTTGTCTTGGGAGATAGTGTGCGACACGTACGCCTCGTTCAAGACTTTCAACAGAGCTTGCCGATGCGGTTCGGAGCTTAGGATCAACGACAACAGAGTAATCTTTGCTGGCGTCCTATGAAGTTGATCCACGATGGAGTACTCGCTCTGTCGGATATATTTTAACAGCTCGTCAGTCTCCTCCTCGGATTCTTTATTTTCCTTGGTTTTCTCTTTTTCTTTTTCCTTTCCTTTATTCTTGGGAGCTTTATCATGAAGATCTTCGGGAGTGTAGATCCTGCCACTCCTAGTCATGCCCCCAAGTCCAGCGATGTTAGAGATATCGCTGTCGGCAGAAGAATGGATGTCGTATATCCATGGCACAGCTTTATTCGATTCGTAGGGAAAAGGTCTTGGAGCAGTGATCTTCAACGGTGTCGGACCTTCCCCTTTATTCGTCTTGATTACCAACAACGAAGTTGATGTGCGTTCGCTTGGCGCGGTTGTTGGCTTACACTTAATAACAAACGGCGTGCGATCCATTCTGAACATACGCATCGATTAATCCTTTCTTTTTATTAATGTTATTAATGAATTACTAGGAGAGATGTATGCAAATGAATGACTATGAAATGCAAAGGCAATTGAAAGATTTCATAGATCTCAAAAATTCGATTTATTAATCAAAGAAAGTGTACAACTCATTATACAATGCTTCGAAGCAAATTTTTACAAAATGAGAAAAGCCGATAGAAACCCACAGGCGGGTTCATGTTTCTTCTCCATTCAACTTCGGCTTCCTCTACATGACGGGCCATTGCTTTGGCTTGCGTATGGACCGCTTGGCTCATATTATCACTAATCTTTTGAGCGTCCTTCGCCTTTTGAATATAGTAGTTGATCATGGCTTGCAGCTCATTAAGCTCGTCTTCGGCTCGATCCTTCTCCTCTCGGAGCTTAGCCATATGTGCTAATCCTTCCCTTTCCTTCTTGCGAAAATCGGAAAGGCTTGCGGTTTGTTGTTGAGCAACTTCCCTCCATTGCTGCGCATCGGATCGAGTCAAGAGTAGATCATCTTGCATATCCTTGATCAACTGTGCCTGCCTTGCGTACTCGGGTTCAAGGCGTGCTATCTTTGCGTCGACATCTCGGAGTTGACTACTCAGTTCGACCTTTGGCATTTTGGATGCCCGAATAGCCTTCTCATTAAGGTTAGCACACTCGTCCTTGAGCCGCTCTATCTCATGGTCTTTTTTCTTGCACTGCCTTTGTAGACCGTCAATGGCGAAACTGGATTCTTCGCTTTTCTCCTCAAGAACTCTCATCTGACCTCCCATGATTTCCAGCTTCTTGGTCAAGGCATCGACTTGTTCTTGCAGCAACCTCCTCGTGACTGCGGTTGCGCAAGAGGTGGATGGTTGGGGCACTCCCCTCTCGCTCCTCCAAGTCTCGTAGTCGGTGGAGACGGATACCCGAGGCTTTCCAAGCTCTCGATCTCCCTCGTAGATTGGTCTCTCCCATGTTCTAACGACAGCGTGCATGTCCCTTTGATGCTCGGAATCAAAGGAGAAACACAATCCTCTAAGCTCCTCTTTAGTAGGAACAATCTGAGTCCTCATAAGTTGCCTCATAGCCAATCTAGGTGAATAAGCTATGCAACCTCTGAGGCCCATCAAAGGTACGCTTGGGTAATTGCCGCATCTCATCAATACGTTGCTCGGACGGAACCAAGGACAAACCCATGTGAAGTGCTCGATGCTCCACTGTTCCATCTCTTCCTTCCATTCGGAAGCATAACGGCGGCATACGGGGATCTTCGAAAAGCTCCTCAACGGATCGGGGAAAGTCCCCATGTGACTAGAGGCGTAAAAGTGTGTGATGCTCCACACATATAACAAGGAGGTGCAGCATCGGATAATCTTCCCTTGCTTCTGCTGAGATATATTGACAGAAAGCAAGGTGTCGGCAAGAATGGCAGGCACGGGACTCTTCATGTGCACGTCCCATGCGAAGAAAGCATCCATAGCGGCATGGTCCACTGTGTTAGCGTGAAAGGGGAATAGGACTGTCCCAAACACGGCTAACGCTAGAGTCTTGTTGAAAGCTAACCAATCTCCCTCACCAGCTAAGGAAGAAAGGTGATCCTCAATCATAGCGAGCTTCCAACCTTTGATACTGTCGTTCCCCACTAAGGCAGATGATCGTGATGGTAGTTTGACTTGAGTAGCGACCCTCTCCACGGCCACATAATTACCATGAAAAACATAGACTCCTGCTGATTTGGGCCATCGCAGCATGAGCTCGTACTCCTCGAGAGTAGAAACTAAGTCAAACTGGGGGAACTCGAAGCAATGCAGATCGAGACTCCAAAAGTGAACCAATGCTCTCAGAAAAGCCGGATCCACACATATCTTCATCAAATCGAGGACTCGTCCATATGATTTCTCGAACTCAACACGAGCCTCATGTGGCATCAAAGAACAGAGGTGGTCCAACCTCTCGGCACGGTATAACAAGAAGTCCACTTTCTTCAACTGCCCTTGCACTCCCCTAGATCCCTCCATGATCTTCGATAAGAATGCATGATATGAGATGATGGCGTTGAATATGCATGCATTGTGTTTATTCAACTAAGCATTATCATGTTTTCAGGATGCTCCTAAGATGATGCATGATATTGCTTGGTTTGGATAAATAACTTTTTTTTTTTTTTGGGTATTTTGTTTTTTGTATTTTTTGGGTGAAAAGGGAAACTACCTACATGAATGTGATGAGGGTAGATGTTAACACCATGTAATGGAAGATTCTTATTCCTATTTATTCTTATTCTAAAAGGGGAATGTTGTATGTTTAAAGAATGCAATGTATGCTCAAACAATGTCACATAAACAATGCACAAACAATTCACTCATCCACGAACAGTCACGAGCGAATCACGAGGTAGGGGTATCCTGCAAACAAGTGCATATTCAAGGAGGTTCTAACTGTTCTCACCGGTCTAAGGCCCCCAAGGTGCCCCCATTATAGGGACCCAATCCCTTTCGTCGTAAGTCGATGGAAAGCTCCAACGCACCGTCGGACTTGAGTTCATGGTTTTCACCTTGAGTGATGCTTTCCGACAACGGTCTACGGGCACCTATAGACCCATTCGACAACCGGCCGTACTAGCATCCACTCCCTATGGCTTTCCACTCATGCCCCCGGGTATAGAGGGAACTGTTGTGTGCAAAGGTTCGTGTGCAGTTTATATTTCAAACAATTGCGAAAATTTAAACACCCAACAGTTATTAAAGCCAATTAGGTAAAACATATTATCATACAAGCGAGGGGTAATGAAGTAATTTTAAACTATCATTTTAGAAATAATCCATCACTAAATGGGACTGACTCTCGAGGCTTCCCCAGTGGAGTCGCCATCTGTCGCCACCCGCCGAAACGGACATTGGCATTCGCGACGATGGTTGGACTCTTTTTTAGTTTTGAAAAATGATGGATTGTTAGAACGACTTATTCTCAAACTGAGACCTCATCGAACTAACAATTTTGTTAAATGATTCTCACCAATCCGTGTTAATCCCAAACGGGACCCTCCATGGATTAGTGGTTTTCGCAAAAAGGGGTTCTTGGAGTCGCCACCAATGTTTTACTCAAAACATTGGAAAAAGACATAAGGCAATTGATTTTCGCAAATCAACTTTGGCCATTACAACCAGAGTTGGGTAAGGGAGTCGATTACGTGTGGGGAAGGTGTTAGCACCCCACAACGCCCCTTTTGGGTTCCCTATGACGGATTATTTCATAAATAATAGCGTAAAATTACTAAACTACCCCTATTTATTAGAACGATTATAAGTAGACTATCTACATGATGAAAGTTTTAAACGTGCAATGCAACAATCAAAAAGCGATAAATGAAAGCGGTAAAAGAAAGGATTTTGAAAGAAACCTTCGAAGCGGGCTTTTATATATTCAAAAAGGAGTTAGGAGGCTTTTTGGCGCTCCTTCCCACTACACGTTCGCTCGCTCCTTTCCCTAAAAATAAATATTAACTATGGAAATCAAAGAGATTTCCCTTCGACTTGTTCGAGTCTCAAGCTAAAGGCTCGTGAACTCAAGAACTTAGTCAGATCAGCTCTCGGAGAGATTTCTAGGGCAGAGAATAGCTCAAAAACCCAAGAATACTCAGCCAGAGGGTGGAGAAATGCTCCAAATGTGTGGAAGGACGAGCCAATGACGTCCTATTTATAGGATTGAGGCGCAGTACGGCCTAAGGAGTCAATACGGCCCGTACTGAGTTTTTGAATTACAGTACGGCCGTACTGAATTCAGTACGGCCGTACTGAATTCAGTACGGCCGTACTGAAGTTCAAAAACTTCAGTACGGCCGTATTGATTTCATTATGGCCGTATTGTAGTTCAAATGGCTCAATACGGTCGTACTGAACCTTTAGGAGGGCGTATTGAGCTCCAATCCTCACATACCCTTATTCTAAGCTACTCTAAGACTTCTAGACCTACAAAGAATCATCCTAGGGTCTTCCAGGAGTCCTTCCGGCTGACTTTCCTTCAGTCTTCGAGAGTCTTTGAGTCTTATTTCCGACCCGGACAATTTTAGGGGTCTACAGTAATCAACACCATAGCCAGGGGATTTGCAGGGGGAGGCACCGGCAACTCCGCTCGCAAGTGACATCTACATAGCGTCAACCATGTCCAAGGTCGGTCACCACCTTATAGGCCAAAAAATCCACCTATCACCTTCACCGACGAGGACTATGCCGACATCAACCTAAACCAGGATGACCAGGTCGTCATCTCCGTCAAGGTCGCAAACTGGGCAGTTCAAAAAACCTTAATCGACTAGGGCAGCTTAGCCGACGTCCTTTACTGGCCTACTTTTTTCCGGCTAAACATCCCACTCACATTCATCCAACCTCATAACGAGCCCCTGGTCAACTTTGCCAGGGAATGAGTACACACTAGGGGATACGTTGAGCTACTGACCACCTTTGAAACCCCACCCTTAACAAGAAGAGTCATGGTCAAATACCTCCTCGTCGAAGCCTACACCTCTTACAACATCATCATCAGCAGGCCTACTTTAAACCAGTTAGGTGTAATAATGTCAACCCTACACCTTACCATGAAGTTCCCCGGACAAGATGAAAGCATAATTTCAATAAAAGCAAACCAGAAAACTGCCCACCAATGCTACGGGGAAAGCCTCAAAGTTTCCACCTTGCATGTCGGTCAGCCGCCCTAGGCGACATTGGCCCATATCACCAACCCAGTACTGTCTAACCTAGACCCCCGATCTGACTATATCGATCAAAGACCAAGCCTCGTAGGCAAACTCACAGAATTCCAAATAGGCCAAAGCCCCGACCAATGCACCAAAGTAAGCCAAAACATAAGCCCCGAGCTGCGACCGTAAATAATCGTCGAGGTACGTAGAAATGCCGATCTATTCGCATGGTCCAATGCTAGCATGCCAGGGATTAGTCCCGACCTTATATGTCACATGCTGGAAATCCACAAAGAAGCAAAGCCTATAGCACAGTGACGTCGTAAGATCAGAGGCGAGAGACGTGACGCGGTAGCCAACGAAACTCTGAAGCTCCTCACCACAGGATTCATCCGAGAAATCATCTACACCACATGGCTCGCCAATGTGGTGCTAGTAAAGAAGAATACTGGCAAATGGAGAATGTGCATTGACTACGCTGACCTTAGCAAAGCATGAGCAAAGGATACTTACCCACTACCGAGCATAGACAGGTTGGTAGACGGTGTGTTCGGCCATGCTGTCCTCGGCTTCTTGGATGCCTACCCAGGATACAACCAGATCCCAATGTACCACCCGGACGAGGACAAAACAACATTCATCACCGAACGTGCCAACTTTTGTTACCAAGTAATGTCGTTCGGCCTAAAAAATTCTGGCGCCACCTACCAAAGGCTGATGGACAAAGTCTTCCATCAGCAGATCGGAAAAAACATGGAAGTCTATGTGGATGACATGGTCATTAAAACCACTTCGATCGGATCACACATTGTCACCTTTTCGAAGTGTTCAGCGAAATAAGGAAGCATAACATGAGGTTGAACCCTGAGAAGTGTGCCTCTGGGGTATAGAGAGGAAAGTTGCTCGACTTCATGATCACCAACAGGGGGATTGAGGCAAACCCTGAAAAATGTGAAGCCATCATCGGCATGAAGTCTCCCTAGACATTCAAGGGGGTGCAGAGGTTGGCAGGCCGATTAGCTTCTCTCTCTCACTTTATACTAAAGTTAGCAGAAAAAGCAAAACCAATCTTTAACCTCTTGCGGAAACCTAAGGAGTTCGCCTGGACCGAGCAGTGTGAAGCAGCATTCTCAACTTTCAAACACTTCCTTGCTACGCCACCAATCCTAACCCGACCCCAAGACCATGGTGAGTTACTCCTATATCTTACAGCAGCCGAGAATGCTATCAGTGAGACCCTCATACAAGAAAACGATGCAAAACAAGACCCAGTATACTTCATCAACTATGTCCTACAAGATACGGAGACGAGGTACCAGACCATTGAAAAATTGGCCCTAGCACTTGTCACCGCGGCCTGAGGAATTTGACCCTACTTCCAAAGCCATCAAATCATAGTCAAGACTGACTAACTATATGGCAAATACTCTGTAAGCCCGAGCTTTCCAGGCGCATGATCTTGTGGTCGGTTGAACTCTCCGAATTTGGAATTCGAAACGAAAGTACGGGCACACTCAGTCACAGAGCTTGGCAGATTTTGTTGCCGAGCTGAATCCTGTCACATCAAAAGACCAAGAAAGTTGGACCCTACATATGGACGACTCCTCTAACCTAAAAGAGGGAGGCGCTAGCATCATCCTAGAAGGACCCAACGACATTCTTGTCGAGCAATCTCTAAAGCTCGATTTTTGAGCCACCAACATAACCAGGCTGAGTACGAAGCACTCTTAGCTGGACTGAGATTGGCATACGACATCAGTGCTATGAATGTTCGTTGTAATAGCGACTCTAAACTGATGGTAGAACAACTTGCAAGTACCTACCAAATCAAAGACCCCCTTTTGCAACGATATCATTTCACAACTTCTGCCTGGACCTCGCGATTCCAGAAATTCACTATCCACCATGTACCTCGTGAACAAAATGTTGGGGTCGACCTCCTCTCGAAGCTCGCCAACACTAAATGCTGACAGCACAAAACCATCATCCAGGAAACCCTATCTTCTCCAAGCTTGGAAAGTGACGTAATCTGCAAAACTGAGGCAACCGAAAAAGGATGGATGACCGATATATGGCGCTACCTAAACAGCAGAACCCTACCCAATGACAAGATTGAGGCCCAACGACTCAAGAATCAATCATCTTCGTTCATTATTGAGTCGAGCTAGCTATTTAGACGAAGTGTCTCAACCCCGCTGCTCAATTGCCTCGACAAGTCCCAAGCTGAGTACGTACTTGAAGAAATACACAGGGGAATATGCGGACTACACTCGGGAGCATGCTCCATGGCCGCTCGAGTTATCCACGTAGGGTATTATTTTCCCACATTGAAAGCTGACCGCAAGGCTTACGCCCAAAAATGCAAGTCCTGCCAGGAGTTCGGCCACGTACCTCGCCGATTTCTCGAGGCCTTGCACCAAATGCAGTCACCTTGGCCTTTTGCGTAGTGGGGAATGCAGAACCTTGGACTGTTCCCCTTAGCCAAAGGACAAGTCAAATTCCTACTAGTAACAATCGACTATTTCACAAAGTGGATCGAGGTAGGCCCTCTTGCCAAGATCACCGCCGAGAACGTACAACAGTTCACATGGAAAAATTTGATATGCAGGTACGGCTTGCCACATGCACTCGTCACCGACAATGGAAGGCATAGATCAAAATTTCAAAAACTTCCTTCAAGAACTCGACATTCGACATCATGTAACCTCGTTTGAACACCCCCAGACGAACATCTAGGTCGATGATACGAACAAAGTAATACTTCACAAGCTCAAAAAGAGACTAGGATCGGCAAAAGGACTATGGGCAAAAGAGCTCCCTAGCATTCTTTATGCCTATAATTGCACCCCGCAGTCGGCAACCCAAGAGACACCATATAGGTTAACCTACGATTCTGATGCCATGATCCTGGTAGAGGTCGGGGAAGCATCACACCGAAGGCTGACCTTCAACAATGACCAAAACGACCAAGAATTGGCATTCAACCTCGACATGATTGATGAGCTCAAAGATGAAGCTCGGATCAAGGAGGAAGCCTGCAAACTTCTGGCTGCAAGAAGATACTGTTAGAAAAGAATGGCACAATCCAAGAGGGGGGTGAATTGGATTCTATGACCCTTTTAAAAATTATCAGAGTATTTAAGATCTTTATTTCACTAAAAATTTTCTAAGACTAAATTTTCAAATGAAGCTTCTTTAAAGACTTGTTATGGAAGTATGAATGATATATGCTTTCTTGATTACAAAATAGTGAGGTTCAAATGTAATGCTCTAATTCAAATTAAACCATCAATATTCACACACACAAGTTAATCAAGAATTATCTTCTTTAATATTCAATCAAGCAATTACTCAAAGTAAAAGATAAGGTAGAAGAAGATTGCACAAGTCTTTTATACTGGTTCAGCCACTCCACATGTGACCTACATCCAGTCCTTAATCAACACCCGATTAAGATTTGTTCCACTATCTTAAGCAAGAAGGTTTACAAGCAGACACACATGCATATACTTCAACACTAAAGATAACCACTTTCTTGACCCCAAGAAAGCACCCCTTGTAGAAACCCACTACAAGAAACCTTACCACTTGAGAAACCTTTCTCAAGATTTTACAAAGATTCACAAAGAACAAAGGAACGAATTCACCTGGAATTCTTGAAGCAAATCTTTTATCTTCCCCTTTCAAGAATATGATGATGATGATCTTCTAACAAAGTTGTTCACAAACTTTTTCACTCTTGGATTTCACAAAGAAAACTCTCCAAGATGGTCACAAAGACTCCACAAAACACTTTTTACAGTTTGATTATCAGTTCTAACTCAATGTCTGAAGTTTCAAAAAGTTCAAGCTATTTATAAAAGTCTTAGACGCAGATAATCGATTATTTTAAAGAATAATCGATTATTTTGTTCTTCAGGTTTTCTGGAAACCAACCAAGAACAATATAATCATTTATTTTGCTGGATAATCGATTATTCCAGAGAGTCATTTCTGGGATAATCGATTATTTTGGCAAATAATTGATTATTGCAGCAAGGCATCCCATTTTGCCTGTTGCTGGAATAATCGATTATTTAACGATAATCGATTATTTTGAGTTAATTTTTAAAACTTCATTTTATACCTCAAAATAAGTTTCTAATCTTCTTAATTCATCATCATATACTCTCTACCTAGTTTAGATATAGAATTTGCTTATATGCACAAAGCATACTAAGCACACACAATATAAAAACTCATTCAAAACAACTTAATTTCTAAACTCTATTACATAGCTCCATTACATAGAATTTTCTTGACTTTGTTTTTGTGCTTCCAAGTTTTAAGTTGTTGTTGTACATTTTCTTCCAAGTTGTTGTTGTACACTTATGTTGTGATCATCAAAACTCCTTAAGGCTTCAAGCTCTCCTAAGCTCAACAGATACAACACCAAGGTTAAACAAAGGAAGTTCAGATCTGGAGTCCCCGTATGGCGACTCCGAAGTGACGCCAGAAAGGACCCCTCCGAAGGGAAGCTAGGAACAACATGGGAGGGGACCTTCCGAATCAACGAAGACCTAAAAAATGGTGCATATCGACTTGAAGAACTCGGCGGTAAAGCAATCCCTAGAACGTGGAATGCCACCCATCTCAAATTTTACTTCAGTTAAATTGTAGATGAAGATAATGTACTCTTTTTCCTCCTCAACCCTTTTCATCCCTAAAAGAAAAAATAAAGGTTTTTGGCCGAGAAGGTTTTAATGAGGCACGTCCGAATTTCAATAAGATGAACTCATTTCCACAAATCTCTGGTTTAGGTTACTCACACGCGAAAGGATGAGTCTTAAATATTAAACACCAAGGTCGAACTCAAACCTCAGAAACAAAAAATGAAGGTCAAGTTTGAACCTTAACTTAAAAACCAAGGTTGAATTCGAACCTTGGAAGCAAAAAACAAAGGTCAAGTTTGAACCTTAACTTAAAATCCATGGTCGAACTCGAACCTTGAAAGCAAAACAAAAAACGAAGGTCAATTTTGAACCTTAACTTAAAACCCAAGGTTGAATTCAAACCTTGGAAGCAAAAAACAAAGGTCAAGTTTGAACCTTAACTTAAAATCCAAGGTCGAATTTGAACCTTGGAAGCAAAAAAAAAAAAAAAAAAGGTCAAATTTGAACCGTAACTTAAAATCCAAGGTCAAATTCGAACCTTGGAAGAAAAAAATAAGGTCAAGTTTGAACCTTAACTTAAAATCCAAGTCGAATTCGAACCTTGGAAGCAAAAAAAAATGAAGGCAAAGATTGTACCAAGGTCGAATTCAAACCTTGGAAACAAAACCAAGTTTGAACATTAAAAGCACCAAGGCCAAATTCAGAAATAAAACCATAACCAAGTCACTAGGCAAAAGACAGATTCATTGAAAAGTAAAATGAGTCCAACATAATACAAGGCACAAGGCCATCAGTACGGCAAAATAAACTAAAGTCTATTTCAAACACAGGGAAAATATGCAGGCTTAAGTAGTGGCACTCTCGCTGAAGCTCTCGGATAGATCATCCTCATTCACCAACTACCCATCTCGTACGTCTTTCTCCACATGCATCGAAGAAAAGTCCACTTTGGGCGCAATCATTTTAGCCTGACGAGCCGCCTTGGCAAAGCCTCTCTTATGCTCAACCAAGACGGCGCGTTAAGTCAAAGTAAGCTCTTTCTCCATACCCTTCTTTGACGAGGAGAAAACCTCAAGGTATGCCTTCAAAGTGCTGATCTTCTCGCCCCTACCAAAAAGAAGCACTTCATCATAAAAGTGCTTCTCCTCAGCAGCCCGCAGCTTAGCCTTCAAGGCCATAGTTTCCTCTTCTAACGACCGAACCCTGCCTAGAGCAACCTCTACCTCGCCCTTAGAAAACCTCACGACCCCCATCAGCTCGCCAACCTTGGCGGCATACACCTCGTTAGCCTCCACATCAAGTTCCAAAGACTTTCGAGTCTTCGCAAGATCCCACCTCACAACTTGGAGTTCGGCTTAATCCCACTACGCCTTCTCCACTTCGACCTGATGCTTCTACCATCGGAGCCTCCAATGGTCCACTATAGCTATAGACCTCTGCATGAAGACCTCCGCCGAGTCCAAACCCTCGATCGAACCCACCTTCTCTATAATGGCCTTGTCAGACACATAGGTCAGATTTTCCTTATAGAACCCACCGGTAGTTAGGTTAGGATTCCACAGCGATGCCACGTTTGGTGACATGCTCACATGATCCAACCTCGCAAGGGGACGGGTCACATTGAGGCATTGATATAGACACCTCGACCTCGAAGTAGTGGCCAGACCTGGACCAAGCAAGGTCGTAGTGACGGGGATCAATGTAGGTATCTCAAAACTCGGACCTTCCTAGCGAACCTCAGCAGTGGAAGGCGTCGAAGCCACCTATGATGAAAATAGACAATTCAAGATTTTTTGGAAGCAAAGTTACACAAAGACTCAAAAACATTGCGAAAATAAGGACTAAAGTTCAAACCTGTTTATTCGGGGTGACCTCGACCACAGGCTCCCTAGTCAAAGACTCAGCTCGGGGACTCAAAGTTAGGTCAATCATAGCAGCATGGTCGGCGACCTTCGACGTCACCTAATCAAGAATCGGAGCGGATGAACCCTCACTAACTTTCTTCGCCTCCCTTTTCCTCTTATGACGAGGTCTCAGAGGCGCTACTTCCTCCTCGCCAGGCTCAAGCACCTCGAGCTCCTTAGTGTTGAACCTCGCCTTCAGCTCACGCCATTTGTTTTTCCCCATCAAATTTGCAAACGAACAACAAAAGGAAAATGATTAAGGCAACAACACAAACTTAGTAAATACAACAAGCAAGGTAGCCAAATACTCTCTCTAACCCTTTTTCCTTATTTGTCAAGTGGGCGAGAGACAACACAAGTTTGATGTCCAATGGGTGTGGCCGTTCCACCAGATCGGTGTTATCATCTTTATCAGAGTCCGACAAACGAATGCAACTCAACCCATTGAACTTAACTATGTTTCGTTGCCAGAAGAAGGGGAACCTTGGCTCCCCCTCGCGATGGAAAACCTCCTCGATCCTCGGATCATTATTTACAGGACGGACCCGGATGAATTCCTCCTTAAAAATTTTATAAGATTGGGAGTAGAGCTGGAAGAATCCACCAACCTTACTCCCACTAAGTGACGCCCAACCTAAGGGAGGCTCCCCCAACTTGAGTTGGTAAAAGTGCAAAAAGATGGGCAATGACGCATTCATCCCCAGGGCCGAGCATAGAACTTGGAAAGCTCGCAAGAAATCCCAACTATTGGGGTGCAAATGACCGGGGGCCACATTGACAAACGAAAGAAAAACACACTCGAAATCGGTAAATGGCAAGCAAATGCCAAGGTCTCTAAAAAGGCAGCGATACATGTAAAAAAATGGAGTATTTACAGTACCCTCCATATACACACGCTTACCAAGTTGGTAAGGCTCAACCCAGATGAGTTTGGAAACAGTCAACTTACAAATCGTCAGCGACTTCCACAGGGCATTCACGTCAAGAAAGGTTCTAAACCTACTCTCAAAATTACCCACATCCCCCCTAACCCATTCATACCCTGGTACAGAGATGGTGGGGTGCGAGTCCTTGGGGTTATTTCCCCCCTCCCTCTTTTTCTTTGAATCACCGTCGGCGGTGACTATTTTCCCCGCAACTACCACTCCCCTGTCTCGCATTTTGGCCTTCCCTTTGGCCTGCCCTGGGGTGGCCTCAAGAAAGACAAAACTTTGCCCTTCATCACCGGCCATCTCTTGCAATACAACTAAGAAAAAGGGGGGAGATGAACAAGTAAGGAGTGGTACCTGGTATTCCTAGAAAGAACTTTTGCAAGCTCGCAAACGGCAACGACAGACGGCCAAAACGCTACCGAAAGAACAACAAGGATGCTAGAAAGGAACAAAAAAAGCTCACAACAAAGAAATGAGGAGACAAATAAGACAACTAATAAGAAATTAGGAGGGGAACCAACGTTTAAAACCAAAAATGAAAAAGGAGCTACAACATTAAATATGACATCATAATGGCAGGGTGCATCCCATCATTATGAATCGTCACTCTTTATTACAACTGCCTCCATTCAAGAAACGAAGTGACGCTTACATAACACGTGGCGCTCGACCCGAGAGGCAGAAACAAAGAGTCACGACCCTTCACCGAGCTCGGCATTAACTCCTCGGCCGATAGCACTCGGAGCTCAGGGGGCTAGTGTACTATCCACATTAACATTAACTCCTCGACTGATAGCACTCAAAGCTCGGGGGGCTAGTGTACTACCCACATCGGTATCAAGACCCACCTCAACACCCAAGAGGTCGGGCCACATCAGCTTATCAAGTCAAACAACTCTCTAGTCGATAAGATAAACTGATAAGACCGTAATCTTATCAAATCATAACTGACCCCGCTATCAGCTATGGGAAAACCCTAATCTACATCAAGGTACGTGCATTATATATACGAGATCCATACACCCACAAAGACTAACTTAAGCATTGGAGTTTCTTTTGCAGGTACCAAATCCATCTCGGAGCAGCCAACGTACCAAGCAGAAGAGGCTCACCTATCTTGCCCGAAGATCATCCTTAGGCCGATCTCAGGTAAGAACAATTTTAAATAGAAATAAGTGGATTGTTAATTATAAAAGTAAGTATATATATAAATAAAGATTAATTAAATATAATATAATTATTATTATTGGTAATATAATTATTATATATATTTTTATATTTTTATAACGGTTTGGACACACCAAAATGAGAAGGATCCAAAGATAGTATAAGTATGAGATTGTATAGTTGAGGATGACTTAAATGGATAAACTTTCCGTACATAATGTTATCTAAAACCTTATTACCTATGGAATTTTGGTTGTAGATAATCCATAGATAATTAAGACTTATCTACGTATTTTCATGCTTATCTACGGATTTCTTTCGTAAATAATCCTGATTTTTCTTGTAGTGGATTATCTCACTTGCCCTTGGGTATAAAGGGAACTTGTAATGTACAAAGGTTTGTGTACAATTTTATTTCAAATCAGTGGGGAAATTTAAGCAGGCAAATAGATATTAAAGCCATACTAAAGAAAAGACATATATTTACGAACAAGGTTGATCGAAGTCGTATCCAGTCAAATAAAAACAATGAAATGTAGTACTAGGAAGCTTTCCTAGGTCGTCTCCCAAGGACCATTCTTTTTTGTCAAAGGTTCAAACACAAAGGGGGGGTTTGGTTCAGATTTATCAGTTAAAACACAATAAAATGCAAAGTAACACAACAAGTAAAACAGATTGACTCCTTGTTCGGATTGTAACTCTTTTATCCCTGGTTCACAAGAGATTACTCTGTCAACAACTTAATCCTTGTTCCATCCGAGTTAACCAACTAAACAAAGATTAACTTAAGACTTTCCTACACAAATTAAGAAAACATATACAACATTGAACCTCTCTACAGGATTAAGCAAATTGTGGCATTAAAGACAACCCATTAAGCATGAACACATTAATACAGAGATTTAATGAAGAAGAACCAAGTAGAATAGAGATATACAAAACGAACCCAACCTCAAATAGAGATTACAATCCACAACAAGGAGTCAACCCCAGGGGTTTTAGCCTTCCATAAAAATACAAACGAAAATGAAAATGCAAGGAAGAAGGAGAAGAAAATGTAAAGGTTCAGTTTCTTGATACAACCAGAGAATAAAAGAAGAAAAATGTAAGAGAATGAGCTCCAAAACAGAGAAAACGTAAAAGGGAGAACAGGCAAAACGTGGTCACATCAAGTCTCAAAAGTCAAGATCTTTCTCATACAGCTCCCTAATATTATTAAATCCAAGAATTTGAGTTCCTAAAGATATAAGCAAAGTATGTCTTCGAGATAAATCATCAGCTACAACATTAGCTTTGCCCTTCTTGAATTTAATAATATATGGAAATTGTTCAAGGAATTCTAGCCATTTTGCATGCCTCTTATTTAACTTACCTTGACCTCTTAGATACTTAAGTGACTCATGGTCACTATGGATTACAAACTCTTTGGACACTAGATAGTGTTCCCAAGTTTGCAAAGCCCTAACCAATGCATACAACTCTTTGTCATAGGTTGGGTAATTGAGGGAGGCACCTTTTAGTTTTTCACTAAAATATGCAATGGGGTGTCCTCCTTGCAATAACACAGCTCCTATACCAATTCCAGATGCATCACACTCTAGCTCAAAAGTCTTTTCAAAATTTGGAAAAGCTAGTATGGGTACATTTGTAAGTTGGTTCTTTAAGAATTGAAATGCTTAGTCATGCTTATTAGTCCATTCAAAAGGTACATCTTTTTTTACAAGTTCATTCAAGGGTGACGCAATGCTAGAGAAGTTAGGCACAAATCTTCTATAAAAACTTGCAAGCCCATGAAAACTCCTAACTTCACTAACATTCTTTGGTTGAGGCCACTCTTGAATAGCCTTGATTTTCTCAGGATCCACACGAACCCCTTCTTTACTCACAATGAATCCTAGGAATACCACATAGTCCACACAAAAAGTACATTTTTCAACATTAGCAAACAAGTGGTTATTCCTAAGAATCAACAAAACCTCTCTAAGATGTCCTAGGTGTTCATCTTGAGACCTACTATAGATTAAAATGTCATCAAAATAAACAACAACTAACTTTCCTATACACTCTCTCAAGACATGATTCATAAGCCTCATGAATGTACTTGGTGCATTGGTTAAGCCAAAAGGCATAACAAGCCACTCATATAATCCAAATTTAGTCTTAAAAGCAGTTTTCCACTTATCACCCTCTTTGATTCTTATTTGGTGATATCCACTTTTAAGATCTATTTTGGAGAAAATAGTAGCACCATGCAATTCATCAAGCATATCATCAAGTCTAGGGATTGGGTGCCTGTACTTGATTGTGATGTTGTTAATAGCCTACAATCACAACACATTCTCCATTTTCCATATTTCTTAGGGACTAACAACACAGGCACAACACAGGGACTCAAACTCTTTTGTACCCAACCCTTGTCCAACAATTCTTGAACTTGATTCTCTATCTCTTTGGTTTCTTGTGGATTTGTTCTATAGGCAGGTCTATTGGGTAGACTTGCCCCAGGCACAAAATCAATTTGATGTTCTATACCACTAAAAGGTGGAAGACCTTTTGGCCCCTCACTAGGGAATACATCATCAAATTCTTTTAATAATTGTGAAACACCCAGTGGTAGAGAACTAGGTTCAAGATTTAAATTATGACACTTAAGCATACCTCTACAAAGAAGAATATAAGAAGGCTTTTCAACAACGAGTGTTTGTTTCAAATTTTCTTCTTGTTGAATTCCTTCTAATGGAAGAGGTTTCTCTTCCTTCTTCTTCTTTAAAGACTTATGCTTCTTTTCTTTTTTTTTCAACTTTTTTTTTCTTCTTCTCTTTTTAATTTCATTTGGACTTGATCCTCTATCACTTGTGAAGGAGATAAAGGATGAAGTACAAACTTCTTTTCTTTATGAGTGAAAGTTATTTCATTGGTAAGGCCATTATGCATGGTTTTCATATCAAATTGTCATGGCCTTCCCAACAAAATATGGCAAGCTTCCATTGGAACCATGTCACATACCACATGATCTTCTTAGTTACCAATGGAAAACTTGACTTTCACTTGTTTATCTATAATGATATCCCCATCTTCATTTAACCAATGAAGTTGATAAGATTTGGGATGGGGAATTGGAGTGAGATCTAGCTTCTCAACCAACCTTGTGCTACAACAATTGCAACATGAACCACTATCCACAATGAGAGAACAAGCTTTATCTGAAATTTTACACCTTGTGTGAAAAATGTTCTCTCTTTGTGAGATATGTGATTCATTAGGTTGACTTCCTAGAAGCCTTATAATCATCAACAATTGACCATCATAAGGATAAGCTCTTTCAACTTGATGGTCTTCCTCACTAGACTCACTTTCACTTGGAAGTAGTAGAACTAGATTCATCATGGCTACTATAAATGTCTTGTCCTCTTAAAATCATGACTTTCTTGTTTGGACATTGAGAAGCTATATGACCTCTCCCAAGACATTTAAAGCATTTGATTTCACTAGATTTACTACTAGAAGTGATAGCATTTTTATTTTTTCCTTTGTCTTTCTATTTTTCTTGACCTTTGCTAAAATTTTTAGAAGAGTCATATTTAGAAAATTGACCCTCCCTCTTGTAGTCCTTCTTCACATAAGAGTTAGAATGAGTTTTATCTTTTTTAAAAGAATTCTTTCTCAAATGTTGTTGTTTCACCCTTATACAAAGTTGGACCAGGTCATCAAGGTCCCTATAAGGGAGTAACTCAACTCTATCTCTTATGTCAAAATTAAGTCCACTCAAAAATCTTGCAATGGTCAACCTTTCTTCCTCCCTTATTCCAACCCTCATCAAATACAACTCCATTTTTTGTCTATACTCCTCCACACTCAAATTCTTTTGTTGGAGTCTTTGGAGCTTATCCATAAGCTCTCTACTATAATAAGAAGGTATATGTCTTCTTCTCATAGCACTCCTCAAGTAATTCCAATATTCTATGGGAGGATCATTATGAAGTCACCTCTCTCTAACCAAGGCTATCCACCAATACATAGCTTGTCCTTGGAAAGCTAAGGTGGTCAAGGGAA
This sequence comes from Cajanus cajan, assembly GCF_000230855.2. Classification (NCBI taxonomy): domain Eukaryota; kingdom Viridiplantae; phylum Streptophyta; class Magnoliopsida; order Fabales; family Fabaceae; genus Cajanus; species Cajanus cajan. Next base: position 43,488,843 of record NC_138521.1, on the reverse strand, counting down.
CTTTTCTTTCCTCACCTACTTTGTGACAAGTGAAGATTTGCTCCACTTTCATTTCCCAATCCAAGTAGGCATCCACATCTTCTTTTCCATGGAAAGGAGGGAGATCAACTCGTGATTCCCTAACCTTTGGTTCCCTAATGATTCTTCTAGGAGTAGATTGGTAATATTCATCCACATTCAAACTTCCTACATCCTCTTCGCTTGTGGATCCATGGGAACTCTTATGACTTTTCTTTTTGTTAAGTTTTTCCAAAAGTTTTGCTTCTTGTTGCTTAATTTTGTGTATTTCCTCCTCAAGGGCAACAAGTTGTACTTCTCTTTCAATCTTTTCTTTTTCTTTAAGAAGTACCTCTTGTTTCCTCCAAAGTTTTAGTGCTTCAACCTTCTTAACAATTTGAGAAAAGCTTTTAGGAGATTCTAAGTCACTATCACTTTGAGATGGATTACTTATGATTAAGCAAAAAGATTGTTATATGCTATGCAAAAAAAGAAAAATATTTTTGGTCTTTTCTAGGAATAAGACTAGCACTTGGAAGTCTAAGTGTACAAATTGCACTATCAAGGGAGGTGAGATACTAAGAGCCACTTAATAACCAAGCATTTTCAAGTGGAAATCACTAAACTTCCTTATGGTAATCTCAATTTCACAAAACTTTTCACAAATGTTTAATGCTTTATGATTTTCACAAGTGTTCTTAACACAACTAAACGAGAGAAATTTAAATTCTAAAAATTCTAGTCGAATTAACAAAGCAAAGCAATCACACTAATGAAGCAAAATCAAAAGAGAAAATGTTAAGCAACTAGTCGGATTTCCCTAAGTGGAAGCTTGAAACATATGAAATTTCCAAGCCACTTCCACTAGTACTACACGTTAGTGATCTATAAGGGATTAGATATACCTGACCATCTTCTTAATACTCCCTCCAAGCTATTACAAATTGATTGAATTTAAAAGAAAAATGCAAGAAAGTTAAACTAGTCCTAAAACAAAATTTGTGACGGATTTGGAGTCCACTTTAGTGACGGATTTGGCAACCAAGTTGTTTGCAATTGTTTTAGTGCTTCAATCCGTCACCAACTTTAATCCTTTGTTGCTCCTTGAACCTGCACAATTAACACAACAAATAGGTGAAAGTAGGTTGCTCACAAAGATAGAGGAAATGATCACTCTTGTGAAGGTAAGTTTAGGAGTTTTAAGCACCAAATTAGGTCAAATTTTAAGTCCTTTTTGTTTCAAAACTCATTTCCTACTCTTGTTGAGTCAATGTTTGGTTCTTTAGCAAAGATTTTAAGCAACTTCCAGCACATAATTTTTTAACAGAGAAAACTTAGACAAGCAACAAAAGCACAATTTATCAAAACTTATACCAAAATTGAAGGAATAAGTGTTTATGACAAGACTCAAAGAAAGCCAAGGAAATAAAGCAAAAAAATTAAGACTCGAAAACAAGCTGGCACTCAAAAAGAATGTCTTAGAAAGGCACTAGAATGGATTAAAAAAACCAAAGAAAATGGAAAATAATCAAGAAAGTGAAATCAAACTAGTAGATTACACATTTGATGAACTTTGATTTTTCCTTCACTTGTTTTTCTTTCTCAGTTTTTTTGTTTCTTTATATTTTGTTTTGTTGTTTTGTTGTTTTTTTTAATCTTTTGTTTTGTGGATTTCAATTGTTTTTACAGAAATGAGAAATTGCCTTTTACATCAAAATTCTTGCAAATCAAATGAACATGAACCGAATCTACTAGAATGACTAATTTCAAGTGAAAATTCCAGTCCTAGTGCATCATAATTTGGAAAATGTTTTGGATCCTTTTGTTCTTTGTTTTCTTCTCTTTTTCAAACTCTTTTGCTTCAATATACTCTGTATTTCTCTGTTTTTCCAGCAATCAAACTTTTCAAATTTGGATCCAATGCAATTAATACACTAGAAGCACAAAGTATCACTTAAAATTCAAAGTAAAATTGATTGATTCAATATTTGAAAAGGAAAGTGAAGTTTGAAAACTCTTGAACACAATAGAAACCTAACTCTAGGAATTCATCAATGATCTAATGATGAACATGAAATCAAGGATGTAAAGGAAAAGCACACAAGCAAAGCACATATAGGAACATAGGAGTCTCGGCCAAACTCAAAAATCACTCAAAAATTTCAGCACATGAACACAAGCACATTTTGAATATTTTTTGACATTTTAAAGAACTAAACATGACTTGACAAACTTAAGATTCAAAAATAAAAATCAAACACATGCATAGACAATGAAATGACTGAATCAAACAAAAGAAATAATCAATGACTCAATCAAAGAAAAATGAGCACAAGTTGATTCCTATGACCTATTGATTGCGGATTGAAACTCAAAATGCAATCAATACTTGGATCTATGAAAAGATTAATTTCAGGAAATTATAGATACAAAAAGGAAACTCAATTGTGACAAATTCAAACACACAACACACAAGAAAATATTCGGTGAAAAGGAGTCACTTAACTCAAGGAAGAAACCTTGTTCTTGATAGGCTACTTGCTTCTTTTGGCCTCCTCCGGATGCATTGATCTTTTCCTTGAGGGTTACTCTGTTTGAATGGTGGAAGAAGATAAGATAATCGGTAAAGGAGACATCCTAGACTATGAATGGAAGTATCCTAGCCAAAAGAACCAAATGAAAGCTCACTTCAAGTGTAGGAAAATTAAGCGATTCCTAGAACTAAAGGAGGCTTTCGGTGACCTTTGAGAGAGAATAGGCTGAATGAAAATTTCAGAATTCTCTATTGATTCAAAAGTGATTTTACAATGCAAGGGTGAAGCATATATAGGTGCGGAAGTGGTCTAGCTTGGCGCCAATCCGTGGCATCCAAAATGGCGCCAAGTTTGAATTTCAAATTTGAATTTTTTGAAATTCAAACTTGGTTAGCCATGTGCTTAAACCGGCTCTCCTTTCATCTTGATGTAATTTGGAATCAATTTGGAGTGAATTTGTGGTTCACATGGCCGGCCATCAACATGCTAATCCATGTGACTCAAATTCAAACCAAATGACTCCTAAATGACATCTAAATGAAATCTAATGCACATATTAATGCATTCTTTGTATAATCCTATTATAATGGCCTAAATACAATGGCCAAACAAATACAATGAAAAGAAAATATTACAAGAATGAAAATGAGCCCAATATTGAGTATCAAAAGCCCAAAGGCCCATGAAGCCCAAAACTAGGTTCAATAAGCCTAAAGCCCAAAAATCCTAATCTATGGTCCATAATACAAGACCAAAACAATAGGCATTCCTACACTACAAATATGCAATAAGGAGGTGGTCATTCATGTAAAGCTCAAGTGAAAAGCACCCTAGGCCCACCAAGCCCATTGGGCCCATTAAGCTTTGAAGTAGTCAAATCTTCAAGTAGTCTTCTAGCCATTGCTCTAGTGGTTGGACCCTTGGTCCATGCTCTTCCATCATTTACCTACAAAAAATTCTGTAGGTAACATTACCTACGAATTTTTTTTTATTTTAATAAATTTATTAATGTAACAACTTTCATATTTGGCCTCTCAAGGATGCTATTTCATGACACTTCATTTTTAATGTGTTTTTGTCCTTACTGCACATTTTCTGGGAAACTTCCCAAAAGGTTACCCATCCTTATATTACTTCAGGTTAAGCACGCTTAACTATGGAGTTTTGATGAGATGGGCTACAGAAAAGCTAATGCATGTTATCAGTATAAGTAGTACAAATTAATTCATTTAAGTCATCTTCAACTATACAATCTCATACTTATACTATTTTTGGATCCCTCTCATTTTGGTATGTCCAGATCGCTATAACAATATAAAAATATATATATAATAATTATATTATATTTAATTAATCTTTATATATATATATATATATATATATATATATATATATACTTACTTGTATAGTTAACAATCTACTTATTTATATTTAAAATTAATATTATGATACAATTTAAATTATTTATTATAAATTTAAAAGTTTAAATAATAATTTATATATTTTAAAATGATAAGGGCTATAATAACACCGGTGTAACTTTTACTAAGTATTACACCGCTCAATAACTTTATATTAAATGTGAATTTTGTAAATCCAACCGTTAGATCGAAAGTTCATATCACTTTATATGTTTATATCAAATTTTGTTAAAATTGAACAACAACTTGAAGGTAATCAAAGTGTTCATATTTTAGTATATTTTGAAATGTATATATTACGTCAATTTTGTTTTACAAGAATGAAGTATTAAATAATCTTGAATTAATATAAAATTTTGTATATATGAGCTAAGAGTAAAAAAATTTTAATCTAACGGTTGAATTTATAAAATTCACATTTAAAATATATTTTTATAAATTATAATTTAACATTGTAAATAACCCTTATTATTACACTGGTGTTATTATAACCCTTCTTTTTTAAAACATTATTTTTATAAATTATAATTTAATATTTTAAATAAATTATTAATTAATTAACTTAATATATTTATTCATCTTAAATCTAAGATATAAAATTAAAAAAAAATATTTATTCTTGTTTTATTTTCTAATTATCAACCATTAGTAAAATACTAATTTAAAATCTTATCTAATTATATTATAATATTTTCATATCAAATTTAAAACCAAATATTAGTATGTTATTTTTTATCATCATTAATTTATAAAAATAAAAAATTTAAAATGACAATTTTTAATAATATTTATTTTTTACCAAATATTTATTTTTTACAATAATCTATTTAGTTTAAAAGCATTTGTTACAAGTTATTTAAAAAAAACTTATATTACACTTAAAAGATATTGATCTATTTGAATAAAAATGAATAACAATAATAATAATAATAATAATAATAATTATTATTATTATTATTATTATATTAAATATACTATAATATATTGAAATTATATATACTTTAATTTATCTTTTTAAATATTAAACTTGTTGATTTATATAATAAAGTGAAATTTATAAGTTTGTTGAAAGATAAATTCATATTCTATTTACATATTTTATTACAATTTTTTAAAAAAGAAAATAAATTATTACTAATATTAAACTTTAAAATATTAAAAGAAAAATAATGTACACATTTCGTTTCTATATTATATTAAAAGAAAAAATATATATATATATAATAAAAATTGTGAGAAAAAGGAAATCTTAAATATTACTTACGAAAAAAATTCTGTAGGTAATATTCTGTAGATAACTAAACATTACTTACGAAAGAATTTCGTAGGTAATATTCCGTAGATAACTAAAAATTACCTACGGAAAAGATTCCGTAAGTAATATTTCGTAGATAACTAAAAATTACCTATAAAAAAAATTCAGTAGGTAATATTCCGTAGATAACTAAACATTACCTACGAAAAAAAATTTGTAGGTAATATTCCGTAGATAATAACAGTTTTTCTTGTAGTGACATTAGGATAAATTTGTATACAAGGCAACAACTTATATATAGAATGCTCAAAAGCAAAACACTTTCAGCATTGATTAGCATTCAACATGAGTCAACATTATACAACTTTTTATTCAAGTTAATTTGAACATAAAACAACTTTACAACTTGGTCCACAACATTCATCTTGGAGCAATTTCCCTACTTTAACACATACGACATCAACAACTTTCAAATTTTAACTTGAAAATATGAATAATATACGCAACTTTACAACTTAACAACATATGCATTATCACACATTTTTACCTTGGAGATCTCCTACAACGTGTGAGCAGTCAAAGTCGTCTAATCCTAACAAACCTAAACAACTATAGGTCATTATGAATCATGAAACAACAAGTAGGAGTGGAAATAGGCTAGGCAACACTAGACTTAAAATATATAAGTCTTACCTGCGTTATAAAATCAAGGTCTAAGTTTGACTTATTATCTATCATAAATTTTTTGTAGGTATAACCTGATCTTTTTAAAAGTTTGGTTTGATCTATTTGTCTGTTTAAAACTAATTTTATATTAATAGGGTTAAATAAGACAACAAACTTACTTATAAATAGATCAAGAGTTTTTTTTGTTTGTTAATTTGCATGGTAAAAAGTGATTTAGTACTAAAATTTAGTTATAAAAGAACTAAAAAAATAAAATAAAAAATTAAAGTAAAATACAATATATTATAGAACATTAGGCTACTATATACATATATTAAATTATCAATAATATAAATAATTTAATTTTTATATTATAAAATTATTAATTTAATTATATTATTAATAGCATAATATGTATATTAAAAATTTTATTATATTATATACATAAATAGATTAGCCTATAAAGTCTAAAAAGCTTCTTTTTTTTTATAAGTTTAAGTCTAATCTTTTTAAATATATTTTTTTTTTGAAAACCTAAACTTGGACTTTTTATTAAATAGGTCAAGTTAGGTTAGGCTATAGTCTCCTATTTAAAGTCTAACAACGGCCCACTTGGGCCACGAAACAACTTTAAAAGCATTTGATTTCTCATATTTTATCATTTAAGCTAGTATGTATTACCGTTAAAAATATAACTTGAGTGTGAACCTACCATAAGAAAGAACATTTAGGTTATGGCAGAAGTTACTTGTGAAAAAATTGATAGAAATCTATATCAAGGTCCAACATTTTCAAATATCTTTTTTAATCAATAAAAAATCCAATAACTAGAAGAAGATTTAAAAGTGTTAAAAAATAATAATTTGAAGAGTTCAATGAGTTCAACATCAAATACTAATGATGCTATAGGGAGTTGGACTTTATTTAAATGGTGTACTTAGCTTTTGGACTTAAAAGTTACTTAAGCCTATTTTCTCAATTATAATGTAATTTTCATATTTTATTTTAATTAAATAAATTCAAATGCATGATTTTTCATATTGCCTAGGTCTGTTTTGAGTGATTTTAGGTTTCCTAATGGAAAATAAATGATAGTGGGGATTTATGTCCTAGTGGAGCCTTAATGGAAAGTTACTACTTGTAAATGAGGTGTTAAATTGATGATTGATCAATATCAAAGAATTAAGTGTAATACAAACGATTCACGAAAACCTACTAATGTTCAATTATGACACTAAAATTATACGATAATTTTTAATTAAAATAAATTTTAATTATATAAAATAAATATTTATCATGTTTCACATACTAAAATACTAATTTTTTTATATTATTTAACAAAATGTATTAATTTTAAGATAAATATTTATTTTATATTTTATAACTCTTAAAAATACCCACACTAGAAATAATTACTGTAATTTATATATATAATTATATTCTTGTAATAATATTATTATTTAAAATAGTGATATTAAATTAAAATAAGAAAACAATCAGTGATTAAAAACCGACTCGCACGGATATAGTTAATTTATCAAGCATTTTTTAAAATCTATTAGTTTAAAAAATTAATTAAAAGAACAATTATTTATCATGCATTTGTTTTTACTTTCTTTAAATTGCCAAACGATGTCGTTTTCTGAAAATTACAAATAAATTAAACAATTACAATGTTTGTGTGTGTGCATATGGAGAGAAATGAGAATCCATGAATGCGTGGGAGAAAAAAAAATTGCTATTGTGTTTCCATGTCTGATACACACTCTTTGTTTAACAATATTTTATGAGTTAATCACTTATATATTATTAATATAAATTTTTTACATTAATAATTAATTATATTTTTTAATAGTATCATGTCAGTTACTTATTTAATAAAATAAAAATAAAATAAAATAATTTAAAAAACATAATTGGTTGTCGATATAAAAATTTTTATACTGTGATTAACTTATATTTTATTAATACATGTAGATATAGTATCATAATACATGGTAGATATAGTTTCAAAGTGCTTCTCTCGCTCTCTTTTCTTTTTAATATAACTTTTACACTTACTTTCTTGAACCTGCTATTAGAACCCACAAAGTATTATACATTATTAGCACCTTCTAAATGGTCCATGAACATTGTCTGGATCAACTTTTTTTTTCCCTTTAGAATCGTGGGCTTTAGTTTGTTTTGTCATTTTGTCAACTCTCGTTTGAATTTGCTTTATAGATGGTTTAGGATTAGGAATAGGAAATAGCAAATTGGTGAACTTTGTGTGATCCAATTTCACTTGGTGAACTCCTTGGTCATTGTATAATTTAAAATATTAATTAGAGTTAATCACCTATAGACTGTTAGTATAAAGGATTTTTATACTGACAACCAATTATATCTTTTAATTGTGTCATGTCACTGTTAAAAGTAAATGTGTTTACAATGACATGGCACAATTAAAAGACATAATTAGTTGCTAGTGTAAAAAAACTTTATACTAATAGTGTATAGGTGATTAACTCTATTAATTATATATATATATATATATATATTGAAGTTTAAATTCTAGTTTTGTTATTACGTTTCTTTATTACTTTTTTTTTAAAATATTATTTTAAAGGAACATAATTTACTGGAATTGGAATACATTTTCATTCTGTATAAAACTTTTTTACTAAAGGTGGAAAAATAAATTATTTTAGGGATTACATTACCAACGCCATCACTTATTTGTTTAGCATAAAATTTTGTCATTATGTATTGATAACTACCATATATGTCATTTTTTTTTTATCAAATTAGAAAGATAAAACAAAAATGGGAAAGGGCGTACTAGTGGACATTATAGAGTATGGATTAAAATATAAAAAAAAATATACAATTTTTTTTCCCATACTTCATAAATATTCTGCCATAATTGGCCTAGTTGTTGCACATAAGCCTATTTTTCATGCTCCATATGCTCCTAGGTGGATGAGCTTTAATTTACTTCTGATAGGAATTATCGTAGAACTAGGGTTACTAGAACAAAACTAAGAAAGGTTTAATTCAGAATTTATCATATCTCTCAAATGAGAGTTGTCCAGATATTAAATACCTCTTACAATGGTCTAACGAGACTTTGGAGGAAAACGGATAAACATTTTGGGCTCAAAACTTAAAAAATAAAAAATACTATTCCATTTTGTAGTCTTTGACCCAATACAGTGGGAACTTGGGCCTATGTGAAATTGCCTTATTAATGCCGCCCGGTTGAGTCAGCACCTTGTCCTCAAGGGTGCTACGTGGCACTGCGAAAAAAGGGTAGCTTAGGGAGTCATGGATTAAGGAAGCACGGACAGTGGAGATGCGTTTGTGTTTTCTGCTGAATAATCCAATGGTTCCAAAGTGTTAGGCAAGTGAGTGGAGGAGTCAACATTGTTGCTGTCTCCAAGGGTGTCGTGGCACTCAAAGGAACCTGCCGCGAGTCAACAATAGAAGTACCATAAGGGGGCCTTGATTTCACACGAGTACTCCCCCATGAAGAGTTAAGGTGAGTAGGGTCTTCAACCTTTTCAGATTTTAGGTTTCCTCCCACGGAGAGTGACGAGAGCGGGTCATCTTCCACGAGGAGAGATGGCGGAGGCGGGCGGAACAACGTCAGGGGTCGTCTCCAACGAAGGGTCGCAGTTTCGACACATGAAACACAGGGTGGATCCGCGAGCCGACCAGTAACTCCAACTCATAAGCGACCATGCCAAGGTGACGACAAATCCGGAACGGTCCATAAAATCTCTTTGAAAGCTTCTGACTCGTTCGACGATGGACCGAGGTTTGGCGGTAAGGTTGAAGGCACACCCAAACCCAATCACCCACAGCAAAACAAACGTCTCGACAGTGTTTATCAACTTCAATCTTCATTCTCTGTCGTGCGCGATGGAGGTGATATTTCACTATTGATACAATCGTTTTGTGTTTTTGCAGGATGGTGGAGACCGTGGGAAGCAATAGAGTGTTGAAGGAAAGAAGATCAAGGGTGGTTGGCGATTGGTGACCGTATAGCATGTGAAAAGGGGATGTGTCCAAACTGGAGTGTTTGCTCGTGTTGTACCAAAACTTGGCAATGTGAAGGATGCGAAACCATGAGCGAGGGGTATCACTCACTAAACAACGTAAAAAACACTCTAGTGTGCGATTGATGACTTCCGTCTAACTGTCTGTTTGCGGGTGGTAAGATGAACTATACTTAAGCTTAGTCCCTTGTGCTTAAAAAACCTCATGCCAAAACTGACTCAAAAAGATGGGGTTTCTGTCAGAAATGATAGCTTTGGGGGTTCCATGAAGCCAAAAAATCTCCTGCATGAATCTTTGAACGAGATGTTGAGCAGTGAAGTGAGTGGGGAGAGCCACAAAATGATTGTATTTACTCAAACGGTCACACACCACCCAAATTACGGTGTATCCATGTGAACTAGGTAAGGAGGTAATGAAATCCATGGTCACCTCCTCCCAAACCTTACTTGGAGTATTTAAAGGTTGCAAAAGACCCCTTGGTTTCTGAGTTTCATTTTTATTTTGTTGACAGGTTTGACAACCCTTGATGAAACGATGAAGATCAGCGGCAATAGATGGCCAGTGATAGAAAGCATCCAAGCGACTAAGACTGCTCTTAACCCTTGAATAGCCTGCAACAAGAATGGCATGGTATTATATCATCAATTTCCGCCAAAAATCAAATACATCAGGGACGAAGAGGCGGTTCTGAAAATAGAGTAAGCCTTCATGAATAGTATATTTATCTCCTAATTGTGTATCTGTTAGGAGTTTGTGAACTAATGCTTTCCCGTCTGGATCTGATTGAAAATAAATCCTCCATTGTTGCAGAAATGTTGGTACTGGGTAGGACAAGGCTAAGAGCACTGAATCTAGGGGTTCGATGGGTCGGGATAAAGCATCTGCAACCACATTGTGGCGTCCAGCGCGGTAGATTATTTGAAAATCAAACCCCAACAATTTTGTCAACCATTTCTGTTGAGCAGGTGTCTGGATCGATTGGGACATCAAGTGTTGAAGACTCTGTTAATCCGTAAGTATCAAAAAAATTTGCCCAATTAAATATTGTCTCCATTTTTTACTGCTTTTGTAATGGCAAACATCTCCCGCACATATACTGATTCACTTTGCATTTTGGTGCATAATTTCTTGTTGAAAAATGCCAACGGATGATGGTCTTGTGAGAGCACAGCCCCCACCGCCATGCTGGATGCATCTGTCTCAAGCACAAATGGTTTGGAAAAATCAGGCAGTTGAAGAATAGGGGCAGTAGTGATGTGTTGCTTTAACTCTGTAAATTGAGCTGGAGTAGTCCATGTGAATTTGGAATCTTTTAATAACTCAGTGAGAGGAGCGGCGATTCTAGCATAGTGGCATAAAAATCGTCGGTAAAAACCGGTGATACCAAGAAAACCATGTAGGCCAGTAAACGAGAGTGGAACGGGCCAATCGATTATGGCCATCACTTTTTCTGGATCGGGTTGCACTCCAGATGCTGAAATTGTATGCCCGAGATAGGTCACACACTCCACTCCAAAGATGCACTTAGAACGCTTTGCAAAAAATTCGTTAACAAGTAACAAATCTAAAATTGAACGTAAGTGGGCAGTAAATGACGTACTATAGACCAGAATGTCATCAAAAAATACTAAAAAAAAATTTCTTAAAAATGGTCCGAGTAGGTCATTCATTGCAGATTGAAATGATGGAGTATTAGAAAGACCAAAAGGCATGACCAAAAATTCATAATGTCCATCAAAGGTTTGAAAAGCTTTTTTTTCTATATCAGAAGGGTAGAGAAGAATTTGATGATACCCTAAACGTAGATCGATCTTAGAGAATATCTTAACTAACCCTAGTTCATCCAGTAGCTCGTCAATGGTGGGGATGGGAAATTTGTCTTTGATAGTAATGGCATTCAATGCTCTATAATCAACACAAAATCTCCATGACCCATCTTTTTTTTTTACTAATAAAACTGGGTAAGAAAATAGGCTGGTACTAGGTCTGATGATGCCCTCAGTTAACATCTCTTTGATCATTTGTGTCATGGCTTCTTTTTGGTGGTGAAGATATCTGTAGGGTTTAACATTTATAGGACTTGAATGGGGTTGTAATCTAATATGGTGGTCATGGGGACGAGAGGGTGGAAGGCCAGTAGGGGTCTGAAAAACCCGAGCATATTCATGCAATAATTGAGTCAACTCTGATTGAATACGATGGTTGGTTTGGTTTATTGTGGTAGATTGTGTGGGTGGGGCAATGTGAGTGAATGATAAAAGGTGACAAGTTGCAATCGAATCTTGTTGAAGTAGTTGGCAAAATTGGGGAAATGTAGTCTGCTTAGGTAATTGGGAGTCCCCTTCAATTGTTACATGTCGACCCTGGTGATAGAAGGCAAAGCTGGGGACTGAAAAATCAGTATGCACAGGCTCGAGTGTTTGTAACCAAGCTAACCTGAGAACTACATCAGCCCCCTCTATAGATAAAATAAATAGTGAATCGCAAATGAATGTGTCTGAAACTGAATAGGGACCCCTTTGCAAATTGTAGTACAAGAAATATACTCACCATTGCCCACCATGACTTTGAAAGGCATTGTAGGAACTGGAGTGAGGTTGAGGAATTGAACCATACGGGGCTGTATATTATTGTGCGAACTGCCTATGTCCACCAAAATGCTAACGTGTTGCCCAAAAATTGATCCTTGAAATTTTAATGTCTCAGTCGAGGGTTGGCCGGTTAATGCAAAAGTGGATAAATGAAAATGGGAGCCCATATCAGAATCTGAGGTCACAGTTGAATCAGAAATGTCAACATTAGATTCTGCTGATTTAGTTTCATCATTGTGTAATAGTAGTAAAAACTTGGGGGTTGCACATTAGTGTCCAGGCACAAATTTCTCATCACAATTATAGCAAAGCCCTAAGGCCAGTCATTCTTGCATTTTTTGTGTTGTCAACTTTTTAATGGGCAACTTTGGTTGAGAGATGAGGGAAGGTTGGGTGGAGTTTTGGGAGGTGGATGGCCGAGAAGAGTTAGAGAAAGGGGATGTAGTTTGGGTAGTGTTGTGCTACATGGGAGGGCATGGGAACTTAGGTTTAACATCCTGTAATTTCTCCTCCACCAACTTAGCCATGCCAATAGCTTGGGTTAGGGTCTGAGGTTTTAAAATTTTGAGCTCTCGTTCAATAGGTGGGCTTAAACTGGACAGAAAACAATTCAACAAATTATCATGGGACAACCCAACCATTTTGTTGCACAATTTTTCAAAGTTAGCTTGGTAATCAGCCTTAGAGCCATCTTGTTTGAGTTTAAATAAGGAACCTTGATGGTTTTCATATGTGGAGGGGCCGAATCGTAATTCCAAGGCTCGGCTAAAAAAAGTCCAGTCGCCAAGTTGATTCAAAGAAAACATCCATTTGAACCAACTCAGGGCGTCACCTTTCATATAGAAAGACACCATGGGCACCCGTTGCTCCCAGGGCACTTGATAAAATAGGAAGAATTGCTCAGCCTGAAAAATCCAATCTAGAGGCTCGGAGCTATCAAATGTAACGACCCGCCACGGTCTCTACACTTAGTGGAATCGCACTACAACTAGTTAACTAAGAGAATATTAAACTGGATAACACATACATACAGGCATAAATATAAAGATCGAAATAATTAAGTTTCTGTATATAAAATATAGCACCATATATGTACAGTCATCCCAAAATATTCCTTAGTGCCGGTCAAACACTGACAAAAAAAAATGTTACCCAGAATGGTAACTCAAAACACGAGACTCAGCTCCTCGTCTCACAACGATCATCTCTACTCCCAAGCTATCCCTGACCTGCTCCCATACCAAGTATGATCATCGCAGTTCCACCACATGGAAAACAAAAGGGTAAGCTAGAATTCAAAGATCAATAATACAAGTACAGAATAAAAATCTATACTACACATGCATTCCAAATCCTGTCCCTAAGGAACCTTTCATCTCAATCAATCATTCATTCATCAAACATGAAGTCAAACACCACACTTCATCATATTAATAATCATGCAATGAATGCAACTCATGACAGATATGCATACATATCAATCATCTAATGCGTCGTCACGCATATACCTAGGAGATCTCCATAACAATAAAGCTGTATAAGTGACATCCCATCCTACCGAAACCACCCCAACCGTTTTCACGCCCAAAGCGCCCGCTCGGTCACAGCTAAACAGGATATAATCCTCCCTCGGGTTTACTCAGATGATGTCACTTACACACTTGGAAGTCCAGATCCACCGTCAGGTATAGCACAGCTGGGTACGGGCTTACCACGACCTTGGCATGCATTAACCAAGTCAATTGTGGAGTTCGCCCACCGACTATCCGCAAGGATCCACGCACCTTCCCGAGTACTTGGTTAAGGGAATAACCCTCGACCTCATACCCCGCTCCAACACTAGCTAAGGACTTAGAGGAGACTCACCCAACCCAGTGGCCTATCTGAGCACCACTCTCCCAAATCCAGTGGCCTCCCAGAGCACCACTCTCATATATCAGTGGCCTATCCAAGCACCACTCTCAAGAGACTCTATGTGAGCTCTTCCAGTTCGAAAATATTTTTCCTCTCCTCAAGTCCTAGGCTAGACTCATGCCATAGGCATCACATGCAATCATGCATCATACATCATAATGGTCTGCCCACCATCATGATCAACAATCATACACATGTCATAAGACATCACATGCAATAATGCATCATTCATCATAAATGATCTATCCATCATTATGATCAATAAACATATTCATATTCAAACATTCATACGTATCATTACAAACATACATATGAATCATATCGCACCATACATACATATATGATCTAAAACTTTAACTTTAAACATGCATAAGCATCAATTTAAAACAATTATTTATAAATATAATTACGCTTGGCGCAGTCAGCTCGCACCTAGCCTAACACCAACCCAAGAGCTCTGAGCTCTTCCACGCCTGGCACACTCAACCTGCGCCCGGCCTAATCCCATTGAGTTTGTAAACTCACATACATCCTAAATAACAAACATTCTAGCTTCCCTTACCTGAAGATTGGCTCAGATAGCCAAAGACTGAACAAAAGTAGAATTTCCCCTCGAGGCTCAACTCGAAACTTCAATCCTCCCAAAACAAGCTTTCTACTCTGAATTTCAAGAAAAGACAGAAGGAGTTATTGATCTAGAGGAGAAAAGGAGTTAAACAGAGAAATTTGGGAGAGAAAGGAGCTCACTGACCCAGAGACCTTCTCTCTAAAACTTCTCTCTAGAACCAGAACTCCTCACGCCCCCCCTCACCCCTATTTATAGGCAATCCGGAGTGGCCAGAACGGCCCGTACCGATACCGGAACGGCCCGTTCTGAACTCCCAGATCACGCACAAAATCCACGCCCAGAACGGCCCGTTCTGAAATCAGAACGGCCCGTTCCGGGACTCATCCGGAACGGGCCGTTCTCCCTCTGGAACGGCCCGTTCTCCCTCCGGAACGGCCCGTTCTCAACTACAATATGTAGTTCAATTCAGTAGTGTGGAACGGCCCGTTCCAGTTTGGGAACGGCCCGTTCTGGGCTACTGAATCAACCTTTTTTTTTTTTTTTTACAATGTTACAATACTCCCCAACAAATAGGAATTTTCGTCCCCGAAAATAGGCTTACCTAAAAAGAGGAATGGATACTGTTCCTTGAACTGACTCTCTTCTTCCCAGGTTGCCTCACTAGTAGCTGCATCCCAAAGAATCTTCACCAAGCTAATGGACTTGCCTCGAAGCTCTTTCAACTTGTGATCAATTACAGCTATCGGTCTCTTCTCGTAAGTCAAGTTTTCTCTAACTTGCACCTCATCCATCTCTATCACGTGACTCGAGTCTCTGATGTACTTTCTCAACTGTGAAACGTGAAACACATCATGCAGGTTGGACATAATCGGAGGTAACGCCAACTGATATGCTACCGGACCTACACGACGAAGGATCTGATAAGGACCAATGAACTTCGGTGTGAGTTTCTTGGCCCTTACAGCCCTTCCCACTCCAGTAGTAGGTGTCACCCTAAGAAACACATGCTCTCCCTCCTCAAACTCTAGAGGTCTCCTCCTCTTATCAGCATAAGACTTTTGTCGACTCTGAGTAGCTCTCAACCTCTCCTGAATCTGTCTCACCATCTCAGTAGTCTGAAGAACTAACTCTGGACCAACCACTACTGACTCACCCTCCTGATACCAACATAATGGAGTCCTACACCTCCTGCCATATAGAGCCTCAAAAGGTGCCATGCTAATACTCGCATGATAACTATTATTATAGGTAAACTCTACCAATGGCAACACCTCCTCCCAGCTACCCAGATGGTCCAACACACAAGCTCTCAGAAGATCCTCTAGTGACTGAATTGTCCTTTCTGACTGACCATCTGTCTATGGATGATAGGCGGAACTCAACCTCAATCTCGTTCCCAACGCTTGATGTAGAGTCTGCCAAAACCTTGAAGTAAACCTTGGATCTCTGTCAGAAATAATACTGGAAGGCACTCCATGCAGCCGTACTATCTCTCGGATATATAACTGTGCAAGCCTCTCCAAGGACCACCTCTTGTTGACAGGAAGAAAGTGAGCACACTTTGTCAACCTATCAACAATCACCCAGATAGAGTCACTGTTCCTAGTTGTCCTAGGCAATCCAACCACAAAGTCCATAGTGACACTATCCCACTTCCACTCGGGAATCTCCATCAACTGTAAAACCCCTTCGGGCCTCTGATGCTCAATCTTCGCCTTCTGACAAGTCAAACAAGCGGCTACAAACTCTGCTATCTCCTTCTTCATACCAGGCCACCAAAAACTTTTCTTGATGTCTTGATACATCTTAGTCATACCAGGATGTATGCTAAGACGACTCATGTGTCCCTCCTCTAGAACAGCTCTCCTCAACTCTGAATCACAAGGCAGACAAATCCAACCTCTGAATGTCAGAATCCCATCAGTACCAAGCTCAAAACCAGCTGCCCTCTCAGTACCAAGTAATCCCAAAGTCCTTAACAACTCTGGGTCCTGTAACTGTTTAGTTCCCACCTGCTTCAAGAACTCATTAGTTATGGTGATCATACCACAACTAATGTGATCCTGAACAACCTCCACCTCTAGTCTCAAATCTCGGAACTGCTCAATCAACTCCAACTCCCTAATCATCATAGCCGACATGTGAATGGATTTCCTACTCAATGCATCAGCTACCACATTCGCCTTTCCAGGATGATACATCAACTGGAAATCGAAGTCCTTTAGAAATTCCATCCACCTCCTCTGCCTCATATTCAACTCTTTCTGATCAAACAGATATTTCAAACTCTTGTGATCACTGTATACACTGAATCTCGCACCATACAGATAGTGCCTCCACGACTTCAAGGCAAATACCACAGCTGCAAGCTCCAAATCATGAGTAGGATAATTTCTCTCATGGGTCTTCAGTTGCCTCGAAGCATATGCCACTACTCTCCCTCCCTGCATCAACACACAACCTAACCCCTAGTGAGAAGCATCACAGAACACATCAAAATGCTCACCAGTGTTAGGTAACACCAAAACTGGAGAAGTGGTCAACCGTCTCTTTAGCTCCTGAAAACTCTGCTCACAAGCGTCCGTCCAAACAAAAGGCTGATCTTTTCGAGTCAGTTGAGTCAAAGGCATTACTATTCGAGAAAAACCCTCAATGAACCTCCGATAGTAACCCGCCAACCCAAGAAAACTCCTAATCTCTGTAGCAATCATCGGACGCTCCCACTGAATCACAGCCTCCAGCTTGGCTGGATCTACTGCAATCCCCTCTGCCGATATCACATGCCCCAAAAATCTCACCTCGGACAACCAAAACTCACACTTGGACAGTTTGGCATACAACTATCTCTCTCTTAACACCTCCAAAACCGACCTCAAATGCTCACGGTGAACCTCCAATGATCTAGAATACACCAAAATATCATCAATGAAGACCACCACAAATCTGTCCAAGAACGGTCTAAAGTTCCTGTTCATGTAATCCATGAACACTGCTGGAGCATTAATGACACCAAAAGGCATCACCACATACTCATAGTGACCATACCTAGTCCTAAAAGCAGTCTTCGGTATGTCACTCTCCTTCACCCTAATCTGATGATATCCGGATCTCAAATCAATCTTTGAAAACACTGAATCTCTTCTCAGCTGATCCATCAAATCATCAATCCTCGAAAGGGGATATTTATTCTTTATCGTTAATTTATTCAGCTGCCGATAATCAACACACAAACGGGCCCCACCATCTTTCTTCTTTATTAACAATACCGGAGCACCCCAAGGAGAAACACTGGGCCTCACCATCTGTTTCTCCAACAAATCCTCAATCTGTGTCTTCAGCTCTACCAACTCAGCTGGAGCCATCCTATAAGGAGCCACTAATACTGGTCCTGCACCTGGTACCAGATCAATGCTAAACTCAACATCACGCCTGGGTGGCAATCCTGGCACATCATCTGGAAACACCTCAGGAAATTCACTGACAATCTCGATCCCAGCGATAGCTCTCTCTGTCTCAATACTCAAAGCTGCAAACAACATGAAGCACTCAGCTCCATCCCTCATCAACTGCTCAGCCTGACCCGCTGATACCAACACCTCATCCTCCAACTGAGGAAACATCAACTCTCTTCAAGCACAATCTATAAGGATGTGATGGGCAGATAACCAATCAATCCCTAAGATTATGTCGATATCCACCATGGGCAACACAATCAGGTTCACTCGGAACCTCCTACCAGACACCTCTATCGAGCATCTCACACACATCTCCGACGTCACCACAGGAACTGAAGCCGGAGTAGACACAAACAAATCAACATGCAAGGAAGATACTGACAAACCCAATCTCTTCACACAATCAACAGAAATAAAAGAATGCGTGGCACCAGAGTCGAATAAAAATAAAACATCCTCACCTGCTGCCTTCCCCTTTCCCTTCACTAAGTCTGATGAAGTGGAAGCCTCTGCACCTGACAATGCAAACACTCTCCCCGCAGCTGTAGGTCTGGGTGGCCTCGGGGCACTCCCAGATGAAGTCGGCGGTGTCTGACAATCTCTAGAGATGTGGCCTGGCCTACCACATCTGAAGCAAACATTCCCCGGAAGGGAACAATCTCTAACCATATGTGCTCCTCCACATCGGTAGCACCGCACTGACTGTGCTCCGCCCTGAGGAGTAGCAGGTCGAGGTCCCCTACTAACAGCTCCTCTCTGAGACTGTACAGGTCTGTCATAGGGTCCCCTCTGCTGACCTCCCCTCCTAGACCCAGATGATCCCTCTTGAACTCTAGCAACCTTACCGCTACTACCACCACCCTCCAAACTCTCAACAGTCTTTGCCTTCTCAACCAAGGCAGGAAACTCCACAATGGACATGGGGACTATAACCCTCTTCAGCTCGTGCCTCAATCCCTCTACAAACTTTCTACATCTCCAAGCCTCAGATATGGCCTGAGAGTAGAAACGAGCTAGCACTACTACAAAATGCATATTTTACATCGGTTCTTTAAAGTCATCTACATCGGTTCTAAAACCGATGTAGAATAGAGCGACGTAGAAAAGGAGTACATTTTTACATCGGTTCTGAAAAACCGATGTAGATTTAAGCATAAATCTACATCGATTCTCTGGAGAACCGATGTAGATTTATGCTTAAATTTACATCGGTTCTTCAGAGAACCGATGTAGATTTTTATGCTTAAATCTACATCGGTTCTCTGAAGAACCGATGTAGATTGCATTTTTTTTTAAAAAAAAAATATCATGCTTATTTTTGGATTATTTCTGATTACCTGTAATTAAATACAAATGTATGCACTAGACTAGAGCCTATGTTAATGTTTATAAGCAAAAGTATTTGATCATGAAGAGAAGCCACAACCAAGTTACCTACATATGATGCCAAAGTTCATATCAAAATTAGACTAGATATGACTTGTATTAAATTATATAAAGCTACCATGCAAACTAATTCTTGCCAGTTATGGTGTGTATCAAATACCAAATGGAAGTTACAAAAAAGTATAAGAAATAAACTTTTTGCAATAGACAATGATAAGGTAGTATTTTAATTAAGGAATTGAAGCAATAAATTTGGAAGTAATGGCAACGCAATTGCGTCAATTAAAATATAGCAGCGCAATTCTAAGGCCAGTTTGGATAAACACCACGGTAGGCAATTATAGAAAAAGAAAATAAAGTAAACTAAGGAGACAAAATTCATCAAACTTCTTGCAGAAGTTAAAATCAACCTATACACGTAAATTTTTTTAGAAGTTCCTTTGTCTAACTTGACTTAAAATCATGAACCATTAAAAAGCTCTCCCAAGTTAGACACGAACCTAAACTTTAGCCCTAGTGATTAATAGTTGATTTTGGCATTTTTTTAGTTTGTTGCGCTAGGCAAAATCAGGCCAACTGTACTAGGTCAGGCCAAAATAAGTTTTTGTGTCAATTTTGTTAGCCCCAAAACAAGCTCATTTCATTGTTCTTTTTGGGCCAATCAATTGAAGATTGGTTCAAATTTGACACTCTTATTGATACTACTATAATCAACAAGACTATTTCAATATTGTTATTTCAAACAACAGTATTTTCTGAAAAGAATGTAATGCGATTGTAATAAACTTAGTCACATACCTCTTTTATCAACTTTTTGTAAGTTTGAGTAAGACCAAGCTCTCTCACCAAGATAACTTCTCAGTTGACCCAGCTTTACTGAGCAGAACTGAACAATAATATACACGCAAATTCTGCTGTCAGATATCTCTGGAGGAACAAAATTCCTTACTGATTTACATCTCTGTAGTTAATAATCCAATAGAAAGAATCTTATTAAAGTTGAACAAAGTAAAAAAAAAAAATAAAAGAAAGCACAATCAATAGTTTTTTTTTTCATGTGGAAGGAGGGGCTTAAACTTTGACTGTGTCAAAACACATTTCACCCTTCACTTTCCCCCCTTGATTTTGAGGTTGCTCATTCCAACATTCACAGCAGATTCATTTTCCTCTTCATTGGGACATTTCAGCCATGGGTGTTGCAGGCACTGTCTTGCAGTTGGTCGCTTCTCCGGTGAAAAATCAAAGAGTGGTAAAAGAAATTTTGAAAACTCTTGAGCATCATTCACTGAGAATTTATATTTATCAATTAGTAATTTGTCAAGTGGAAAGAATTTTAGCCTTCTAATCCTTTTTAGATCCCCATGCCTATCAAAGAAATCCTTGGATAGAGCTCAACCAGTAGCAATCTGCAACCCACAAGCATTAGATTAGTGGCATGCTTGCTTGCACCTCGAAGTGCACATTGACGTGAATCCAAGAAGCAACTAATAGTTGGTTTAAGGTTATTTTTGACCCAATTTTGCTCTTAACGTGGATCCTTAATGAGGAAGCAAACAAGCACTAGATAGGCTAGAATAGCTCTTAATTCAACAAATAATATAAACAAGCAGTGGAAGTGTACTCACCTTCCGAGCCATCTTTCCAAGGAGTTCCATCATCAGGGCAAGGTGATCCTGAAATCAAAACAATGCAGAGTTTATTATTAGTTTAACAAAAAAGCGTTTCTATTTCCTATATCCACTAGTAATTACAAAAAAGATGTCAATTTGTTTTCACTTTAATTCATATTTTTCAAAAAAAAATTCACAAAAAAAGAATTGAAAATATGGTAATATTTTGGTAATTATTAGTAAAAACAGAAAATAGAAGCATCAAACATTTTCCATAGCCAAACAGATCCTTAGTTAACACAGATGAGGCACACGTCACGCAAAATATAAACAAACAACAAACACTAACTAAACCTGAGGAACATGATCGCACGACCGAGGAACAATTGCTCCCCCAAGTCCCGGCCGGCACGGAACCTGCTTCCCCTTCTTACAATTCTTACACACCAGAGTAACATAAGTAGCCTTTGCCTTAGTCCTGGATGCAGCAATAGTAATCCCAGAAATTTTAACAAGCTTCGATATATATTGAGCCTGTGAAAAAAAAAAAAAGCACCGCTATGACATCCGCTAATTAAATACTAAGAATTCCTAATTACCAACTACAAAACTTACCAAATTGAAACGAAAACTATCACATTCATGAAAACACAAATATCATAATTGAACTCTAAATTAGATCAAACTCACTTACCCCGAGTGATCTCATCGACACCGAATCCTCCTTGGAAGTGAGCAAAATCTGAACATCACCAGGCAATGGATCCTCCATATCTCCAGCGTCCCCAGCCACCTTCGTCTTCAAACTCACGAGAACTTGCGCCGCCGCAGTTTCGAACTGAAAATGCAAAATAAACAAAATGTTATAACCGGAAACGACGATGATTGTAAAGAGTGAGAGTGAGAGAGAGAGAGTACGAGTGGAAGGATATCGGCGTGGGAAGAGCGGCGTTAGGCGGGAAAGTCAGAGTCGAAGGTATCGAGATCTCCGATATCGATGAGAAGGAACTTAGGATTATCAAGGAGGCTCTCTTTGTAAGGGAATACGTTGTTGGCGGTCTCGAAGTTTCGGATGAAAAATGAAGAAACGGGATTTAGGGTTCCACCACATCGCTTGCGCAAAATTCTTTGCACGAGAAGATGATGCTTCAAGAAAGGGATCTTCGGGGGGAAATGGCTTGCGCAGCTCACCAAACAAAGGAAACAAGATGCTTCGAGAGAGGGTTCTTCGTGGGGAAATGGCGATTCAACAATGGCTGGGTCGCACACACTCTGTACGTGCTGAACAAGATGCTTGAACGGAATGTTTTCCTGGAGAAAGGGCTTCCACGCGAGGTAGGGTATTGGTCTCCATACTACATCGGTTCTTTTCAAAACCGACGTAAATTTTATTGTAAATATTTACAAAATTGCCACCGCGCATTTAAATCTACATCGGTCCAATTAAAACCGATGTAAAATGCTCAATAATTACATCGATTTTATACATAACCGATGTAAATTTGCTTTACATTCAACTCATATTTACGAATATGCCACCGCATCCAATTTTTACATCGGTTCTACCTAAACCGATGTAAAATTGACGATGTTAAATAGTATTTTTCTAGTAGTGTAGATGCTCAAACCTCATAGCATACTCAGAAACAGACAAGCTCCCCTGATCTAATCTCATGAACTCTGCCTCCTTAGCGTATCTAACGCTATCCGAGAAATATTTCTCCAAAAAGACCCTCCTGAAGCAATCCCAGTCAATAGGCACACCCCTGCTCTCTAACATCTGCCTGGTGCCTCTCCACCAGTACTCAGCCTCACCCCCCAGCATGTAAACTGCATAAGCCAACTTTCTCTCATCAGAAGATCCCAAAACACTAAAGATCTTCTCCATATCCCTCAACCACTGATCCGCCACATCAGGATCTGAATCCCCTCTGAACTGAGGAGGCTGACATCCCCTGAACTCTGCTAAATCTCTCCCCTCCTGAGAGACCACCGGTCTAGCTGCCTCAGCCGCAGCTCTAGCTGTCTCCATATGAGCAAAGTGAGCACTCTGCTGCTGCATCGCCATGGCCATCATCTCCATGGCCCTAGCAATCTGGTCATACTGGGGTCTCACCATACTACAAGAATTCAAACATCCTATTAGTAACATAATACCCCTCACAATTCACCAAAGGCTAGCACATATCAGAGATATGACACAACAGAAACCTAGAAGGATCACTCCCCACAAAGTATCCTAAAAGACTCGACCGACTCTGATACCATAAAAGTGTAATGACCCGCCACGGTCTCTACACTTAGTGGAATCGCACTACAACTAGTTAACTAAGAGAATATTAAACTGGATAACACATACATACAGGCATAAATATAAAGATCGAAATAATTAAGTTTCTGTATATAAAATATAGCACCATATATGTACAGTCATCCCAAAATATTCCTTAGCGCCGGTCAAGCACTGACAAAAAAAAAATGTTACCCAGAATGGTAACTCAAAACACGAGACTCAGCTCCTCGTCTCACAACGATCATCTCTACTCCCAAGCTATCCCTGACCTGCTCCCATACCAAGTATGATCATCGCAGTTCCACCACATGGAAAACAAAAGGGTAAGCTAGAATTCAAAGATCAATAATACAAGTACAGAATAAAAATCTATACTACACATGCATTCCAAATCCTGTCCCTAAGGAACCTTTCATCTCAATCAATCATTCATTCATCAAACATGAAGTCAAACACCACACTTCATCATATTAATAATCATGCAATGAATGCAACTCATGACAGATATGCATACATATCAATCATCTAATGCGTCGTCACGCATATACCTAGGAGATCTCCATAACAATAAAGCTGTATAAGTGACATCCCATCCTACCGAAACCACCCCAACCGTTTTCACGCCCAAAGCGCCCGCTCGGTCACAGCTAAACAGGATATAATCCTCCCTCGGGTTTACTCAGATGATGTCACTTACACACTTGGAAGTCCAGATCCACCGTCAGGTATAGCACAGCTGGGTACGGGCTTACCACGACCTTGGCATGCATTAACCAAGTCAATTGTGGAGTTCGCCCACCGACTATCCGCAAGGATCCACGCACCTTCCCGAATACTTGGTTAAGGGAATAACCCTCGACCTCATACCCCGCTCCAACACTAGCTAAGGACTTAGAGGAGACTCACCCAACCCAGTGGCCTATTTGAGCACCACTCTCCCAAATCCAGTGGCCTCCTAGAGCACCACTCTCATATATCAGTGGCCTATCCAAGCACCACTCTCAAGAGACTCTATGTGAGCTCTTCCAGTTCGAAAATATTTTTCCTCTCCTTAAGTCCTAGGCTAGACTCATGCCATAGGCATCACATGCAATCATGCATCATACATCATAATGGTCTGCCCACCATCATGATCAACAATCATACACATGTCATAAGACATCACATGCAATAATGCATCATTCATCATAAATGATCTATCCATCATTATGATCAATAAACATATTCATATTCAAACATTCATACGTATCATTACAAACATACATATGAATCATATCGCACCATACATACATATATGATCTAAAACTTTAACTTTAAACATGCATAAGCATCAATTTAAAACAATTATTTATAAATATAATTACGCTTGGCGCAGTCAGCTCGCACCTAGCCTAACACCAACCCAAGAGCTCTGAGCTCTTCCACGCCTGGCACACTCAACCTGCGCCCGACCTAATCCCATTGAGTTTGTAAACTCACATACATCCTAAATAACAAACATTCTAGCTTCCCTTACCTGAAGATTGGCTAAGATAGCCAAAGACTGAACAAAAGTAGAATTTCCCCTTGAGGCTCAACTCGAAACTTCAATCCTCCCAAAACAAGCTTTCTAATCTGAATTTCAAGAAAAGACAGAAGGAGTTATTGATCTAGAGGAGAAAAGGAGTTAAACAGAGAAATTTGGGAGAGAAAGGAGCTCACTGACCCAGAGACCTTCTCTCTAAAACTTCTCTCTAGAACCAGAACTCCTCACGGTCCCCCCCCCGTCACCCCTATTTATAGGCAATCCGGAGTGGCCAGAACGGCCCGTACCGATACCGGAACGGCCCGTTCTGAACTCCCAGATCATGCACAAAATCCACGCCCAGAACGGCCCGTTCTGAAATCAGAACGGCCCGTTCCGGGACTCATCCGGAACGGCCCGTTCTCCCTCCGGAACGGCCCGTTCTCCCTCCGGAACGGCCCATTCTCCCTCCGGAACGGCCCGTTCTCCTTCCTAGAACGGCCTGTTCTCCTTCCCGGAACGGCCCGTTCTCAACTACAATATGCAGTTCAATTCAGTAGTGTGGAACGGCCCGTTCCAGTTTGGGAACGGCCCGTTCTAGGCTACTGAATCAGCCTTTTTTTTTTCTTTTTTTTTTTTACAATGTTACATCAAACACATCAAGTTGTAATTTGGGTGGTCTAATAGGGGCAAGATATTGTAAAGGGTTAGGCACATGATTGGTGTATGGAATGGAATTAGGGATGGGGTTGTGTAAAATGTGAGGGTTAGGAAGTGGTGGATTGTAAGAGGTATGAAGAAGGGAATTTACGGAACTTGTTGTAAGGATAGGTGGGGCTGTACAAAATGGGGGAAAATTGGAGATGGGCTGAGTGTATTGGGGAAATGTGTTGGTAATCATAGCTGGTGTCGTGAGTGGAATAGAGCCGGGTATATTTGGGGTAGGTAAACTAGAAGAAGGGGGAGGAGAAGAGGTACCTTGTATTTTGATATTTTGAATTTGTTGAGTGAAGGTATCCATCATATTGGACATCAAATTAGTCAGGGCATCGTGTCGGTCATCATGTATTTGATTCTGTTGGATCAATTGTAGTTGTAATTTTGTAATCTGTGAAGTGAGGGTGGCGATGGCTTCATCCGAGGGTCGGTTGGAGTCTGAATCCTGATTAGGTTTAGGAGGCATGGTCAATGAAAGCACCAAATTGATAGGAGCTACTGTAGAACTAGGGCTACCAGAACAAAACTAAGATTTAATTCAGAATTCATCATATCCCTCAAATGAGAGTTGTCTAGATATTAAATACCCCTTAAAATGGTCTAAAGAGACCTTGGAGGAAAACGGATAAACATTTTGGGCTCAAAACTTAAACAGAAAAAACTATTCTAGTTTGTAGTCTTTGGCCGAATACAGTGGGAACTTAGGCCTACGTGAAATTGCCTTATCAACTTCACTATAGTTTTTCCTTATTGTAAACTATGTGATGGAACACCCTTTCCTGAGAGAGCTTTTCATTACAATTTCTATGTTTTTATTGCATTAATATGTTTATTATTTATTGACATAGGTGAAGAATTGATCATGTTAATTCCTTACAAAATTTTAATGCAGGATAGCAATCTAAACTCTTATTAATCAGGCCAGATTCGGATATATATATTCAACTAGTTGGCTTTTTTGCTCCAACCTTAATATTGTTTTTGCATCAACAACATTGACTGTTGCGATTCTTGTTAGTTTCTTGTCTATTAGAGCCTTAACATCTCAAAATTTTTTGACATAGAAGTGATAGAACTACCATGCTCCTAATTTATTTTTCTACATGATATAGTTTTACATTGACATTATCTTATTGGTATAAAAGACAAGTTCATCATGGAATTTCCTAGGGAGAATGGAAGCCAATTTCTTTATAGTAACTCCAAGCTCCTTCAAACGTTTTCCATATATCTAAAATTCAAAACAAAACACAAAGATGGAGATGATTAGATAGGAGAGGCATGCCTCTCTTAAGGGAGAGTTAAGCAAGAGTGAAATTTTTGTCATAAGGAGATTTTCTTTAGCAAAAGGATTTAAGAAGAAAATTCTTCAAGGTGATTCAAAAGATATTTGAGAGAGATTTTTGAAAATGAATCCCATTCACTACTCAAAAGTGACGAATACAGTGTGAAGAGTGGAATATATAGGAGTAAGTAGCTTATGGAGCAAGTTAGGCTAACCATGATTCAAAATGAATCATGGTTGCATAACTATGGTGAGATCTAGGCACCTAGTTTGAATTCAAATTATGGCTCCAATCTCCAATGTGCAACATGTGCTCCTAGATGCAAATGAGTCTATAAGATAATGTCATGTGACATACAAGAAAAGTGTGACCTATATTACAACTATGCGATTTGCAATTTGAATTTGAATTTGAATGAGACCATGTGTGCCGCTTTGGCCAACCACATGTGCATTCCAATTCAATTAATTTGTTAATTCTTAATCTAAAATAAGTTGCACTTCTTAGGCAAAAAATTATACATCAAAGAAAATTACATAAAAAATTGTCTATTCTACTTAGCCCAAAAATACAAGACCTAAAGAAGAAAAAAATACACAAATGCACAAGAGGTATTGAATTTATATATTTAGTAGCCTATAGCTTAAGATGAACTTAGGTGTATTGACCTCATTATGAATTCAATCCTCTTCAATACTCCTAGTCATAACCCTAATTGTAGGATCCTTGGTCATACCTTTTTCCATCGAAGTACATGATATTTACTTTATATAATTGAATTTCAAGTATATAAGATTAAAAATCATAAGTTTTATTTTACTTTTTCCTTTTCTTTCTCTTTCTATATTTGGAAATTGACACATATTATTGATCATAATGTCCTCCTTGAACTTATTTTAAGATGAACTTGTTAAGACTTGGTCAATATAACTTCAAGTGTGAGTTTTTTGAATTAGTTTTTGATACCATGTTTTTGTTATCTTTAACGTTTTAATTAACCTTATCACATGGGCACATATACTGTGGTAGGGAAAGAGTAAGAAACATATACTATGGTAGGAAAAAGTAAGAAAAGAAATATGATGTGACTGAGTTTATATTATAAATTGATACAAGGGAGGTGAAAAAGTTGTAATATTTTATTAATATACCCCTGATGAGATAATCATTTCCATTTAGTATAAATGTTAATATATGTATATTTTTTTAAAACATTGGAATTATTATAATAATATATTTAAGATCACTAACTCTAAAACACATATTTTAATCTGTAAATAAAATAGGAAGTGTTTAACTATTTTATTTTTACTACAATTAAAAATTAATGTGTTATTAATAGTAAAAAATAATATTTGACTTTAAATGAGGTCAAGTAACACATTGCACAAGAAAGTACATTTACAAAAGAGCTTGGGTTCTACTTGAGCACAATGTTCATGATGTTTAAGATGTTATATTGGGTTAACAAAAGACTCTTGATTAGATTAATTTTTTTTTTTTTTTACGTTTTTAAGGATTTTCAAGTTGTAAGTTTTTAATTTTCATGTTATCATTATGCTTTCGGTACATATGTTTAATGCAATTATATTTTGTTTCAGGTTATATACTATATGTTTCCTAAAGTTTCCATTACGAGGAACTATGACACCCATTTAATATGTTCTTGTTGGTTATAAATTTATTGATAAATATTTTTAAAATTTTATAATTATTAACAGGTCAAAAATTATAATTAAAAATATAAGTATAAAGCAAAAAAAATTAAAAAAAAATTAAAAAAAACAAAAAAAAAGTCACCGAAATAGCACTAATATTCTTATTAAAAATTTTCACAAATATTTTGCGAATGAATCAATGACGATTGTTACAACAACAAAAAAATTTGCTTGGTGACAAAAATGTCAAAGGAGTAATATTTCAGTAACTATTTGCGACTGAATCAGGAATCAAATTAAATGATAAATTTGTTTAAAATAAAACTTTTAACGATCAAAATTGCAACTCCTAATTCCTTAGGTGAATTGGTTGCCTTGTGACTAATGTGGCGATAGTTGAAAATTTTTGTCAACGATGCCATTACCTAGCGACAATACAAATCTAGTAGCTAATAGCAACAATGACTAGGGTTTTCTTGGTTGCTAATTTGGTTATAGAACATGATAACAGTAATTTAGAGATCGATTTGCGGACACTAAATAGTTTTTTTTTGTAGAATATTTATGAAAAATCTATTTTATTTTTTTTAATATTTTTTTTCTTAATGAGTGTTTCTAAATAAATTTATCCAAATAAATCTTAAAACTTGTAAGAAAAGAAAGTACATAAATATTTTTTATTTACTATTTTACTTGGGGAATGTTTGATAAAAATAACTAATAAACAGGTTGAAATTTTATAAGCTAATTGACGGAATTGAAAAACTAGAAGTTTATAAATAAACTAATTGAATTTATAATTTTTTGTAAAATTAACAAGCTAACTTATATATTAATGTAAAGTAAAATGTTTAATTATTTAATAATGAGATTAACAGAATATCATATAGAAGAAATAACTTATAAATTAAAAAAGATTAAAAAAAATATTTTAAAAAATGAATAATAATAATAATAATAAATTTTAAAAACATATAAGTTATAAATTACATGTAACTCGTAAAAATAAGTTATAAACTCTTGAACTACGTTTTTTTTTAATGAAATAATTAGTCAAACTAACCTATAAACGGATTAGAAAAAACTAATAAACTCTTTTAAATATCTTGTAATCCTGTTAAATGCACTCTTGGTATTATTTACTATATCGAAATTATCAATTAAAAATTGATCGCAATTATTTTCTTCCTCTCCTTTTTATTCATTCTTTAATTCATTATATATACAGTGAAAGGGCGCGATGTGATTCTTTTAAGAAATTATTACGAAAGTTATTAAATACAATAACTCATGTCAATCTTAAAAAGATGCATATCTTATCTTTGACGATTTATGTCTTCTTTTTCTCTTTTAATAGCACAAACTTACCTATTAATAAAACGTAAAGATATTTATTTATTTATTTTCATTGTGATCCGTTTAAAAAAAAAAAAGGGTACCGAGACAAGGATTACAACAAGGATCAAAATGAGGAAAACGAAGATATTACTTTTTCTGAGATGCTATAACATGATAAAGTTTGTACCCAAAAATCATAACATGATATAGATTATTGAATCAAAATATAAGATAGGTTCGCCGTGTATCATATCTTAAAAAGAAAATTAAACTACACTCAACAAGTCAAGCAATCTTAGTAGCAAATAATTCCAAGTGACCTATTTTAATATTGATTTTAAATCCGAATCATTGAGTTAATATATGTAAGCACTCTGACCTGAATATATTATGTACCACTTATTTTTCTAGTCTGATTTAACCCGTTGAATTGGGTTAATTTAACTCGTTTTTTTAATTAAAATTTTACAACTAAAATTATAAAATAATATTAGGAGCATGTTTAATACAAGTTTAAAAACGTTTTTATTGAGAATTTTTTTATTAAAAGATACTGTTTATTTTTGGTAGAAAAATTCTCAAAAATATTTTTAACTTATATACAAATACACTCTAAAACAAATAAGTTTAATAGGTTTTAGACATAAAAATTAAGAATCCAATTTAATTCGGTCGATTAATTAATTAGGTCAAATAAAATCCAATCAAATTCAGTTGATTCCTTAATCAGGTTAAATTAACTTTGTTTTATTTAGATTTACACTTTCAATTCAATCTGACTTAACCCGTTCATCTATCGATCTAATTGATTAGATCAACTCATTAGATCGAACAATTATTGACACCTTTGATTCTAAGCCAGTAGAGGAAATTATCCATTAAATCAACTCATTAGCTTGAACAATTTTTGACACCTTTTATTCTAAGCCAGTAGAGGAAATTATTCATTAGAAAAAACTAGGGGTTTACGTGTGAATGGAGGCTAGGTAGGTGAATGAGTAGAGAATTATGCTATATATTTGTGCGCATGCTTTTTAAGTGTATCAAATAGCATATACATAGGTTATAATAATTATTAGGGGCTGCGATGAATGGGATTAATTTAGATAGATATTGAAGCCGCGAAATCTTCCAAAATATATCATGTGCCTCCCCACTCACAACAACAAGGCCTATGATCTAGATGCAAGTTTTGCTTTTCCCATCTCTTTTTTCTAATTTTCAATACAACTAGCTCCCTCACTCAATGATGCACGTTAACATCCCCTAGATTCTTGAATGTTGTACACCCACCAATGATAGCCAAAACATTCCCTTGTACCTAGAATTGATTTTTGGGCGTGGGTGGATCCAAATCACTTCTCACCCTTTCCTTTCGATTAAACAGGAAAAAGGGATGGGAAATTATTAATCCGATGAGGAGGGAAACATTTTAAGATGAAACAAAAATGAGGTACACGCGTGTTGGGTGTGGCTTCTACTTTCTGAAACCTTGCACGGGCACATGGGATTTGCCCCTCATTTCATTCCTTTCTATATTCTTTTTTATACACAAAAATTTAGATGAGTTGAGTTTGGGATTAAGACAGATTTTAAGACTATTAATAGCTGTAAAAATATTTTTAATTACCCACCAATAAAATTCTCATATAGGAAGAATCAAATTCACGTCCTTTTAAAATATATGTTCAATTTTTACAAATTAGACTAATATTTGTTGATTTTATTTTATGTTATTTCACATCATGCATGCCCACTTTGGTGAATATGAATCTTTCAGAGTCTTCTGAGTCTACTCATTTGTGAGTGGCAGAGGCATGATTGGGATCTGTATGTGTATATATATATATGGGCCAAGTCGTTGTTTGCAAAACATGTGTAATACACGTTGAAAAGAGGAGTATAGATAGATTAGTGAGGGCATGTGAACACGTCCTTCTATTGCTCCAACATTGCAGGGCAGCAAATGGTACAAGATATCTACTTCTAGTGCTCTCTACCCTCATGTCTACTCAATCTATTCTGAAAAACACTAAATCTTAACTTTTAAAATGTGTTAAATTATTTTTTAACTATTTAATTTGTTGTTAGAAAATTGTGATTTCTAATAATTTTTGTCCCAAAAAAAAGGAAGTTAGAAAGAGTATAGCTAATATTTCCTTTATTATTAAAGTAAGAATATTAATTATTGAACATGTAGTTATTGTAGTTTAATCCATAGTTTAGAATTCAAGTTTTAAGTATATATAATTATATTGAATATTCAAGAGAAAAATTATAGTTCACATATAAGAATTCTACCAAACTCCACCCAAATTGTCTCTATTAAAGATATTTGTGGTTTGTAAAAGTATTTTAAAAATAACTAATCCTTAAACAAATTAATTAGAGATTAGTTATAATGAAAACACTAGTTTGTCAAATATATTTTATGACGAGTATTTTGGACATTCTATTTTGGTTAGGGATGCGTTATGGATCTAAACAACATAAAATGTGCGCACATTTTATGACGGGTCAACACTTGACATTGAAAGTTCACATTTTATGTCGAGTGGTCAACGTCTGTCATAGTAAGGGTTTGTAAGGATGAACATTAATACATTAGCGCCCACATTTTATGATGGGTGTGATCATGTTCATCATAGAAAGTTCATATTTCTATGACGAGTATGGTCACACTTGTTATAAAAGGTTCACATTTTATGATGGGTATTGTCACACTTGTCATATAGTGTATAATTTATTTTAATATGTTGTTCATTTTTTAAATTTTTCCAAACCTACACAATATAAATACATTCCAGTACATTCCAAGTAATTCAAATCAACATATTATTGTCTAATTCAATACAAACCTATATAATATACAATATATATCATTTAAATTAAGATAATGTATAAATTAAACTTTATAGCAATCAAAGACAGATCACTATAAAGCTAAAGTTAATAATAATTGTCATTAATTAATAACAATGTACAAAAATATAAAAGTAAAACAATGTACACAAATACGTGCTAAGAAGATAAAACTACAACATAAATATCTAATCAATGTATATAAATAAAACCAAAACAATATACAAAAGACATAAATCAAGCCTCAATTGCCTCAAGAAAAGAAAATGCCCATCTTTTGCAAATATCTTCCATGTCTTCATAGGCAAATGGATGTGAATTTTTGAATACCTGCAAAATTAATTCAAAATATAGATAATTTAAACATTAGTCGATCATTACACTATTGTATAATCATTTAAAGTAATTAATTTAAAAAATGTATCACATCTCTCCATGAGTCCCTAATGTTGTCAGTAATGATGGTGAGTATTGCTTCATAACGTGATAGTCACACTTATGATTACTAGTTTGATGTAAGCATTATAATATAAAACATAAATAAATCATACTTAGAATATATTTTAATTGAACTCTAACTACTATTTGGTTGACAGTTGACTTACATTGGGGGCAATATATTAAAGCTTCTTCCTAGATACCAGAGAAAACCCCTACAAGATCAAGTTTGCTTCCAAGGACCTACAAAAATAAATGAAAAATCGAAATAGTTAAAGAATAAAATTAATATTTGTTTCATGAAATTATAAAAAAAGAAATGACAAAGATTGAAAGTAAATACTTACGAATCAATAAAGTGTTTAATAGGCAACTCAATAGTTTTCTTGTGTAATAAACAAAACAACCATATTAATCACCAAAATAACTCTATTATAAGCACACAAAAACCCACAACTACCCCACAATAGTTCCAAAGCAACCTCCACATGTACAACAAAGCCAAATTAACACAAAACAAAGTCAAATTAACACACATATCAGACCCAAACAAATTAGCCAAATTGTTCTAGACATATTATGGAACACTAGAATGCATCACTATAAATGAATGCAACAAAATTAGCACACATTACAGACCTAAAACATCCATGTTTTCAACTCCAATGCCACAACAAATTAGCACATTGTAGCAAATAAAAAAAAAAAAAAAACCCTAAAAGACATATAATGAAGCACGCAAACAATGAAGGCTAGAGAACAGAGCTCAATAGATGTGTGTGAGACCTTGGAGCATTGTTGGAACTCGTCAGAGTAGGAGTAGATGAGTTGTTGGAGTAGGAATAGAGGTCATTGGAGAGAATGAAGTAGAACAGAGATTGTCAAAAGTTGACAGAAATTGCCTTAGTTGCAATGTTGGTCATCAAAGAGAAGGAAGAAAACAAAATAGAAGAAAGTGCGAATGGCTTTGCGTCCTCTTAGTGACCTAATAAGAGGAAATTTTATGATGGGTGTCAATTTAGCCATCATAGAATGTTTATTTTTATGATGAGTAAGTCAACACGCGTCATAAAAAGGTTGGAGTTAAAGGTTAAACCAACACATTCTATGACAGGTAAGTTAACACCCATCATAGAATATTTTTGACATATTTACACGTACGTGACTGGAACACTTTCAATGTCGTGTGGATGACACCTAACATAGCAAGTGCATAAGAAAATGTTATTTTTGCATTAGTGAAAGATTATTTTGCTTATTTCAATAACATTAAAAAAAATTGGTAATATATCTTTTTGAATAATGATATATAAAATTGGTAACATATCTTTTTGAATAATGATATATATATATATATATATATATATATATATATATATATATATATATATATATATATATATATATATATATATATACATTCACACACAAAATAATTCATACAACAAGTGTATGTGTAGTACAATATTATTTTTTTTATGTCTATCTCTTATCACATCATTTATTACATTTTAAATTTTTTTCTCTTTCATTTCTTCCTCTCTTCATTGTACAAATTGTTGTACATATATCATCTCATTGTACAAATTTCTCTCTTATCTTTGTTCTTAGTTTATAAAATAAGGTTTCATTATTGTGTGCACTATTGTAAATAAGGTTAAGTGAAATATTATTTGTGACACCCTTACTATCCCAACACATATTGTAACTTTACAAATAAATGTTTTAAATCTCGGTAAAAGGGTTCACATGAGAAACTTCAAAAATCGTTCTTCAATAACCACAATAATAAAGATTTAGAAAATGAAACACAAGAGTTTACAAATTGTTTTCAAAATGATATTTACAATTCCAAATCCATATAAAAAATTTGTCCTAAAAGTCTTCTGCCCTAATGTCACAATATCAGAGCATACCCCTAATTTAACTGTTGGCATTCTAGATGCCAGTCGCAGCCGGATCTTCTTCACCTAAAAACATCCACAAAATTGTATGGTGAGAAAAGAAAACATTTATATGTAAAGTACATACAAACACACAACATGTCATCTCATTATAACTCGATACTTAACAAAATATTCATACAAACACACAACATGTCATCACCTCCCAGGGTTCGTCTCATCCCTAGTCATTAGTGTGAGGTACCACAGTCACAATCATAATCATATCCACACAACATCTCATCTCATATCACAATTCCATACTACATACTGATAAGTTCACACAATGCAACGATTCACATACCCATCAAGCAATTCACCATGAATACTCATTATAACAATAATATAACAATAATATAAAACTCAATTAATTCTCCAGTTTAATACAATATTAAATCAATAGAATTACCAATTTAATATAACATTCATAAATGTAATAATAATCAATAGAATTATCAATTAATATAATTTTAACGTAAACGGTAAAATCTCCAATATTCCAAAATCTAGCTCACAGGCACTTTTTTTACAATTTCGTTCTCTCTCCCAAATCATCATTCTTACAAATTTAATATATATGTCTAATCCTCAACACATACAGAACCTAATGGTATCATTAATTCCTCAAACAGAAATAATGTAATTTTTTCAAAACCTAACTTACAAACACTTTTCTATAATTTCGTTCTCTCTCCCAGAGCATCATTTATACAAATAAATCATATATTCATAGTCCTAAATATATACAGAATCAAATGAGACCAATAATTCTCCAAACAGAAATAATTATAAAATTTCTCATAATCCTAAGGGCTGTTCCTCTACCCAATTCCCTCATGTAACTCTACATATAAATAATCCCCTTTTCCCCCTTACCTGGATAAACAACAATTGAACTAAAACAGGGATCTCTTGGTCTCCTCCTCTAAGTGTCCCTTGGTCATCAGAGAGAAAAAAAGGGAAAGAAGAGAGAACATAAGAGAATAGGAAGAGAGAATGAGAAATGTGAGAAAATGTGAGGTGAGGCCTCCTATTTATAGGAATCTGCCTCACCCAACCCGAAACGGCCCATTCCAAAAGTGGAACGCCCGTTCTGGGCCCGAAAAATCTACGCAAGTTTTTGCACTGGAACGGCCCATTCCAAAACCAGAACGGCCCGTTCCGGGACTCATCCAGAACAGCCCGTTTTCCTTCCAGAACGGCCCGTTCTTCAACCAGAACGGCCCGTTTTGAAATTTGGAACGGGCCGTTCTCAACTACATTTTTTAGGCAATTTCTTTATTCTGGAACGGCCCGTTTCACTTTTGAAACGGCTCGTTCCGGGCAACGAATTGGGCCCACGACCCAGTAAACATTGGGCTGTTACAATACTCCCCTCCTTTAAGAAATTTCGTTCCCAAAATTTTTGCAATGGTAGACTCCTCGCTTCTTACTTTCCAATTCTTATGCAACCTCACTACCTTATTGATGTACAACTCTATCAATTTAACCAAAGGATATCTAAGGGTAAGACAAGTAAACTTGGCAAGTCTATCCACTAAAACCCAAATAGAATCGATCTCTTAAGCGTCTCAGACAAACCTACAATTAAGGTTTATCCACTCACCATTACAGTTCCAAAATGGGACGTCTAAGTGCTACAAAATTCCTAAAGACTTCTTGCATACTAAACACGAGCATACAGTTTCTCTACTCCTCTCTTCACCTTAGGCCACCATGCTTCCGCTGCACCACTCTGATACATCCTCCTAAGGTCCCGATACATCTTAGTAGCTCCTAAATGAATGTCCTTCCTCTAAAATCATCTTTCTTAATTGAAGGTTACTAAGCACCCAAATTTGTTCTTGCACCTCAAAGCAACATCGATTCTACTCAGAAAAGTTATCTATACTCCTACCAATCTTTTCCACTTGGTTCTCTAAGAAAGGCTCTAACTCCTAGGCTTCTCTATTCTCATCCATTAATTCACTAGTCACTTTTAACATAATCAATTCAATGCTCCTAAGGATAATCTCACACACAAAGCGTAAGTCTCTAAATTCTTCAATCAAATCCAACCCTTAAATCATCAAAAATGATATACCAGAGGTCATCATAATCAAGGCATCTGCCACAATATTGGTTTTACTTCTATGATCATCTCTAAAGATTAAGCACCTAAGCGTAAGTTCACTAGGTACACATATCAGATCTCTAATTTCACCACTCCATCTACACCCAAGTCAAACTCTTATCCATCACCTTATCCTATAGCCTCATATCTTGTCACCAAAATTATGCTTCTCCAATTTCCTTCAACAATCCATTCGTTACTCAAGTCATATTTTAGTCTCACACTACTAAGGGTAACCTTATAAGCTAAACTTAAATCTCTAATTTGAGCCAAAAGGATTCATCTCTCTAATCATAAGGGAAGATAAATATAAAGGTTTCCTACACAAAACATCGGTCACCACAATGGCTTTACTCAAATAACAACTAAGTTTGAAATATTAGTCCTCCAGAAATTAAATTATCTCTTTTATCTCATAATTAACTCCTTCAGTCAACAAATAATTAAGGCTCTAATTATCAATAAATACCTCAAGCTTAGAATCATATAGGCAGTGTCTCTAAATATTACAACTACTAACTTAAAAATCATAGGTAAGGTAATTCCTCTAATGAGTTTTCAATTGCCTAGAATCACAAGCTACTACCTTTCCTTCTTGCATCAACACTCCACCCAGACCTATCTTAGAAACATCAACCCGTACCACAAAAGGCTTACTAAGATCGGCCAATGCTCACACTAGTGCACTAGTCGATCTTTCCTTAAGAATTTGGAAACTACTCTCACACTTAGTATCTCACACAAAAACAACACTCTTCTTACTCAAACTATTCAAAGGTAATGCTATCTTAGAAAGTTACTCAATAAATATCCAACAACAATGAGCTAATCCAAGAAACTCATAACCTCGTTAATAGACTCAAGTATCTCTCACTTAAGCACAACCTCTATCTTAGGTAAATCTACGTTATACCTCCGCAAGAAATTACATGGCCTAGAACACTCACCTCATACAGTCAAAAATCATACTTAGATAATCTATCCTAAATTTATCTTGGATATATCTTCACACTTAACTCTTAATATGATGATATCAAATCCTAAGGTCAATCTCATTAATACACAAACATCCACTAATTGATCCATAAAGTCATCTATCCTCATATCAACATACATGCATATCAAATCATATTAGAATACCTACTTTAAACCTTCATATATACCATCCCTAAGCATATACGAATCAATCATCGTTTACACCATATAGCATGAACCAACCTTACCACATAGCATCATATCACCTTAAACATCCTCTCAATGACAACACCTCAGAGAAGATCATATCCAAATCAGTTTCTATCCTTGCTATGCCTAATAACTCAAAACATCATGACAACATATACCTCCCTTCAACAATGTCAAAGCAAATGACGCACAAAGAGTTATACTCATCAAAATGATCTCAAACCTATTTCAAAAGAAATCTAAGGGAATAAGTTATAACTCTCATGAAGTCATAAGACTCTAAAAAAAAATCATCTTCTTAGCTAAAAATTCAAAAACCATAACAAATATATTCAGCGCTTACAACTAGACTTTTGATCACCAAAGCAGTTATAACTGAAGTTCTAGACCTCTGTTTTATCTTATTCCAGTTCCATTGGGAAGATAATATCCAAAGCCACCACTTTCATGAAGACCACAAAATCTAATTCTGTCAATACGATACTCATATTGGCACAACAAAACTGCAGCGAAAATATCCCCTATACCATACAGCGATAGTGTACTAACATTCCACAAAATACCTCAACCATTCCAAACTCACTCCTTTCCACCTTAAACTCATATTCAAGCTTTCCACTACAATCCTATCAGCTCACATATTCGGTACAAAGGACTTAGAGAATAAAATTCACATGCTACCTAAACCATAAAAGGTTAACATGTAAGCACCAATACTTAAGGAAATTTCCAACGTTCCAACCTCTCATCAAAAATATCAAAACTCTAATTCTCAGATACAACCTCCTTGGATTCAATCGTTACCACTATAGATTCCAGAAATTCCATTAACCGTAAACTCTCGACAAATCAATGTCTCACCCAAATCTAAGGTCCCAATAATGAGCGATAGCATTCATCCACTACTTCTTACGTAAGTAAGAAGTATCAAAACCAGTGAGTAATCATGAATAACATCAACTAAGCAATATCATGTCTTTCAGCCAAATTCTGAAAAAATAATAAACAACTAAACACAACACCAACAACACAAGGGAAACATCATCATTATCATTCTCATAATACAAAACATTATTAGAGTACACACAATTAAATAGAAATCAACAAAATCAATCATCATACAAACATATCAATAAACTCCACAATCAATTCATTTTATCATTCATCTACCGAACAAGCATAGTAGACTCATAACTCACGGTCGATTGGATCGACCTGCTCTGATACCACTAAATGTGACACCCTTACTACCCCAACACATATTGTAACTTTACAAATAAATGTTTTAAATCTCGGTAAAAGGGTTCACATGAGAAACTTCAAAAATCATTCTTCAATAACCACAATAATAAAGATTTAGAAAATGATGATAGAAAAGAATGGCACAATCCAAGAGGGGGGTGAATTGGATTCAATGACCCTTTTAAAAATTTATCAAAGTATTTTGGATCTTAATTTCAATCAAAACTTTTCTATGACAGAATTTCCAAATGAAGCCCTCCTAAAGACTTGTTATGAAAATATGAATGCAATGTGCTCACTTGATTACAACATAATGAGGTTTAACAATAATGTTCAATTACAGATTTAAACCATCAAGATTCACATACACTTGTTAATCAAGTTTTATCTTCTTTAAAGTTCACCCAAGAAATTACATAAAGTAAAAGATAAGGTTAAGAAGATTGCACAAGTCTTTTATACTAGTTCAGCCACTCCACATGTGACCTACATCCAGTCCTTAATCACCACCTGATTAAGATTTGTTCCACTATCTTTAAGCAAGAAGGTTTACAAGCACACACACATGCATATACTTCAACACAAAAAGATAATCACTTTCTTGACCCCAAGAAAGCACCCCTTGTAGAACCCACTACAAGAAACCTTATTACTTGAGAAACCCTTCTCAAGATTTTTCACAAAGATTCACAAAGAATAAAAGGAACGAATTCACCTGGAATTCTTGAACAAATCCTTATCTTCCTTTTTCAAGAATATGATGATGATGATCTTCTACCAAAGCTTTTCACAAACGTTTTCACTCTTGGATTTCACAAAGAAAACTCTTCAAGATGTCACAAAGACTCACAAAAACGTTTTTCACAAATTGATTATCAGTTCTAACTCATGTCTGAAGTTTCTCAAAGTTCAAACTATTTATAAAAGTTTTAGACACAGATAATCGATTATTTTAAAGAATAATCGATTATTTTGTTCTTCAGGTTTTCTGGAAACCAACCAAGAACAATTTAATCGATTATTTAGCTGGATAATCGATTATTCCAGAGAGTTGTTCCTGAAATAATCGATTATTTTGGCAAATAATCGATTATTACAGCAAGGCATTCCACTTAGCCTATTTGCTGAAATAATCGATTATATTTAACAATAATCGATTATTTTGAGTTAATTCTTAAAACTTCATTTTAAGCCTCAAAATAACT
Source organism: Cajanus cajan (assembly GCF_000230855.2). Lineage (NCBI taxonomy): Eukaryota > Viridiplantae > Streptophyta > Magnoliopsida > Fabales > Fabaceae > Cajanus > Cajanus cajan. The sequence continues at coordinate 43,447,621 of NC_138521.1, read as the reverse complement.
CTCCAATGTTTTTAACTCATCATCATCTACTCCCTACTTGATTCAGATAAGTTTTGCTTATGCACAAAGCATACTTAGCACACACAATACAAAAATTCATTCACAACAATTTATTTCCTAAGTTCTATTACATAGCTCCATTTCAAAGCATTTCCTTGACTCTTCTTTGACTTTGTTTTTGTGTTCCAAGTTGTTGTTGTAGACTTGTTGTGATCATCAAAACTCTTGAAGTCTTCAGCTCTCCTAAGCTCAACGATCTCCCCCTTTTTGATGATGACAACCCATGATTCACTTCTTTTGACTCAATGCAACTGTGTTTGAAACTGTGTTTGAAACTCCTTAGTCATTGTGCCTAATTGCAACCTGCACAATACACACACACAAGCACAATACCTGCAAAAACAACAACTAAACACACACCATACCATTTCTCCCCCTTTGGCATTATCAAAAACAAAGTAAGCCAAGTTTAACAAATATAAGCATTGGTTCAGCAAGTCAAACCAAGTCATTTGTGCATTATATAGCCACAATTCAGACCAAATTAAACCAAGCAAATATGTCCACCATATCAAAAACAGAGTATGCCAGCTAGAACCAAAAATAACCACGCTAACCAACATATATGCTCACAAAAACAGAGCATTTTGCATCAGTCAAGCAAAAACAGAATATGAACACATCCAAATCAGCAAAATAAAATCCAAATTTCATCAGAATTCAAATTTTTCAATACCACAAAGCATTAAAATTGTTCAGAAACTTAAACTATTACAACCATATTGAACTAAATTGTTCCAAAACAGAATTAAAAATCCTAATTAAAACTAATCAAAGAAACAAAACAAAAATCAATCCTCATCGTCCGGAATACCAAGCTGGGTCTTGATCAGTCTAACTTCATGATCCAAGTCATCAAATCTGTCAAGAATTCCAGAAAACAAGGATTCATGCCTCCGTGACATTTCCATCATTTCATCCATTTTGTTGATCATGATTTGCTCAAACTGTGAGAATGGCTTCAGTTCCGGTTCACCTTCCCTAGGCTCAGCTTCCACCTGTGGTGGCTGATCCTCATCATGAGAAGGAACTCCATCCTCATCAGTTGCCGGCTCCGGTGTAGGAGGTACATCTCCTTTAAAAACCCACTTGTCTTCTTGCTTCAGCATCCCCATATGATGCAAAGAAGACTTCTCAATCTTATTTGAAGCATGCAACACAATCTTTCTTTCACCTGTCAGATCTACACCAGCATTTTCAAAAATTTTGGATAGCAAAAGAGCATATGGAATTGGACCGTCTTCCTTTCTCCTTGCTTTCCATATGCAGTCATTCACAACCGATACCCAATCGATTTTAATTTTCTTTTTAATGACATGCATAAGCAAAATATCGTCCCGTGACATTTGAGCATGGTTGTGCAACCTCGATTTCAGCATCCAGGCAATTATAAAGGAAATTAAGCGAGAGTTATTTTTCATACCTCCCGCCAAGAATTTCTCATAGTTGGTGTTTGACGGAACCCTTTGACAGTCCCGAAATGTGGTCAGTTCTTCAAAATCTCCAAAATTGAATGGCTGGGGTTTCTCTGCTCCAGTCCCGCTCAGACCCGCAGTCGCCTTCAGAGTTGGTCCGTCCAACTTAATCAGTTTTCCCTTCACCACAGATTGCATAACTCCTTCGTTAGTTGAGGCAAAGCAGAGAAATAACCTGATTAACTCAGGATAATAGGGACCATTCATTTCCAAGAATGCCTTCAATTCCTGGTGCTCTAGAAGGGTTGGAAAGCTAAACCCCTCGTTCTTGAACCAATCAAGCTTCAAGGTCTTCGGAGGAATGATTCTCCGACCGGCGTACCACTCAAAGTAGTATTCTTGAGCTTTCTCATCCGCAAACCACTTTGTAATCAGCTGCCCAGAGGGAAGAGGACGCTTGCTCCCCCTCACTTCAAGCTTCCTTGGCCTTTTAGATGAAGATGCCATGGATGGGTCTTGAGAAAAGTGAAGAAGATGAGAGATTTGGGAGGATTTGAGAGGGTTAGGGTTTTGGAGAAAATGAGATAATGAGAGAATGAGAGGTTATGAGTAGTGTTTTGATGCCCTAGCACGTTCTGGGTATAAGGGTAATGGGTAGTTTTAAGGGTTGGCGCGTAGATAACCGTTTCAGGAAATTTAAAAAATGCCCAGATAATCGATTATTTATGCAAATAATCGATTATTTGCATCAAAGAAATCACCTAAAAACCAAATCTGATATGAATAATCGATTATTTTAAGGATAATCGATTATTACAGAAGGTTGTTTTTCCTTATTCATCCCAGATAATCGATTATTTACAGAATAATTGATTATTCCAGTGGCCTTTCAGATTCCACTACTCAGATAATCGATTATTTCCCAAGATAATCGATTATTACAGTGACTCTTGAGTTCCTTCTTACTAGATAATCGATTATTACCCAAATAATCGATTATTTCAGAGACTCTTAAAATTCTTCATGTTCCAGATAATCGATTATTACCCAAGATAATCGATTATTTCCATTGGATAGTCTTTTGGTAATGGCACTAAATCCCACACTTCATTTCTTTCAAACTGATTTAGTTCCTCTTGCATGGCCATTAACCAATGCTCATCTTTAAGTGTTTCATCAATGTTCTTAGGTTCAACTTGTGACACAAATGCCATGGTGTTGCAAATATTTTTAATTGCACTCCTAGTTGAAACACCCTTACCAATGCTTCCAATTATGTTGTCCATTGATAAGTCTCTTGTGGTTTTCCATTCCTTAGGCAATTGTTCACATGTTTCCTTTGCTTTCTCAAGTGATACACTCTCCTTAGGCGCTTCATTAGGTTCATTCTCCAATAGGGATTGATCAAGCAACTCATTTAAATCTTCAATTTCAGTTTGCCTAGTCTCTTGCTTATTTGACTCATCAAATACCACATGGACAGATTCTTCTACAACTAGAGTTCTCTTATTATAAATTCTATAAGCCTTACTATTTGTAGAGTATCCTAAAAATATTGCTTCATCAGCCTTTGTATCAAACTTCCCAAGTTGCTCTTTTCCATTGTTCAGCACATAGCACTTACATCCAAACACTCTAAAATAGGAAATGTTAAGCTTCTTTCCTTTATAGATTTCATAGGGTGTTTTCTTTAATATGGGCCGAATCAGAACTTTGTTTAACACATGACAAGCAGTGTTAACAGCATCAGCCCAAAAATATTTTGGCAAGTTTGTTTCATTCAACATTGTTCTAGCAAGTTCTTCTAAGGACCTATTCTTTCTCTCAACAACCCCATTTTGTTGAGCTGTCCTAGGTGCTGAGAAATTATGGTTTATACCATGTTCCTCACAGAATTTTTGAAACAACATGTTTTGAAACTCACCTCCATGGTCACTTCTTATAGAGGTGATGTTTGAACACTTCTCATTTTGAACAAGTTTGGCAAATTTTCTAAAGGCATTAAAAGCATCATTTTTGTTTGCAAGAAACATAACCCATGTGTATCTAGAATAGTCATCAACAATTACTAAGCCATAGTAGTTTCCGCCTAAGCTCATGGTTCTTGAAGGACCAAACAAATCCATGTGAATTAATTGCAAAGGTCTAGATGTGGAAATCTGATTTTTGCTTTTAAAGCTAGCCTTCACTTGCTTGCCCTTTTGACAAGCATCACATAGTTTGTCTTTTCCAAACTTGAGTTTAGGTAGACCAACCACTAATTCTTTCCTACACAGCTTATTTAGGTGATCCATATGAATGTGTGCACCTCTCCTATGCCAAAGCCATATATTTTCTTCTTGAGTTATTAGACACTTAGTATTTGACATTGTTATGGAATGTTCTAAGTCAAGCATATATATATTGTCTATTCTTTTACTAATGAATCTGATTTCTTTACTCTTTTTATCACATATCAAGCAGCATGTATCATCAAATTCAATTTTAAAGCCTTTATCACTTAGTTGACTTATACTCAGCAAATTATGTTTCAAGTCATCAACAAGCAAAACATTTTCAATCAATGTTTGAGAGGAGGAATTACCAACATTGCCATGGCCAAGAATTTTTCCCTTATTATTGTCACCATAGGTAACATACCCTTCATTCTTCAATTTCAGATTTGTGAATTTTGAAGGATCCCCAGTCATATGCCTTGAGCAACCACTATCAAGATACCAAAGTAGATTTTTGGCCCTCAAGCATTCCTACAACAACAATTCAGAGGAAAAATTTAGGTACCCATGTGAAGGGTCCTTGTAGGTTAGTTCTCAGCCTTTGACTCTTTTCAACCCAAACCAACTCTCCATTTGGAACTCCATATTTCCTAGAATAACAGTTCCTAATTATATGGCCTTTTTTGCAGCAATAAAAACAAGTTGTTTGTCTAGAAAAGTTGCTTTTGAATTTTCTAAAGTTTTGACTTTTCACAAAAGCTACTTTCTTTGACTTAAATGGCATGCTCATACTTTGGTTAAAACCAAGTCCATTCCTATCAAAAGTGTTTCTTTTTTTTCCCAAAAGAATGTTCAAGTTTTCATTTCCATTAGTGAACCTTGCAAGTGTAGATTTTAAATCAGCATTTTCTTTTTCAAAAATTTTGCAATGTTCACAACCATCTTTTGAGGAGTGAGCTTCACTAAAGTTAAACATAGTTTGAAGATTTTCATGCTCATGCTTCAAATCTTCAAGCTCTTGTTCAGCTTCAATTAAAGCATTTTCATACCATTTCAGCTTGTTTTTCAACTTTGAATTTAAGGCACCTAATTTGACAGCTTCTTCATGAATTTGTATAAAAGCTTCTTGAAGCTGATCATAGTCAGGATTGGATTCAAGGTCAGAGTCACTTACAATTGTGTCTTGTGCAGTTCCAGCCATCAAACACAAATTGTTCTCCTCACATTCGGATTCTTCACTTGTTGTGCTTGAGTCGTTGTCTTCCCAAGCAATATAGGCTCTCTTTCCTTTTGAATTTTTCTTAGACTTCTTCTCCTCTTGTTGCTTCTTCAAGAGATTTAGACACTCAGCTTTCATGTGTCCCGGTTTTCCACATTCAAAGCAATTGAAGGAGGATGTGCTTGCTTCCTCTTTCTTGTTTGATTTTTTGTTGAATTTGTAGGGGGAATTTTTCTTTCTTCTAATGAACTTTCTGAACTTCTTCACCAGCAAATTGAAATTTTCGGTTTCGGAATCATCGGAACTTGTTTCTTCACACACCTCCTTTCCTTTGGCAGATTTTAAGGTTTTCAATGACACTCCTTTACCTTTCTTATCTTGCTGCTCATGTTCATCAAATATGTGCAGCTTTTGCTGATGCTCCCTCAACTTCCCAAAGAGAGTGGCTAATGTCAAGGAGGTCAAATCCTTTGATTCTTCAATGGCTGTCACCTTTGCTTGCCATGATCTGTCCAAGCATTGCAGCACTTTTAAATTCAGCTCTTCCTTCTCAAATTTCCTGCCAAGGTCAACAAGGTGATTTATCAAGTGTGTAAATCTCTTTTGAAAATCAGAAATAGATTCACCATTTTGCATTCTAAACAGCTCATATTCTCTTATGAGAGTATGCTTTCTTGATCTCTTTACATCACTTGTTCCTTCATGAGTGACTTGCAAAGTATCCCACATTTCTTTAGCAGATATGCATTGTGAAATTCTAAAAAATTCATCAATAGACAATACAGATGTTATAATGTTTTTGGCTCTCTTATCATGTTGGGCTCTCTTCTTTTCCTCAGCACTCCACTCACTCCAATGTTTTTCCTTAAGCTCACCATCATCATCTTTTTTCATAGGAATATAGGGTCCATTTTCTATAGCATCCCATACAGCAATATCAATAGCTTCAATGAAAATTCTCATCCTAATTTTCCAATAGACATAGTTTTCACCATTGAAAACAGGAGGTCTATGAATGGACACACCCTCACCATAGGGTAAATTGTTGTTGGCCATTTTTGAAATCTTGAATAACTCTCAAGAACCTTGCTCTAGATACCAATTGATAGAAAAGAATGGCACAATCCAAGAGGGGGGGTGAATTGGATTCAATGACCCTTTTAAAAATTTATCATAGTATTTTGGATCTTAATTTCAATCAAAACTTTTCTATGACAGAATTTCCAAATGAAGCCCTCCTAAAGACTTGTTATGAAAATATGAATGCAATGTGCTCACTTGATTACAACATAATGAGGTTCAACAATAATGTTCAATTACAGATTTAAACCATCAAGATTCACATACACTTGTTAATCAAGTTTTATCTTCTTTAAAGTTCACCCAAGAAATTACACAAAGTAAAAGATAAGGTTGAAGAAGATTGCACAAGTCTTTTATACTGGTTCAGCCACTCCACATGTGACCTACATCCAGTCCTTAATCACCACCTGATTAAGATTTGTTCCACTATCTTTAAGAAAGAAGGTTTACAAGCACACACACATGCATATACTTCAACACAAAAAGATAATCACTTTCTTGACCCCAAGAAAGCACCTCTTGTAGAACCCACTACAAGAAACCTTATTACTTGAGAAACCCTTCTCAAGATTTTTCACAAAGATTCACAAAGAATAAAAGGAACGAATTCACCTGGAATTCTTGAACAAATCCTTATCTTCCTTTTTCAAGAATATGATGATGATGATCTTCTACCAAAGCTTTTCACAAACGTTTTCACTCTTGGATTTCACAAAGAAAACTCTCCAAGATGTCACAAAGACTCACAAAAACGTTTTTCACAAATTGATTATCAATTCTAACTCATGTCTGAAGTTTCTCAAAGTTCAAACTATTTATAAAAGTTTCAGACACAGATAATCGATTATTTTAAAGAATAATCGATTATTTTGTTCTTCAGGTTTTCTGGAAACCAACCAAGAACAATTTAATCGATTATTTAGCTGGATAATCAATTATTCCAGAGAGTTGTTCCTGAAATAATCGATTATTTTGGTAAATAATCGATTATTACAGCAAGGCATTCCACTTAGCCTATTTGCTGAAATAATCGATTATATTTAACAATAATCGATTATTTTGAGTTAATTCTTAAAACTTCATTTTAAGCCTCAAAATAACTCTCCAATGTTTTTAACTCATCATCATCTACTCCCTACTTGATTCAGATAAGTTTTGCTTATGCACAAAGCATACTTAGCACACACAATACAAAAATTCATTCACAACAATTTATTTCCTAAAAGTTCTATTACATAGCTCCATTTCAAAGCATTTTCTTGACTCTTCTTTGACTTTGTTTTTGTGTTCCAAGTTGTTGCTGTACACTTGTTGTGATCATCAAAACTCTTTAAGTCTTCAGCTCTCCTAAGCTCAACAAATGAAACACAAGAGTTTACAAATTGTTTTCAAAATGATATTTACAATTCCAAATCCATATAAAAAATCTATCCTAAAAGTCTTCTGCCCCGATGTCACAATATCAGAGCATATACCCCTAATTTAACTGTTGGCATTCTAGATGCCACTCGCAGCCGCATCTTCTTCACCTAAAAACATCCACAAAATTGTACGGTGAGAAAAGAAAATATCTATATGTAAAGTACATACAAACACACAACATGTCATCTCATTATAACTCGATACTTAACAAAATATTCATAAACATTTCAATGTATCATAACTTTATCAATCGCGCATCATCATCACGTCACAATTTGCAATCACAACAATCATCACAAATCTTGCAATCAACCCTATGCCAAGGTCACGCCTATAGCATCTCTTGCCCAAGGTCGTGCCACCCCCGACATAAGTATTAATTGCCTCACACATCCCACCCTATGCCAAGGTCACGCTTGTAGCATCTCCTTGCCCAAGGTCGTGCCACTCCCGACATAAGCATGAGAAATCACACATCCTACACTATGCTAAGGTCATGGCTGTAGCATCTCTTTGCCCAAGGTCGTGCCACCCCTAGTCATAATGTAAGGAACTACAATCACATCACAATTATAATCACATCAATCCATCACAATCCACATAAATCTTACAATTAACATTATGTCAAGACCACGCCACAACTGACACAAGTGATACGGGTTAATTGCCTCACTCATCCCACACCATGCCAGAGGTACGCTCGTCCTTGTAGCATCACTTACCCAAGGTTTGTATCATCCCTAGTCATTAGTGCGAGGAACCACAATCACATTACAATCCACACAATCTCTTGCAATTAACTCTATGCCAGGGCTGCCATATTTGACATAAGTGATGCGTGTTAATTGTCTCACTCATCTCACACCATGTCAGGGGCACGCTCGTCCCTAGAGCATCACCTCCCAGGATTCGTCTCATCCCTGGTCATTAGTGTGAGGTACCACAGTCACAATCATAATCATACCCACACAACATCTCATCTCATATCACAATTTCATACTACATACTGATAAGTTCACACAATGCAACGATTCACATACCCATCAAGCAATTCACCATGAATACTCATTATAACAATAATATAAAACTCAATTAATTCTCCAGTTTAATACAATATTAAATCAATAGAATTACTAATTTAATATAACATTCATAAATGTAATAATAATCAATAGAATTATCAATTAATATAATTTTAACGTAAACGGTAAAATCCCCAATATTCCAAAATCTAGCTCACAGGCACTTTTTTTACAATTTCGTTCTCTCTCCCAAATCATCATTCTTACAAATTTAATATATATTTCTTATCCTCAACACATACAGAATCTAATGGTATCATTAATTCCTCAAACAGAAATAATGTAATTTTTTCAAAACCTAACTTACAGACACTTTTCTATAATTTCGTTCTCTCTCCCAGAGCATCATTTTTACAAATAATTCATATATTTATAGTCCTAAATATATACAGAATCAAATGAGACCAATAATTCTCCAAACAGAAATAATTATAAAATTTCTCATAATCCTAAGGGCTCTTCCTCTACCCAATTTTCTCATGTAACTCTACGTATATGATGGAGGACCATCCATGTAACTTCATGTGGGACCCATCACTAATCCATGGCTAGGAGATTGGAAGAGGATAAGGAAGTCAAAAATCCTAGAAGACATGTTTCTTAAGATTAAAATACACTAATCATTCTCCTAAGCTTTGGTAGCCTAGAATTAATGTTTATGCCTATTTTGCCCTTGTCTTTGATTTTCCATTTTTACCCTTGTATTTTGGGGTATCTTAGACATAGGATCTATTTTACTTGTATTTCCAATTTTACCCTTGTATTTTGGGGTATTTTAGTCATAGGGTTTATTTTCTTTGTATTTCCCATTTTACCCTTGTATTATGGGGTGCTTTAGATCATAGGTTTTTATTTTTGGGCTAAGGTATTTGATTAGGGTGGGAACAAAAACCTAGACATATTTTTTGTGGCTATTGGACCTATTTTTGGTGTTAGAAAGGCTTAGGTCCAAGTGGAGGGCAAAGGTTGCATGGTCTTATCATGCACCTAAATGTAGCCTAACTAATCCCAAAGATTTCATCCTTGGTCACCAAATTGCATCTAAGGTTAATTTGCATTACATTTGGTGTGCATTTGGCTTGTGAATTTCAGCCATGCACTCTCCAAATACAACCCTAGATGTCTCCCACTCCTATAAATACCCTAGGCTATGCATCATGTAAATACTTTGGAATATATGAATTTGAGTGAGCATTTTTGCCTCAAATCCTCTCCTTAGTCACTAGGTCTACACGGCCTACCTCTCCTATCTCCTCCCTAGAGTGAGTTTAGGGTTCCCTTGAGTGGCCTTCATCCCCACTTGATGAAGAGAGCCAACTAGAACACCCAAAAACACCATCATCCCAACCTTTCTCCTATTCGCCCAAGACTCCACCCTTCACACCCACCATCACTTAGCCTTACCCTTGAAGGAACGTTCACCCTCTAAGGTCACCATCTTGGCCTTGGCAAGGAGCTCCTCTTCACCATTGAATGTTTTGATCATCCCCTTGGTGGAAGGAGTCCATCAGTATAAATAATCCATTTTTCCCCCGTACCTGGATAAACAACAATTGAACTAAAACAGGGATCTCTTGGTCTCCTCCTCTAAGTGTCCCTTGGTCATCAGAGAGAAAAAGAGGGAAAGAAGAGAAAACAGAAGAGAATAGGAAGAGAGAATGAGAAATGTGAGAAAATGAGAGGTGAGGCCTCCTATTTATAGGAATCTGCCTCACCCAACCCGAAACGGCCCGTTCCAAAAGTGGAACGCCCGTTCTGGACCCGAAAAATCTACGCAAGTTTTTGCACTGGAACGGCCCGTTCCGGGACTCATCCAGAACAACCCGTTTTCCTTCTAGAACGGCCCGTTCTTCAACTAGAACGACCCGTTTTGAAATTTGGAACGGCTCATTCTCAACTACGTTTTTTAGGCAATTTCTTTATTCCGGAACGACCCGTTTCACTTTTGAAACTGCCCGTTCCGGGCAACGAATTGGGCCCACGGCCCAGTAAAAATTAGACTGTTACATTATTGTCATATTAAACACCATGTAAAATTATTACGTCTAGTATTTTAGATGATAAGATGTCATTATTATTTATAAGATTAAGTGGGATGTTATTATCAAGACATATGATAAGTTGTCATAATAAATTTCTTCCTCTATAAATAAAGAATCCTATTATAACTGAAGACAAATTTAATTAAATGAAATACATAACCACTAAACCAACACTACTCAAATACACTCAAATTTAAATGTATTGTTTTTTTCTTCTTCTTTTCTTTAATTAACACCTTGAAATATGACGAGTATCACTCATAATTCACTAACTAAGTATCCATAATGCATAAACTATTCCCTTTATCAATTAATCATTTGTTGAAGAAAACTACGCACTTCACAAACATATCATCATCGTTCTTTTCCTCATCAACTTTAATATACCAAGTGCACCAAGTTGATTAACTTCCAATATCTACTACTCTGTTTTTTCTTGTCATCTTTCTATTTGTTAATAGTTAAAACCGGAAACTTTGTTAAATACTTTTCGAAGTACAATTCATAATAAATAATAAAACCTTCCATGATAATTGATAACGACCGATCAAATTGAATCTTTTTCAGTAATGCTTCTTTTAAAACACTTACTTAACGATATCATCACTAACTGATCAATAATTAATAACTTACATAATTTAGATAATGTAATTAATGCGAGTTACAGAGAGAATAGAAAAGTTTAGTACATGGTGGCGCAATCAGCTTCGGTTGGCCCCGTCATTTGCATTATTAAAGAAAGTGGGTGTTCTTTAGCCACTATATACATATCTATATCCATACATCTATATATATATATATATATATATATATATATATATATATATATATATATATTATTAGATATCCGCGAAAACCTATCATAACGATGTAACCCCTTCAAAAGGATTGCTTTCATCCCAAAGATTGTTGATTGACCATTCTTCATATCATATATGGGAGCTTTTATGTGAAGTGTGTGTGTGTGCGTCCCAAGCGTCTTGACTCAATTGGACATGCCTACATTTTAACCATAGTAGTGCTACAAAGAAAAGACCAATGTAAAAGCCTATGAATATATTGCGCATCGAATTTATGTGGTAGGATTTTTAAGGATAGGTTTACTATTATTGATACATTTATTATGATTGAACAAGAAACTAGATTCTATGGAATTATCACGAAGAAAAAACATGGGAAGAATCCATTTGTCGTAATCATGAAGGATATTGTTACAATTTCTGATGAAAAGTTATTCGACTATGCACTTAAAACAATAAAGGTTAGACATATAATTAATATATATATATATATATATATACATATATATATATATATGAGGAGGTACCTACGGTTATTTAATTTGATCACTCATATTCTTTATAAAATAAAATTCTTCATAAAATTTTAATGGTTTAACTGTTAAATTTAAAGTTTTTAATACATAAATCAAATTTGTAAATTTTTAAAAAATTTAAAAATTATTTAATATTTTATTTTATTAATTTAAATTGATGAATAATTATAAAATTATTTTATACATGAGTTATACTATAGCCTCCAAAATAGTTGTCTGAAATATCGTTCGAAACTTTAAAATATTAATATTTTTTAATAAATTTATTATAAAATAATTATTTAATTTAATATTTTATAATTTAAATTATTATTTTAGTGATTCGAATGAAATCTGGCATACGTTTTTTGGAGTCTGAATCATTTCTCTTAAATAAAATATTAAATAATTTTTAAATTTTTTAAAAATTTATAGATTTAATTTATAAATTAAAAATATTAAATTAAACGATTTAATTATAAAAATTTAATGTAAAATATGAGTTATTGAACAAAATAAGTTTAAATAAATTTATTCCTGAAATAAATAGATCCCTTATATATATATATATATATATATATATATATATATATATTATAAATTCTCTCGATTTGCTACTTATTAGTAAAATCTTAATAAATCAATATTTATACATGTAAATGTTACCAATTTGATTCCTACCTAGTGGTGCAGCCTCATAGAAATCACTTTAGATAATTAACATGTACATGATCGTCTTTCTTCAAGTTTAATTTAACTTCTTTATTTTATATCTTTTGATTAACTAATGCGAATTTTATGAGATACACATTTTATAATAAATATATTTATGAAATTTTTTCGATAAATTTTATCGGATAAGATACAACTACAAATATTTGTACGAGTAAATTTGACTTTTTAAGATTTATAATCAATTAGTTATTGAAAGCATTTTGTCTACCATATCTTGTACGTTGGCTCTATTCCTTGTCCTTTAATAACTACTTACCCCGGCCAAACCCCCGAAATTGGACTACCATTTTTTATAATTGAAAAATGATATATCCTCCGAATGGATGTTCCTACTCCGACTAATTAAAAAAACCTTTTTATTTTTAATTAAAATTTATATTTTATAATAAATAAATTATAAATGTCAATCATAATTAATTCAATTTGTTTTCGGACAAAATTTCGAAGCCTATATCATTGCTCTTTATAATTGATACCATTTATATTAGATAGTCTGAACTACACTATCTCAAGTTTGATTTAAAGAAATATGTTTTGAAAATTATACTTTACGAATCCATATTAGTTGTTAATGAAATAAAAAAAAAAATCATGTTAAGTTGGATTATTAATTGATCTGTTTTGAAAACTCATAACTACGAATTTATATTATTTATTAATTAATGGAATGGAAATCTTACATGATAAGTGAGTTATTGATTGCATAATAATATTAAATTTTCTTTTTTTTTTTAAAGAATTTTCATGTGTTTTGAAAACAAGAAAAATTTATATATCTTCACAAAATACTAACATGATTGGTTGTCAATGTAAAAAATTTTCACTGGCAGTGTATAGGTGATTAACTCTCATAACTACGAATTTATATTATTTATTAATTAATAGAATGGAAATCTTACATGATAACTGAGTTATTGATTGCATAATAATATTAAATTTTCTTTTTTTTTTAAGAATTTTCATGTGTTTTGAAAACAAGAAAAGTTTATATATCTTCACAAAACACTAACATGATTGGTTGCTAGTGTAAAAAAACTTTACACTGACAGTGTATAGGTGATTAACTCTCATAACTATGAATTTATATTATTTATTAATTAATGGAATGGAAATCTTACATGATAAGTGAGTTATTGATTGCATAACAATATTAATATTTCTTTTTTTAAAAGAATTTTCATGTGTGTTGAAAACAAGAAAAATTTATATATCTTCACAAAACACTAACATGATTGGTTGTCAATGCAAAAAAACTTTATACTGACAATATATATATATATATATATATATATATATATATATATATATATATATATATATATATATATATATATGGGAAAAGAGAGAAATTTCAAGACGATTCTTATTTATTAACAATAAGAGAAATATAGGATAAAAAAAATTAAAGAAAATAAGTCAATAATATGTTATATTATATATTATAGAATACAAGAAGCAAAAATACTTAAAAAAAAATTTCTCTCCTCCTGTGAGAGCGTTTCTCTCTTCTTTTCGTGAGAGTCTTGTCACTTGTCAATGTGGTGAATCGTTGCAATCAATATCGTTGTCACTTCTCTACTTTTCTCTCCCATGATTACCCTTTCCTCTGGTAAATGGGGCGGGGCTCATTTTTTTTCAACTTTTCTTATCACAATTGATTTTTACGTACCTTCTTGTATGGCTTTCTTTGTTTTTACTGCTTGTACGCGTTTTCTCGTAGTCTTTTTATGTTAGTCTTGCATGCATTACATACATTACCTCTCTTTTTAATTGTTTACTTTTTTTTTTATGACTTTTTGCATGAACCTTTCTTACCCTTCTTTGAATCTTTCAAAATCTTTATTGTTCACATTTTTTCTTTCTGGGCTATCCAATCTACTTTTTTCATAGTAACCATTTTTTTCTTTCTTTTTTTTCTTTTCCTTTTCTCTCTCTGGATTTTTTTTCTTTTTCTTGAACACCATATTTGCATCGTATATATTCGATGCAAAGCTTAACTCTGTTGTAATCAACTCATGCTCTCTTTACCCCAATTTTTTCGTATTTTGCATATGACTTTTTCTGTTTTCTCTTGCTTTCATTTTCATCTCTGCATGTTTTTCTTTTAACCCTGTTCTATTTCAGCCTTAGTCAATATTCGATCTCGTAACCACTATGGGCTCCCTGGAAGAAGATCTTGAAGGCTTAATTATCAACGATGGTGATGATAGAGGTACCTTTAACCTAGTTAACTTGAGTCTTGTGGGTCACTTCCTTACTGACAGACCCATTCGTACTCATATAATGAAGAACTGTATGGCTAGCATATGGCGCCCTGGTAAAGGTGTCTCTATTTCTGAACTTAAACCAGGTGTCTTCTTATTCCAGTTTTACCATCCTTTAGACCTTAAACGTGCACGCGATAATGGCCCCTGGAACTTTGAAAACAACATCCTCATTGTAAGCAAAATCTTTGAGGGTGATATTCCAAAAGATATCCCTTTAAACCATATAGATGTTTGGGTTCAAGTCCATAATTTGCCTGCAGGTTTTATGTCTCAAAATATAGGTGAGCATCTGGGAAATAGCTTAGGAATTTTTCTTGACTATGACTCCAAAAACAACACTTCTTTATGGAAATCCTATATGCGTATTTGCATTAAAAAAGACATTCGTTCCCCTCTGCAAAAAGACATTCTTTATGGAGAATGGAAGACCGTTACTTTCAAGTACGAAAAAATTGGCCAACTTTTCTACTTGTGTGATATTCTCGGTCACAATGACAAGTTTTTCCCAAAACTCTTTGAACAAGAAGATGATGATGGCATTCGTCATTAGGGCCCAGAATTGCATGCTGATATTCGCCAAATTCCCAGCTTCGGAGGAGAACGATGGCTTTGTGAAGACAATATTACCACAAATGATAACTATAAATATCAAGATAACAATAACGAAATTGCGGACCCTACCAATGACTCACACCCACACGCTAATGAGGTTATTGTTGGAGCTGACAAGAAACGTAGAAGACATGAACCTAGTACCAACCCAGAGCATCAAAAAGGCTCCATTCAAGCTGACATGGTCGACTCCAATGAAAATAACAATATAACATTTTTAACGGCAGTCCCTGGCACCCAGGGCTGCCAGGAATTATGAGTATAACAAGCTGGAATTGCCACGAAATCGGGCACAAGTGTGCAATTCCGATACTACGGGACCTTACGCGCTCATATAAGCCCGATATACTCTTTTTGAGTGAAACCATGGTCAACTCTGATAGAATCAAAGATTTGTGCCACATCTTGAACTTCAACACTAGTATGTTGTTGATAGGCTTGGCCATGGAGGTGGGCTCGCTCTTCTCTGAAAAGATACCTTCAACATTACTATTACTCAAGCCAAGTCTAATTACATTAATGCAAACGTCAAAGATCGAAACAACAACTATTGGAGGCTCACATGTTTTTATGGTTATCCCGAGAGATGTAAGAGAAAATATTCTTGGGACCTGCTTAGACATCTTGCCTCTCTCAAACCTCCCCTGGTGTATCATTGGGGACTTTAATGGCTTACTATCATCTATCGACAAAAAAGGTACGAATCCTCATCCCCATTATCTGATCCAGGGTTTTCGTCAAGCCATGATGGATTGCGGCTTAGAGGACCTTCCCTTTATTGGTCATCTGTTTACGTGGATCAAAAGAAACCTCCCAAACAACCTGGTTGAAGAATGGCTGGACAGAGCACTTGTTACTAAGGATTGGCGTCATTTATTTGCTAACTGCCTCCTTTCAAATGGTGTTGCAGGTAAATCCGATCACTCTCTTATTACTCTCAAGCTTCATGCTAACCTCTCTAACCTTCTGTGTAAGTATTTTCGTTTTGAGAATATTTGGTTGGAAGACCCAAATATCGATCGTGCTGGAGCTATCACAACAAAGAGGGCGTCGAGAATAAGATCAACTCTTGTAGTAAATACCTTCGTATTTGGAGTAGATGTAAGCATGTCAACTTGTGTAAATCTATCAACATCCTTAAGCATAAGATGAAAAAATGCATAAATGCTCAGGGTACTACTGAGTGGAGCCTGTACTTTCAACTACAACTACAACTCAGCCACCAGCTTCGTAGCATGGATTCCTATTGGAGTCAACGTGCTAAAACTTTCTGGTTAAGAGATGGGGACTCCAATACAAAATTTTTTCATGCAACGGTGAACATGCGTCGTCAAAAAAATCATATCTCCACCCTTTACGACTCTGATGGTAAAAAACACTCCACCTCTACTGAACTTGGTAACCTAGCATGCTCATACTTCCATAACCTTTTTAAAATGCTTCTTGGGGAGATTCACCTTGTAATTGGTACCTTGGACTGTAAGATCTCCCAACTGGATAACGAGCAACTCACAAAGCCCTTATCAAAAGATGAAATTCGTACAGCTCTCTTCTAGATGCACAAAGACAAAGCTCCTGGGCCCGACGATTTTAACCCTGGTTTCTACAAATTTTTTGGGAGGTTTGTGGTGAAGACATTCTTTCCTCTTGTAACTCATGGCTTGAAGTGGGCGAGCTTCCTCCACACATCAATGATGTTGTGATTGCTTTGATCCCAAAATGCCCTAACCCATCCAACATGAAATAGCTTCGACCAATAGCCCTTTGTAACGTGATATATAAAATTCTTTCGAAAGCCCTAGCTAACCGGCTAAAACCTTTCCTCCAGAAGTGTGTCTCTTTTGAGCAGGTCGCTTTTGTCCAAGACCGCCTTATCACGGACAATGTGCTTGTTGTGAATGAAGCTATCCACTATCTACGTTGTAATGGTAAGAAAACTAAACACGAAGCATCTTTGAAGATCAACATAAGCAAGGCTTTTGATAGGCTCTCCTGGAAGTACTTGCGTTGCATCGTGGATCGTCTTGGTTTTTGCAACCAATGGGTGTCGCCACCCGCCGAAACGGACATTGGCATTCGCGACGATGGTTGGACTCTTTTTTAGTTTTGAAAAATGATGGATTGTTAGAACGACTTATTCTCAAACTGAGACCTCATCGAACTAACAATTTTGTTAAATGATTCTCACCAATCCGTGTTAATCCCAAACGGGACCCTTCATGGATTAGTGGTTTTCGCAAAAAAGGGGTTCTTGGAGTCGCCACCAATGTTTTACTCAAAACATTGGAAAAAGACATAAGGCAATTGATTTTCGCAAATCAACTTTGGCCATTACAACCAGAGTTGGGTAAGGGAGTCGATTACGTGTGGGGAAGGTGTTAGCACCCCACAACGCCCCTTTCGGGTTCCCTATGACGGATTATTTCATAAATAATAGCGTAAAATTACTAAACTACCCCTATTTATTAGAACGATTATAAGTAAACTATCTACATGATGAAAGCTTTAAAAGTGCAATGCAACAATCAAAAAGCGATAAATGAAAGCGGTAAAAGAAAGGATTTGGAAAGAAACCTTCGAAGCGGGCTTTTATATATTCAAAAAGGAGTTAGGAGGCTTTTTGGCGCTCCTTCCCACTACACGTTCACTCGCTCCTTTCCCTAAAAATAAATATTAACTATGGAAATCAAAGAGATTTCCCTTCGACTTGTTCGAGTCTCAAGCTAAAGGCTCGTGAACTCAAGAACTTAGTCGGATCAGCTCTCGGAGAGATTTCTAGGGCAGAGAATAGCTCAAAAACCCAAGAATACTCAGCCAGAGGGTGGAGAAATGCTCCAAATGTGTGGAAGGACGAGCCAATGACGTCCTATTTATAGGATTGAGGCGCAGTACGACCTAAGGAGTCAATACGGCCCGTACTGAGTTTTTGAACTACAGTACGGCCGTACTGAAGTTCAAAAACTTCAGTACGGCCGTATTGATTTCATTATGGCCGTATTGTAGTTCAAATGGCTCAGTACGGCCGTACTGAACCTCTAGGAGGGCGTATTGAGCTCCAATCCTCACACACCCTTATTCTAAGCTACTCTAAGACTTCTAGACCTACAAAGAATCATCCTAGGGTCTTCCAGGAGTCTTTCCGGCTGATTTTCCTTCGGTCTTCGAGAGTCTTTGAGTCTTATTTCCGACCCGGACAATTTTAGGGGTCTACAGCTGCCCCCCCTTTACTTAGTCGAACGGCTTTTTTTGGTGTACCGGTTGACAAGTAAAGGAGTTGACCCAATTGTCCGGGGAGTAAGCCATCCTTCCGACTTGTAGTGTCTTCAGGTGGGAAAATTGTTGAGTAGCCTCTCCAGGTTGAGTTTGCCCTCTCCAGGGTGAGTATTAGTCGTCGCCTCTCCAGGCTCGTGCATACCTCGGTGTTTTTGACGACCTCGGTAGCGTGAGTTTGCCCTCTCCAGGGTCTGCATGCCTCCCTGTTTCTGACGACGTTGGCAGCTGCATACCTCCGTGTTTCTGACGACGTCGGTAGCTGAGTATTAGTCGTCGCCTCTCCAGGCTCGTGCATACCTCGGTGTTTCTGACGACCTCGGTAGCGTGAGTTTGCCCTCTCCAGGGTCTGCATGCCTCCCTGTTTCTGACGACGTTGGCAGCTGCATACCTCCGTGTTTCTGACGACATCGGTAGCTGAGTATTAGTCGTCGCCTCTCCAGGCTCGTGCATACCTCGGTGTTTCTGACGACCTCGGTAGCGTGAGTTTGCCCTCTCCAGGGTCTGCATGCCTCCGTGTTTCTGACGACGTTGGCAGCTGCATACCTCCGTGTTTCTGACGACGTCGGTAGCTGAGTATTAGTCGTCGCCTCTCCAGGCTCGTGCATACCTCGGTGTTTCTGACGACCTCGGTAGCGTGAGTTTGCCCTCTCCAGGGTCTGCATGCCTCCGTGTTTCTGACGACGTTGGCAGCTGCATACCTCCGTGTTTCTGACGACGTCGGTAGCTGAGTATTAGTCGTCGCCTCTCCAGGCTCGTGCATACCTCGGTGTTTCTGACGACCTCGGTAGCGTGAGTTTGCCCTCTCCAGGGTCTGCGGTTTGCCCTCCCCAGGGTTGCATACCTCCGTGCTTCTGGTCACTTTGGTAGCGTGAGTTTGCCCTCTCCAGGGATTTGTGATGATTTTGTCTCCACAGTCCACGATGCTGCTTCGACGGTTGTTTTTGATTTTGGTGCCGTTGAGGGCTGGATAACGCAGGGATCCGTCTAGGGGATGTGCAGTTACTCATAGGTTCTTGTGTCCCAAATTTCCATTGCGTAGTTGGTGCCCACTGGGGAAATACTGATTCCTTGGGGATGCAGACACAAAGATGCTCTTTCTGAGGTGAGCGATGCCTTATGATTGGCTGACGTCCTTTCGACGTTGGTGGAGTATCCCGGTTATCCTTATTCGGGTGACTTTTTTGATTTTCTGGTTTTGTTGCCTCTGCGTAGGCTGTTATCCGCTGGGGGATTCTGTCGTATTGATCTTGATTGGCCTCTTCTGTTAGGCGGATTATCTTGATGTTCGGTGTTTAGCTGAATACCGAATTCCGCTTGGGGAATGGTTATTGATCTTTTCGGATTTTCTCTTTTTGAAGGAGTGCCTCTGAGTAGGCGAATGGGGATTGAGGATCTTATGTATCCCAGAGTATTATTTAGAAAGCCTCTTCAGGCTTAGCTTCACTCGTCGCTCGAGTTGGAAAGCTATCTTCCACTGAGGAAGTCTAAGTCCTTTGACTCGGATATTTTGTTTGGATGATCATGCTTCCATTGGGGAATCTTGCTGATCTTGCTCTGATAGCTTTCACTGGGAATTCGGCCCAAGAGTGCAAGCTGAGATGTCTCTGGGGAGTATTATTTCGGCAAGCCTCTCCAGGCTCAGTTATTCTGTACGATTGTTGGATTTTCTGAATTTTTTGCCTTTTATGTCGATTTCGGCTTTTTCGGCCTTTTCTGTACAGAAATTAAAGTGCTAAAGAATTTTGAACTCGAAAGTGGAAAATTTCATTAATCAAACGGAATGAAATTTGTACAATGATGATAAAAAGAGTGGGGCACAGCCCGATCAATCAAAATAAACAAAAAGCAGGAAAACACAGCAAATGGCCGGTTTTCATTCCTCTGCCGGCGGATCCTGTGGAGGGTCTGGGAAGCGACGATGCAGCTAGACTGACAGGTTGTCAAAATCCTGTCTCAGGGCGTCAATGTTGTGCTGCGCATTGTCGAATCGGGCGTCGATGCTCTGCTGCAACGCGTCGAAACGAGCATCAAAGTAGGCCCTGTCTTACTGCGAGGTGTCAGCCTCTGTCTGCGGGTCCCCTTCACCCGGGAGCTCGATGTTCTCGAAAAGCTCACTAAAGGTGTCGTGGGTGGTCGCACGTACATATTGCCTCCCTGCCTTAGCAATGATCTTCATATTGAGCAGGGTGGCAGCATTGATAGGCTTGGGCGCCAACTCCCCCGCATCTACGCCATCAGGGCACCCCCAAGTCTCGCGCGAGTCGTGAAAGAAACGTAGAGACCAAAATGTATCCTCGCCGAGCGTCGCTGCCCTCTCTTGCCCCCAGATTCTTTATATGCTCGAGAAAAAAGAATCCGGGGTTGGCCTTCTGCCTGGTGGCCATGCAGTAAAGAGCTAGCAGATCCTGCCGCGTTACTGACTCTGGACTCTTCAGTCTGGCGTGGATGGAGCCGGTGATCAGCTTGTGGCAAATCCGGAGCGCAGTCGGGAGCCGGGTACCCTTTACTCCAGCATGATAATCCATCTGACTCGTGACCTCTCTCCACATCTCGGTCGGGGTCAGATTATCAGGGCACTCACAGACGGCGTCCCGATATTCCAACTGATCGGCTCGCCGAAAGAAACCAGCCTGGACGTTGAATTCATCCAGTGTCAGGGAGCGGTATCCTCCCTTCATCCAGAAGTCTACAGAGTAGACCGTTGCGCCGTAGCTGTTCGTCGACTCTGTGACACCGACGGTAGCCAGAAATTCCTTTGTCGTGGTCGGATAGATCTTAGGGTGGGGATCAAGGAGGAACCCCCATCCTATGGCATCGATGTAGCCTCTGACCTCATCTTCCCATTCCATTGCCCGAAGGATGCTGAAGTCGAGCACCCTCGACGGCTGGAAGACGAATGACTCGAGGAAATCCAACCTCTCTTGGTGCCGCGCGGTCATTTCAAGTTGCGCAGGGACCCTCTGCCTCTTCCTTGAAGACTCGGCCATTTTTTCGAAATCGGAGGGATCTCAAACACACTCACAGATAAAGTATGCAGAGGAATGAAGATGTTGTGATGAATGAGAGGAGGAGGGACGTATTTATAGAAAAAATTTGGTCAGTACGGCCCGTACTGAATTCAGTACGGCCGTACTGATCTTACTGTTGATGTACAAAAGAATGGGCCAATACGGGCCGTATTGAATTCAATACGCCCGTATTGGTGTGGACGTTATGGCCAATACGGCCGTATTCATTTCAGTACGCCCGTATTGAGTTGAAAATTTGTTCATAACCCTAATTTTAGTACGGGCGTACTGAACATGGTACGGGCGCATTGTTTTTTCTGAAGTTCATTTTTTTTTTTTTTGATAAACAGAGAATAAGTGATCTTCCAGTATACCTATCATCTGTATGCATGTATGCGGTATGATGCACCTAATTCTATTTGATTTATTTTTCAAAAGAATTAACCGATGCGTTTCTTTGCTTGGATTTTTGTCATTCCTCTAGACGGGCTGTGCGCTGCCGATTTCTGTAACCGAGGAATGATGCGTGTTATATCGAGATTGGTGTCATCAACCCAGTGATCCTTCCCTTCCTTTAGAAGACGTATCAACCTTCCTATTGACCACTATATCTCCATGTTTCCACTAGATTATTCTAAAATCGTTTGGGACAAGAGAAAAGAAAGGAAAGATATTTTTGTTCAAAAGTTTGTGTTTTAGAGGGGATTATTATTGTTTTGAAAACGGTTTTTGTAAGAATGGCTGGCCAAGGTAGGCTCATGTGTTTAGGCTTGTTTGATTAAACACTTATGAAGTTAAGAAAGTCTTGTTATTGACGTTGTGATTCGACAACTTAGATAGTTTCCCTTGAACCTTTCTTTTTGAATTCAGCTCATGGTACCATCATGGATTTCTTTTGCTTTTTGATTGTCCTTATTTTTGCCTAAAACACCCCTTTGTGGCGTCTCAGCGGACCTTTGTTTTTGTTCATTTTTGCAACCCTAATTTTTGCCTAGGTCACCCTTTCGTGGGATTCCTAGCGGGTTCTTTGCTCTTATTTTTGCGCAGCCCCCTTTTTGGGTTTCCTGCCGAGCTTTTTTTGTTTTTAGGATTTTGTCCTTAAAGGATTTCTTTTTTATCCATGATGGCACTTGTCGAGGCCAAGGAAAGGTGCTCCAAGTTGTCACACACACTTCCACATAAAAATGATGGAAGAGCATGGGCTAAAGGCCCAACCACTAGAGCTATGGCCAGGAGGTTACTTGAAGATTTGACTGCTTCAGAGCTTAGTGGGCCCAATGGGCTTGGTGGGCCTAGGGTGCTTATCACTTGGGCTTGATTGATTATACACCATGTCTAATTGTACTTTCTTAGTATAGGAATCTATTTTCATTTTGGTCTTGTATTTTGGACCATATAGAGTAGCATTTTAGGTTATAGGCTAGTTGGGCCTAGTTTTGGGCTTCATGGGCCTTTGGGCTTTTGGTACCCAATATTGGGCTCATTTTCATTCTTGTAATTTTTCCTTTCCATTGTATTTGTTGGACCATTGTATTTGGGTCATTAGAGTAGGATTTAAGGAGGAATATTAGTTTAAGAGGATTAGGCAAAATTAGGTTTAATTTAGCATGCATTTAAGTTGCATTTTGAGTCACATGGATTATGCCACCTTGGCTGAACATGTGTGACTTAAATTCAACCCTAAATGCACACTAAATCAAAGCCAAATGCACCAAGCACCCATGGGACCGGTCATACACATGTGTGACAAGTTTTGAATTCAAATTCAAATTTGAATTCAAAACTTGGCGCCAACATGATGGCCACTCATGTGGCGCCAAGTGTCCACCTAATTTTCGGAAGCTATATGTTCCCTCCTTCACCTTATTGTACTCACTTTGAATAATTAATGAAATTTGTGAGCCATAGTGCCGAGTTTCCCTCTCAAAGTCTCCTTGAGTTCATCTTCAAAAACCTTAGGAATTCACCTAGAATCCTTCTCTTTGAAGTGTGCTCTCCATTGATGCTTGAGCTTGGATGCTTCCCTCCTAGTTCTAGGTTGAGTTCATCCGTGAGTTCATAGCTTGCAAGTGTTCTTGAGTTGAAGAATTCATCCTCCATTGAAGAAGATCCGGCCTAAGCAAATCCGTGGAGAAGAACATCTTTCACTTCTCCTAGCTTTGCTATCAATTGTTATTAAGACGATTTTAACCTCATTCATGCTTATTCAAACAGGGTTAAAAATAATGTGGTCTAGAAATTTATTGCAAGCAAGAAAAGAAGCAATAAGAACTAATAAAGAATGATTTTATTATAATTCTAGCGGAAACATGTGCCCTATCGAGGCTCGGGGGTCGGGCTGTCCCCGAGGAGTGATCTCTAACAGTCATCAGGTCTATACATCCCTATCGGAAGAAGAAGAGCACTTGATGACGACGACCGGCCTTGACGCTTGTGAACCGACCTTCCTAAAGATCTGGCTTAAAGAACGTCGAGAAGGATCTTGGTTCCTCTTCGTCCTTTGATCTTTATTAGGGTTGTATCCTAACCCTTGTTTCCCTGGATTATCCTTAATAATGGGTAGCTCGGGAATTCCTTGGGAATCCTTGCCAAGTCCTTGTCCAGACAAGTATCCGTTCTTGGTGAGCATGTAGGCTACCTTCTTCATTTCTCGGGGAAACGTTTCGACATTGGCAATCTCCAATGCTTGGAAGGCGGTCTCTAAAGCTTCCTCTGCTGCATCCACGTAAGGTATGGCAGATGGCTTGCTGATGAGTATGTCATCTTCGGCTTGTACGGTCACCAGCTTGTCACCCACTATGAATTTGACTTTCTGGTGGAGCGTAGAGGGAACAGCTTTCGCATCATGAATCCAAGGTCGGCCGAGGAGACAGCTGTACGCGGGAGTAATGTCCATCACTTGAAATTCGACATTAAAGATGGTGGGTCCAATTTGGATTGGAAGATTGATTTCTCCCACCACTTCTCTTTTAGAATCGTCGAAAGCTCGGACGATCATGTTGCTCGGGCGCATTTGGATTCCCTTGATTGCCACTTGATCAAACGTTCTTTTTGGCATCACATTCAAGGAAGATCCATTATCCACCAAGACTTTAGCAATGTGATATTCCTTGCACTTTACAGAGATGTGCAAGGGCTTGTTGTGATTCGGTCCCTCAGCGGGGATTTCTTCATCGGTGAAAGTGAGGTGATCATTAGCCGTGATGTGACTAACAATCCCCTCAAACTTGTCTTGGGAGATAGTGTGCGACACGTACGCCTCGTTCAAGACTTTCAACAGAGCTTGCCGATGCGGTTCGGAGCTTAAGATCAACGACAACAGAGTAATCTTTGCTAGCGTCCTATGAAGTTGATCCACGATGGAGTACTCCCTCTGTCGGATATATTTTAACAGCTCGTCAGTCTCCTCCTCGGATTCTTTATTTTCCTCGGTTTTCTCTTTTTCTTTTTCCTTTCCTTTATTTTTGGGAGCTTTATCATGAAGATCTTCGGGAGTGTAGATCCTGCCACTCCTAGTCATGCCCCCAAGTCCAGCGATGTTAGAGATATCGCTGTCGGCAGAAGAATGGATGTCGTATATCCATGGCACAGCTTTATTCGATTCGTAGGGAAAAGGTCTTGGAGCAGTGATCTTCAACGGTGTCGGACCTTCCCCTTTATTCGTCTTGATTACCAACAACGGAGTTGATGTGCGTTCGCTTGGCGCGGTTGTTGGCTTACACTTAATAACAAACGGCGTGCGATCCATTCTGAACATACGCATCGATTAATCCTTTCTTTTTATTAATGTTATTAATGAATTACTAGGAGAGATGTATGCAAATGAATGACTATGAAATGCAAAGGCAATTGAAAGATTTCATAGGTCTCAAAAATTCGATTTATTAATCAAAGAAAGTGTACAACTCATTATACAATGCTTCGAAGCAAATTTTTACAAAATGAGAAAAGCCGATAGAAACCCACAGGCGGGTTCATGTTTCTTCTCCATTCAACTTCGGCTTCCTCTACATGACGGGTCATTGCTTCGGCTTGCGTATGGACCGCTTGGCTCATATTATCACTAATCTTTTGAGCGTCCTTCGCCTTTTGAATATAGTAGTTGATCATGGCTTGCAGCTCATTAAGCTCGTCTTCGGCTCGATCCTTCTCCTCTCGGAGCTTAGCCATATGTGCTAATCCTTCCCTTTCCTTCTTGCGAAAATCGGAAAGGCTTGCGGTTTGTTGTTGAGCAACTTCCCGCCATTGCTGCGCATCGGATCGAGTCAAGAGTAGATCATCTTGCATATCCTTGATCAACTGTGCCTGCCTTGCATACTCGGCTTCAAGGCGTGCTATCTTTGCGTCGACATCTTGGAGTTGACTACTCGGTTCGACCTTTGGCATTTTGGATGCCCGAATAGCCTTCTCATTAAGGTTAGCACACTCGTCCTTGAGCCTCTCTATCTCATGGTCTTTTTTCTTGCACTGCCTTTGTAGACCGTCAATGGCGAAACTGGATTCTTCGCTTTTCTCCTCAAGAACTCTCATCTGAGCTCCCATGATTTCCAGCTTCTTGGTCAAGGCATCGACTTGTTCTTGCAGCAACCTCCTCGTGACTGCGGTTGCGCAAGAGGTGGATGGTTGGGGCACTCCCCTCTCGCTCCTCCAAGTCTCGTAGTCGGTGGAGACGGATACCCGAGGCTTTCCAAGCTCTCGATCTCCCTCGTAGATTGGTCTCTCCCATGTTCTAACAACAGCGTGCATGTCCCTTTGATGCTCGGAATCAAAGGAGAAACACAATCCTCCAAGCTCCTCTTTAGTAGGAACAATCTGAGTCCTCATAAGTTGCCTCAAAGCCAATCTAGGTGAATAAGCTATGCAACCTCTGAGGCCCATCAAAGGTACGCTTGGGTAACTGCCGCATCTCATCAATACGTTGCTCGGACGGAACCAAGGACAAACCCATGTGAAGTGCTCGATGCTCCACTGTTCCATCTCTTCCTTCCATTCGGAAGCATAACGGCGGCATACGGGGATCTTCGAAAAGCTCCTCAACGGATCGGGGAAAGTCCCCATGTGACTAGAGGCGTAGAAGTGTGTGATGCTCCACACATATAACAAGGAGGTGCAGCATCGGATAATCGTCCCTTGCTTCTGCTGAGATATGTTGACAGAAAGCAAGGTGTCGGCAAGAATGGCAGGCACGGGACTCTTCATGTGCACGTCCCATGCGAAGAAAGCATCCATAGCGGCATGGTCCACTGTGTTAGCGTGAAAGGGGAATAGGACTGTCCCAAACACGGCTAACGCTAGAGTCTTGTTGAAAGCTAACCAATCTCCCTCACCAGCTAAGGAAGAAAGGTGATCCTCAATCATAGCGAGCTTCCAACCTTTGATACTGCCGTTCCCCACTAAGGCAGATGATCGTGATGGTAGTTTGACTTGAGTAGCGACCCTCTCCACGGCCACATAATTACCATGAAAAACATAGACTCCTGCTGATTTGGGCCATCGCAGCATGAGCTCGTACTCCTCGAGAGTAGGAACTAAGTCAAACTGGGGGAACTCGAAGCAATGCAGATCGAGACTCCAAAAGTGAACCAATGCTCTCAGAAAGGCCGGATCCACACATATCTTCATCAAATCGAGGACTCGTCCATATGATTTCTCGAACTCAACACGAGCCTCATGTGGCATCAAAGAACAAAGGTGGTCCAACCTCTCGGCACGGTATAACAAGAAGTCCACTTTCTTCAACTGCCCTTGCACTCCCCTAGATCCCTCCATGATCTTCGATAAGAATGCATGATATGAGATGATGGCGTTGAATATGCATGCATTGTGTTTATTCAACTAAGCATTATCATGTTTTCAGGATGCTCCTAAGATGATGCATGATATTGCTTGGTTTGGATAAATAACTTTTTTTTTTTTGGGTATTTTGTTTTTTGTATTTTTTGGGTGAAAAGGGAAACTACCTACATGAATGTGATGAGGGTAGATGTTAACACCATGTAATGGAAGATTCTTATTCCTATTTATTCTTATTCTAAAAGGGGAATGTTGTATGTTTAAAGAATGCAATGTATGCTCAAACAATGTCACATAAACAATGCACAAACAATTCACTCATCCACGAACAGTCACAAGCGAATCACGAGGTAGGGGTATCCTGCAGACAAGTGCATATTCAAGGAGGTTCTAACTGTTCTCACCGGTCTAAGGCCCCCAAGGTGCCCCCATTATAGGGACCCAATCCCTCTCGTCGTAAGTCGATGGAAAGCTCCAACGCACTGTCGGACTTGAGTTCATGGTTTTCACCTTGAGTGATGTTTTCCGACAACGGTCTACGGGCACCTATAGACCCATTCGACAACCGGCCGTACTAACATCCACTCCCTATGGCTTTCCACTCATGCCCCCAGGTATAGAGGGAACTGTTGTGTGCAAAGGTTCGTGTGCAGTTTATATTTCAAACGATTGCGAAAATTTAAACACCCAATAGTTATTAAAGCCAATTAGGTAAAACATATTATCATACAAGCGAGGGGTAATGAAGTAATTTTAAACTATCATTTTAGAAATAATCCATCACTAAATGGGACTGACTCTCGAGGCTTCCCCAGTGGAGTCGCCATCTGTCGCCACCCGCCGAAACGGACATTGGCATTCGCGACGATGGTTGGACTCTTTTTTTAGTTTTGAAAAATGATGGATTGTTAGAACGACTTATTCTCAAACTGAGACCTCATCGAACTAACAATTTTGTTAAATGATTCTCACCAATCCGTGTTAATCCCAAACGGGACCCTCCATGGATTAGTGGTTTTCGCAAAAAGGGGTTCTTGGAGTCGCCACCAATGTTTTACTCAAAACATTGGAAAAAGACATAAGGCAATTGATTTTCGCAAATCAACTTTGGCCATTACAACCAGAGTTGGGTAAGGGAGTCGATTACGTGTGGGGAAGGTGTTAGCACCCCACAACGCCCCTTTCGGGTTCCCTATGACGGATTATTTCATAAATAATAGCGTAAAATTACTAAACTACCCCTATTTATTAGAACGATTATAAGTAAACTATCTACATGATGAAAGCTTTAAACGTGCAATGCAACAATCAAAAAGCGATAAATGAAAGCGGTAAAAGAAAGGATTTGGAAAGAAACCTTCGAAGCGGGCTTTTATATATTCAAAAAGGAGTTAGGAGGCTTTTTGGCGCTCCTTCCCACTACACGTTCGCTCGCTCCTTTCCCTAAAAATAAATATTAACTATGGAAATCAAAGAGATTTCCCTTCGACTTGTTCGAGTCTCAAGCTAAAGGCTCGTGAACTCAAGAACTTAGTCGGATCAGCTCTCGGAGAGATTTCTAGGGCAGAGAATAGCTCAAAAACCCAAGAATACTCAGCCAGAGGGTGGAGAAATGCTCCAAATGTGTGGAAGGACAAGCCAATGACGTCCTATTTATAGGATTGAGGCGCAGTACGGCCTAAGGAGTCAATACGGCCCGTACTGAGTTTTTGAACTATAGTACGGCCGTACTGAATTCAGTACGGCCGTACTGAAGTTCAAAAACTTCAGTACGGCCGTATTGATTTCATTATGGCCGTATTGTAGTTCAAATGGCTCAGTACGGCCGTACTGAACCTCTAGGAGGGCGTATTGAGCTCCAATCCTCACACACTCTTATTCTAAGCTACTCTAAGACTTCTAGACCTACAAAGAATCATCCTAGGGTCTTCCAGGAGTCTTTCCGGCTGATTTTCCTTCGCTCTTCGAGAGTCTTTGAGTCTTATTTCTGACCCGGACAATTTTAGGGGTCTACAATAGGTAAGTTAGATGATGATGTGTATCACTTTTGTTCATTTTCAAGTCTTCCTTAATGGCAATTGCGTCGACTCCATTGTTCCTGGAAGAGGCCTCCAACAAGGAGACCCCCTCTCCCCTTACCTCTTCATTCTAGGTATGGAAGGATTATCCAGCCTTATTCATAAAGCTGAACTTCTTGGCAACCTGCAAGGTATTCAAATCTGTCGTGGTGCTCCCAAACTGCATCATCTCATGTTCAGTGATGATGTATTCCTTTTCTTTCGAGCTATTGAGAAAGAAACCAATGAGGTTGCTTCCATTCTGAAAACCTTTGAGATAGCTTCTGGCCAAGCCATAAACTTCGATAAATCTGAAGTGTTTCTGAATAGATATGCATCTCCTGCTATTCACAACCTGTTATCAAATATTCTACACGTTCAGAGTTGTGAGACCACTGGTAAGTACCTAGGACTCCCATCTATGATTGGTCGAAATAAAAATGATGTTTTCAGGTACATCAAGGAACGTATTTGGAAAAAATTACAGTCTTGGAGCCACAAATCATTATCTAAGGCAGGTAAAGAGACCCTCATCAAGGTTGTTTTGCAGGCTGCCCCTTCTTATGCTATGAGTGTCTTCATCATGATTCCCTCCCGCACCATAGATGAGATTGAGAAATTACTAAATTCCTTCTGGTGGGGTGCAAATTCAAATATGCACAAAGGAATCAAATGGATGCGTTGGGAAAAGCTTGCCATTTCCAAACTCGAGGGTGAACTTGGCTTCAAAAACTTATCTGCCTTTAACCTTGCTATGCTTGGTAAGCAAGCTTGGAGGCTTCTCACCAACCCAAACTCTTTGATCAGCATAATATATCGTGCCAAATACTACCCTGATGGTAATTTTCTCAATGCTTCTCTGGGTCATAACCCCAGCTACACATGGAAAAGTCTTTGGAGCACCCAACATCTTCTCAAGAATGGTACTCGATGGAGGCTTGGGAATGGTAATACCATTCCTGTTTGGGGCGAGCCTTAGATCAAATACAATAAAAATTACCATTGTATTCATCCTCATGACCCCTCAAACAGCCATGCTATTAAAGTTTTCGATTTGATGAGTAATGATAAGCTCGATTGGAACGCTGACTTGATTAACTCCCTTTTCGACACGGACACTAGTAACCATATACTCAATATCCCTATCCTCAACCCACACTGTGAAGATAAACACATCTGGAACTGGAATCCCTCTGGTTCTTATATTTTTCTATCTACCTATAAAGGTTATCTCTAGCATAGCCTTTGCACGGGTCATCTCAGTATCCCTGGTTCTTGGAAAAGCATATGGAATCTTTGCATTCCCCACAAGATCAAGCACTTCATATGGAGATTGATGCGGGACATCCTTCCTACTCGGCCTAACCTTCAAAAGAAAGGCATTCGTTGTCCCAATACGTGTTTCAGATGCAATATTGATATTGAAAACACCTGGCACACCTTCTTTAGTTGCCCATCAACCAAGTTGTACGGGCAGGGAAGTAAATTTCACTCTCGTATCATGAACTTGATTAACTCTTCTTATGGTGTCTTTAACCTTATTTCTCATATTTTGCAGCGCTAGGCTCCTCAAGCTATTGTAGAATTTTCCATGATTCTTTGGAGCATGTGGCACAGTAGGAATGTTTTGCATTGGAACAACACTCCTTGGAACCAAAACGAGATCATCCTTCGTGCCTCCTCCATGTTTCATGATTGGCCACCGCTAATAGAGTTGCTCCGGCTCAGCACTCTAAGCCTCCACCTAGACAGCATTGGTCTCCTCTTCCCCAAGGGTCTCTTAAGTGCAACATCGCCACTCACTCCTTCCCGGTTGAAGGGCCACTACAAGAAAAATGCTGATTTTCGATAGAAATTTTTGACAGAAACAGGTAAATTTCTTATGGA
The DNA here is from genome assembly GCF_000230855.2 of Cajanus cajan. Taxonomy (NCBI): domain Eukaryota; kingdom Viridiplantae; phylum Streptophyta; class Magnoliopsida; order Fabales; family Fabaceae; genus Cajanus; species Cajanus cajan. The sequence continues at coordinate 43,416,135 of NC_138521.1, read as the reverse complement.
TTTTTTTTTCGACGGATGGCGTCGAAAAAAAAAATCCATTCGAAATAATTTAACCCGTCGAAAATTTCTGACGAAAAATTCTGTCAGAAAATTTCGTCGGAAAATTCCATCAGAAATTTTTGACGAAAAATTCCATCAGAAATCTCTGACGAAAATATCCGTCAGAAAATTCTGTCGAAAATTTTTGATAGAATTTTCTGTCAAATTTTTTTTTAATTTTAATAAATTTATTAATGTAACAACTCTCATATTTGGCCTCTCAAGGGTTCTATTTCACAACATTTCACTGTTTAGCGTGTTTTATCCTTACTTGCACAATTTCTGGAAAACTTCCCAGAAGGTCACCCATCTTTATACTACTCCAGGTCAAACACGCTTAACTGTGAAGTTCTAATGAGTAAGCTACTGAAATGTATATGTATGTTGTCAGTATAACTTGTACAAATTAATTCATTTAAGTCATTTTCAAATATACAATCTCATACTTGTACTATAATAATAATATATAATAATTTTATATTACGACTAATAATAATAATAATAATAATAATATATTTAATTATTCTTTATTTATATGTACTTACTTTTATAATTAACATCTACTTATTTTTAATTAAAATTATGATTAAAATTATTTAATTTTATAATTTATAATGATAATATAATTTATAAAATTATAAATATTTATTTATTGCATACTTATAAATTAATTTTTAACATTTTAAATAAATTATTAATTAATTTAATATATTTATTTACCTTAAATCAAACATATAAAATTCAAAAAATGTATTTATCCTTGTTTTATTTTCTATTTATCAACCATTAATAAAATACTAACTTAAAATCTTATCTAATTATATCATAATATTCTCATATCAAATTTAAAACCAGATATTAGTTATAAAAAATATTAAGATAATATAGTAAATTTTGAATAAGATTTTCGTTAAATAATTTAAAATAATTAATATTTTTATTATATTGTTAATTAGCAAATAATTTATTCTAAAGCTAATTAATTTTTTTATATTAATTATTAGTAAAATTTATTAACTTTTAATTTAACAATTAATTGGATCGATGAAATTCAACACACACCATGAATTATTGAGCGGAATAACTTTACCAAGAGTTATTTTGTAAGTTATCTTAAATCAAACATATAAAATTCAAAAAATGTATTTTTCCTTGTTTTATTTTTTAATTATCAACCATTAATAAAATACTAACTTAAAATCTTATCTAATTATATCATAATATTTTCATATCAAATTTAAAACCAGTTCTTACATTTTCGCCAAATATAAATTTGTCTGAAATATTTCATCAACAATATAGCTTTTCCTACAAAATTTTTCTCATCAAAAATATAAATTTTCCAATAGATTTAATTTTGTCTTATAAGAAATCATCTTCGATTAATATAACATTTTGTATATATGATATAAGAGTAAAGAATTTTCAATTTAACGGTTGGATTTACAAAATTCACATTTAATATAAAGTTATTGAGCGGTGTAATACTTAGTAAAATTTACATCGTGTAATTATAAACCCCCTCATATATATATATATATATATATATATATATATATATATATATATATATATATTAAATGTGACTTTTACTATGTATTACACCGCTCAATAACTTTATATTAAATGTGAATTTGGAAAATCTAACAGTTAGATTGAAAGTTCATATCTCTTAGACTATATATACAAAATTTTATATTAATCCAAGATGATTTGATATTTAAATTTTATAAAACAAAATTGATGTAATATATTCATTTCAAAATACACTAAAATATGAACACTTTGATTACCTTCCAGTTGTTGTTCAATTTTAACAAAATTTGATATACACGTATAAAGTGATATGAACTTTCAATTTAACGATTGGATTTAAAAAATTCACATTTAATATAAAGTTATTGAGTGGCGTAATACTTGGTAAAAATTACACCGGTATAATTATAACCTCCTATATTATATTATATATATATATATGTAATTTTAAGCTTATTACTTCTAGAAAATAAAAAATTTTAAAACTACTATTTATGTTAAATAAACTAATATATGCACTAATTATTTAATAGAAAACTTGTAATGTAGTAGGTTATTTCAGAAGGCCCAAAAGCCCAATATGAGTAATTTAGTAGCCCAGAATGGGCCGTTTCCAATCTGGAACGGGCCGTTTCCAATCTGGAACGGGCCGTTTCCAATCTGGAACGGGCCGTTCCAAACTACTAAATTGACCTGTAAAATGTAATTGAGAACGGGCCATTCTGGATGGAGTACGGGCCGTTCTGGAGGGAGTAAGGGGCGTTCTGGAAGGAGTACGAGCCGTTCTGGATGGAGAACGGACTATTCTGGATGAATCCCAGAACGGGCCGTTCTGGTTTCAGAACAAGCCGTTCTGGCCACTCGTGATGAAGGGGTGCAGAACGGGCCGTTCTAGATTTGGAACAGGCCGTTCTGGCCACTCCTGAACTTCTATAAATAGGGATTGTGTGGTTGAAGAGAAAATGAGGTTTTTAGAGAGAAGTTTTAGAGAGAAGGACTCTAGGTCTGTGAGCTCCTTTCTCTCCCAAATTTTTCTGTATGATTCCTTTTCTCCTCTAGATCACTAATTCTTTCTATCTTTTCTTGAAATTTAGATTAGGAAGTTTGCTTTGGGAGGATTGAAGTTTCAGGTTGAGCTTCGGAAGGGAATTCTACTTCTTCTCATTTATTAGCTATTTTGAGCCAATCTTCAAGTGAGGGAAGCTAGAATGTTTGTTGTTTAATTTGCATGTGAGTTTAGAAACTCAATTGATGCATGAAAGTTGAGGATCCATGGCTGGATCGGAGAATTCGCTCATTTTATGGGGTTTTGGAAAAAATGGGGTTTTTGGTGAATTTGATGCATCAGATGGGTGCATGTTGATTTTGAGTTTGTTTTGTGTTGTATGGAGCCTATGCATTGTGTTTTGTGTTTGTATATGCTTGAATTTGTTAGTTTGGATGAGAGTTTTGAACTCTCTGACTGGGATGAGGCTAGGCGTAGGTTGAGAGCGCCAGGTGTGGAAGAGCTTAGGGCTCTCAGGTTGGATGTTGGGCCAGGCGTGATTTGGTTGCGTCAGGCATGGAGACTCTTAGGAGTCTTTGTCTCAAGGACACTGAGCGTGAGTTGAACGCGTCGGGTGTGGATGAGTTTTAGGACTCTCAGGTTGGGATTAGGTTGGGCGAGCTCAGGCTGCGCCGGGCGTGAATATGTTTATGAATGAAATGATGCTAATGCATGTTAAGTTGAATTTTTGGATCATGTATGTATGATATATGATGTATGATGCATTATTGCATGTGATGTCTTATGACATGTGTATGATTGTTGATCATGATGGTGGGCAGACCATGTATGATGTATCATGCATAATTGCATGTGATGCCTTATGGCATGAGTCTAGCCTAGGACTTGAGGAGAGGAAAAATATTTTTGAACTGGAAGAGCTCACATAGAGTCTCTTGAGAGTGGTGCTTGGATAGGCCACTGATATATGAGAGTGGTGCTCAGGTAGGCCACTGGATTTGGGAGTGGTGCTCAGGTAGGCCACTAGGTTGGGTGAGTCTCCTCTAAGTCCTTAGCTAGTGTTGGAGCGGGGTATGAGGTCGAGGGTTATCCCTTAACCAAGTACTCGGTAAGGTGTGTGGATCCTTGCGGATAGTTGGTGGGCGAACTCCACTATTGACTTAGTTATGCATGCCAAGGTCGTGGTAAGCCCGTACCCAGCTGTGCTATACCTGACGGTGGATCTGGACTTCCAATTGTGTAAGTGACATCATCCGAGTAAACCCAAGTGAGGATTATATCCTGTTTAGCTGTGACCGAGCGAGCGCTTTGGGCATGAAAACGGTTGGGGTGGTTTCGGTAGGATGGGATGTCACTTATACAACTCTATTGTTAGGGCGATCTCCTAGGTGTATGCGTGACGTCGCATTAGATGATTGATATGTATTAATATCAGTCATGAGATGCATTTATTGCATGATTATTAATATGATGAAGTGTGGTGTTTGACTTCATGATTGGTGGATTGTATTTTATGCATCAGTAGTATTGGATAGAGTGTATGGTGTGACTCTATGAACATGATTGATAGTTGGATGATGTGTAGTATAGATTTTATTTAGTACTTGTATGATTGGTTTTGAACTCTAGCTTACCCTTCTGTTTCCATGTGGTGGGACTGCGATGATCGTACTTGGTATGGGAGCAGGTCAGGGATAGCTTGGAGTTGAGGTGACCACTGTGAGACGGGGTGTTTGATCCTCATGTTAGAGTTACCATTTTGTGAGACAGTTTTTTCTGTGCTTGACCGGTACTAGGGAATATTATTTTTGGGATGACTGTACATATATGGAGTTCTATTTTGTATTTAAGAAACTTAGTATTTTTATTTTTATCTATACTTGTATGTATGAGTTATCCAACTTAATATTTCTCTTAGTTCACTAGTAGTAGTGTGATTCTACTAAGTGTAGACCATGGCGGGTTGTTACACTTTTATGGTATCAGAGCCGGTCGAGTTTGTTGGGATACTCTATGGGGAGTGATCCTTCTAGGTTTCTGTTGTGTCATATCTCTGATATGTGTTAGTGTTGGTGAGTTGTGGTGGTGAAGTGTTAGTAAAAGAATGTTTGAATTCTTTTAGTATGGTGAGGCCTCAGTTTGATCAGATCGCTAGGGCTATGGAGATGATGGCCATGGTGATGCAGCAGCAAAGTGCTCACTTTTCTCAGATGGAGGCAGGTAGAGCTGCGATTGAGGTAGCTAGATCGATGGTCCCTCAGGATGGGAGAGATTTAGCAGAGTTTAGGAGATGTTAGCCTCCTCAGTTCAAGGGGGGATTCAGATCCTAATGTGGCAGATTAGTGGTTGTGTGAGATGGAGAAGATCTCGAATGTTTTGGGATCTTTTGAGGAGAGGAAGTTGGCTTATGTAGTATGTATACTGGTGGGTGAGGTTGAGTACTAGTGGAGAGGCACCAAATAGATGTTAGAGAGCAGGGGTGTACCTGTTGATTGGGATTGTTTCAGGGGGTCTTTTTGGAGAAGTATTTCTTAGATAGCGTTCGATACACTAAGGAGGTAGAGTTCATGAGACTGCAGCAGGGGAGCATGTCTGTTTTAGGTTATGCTATGAGGTTTGAGCAATTGACTCGTTTCTACTCTCAGGCCATAATTGAGGCTTGGAGATGTAGAAAGTTTGCAGAAGGGGTTGAGGAATATGCTGAAGGGGGTCATACTCCATATGTCCATAGTGGAGTTTCCTGCCTTGGTTGAGAAGGCAAAGACGGTTGAGAGATTGGAGGGTGGTGGTAGCAGCGGTAAGGCTGCTAGAGTTCATGAGGGATCATCCGGATCTAGGAGGGGAGGTCAGCAGAGAGGACCCTAGACAGGCCTGTTCAGTCTCAAAGGGGTGCTGTTAGTAGGGGACCTCGTCCTGCTACTCCTTAGGGTGGAGTACAGTCATTGTAGTGTTATAGATGTGGAGAAGCCCACATGGTTAGAGATTGTTCCCATCTGGGGAATGTTTTTTGTATGTGGCAGGCCAGGCCACATTTCCAAAGATTGTCAAATGCCATCGACTCCATCTAGGAGTGCCCCGAGGCCAGTCAGGCCTATGGTTGCGGGGAGTGTATTTTTCTTTATCAGGTGTAGAGGCTTCCACTTCATCAGATTTGGTGAAGAGGAAGGGGAAGGCAGCAGGTGAGGATATTTTGTTCCTGTTTGATTTCGGTGCCACACATTCATTTTTTTCTGTTGATTGTGTGGGGAGATTGGGTTGTTGGTGTCTGCATGGCACGTTGATTTGTATGTGTCTACTCCAGCTTCAATTTCTGTGATGACATCAGAGATGTGTGTGAGATGCCCGATAGAGGTGTTTGGTAGGAGGTTCCGAGTGAACCTGATTATGTTGCTCATGGTAGATATTGACATAATCTTAGGGATGAATTGGTTATCTATCCATCACATCCTTATAGATTGTGCTCGGAGAGAGTTGGTATTCCCTCAATTTGAGGATGAGGTGATATTATCAGCGGTCAGGCTGAAGTTGATAAGAGATGGAGCTGAGTGCTTCATGTTGTTTGCCGCCTTGAGTGTTAAGACGGAGAGGGTCATCATTAGGATTAAGATTGTCAGTGAGTTTCCTAAGGTTTCCCAGATAATGTGCTAGGATTGCCACCTATGAATGATGTTGAGTTTAGCATTGATCTGGTACCAGGTGCAGGACCAGTATCAGTGGCCCCTTATAGGATGGCTCCAGCTGAGTTGGTAGAGCTGAAGAAACAGATTGAGAATTTGTTGGAGAAACAGATGGTGAGGTCCAGTGTTTCCCCTTGGGGTGCCCCGATACTATTAGTTAAGAAGAAGGATGGTGGGGCCCGTTTGTGTGTTGATTATCGACAACTGAATAAGTTGACGATAAATAATAGGTATCCATTTCTAAGGATTGATGATTTGATGGATCAGCTGAGGGGAGTTTCGGTATTTTTGAAGATTGATTTGAGATTCGTATACCATCAGATCAGGGTAAAGGAAAGTGACATACCGAAGACTGTTTTCAGGACTAGGTATGGTCATTGTGAGTACGTAGTGATGCGTTCGGTGTCACTAATGCTCTGGCAGTGTTCATGGATTACATGAACAGGATTTTCAAGTCATTCTTGGACAAATTTGTGGTGGTCTTCATTGATGATATTTTGGTGTACTCTAGATCTTTGGAGGATCACCGTGAGCATCTGAGGTTGGTTTTAGAGGTGTTGAGGGAGAGGTAGTTGTATGCCAAGCTGTCCAAGTGTGAGTTTTGGTTGTCTGAGGTGAGATTTTTTGGGGCATGTGATATCGGCAGAGGGGATTGTAGTGGATCCAGCCAAGGTGGAGGCTGTGATTCAATGGAAGCATCCGAGGACTTCTACGAAGATTAGGAGTTTTGTTGGGTTAACGGGTTACTATCAGAGATTCATAGAGGATTTCTCTTGAATAGTAATGCCTTTGACTTAACTGACTCAGAAAGATCAACTTTTTGTTTGGATGAACGCTTGTGAGCAGCATTTTCAGGAATTGAAGGGGTGATTGATTACTTCCCCAGTTTTGGTGTTACCTGACACTGGTGAGTATTTTGAAGTGTTCTGTGATGCTTCTCACCAGGAGTTGGGCAGTGTGTTGATGCAGAGAGGGAGAGTAGTGACATATGTTTCAAGGCAACTTAAGACACATGAGAAGAATTATCCTACTCATGATTTGGAGCTTGCAGTTGTGGTGTTTGCCTTGAAGTCGTGGAGGCACTATCTGTATGGTGTGAGATTCAGTGTATTTAGTGATCACAAGAGTTTAAAGTACCTGTTTGATCAGAAGGAGTTGAATATGAGGCAGAGGAGGTGGATGGAATTCCTAAAGGACTTTGATTTCCAGTTGATGTATCATCCTGGAAAGGCGAGTGTTGTAGCAGATGTATTGATTAGGAAATCTATTCATATGTCGGCTATGTTGATTAGGGAGTTGGAGCTGATTGAGCAGTTTAGAGATTTGAGACTAGAGGTGGAGATTGTTCAAGATCACATTAGTTGTGGTATGATCACCATAACTAATGAGTTCTTGAGACAGGTGGGAACTAAGCAATTACAGAATCCAGAGTTGTTGAGGATTTTGGGATTGCTTGGTTCCGAGAGGGCAGCTGGTTTTGAGCTTAGTGCTGATGGAGATTCCCGAGTGGAAGTGTGGCAGTGTGACTAAAGACTTTGTGGTTGGGTTGCCTAGGACAGCTAGGAACAATGACTCTATCTGGGTGATTGTTGATAGGTTGACAAAGTGTGCGCACTTTCTTCCTGTCAAGAGGTGGTCCTTGGAGAGGCTTTCACAATTGTATATTAGAGAGATAGTACGGTTGCATAGAGTTCCTTCTAGTATTATCTTTGACAAAGATCCAAGGTTTACTTCCAGGTTGGCAGATTCTACATCAGGCTTTGGGGACGAGGTTGAGGTTGAGCTCTGCTTATCATCCACAGACAGATGGTCTATCAGAGAGGACAATTCAGTCACTAGAGGATCTCTTGAGAGCTTGTGTGTTGGATCATCTGGGTAGCTGGGATGAGGTGTTACCATTGGTAGAGTTCACTTATAATAACAGTTATCACTCGAGTATTGGCATGGCACCTTTTGAAGCTTTGTATGGCAGGAGGTGTAGGACTCCATTATGTTGGTATCAGGAGGGTGAGTCAGTAGTGGTTGGTCCAGAGTTAGTTCTTTAGACTACTAAGATGCTGAGATAGATTCAGGAAAGGTTGAGGGCTAACCAGAGTCGATAAAAGTCCTATGCTGATAGGAGGAGGAGACCTCTAGAATTTGAAGAGGGAGAGGATGTGTTTCACGTTTCACAATTGAGGAACTGCATTAAAGACCTGAGTCATGTGGTAGAGATGGATGAGGTGCAAGTTAGAGCAAACTTGACCTATGAAAAGAGACTGGTAGTTGTGGTTGATCACAAGTTGAAGAAGCTTCGTGGCAAGTCCATTAGCTTGGTGAAGATTCTTTGGGATGCAGCTACTGGTGAGGCTACCTAGGAGGTGGAGAGTCAGTTCAAGGAACAATATCCATTCCTCTTTTCAAGTAAGCCTATTTTCGGGGACAAAAATTCCTGCTTGTTAAGGGGTATTGTAACGTAGTAGGTTATTTCAGAAGGCCCAAAAGCCCAATATGGGTGATTTAGTAGCCCAGAACGGGCCGTTTCCAATCTGGAACGGGCCGTTCCAATCTACTAAATTGACTTGTAAATCGTAATTGAGAACGGGCCGTTCTGGATGGAGTATGGGTCGTTCTGGAAGGAGTAAGAGGCGTTCTGGAAGGAGTGCGAGCCGTTCTGGTTTCAGAACGGGACATTCTGCATGTGATTTTTGTACGTGATGAAGGGGTGCAGAATGGGCCGTTCCAGATTCGGAACAGACTGTTCTGGCCACTCCTGAACTTCTATAATTAGGGTTTGTGTGGTTGAAGAGAAAATGAGGTTTTTAGAGAGAAGTTTTAGAGAGAAGGACTCTAGGTCTGTGAGCTCCTTTCTCTCCCAAATTTCTCTGTATGATTCCTTTTCTCCTCAAGATCACTAATGCCTTCTGTCTTTTCTTGAAATTTAGGTTAGAAAGCTTGCTTTAGGAGGATTGAAGTTCCGGGTTGAGCTTCGGAAGGGAATTCTACTTCTTCTCAGTTATTGGCTATTTTGAGCCAATCTTCAGGTGAGGGAAGCTAGAATGTTTGTTGTTTAAGTTGCATGTGAGTTTAGAAACTCAATTGATGCATGAAAGTTAAGGATCCATGGCTGGATCAGAGAATTCGCTCATTTTTTGGGGTTTTGGAAAAAATGGGGTTTTTGGTGAATTTGATGCATCAGATGGGTGCATGTTGATTTTGAGTTTGTTTTGTGTTGTATGGAGCCTATGCATTGTGTTTTGTGTTTGCATATGCTTGAATTTGTTAGTTTGGATGAGAGTTTTGAACTCTCTAACTGGGATTAGGCTAGGCGTAGGTTGAGCGCGCCAGGCGTGGAAGAGCTTAGGGCTCTTGGGTTGGATGTTGGGCCAGGCGTGATTTGGTTGCGTCAGGCATGGAGACTCTTAGGAGTCTTTGTCTCAAGGACACCGAGCGTGAGTTGAACACGTCGGGTGTGGATGAGTTTTAGGACTCTCAGGTTGAGATTAGGCTGGGCGAGCTCAGGCTGCGCCGAGCGTGAATATGTTTATGAATGAAATAATGCTAATGCATGTTAAGTTGAATTTTCGGATCATGTATGTATGATATATGATGTATGATGCATTATTGCATGTGATGCTTATGACATGTGTATGATTGTTAATCATGATGGTGGGTAGACCATGTATGATGTATGATGCATAATTGCATGTGATACCTTATGGCATGAGTCTAGCCTAGGACTTGAGGAGAGGAAAAATATTTTCGAACTGGAAGAGCTCACATAGAGTCTCTTGAGAGTGGTGCTTGGATAGGCCACTGATATATGAGAGTGGTGCTCAGGTAGGCCACTGGGTTGGGTGAGTCTCCTCTAAGTCCTTAGCTAGTGTTGGAGCGGAGTATGAGGTCGAGGGTTATCCCCTTAACCAAGTACTCGAGACGGTGCGTGGATCCTTGCGGATAGTCGGTGGGCGAACTCCACAATTGACTTAGTTGTGCATGCCAAGGTCGTGGTAAGCCCGTACCCAGCTGTGTTATACCTAACAGTGGATATGGACTTCCAATTGTGTAAGTGACATCATCCGAGTAAACCTAAGTGAGGATTATATCCTGTTTAGCTGTGACCGAGCGGGGGCACTGGGCGTGAAAACGGTTGGGGTGGTTTCGGTAGGATGGGATGTCACTTATACAACTCTATTATTAGGGCGATCTCCTAGGTGTATGCGTGACGATGCATTAGATGATTGATATGTATTAATATCTGTCATGAGATGCATTTATTGCTGATTATTAATATGATGAAGTGTGGTGTTTGATTTCATGATTGGTGGATTGTATTTTATGCATCAGTAGTATTGGATAGAGTGTATGGTGTGACTCTATGAACATGATTAATAGTTGGATGATGTGTAGTATAGATTTTATTTTGTACTTGTATGATTTGTTTTCAACTCTAGCTTACCCTTCTGTTTTCATGTGGTGGGACTGCGATGATCATACTTGGTATGGGAGCAGGTCAGGGATAGCTTGGAGTTGAGGTGACCGCTGTGAGACGGGGAGTTTGATCCTCATGTTAGAGTTACCATTTTGGGTAATGGTTTTGTCTATGCTTGACCAGCACTAGAGAATATTATTTTTGAGATGACTGTACATATGTGGAGTTCTATTTTGTATTTAAGAAACTTAGTTATTTTTATTTTTATCTATACTTGTATGTATGAGTTATCCAACTTAATATTTCTCTTAGTTCACTAGTAGTAGAGATCATGGCAGGTCGTTACAAAACTAATAAAACACACAAATATGAAAATATTCACACTTGAACTTGCTTACTATAATTTTAAAGACAATATACTAACATCTCTAAGTAGTTTATAAATATTTAAAAATAAATATTATTTATTTAAAATAATTGTTAAGATCGAAAATATTAATTTTAGAAGGTTTAAATATATTTTAGTCCCTATAAGATGGGTGATTTTGACTTTGGTCTTTGTAAATTTTTTTCTTTGTTTTTCATCCTTGTAAGATTTATAAAGATTGTTTCCTACTTGTAAAATGAGTAAAATATTTTTCTTTGATTTTCATCCCTCTAAAATATAAATTCACTAGTTTGATTATTTTATGGTAGATAAATAATATTTATTTTAAAAAACTAAAAAAAAATTTAGAGGTGTTAAATATCAATACGATAATAGTACGTAATTGTTGTAGGTGACACCTAAGATAATTATTTCTTTTTAAAAAAAAATAAAAAGTAGTTAAAAATGATTACATAAAAAATAAGAATTAAAAATAAAAATTCCAATTTAAAAAAATGAAAATAAGAATTAAAAATAAGAATTAAAAATAAAATTAAAAATAAAATTAAAAATAAGAAATTAAAAATAAGAAATTTTCGACGGATTCATATTTCCGTCAGAAATTTCTGACGGAAATATAAATTCGTCGAAAATTCTTGACAGAATATTCTGTCAGAAATTTCTGACCGAATTTATTTTTCCGTCAAAAATTTCTGACGAAAAATTTCGTCAAAAATTTTCGACAGATTTATATTTCCGTCAGAAATTTCTGACGAAAAATATTCGTCAGAAATTTCTGACGAAAAATTTTTGATGGAAAATTTTTTCAGAAACTTTTGACTAAAATATAAATCCGTCAGAAATTTCTGACAGAAATATCTGTCGAAAAATATAAATTTTCCGAAGGATCCATATCTGTCGAAAATTTTTGTTTTTCTTGTAGTGGGCTAACCGAAATTGGCATCTACATTAAAGACTATCAAGGTGCCTTTATTAGAGCTCGATCAACCACCATCAAAAGCTGTATGGAGCCCCACGTTGGTAAAGCCTTTGCTTTTCTCCATGCTATCAACTGGACCCATAACTAGAACCTGGAGAATACTATATTCGAAACAGATTGTAATCGCATCTCCTCCTATTTCTCCAATCACCACTCTGTTGACACATCTGAATTTGGTTGCCTACTTGACCAATGTAAGCCTATTATGGTTAACACCCCAAACTCTCATGTGAGTTTCTCACCTAGATCTACCAATATTGTTGCTTATAAGCTTGCTAAAGCAGCAATAGATAGTGCAAATCTTAGTGATTTTTTTCACATCCCAAATTGTATCATTTATGATATTCTTAATGATATGAACTAAGCTTTTGTTTTTCAAAAAATAAAACTTAATCTGATGGAGTAGTTCCTTCCATGGATGATGATAGTGGTTGAAAGGAGACTCCTTGCCCTTGATCTAGGTTCACCAAGGGGTAGATAAAAGGAAGTTTATGGGACAATAATGGAAGATGGGCGTGAGAAAGAGATGATAGGCGGAAGTGTTTAAGGTATGGTGTTTGGTGCTCACAAGGTTGGCTCACTCCAAGTGAAGGTGGAAGCCACTCTAGGTTTCCTACTCTCCAAGGGTGGAGATAGGAGGGGGTTAGACGAATCCAACCTAGTGACTAAGGAAGAGATGTTGAGGCATAAAATGCTCACTCAAAATCTATATATTCCAAAGTATTTACAAGTGGTGGGGTGTTGGGTATTTATAGGAGGGGAGGCATCTAGGGTTGCATTTGGAGTAGGCAAATGCATTCCAAATGAAATGCAAATGAACCCTAGATGCAACTTGGTGGCCAAGGATGGAATCTACGGTTTTGATTGGCTATATCTAGGTACATGTTAAGACCATGCAACCTTTGCCCTCCACTTGGGCCTAAGCCTTTCTAACACCAAAAATAGGTCCAAGGTCACCAAAAAATGCGTCACCTCCTAATGTTAAACCCTAGCCCAAAATTAAAACCCTAATCATCTAGAACACCCCATAATACAAGGGTAAAATGGGAAATACAAAAGAAAATAAATTCTAAGTCCTAAACACCCCAAAATACAAGGGTAAAATTGGAAATACAAGAAAATAAATTCTATGACTAAAATACCCCAAAATACAAGGGTAAAATAGGAAATTAAAGACAAGGGCAAAATAGGAATAAAGAAATAAATGCTATAAAACTTAGGAGCTAAGGTCCAAAAAATGGCCTTACTATCTCATTCCTCTTGCCTCCTTTAGTATATCACCTCTTGATCTTCTCGGCCTTAGTGTTATTCCATCATAATCAATAATCTCAAATTTGAGTTTTGAATATGCAATTATATCAAATATTTAATAAAAAAGTTTTACCACCTATAATGATCATATCTAAATTGAATATAATTCATTATTTATAGTCTATAAAAAAACAAAAAAAAATCTAAAATCCCAAAAAAAAAAAAAAAAAAAAAACTATGCCAAAGTGTAAAAATACTACACTTCCATGGGTATATATCGCTCCACGCGGCAATAGTCTTAATCTATGTTACGGATTAAGCGCAGTAAGTGGCACAAGGAGTGAACCAATTTATTTACCCATTAGTATGAAATAAGATAATAGTTTAGATTTTAAAAAGATTGATGTTGAAATGAAACACCAACCCCCTACCCTATCCAGAGATAATTGTATATTACGCTTGTCTTATGAATCTTATCAATAAATTAACCCCTTTGACATCTTGATGTAAAAGGGACATTACACACCCAAAATCATCCGTATTCCACATTATATGGTTCTCAACATTTGGGTTTCAATAAAGAGATTCAGAATTTTATCATGTTCGTTTGACTCGATCATCAACTTGAATTATTAGGGTTTCAATATTACTTATTGTGCACCAAAAATTCATATACATATATATCTCTTCATATTGGTATAATATTAACTATTTTAAATCTAAATTATGATAAATTTTCTTATACTTATTATAAAAAAAATTATATCAATAAAAATATTTTTGTATTATAAACTCATATCTGTCTTCTTATTTTATTTACGTGGAACTTGGGGTCTCAAGCCAAGGGTTCAAATTTATGGCTCATGTGGTCTTCACTAGATAGGTTTGGCCTAAGTAGATATTACTCCAAAAAGAAAGAGAATCCATGCTCGTGGCAGCTATAGGATAAAAATATGCATGTAAGCAAGAGGGAATGAATGAGAATATGTTAAAAAAGACAAGGGTTCAATAGTGGAAGAAAAGGGTGGAAACGGCTCTAATTATGCATCTATAATTAATATACAAGTTGATAATAGGAAATACCTTTGTGCACATAGCATCAAGAAGCAAAAACTCCCAAGTCTTCCATGTTGACAAAGTAGACCCCACTGGACCCATTATGAATACTTTTGTTTTTTATAACCAGTGCGCTACCAAAAGAAAAGGTAAATCAATTAATTTTATGGACAGAAATCGGAACCTGATTTATGAATCCTACCTTTAATTATTGTTCCCTCATTCGGATTACTTCCATACTACAAATGTTCAAAAGACAAATATTGTTAAACGTGGGCTTCATTAGTTTTATCATGTGTGTATGCGCGAAAGAAAGAAAACTGAGAAGAAAAAAAAAGTAAAAGGGATAAAATTTTATAGATTATATTTTTTTTTGTGTGTAACATCCCAGATTTTTTTAAAATTATTAAAAGAATATTTTATTTAAATAAATAAATTTTATACTTATATTAAAGAATTTTTTAAATTATTATGATTATTTTTATTAATTAAAGAAAATTTTGTGAAATTATTTGACATTATTGTTAGAATATAACAATTAAGTGGTTTATAATCATAATTGATATAACCGTTATAAGTTTCAAATTTATGATTATTGATTTTTAATGAAGGAGTCAAATTAAAGGGCAATTACATTACTAAGTTTATAAAGGAGTCTCTGACCTTGCCTATATAAAACATGTGATGCTTTATTGATTCACATATTTAGAAACGGTAAAGGCTAGAAGACTTCTTTGTTAGAGAGAAAATGACAGAGAATGAAATTGTATTGCATCTAAGAATATTAACATTACATTAGAAACACAAGGATGGTATACTTATACACAACAAGAGGACTAACCAGAGTTAGCAGTTAACCAAACCTAAACTAACCCAATATCCTCTTTACCCCCCCCCCCCCCTCAAACTTAGTGTGGATTGTCTATCTACAACAAGTTTGTCCTAAGATCTAGAAAGATGGCTGTATTGGGGGCCTTTGTCAGCAGATCAACAACTTGGAGCCTTGTCGGGATGTGTTTGACTACAATCTTCCCTTGAGCTAGTCTTTCTCTAATAAACCATAGATCTAGTTCAAAATGTTTGGTTCTAGTATGTAAAACTGGATTGAGAGTTAGAAGCACTGCCCCTTGATTATCACACCAAATCAGAGGTTGATTTTTGTTGCTATGTCCAAGTTCTGAAAGAAGATTATGAACATATTGTATTTCAGCTACTAGACTTGCCATACTACGAAATTCTGCCTCTGTGCTTGACCGAGACACTACCTTTTGCTTCTTTGCCATCCAAGAAACAATGTTGGAACCTAAATACACACAATTTCCTGATGTGGATCTTAAATCCTCTTGATCACTTGCCCAGTCCGAATCACAATAAGCATTTATTTCAGTATCAGTGAATTCTTGTAATGTACACCATGATGTAGAGTCCCTTTGAGATACCAGAGAAGTCTTTTTGTTGCTTTCCAGTCAACATCCAGAGGGTTATGCATAAATTGACACAACTTATTGACTGTGTAGGAAATATCAGGTCTGGTAATAGTTAAATATTACAGAGCTCCCACTATTGACTTGTACTAACTCGGATCCTAACATGCTTCTGTGCCATCATTGGTTAGTTTTGAAGCAGGTGCCATTGGTGTTTTGACAGGTTTAGCATTGGACATGTTGAGTCTGTCTAGAATATCTGTAACGTATCTAGTTTGAGAAAGATGCACGCCACCTACATTGTCTGAGTGAACTTAAATCGCAAGAAAGTGATGAAGTCTGCCAAGATCTTTGAGAGGAAAATATTGATGAAGAGCTTGGATGAGACCTTGTATGGCTGTGGCTGAATTGCTAGTGATAATGACATCATCAACATAAACCAAAATGTATATTGATGTGGTTCTGGATGTTGAAATTAAAAGGGAATTATCTAATTTTGCTTGTATAAATCCCAGTCGAATCAGAGTGACAGTGAGTTATTGAAACCAAGCTCTTGGGGCTTGCTTGAGACCATAAATGTCTTTCCTCAGCTTGCATATAGTATTTGAACTCCCTAGATGAAACCCCTGTGTTTGAAGCATGTAGATTTCCTCCTTTAGATCTCCATTTAGGAAAGCATTGTCAACATCAATTTGATGAATTGGCCAACCCTTTGAGACTACTATGGCAAGAACTAGCTGGATGCTAACAGGCCTAACAACTGGACTGAAGGTGTCTGTGTAGTCTAACCCCGGTTGTTGATTAAACCCTCTAGCCACGAGAGGAGCCTTGTGTCTAAGGATTAAGCCATCTTGTTTATACTTGTTCTTGAATATCCATTTACACGTGATAGCTTTTCTATTTGGTGGTAAAGAAACTAGATACCAAGTACAATTCTTCATCAATGCATCATATTCAACTTGCATAGCTTGTTTCCACTGTTTGTGTTCCAAAGCTTGAGCTACATTTGTTGGTTCAGCCGTAGCAAGATAGACTTTAGGCTTGAAGATACCAACTTTTGCTCGGGTTACCATAGGATGTTGATTTTCCAAAGTGTGATTGGTTGAGGGCGTCGCAATCTGTGTGTTGTCTGGGACTCTTGCCGAGTCTGATGATGCATGAGGGAGCGTTGTGCCAGATTCTGCATTCAAGTGATCAATGTTGGAAGTAGGTGGAACGGGTAAGGAAGTTGTGTTGGAAGTGGTAGTTGGAACCAGTGATGAAAGCTGCAAAACTTGAATACTGGGTATTGTATGTGATGATGTGAGTGTGTACATTCCTGCAGGTTTGTTAGTGGAGAAAACCAAAGCACCAGGGAATGTGTCTTCATCAAAGATCACATTCCTGGATATGAAAATTTTGCCATCACTGGTAAGACATTTATATCCCTTATAATGCATGTTGTATCCAATAAAAAGACATTGAGAAGATCAAAAGTCCATTTTATGATTGTTAAAAGGTCTTAAATGAGGATAGCAAGCACATCCAAAAGGTTTTAATAGATAGTATTTTGGTATTTTATTGAATAACATTTCATATGGGGACTTTTGTCCAAGAGTAGGTGTAGGAAGTCTGTTTATTACATGTAGAGTTGTGCTAAAAGCATCAGCCCAGAATTTTTTGCAGTAAACCAGATGAAGCTAAAAGTGTTAAGCCAATCTCAATAATGTGTCTATGTTTCCTCTCAGCTGAACCATTTTGTTGATGAGTGTGAGGGCAGCTTAGTCTATCAAAGATACCACTTTCATTGAAAATCTTGGTAAGACACATAAATTCTTTGCCCCCATCAGATTGAAACATTTTAATGTGAGTGCCAAATTGATTTTCAACCATGTTTTTAAAGTGATTAAAATGATGCAAAGTCTCAGATTTATTATGCATGAAGTATATCCATGTGTATTTTGAATAAGCATCAGTAATATGAACATAGTATCTAAATCCTTCTCTAGAGGCATAATGTGAGGGACCCCAAACATCACTATAGACAAGCTCGAATGGGAAACTATATTCAGTGGAAGAATCAGGAAAGGGGAGAACATGTGACTTTCCAATGCAATAGTGCTTACAAACAGAGATATCTTTATTGCTAACAGATATAGGAACATTACAAGTGTTCATTATAGCTTTTACAACTTTCTTAGAGGCATGAGCAAGCCTATATTTCCATCCATCATAAGAGGTCTTAGACCTTTGAACATTCAGAACAGTAGGATCATGAACAGCAGTATGCTTATGAGTATCAGATTTCATGATTTGTACTTCATCAAAAACATATAAGCCATTTTTAAGATTCCCTCGTAGAAGAGTTTCCTTCGAATCCTAAGATTTAACAAGGCAATGATGGGTGTGAAATTCAATATAAACCTTATTATCTCTACAAAACTTAGATACACTTAGCAGATTTTTGGTTATTTGAGGGACATGTAAAAGATCCTTTAAAGTAAAGATTGTGGAGGACATAGGAGTAACAAAATATGATGTACCTATATGATTAATTCCAAGTGCTTGTCCATTGCCCATAGTAATCTTATCTGGACCCGTATAATCAGATTTTGAGCTAAGATTACTCAAATATGGTGTAAGATGATTAGTGGCTCTGGAATCTGGATACCATTGATCATCATATGTTGTATTCTGAGAACCTACATACATGGCTTGAAGTTGTTGTGAGTTCCCTGAACTGTAAGAATTAGTAGTATTCTTGAAATTTGGTTCAGTGTATTGTTGATCATACCTGTGCCAGTAATGAAAGGCTGTATGACCTATCTTTCCACAGACTTGACACTGTTGCCTATTACCTCTTCCATAATTCTAATTCATTCTTCCCTGACCCCTGCCTCTATGGGGGTTTCTTCCATTGCTGGTATTATTAAAACCTCTACCTTGATTGGTGTACTATTTTCTTGCAAGCAGATTTCCTTGGGCGAGGTTGGCTTGAGGAGGAGCACTTTCACTGCATTTGTGTTTTTCCAGACTTTCTTCGTGAGCCATCAGAAGCGCTTCAATTTTCACAACTGTGTAGTCTTCAGTTCTTGTAAGAACAGAGGTTATGAATGGGTCATATTCTTCAGGCAGTCCATCGAAGATTGCATCAATGTGCTCGGTTGTATCGAGGGGTGACCCAATTACTGCCAAGGTGTCTACAATCTTCTTGATTTCAAGAAGATAATGATTGATGGTCGTGGATTTCTTGATTTCTCTTAGCTGAATCTTGAGTTGCATGACACGGGCCTTGGTTTGAGAAGCAAAGTAGGTTTCCAGATTTCTCCACATCTGATGGCACCACTCGTATCCAACCATTCTTACCTTGAATTGAGGCTCCATGCTTTCCAATAACAAAGATTTGAGAAAATTGTCTTGTTGATCAAAGTTTTCATATTCTGCACTAAGAACCCCTTTTTCTTTAGGCGATTACCAAGGATGTGTTTCTGTAGGCGATACCCTCTGATTGTACATTCGGCTTGTTGCCTCCACGTGAGGAAGTTGTCATCATTGAGCTTGGATGAGATTGGGATTGAAAAGGTTTGCGGAATGAACAATTTTGTGGGTGCGAAAGCCATGGCGTTTCCTGAGAAATTAACCTTTAGCTCATGATACCATGTTAGAGAGAAAATGACAGAGAGTGAAATTGTATTGCATATGAGAATATTAACATTACATTAGAAACACAAGGATGGTATACTTATACACAACAAGAGGACTAACCAAAGTAAGTAGTTAACCAAGCCTAAACTAACCCAATATCCTATTTATTCTCTATTCTCTCTAAATTTTCTTTCTCTAATATTTGTATGGTTTCTTTGTAATAATAATGGCTGCAAGTGGAGGTATGTTTTCACATTATTCTCTATATTATTTATTCTTATTCCATAATTTGTATCAAGGACCAATAACCAAGTAATGAATATTTTATTATATTCATCATAGAGGTCCAACAATTATAGATGTAAATATATTTTATTTAACGTATTTTGATTAGATATTATGACTGATTATTTTAGAGGTTTTATAGATAAAAATGTTTTAAGATAAGAAAAATAAAGATTTCAAAATTATATTATTTGAAGAGATATTATCTTATGTATTTTATATATAAGATTTTGAATTTGATCAATTAAGCTAGTATTATATTCTGAGTGATATTTTGAAATAATAGTACTTATTATTTACTTATTTTCAAAATAGTGAGAAATGATTAATTAGGTTAATAATATATTTTGACAAATATTTTAAGATAATAGTTTATTTATCTACTATTTCAAAGATATATTCTTGATTTAATTATTTTTTATAATTGAGAAATAATTAATTGGACTTTTGTCAATGAGTGATGTGTGTGTTAGGATTAGCATCTCTATAAATGTGATAGTCTCACTTCACATTGTCATTAACATGTGTCATTGAGGAAGTGGAGGGGGAACCAAAGGTAGTCGGAAACAATTTCGGAGATCCGCATTTGAAGTTTGGTGATCATTGAGGTAAGATAAGGGGGAGTGAGTAGTCTCGCTCTAAACGTGAAATCTAGGTTAGATAGTGGGATTGACCCCCAATCCCTTCTCTATTGCTTGTATTGTATGAAGGGATTTTCCTAATTGATTGCATTATATTTTTTTTGTCTTCTATATGATTCTTTGTTGTTTTATTTAATGTTGTGTAATTGTATACGTCTTCAATTTTGTAATTGAAATTATAATTGTGATGCAGGTGTACATAATTAGAATGTGAAATTGATGTTGTATTTGAGTAATTGATGATATAATAGAGTAATATTAAGCTTTAATCGTATTTTTACTGATTGGATTAGGAGAAGAGAGTTTGAATGTGAGTTGTGTTAGATTTTGAAAATTTTACTATGAATATACCTTGGTATTTATCTGATTCCTCTATGTGATTAATGAAATTGAGTCACTAGTACAAAATGGGTCTTTTACGTCGTATATTTTGAGTCTTTTACGTCGGAAAAGGCTCCGACGTTAATACGAGAGACGTAAATTTATGTCGCCTGTTAAAGACGACGTAAATTTACGTCAGAGATCCCTTGTGCCCGACGTAAAAAAGGGCAAAAAATGACGCAATAATTTACGTCGGACTATACCTTGTCCGACGTAAATTTATGTCGGCCAGTGCTAGGTCCGATGTAAATTTACGTCGAACAAGGTGTAGTCCGACGTAAATTTTTGTTTTCTTTTTAATATAATTTTGTTTTTTTTATATACCCAAAACCTGCATATATATAGTCCATAATAAAACCTAAACCAGGCAGTCCAGAATAAAAATTTAAATTATATTTCAAAATTGAATGACAAAGAAAATAATATATAAATCTTAAAAAGCATAAATTATGACAATGAAAATCCTATAATCCTAAAAAAGCTATAAAATATGTTTGTCAATGCTATCAAACTAGAAACATAATATCTAACTAACTAAACTTAGAAATCTAACTAATATATACTTTGAAGAAAAAAAGTTGCCCATTGTTCTCTTATCTTGATGATCTCATCTTCGGGCAATGGAGATGGATCTTGAAAGACCTGAAACATTAATTTAAGTGTCATTAATATGCAATGTTAATTATCCTAAAGGTAAATATACTTAAATAAATTTTGATATAAATTACCTGCACCCAAGAATCAGTAATACCCGCAGAAACTATGGCTCTCATCCAATACATGATGTAATAGCCACATTCAAACGAGTCTTGTTGCTTATTACACTAAAATGAGAAACAAATAACTATTATTTCCAAATTCAATAAATTTAAATATTATTGCCTGTATTAATTAATTTGCTAACCTTAGGGTATATGAAGTGCAATGCCTTTGATGATTTGCTTCTTCCACTTAAAATATTAGCTCCATACACGATTCTAATTAATTGAAATAAAATCAGATGTTAGCCAATATATATAATTACAGTTTTAAAACATAATGAAAAATTTTAGTTACCCTTGTAATTGGCATTTAATTTCCTGGCTTGGTTTTTGATGTAGTGAACAAAACCACACGACGGTGTATTCCTTAGGAATGATTAACATTAACTGCCAATGGGACCTACATTGTATGACAAACAAATTAGTTATAAAATTACCATGATTAAAAAACCAATTAAAAAACTAACCCGTCAATGTATGGAGCCATGTATATATCTCTTCCTGAGTCACTCATCCATGTTAGCATATATTGTTGGATCTGGACTTGAGTGTTTCCTGATTTTTGGATGGATTGAGGCTCAATAAATCCATATACTTGTGCTTGTGCTTGCTCCACACTCAATTTGTCCATGTACCTAACACAAATAATTATTATAAGTTAAATGTAATTATTGTAAATTTAGACTCATAAAAGAAAATATGACTTACATGGCCCACAGCTGTATGATAGATATATTTAACATGGAGTTTCCCCCAACAATCTCTAATGCATCAGGCAGGGATATGTATAGTGGAACATCAGAGCTATCAACTCCAAAAACTCTAATGTCCCACTACAATTGAACTGGCTTCTTCTTTAATCGTGGTAATATGATTAGAAGCTTAGATATGGGATCATCCTCAGCTTCTACGATATTAGCATGATCAACATGAGATTCTCTCATGACCTCCTTACCACGATTGATAACATCCTAAAGAAATATAAAAGAGCAATAATATAATTACCTTTTCCCGTGCTGAAAGCGACATGACCAAACGTTTTGGCCAAGCTAAGAATGTGTCGGTTGCCTGCCCCACTAGTTGAACCTCTATATTTGGCAAAGGCACTGGAGCAGCAGCATCTTGAACTTGGTCAACCACAACCCGTGTCCAGTCTGGCTGTAGAGGGACACCATGGATGGTTGAGTCACCCTCAAATACTCGGCCAATAGCCACTAACCGTGGGGGTCATCCTCAACATATAACTCACACTGGTTTGGTACATCAGTGTGAGTCTGTTCCGGTGAGGGATCTAGAGCAGCAAAACTCCCTTTAGTGCTGACTCGAACACCATCATGAGCAACTGCAGTTTGTTGCTGAGAACGAGCCAAAAGTTCAAACTTCTGTTCAAACTCTTCTCGAATGTTCTTCAATTTCTCTTCAAAGTGCATCTCCATTCTCTGCATAGCCTCTTGACTACAAGAGTCAACAGTGCTCCTCAATGATCGTGAACCAAAGAAACCTCGGTGGCTCCAAGAACCACCAACACCACGCACACAGCCTGTGTGCTCTGGCCTTCCTATGGCCGTTGTGAGGATATCATCCCGACCATGGGAAACAAATGAGCCCTGGGAGGTATCCTCAACTAAACCCTCCTGCAACATATTAACAATAAGTATACCCTAAACTACACTTATGAATTAAATGAGTTGAAATGAAGAGTCTTAGTTTGTATATTTTTACTTACTATTTTATCAGCAACGACCCTTGCAGACTCAGAAGTCATTTGCCCATCTGATTTTTTCCGAGCTACTATCCACATCTCATGGCGGGGAGGTGACTCCACACGGTCAGCAGACTCAACCCCTGCTGCCTCTGCCCTAGCCTTCTTCATTTTTTTTAATTCATATCCCCTTCTTGACAATAGATGAGGTGCATCATTCTTGCTCTGTCGTTCTTGGGCAGCTATTCTTTTGGCCTGCAATAATACAAAAAAGCAAATGAGATTAATTAAAATATACCTTAAGTATTTGTGTCAATGTAAGAGTTATCAATAACTAACCTGCCAAGAAGGGTCCAATCGAGTGGCAAGAAATTGCATCCACTCCTCATCAGTGATCTGGTACCTTAGACAGGGAGTCTCATTTTGTCGCTCTCTAAATACATACTCCCGTGTCAAGAAAGTCTTGAAGTCTCTCCACCTGGTGGCAAGGGCAGATAACATCTTCCTCCTCATGACCTCAGTGTTGGGAATGTCAAAATTTTGCTATGAAAATAAAAACAAATAATAAATAATGTATTTAAGTTATATAATATTGAAGGGATGTGAAAGTATATACCTGAATATCCTGCCATATGAGGTTCTTTTCAGCCTCCTGAACGTCATCCCATGATGGAATGATAATAGAAACATGTCGTCGAGCTAGGACTCCCAAATAGTTCTTAAACTTGGCAGCATTTGGGCCTGATGCCTTGCTAGAACGAGGATCCACCTCAACTGGTATCCTCTCCTTGGCAATGCGTCCAACTGTCAACCCAGACAATCGGGTGACAGATCTACCTTCCCTCCTTCCACTGCCAGACCCTGAATCCACCATAATCCTGAAAAAATTAAACTTTCATTATTAAAACAATGAATTAACTGAATAGATAAATAAAGTAAAAAAGATAATAACAAGTCCATCTTAAATATTTCTACTAATACGATGGTAAACTAAAGGTCAATGCCTAAAAAAGTCCATCTTTAATGCATCTGGAACAGCCCGTACTGAAACCAGAACGGGCTGTTCCAGATCAACAATTTACAAAACAAAAAATTTAAGCAGAACGGCTCGTATTGCTTGCAGCACGGCCCGTACTACTTGCAGCACGGCCCGTTCTGCTTGCAGAAAGGCCCGTTCTGCTTGCAGCACGGCCAGATGAACAATTAACAGAAAATAAACAAAAAATTTGCGTAGAGAATAAACTAACCTCAAACGTGTAATGTGCAGACTCTTAGAGACTCTTAGAGACTTAGAAACGTGCAATATGGAAACAAAGGCACTTGGAGACTTAGAGAATAAGAGAAGAAGGGATACTTTTCGTAAACAGTGGGACGCGCGGGAATGAGAAATGGAAGGTTGGGCATTTTAGCTGAAAATTTACGTCGGACTAAGGGGTTCCGACGTAAATTTACGTCGGACAAGGGGGGGTCCGACGTAAATTTACGTCGAACAGTGGAACCTCCGACGTAGATTGGCTAATTTACGTCGGACCCCCTCTTGTCCGACGTAAATTAGTCTCTCTATATTTACGAAACTGTCACCGTGTTTTACCCTTTAAGTGTTTGATCTTATGAATTGTTTGAGGTACTTATATCAATGTTTAGGAAGGATGAATTTTGATAGAAAACAATTGTTAATAAGTTATGATGTAATTTGATGGTTAATGACTTAAGGTGTTTTGATAATCGTGATGTTTAACGTCTTAATGTGTGATATTAATAAAGTTGTTAGACTAATAAAACTATTGATTTAAATACTTAGTGACTATGGTCAAGGTGTTAACATATAATTAAACGATCTTATAATCATTTGTCTTGACATGTATCGGATGATGTTGTGTAATTGTTATGTTTAAACTGCAAACATGTATAATCATTGTTCTAATTAATATTGATAATTAGTTGTGGTATGTGAGTATACTATTGATATGATTGTGAGTATACTATAAGTTGTAGTGATGTGATCCCTTATGCAATTGATTGCTAATATTTGATTAATATAGTTGAATTGTTAATTGTTATATCGAGATCAGTTGATGATGAAATGATGTGATATGATAAGACATGTTATATGTGAATTAGTGAGATCATGTGAGTTAATATAAAGTGTGTTTGATAGGCATCATATGTATAAAAGTATTTTTAAGGGTACGATATGCAATATACTGCTTGGGAAGGCCCTATTGTGTAAAAGCTTGGGGATTAGTCCTTGAGGATAATTTAGTTTGGATGTCTCAATCTTGCTCATTGTGTGCATGGAATGTATCTTGCGTGACTCAACTATCTTGACTAAACCTTAGTAGTATATCCTCTTAATGAGAGTGCGTTGAGGGTGTGACCCGATATGTACTCCTAGGCCACTCAACATGTATTGTTGGTAGCAATGCACAAGTGTGGTATGTGATGTTTTTATTGGTGTCACATGCATGCTAGCATGTAGTTTGTATCCATTGCATAATGCATTTTAATGCTGTAGTATTTAGTTCTTACATCATGAATGAATGAAAAATGTTATATGATCAATATGCTTATATTATGTTGATATATATTTTGTTTGTGTTTAGTTGTTCGACTACATCTTATGTCGCGAGCTAGAGTGAGATGTTTCTCACTCCTTTTGTTTTGTATTGCTCTTCTTATATATTGTTGCATTCAACAGGATGTTGAGGATGTTGGTGATGAAACTTAATTCTCTTAGAAAGGTTATATTACGATAGAATGTGATATTGAGACTTAGGGATTATCTTTTTTTTTTGTCATGTGTTTGAGATAATTGTTAGTTTTCTTGTAATAGATTTCATTGAAATTTTAATTTTATTTTGTTTAAGTTAAAATGTGATACCTTCTATTTTGAAAATTGGAGATTTATTTATGATAAAATTTTCTATTCAATTTTATTTATTTGTGTATTATGGTATGTAGGGTAGAAGGTATCACAATTTGTATTTTTTATTCTTAATTTGATTAAAAAGGATATTCTCTAGTTATCTCTACCCTTCTCCGTTTGTATATAAATACTCCTGTATTTGTCACTCTCAACATAGATATTCACATTTAGTCTTACATCCAGATTCAATACAATTTCCTTCTCCCAATTGCTCCTCTACATGGTATCAAGAGCTCCTATTTTTTTCTTTCCCGGGAAAACTTCCATGGCTTCCGCAACTACCAAGCAGTTCATCCCACAAGCTTTTTCAAATCCCATCTCGTCCAAACTCAGTGAGGACAATTTTCTCACATGGAGGCAACAAGCCGAATCTACCATAAGAGGGTATTGTCTAAAGAAACACATTCTTGGAGCCATGCATGTTCCAGCCCAGCACAAGACAGACGAGGATAAAGCCAAAGGAGTTCTCAGTCCAGAATATGAAGATTACGATCAACAAGATAATCTCCTCAAATCTTGGTTACTGGAGAGTATGGAACCGCAATTTAAGGTAAGGATGGTTGGATATGAGTGGTGCCACCAGATTTGGAATAACCTAGAAATATACTTTGCCTCGCAAACCAAAGCCCGTGTGAAACAACTCAAGATTCAATTAAGAGGAATCAAGAAAACCACAGCCATAAATCAGTACCTTCTTGAAATCAAGAAGATTGTCAACAATCTTGCAGCAATTGGGTCACCTCTGAATACGGCTGAACACATAGATGCTATCTTTGATGGGTTATCAGAAGAGTATGACCCCTTTATCACCTCTGTTCTTACAAGAACCGAAGAATACTCTGTTGAGCAAATAGAATCTCTACTGATGGCGCAAGAAGAACGACTGGAAAAACACAAAGCAAGTGAAAGTGTTCCTCTTCAAGCCAATTTGGCTCAAGGCAGTTTCAACTCAAGAAAACAATTTACCAATCAAGGAAGAGGTTCCAATAATAATGGCACTCATGGAAGAGGCCCTCATAGGGGCAGGGGTCGTGGCAGATCAGCCTAGCATTTCGGCAGAGGAAATAAGCAACCGTGTCAAGTCTGTGGCAAGATTGGCCATATAGCCTTTCACTGCTGGCACAGGTATGATCAACAATATACTGAACCCAATTTAAATCATAATACTAATGTCTACAACCCAGGAAACCAGCAACAGATGCAAGCCATGATTGCGGGTTCACAAAATATGGTATATGATGATCAGTGGTATCCAGATTCAGGTGCCACAAATCATCTTACATCAGATTTGAATAATCTTGGTTCCAAAACTGATTACACGGGACAAGACAAGATTCACATGGGAAATGGTCAAGCCATCGGAATAAATCATACAGGTACATCATTCTTTCATACTCCTATGTCTTCTAAAATATTTACTTTAAAAGAACTCCTACATGTTCCTCACATTACCAAAAATCTGCTAAGTGTATCAAAATTTTGCAAAGATAATAACGTATATGTTGAATTCCACACCAATTATTGTCTTGTTAAATCTCAGGACTCGAAGGAAACTCTTCTACGAGGGAATCTTAAAAATGGCCTATATGTCTTTGATGAAGTGCAAATTCTGAAACCTGATGTATATGAACATACTGTTGACTCTGTTCCCACTAACCGTACCACTCTATATGTACAAAGGGCTAGGAAATCCTATGATGTATGGCACAATAGACTTGCTCACGCCTCTAGGAAAATAGTACAAGCTGTTATGAAAACCTGTAATGTTCCAATGCCTATTAATCATCAAGACTCTATTGTTTGTAAATCCTGTTGTATTGGGAAATCACATACACTTCCGTTTTCTGATTCATCTACTGTGTATAATTCTCCTCTTGAACTTGTCTACAGTGATGTTTGGGGACCTTCTCATTATGCATCTAGAGAGGGGTTTCGATATTATGTTCATTTTACTGATGCATTTTCAAAGTATACCTGGATTTATTTTATGCATAATAAATCTGAAACTGCACATCATTTCATTCATTTTAAATCTCTGGTTGAAAACCAATTTGGACACAAGATTAAAATGTTCCAATCTGATGGAGGAAAAGAGTTTACCTGTCTAACAAAGCTTTTCAATGAAAATGGCATAACACATCGTCTCAGTTGTCCTCATAGTCACCAACAAAATGGGACAGCAGAAAGGAAACACAGACATATCACAGAGGTAGGCTTAACTTTGCTATCTTCCTCTGGTCTTCCACATATTTTTTGGTCTGATGCTTTTAGCACGACTATTCATGTTATAAATAGACTTCCAACACCTATTCTTGGACACAAATCTCCATATGAAGTGTTGTTTAATAAAATACCAGACTATCTTCTCTTAAGACCTTTTGGTTGTGCGTGTTATCCCCACTTAAGACCTTTCAACAGTCATAAAATGGATTTTAGATCATCTCAATGTGTTTTTATTGGGTATAGCATGCAACATAAAGGTTATAAATCTTTTACAACAAATGGCAAAATTATCATTTCCAGGAATGTGGTTTTTGATGAAGACACATTTCCTGGTCCATCCTATTTCAACACTAACAATGTTGCAGGTCTGTCATCGTCTCACTCACCACAACCTGTGCCAAGTATACACGTTTTGCCATCTCAGTCTCTAGCACCCAATTCAGCTACCACTATTCCATTAGTCTCTTCCATTGATGAGCCTCTTCAAGATTCTCAACTCACTTCCACCACTGATACCTCCCAAGATAATCTGATCACATCTTCCTCTCAGCCGAACCCACAACCAATTATTACAACAGTCCCAGATCCAGCATCACCTGCAACACGCACAACAAATCAACATCCTATGATCACTAGAGCCAAAATTGGTGTTTTCAAACCTAAGGCTTTTCTTGCTACATCTGAACCAATTAGTGTTGTACAAGCTCTTGACAACAAGCACTGGAAACAAGCCATGCAAGATGAGTACAATGCCTTACTCAAAAACCATACATGGGATTTAGTCTCCTTACCACCAGGACGAACAACAATAACTTGCAAATGGATATTCAAAAATAAGTACAAACAAGACGGTTCCATCCTTCGACACAAAGCTCGACTAGTAGCTCGAGGTTTCAGCCAACAACAAGGACTCGATTACACAGACACCTTTAGTCCTGTCGTCAAACCTGTCAGCATTAGAATTGTTCTTGCTCTAGCAGTTTCAAAAGGCTGGCCAATTCATCAAATAGATGTGGACAATGCGTTTTTAAATGGTGATCTCAAAGAAGACATCTACATGCTTCAGCCACAGGGGTTTCATAATGGCGCTCCAAACACAGTTTGCAAACTACGGAAAGCTCTATACGGCCTCAAACAAGCTCCAAGAGCTTGGTTTCAAAAACTCACTCTAATTCTCCTTCAACTCGGTTTTAAACAGGCCAGATCAGATTCTTCTGTTTTCACTTTTACATCTAAAGTTACCTCTATATACATTCTCATATATGTTGATGATATTATTATAACTAGCAACTCCCCTGCAGCTATACAAACTCTGATTTTTACTCTTCATAGATTCTTTCCTCTCAAAGATCTTGGCAGTCTTCATTATTTCCTTGGAATCGAAGTCAATTCTGATGGTGCAGGTGGCATTCACCTCTCTCAAACCAAGTATCTTAAAGATATTCTTGACAAACTCAACATGTCAAATGCGAAGCCTGTCAAAACTCCCATGGCACCTTCCCTCAAGCTCACAAATGATGGGACAGCAGTGTGCCCGGATCCAAGTCTCTATAGGTCAGTCATTGGTGCCCTGCAATACCTAACCATCACCAGACCTGACATAGCTTATACAGTAAATAAGCTGTGTCAGTTTATGCATCATCCCCTTGAAAGCCACTGGAAAGCAGTAAAGCGACTACTCAGATATCTCCAAGGCACTCTACAACATGGATTACACTACAAGAAGTCAACCGATACTGGAATACATGCATACTGTGACTCAGATTGGGCGAGTGACCATGAAGACATGCGATCAACATCAGGGAACTGTGTGTATCTAGGGCCTAATATAGTGTCTTGGATGGCAAAGAAACAAAGGGTTGTCTCTAGGTCCAGCACCGAGGCAGAATTTAGGAGTCTCGCAAGTCTGGTCACAGAGGTTCAATACATTCAGAATCTGCTTTCAGAACTTCACAATAGCAGCACCCAGCCACCTCTCATATGGTGCGACAATCAAGGAGCAGTTCTTTTATCTGCCAATCCAGTATTACATACTAAAACAAAACATTTTGAGTTGGATTTATGGTTTGTTAGAGAAAGAGTGGCTCGGGGACAAATTCAAGTCAAGCATATCCCAGCACGGTTTCAAGTCGCAGATTTATTGACTAAGGCTCCAAGTTCATCTATCTTCTTAGCTTTAAGACACAAACTCACTGTAGATAAACAATCCACATTAAGTTTGAAGGGGGATAAAAAGGATATTCTCTAGTTATCTCTACCCTTCTCCGTTTGTATATAAATACTCCTGTATTTGTCACTCTCAACATAGATATTCACATTTAGTCTTACATCCAGATTCAATACAATTTCCTTCTCCCAATTGCTCCTCTACATTGATATTATTTAAATTAAAAAAATCACTTTAATTTGTCAAAATCTCTATTTATTAAACAAAATTGATTATTTTGTCTTAAGTTTCAATTTTAGTTGATGTCATATTTCTCGTATCACCAAGTTAACTAAGTTAGTGTGATAAAACACTACAAGAAAATTGTCATATAGTGACACACATCCTCGAGTCAGGGTACGAGTTTCATGATACCCGTCCACGTCCTCGTAACTCAAACCCATCCCCGTACCCGTACTCGCTGGGTATACAATTTTTGTCCCCGTCGGGTATCGGGTATACTAATACCCGTACCTGTAAAAAAATATTATTTTTTTGCAAAAAAATACACAATATTTTTAAATTATTTTTTCATTATATTATAATTATAATTAAATTATTTCTCTATCTCATATTTTAATCAAGAGATTTCTTAATGTTTCACATTATAATAAATAATTACACATAATAAAATATTAATTTTTTTTAACATAATCCAATCGGGGACGGGTACGAGTACGGGTACGGGGCGGGTATGTATATACCCGTACCCAGTTTAACATATCGGGTTTTACCTGTACCCATACTTGTACCCGGTCAAACCAGGTATTTCTCGTCAAAGTCGAGATAGGTTCAGGTATTACCTACGGGTACAGGTTTATTTGTCATTCCTACATCCTACAATGACACATATTGTATTACTAAAGACTATTTTTATCCACATAATAAATAAGATATATGTTGATATATTGTTAAAAAAGATATGGATATAAACTATAATGACAGTCAAAATATGTTATAAAATCTTATTCACAATCAACATTTTAATTATATGTAATCATATGTCAAATAGATATATACGTACATATATTGTACTTATAATAACACTTTTTTGTATGTCATTACAATAAAAGAATTAATTTTATTTAACAAAAATACTTTAAGAAATCAAATTTAAATTTTTTTAACTTGAGGAATTAAATTGAAAGAAAAAATTCAGATAAATTAATGGAGAAAAATTCTATTTTTGTAATTTATAGATTTGATAAAAAAAAACATATGATGAATAAAAATATATAGAACAAGGATGAGATCGAAGAAAAGTAAATGTATAAATATAATATCTCAAAACTCAAAAGGAAGTGTAAATATAATATCCCCCAAAATAGGGAAGGACGGAATAGCATAACGTTGGCCGGTGTAGAATCTTATTTTCCTTGTCTATCGAATTTCGCCGACAGAAGGAATGTTGAAAATTATCGTGTTATTATGTTCCTAGTGGATTCTTCATTTATTTTTTTTTATAAAAAAAATAAGAATTTTGAGAGTAATTATGCATTAATGATGTAAAAGAAGATGAAGGTTAGTGAAATGGAAAACAATAAATGAGAAGAAAGAAAAAAAATTATGAGTAAAGAGAAATTTTCATTTACAGTAAAAATATAACTACAACCCTTATTTAAAGATTTTAAAGATTAAAATGTAAAATTGAAAATTGAAATAAAAATAAATAAGTTTATTTTTTATAAAAATCTTGAAAGAAAAATTAACGTAAAAAATAGAGAAAAAATAGTTGAGAAAGAAGATATTCTCTTTATCTATTATCTATAGTTATAAATATTACGTAACTAAATGGGATAAAAGAATCGCATATCTATCAGAGGAAAAGCATCATTAAGTTCTCCTTTCTACATTTCAAAATATTAATTTATAATATAATATAGACGGATCCGGGTATTACTTTGGTGTATAAGCTTTTGTACATAAATTTTAGAGAAATAAAATTATTTATATTGAGGACTATAAACTATAAACTAGAAACCTACACTTTCAAGAACTAAAAAAATATAAATTGTCACTTTTAAGAGCCAAATTTTTATACTAACTCAAAATCAAAATGCAGAGTTGGTCAAGCTTAATCACCATTATCTCGCTTAAATTAATTTCATGTGTTTTTCCCATCCTTTAATTTTATGAAACGAAAGTATTTATATAATTTAGTCTATTATAAATTATGAAATGCCATAAGGGTTTACTAGTAAGTGATTGTTTATGATTTTATCTTAAACTAATATTTGCGTCTTATAAAAATGCTTGTAGTCTACAACAAATAAAGTTAGAAGACACACAGAATGACATGAACATTGATTTTCATTTTTCACGATATAATAATAGAAAAAGATAATCTAGATTAAAATTAATTTAAACAATTTTATCCATTTACAAATAATTTATATGATTAATATTTGTTGGGGAGTCTTTAACATCGAGAAGTACTCTGCAATGGGTAGTGAGTAAGTCACACAAGTGAGCTTGACACCACAACATATCCTAAAACCTTAAAGCAATACGTAGGTGGGTCTTTTTCACTTATATATTACTCAACATGCTAAACTCTAATCAATGTGGGACTTCACTTCACACTTGAACTCCAACACTCCCCCTCAAATGTGAATCCCTTCCACATGGTCATGCTCCCCCTCAAGCGGAAGCTTTCTCTTGCGTCCACGCGTATTCAATGGTGGCCTTACATGCACTACTGTTGCACTTCAACGACACAAGTCCTCCACACCTCTAGGAAAGACTTTTAGTACAATGGATGATCCTACTCTTGGATCTCCTACCAATTCCATTCAGGATCCCACTCTTGGATCCAGCCAATACTCATCTGAGCCGATGACCAGTCATTTGGTCGAACCATCGACTTTGATACCACTGTTGGGAAGTTTTTAACATCAGGAAGCTCTTCACATAATGGGTAGTGAGTAAGTCACACAAGTGAGCTTGACACCACAACATATCATAAAACCTTAACGCATTAGGTAGGTGGGTCTTTCTCACTTATATATTACTCAACATGCCAAACTCTAACCAATGTGGGACTTCCCTTCACACTTGAATTCCAACACTCCCCTCAAGTGTGAATCCCTTCCACATGGTCACGCTCCCCCTCAAGCGGAAGTTTTTCTTTCGTCCACAAGTATTCAATGGTGGCCTTACTTGCACTTACCGTTGCACTTCAACGACACACATCCTCCACACCTCTAGGGAGACTTTCAGTACAAGGGATGATCCTACTCTTGGATTTCCTGCCAATTCCATTTAGGATCCCACTCTTGGATCCTGCTAGGGATGGCAAATATACCCGTACCCGTGGGTAATACCCGAACCCGTCCCGACTTTGACGGGGAATACCCGGTTTGACCGGGTACGGGTACGGGTACGGGTAAAACCCGATATATTGAATCGGGTACGGGTACGGGTACGGGTATGTACTTACCCGCCCCGTACCCGTACCCGTACCCGTTCTCATTTTTAATTTAATATTCACTTTTAATTTAATTATATTAAAAAAATTTAATATTTTTTTTATGTATGATTATTTATTATAATGTGAGATAAAAAATAACCTAATTATAATTATAATATAATAAAAAAAAATAATTTAAAAATATTATTTTTAAAAAGAAAATAAAAAATAAAAAAATTGACGGGTACGGGTACGGGTACGGGTATACCCGATACCCGACGGGGATGGGGATGGGGATGAAAATCCATACCGACGGGTATGGGGACGGGGATGGGGATGAGTTTTACTTGCGGGGACGGGGACGGGTATCATGAAACCCGTACCCGCCCCGCCCCGTTGCCATCCCTAGATCCTGCCAATACTCGTCTAAGCTGGTCATCAGTCATTTGGTTGAACCATCGGCTTTGATACCAGAGTTGGGGAGTCTTTAACATCGGGGAGCACTCTACAATGAGTAGTGAGTAAGTCACACAAGTGAGCTTGACACCATAACATATCCTAAAACCTTAAGGCAATAGGTAGGTGGGTCTTTATCACTTATATGTTACTCAACATGTCAAACTCTAATTAATGTGGAACTTTACTTCACACTTGTACTCCAACAATATTTACTTTTGTTAACTCTTTAAGCTTGGTAGATCGATATATGTCTATAATGTTGTATAAACAACGTTTTATATGACTTCAATTCAACATCATTTTTCTTTGAGTTCGTTTAATTGATTTGCTAAAAAACACGAAACCAAACACGACTTATTGTTAACTAAATCACGAGATTACTTTTTTTTTCCTAAAATAAAAAATATTTATAATTATTTCTTATTTAATATTTTTATTTTTTTTTCTTATTTATCTTTTTCCCTAATTATTAATATTACTAGTGGGGTCAAGACACTTCGTACATCAATATTTTATTTAATAGAAGTCTTTAAAAATTATCGAATAAATCAATTGGTATTGTATTTAACCTTTTAAAGGTCTTGAGTTTGAATCATGAATTTAATTTATTTTCAATATTAATTTTTTATTATTTTAAAAGTTTAAGGACAAACTATCTTAGTTCAAAAATTATATATACGATAATAAGGTATATCATTTATAATAGGTATAAATTATCATCACTATTATTACCGTTATCATCATAGGGATCATCACATGTTATTGTCACTGTTGTCTTCTTGGTTATTGTTGTCATCATCTCACTATTATATTGTTATGTTAAATTAATTAATTTAAATTATATTGAAATTATTAACATTAAAAAGAGTGTAACAATAAATTTATATTATTTTATTTGCATTAGTTCATTATCTATCAATTAATTAACAAGATAAAAAATTAACTTGAGTAACTTAACATTTGTCATATTCTCCTTGTTTTTGTACCCATAGTTTTCAAATCAAATTAGACCGGTGGATTTCGATTTGATTGGAAACTAGTCTAATGACCAGTTTAGGATTTAACTCAAAAGTATCTTATTATATCATGAACTCTAAATTCTAAACCAGTCTATCAAAAATATTTTAGAACAAGTGCAAAACAGTTAAGAATCGGTCAAATTGGTTAAAAATCGGTATTAAAGGGTCACAAATTAGTTTGAAATGATACTATAAAAATTAATTTTTTAATTTTTAAAATTTATTTAAAATATTTATATTATAAATGAAATACATATTTAAAAAGGATTACAAATTAAAAAATTATTTTATTAATTTTTTTATAAAGATATAAATTATTCATTTATATTAATTTAATTTTAATATTATATAAGTTTCGCAGTTTTTTACTCTACATGCAAACATTTTAATAGGCATTGTCATATTTTTATTCAAATTTAAACTCAAATATATATTTGAATTTTAAGTGTAAAAAGCTATAAAATGATATTTTATTTTATTTTTTAGTTTTATAAAATATATTATATTTATTTTATATTCTTTTATGTATTATCTTATTATCATTATTTTTTTATTAAAATCAATTTGATCATATTTAACTGCGATTAAATGATTGAATTTAAACCGGCATCTTACAAGTCTAATTTAAAAACATTAGTTGTATATCTTAGTATGTATCAAACACACCACATATATCACTTATTATACACTAGGGAGGTTGAGTCTCTATTATAAATAAAGTAAAAAAATGAGTTTAAATAATAAAAATATATTAAATCAATTTGTGTTGTGATTTATCCTTAGATCTTAAAGTCTTGGATTTGATAAAAGTATTAATTTTTTAAAAATTTTTATTAATAAAGAAGTATAATGATCTACTAAATATGGAGACCAAAATAATTATTAAAAACACTACAAAAAACTTGTTTGTTTGCGACGGTTTTTTAGTGAGAGCAGCAGCGGTTTTGACCGCTGCAAACTTATATTGCGACGGTTTGTAAACCGCCGCAATCATGTGCGTCGCGACTAAATTTTGCGGCGATTTTCTAAATTGTCGCAACATATTCGATAAAATTGCGACGGTTATAAAATTGTCGCTATTTTGGAAACTGAAACTAGTTAAAAAATTGCGCGGTTTTCAAAAAAACTGCGGCGGTTTTCAAAACCGCCGCAATTTGGTTCGTGTCCAATTTGTAATTAAATGTTTTTTATAATTACATTTTCAACCTGTTTGTTTAAATTCTTATCTCAAACATGTGATCAAGATAAACTAATACAAATGATGCAAATAAAAATGTCATTCATTAAATAAAGATATTAAATCCAAATTTAGTGCATAATAGATTTGCATCTTTCAAACATAGAAATGCTCCTTAAGTTTAAGAAACTTAGGTACATAAAAACAACGAAAATATAAAGATGGTCCTAAAAGCTCCTAACAAACTGAAATTGGAGCAAATATCTAAATAGTCCTTCATGATGATCCTCCATTATCTTCAGGAATATGGCTAGACTGAGAAGAACGTCTCAAATCTGCTGGAGATTCCAATTCAGCTGCCTGAAATTAAAATAATCACAAATTAGATTTAAACTTTTACTTGGACAATAAAATTTATAATTTTTTATATACTTTATTTTATACCTGATTTCCTTTAACAATTTGCATAAGGAAAGCTAATTGTTCCTTCAAAACATCAACTTCACCAACTCGTGCCTTAAGTGCTTCAACTTCAGATCGCAATTGTGCTATCGTGGCCGCATCTGATGAAGATCCAAACCTCGTAGAGGAAGAATATGATCCAATGATTTGAGTTGGAGTAACCCCAAGTCCCATGCCTCGAACATATCCTGGATGCTCCTTTCCAAACACTTTCAAGAATGCCTCATTCTCAGAAGAAGTCCCCTGAATTTCATTATGCAATTGTTCCTACATATAATGTTGAATACATAGATAAATAGTAAAAGATTACTTATATGAGTGAAAAGCAAATGGTAATTGAAAATTACAAATAATATATTATACTCACATATTTTTGTCTAGCATCTTCCTTCACAAATGATCCATCCTTCTTTTTATGAGCAATAGGATACATATCTCCTCTACTATAACGTCGATTGTCATGTTCAATTGAAGCTCAATAAGCTTGGAATTGGAGAGTCATCCAACAGGAAATAATAAAGTATAGAAAGTGATATTCTTACACAAATTCATTTTCTTAACAAAGTGAGACTAACTCCACGTTTGGGCATTTCTTCAATATAATGCAGAAAATGACTTTTAAGACTCATTGGTATAAATTTTGTGCAAAATAAAAGGTTAGCGTAGGACCAAGCCAATGTAAGAATACTCACCAAAAGAGAGGCAAAACAAAGCAAATGTCGTGAGCCCTTGAACTCGCGCGTCGCTGTGAGCCCTTCAACTCATCATTGTAAGCCGGTGAACTCGTGCCCATCAACAATGTTAAAAATAGTAGAGTAGAGGTGTAACTCCTGAGCAAGGTAGACACGTGACCGTGAGCGGAGGAAGAGAAGAAGAATAGAGTGGGGAGAGAAGGGGGTTAGGTTTCTGAAGTTCTATTTTTGATGAGAGGGGAGGGAACATTTGAGCCTAAAAGTTTTAATTTACCTGCGGCGGTTCTATATTAACCGCCGGAGAATAATAAAAAATTGCGTCCGTTCTATAAAACTGCCGTAAGTTATAACTAAGTAAAAAAGCGGAGGCGGTTCTTTAAAATCGCCGCAAAATTTGTGACGTTATTTCTTTTTTTTGGTGTAGTGAAAGAATATCTCTTGATAGAAGAGCATGGATCAAGAGTCCAACCACTAGAGCTATGACTAGGAGGTTACTTAAAGATTTGACTGCTTTAAAGCTTGGTGGGCCCAAGGTACTCTTCACACGGGCTTTATAGTGAACACCATGTTATTTTCTTTATTGAGTAGTATAGGATTTATATTTCTTGGTCTTGTATTTTGGACCACCGAGATTGGGATTTGTCGGTCTTAGGCTTCATGGGCCTTGGGTATTTTGGTACCCAATATTAGACTCATTTTGTTTCTTTTATTATTTTCTATTGTTTGTATTTAGTTGACCATTGTATTTAGGCCTTTAGAGTAAAAAATTTGAAGGAATAGTTAAATAGGAAAATAATGTTAAATCTAGGTTTCATTTAGAAGTCATTTAAGTTGAATTTGGGTCACATGTTTTAAGTCATGGGTGGCTAAACATGTGTATGCCCAAATCAA